>NC_057345.1:162012565-163235065 GCF_016509475.1 Prionailurus bengalensis
AGATGTTAATTACCCACAACAATTAAGTAGATTCTCCCAAGATTGGGAATTCATTTAAAAACAATAAGTGTCACCTTAATAATTCAATAAATATAGGTAATCCTTGTCTTGAGGCCACATGGTGGAAGAAACCTCCCCATTTCCAAGCTACTGGCTCCACTCACTAGGAGCTGAACTGCCTGCCTATCATTCATACTGCATGTTGCCATAGATATTATTTTAGCAAAAACTGCACAGTGGAGCCTCACCATCTGCTACTTGCTAATAAAGGGAATTTAAAATATTGTCCAAAGGGACTCACCATGCATGCCACAATGGAATGCTGGAAATTCTATAAAATGATCAGAATGTCAGCATTTGCTCATTCTGAAGTATAGTCCAGGTATGAGATGAATGATCCTATTTTGCCGCAAGGGACTTCCCATCTACTGTGTAACTTTTATGATAAAGATAAAAGGATCAGGGTGTCATTTAGAGAGCTGGATGAAATTATCTCCTAAAACTAGCCAATTTAATTTTTCATTCTGTTTCTGCGCATCTACACGCAGGTGTGCAGCATCACTTCTCCCCCACTATGTTCTACATTTAGAGCCCCTGATTTCCACGCTTCCCAGATTTCCAATATTTTCCTTCTCCTTCCTCTTCTATCCCCAAAGAATCTAGCTCATCTCATACAAAAATATATAAGATAGGCTTGGGCTAGTTTGTTAGCGTGACTCACTTCACCGAAGTGTGATGAATCCCGGGTAAATTTATTATATAAAAAGAATCGTCATCAGCAAGGCCTGCTCCTGCACCCAGACTATGACAGAGCTTCCTACACCTCAGGAAGACAGCCCATCTGGCTTCATTCTCCCTGATTCCATAACACCATTCGTCTGACAATTCCTGTTTTCATATTCTAATGGCTTGAACTTTAGTGAGCATCAGAATCACCTCGAGGGCTGGTTAAAATACAGGTTCCTGGGCTCCTCCCCCAGAATTTGGATTTAGTGGGGTGGGTGGGCCTATGGATTTGCATGGGCAACAAGTTCCTGGGTGATGCTGGTGCTGCTAGTCTGAGGACCACACTTTGAGAAACATTATTTTAGGTAATGGTTCTCAACCCTGACTGCATTTATGGATATCTTAAACATCACACATGACTAAGCTCCTCCTGTGACCCAGGAAATCAGAATTTCTTAGGGGTGGGCCCTAAGGGGCTGGACCCTAGGGACTGCTCTTTGTCTTTTTTTTTTTTTTTTTTTTTTTTAGAAGCTCCCAGGAGATTCTAATATGTGACCAAGGTTAAGAACTGCTGCTGTAGGAGGAGGAGTTGGTGATTAACAGAGATGTAATTTGGGGTGAGATTTAAAAAGAATGTCTTGACTAAAAACTTTCTTTAGAGATTTCATCTTTTTAGTAAGGAATGCATATCTTAATATTTTAGGGACATTAAAGATATTTCAGAAGCTAGGGGCACCTGGCTAGCTCAGTCAGTGGGGCATGCGACTCTTCATCTCGGGATGGTGAGTTCAAGCCCTATGTTGGCCGTGGAGCTTAATTAAAAAAGAATATTTCGAAAGCTATTATGCATTAGAGTATGTCTCATGTCCCTGGAACTTGTGCTATTCAAGAAACAAAAAATTATAGGAGTCATAATAACAGAAATCTTTCATTTCTGGTTGCTGCAATTGGGTCACTAGAAATTTAATTATGTCAATTTCTGTGGCAAGATGAGTGTACCATTTTCTATGAAAGAATAAAAATTTGCTAGATATGGACACAGCAAGAACTTAATAAATGGCATGGAAAACTTACTATCAAAAGAGTAATTATCAGAAGACCTCAACTGAATAAAACCAGAACTTCTCAGCGAATCTTAACTATAAATAAATGTAGGCTTGGGAACAACACTCAGTTCCCTTAAACACACCATAGAATCTTTCATATTTTTTCTAAGATACCTGATTTCAAATACAGACCCTGTCTGAATTTTAAAAAATTTTGTTTAATGTTCACTTAATTTTGAGAGTGAAACAGAGCAGGAGCTGGGGAAGGGCAGAGAGAGACGGAGACAGAATCCGAAGCAGGATCCAGGCTCTGAGCTGTCAGCACAGAGCCTGACGCTGGGCTCGAACTCACAAACCACGAAATCATGACCTGAGCCAAAGTCGGCCGCTTAACCAACTAAGCTACCCAGGCGCCCCATAAATTTTTTAATACTCTAATTGTGAAAGTTAAATGCAGTGCACCGGGTTCTCATTCCACAAGGCCATTCAAGTTCTGTTCGAGGAATTCAGGTGACTGTGACCTGTTTGACCTGTTTGCAGGTCAGGTTTGTTTCCCTGCAGCCTGGCATTACACTGGGCATGTAATAGATGTTCCATAAACATTCACCAAATTTAACTGAATATTGTTGCACTATTTCAGAAGAAATAAATGTGCTTTTAAAGAATTTTCCTTTTTAATTTTTATTTGTAACCATGTAATAGATACACATGGTGTAAAAAGTCATGGCTTATAACAAAAATAGTCACCTGTTCCATTCTCCCTCACCGTCTAATTTCTCCTCCCCAGATACAAGCATTTTCTGGTTTGCCAGCCATTTCTTCTGATGTTTCTATCCATATTTGTATGTCAAAGTCCCTGCAAAACATTGTCTTGATAGAAAACTGGTAATATATTTTGAGTAAAAAAAAAATTTTTAAAGGTGTGTTTAATAGAAACTTGTCTGGTAGGTGGCAATTGTCCAAATGAATTTAATCAAATGAGTTCCTTAAGGGCTTGAGTACTTGGGTTGCACAAGGTCAGTTGCGGAGGAGTTAATCAAGGGGTGGTTTAGATAGAGGTTAGCAGGGGGTCTGGGCAGGGATTGGCAGAGATTCGTAAATTCTCCATATCCAGGTCATTGGTTTGGTACCTGAGGCAAGACTAGTTATTGAAACAGTGTGTGAGGTATCCTTCCAGAGCACTAGTCCCAAAGAGCTACTGTTAAAGATCTTGAAGATGTTGACATTGAAAGTCTGAAGGATAACATGTTAGAACCTGACCCAAATTTATAAATTAGGGAAGGCACAGAAAAGATACTTGTTTCCTAAGTTCAACAACAGTTAGGCAAGCACTGTTCAAAGTACTCTTGATAACAAAGAAATAAAACACTTTAACTCAATGCTCCTAATGTTTTAAATCATAATGTACTAAATAGATACTAATTTTACTATTTCTCCATATATCTATAACTAACAGTAAGAGAGTTTTAATGTCTTGACAAAAATTTTTAAAGATCATAGAACAAGCATAATTTTCCCACCACCTATTAAGTTTGCTTTGCAGTTTCAGCTTGCACGGCCATTTTTATGATGGTGCACTGTGGCGCAAAGCAAGGACTGCCTGTAAATGAAATTAAGAAATCTCTCTTTTCCCTATACCTGCCTGCCCTCTGCTGGAGGTGTCAAAATTAGTGACCTTGTCCAAGGACTCAAACTACACACAGGTGGCTCTCAGTCTTTTATTCAACCCTGCCCTACCCTTCACCCTTGAGGGGTGCAAAGCCTTCCCGTTAGAAGCAAGGATGTTCTAATTGTCAGTTGGATTAGCTATTATACCCACATTGTCGTGAAGACTGATGCCATTAAGCAATCACAACCACATAACTAAACTCTTTTAATTTAATTCTGGGCTTGGAGTATAACCTGATACAAGTCTATTGTTGGAAGAGATGTGCAAAGTTATTTGTTCATCTATTTTGACTTTTACTGCATACCTGAAATTTTTTCCTGTGTTGTAAAGGTAAGCTCAGAGATAATCATCTTTTTAAAAAAAATTCTTTTAATGTTTTATTTATTTTTGAGAGAGAGAGACAGAGACAGAGAGCATGAACGGGGGAGGGGCAGAGAAAGAGAGGGAGGGAGAGAGAGAGAGAGAGAGAGAGAGAATCCAAAACAGGCTCCAGGCTCTTAGCTGTCAGCACAGAGCCCGACATGGGGCTCGAACCTGCATACCACAAGATCGTGACCTGAGCCGAAGGCAAATGCTTAACGGACTGAGCCACCCAGGCACCCCTGGAGATAATTATCTTTAAGCCTACACTGAATTTTTGACTTATGCCAAATTTCACTTGACATTTTCTTCTCTCCTTCGATTTCTGTAATTGTCCTCATGACAATGTTGAATATTAAAGATACCTTTTGTGAATGAGATTAAGAACTGTATAATCTTTCAGTTTCTTTCCAGACCTTCCAGATCCACTTCCAGACTCTGAGTACCAACATATTGCATTAATCACTTTTATCCCCAATTGTACATACCCCTCCCCTCCAGTTTACCCTCCCACATAAGGTAATACCACTTCTTTGCCTAGCAATTTAGCACAGGCTAGGTCCACAGGAAATGCTGACTACTTTTTTGTTGTTGTTAAATGTGTGAATAAAATAATATATTTCATTTCCTTAATGAAGAAACTATAGTTAGTACCACTTGGTGATGAAAATAGGAATTGTGGTCCAGGCAATTTATGTATCTACAAATTTCTAGAAGGCTGTTAAGAACTGTTGGCTCAAAAGGAGGGGCAGAGATTATAGAAGATTTAAAAATATGAAATTTTAAAATTCTTAATCTGCCTTTCTCATATTTTGTTAAAAGAATACATGTGTGTTTATGTAAAATATCATCAAAATAAGATGGTAAAAGGAAAAGGTTTAAAAGCTATAGTTAGAAGATCCTGTCTTAAAGCTTTGAGATTCTGAATTACCTCTTTTGTTAAAACCCTTGGACAGTGGTTGTTCATCTATTTTCAGATTCTTCTGTAATAAATTCTAGCAAATATAAAAAGAACAAGGTAAGTGAATTTTTTAAATTCCAACCTGTCAGTAGTTCACACGTAACTTAGCATACAATGCGGTTTACTATCCTATAGGTTTTTTTTCATATAGGAATTCCACTCATATCTCTTACCACAAGGAAAATTATTATCATGCCTATTTTCTGTTTGGCTAAATGAAGACAAATGGAGAAATGAAAAGAAATGCCTGATTTCACAATAGATCTGGGAACAGAATACTGGAACCACTGATTTAGAACAAAAGAATTTTGTTCTTTATATTAAAAGTTAAAAAAATTAATCATCTCATCATACTTTTCTGCAGTAAAAAATATGTATATGTTGCTATTTAAAATACATGCTTCCTGTATTGATAAAGCTGAGTGTTAAATTTTTCTCCTGGATTTAAGTTATCATCACAGTTATTAGACACAATTAAACATAATAACATAAATGCACTATTAAATTTAATAATTACTAAGCATAATAAGTAGAGTGTTACTAGAAGTATAACTCTTAATGAGGTGGATCTCTTTCTCCTTTTTAAATTAGTGCATGTATCAGTAGATATATACTGCTAGAATGTGACTGGATTCTGTGGAAATTGGTGGCAAAAATAAATTGTTAGGTATTTTTACACACAGTATTTTCAAAAGTTGTAGTAATGACTGTTTACAGTAGAATCCACAAAAACATTCTTGTTAAGCTAACATACATCTGATAACCACATCACAGAATAACAATAAACTGGTAGGAAGTTGTTGACCAATAAGAACAAGTAGGAAATGTATCCAAGTAAAAAACAAATATAGATTTTCCTTAATTATCTTCGTGAAATAGTTAATTACAAATTTTCTCTTATGAGTCCTAATGAATATACAAGAAAATATAAAATACTAACTCAGTTGCAATATATGTCTGGAATTCTTGAAAACGTAATATTCATCAGCAGAAATACTTGTGGGAATTTTTATTTCCTCTTTCTTGAAATTATCCAGCTGAGACACAAATCACTCCTTTGGTCAAAGTAGCTTCCCTGGAGGCCCTTGTACCCTGGGGATTCCGAATGAGTGAGGAGTCTGCCCTTATTTTATGCAGTAGGGTAAAGGTCACCGGGAATGAGAAGCTGGGAAGGAGACTGGCACAGTGCCTTGATCAAGCACATGTTCTCAGACATATCAGATTTAAGCATGAATAATATAGAATTTGAAGACCCAGAAATTAATCCCCTTTAAACTCACACAGCTCCTATAACAACCACTAATTTGAAGAACACAATGGAGACCTCTCAGACCCACAGTGTATTTTATCTAAACTTTTTAGACAGCCCAGGAACACAAAACCTGGCTGGGCCTTTTTGTGAGAAACCTTCACATAAGCTTGAAGCATTATGTGACAACTGCCTCCCTCACAGAACTACAACCTTTGTGACTGGATACTGAATCAGTAGGGTAGGACACAGAGAAAACAAAACATGGTGGAAGACTATTCGGTGCTTTTAATACCTTTCCACCTTTGAGTGAAAGTTTATTTCTACAATGAAAAAATGAAAGCTGTTTTACGTGAACTGGCTGGCCAAAAAGTAGTGTAATAAAACCCAGAATGTAACGGCAACATCCAGACAAAATCATAATCATCTCAAAAATGTATGTTTTAAGAAGCTTTGAAGGGCTGGACTTCAATGGTTAAATATGTATTCTTTGTATAGTGATCTATAGATGAAATAAATAAAACTATCATGCTATTTTTCTAAGGCATTTAATAAATGTGTATATTACAATCTAGAATATCATAATTATGATTAATAATTTTAAGGTGCCAGGAGACATTTCATTATATTTTAATTTTAGCCTTTATTTTAAAGTTGCCACAAATTTATAAAGCATTTATAATTTTAAAAAATTCAATCCAGTAGGAGAAATGAATAAAATTGAAAACCTGCCCTTGAGATTTAGGAAATGTAGATGTGTAGATGGCATGCTCATTAATAAAAAGATGGTGGAACTATGTTAAAAATAGGGCTCTGAGGGGCACCTGGGTGGCTCAGTCGGTTAAGCATCCAACATCAGCTCAGGTCATGATCTTGCAGTTAGTGAGTTCAAGCCCGGAGCTGGGCTCTGTGCTGACAGCTCAGAGCCTGGAGCCTCCTTTGGATTCTGTGTCTCCCTCTTTGTCTCTCTGCCCCTCACCCACTCACACTCTATCTCTCTGTTTCTCAAAGATAAATAAACATTTTTAAACAAAATTTTAAAAAAGAAATAGGGCTTTGATTTTTTTAAATGTTTACTTGGCCCACACATTCACCTTCACTTTTCTCAGCCTATATCGTTTCTGCAGGTGTGGCTAAAATAGACACTCATTAGTAAACTATCTGATTAGGTTGGCTTAATCTTCTAATTTAATAAACGATTTTCTTATTACTGGAATTACTATATGTGTGAGCTCAAAAAGTGTGTTTTTCAGATTTACTCTTATACCTGCGATGATGTTAAATGGGCCTTTCTTCACATTCAGCAGCTGAATAAATCTAAAATACAGAGATAAAAATAGACATTGAATGAACTGCGATTCCGAGTCTAGATAACTAAACCAATATTTTCATGTTGCTAAGGAGTTTCTCCTTGGTTGGAATAACACTTTATCAATGCTTTCTGTTCGTCTAAGTCCTATTAAAGAATCCTTTACAACTCAATAAAATTACAACTTGTATTTATTTATAAATGCAGAGATCCCTACCTATGATAGCCAGCCTCCAAGATGGCATCAATAATCCCTACCTCCTGATATTTACAACCTGTGGAGTTCCTTCCTACCTTATACCAGGGTTGGCCAATAGAATATGGCAAAAATGGTGATATGTTATTTGTGAGACTATATTATAAAAGATACTGCTTGAGCTCTCTCTCATCACTTGAACTAGGGGAAGCTCTGTTGTGAGGTGCCTGTGTATTGGTGAATTAATGCTGTATTCCCATGAGTGAGTTTGGAGATGGATCCTCAAGCTCAAGTAGGATCTTGAGATGGCTGCAGCCTGGCTTGACTGCACCCTTGAGCCAGACACCCCTGGTATTTTTTTCAAGCGAGTATACTAGAGGATTGAAAAAAAAAATTGTATGGCAGAGTTCCTGTCTCATTTATTGTATTTTTTAATGCAACTGCTTATTATTTTTTTAGTGTAACAGTTTGATGTTTTTTAGTGTACATTTCTAGGAATTTGGACAAAAGCATGAAGTTGTACACTACCACTACACCCAAGGTATAGAATGGGTCCATCATCTAGACAGTTTCTTTTGTAGTCAAGACTTCCATGTACCTCCAGCTCTAGCACCCTCTGATTTGCTTCTGGCTTTATACCTTCGCCTTTTCCAGAATGCCCTATAAATGGAGTCATACGGTATACAGCTCTTCTAGCTTTTCTCCTTTTACTTAGCATAATGCAGTTGAGATTTATCCAACTTGCTGGGTTGTACCAGTGGTTTTTTCTTTTACTGCACAGTAGTATTCTATTGTATGGATATGCCACACTTTGTTTATCCATATACCAACTGAAAGATAATGGGCTGTCTCCAGCCTTTGGTAATTATGAATAAAGTCAGTATAAATATTCACATACAGGTTTTTGGGTCAATGTTGCAAGTGTATATTTAACCTTATTTTTAAAAATATTACTAAGTGGTGTGCCTGGGTGGCTCAGTTGGTTACGCGTCCGACTTCAGCTCAGGTCATAATCTCGCGGTTCTTGAGTTTGAGCCTCACATTGGGCTCTGTGCTGACACCTCAGAGCCTGGAGCCTTCTTTTGATTCTGTGTCTCCCTCTTTCTCTGCCCAACGCCCTTCCGGCACGCCCCCCCCCCCCCCCCCCCACTCATGCTCTCTCTCTCAAAAATAAACATTAAAAAAATAAATTAAAAAATATTATTATATAAATATATGTAACTTGCTTATCTTTATAAATATATGTAAGTAATATACAAAGTATTCTAAAGTAGCTGTATCATTTTGTATCATCAGCAATGTATGAGAGTTCCAGTTGCTTTACATCCTGGCCAGCATATGGTATAGTCAGGTCTTTTTAATTTTAAAAATTCTGATAGGTATGTAGTAGCATCTCAGTGGGTTTTAACTTAGTGTCAGATGTAAGAAATATTTATTTATCTCTCTTTCCAGCTTGTTTTGTTTCCTCAATTCCCTTTAGATGTTTTCTTACTGTTTCCATCTTTCCTCTGAAATTCCATATCAGTTCATACATATTATCTGCCTTTTCCACTAGAACATTCTGCATATTAACAATAGTTTAAATTACCTGTCTGTTAATTCCAACATCTGAGTCATCTCTGGGTCTAGCTCTGTTGATTGCTTTATCTCACGACAGTAGACTGTTTTTCCTCATCTTCTTATTTGTCTCATCATTTTTGATTGAACACCAGACATTGTATGTAGGATACTAGTGACAGAGATAAGTGGATTTTTTTTGCCTGGAAATGGACATCCCTTTTCCTCTTCTAGACTCTGTGTGTGGGGTTGAATTATTAGCAGTTGAACTGGGTTTTGTTGCAGTGGTTAGCTTCTGCGGACAACTGGCTTCGAGGTCCTCTAGTAGTAGCTTGTACTTAGGTTAGGGCTTGGGTACCAGAGGACTTTTCTCAATGTTGCTGCTCTACCCTCAGATTTTAGCCTCCCTGTGTACCTGCACCACAAAGGTGACTTTCTCTCCACTCTTGCCTACCCCCAAGGAGTAGACTGCCATTGCTTATTACTTAGTGTTGCTGGGTGTTAACTCTGTTCCAACCTCAGTCTTCTTGTATTTCTGAGAAGGGTGGGATTTCTAAGTGATTCTGCCTCTCCTTTCCATGGCAGTCAAACTATCTTTGCAGTGAGTCTTTATTTCTGCCCCTCCCCCAGTGGCTTGAGGCATTTTATCCTTAGAAAAGCATCTAAGTGGGGCTTTGTGACTTCCCCACAGCAACTGTACTCCCCTTCTCCAACCTGTACCAAAGAGAAATACTCATTCTGGTTCCCTGCCCTGACTCCAATCTTTCTCATGAGCACCGATGGAGGTCTGTGGAGAAAAGCTTGTGAGTAAGTGTGAATTCCTCTTCTGTCTCTGTCTCCCAGAGGTTCCATACTGTCCGTTAGACTAAAGTCAGATTTCTGCAATTTGTTAGGAATTTTAGCTTAATTCTTATGTATTTGTCTGACAATCAACATCTCTTCTTCCTATACTCTGCCAAAGGTGAGCCGGAGTTTGTATCCTATATTCTTAGGATTCTAGGCTGTCTGGTTGCCCAATGGCTTCAGCTATCTGATGGGTTCAAGAAAAATGATGATTTTGTATTTTATCTGTAGCTTTTGTTATTTCTAGGGTAGGAATAATGTTCTTGTTTGTTTTCTATATTGCAGGTAGAAATGGAATTCTTACTCTATGCATCTTAAAGATATCCTAGAGACTAAAATTCCACAAAACTTTCAGTAATGCAGTGTAGGGTTAATAATTTTCACTATCATCAATTTCATCTTCACATTTGGCTGAGCCATATGGGCTGGAGATATGAAAAGGCTCAAATATTAAGCCTGTGGCATACTGCTAGGCATGCTCCAGTGCTACCACCATTCCTCTGTCCTATAAGAATCCATGGAGTTTCAAGGAAAAGTTCGTCTTTGCAAGCAGAGATGGCTGGCTGACCACCAAACGTTTATGCTCCCTTTTATAATATTGTGTCATTGGGAAGAATTTGCCCTATCACGTGCTATACTTTCCTGCCCGACTTAGTTAAGTACAGCCATGTAACTGTGTCTTAGCCAACAGAATATTGCAGAATTGCTGTGAGCTACTTTCAGGCTGACCATTCAAAGCTCCTCCATGCTCTTTCTCCTAGATCAGTTAGATGTAAATGCCCACAGCGATCTGGTGCTTAAGATAGCAGAAGCTCCATCAGCCTGGGTCCCTAATGGTGAATGGAGTGTAGAATGGAGCTCACACACTTCCATCCCCACAATCTGGAATGAACTGAATTATTTAATATCAAGAAATGAACTTCTATTTTGTTTCAGCTATTATATAGATTGAAGTCAATTTACCACAGCAAATAGCTAGCCCTAACTCTCTCTTTTCCTTCCCTTGTCCTATTACCTAATTAACATGCTCTGATTATGAGATGTTTTTTTTAAACAGGTTTACCAGTTGTCTATAGGTCATTCATAAGAAACACTGTCCTAGGCCCTTGTCCTTCATGTGCTGGCAAAGGTGAGAAGCTAAAACCTAGAAGAGATTTAGAAAATACTCTTATTTCTATTCAGTGTTATAAGGATCTTGTGTGATGTACTGACTCAAAATTATTATCAGTGGTTGCCTATAGTGCTGTGTTGGAAAATTTTCTGAGGCAGTGTCCAGGCTAATAGAAAAGAACACTGTGATTAATTGGCAATAACTGTCATGGGCAAGTGAGGTAAGAGTGATGGCCTGGGTTCAAAAAACTTCGTCATCCCTGGGGTTAAGCCAATGTCTGTGGGTGCATTTACTAGGCTG
The DNA here is from genome assembly GCF_016509475.1 of Prionailurus bengalensis. Lineage (NCBI taxonomy): Eukaryota > Metazoa > Chordata > Mammalia > Carnivora > Felidae > Prionailurus > Prionailurus bengalensis. Next base: position 162,023,893 of record NC_057345.1, read on the forward strand.
TTCCTAGAAATATAACCCAGATTTTTTAAGTCTCAAGTAAGAGACACTTACTATTCAGGCAACATTGTTGTCATAGCTTTCATTTATACAAATTGTGTGATTTATTGGCAGCTTTGACAGGCAAAGATATAAATGTAATTCAGACTTCCCTTTGTCTAGATTCTGCTTGTTTAGTTCAGAAATCAGGTATTGTCAGGGATCAAAAGTTCTAGTAAGACAGTTTTGAAGGCACACATACTCCCCCCAACTGAGCAGTGGCTAGGCAAATGGTTTTATTTTGTAGGATTGCGACCACATATCTTTAATTTGATGACCAAGCAACTCCCAGTTTGGTTTCTAGACTGGCCTAAAATACAAGGAAACAAAGAATAGGAAACATCCCCTGGGTAAGCTGTAAGTGGTTAAAAAGCAGATAGAACTCTATAATTTCTGCTGTGGAAATTAGAGTTTACTTACAGTGGCTCTCAAGTGCTTGGATTTCTTAAGCTAAGTGTTCTTTTTTTTTTTAATTTTTTAATGTTTATCTTATTTTTTGAGAGAGAGAGAGAGAGAGACAGAGTGTGAGTAAGGGAAGGGCAGAGAGAGAGGGAGACACAGAATCTGAAGCAGGCTCCAGCCTCTGAGCTGTCAGCACAGAGCCTGATGTGAGGCTTGAACCTACGAAAAATGAGATCATGACCTGAGCTGAAGTCGGTCGCTTACCCGACTGAGCCATCCAGGTACCCCAAGCTACCTGTTCTTGGTTACTATTTTCTAGATGACAAAATGATAAAGTTCAGATGCACATATCTGAGTCCAACTAATAGTGCACCCACCAAAAATATCAGCTTAATCTGTAAAGAAACACGTTAAAGATTTCCTATGTTCATGGGACATGAAAATACTGGCCACCTGGGAAAGAATAATACTTTTCAACACAAAATAAGATTGATAAGTTAGCCAAGAAATTCAGGTAGTTTCTAATCATGAGGAAACAGTCAGACACATCTAAATTGAAGGATTTTCTCCAAAATAACTGGCCTAGAATCTTCCTAAAATGTCAGTGTCATGAAGGAATTGAAAAAAAAAAGAAAGAAAAAACACTGGGAAGGGGTTGTTTTAGATCAAAAGAGACTAAAAAGGTATAATACAATGTGTGATCTTTGAATCTTAGATAAAGCTGAACAAAGACATAAAAGAGATTTATTGGAGAAATATGAACATGAACTTTATATTACATAATAGAATTGTATCAATGTTAAGTTTCTTGAGTGTGATAATCATAGAAGGTAGAAGAATGTCCTTTTTCTTAGAAGATATGTGCTATAGTATTTAAGACCATGGTGTCAAAATGTCTGTCACTTACTCTCAAATGTTCAGAAAACAAAATATGTGTGCGTATTATACATGGAGACATAAAACAGATGTGGTAATAGCCAGTGAATCTAGGTGAAAGATACATAGGCACTTATCATTCTAGTTTTACAACTTTTCTGTAGGTTTGAAAATTTCACATAAAAAGATTGAGGAAAATAAATGAATTGGGAAAAATTCAGATAATTTATACTTAGCTTTTATCAAATTTAATGTCTGATGGCAATTGGTAACTTTAGACATTTTAACTTATAAAAATATATAGAAAATTTGGGAAGTAGGGAGATAATTTACCTATTACCCTGTCATTTCTAATACAAATATGATACTTTTCTCTTGCTTCTCAATTTTTTTCTATGTGCATTTATAAATAACATCACATTGCTACAATTTTCATCTGTTTTTTCCACCAAATATTATGTCCTAAGAATTTTTTTTTCTTTTTTTTAATTGTATTTATTTATTTTGAGAGAGAGACAGAGACAGAGTGTGAGCAGGAAAGGGGCAGAGAGCGGGAGACAGAATCCTAAGCAGGCTCTAGGCTCTGAGCTGTCAGCACACAGCTGGACCTGGGGCTTGAACCCACAAGCTGTGAGTGAGATCATGACAGGAGTCAAAGTTGGATGCTCAACCGACTGAGCCACCCAGGCACCTCCTAAGTATTTTCTATACTATTATATCTTCAGCAGTCACAACAACCACTTTTAATAATTTCTTGGTATTCTTTTGAGGAAATATGTATTTTCTTCAACAATTCCACAATTTAGTTTTCTAATAAGTAATCTTCAATGAATGTTTTCTCATGTGGCTTTTTCCACATTGTGGATTCAAATATTGGTGTAGGTTTCCACAGGTCAGGTTGCTTGATCTAATGACCGTTTATGGAGGATTATAAACACTCTGCCATGATTTATTCTTTTAAACTCTGAGATAGTGGGAGCTTAATGAAAGTGAGCTATTTTAAACAGTTACACTTCTTTGGGTCTGAATATTTTTAGATTTCTAATGCTCCTTCCTTGCCCCGTCCCTGTCAACTGCTTGCAGGACCCTGGGTCTTTCTTTGCCACCATCTATTCCTTTAGATGAATTCTTTCAAACTGAGATCCTGGGCACCAAGAGGTGGGGGTCTTTAATCTTTTCAACGTTTCACTGGCCTAACAGAAATCATACGTTTATTTACAATTAAGCACGTGTAAGCAAGCTTAGAAGTGCAGTCTCTGGCCCTAGTTGAGCCTTGCTATGACTGAAACCCTGGCCAATAGCTCACCTGCAACCTGAGTCTCTGAACCAGAATCCAACCACCCTGCTCTCAGGTTCTTGATCCTCAGAGATTCTGTGAGACAATAAAGGTTTGTTGCCTTCAGCTGTCAAGGTATAGAGTAATTTGATACATAGCTACAGATTAACTAATACAGAATTTGGAAATGGGATGTGGTCTAAAAAAAAACATAAAATGTGGACAGAAGACTTGAATAAACACTTCATAAAAGAAGATGTCTGAATGATTAACGAGCATACGAAAAGGAGCTCATCATTAGGCATTGGGAAAATGCATATTAAAACCACAATGAAATATCATTTCATACACACCTGAAAGGCTTAAATCAAACAGAGTGACAACTTCAAGTGTTGATGAGGATGTAAAGTAATCGGGACTCTCATACATTGCAGGTGGGAGTATAAAACAGTGCAATCACTTTGAAAAACTAATAATATAAACCTACCCCTATTGACCCAGAAAGTACAGTCCTGGGTTTATACCAAAATAAATGATTGCATATGTCCAAAAAGAAAAGAGTACATAAATGTTCTTAGCAGCTTCCTTCAGTATATGCCTAAGCTGCAAATAACCAGGGGAACAGGAAACAAATTGTGATCCAGGCAGTGGAATACTATGCAGCAATACACATAAGTGAAGCTTCTATGCAGCAACTTGGATGAATCTCAAAAGCACCATTTCGAGCAAAAGCAATATATACCATATGATTCCATTTACATCATCTTCAAAATCAGGTAAAACCAATCTGTGGTGATAAAAGTGAGAGTAGTGGTTACCCCAGGATTGATAAGTTGTATTGACTGGAAGATAGGAGGGAAATCTCGGGCGTGATAGAAGTGTTTCATATTTTGATCTGGATGGTGGTCACACTGGGCTATACATATGTGTCTTAGCCTATTCGGGTCTCTATGACAAAATACCAGAAATGGATAGCTTGTAAACAATGGAAATTTATTTCTCACAGTTGTCGAGGCTGGAAGTCTGAGGTCAGGGTACCAGCATGGTGATGGCCTTCTTCCAAATGGCAGACTTCCTGTGTCTTCACATGGCAGAAGGAGGCAAGGGAGCTCTTTTGGGTTTCTTTTACAATATATCTGCCCTCGTGACTTAATCACCTCCCAGAGGCCCAACCTCAATACCATCACCTGGGGGGTTAGGTTTCAACACATGCATTTTGCGGGACATATTCAAACCAGAGCAATATGTAAAAAAAAATCACAAAACCATACCCTTAAGATTTGTTCATTTTACTCCTAAGTGTAAATTACATTTCAATAATACATTGTTTAAAAAAATCCGAAGTCCTTTCTATGGTCCATAAGGCCCTAGGGATGGTGTCTTCTTTGGCTCCCTCTTTGACTTCATTTCTTGACACTCTTCCCCTTATTAATTTTCCAAACACACTACCTTTCTTCCTGGTCCTCTACACATCAAGCATGCTGCCACCTTTGCATTGACTCTTCCCTCTGTCTGTAATCTCGGTCCTCAAATATCACCTTTCATTTTAGTCAGGTCTTTGGTTCCAGTCACAGTCACAGCTCTCTGGAGAACAGAGCTCCAGGCACGGACTTAAGCACTGTTAGTGCTCTATTTGGGAGGTAAATCCCACACAGCTGGTCACTCAGTATATTTGTTTCCTAGGGCTGTTGTAACAAAGTACCACAAACAGGGTCACCTAAAACAACAGAAATTTGTTGTCTTGCAGCTCTGGAGGCTAGAAATTCAAAATTAAGATGTTGGTAGGGCCATATGCCCTCTGAAACCTGTAGGGGATCCTTCCTCGTTTCTTCTAGCTTCTGGTGTTTGCTGACAATCCTTGGTGTTCCTTGGCTGGTAGATGCATCATTCCAACCTTGGTCTCTGTCATCACATGGCCGTCTTCTCCGTCTGTGTCTCTGTCTTTTCTTCTTATAAAGACATCAATCATATTGGGTTAGGACCTGCCCTGATGACCTCATCTTAACTCAATTACATCTGCAAAGACCCTCTCTCCAATAAGGTACTGGGTTCAAGACTTCAACATATCTTTTGGGGAACACAATCCAAACTATAGCAGTCAGTAAGTACATAGGCTTGGTCACACAGGTCGACTTCTGACAGGCTGTATGGAGAAATCATATATCGGAACAGTTCACCAGAGGGAAAAAGGGAGAGGACGTTTATCTGCCCAGTATCCTCCAATCTCTTGTCTCCCACTGGTCACAATTCACTCAGGGGGAATTAAATCCTCTGCATTTTCGTATTTCATCCTTTAGCCCCATCAGCAGTTGCTCAGGAGACAAAGCCCTGCAGTTTGGAGTTTCAGCTGAGTTTGCAGAGGAATGGGGAGAGGAGTCAGACATTTTAGACCTGCGGCTAGTGATCCTCAGGCAGGGAAACCACAGAGGTCTGCACGGAGTCTGCAAGCTGCTGTGGCAACCAAAGAGGAGCAAGTGGCTGGGGATAAGACAGGTGGTGTACAGACAGGTCCCACACTCTGCTCAGATGTCACCTTCTCAGGGAGGTCTTTTCTGACTACTTTGTATCAAATAGAAGCCCCTTCTCCATCTCTGTACTACCTTATTTTGCTTAATTGTCCTTCATAGCCTGTCCCCACTAGACATATATTTATGTGTTAACTTGCTTATATTTATTTTACCCACTACAATATTCCATGCAAGTAGGACATTTGTCTGTTCTCTTCCCTAAGTGCCTAGCATAGTGCCTGGCACATTTGTAGGAGCTCAGTAAATATTTATTGGCTTGAATGACTAGATGAATTAATGGTGTAAAGAAACGAACCTCCTGTTGGGACGTAACTGAGTGGGTGGCAGTGGGGTTATCTTAGACACAGACACACCTATCGCAAACAGGTCAGGGCCTAGCTTCACCTGAGGGGAAGGCTCCATTTCCAGGGTTTAAACTGTGCAGCTCCCAGAGTTGGTGAGGAGCTGCCAGAATCACAGCTGCAAAGCCTCAGGGCCATCAGGAAGAGGAAAGAACTGACAGAATTGGAATCTCCCTGTTGTGAACTTGGAGAGCTGAAAGTGTGTGGTCCCCCTTGCCCTGCAGAGTCATAGCAGGTAAAGAATCCTGTCTTTGCCTCTTGACTTCTTCTAAGCCTCCTGAGTTATTTTCTGCCTCTGAAACTAAACTAGTACTTCTAATCCAGAAGTGCCAGTAAATGTATCTTCTTTAGTAGCACAGCACTACCATATTTTTTTTATGTGAAAATTGGGACACCTAAGCAAAAGAGCTCAACTCATTACTTCATTGTCCAGTCAAAATTTTATGTCTCACTTTAAATGACAATTCTCTGTTTACTTCCTTCAAGTTCTGCATGTTTTGGGTTTAATATAATCAATATGATTTTTAGTCATAAACTCCTTTCTGTGCTTATTTTCTCTACGGAATCCACTATATAAAGCAATCTATTTTTGAAATATGTTGGAGCCCACATTGGATTACAGATGAAAAGGAGATCGTAACAAATGTTGGGTGGCTGTAATTCACTTGAAATTGTTTTCATGATAATTTTCCCTATTAGTGTGAAAAATGTGTATAATAACAAAGACAGAGATTTTCTGAGTTGAATAATATACTATGCTCCTCTTGCATAATATCAAAAAGCAACAGTAGCTTGTTATTTCACCAAAATAGATATACTCCACTAGAAAATTGGCCTAAGATTAATGCTGTGACATGGTGACATTTTCCTCACCCCAAACTATTTAACCAAGTTCATTACTGCCTCTCTAACCAACTCAACCTGAACAAGTAGCATATAGTACACTTCCACACACAGAGGGACATTTGTTTAGGTAAGGAAGGTTTTGGCTCTGGTGGTGATGAGAGAGCATGGGGCAAGCTGAGGGCAAAATACAGGCTAACAGCATGCACCCCCGCTGCCCCAGGTGGGATATGTGTGATATTCCTCAGATACTCCTGGATGCCCAAGAACAAGGGAAAGGAAAGAAAGCAAATGGTTGGCTGACAGAGATCACAGTCATGCAGGACAGGAGTCTCCTATCCATAAGTTTATGGATAACTTAGTAAAGTGCAAGAAAAAGGCAATCTTATCCATAGTCTGATCTCTGGAAACCTATCGACTCTGTTTCCAGGAGCCCTAATATCACCCTCATCAAGATGGAAAGGGGTTTAAGTGCTTGCCATGGTGGCATGGGAAACTAAGGCAAGTGAAAAATTAAATTCCCTTATTGCCAACAGCCCGTTGACGAGTCCTTGCAACAGGCAGAGAGACCTCCCTCTAGGAGTGCAGTTGCCTCAGTGGTGACACTTTACTAGGGGCAAAAGGGACTCTTGGCTTAACATTATCCTGGACCCCCACTCCCACCCCAGGATCCTGTAAGTTGACTTTAACATATAAAAATTCCTTTAGAAACTTCCTTTATCTCAACTCCCCCAAGATATATGCTGGCAATCATACTCCAAGCTTATGGCTCCCTGATGTGCATCTGAAGGGTCTCATGACTGAGGTTTTACTAAATGGTAATAAATGGCATTTTCCTAACAGCAGCTAGCCACTCAAGGTCCTGGAAACCTTGTTTCCAAAGTGCCTTAGAGACTTACTCTATCCCTAACCCCCTCCCAACCTGAAGGTATATAATCAGTTACCTGTCACAACCCCAATGCAGCTCTTTCTTCCCATGAGTCCTGGCCCCATGCTTTAATAAAATCACCTTTTTGCACCAAGGATGTCTTCAAGAATTCTTTCTTGGCTGTCAACCCTGAACCCCCCACCATCACCCCAAAACCTCATCAGTGGGGTGTTGAACCTGCTCCTTATTTAGGCCAGAGTGATTTGCCTATCAGTGATTTTCACAGTTCTTGATTACAGAGGAACTGTCCCTTCTGAAAACATGGCCAGGTGGAGCATTCAAACTCTTTCATAACCAATTCCCCTTAGGCAGGGGGTTCATATATGAACTAATGCAAATAACTACCAGTTTTCTTTATAGAGGTCAGTATCTTTCTCTATAATACAATTTTACTTCTGGAGCAAAAGACTTTTCTTCTCTTTTAGGACTTGCTTCCGTAACTAAGTCATACATTTTATCTCTGAGTAATATTTTTTTTGAGAAGGTTCATTTTAACTATGTCTCCTGACTATACAATTTACCTTTCTGCAGAAGACTATTACCACACATAGCCTCTTTTTAGGGACTATAAAAACTGACAACTTAAAATTTTACATTAGTTCATCATGAATCTGGAAATTGGAAGGCAGTCACTAGATAATCCCAAGACTATTTTTCCTTGTTTTTCATAATATTCCAATGTTTACTTTAATTCCAGTGCCCCCAAATTGGATATATCTAAAGTGCAATTAAAACTGCATAGCTAATTCCTCTCTAATTGGCTCTTACATGCCATAATGATACATATACCAAAAACAAACAATTCTACTTTTAAAACTCACAAAGAAGCCTAATATGAGGTTCTAAAAATGGGTCATTGTGACTTTGCCTTATCGATAAAATTTTTATATTATCTTCACCAAATTGTTAGCCACTTTCCTATCCCTGCCTATTGTTTTAAGATTTTAATCCAAATACACTCCCCCAAATTGACAAATCTTCCAAGTTTTAAATCAAGACCATGACGCTTGTTTATTATAAACCACAAATTGGGCCTCTCCTGATCAGACAGTTTTAATTATGCATTTCTTCTTTAGAAAGCTTATGAGACCATGTGAGCTACACTCTCCTAATGAGTGTGGTATTCCTGTGGTAGTCCTTACAACTCCCAGGTGAATAGCCTTGCCTGGGAAAGGCAATTGTCTTAGTTGAGTAGGCATTAATGTTGAAGGTATGGAAAAGGAAGTTGGCTTGATTCCGTTTTCACTAGCCTATCACAGATGCTAAATTCAAGTTTCACCTGAGGCACCAAACTAGGATAGATATGAAATCCCAAAGTGAAGTGCCAAGATGCAGGCCTTCAATCAAAATACCAAAGAAGACAAAGATCAGCTCCATGAGTCTAAAACTTCTCATCGCAGGAGGAAATAACAGTGTCCAGGAAGTGGAAACTCAAGGAGGATTTCCTAAGGAGTATTTTCTTGGTGAGAGCTGTGCTATGATTCCTACCACCAAGGGTGGGGGGTAGGGAAGGCTCCACTGGGCCACTCAGAGAACAGTTCCCTAAAGTCAAGAGCAAGGGAAATTCATGTCTGACTCCAACCCTGGAATCTACAGATCAGGGGAGAGGATTTGTGAATTTCTTGGCAATGGGGGTAAGTGCTGTTGTTAGGACTAGTCTGTGCTTTCAGAGTTTATCGGAGGTGGGGGGAATAGGCACAAATATTTCTATGGACCAGATGTGAGACACATAGGAGAGAACAATCCCGCAGTCCCTATAAGTCCTGCTCAAGAAGACAGCTGGGTATGGGTGGAGGGTAAATTCGGATGCATACAGAAGGAGGCAGTCTGGAGGGGACTTCAGGGAAGCCAGGTCCGAAGGGGGAGCAGGTAGCCAAAACAGTGGCACTTGCCTACACTGAAGGCCCAGCAGGAAGGCTGACCAAGAATATGTGAAATACCCACGAGAGAAAGAGCTGACCTGATACCTTTGTCAGGCCTGGAAAATGTGATGCCAACTGTCCCAGCCAAGGGAGAACTTTCCTTTTCTCCTCTCCTTTTCTCTCCTCCCTTCCCTAACTCTTTGATTCTAGAAGCGTAAAAACTAGCAGGCATTAAGTACAGGCAGAAAGAGCAAGGAAAAAAGAAGCTGACCATATCTTCTTTCCTAAAGGCTGGAACCAGCCTGTGCCAGCTCTAAATGGGGGAGGAAGAGAGAATTCTCCATGAATAAAGATAGAAGTATTTAGTAATATATTGGTTTGGACACTTTAACAGAAAAACTGTAGTACTTTCTATCATCTATCAGTGACCAAAAAGGGCCTGAGTGGCTCAGTCAGCTAAGCAAAGTTTTCCAAACTGTATTCCAAGGACTCCTAATTCCTAAGGATTTTAATAGGGACTCCATAGGGGCACCTGGGTGGCTCAGTCAGTTAAGCATCAGACTCTGGGTTTTGGCTCAGGTCATGATCTCATGGTTCGCGGGTTCGAGCCCATGTTGGGCTCTGTGCTGACAGTGCGGAGCCTGCCTGGGATTCTCTCTGTCCTCCTTTCTCTGCCCCTTTCCACCTCCCCGACTTGTGCGCTCTCACTTGCATGTGCACACAATCTCTCTCTCAAAATAAACTTAAAAAAAAAAAAGTGACCAAAAAAGCTATATATCCAGTGGCAGAGTAGAATTACCCTACTGAGCAAGTCTAAAGCAGAGAGTAAAAACACTAAAATTGCTTTTATTTATTTTTTTAAAGTTGAGGTACATTTGACATATAATATTATATTAGTTTCAAATGTACAACATAATAATTAGATATTATTATGATCACCATAATAAGTGAAATGATCACCACAATAAGTCTAGTTAACATCTATTACCACATATGGTTACAAAAATTTTTTCTTATAATGAATAAAGTTGCTTTCATAATTTCACCCAGAAGTCCTGCTTCTTCAATAAATTGGTTGTATCACCAGCAAGAGTGATGGATATATTTTTATAACCCACCTTCCAGTGAGGTAGCTAAAACAGGGTGAATCAGATTCTCCCTATACACAAATATGGGGATGTCTAATGAATGTCTAATCTATAATAGAATTCCCAGGACTGGGAAAATGTGAGGCCTTATTGTGCTTCTGTCACTGTGCTATTGATCTCTATATTATAATATGAAGAATGACAGAGCCAGGTAAGCATAGAGTGAATGGAGAAAAGATTGTGAGACCAAGTCTAAAATTCAGGAAACTTTAGTGTTTCTCATAGAGGCAGACGCATCCTTTATATCTCACACAGCCAAAATGCATAATTAACAGATGCCAAGGCCCTTTAGTATAACAGATCTCAATTGATTGTCACCAGGTTCCCATGAAATGCAGAGGGCATTTCAGATAATAGATGGTATTTATCTGCATTATACAGAAAGTAATAACTGTAATATAATATAGATAATATTATATAATACAACAATAACAACAACAACAACAACAACAATAATGGCTAGCAGTTATTGGGGATGCATTATGTACCTGGAACTTATGCTAAATTTCCTATAACCATCATATTCATGTATAATTCCATTAATGTCTCCACTTTACTGATGATGAAACAAGGTCTTAGGCTAAGTAATTCACTTAAGGTCAAACTGTAGAGGATGGAACTGCAACTTAATCTCAACCGTTTCTCAAATTCCTAACCCTGAACCTCTGCTCAGATGAACAAAATGGAACTTGGACATTAAGTAACTCATTCAAAGTTCTACAATTAGTAGTCACTGGCATTAACGAACTTGGGTCTTGTAACCTATCCTTATCTCATTGGAGATCTTCAATGAAGATCTCAGCTCTCTCATAGAGAAAGAATTCACTAGCCTATAGGAAGGAGCTTAAACAAATATTTTTTGCCAATGAAAAAACAGGCCTCAAAGGAAGATACTTTAGGTAAATTATATCCATACATTAGAATATTTTGTAGCTCTTAATTTAATGAAGATCATTTTAAACATGTAAAACACTTTTCCATTCCAAATAGAAAAAGTTACATAAAATACTAATGCTTTCAAGTTTGTATGAATGCATGTATCTATATACATATGCAGTTGACCCTTGCATACCTTGGGTTTGAACTGCAGGGGGTCCACTTACATGTGGATTTATTTTGATCAATATGGACAGTACAGTAAATGTACTTTCTCTTCCTTATGATCTTCTCAGTAATATTTTATTTCCTGAAGCTTACTTTATTCTAAGAATATAGTGCACAATACATATACATAATGAGGATTAGGGGACTGATGTTGATAAGGCTTCTGGTCAACAGTAGATTATTAGTAGTAAAGTTTTGGGGGGAGTCAAAATTATATGCAGATTTGACTGCATGGAGGGGGGGAAGGTGGGGAGGCAGTGGTGGGAGGCTGAAGGTGTGTGTGGTGTGTATATCAGCGCCCCTAATCCTGAAGCAATTCAAGGGTCAACTGTACACGTAATTGAATGTAAGTAGCTAGTTATATGCATGTTTTTATGGGTGTATATTTGATTGTATCTTTTTCAAATGGGAAATTAAGAATAAAATGCACTAAAGTATTAGAGATAAATTATTATCTCTAGGTGGTGGAATTATGGGTAGCTTTTACTTTTTCTCCTGTACTTTATTTTCCTCCAAAAGATCAATACATGTTCTTTTTTATTTCTCCTACCAGATGGGTTTATTATTTTATTATTATTATTATTTGCTTTTCCAGTTTTATTTGAGATATAATTTGCATACCATAAAATTCTCTCATTAAAAAAAAGTTTTTTTTTTTACATTCATTTATTTTTGATAGAGAGAGAGAGAGACAGAGCACAAGTGGGGAAGGCGCAGAGAGAGAAGGAGACACAGGATCTGAAGCAGGCTCCAGGCTCCGAGCTGTCAGCAAAGAGTCCGACGCGGGGCTGTGAGATCATGACCTGAGCTGAAGTCGGACACTTAACCGACTGAGCCACCCAGGTGCCCCAAAATTCGCTCATTTTAAATACACCAATGATATTGTTAAATTTACAGAGTTGTGCATTCATCACAACAAGCCAATTTTAGCACATTTCCAACACTCCAAGATTTCTTGGGCCCATTTGCAGTCACTCCCCATTCCCACTCTCCAGACCTAGGCAATCCCTAATCTACTTTCTGTTTCTATAGACTTGCCTTTTCTGCACATTTTATCTAAATGGAATCATACCATATGTGGTGTTTTTAGTCTGGCTTGATTTACATTCTTTTAAAGAAAGAAAAAGAATAAATATTCTCTGGTTCTTTGCCTTTTGCATCAAAACCAAAGAAAATCCCTTACTTTCTTCCTCTTCATAATAGCATAATCATGTTACAACATCTTCTTTACCTCCGTAGTTCTTGACTCAAATCCCTTTTAGACACTAAGAGTAAGTTGTAGAACAGTGAACTTATTCCAGATATTTCAAGGGTCTCTCCTATCCTTGTTTCTCACGTTTCCTTATTTCTTTATATAAAAAAATATATAACTATTTTATTCTTATCACCTGGGCAGTCATTTTTTACTTGCCTTCTACTCTTGATTCTTTTGACCAAACCAGTGACTCCATCTCTGAAGTGCAAGGGCTTTGGAATCAGACCTGGGTCTGGTTCAGGAACCCCCAGTCCTGAGAGGCCAGTAGCTGGGCTCTCAAGAGCAAGTTATCAATCTTTCCTGAGGCTCAGTGTCCTTGTCCTGGTGAGTACATTGGAGTTACTGGTACCTACAACCACAGCTAAATGGGAACATAAGAGGGCTCTGGGTAAGCCAATGATTGCTGGTACTCCTTTGAAAGAATATTTTTAAAATAATTCTTCAACGTCTATTTTGAGGAAAGACAGGGTTTCCATAGAGCAAAACAGATGCCTTGCAGTTCATTAGACCTATGCTCCTTAGAATGCACATTTGACTTCTTGGGCTCTCATTGCCATGTCAAGTAGCTCATCAGGGTTCTTTTAACCCAAACAACACTCTCCCTCAAAGGACTGATAAATATAATTTTCTATGTTTCATTTTCCAAGATTTTTGTCCCTTTTTGTGGAGTAGTGGCCTGGGCAGCTTTCCTTCTGACTTGGCTTCATAGAATGTTTGGAAGATTAAATGGGATAACACTTGTGGAGATCTCTGCATAGCTTGTGACACCAACAGATATTCAATAAATGGTGACTCTTAGTATTATGGCCAAAAACCATGTCAACTCTGAGATTCTGGTAAAGGAACATCATATGCAGTCATTTTTTCCTCTAGCTCCTTACATTTATTCTTGAGTAAAGGCATTTTGAGAGAGCATTTGGTAACCTTGAAATGTTCTCAAGAGCTCTTTATAAACAAATCTTAATAAATATAAGACCCATTTCCTCCCTCATACCTCTATCAGAAAGAAAAGCAGCAACAGAAATGCCTTTGCTACTCTTTGTATGGCGTAACATTTTAAATAGTACTTACCTAAAACACGATAGAAATGGATGGAGGTCAGCTGGGGACAAGCACCAAGCAGGGAGGTGTTGCTGAGAGAATGGGGTGGCAGGTCTGAAACCAGATCCTGGCTATCGAGCAGAGGGAAAACAGCAAAGTCTTTGGAAGAGTTTTATTAGGATAAAAGCATCCCAGAATGCACCTGCTGTTTCATTCTCCAGTCTCCTTGAACCTCCTCTGAGCAGGGGAGTAAGGGCAGGGCAGGAGAGAAAAAAACCAAAGTGAGGTTAGCAGTGCTATGTCTCTTTTCCCATGATCTATTCCTAAAGGTACAGCATAAATATCAAAACAGGGTTTGGTAGTAGTCCGAAAGATTTAACTTGTCCCCAAATTCCTAAATAACGATTAGAGCTTAGTTTGATTTTTGACTGAACGTAACCAAACAACTTCTAGGCATAACATTTGTTGTGCACGCCTACCAGGGACAGGATGAAGTGACCACCTACCCATTCAGCACTCCAGCCAAGGAAAGGGCCGGCACGTGGGGCCAACCATGCAAGTTTGCCACGTGCCTTGCGATCTTGGCTCCCAGACCCCAAACCGCAGTTCTGCTTGTGGCTCCACTACTCCCCACTCTTAACTGTGTTTCTTCTCTCCATGCAGGTGATGGAGGCCCAAGCAGGTCCCAGGTTCAAGGCCAGAGACTTCGGCTAGGCATCCCCTCAGTCACAGCTGGTGACCCTTCTGGCCCACTGGCTGCCCCCCCCCCCCGCCCCCTCCTGCTTCCAACATGCCTTCACTGCCCCTCCATTCCATCCCAGCTCTTCCTCACCCTTCAGGACAAACTGTCCCCTGGACTCCACACTTGGTGACTACCGTGGGTGCTCCGACCCTAAGCCTTGATAACCTTCCTCTTCATCCCTTTTGAAAGGGGAAACGGGAAAGGTGAGCAAGAAACCGCCAGCAAGTTTCGACCACCGCCGAGGAAGACTAATGGGTTTCTAAGGAAACAGGGAGGCAGCAGCCATTTTAGTGGCATTCGCTGTATGAAAAATATATACACTGACATTCACCCCCGCCCCCTCCTCCTCCCCCTCCCCCCTCCCCACCCGTGGCGCCTTCGCTCCGTCCGCGCTTCCGAGGCCCAGGTCTCCCCGAGACGTGCGGCCACCTGTCGCAGGTGGCCGGCCACGCTGGGTCGCCCCGAGCCGCCCTCCCCGCAGCGGGCGGGACCGCGGGACTGCCCACCCCCGGCGCCGCAGTGCAGCTGCGGGCGGGCGGCTCGGGCCCTCCCGGTCCCCGCGTCCCGCCCCTCGAGTCCCCTCCCCCGCCGGCCCCCCGCCCCGCAGGCCGCGGGAGCCCGCTGGGAGGGCGGGCCCGTCGCCGGCGCGCTGGTCGCGAGACGGGCCGGGAGGAGCGGGTCGGCGCCGCGGGCTGGGCGGAGGCGGAGGCAGAGCGAGCGCGGGAGGTCGCCGCAGCCGGGGACACCGCGCGCCGCTGCCCAACATGGTCGCTGCGCACGCCGCCCATTCTTCCTCCTCAGCCGAGTGGATCGCCTGCCTGGATAAAAGGTAGCTCGGGTCCCCCCCGCCCCCCAAGCCGGGCTGGGGCTCGGCGGCGCCGCCCCTGCCCCTCACCTGGGCGCAGCGCGGGGGAGGGAGCTGAGAGGGGCCGCGTCCCGGCCGGGGGAGGGGGGCTCACCCAGACCCACCCGCCCGCCTCCCGTGGGCGCGCGCCACCCGCACGAGATTCTTCCACGTGGTGGAGACAAGGCAGCGCAGTGGGGTGCGGGGGCAGCGCCAGCCGCTCCGGGCCCCCCTCGCCCGGCCCTCCTTCACCTTCTCCTCGCCTCCCCCCCCCCCCCCCCCCACCCCGCGCGCGCCCACCCGCCGGCCCGCCGCTGCAGGCTGCGCTCGTGGGTGGGGGGCGATTTCCCCTCGGCCTCACGGGACGGCAGGATAGCTCCGAACCTTTCTTCTTGCTGTTCAGACCGTAGGGGTACATGTAATTTAAGTTTTAAGGAGGGGTGAGGGGAAGGGCAGGTGCGGAGTAACATTCCTTTTTTGTCCCCGAAAGCAAAGTGTGAGGGACCCAGCGGAGCTGTCAAGCAAGTGCCTCGTTGAAATTCTCAGCTCCTGCCCCCGCAGTCGCTTGCTCAAGGTCTGTGTTAGGAAGGTCACGCGGGAGACCGCTTTCCCCGGAGTGCCTGCGTCTCGGGGGGGGGGGGGGGGGAAGACCCTGACTCTGAAAAATTAAAATCACAAAGCATCCTTAACTCCTGACGACAGCTCTACAGAAGGAGGGTGTCCCCGTGTAACAACTGCGGACTGCGATTGTTTCCAGGCTCTGACAGCATAATTCTCTGTTTGTCCAGATTGTGGGTTTAGCAGTAAACAGTACGCAGTATGTTAGCAATTATTCTTTATTACCCTGATTAAAAGGTGATGCCTCTGAACTTTTAAGAACTGAGCAGGGAGATCTTGCAGAGTGAACTGCCTCTGAATTTTTGGGTTTGATGCGGCAGGGCAGTGATTCATGTCTTGCAGCTATCTGCATGACATCTCTATTTGCATTTGTGTGAAATATTTTGGGCTCTGCCATATTGAAATTTTTTACAATTAGCAGATTCCTAACCAGATCAAACTTGAAAATCTTAAATGTGACATGCTCTGAATACTTTACTATTACAGGCCTTTGTTGAAAAAAATTAAGTAATTTGAGAAAAGCTAAATGTGGCTCATTTGAAAAATTAATATATCTGAGAAATAATCTTTACTTTCAATTACCACACAGTAGCAAGATTTTTTGGCAGACAGTGCCCTATTTACTCGAAAATGATATGTACTAATATTAGAAGAATTGCTTGCAATAAATAGTAAGAGAATTGAAGTGATGGTTAAATCATACAGAATTATGTAGAGGAACTGAGAGCATATTTAAGTGAAGAGGCTGCTAATGTGATAAGTAATCTAAATTTAATAGTTTAGGAAAGATGAATTATAAAAGAAGAGAAAATCAAGCTCTTGTACTTGACCTATAAATAGTAGTGCTTCCTCACCAGTGAATTTTTTTAGATAATAGATTACATATTTCTATTTTCAGAAATGCGTGGCATGCCTTTTCTGAACAGTCCGCAATTCACTGGAAATCCTTTAGTCAATAAGTACTTATGGCAGAATCATAGAGCAATACTAACACAAGTGGGGTGTATTTGACTCTGTCTTTTCATAATATGGATCTGCCCAAATGATTTTGCTTAGAATATATTTTTAGAACATAGAGCCACAATCTAATGCCACCACCATTCACAGTACGGGAAAAAACCTACCAAAGGTGGGGGAAAAAAAATAAACCTCCACAAATACTGAGCCTAGCATTCATGGAGTATGGGAGAGTGGATAGATCAATAAATAAGTTAAGGGTTTTAGGCCCAGACTGTCACCAGCTCTGATCTTGGAGATGTCACTTTTACTTCCCTGAGTGTCTGAAAAATGAGGATAGAACTGTCTTACCAGGGATTAGTGGATCAAATAACAATACCAAATGGTGAAAGTAGTACTTTGAAAACTGGGAAGTGCCATGTAAATATTTTATTTTGTGGTGTCAAGATAACCTTGCATTTTTCTGTAGTGTTGATGCTAGAATTCCTTTAAAGAACAGATAGGAGTGGCAATCTCATTCTAAGAGGGCCTTGGGGTACTTGTTCTGAAGTTGCATTTTTACTTAGATTGTTAATTTTGTGGGGGAGGAGGAAGATTAAGGGTGCTGATGGAAGTTGGGAAACTGCCCTCAGTATTTCTGAGAAATGCAATCATGATACTTTATTCCAGGTACTGTGGGGCTGTGTGGGAGGGTGGTGGGGGCAGGGGGAAAAAAAAAAAAGATGAGTTGCCATTGACTTGGGGGATGGGTGGCCAGAATGGGATAGCTACATAAACAACTAACCACAATGCAATGGTAAGTGCTTTAATGGAGATGTATGAAATGCTTTGGGAATGCCAAGGAGACAGTTATCAGCTCTGCTTGGCAGGGATGCTTCCTACAGGTTCTTGCCTGGACCTTGGAGGTTGAGGGAAATTTTATCAGGCAGAGAATTTGGGGAGGGCATGCCAAGTAGAGGGAGCAGTGTGAACAAAGACACACAGGTGTGGCATATACATATGCTAATTTCTTCCCAGCCACAAATTCCTTTTGGAACCAAATCGAGAGCATAGGAATGTGTGCAATCACAGACATTTTTAAACATAAAGCACACACAAAAAAGAAGGAATGGTACAATGAACCCCTATGTACTATTTGGGGATATGATGCTGGGGGACCTTTTCCATAGCTGCAGAATGTAGTTTGGGTATATGCATCATGCAAGTGACACCTGTTGTAGAGAGCTAGAAAAAGAGGGACCCAGGGCTTGGAAATAAAAAAGAGGAGCTAAAGGAAAAAGTGCCTGAGTAAAGAAGTACACAATACAAGTTGAAACAAACAAAACAAGGAAAATAAGGCCTTAGAAGTGTTTTTAGACACACCTAGAAAGTTGTCATAGGCAGGCAATGCTATAATAACTTGCATGTGGGGAGGGGGTTGAAAAATATATAGATACATGCATTAGATTAAAGAAAAAAATCCAAAGCTTTTAATGTATCAACTGTCCAAGTTCTTGGACTATGGTGGGACCGAGGAGATGAGATTGTACAAATACTAATCTGACAATGAGAAAGACATTTGAACATTTGGATGGATAAAAACCATTGAAAAAAGTCTCAGCAGACATACCGTTAAGCAAAACAAACTTATTATTTCATTGATCTTACATTATTGATTTTACATTATTTTTCATTGATCTTACATTATTTTTCATTGATCTTACATTATTTCATTGATCTTACAATTTTTTTCTAAGCAGGGAAGGTAATTAGAAATGTATTACATAAAAAAACAAAGAAATGTATTACATACTACCCCCTATTTGGGATTTAGGATATGTACAGTATCTGTGTGTGTGTGTGTATGTGTGTGTATGTGTGTGTGCATGCATACATGTGCGTGCTCTGTGTGCTGACCATTGTTTAATTTTACTGAAAATATTTTTCCCATAAGAATTTAAGTTTGCCACCTATGAACTTAAGACCCATTTATGGGTCATAATTCTTATGGTTGGTAAGGCGGTATTTCAAAGATACCACATGTAACTCACAGATATATAGTGAATCACTGCCGGTATTCATTGCTATGGAGCAGGGGAAGATCTACCAGCTGTCAGTGTGTCTCCTGAGCTAAGAATGGGTTTTACATTTCTGAATGGTTGGAAATAAACCAAAAAAAGATTACTGTTTTGTGACCCATTAAATTTATATGAAATTCAGATTTCAATGTCCATGAACAAAGTTTTATTGGAACACAGCCACACTCATTTGGTTAACATGTTGTCCATGGCTGCTTTCACGCTACAGTGGCAGATTTGAGTAGCTGCCGTGGAGACTGTGTGGCCACAGAGTTTAAAGTATTTACTGTGTGGATCTTTGAAGAAAAAGTTTGCCGTGTCCTGTTACAGATGAAAGAATCTGGCTGATTGACCGAGAAATCACTGGAGATGAGAGAAATTGTCTCCCTCTGGGAAGGAGTTCATAATATTCTGGTTTCTCATTCTTCAGTTAGAAGTGTAGCTTGGAGGGACATCCTCAGTTGATGGGCTTATTTGAGGACTGCCGGTGATCACAGGCCAAAGTAGGAAATGAAGTCAACATAGTAAAATCATTGATGTTTCATTTTAAAAACTGCTTCCTATACAGTGTCTATTGCATCTGACTTAATCCCCAAATAGATGTTAACTATTTTGGTGTGATTGAATGAAAGGGGAAGAAATCAAGGAAGAAATCTGTTAAAAAACCAAAATGCTTTGAGGCCTGCATGGTGAAAGAGGATGACTCAGAATCAAAGAAGCGGCAGACATGGTCCCACCCCTAAGGACTACTGAAGATCAAAGAAGCACCCAGAGAAAAAGGCTATCACTGGGGAAGGCTGGTGTCGACCCAGACCCAGGCACACCCTAAAGCGGATGACATTACCCTGATGAATTCTTAGGGATTGGTCTGGTTTTGCAATCTCAGATTCCTAATTTGTCAGCACATCAAAAATTAGTACATTTTTTTTTCAGGGACATATACAAAGGTATGAAAATCTCAGGTACTGTAAGAATCAGAGAGACCGTTCATTAATTTGAAAATAAGATCAAAGAGGTGGACACTCACCCCCTGTGGCTGATGTACTCCTTCTGTAGGCAAGCTGTGTGGGAGATCCACTTGTTCCAGAAGCCCATGTTGTACCTTTATAGAGAGAAGCAAAGCTGCCAGGAGATCAGGACACTTACAACTTCTGGCCAGCTCATTCTCTTCCTAGAGTGACAGAGCCTGGGAATTGAATTATAATCAGAAGACAGTTCTGGGAATCCTTCAGGACAGCTTGGCTGTCACCTCTTCCAGTTAGATGACCATTACGTGTGCTCCCATAGCACACTTTGTCCAACACTGTAATATCCTAAGTCAGACTCCATCACAATTTCCTATTTACTTCACTTATGCATCCCTTGATATCAGTTTCTGTATTTCACTCATCGTTTTATCTTCAGTTTCACTGCAACACCGTGACTGTAGAAGGTGCTTATGGGATGAAGGTGAGATTGCTAAATGCATCCTCCTCCTCAGGGATGGAGTAGACTCTGCAGCCTTGCAAGCAAGTCCTTGCACCAGCTCCCTTTGCCTTAGAAAAGGCTTGGGTGGGCACCATGGGCATCTGTCTCTGCTGTAACTTCTGTGTTTTCTTGGCAGATGTGACTACTTAAAAAAGAAATTGACATTGTGTAGCTCTATTCTGATCTATTATTGGAAAAGGTTATTATGGAAAATTTCAAAATATACAAAAAGAAGAGAAAATAGTATGTTTCTCTTATATAGCCCCTTCCCCCTCTGATAGTTATCAACGCACAGCCATATAATGTATATGTGTATATACATTATACTATGGTATAATGTTTTAGTTATACCTCCATTCATCCCCCAACACCCCCAGAATTATTTTGGTTCAAGTACCAGAACATAGTATTATTTTATCTGTAATTATTTTAGTGTGTATCTAAAAGGTAAGAACTCCTTATGAAGCAAACAATACCATTATCACACATTAAAATATTTGACATTAGTTCCCTAAGATAATCAATATCCAGTCAGTGTTCAAATTTCCCCATTTATCATGTAACTTTTTCTTTCTTGCAATTTGTTTTCTTGCAATTTGTTCTGTATAGTTGATAATGTCTCTAAGTCTTTTTTATCATTATTGTTATTTTAGAGAAGGAAAGAGAGAGTGAGTGGGGGAGAGGGGCGGTGGGGGGGAGGGAGAGAGAGAGAGAGAGAGAGAGAGAGAGAGAGAGAGAGAGAATCCTAAGCAGGTTTCTGTGCTTGGCATGGAGCCCCATGTGGGGCTCAATCCCACAACCCTGGGCTCATGATCTGAGTTGAAATCAAAAGCTAGATGCTCAACTGACTGAGCCATCCAGGTGCCTCTCTAAGTCTTTCTTAATCTCTGGATTCTCTATCTTCCTTTTTTTTTTTTTTTAATATTTATTTTTGAGAGAGGGAAAGAGACAGGACGTGAGTGGGGGAGGGCAGAGAGAGAGGGAGACACAGAATGAGAAGCAGGCTCCAGGCTCCAAGCTGTCAGCACAGCCTGACGCAGGGCTCCAGCTCCTGGGCCACATGATCATGACCTGAGCCTAAGGCCGATGCTCAACTGACTGATCCACCCAAGGTGCCCCTCTCTCTATCTGCCTTATAATAAGTTTGAAGAAACATTTTTTTAAGTCTGAATTTTAATTATGCCTTCCATGTTGTCTTCTAATATGTCCCTTTATCCCCTGTATATCCCATAAATTGGTATTTGGATCTAGAACTTGATTGAATTTAGATACGATTCTCTGGCAACAATACTTCACAGAAGTGTTACCTACTTGCAACACGATTGCTTTTCATGATGTTAGTGATATATCATTTTTTAAAGTTTAATGCTTGCTGACTGTCTTATCTGCAACTTCTTGGAGGACATCTCATTGTAGCCCCAAATACATGGGAGCACATGGCATATACATGTGGAGCAATTAGAGGAAAACACAACCCATTATGTAATGAGGGTTAAATTCCGTGGTGCTGATTCTACCTGCCCTAGGATTTTCAGAAAGGAAAGGGACAGCCAGAGCTTGACTCATATTGGAGGCACATGAATGGATGGTGTGCCCATGGAGCAGTGGCCCTGGAGAAGGGTGCCCAGTCCATCACACCCATGGCCCTGCAGCCTGGTCTCCTGAACATAACCCGGGAACCCAAAAGAGTCTTCAGAGGAGGAGTGATGTTCAGCAAAGCAAATTTTGCTTCCTTGTCTTAGTTTGTATTCCCCCAAATAGACTCTGGCTATTCCAATGAGGGCAGGACTGGCAGATTCCTTTTAGTTCAATTTCCTATTAATTTTCTGTGAATTCTTAACATTTAATAGCCCTTACATAGTAGCTGTCAACCCCCCACCCCCCATCCCGTACCACCTTTCCAACCTAAGGCAGCTAGTTTTCCTTTAGTCAGATTTAAATCCCTCTTCATGCACCTTGAACGGTGGCAGTGAAGAGTGAGTTTTCCCTCCAGTACCTCCAATTCACAGATGAGGGAAAGAGAGAAGGGAAGAGGAGAGACTGCTTGGGGAGTACTGAGAGACTGGGGAAGGAGAAAGAGGATGGAAGTAACTGGGTGGGGAGGATGACAGAGAAGGACCCAGACAAACATGAAAGCAAACAGTCGGACTGGCTGGAGAGGAGGCACCTGGTTACTGTGTTTACTCAGTTGCTTCCATGCACATCTGCTTCCTTCCCCTGTACAAAAAGAGAAACAAAGTGCTGTTATTACCCTTTTTTCTCTTCATACATACTCTTTCCTGGAGTACTTTTCCATGTCCTGTGCTTTAACTGTGTAGATTCCTTAAACCCTGTATCTTTGGTTTATCTTCTAGACCAGATACATTTTTGTCTCTCCATTGGATATTCCCACATTAATACCCCATTTATATTTAGGGGCAGACATTGTTTGTCTTCACCTACCTCTGCTATAGGGGTTGGAAAAACAAACTATGTACTTTCCTAACCACCCTAGAGGCTAGGTGACTATGTGACACAGTTCTGGCCAATGGGACATAGCAGAGTTCTACTAGAGGCTTCTAGGAAAGATTTTGCTTTATTGATAAAAGACACAGGTGTATTTGATACCCCCATTCTTCTTTTTATCTGGAATTATGACCCAAGGCCTGGGCCTTTGGCAACCATATTGTAATCCCAGAAGGAAGGCCAGGAGAAACACACATTCTAGTTCTGACTTTGTTCAGCTACTAAGTTTAGGTTAATCATTCTGATTTTTTTATTTTGTTAGGAAAAAAAATCCCTATTTTCATAAACCACTCTTTGTTAGGTTTCCTATTATTTGCTGTCAAAACTATGCCTAACCAAACAAGTTGATACTCAATTTGTCTCAAATGGACTTCATCTTCCTTAGCCTTCTACTCCATTGGTTTCTCCTCCTTACTCCTATTTTATTGACACTACTCTAATTCTCAAAACTTTGACCTTTCCTGTGGCCCTTTTTACCTCCAACCAGACGCCACTTCTTCTCTTGGCCTTTATATTCTACTACGTTATTTCAGGGCCTCATCATCTGGATCTGGATCTGGATCCTCTCATTGTTTCTCTCTTCCAATTTGGAACATGTGATGTATTCAAATCAGCTTTATTTTAGGGTCAGCCAGATCTGTATTCAAATTCTGTCACTCTCATCTTAGCCATGTGATCTTAGTTAAATTATTAATCTTTCTGAACTTCTGTTTCCAAATCATTAAATTAGATTACGAAGACCAAGTATATGGTATGTTGAGGTTTGTGGGCTAATGCAAGTAGAGCTCCTGGTCCTCTCTAAGTAGAGAGCATAGTGTAGGGGTTAAGAGTTTGGGAACCATTCTAGTTTTGATTTTTTTTAAGTTTATATATTTATTTTGAGAGAGAGAGAGAGAGAGAGAGATAGTGCACAGGATGGGACAGAGAGAGAGGGAGAGAGAGAATCCCAAGCAGTCTCCACACAGAACCTGATGCAGGGCTCACACTCACAAGCCATGAGATCATGACCTGAGCCAAAATCAAGAGTTGGATGCTTAACCAACTGAGCTATCCAGGCACCCCTCTAGTTTTGATTTTATTAGTGGTGTAATGTTAGGCAAGTTATTCAATCTAGCAGTTGTTTTATAGATTCCTCGGGATTTTCTATATAGACAGTCTTGTTATCTGTGAATACTGGAAATTTTACTTATTTTTTCTGATCTTTATGTCTTTTATCATTTACTTTTCTTGCCTTATTGCATTGGCTAGGATTTCCAGGACAAAGTTGAACAGAGGGTTGCGAATGAACTTCCTTGAATCAGGAAATACTCCTTTTTCTTCTATTTTTTTCTTTCCTCTATTTTAAAAAGAGATTATGCAATGTTGATGTTATTTCTTTTAAAATGTTTTATAGATATCATCTAGCCAAGAGTTCTCCTCGTGGGAAGTTTTTGTTTTTTGTTTTTTAAAATTTTTATTTTAGAGACAGAGAGATTGCAAGTGGGGAAGAGGGACAGAGGGGGAGGGAGAGAGAGAGAATCCCAAGCAGGCTCCACACTTAGTGCAGAGCCGAACATGGGGCTTGATCCCACAACCCTGGGATCATGACATGAGCCAAAATCAAGAGTCAGATGCTCAACTGACTGAGCCACCCAGAAACTAGCCCTTGAGAGGGCCAGTCAGAGTTTCTATTTCATCTTGTATCAGTTTTGATGAGTTGTTTCAAGGAATTTATATGACAATGTCAGATAGCAATAAGAGCAGCAAAGGAAAACAAAGCAGAGGAAACTTAGGTGTGATGTTATTTTACAGAGGGTGGTGAGGTCTTTCTGAAAAAGCATCTGATCCAAGACCTTGAATGAACTGAGAGGCCACCTAGTATGAATTTAAATCAGTGTAATCCATGCTTTACCAAATAGGTGAGTGAGGTATTTTAGTGCCTGTGATAAGGGCACAAGCTGAATAAATATGATACTACTATTTTATTTGGTAACGAGGCCTTATTTTGAGAAAGTGTCTTATATAGTATGTTAGTGTCTATAGTAGTATTTTGGTATTATACAGAAGCAGTATATGCCACAGATAAAGATAATTTCAGAAAATGGTGAAAGGGATAAATTTTCAAATTTTGGTTTATCCTTTAAATATTATTATTATTATTTATTTTTTTATTTTAAAAAAAAATTTTTTTTTTCAACGTTTATTTATTTTTGGGACAGAGAGAGACAGAGCATGAACAGGGGAGGGGCAGAGAGAGAGGGAGACACAGAATCGGAAACAGGCTCCAGGCTCTGAGCCATCAGCCCAGAGCCTGATGCGGGGCTTGAACTCACGGACCGTGAGATCGTGACCTGGCTGAAGTCGGACGCTTAACCGACTGCGCCACCCAGGCGCCCCTAAATATTATTATTTAAAGCTATTTGAAATACTGTCCATTTTAGGTATTTTTTTAAATAATAATTTTTGAGGAAAAAGAAACTACCCCAGGAGAACTGATGAATGTAATATGGATCAGGAAAAATATGATTATTTAAATGAGGTTAAAAGGATATTGGGGGTTCCTGGGTGCCTCAGTTGGGTAAGCGTCCGACTCTTGACTTCTGCTCAGGTCATGATCTCATGGTTCATGGGATTGAGCCCTGCATCGGGCTCTGCACTGACAGCGCAGAGCCTGCTTGGGATTCTCGCTCCCTCCCCCTCTGCCTTTCCCTGGCTTGTGCATGCCCTCTCTTTCTCTCTCTCTAAAAAAAACAAAAAACAAAAAACAAAAAACAACAACAACAACAAACAACAAAAAACCTTAAAAAAAGGATATTGTGTATGTGCTTTTGACTGGATGCTGACATTTGACTGATAGGGTATCAACATCCCCATCCTAGTGATAAGAGTTTTGGGTTTCATAGTTAGCCAGTTTAGTTTTATCAATGATGAATTTGTGTGGTACTTCTGTGGGGTCAGTGCTCTTTAAAACAGGCCTCTCAGATAACTATACCAGAGCAAGAAAATGGTCCTGGGTATTTAGAAATCCCAACAGTTTCTCGTTTTGAGGATTTGTTTGCTATCTTAAACAACTCTTCTGTCATTATTCCACCATCTGCCTTTTGATAATGTTTCTTTATTGAATTCTTATCATAGTTTTTTCATCCACTAATTAAGTGATATGGTAATATGTTTGTAAATTTTTTCTTGTCAAAAATTGAAGACAATTTGAAAATAGTCTCTGTGGTGATGCAGTGGACTCATAAATATTCCCTGATGGTGTTTAAAGACCTGATTTGTAGAGTTAGAACTATCCAGTCAGTAACCAGGTTTTACATTTTACTTACTGAAAACAATTCAAATACTTAGACCAGGAGTCTCTGTTTAATTATCCAGATCATCAGAGCATAGACAGGAGAGCCCTCTATTGATACAAAAAGGTGCAATTACAGAAAAATAGCAAGGAGATCATATAACAAGGCAGCTATGTGTAGAAGGCAGACTTCTGAAGCATGGCCAGACTTGGATGCCAACTGGTTGAATGGGAGTACAATTTTATTGTGCTTTTTTATATCCTTGTGCTGTAACTGTACATTATCAGCTTGTGAATGCACCTTATCTTTTCCTCAATTGAATTTCGCATTATCTCTGTTGCTTTGCTTCCTACCTTTTCAGTACTTCTTTGGATATTTATCTTAACAGCTTTACAGGTTCATTTTAGAACTCAACATTCAACAGATTATGCATCATCACTTTTAGGGAAAGAGTGTAAGTATTAGGGAGAAGAGAGAGTGAGGAGTAATAAAATAAGACAATAGGATGGAATGATTTTTAAAATGCAGGAAAATATTTTAATAAGTGGAATAGCATTTGAATCTATTTCTTTTGAATTGACACAAGCAACCCAAGCATAAAGTTGATGTGGTGTGCTCAATTGTACTTATTTCTATGATTACATAGATCTCATGGTTTGTAAGTTTGAGCCCCGCATTGGGCTCTGTGCTGACAGCATGGAGCCTGCTTTGGATCCTCTGTCCCCCCTCTCTCTGCCCCTCCCCCATGCTCTGTCTCTCTCAAAAATAAATAAACATTAAAAAAAAAAAAAAGAAAATCAATAAAAGCCCACTGACATTTAGATGCTAAAACAGGTATGTGAGACAGCAGCATAGCTCCTTAGTGTGACATGTGACATGGCTGCTACTGCCCCCATCTCCTTCTCTTTCCTTGGTTTGTGAGAGCTGTTGCTGGCTTGCAGCTGAGAGCTGACAATACACACATCCCCTGCTTCTTCCTGAGAGTGCTCCCAGTTGGCATGTATTAACGTGTCTTTCTTCTTCCCAGAAGAAATTGACAGGAGCTCATGAAATGTAATGTATTATGATTTATACTATATTTTAATTGGGGTCAAGCCCAAGAATTTCTGCCTTATAATTGTTAATTTACTTTTACAAACCCTGTCACTGGGAATTAAATGGCCATAACATTTTGGTGTGTTTTCCTACAGTATTTTTTCTGAGTATGTTTTTAACTTGTTTGAGCTCACACTTAAGATTTCAGGCCTCTTAAAATGAACATTACAGGATGGTCATTTTCCTAGGTTACTAAAACTCTTTACAAATATAATTTTTATTGGTTGAAATGATATGGATCATACAGCTTAAGTTTTTCCTTGTTTTTGGGCAAGTAAGACATTTAAAAATTGTTGCTGTTTTCAATACTGCTATAACCTTTTACATTAAGTTTTTCCCATGTTTTAGGTTATTTCCTTAGGTTAGAGATACCCAAAGGACTAAATTAGTTAATGTGTGTGAAGAGATTTAAGATTTTTGGTATTATTTTCAAATTACTTTTCATAAAGACAAGAAGATAGTGGGACACCTGAGTGGCTGAGTTGGTTAAGCGTCCAGCTCTTGGTTTTTGGCTCAGGTCGTGATCATGTGCTTCGTGAGATCGAGCCCTGTGTCAGGCTCTATACTGGCAGTGTGGAGCCTGCTTGGGATTCTGTCTCCCTCTCTCTGCCACCTCCTTATTCTCTTTCTCTCAAAATACACAAATAAACTTTTTTTTAAAAAGATAATAAGTACCATTATCCATATTTTACAAATAAGGAAACTGAGTTTGGAAAAATTATATTGTCCAGAGTCACACAGCTGGTAAGTGCCAGGGACCAATATGGGATGAAACCCCATTCTCTTTTGACTATAATGGTGTTCAAGTATGTTCTTTGGCATATTAATAGGTAGTGCAATGAAAAGAAGACTCATGATAACAAATTTTTTATCAAGCTATCAAAATGTTCAGTTAAAAATAATTAAGATCTTTTTAAAGGTCCTCACAGCCCTGGACATCACTGCGATGATGATCTGTGGCTGTAAAACACTGGAGGATTGTGTGCTCCAGTCTCTCTTCCTTAGCCCTTTGCTTCCTCACTGCACTCTGTCTTGCCTCCCTGTGCCTGCTTTGAGTGCCTCAAGTGCCCTGGGGTTGCTGGAATGACAGTCTCCTGTAACTCTTACCGTTAACACTGCTCTTCCCAGCCTGAGTGAGCTTCTGGAGACCATGTGAGGAGCCACTGTCCACCCCCTGGATTTGCCCAGGTAATCCCTAGTGGATTGTTTCTTGTCTTCCTCTCTGTCTAGTCTTTTTGGGTTGACATTTTCCCCCTGAGCTCTGTCTTGGACCTCCCTCAAAGGTTAATGTCTCATAATAGGACAAGTAGGATAGATGTGTTGGCCCACACCTTGAGGCAGACACAGAATGAAAGGGTACTGCCCTATATTTCTCTTCCTTTATCTTGTATCTTTTTCTTTAGAGTCTTACAGTCACAAACTCCCTAACAATTGCTAAAGTAATTTGAGCTAATGTGTTCAAGAGTTTAACATTTAAAGGTTACCTAGAGATGTCAAAGCTTTAACCTAAAGGAAATTAAGATGAAACTCACACAATGAGAGTATTTGCCTGGTGGTTCTTTTTGAGTCACATTGTCCAGATGTGCACCATCTAATGTAGCCCTAATCCTAGCAGGTCTCCCCAGGATGTACCATCTCTTGTGCATTTTGTCTCATTAAAGATTTTCTGTACATGGTTTCTAAACTACAAGAACCTCAAGTTACTCAGAGTGCTGAAAACCTAATGAAATCTTCAAGTTGATGAGGCTGATCTGTTTTAGAACACAAGATTAATTTTTAGATATACAACAATAAACAAATGGCTGAAAGCCAAACAGTATCGTTATCTATAGTGAGTCTTCAGTTATCTAGCATCATAAATTTTATACAGATTTATTTTATTAAACCTTCAAACTTGATGTAATTTAATAATTCTGGTAGAAATGGTATTTAATGGTATTCACAAGTGACATTTAATATGATTGCTTTTCTAAAGCATACTGAATATAATTTTTCTTTTACTTGGTGATTGAGGCTCAGTGTACTGAATATAAATTGGTATCCTGTGCTATAATGTGATTTTGAAGTATGTGGATGATTTGTTTCAGCACCAAATACCTCTGTGTTGTTTTCTTCCTTTTTTTTTTTTTTTAAAGCCTGCTTTTGTTTCCTTTGCCTGACTCTTCTTCCCTGATGCCCAGAAGCTGTCACTCCTTGTTTGCTGCCCTGTAGTGTCTGTCCTGTCTCCTTCCCTTGCACAAACATGATATCCTCCTTGTAAGCCTTTGGATTTAGAATCTAGGTTATCAAAGTTTATTGGAGCTGTACGTATAGTACAAGGATACCTACTGTGCCCCTGAGGATTTCTCTTCTGAGCAAAGTGTATTCATTTCAGAGTTTTAATATTGTAAGGCCTCCATTTTGGTTATATAAAGCCTTTTAAACTGATTTGCTATATGATCTCACTTCTATGATTTTTTTTCTTAATAACTGAGATTTCTGGATAAATATCTTTTGAATAGTTGAGGCATTACTGTAAAAAGATTAATTCCTTCATTCAGCAAGTATTTATTGAATACTTAGAAAACACCTTCTAGGTGCTTAGGATTCTTTAGGTAAGCAAGAGAAGATCCCTGCTCTCTGAGATCTTACATTTTAACAGAGGAAATAGATGAAAAAATAGTAGATATAATAAATAAGTTACATGTTATGTTTGAAAGTAATATGTGTTATGGAAAAAACACAATGAAAATAAATAAGAGATCAAGAGTACTAGTGGGAGTGGTGAAGATTGTAATATTAAGTAGGTTGGTCAGAATATGGTGCATTGGGAAACTGTGACTTAAGCAAAGAGGCGAGGGAGTTAATCAAGCATATGTTTCGGATGAGAATATCCTGGCAATAGGAATAGCCAGTGTAAAGACCCTGGGGTTGGTCATGTGTGGATTGCTCAAGGAACAGTAAGGAGGCTATTGTGGCTAGACTGTAGTGACCAAGGGAAAGATTAGGAAAGGAAGTCTGTAGAGAATGAGGGCAGATCATATAGGGACTTGAGAGCTATTATAAAAGCCTCAGCCTTGGGGCGCCTGGATGGCGCAGTCGGTTAGGCGTCCGACTTCAGCCAGGTCACGATCTCGCAGTCCCTGAGTTCGAGCCCCGCATCAGGCTCTGGGCTGATGGCTCAGAGCCTGGAGCCTGTTTCCGATTCTGTGTCTCCCTCTCTCTCTGCCCCTCCCCCGTTCATGCTCTGTCTCTCTCTGTCCCAAAAATAAATAAACGTTGGGAAAAAAAAAAGCCTCAGTCTTTACTCAGAGTGAAATAGGGAGCCACTGAAGGGTTTTGAGCAGAGGAATGATCTAAGCTGACTTTCATTTTTACAGGATCACTATGATCACAATGTTAAGAAGATGGTGTGGGGGAGGGGACAATGGTGGTAAAAGGGAGACTATTAGGAAGCTATTGTAATCCAGGAGAGAGGTGATGGTGGTTTGGACCAGAGTGACAGCAGTGAAGATGATGAGAAGAAGTAGGAAGCATTTGGGAAGCAGAACCAGTAGGACAGGAAATGAGTGTAGGAATGTGTGAGAAAGAGTAGTCAAGGATACTTTGAAGGTTTTTGGCCTGGGAAGTTGGAAGGATTGTAGAGCCATCTGTTATGATGGAGAAGGCTAGATTTAGGGTATATTTAAAGGGAATGAGGAGTTCAATTTTCAACAATTTGAGTTTGAGATGTCTATTAGGCATTCAGCTGGAGATGTTGACTGGAAATTTGATATGTGACTCTGGAGTTTAGAAGAGCAGTCTGAGCTGGAGATATAAATTTGGGAATCATTAGTGCATAGATGATATTTAAAGCCATGAAATTGGGGAACATCAGGAAGTGAGTGTTAAAAGAGGACCAAGGATTAAGCACTACCATCTTCTAACAAGAATTCGGGGGGAAAGGGAATGACCAGCAAAAGAAGCTGAATAGGAGTGACCAATGAAGTAGGAGGAAAACAACAAAATGTGGAGTATTGGGGAATCTGGCTGGTTCAGTTGGTAGAGCATGCAACCCTTGATCTCAGGGTCATGAGTTCAAGCCCCAGTTTGGGTGTAGAGCCTACTTAAAAACAAAAACAAAACAAAAAACAACAACAACAAAAATAAAGAAGACACGTAATATGTCTTGAAAGTCGAGCGAAGATGTTTTCAAATATTCAGATAGTTCATGTCATGTTGACAAACACGAGGAAGAAGAAAGACTATAACCTGGGTTTGCATTTGAAGTTTTGTATCTCACAGATGACATAGCTAACAGGTCTACTTTTCTACCCTGGTTGACAGTTGGGAGGGTTGCAGACTCTGTGCCAGGTCTCTTGGAATGTTGT
This sequence comes from Prionailurus bengalensis, assembly GCF_016509475.1. Lineage (NCBI taxonomy): Eukaryota > Metazoa > Chordata > Mammalia > Carnivora > Felidae > Prionailurus > Prionailurus bengalensis. Next base: position 162,055,439 of record NC_057345.1, read on the forward strand.
TGTGAGGAAGATAGGAGGACTGAAAACAAAAATAAAATAACTCACCCGTAAAGTGCAGGGCAAATGCAAATCCTGTGGCCTAAACTAGAATGAGATCATCTGCCTAAAATGTGGGTAAATGGGAAAGCCCATGTAAAGAAAGATGAAAAATCAAGGTATAGAGGTGCAGAGGACAAGAGGTAGGATAGCTTGAATGCAGTTATGAAAACATAGGGTGTTATTTCTCCCTAACAGATGGAGGAAAGAACAGGGAGTCAACATCACCGTGATAAATACTGAACAGCAAGGAAGCAAACTATCACAGCTGAGGCATGCGGGCTGCTGTGAAACTCAGAAGTGATATTATCAATAAAGCCAGAGTTGGCAAGTATTTAACAAATAAACAACATATGGCTCATTGGTTGCCATGTCCCTGGAAACATCTCCTCTCAGGAGAAAGTGTGCCTCTGTAAATGAGTTTCTAGTTGGTGCACATTGCTTTTGATACATATGGCAGTTGTGAAATTATAACTACCCAGTTTACCTAAGCAAAAATGCTGCTAAAAAGACATCTATACAGTTCTGACTCTGGACAAAGGGACTCCGTTCTTCCTATTTCTTCCATTAAGTACAACTATAAACCTAGACATTATATATAAAATAAACAGGAAAAGACTCTGAAAGGTGGAGAGAAGAAGGCATACTGGTTTGGGACTTCTCTTTCTGAAGAAGCCGTAGTAGTGAGTTCCTTGAGTTTTCTTTTTGTCTCATATGTTCCAGGATCCTGGAGTAGATAGCAATCCAGAAATGCCAAAGGACACAGGTCCAAAAAAAAAAAAAATCTTTGACAAAAGCCTGTTTTTTTTTTTTGAGGATAAACAAAGGAGTAGCCTAGCAAGATAGAACAAGTTTTAGATCGTCTTTGCCCTACTTTAACCAAACACCACAGAAAACACTGCAGTCTCACTTCCACCTTCATGGGTGAAGACTGAGTGTGGAGCCTAAACTTTGACCCTTGCCTAACTGTAATGAAGCAGCCCTTCCCACCTGGATTTAAAGCAGCATAAAAACGCTTCAGTGAGCAATTATGAACATACTTGAAACAAATGAAAAACAATGTGTAAGCAAAAAAGACCTAGCAAATAAATACAAGAAATAAACAAGAACCAAAAGGATATTTTAGAACTGAAAAACACAACAACTGAAATTAAAATTTCAATGGATGGCTCAACAGTAGAATGGATATGACAGAGGGCAGAGTCAGTGAACTTGAAGATACAGTGATAGAAATTATCCAGTTTGAACGACAGAGAGAAAATAGACTGAAGAAAGAAAACACTCAGGGGCCTGTGAAACTTTTGTTAGATCTTAACAAAAGTTCTAACATTCTTGTCCATTGGTATCTTGGAAGGTGAGGAGAGAGTGGGCTTAAAAAGTACTAGAAGAAACAATTTACCAAAGAAAATTACTAGAAGAAAATTTACCAAATTTTGCAAAAGAAATATGCCTACAGATTCAAGAAGCTGAGTGAATCAGATAAGATAAACCCAAAGAAATCCATGCCAATGTAATCAAACCTCAGAAAATTAAAGACAAATTAAAAATATTTAAAATTCCTGAGAGAGGGGCGCCTGGGTGGCGCAGTCGGTTGAGCGTCCGACTTCAGCCAGGTCACGATCTCGCGGTCCGTGAGTTCCAGTGCCGCGTCGGGCTCTGGGCTGATGGCTCAGAGCCTGGAGCCTGTTTCCGATTCTGTGTCTCCCTCTCTCTCTGCCCCTCCCCCGTTCATGCTCTGTCTCTCTCTGTCCCCCCCAAAAATAAATAAATAAACGTTGAAAAAAATAAAATTCCTGAGAGAAATGATACCTTATTTAGGGGGAAAACCAATGAGAATGGCGATTTCTCATCAGAAATCATGGAACCCAGAATGAAATGGAACAACATTTTTCCAGTGTTTAAAGAAAAAGAACTGTCAATCCAAAATTCTGTACCCAGTGAAAATAGCCTTCAGGAATGAAGGGGAAATCAAGACATTCTCAGATAAAAGAAAACTGTGAGGATTTGTCATCAACAGATCTACTCTCAAAGAATGACTAAAGGAAGCTGAGAAAGGAAGGAATCTTGGCATATTAGGAAGGAAGACAGGACAATGGAAAGAGTAAAAATGTGGAGCATAGGAAAGAAAGGAGATTGAATTAAACCTGTATAGCCTACAAAACAAATGATCTTGGAGATCAGTAGATACTAGGATGATAACTCTTTTTTTTAATTAATTTATTTATTTTTGAGAGAGAGAGAGAGAGAGAGAGAGAGACAGCAGGGGAAGGGTAGAGAGAGAGGGAGAGAGAGAATCCCAAGCGGGCTCTATGCTGACAGCCGACAGCCTGGAGCCTGACATGGGGCTCCATCTCACGGACTGTAAGGTCATGACGTGAGCTGAAATCACGAATCAGATGCTTAACTGACTGAGCCACCCAGGCACCCCTAGGATGATAAAGCTTAATACAAGTTCCCTCCTATTTCCACTGGCTTTGTAAAACACACTGATTTCTTCTATGTGTCAGAACCCCATCTTTTAAAGAAGCCACCCCAAAATGTTCTTGCATTGCCTACTTGGGGTACAAGAATGACATTAAATGCTGTGTGTGTGCAGCCTCTTCTGTTTCCTGTCTTGTATCTAGAAATTCTCCTTCTTTTGTGATCCAGCCACCCCACATGTAAGCTTACCTACTCAGGTATAGACTACCCTCACCGTGGCTCTGTTGTTTCTCCTGCCAGACTCTGATAAAGGTTGTACTTTCATCACTGAAAACTCTTTATGGAGTCTCAAAAGTGGTTAAAAATAAGTTTTTTGGTCAAGGAGTATCTCTTCCATTCAGCCCTCATTTTCATACTCCCTCTTTAGCTGATAATTATTATCAGTTATTAATGATTTGGGATATTATTTTTTTAATGTTTATTTTTGAGAGAGAAAGAGAGAGAGAACAAGCAGGGGAGGGATGGAGAAAGAGGGAGACACAGAATCTGAAGCAGGCTCCAGGCTCAGAGCTGTCAGCACAGAGCCTGATGCGGGGCTCAAACCCATGCACTGTGAGATCATGACCTGAGCTGAAGTGGGATGCTTAACTGACTGAGCCACCCAGGTGCCCTGATTTGGGATTTCTAGAACCCCAGAGGCTGAATTTGTCTGTATAGTGAAGCCTTCTGTCTGGGACTAGAGCTCCAGCTGTCCCCCATCAGAGATAGAAGACAGAAGAAGAGATGGCCAGCAATGGACACTCCCAGCTGGTGGATGATAATTACATTCCCCCTGGCCTCAGGTTCCCCATATATCTTCTTTGCATTTGGACCCTACCACTGTCTAACTCAAGATCATGGATAGGAATCACATGGTGTAAATTGGGGAGTGGACATCTTTGCATGTGTCTTAGTTGATATGCAGATAGAGAAGGGAGGAGTTGACCAATGATGCAACATTGGCTCTAGACCTGGGAGCTTCTGCCATGAGTGACTATGGGTTACACAGTGAAGTAACAACATTTCTGTGGGACCATGGAGGCCAGTGTACTGTTATGAGAGTCGAATGGTAAATTCAGCATTGCCTTAGAGTTATTAAAGAAAACAAGGCTTTAACTTATTTTTGTTTTTTTAACCAAGATCTCCAAGATGAGAACATAGCATGATCATGTAGATGGCAAAGTAAACCTTGTTCTAGCTGGAGGAACAGTTGGATTAAGATTAAGTCCTCAAATCCCAAAACCTCACTAATGCCTAAAGCCTACCTCAGTAGTGTATACCTTCTTCTGCACCATAATCTCACCATACAAGCCATTTTCTTTCTCTTCCCTCACACAGAAACAAGGAAATAGTTTTTTAAGGCATCCTTTATAAAACCTTTATGCTATGAATATTAATCCATTAACCTTACATCAAGCAATGTGTTATGTGTGACTCTGATGCTGAGGCTCATTCCTGAGAAAAGAACGGAGAATACACCATTATGGAAGTTACCTGGAACACAGACACTGAATGAGTAGTCAGAAGAGCATTTACTATAATGTTCCCATTGCTGTGAAGGACCAGATTAGGCTATGAGAACATACACAGGGTGGTCCTGAGTCTCAGAAATCAGATCAGATTTCCTCGGAGTAGGTGGGGTGAAAGCAGTAAACTCCATTCATGCAGGAATACATAAAATGTGAATTGATTATTTTGACTCAGTGATATATAATGGATTAGGCAAAAGAGACCTGCAAATTTCTATGACTAGATGACACAGGCAGATCTTTTGAAATTTGTTATAAAGGAATTTGTTATAAAGAATTAATGTCGGGGCACCTTGGTAGCTCAGTCGGTTGAGCGTCTGACTGCGGCTCAGGTCATGATCTCAGTTTGTGGGTTTGAGCCCCGTGTTGGGCGCTGTGCTGACAGCTCAGAGCCTGGAGCCTACTTCAGATTCTGTGTCTGCCTCTCTCTCTGCTCCTCCTCTGCTCTCACTCTGTCTCTTTCTCTCTCAAAGATAAATAAACATTAAAATTGAAAAAAAGAATCAATGTTTACTTTTATGTTTTCATGTAATGAAAATATTGTCCAGTTTGTCCTTTTTTAAACCTTTATATGTTGATGCATGTGCTAAAGTTTGAATGTATACATATTCCTATTTCTTTTTTGGTATTTTTTGATCATGCTAATAAATTAGTGGAAATACTACTCCACTTGTAAAAACTAACTTCCATTTCATGACCATTACTACTCAAGACTTCCTTGTTCACCAGTAAACACGCTTTGTATCCTTACATACTTCCTAAAGAAAGTAGATAAAATTTTATTTGATGGTTGAATCAACATGGAACCTGGAGAAGTACTATCCCCCAAATCTTATAACTCTGTGGAGATTGGTGAATTCCTTGCCTTTACTTTGTTTGGCTTTCCAACGGAAATTCAGTCAAACAATGGTAGATGAGATGGTGATGAGATAAGATACAGGTGGAAGATCTGATCTCACTTGTCCAATAAAAGGAGAGCAGCTAGTCCAGGTCCTGCTAGATACAGCTGGGGTCTTTACATCATATGCCTATGGAGAAGATCTCAATTTAAGATCATCTTAAATTAAGAGCATGGCTGAACTCCAGAAAGTATTGTCCTGCCCCTTTCTCAAGGATGCCATTAGGGAGCTGTACTCTATGATGTGTGGATGCAGCATCTGTCTAAGGTATGTTCCTTTTTGGTCATGGAGACTGACAAAAAGCTCAGTCTGTCCAGAGTGCTTTCAGTTTCATGGAAGAAGCAAATCCATGAACACTTTGCACTGGGCGATTTGGTCAGCGTTATCAGAGTTGGAGCCAGCAATGAGCAAGGGTCTGAGCGTTTGCTCTGGAATGGTGAATTTCTATGTAACCATGTATTCACTTGTATAGCTGCTGCAACAAATTGCCACAAAGTGGGTGGTTTAAAACAACAGTATTGCCTCACAATTCTTGAAGTTAATAGTTCAAAATCAAGGAGTCTGCAAGGCTATGCTTCCTCTAAAGGTTCCAGGAGAAGATCCTTTGTTGCTTCTTTCTAGCTTTGGTAGTTGCCAGCAATCCTTGGCATTCCTTGACTTGCACTGCACCCCTCCAGTTTCTGCCTCCATTGTAACACGGCCTTCTTTTCTCTGTGTCTGTTTCTGTGTGCCTTCTCCTTTTCTTACAAGGACATCAGTCATACTGGATTTAGAGTCCACTGTAGTCCAGGCTAGCCCTATTTTAACTAATTACATCTGCAAAGACACTATTTCCAAATAGGGTCACATTCTGAGTTCCAGGTGGACTAAATTTTTGAAAGAGAGCATTCAATCTAGTACAGGCAGTGAGAGTAAAACTCAGAAAAGAATTGACCTATTTCATTTGTCCAAACTATTCTGAGGACCTCTGTTTAATATTCTGCAAACCCAACTTGTACTTCACTTGTTCCAGGAGAGAGAGAACCAGGATGGTCTTTTAGTCTCCAGTGCCTTGTCATCTCTTGGATCCAGAGGATACAGATGAACATGGCCCTGGGGAGGCTGGTAGCTGAGATTAAAGTGATTATGCCCATGCTGAGTATGTGCTGATGGGTGATGAAATCCTACGTGTATGTGAAGTCTTGGTCCAGCCGTGGCAATGACGTCCTCATATTTTGAAATGACACATCTGAGGAGTGTCAGATGTGGGTATGTCTAGCAAAGTCAACCAGAGAACCTGGTGATGTTGATGCCTACTGCTTGTGCACTGGGTTCCCTTGTCTTACATTCTGGCTGCCACTGTGAGCAGGTGGAAGTGGGAGAGATAGCTGAGTGGGCTGTTGGTGTTTTGGGGGGAATCTGCATATTGTTAAGAAACTTTCTGTAATCTTCAGACCTTGGTTTCTGGATTGTTAAGAAACTTTCTGTAATCTTCAGACCTTGGTTTCTGGATTATGAGCATCAGGGGAGGACATCAAGTAGTTGTCACTTCTGAACTCTGTGCATAGCCAGAGTTGCAGAAGGTCAGGGTTTTCCTGGACTGTGATCTGAAGGCCATTTTGTGTTTCAGTGCTATATGTGGATTATTAGAGTTCTTCTACCTTATCATTTCTAATTTTAAAAAGATTTTTTTTGCAGATTTGTTATAGCTTGTATTTTAGTTCAGTTGGGGAAATGAATTATCAGTTTTATTTATATGTCTATCAAAAACAGCTTTATTGAGGTAGAAGGTCACACAATAAAGTACACACATCTGGGGCGCCTGGGTGGCGCAGTCGGTTAAGCGTCCGACTTCAGCCAGGTCACGATCTCGCAGTCCGTGAGTTCGAGCCCCGCGTCGGGCTCTGGGCTGATGGCTCAGAGCCTGGAGCCTGTTTCCGATTCTGTGTCTGCCTCTCTCTCTGCCCCTCCCCCGTTCATGCTCTGTCTCTCTCTGTCCCAAAAATAAATAAACGTTGAAAAAAAAATTTAAAAAAAGTACACACATCTAAATTATGCAGTTTGGTAAATTTTGGCTTATGTATCAGTTGTGAAACGGTTGCCACAATCAAGATAGTGAACATATGCCTCACTCCTAAATTCTCCAGTGCCTCTTAATATCTGCTTTTGTCACTACAGATTAGTTTGCATTTTTTAGAGTTTCATACAAGTAGAATCATTTAATAGTAGTCTTTTGTGGATGGCTATTTTCACTCAGCATAATTGTTTTCAGATTTACTAATGTTGTATGCAGCAACAGCTTATATCTTTTTATTTCTGATTAGTATTCCATTGCATGGGATATACAGAACTGGTTTCTTCAAACATTCGTTGATGGACATTGGAATTATTCCCAGTTTGGGAGCTGATACAAATAAAACTACTGTGAACATTCCTGTGAAAAATGTAATAGACAAGGAGTCCATAAAGAAATGCAAAAATAAAGTGTGTATACCGAAGGACTCATACTATTCTCATTTTTCAACAGAAGTTGCTCTGGCAAAGGTTACCTGTGAGCTAGTTATTGGTAAATCCAGGTAACCTGGGTAGGTCCTTATGTTACATTACTTCTGTGGTCTTCTGCTCCTGCAGACCCCTCCACCCTCAGCTCCCATCAATTTTTCTTCTAACTCTCCTGTAGCCTATACGAACTCATTCCCTGTCTTCATGCTAGTGCCTATGTGTGGGTTTCCTCATTTTTCTTTCAATAAATCCTTTCTTTCATGTTTCAAACTTCTTGTCGCTGATTGCTGGTTTCTTTTTCTTTTCCCCTGTTGGTGTTTGATATTCACGGATAGCTGACTTTGAGATAAAATTTTAAAAATTCTCGCACCTTCCATGTCTATGGACCCTTACTTCTAAGGTGTTGAAAAAAAAAAAGTTGGCAACATGACCACTGTTATCTTTGTTTTCTGAGAAAGCAGAAAGAAAATAGTGTTCTCTGGGGTTCAATTTTCAGCTTGTTCTTCTTATTAGGTAATTTTCTCTGAACCATTTCGTATTCCTCATGGATTTAACTATGCGTCTGCTGGAACTCCGAGGTTTGAATCTGCAGCCCAGCTCTGCCAACCCTCAGGCTTCCTGATAGTTCTATTGTTATCTGTCCTTAAGATGTATGTTGTTGAAAATTCACAACCAAGTATTGTTTGTTCATGTATTTATTTTTAACTCTCAGTTACTCTTCATGTCAATATATGTTTAATCTACACCATTATAACTATTTGGGGGACCTAATTTCTGCTCTTGTTTTCATCCAACTGCTTGATAAAAAATCACATTAACCCCTGTCTGTCAGCCAGTTCAGCCATGCCTTTTGAAGATAGGTCAGTTTGGTGTTTGATGGAATTGTCTGTTGGAGCACCTCTTTTCAGTTTGTTTCTCTTTTTCTGCCAAGAACAGATTTGGACATAGCTATGGGGTAGTGTGTTTTACCCACTTTTTTCTTTTGCATGGGTTTTACCTTTCAAGACAATTCTGAAGCCATCCTCGAGGAAAGCTACAAGCAATTTCTGCATTTTATTGTTTGGTTTTGGTTTGGATTGTTTTGCTTCTAGCCAAGTCTGCTGCCTTTAGCTTCAAAAAATTCTGGCAACTTTCCTTCAAAACATGCATAATTGCATAGTGTTATAAGAGTCATATTTTTACATAGTTATAGGATTTTCCCAGGCAAGATATAAAAAGGTTTGGGCTCATGTGTATCTCCACAAAGACAAAACGTATCTGAAATAGACATATAAACACATCTTCATGCTTTTTAGATCTACTTTTGTGCATACCCCCAAATAACTGTCTGTGGTCTGGGTGTGCCAGCAACTTTACTGTTAGGTTCGTTGTGGAAAGCTTAAAGGGTAACATGAGGTGCCACGGTCCTCAGTGATTCCTGTTGTTTTGATGCATGAATTTTTTATTGACTGGGACAGTATGCGCTGCTTGTGCACAGATGGGTCTAAATCTCTTCCAGGTGAAATCTTGGGAGCTATTTCAGTCAGGGAGCTCAAGGTCATAGAACGAATGAATGCACCGCCAGATAGTCATTCATACATGAAATGCATTGCCATTGTAAGATGTAAAGAGGAAAAATACATCCATCATAAAAAGAAACCTCTTAATTTTGCTGGGTTTTGTTATAGGGACACTCACTAAAACAGAAAATTGAGCTATTTATAGTCTTCATGTTTGTAAACAAAACATTTGATTTATCACATTTTAAGCAATTCCAGTAGGAAGTTGCACTAGTTTGTGAAAGCCAGTAGATTTTTTGCAGCCAAAAGGGGGAAAATAAAAGCTTCTATGGATTCATCAAGAAATCACACTTCCTGGCACGAACACTCGGGCAGAAGAGTGCCAGCTGTACGCACTGATGACGACAGGATAATCAGTTCTTGCCAAAGACATTGCTCACTGTTTCTGCACTGCAGTGCTGATTCTGGGGATTCCCGTAGAACTCCAAAGTACCAAATGTACAGTGTTTTTACTGCACATAAAAATATTTATGGCCTACTGGTTTTCATGAAGAAACTTGACATTGGCCAAGATGGAAAACCAGAAATCTATTGCCTATTCATGTGTTAAGTTCTTTGAGAAATTCAAAAATCTCAAAAAAAATTTAAATTTTAAATGAATTCTAAAAATCTCAAAAATCTTTCAGTAAAATTGATGCTCCTGATAGAAGCCTCCTCTATCTGGTGGCTGTCCTTGCATTCTCAGGCAATACTGAATACCACAAAGGATGATGAGCATGCTCCCTGAGAAGCACAAACAGCAGTGGGGAACACAGACTTTGGGTCTCCATTTCCGTTTCCTGTGTGTGAGACCAAGGCTGTTGTCTTGGGGCACCAATCTATAAGAGGTTCTAAAGCATCAACAGAAATAAGAGATGGAGAAAATTGAAATTAACATAGGTTTCCCAGATAAAATGTAAGACACTCAATTAAATTTGAATTTCAGATAAATGACAAATAATTTTAAAATAGAAATGTGTTCTGGTTATTGCAATGGGACATACTTATACTAAAAATTATGCATCCTGTATCTGAAATGAAAATTTAAGTGGGTGTCCTGTCTTATATTTGCACAATCTGGCAACTCTAGGTTTGCCATTCTCTTAGAACAAAGAATGTGTATTTAGGGATGGCAGATTCACTTTAATGAGGTGCTGAGAGGGGATTAATAAGGTGCTGATGACTAACCACAGATAGTTTAACTCCTTTCTAAAGAAGATGGCACTAGGTAAATGTAGGCTCAGTTTCTGTTGGCATTGTTGGTGGTGTGTGTATGTACAGCTACTTAGTTGGGACGTTTGTTTGCTCATTGAGTAGGATATGCAGATCTGGGCCATGGCTGAGTTGCTGGAGGGAATACAGGAGTAGCTGAGGGCTGCCATTGGCTGGTCTTCCTCCTTTGTCTTCCACTGCTCTGTGCTCAGCCTTTTACTAGGGTAAACAGTGAATTAATAACCAGAGAATATTTGAAGTGGCCCCAGTTATCAGCCTGCCTGGGGCGGCCACACATCTCTGGTGGATCTGATTAAAAATATGGTGGGTAAGAATGCAGTCAATGGACCGGGTTCCAGTTCTGGCTCCTTCCCCTGAGAGATTGGAGGAAAGTTACTCAATACCTTCAAGCTCAGTTTTTCTATCTGCAGCGTAATAATACCTACCTTAAAAGCGTATTGTGAGAATTAAATGACTTAATTTATATAAAGTAAGTACATTGGCTGGCCACTAGTAAGAACACAATATATGACAGGTGCTATTTTTACTGTTATTTCCCAAAAACAGTGTATGCCAGGTTGTATTGAATTGTTTACTTGAGGTAACCTATCTTTGAATGGACCCACCTTGAGGAGAATATCATGGTGACAAACTGGAGCCACTGGATGAATGCTAAGGTGAAGAATGTTGCCATCTATTGTAAACTCCCCTGGTTGGTTCCTGAGCAATCACATTAATAGAACAGGTTCTCTAGGCCAGAACTTCCCAACTGAAGTACAGTTGTTAAACCTGAGGGACTGATTCCCTGAGACTTTGAGGTGAGGGAATCAGGTTCTAAAGCTCAAGTGGCTAGGGAACATGGATCCGTTTATCTCAGCCATTTTCTGTGATTGCCATGACTTTAAAAAATGTTAGAAGGCTATGTTAGGCTGCAATGTAAAACATTCAGTGGTTACAAAATAATACGTGTAGTTTAGTATAATTTGTGAAAAATAAAACAGGTTTTAGATTTTAGCCAGCTAGCCTGCTAGATATGTAGTAGATTGAAGTTGTTTGAGGAGGCTATAATTGTGGGTGACTTTTTCCATAATATTTTCCCCAAAAGCACTTCTGTAATTAAGAGAGGACAAATAAGTGTTACTTTAAAAACTCTTTTCGGGGCGCCTGGGTGGCGCAGTCGGTTAAGCGTCCGACTTCAGCCAGGTCACGATCTCGCGGTCCGGGAGTTCGAGCCCCGCGTCAGGCTCTGGGCTGATGGCTCAGAGCCTGGAGCCTGTTTCCGATTCTGTGTCTCCCTCTCTCTCTGCCCTTCCCCCGTTCATGCTCTGTCTCTCTCTGTCTCAAAAATAAATAAATGTTAAAGAAAAATTAAAAAAAAAAACTCTTTTCATTTTAGTGTTATTTTTAAAATGTTAATTTAGATGCACCTGCTAGTAAATAAACTCCTAACAGTGAGGTAAAGTAGACACAGTTGTTATATCATGAACAATAGAGCAGCCATTAGTGAGGGCTAAGTAACAGCTTACACTTAATCTAGGAAGGAAGCTGTCTGTTTTGCAAGGAAAAATGAAAAAAGTTGTCCATCTAGGAGAAAGTAATGACTGTTGAAATTTAAACAGCGATATAAAGAGAATTTTTGAGTTCAGAGAATAAAAATCATATTTGATTTTTTAAATGTTTTTTTTTTAATTTTTTTTTCAACGTTAATTATTTTTTTTGGGGACAGAGAGAGACAGAGCATGAACGGGGGAGGGGCAGAGAGAGAGGGAGACACAGAATTGGAAACAGGCTTCAGGCTCTGAGCCATCAGCCCAGAGCCTGACGCGGGGCTCGAACTCACGGACCGCGAGATCGTGACCTGGCTGAAGTCGGACGCTCAACCGACTGCGCCACCCAGGCGCCCCTAAATGTTTTTTTAAACTTTATTTTGAGAGAGAGAGAGAGAGAGAGAGTGAAGGAGGGGCAGAGAGAGAGAGAGGGAGAGAGAGAATCCGAAGCAGGCTCAACGCTGTCAGTGCATAGCCTGACATAGGGCTGGATCTCACAGCTGTGAGATCATAACCTGAGCTGAAATCAAGAGTCAGATACTTAACCAACTGAGCCACCCAGGTGCCCCTCAACATACTTGATTTCCATCAACATAAATAGAGTAAACAACTAATTTAAAATTCATTATAAAATTAATTTAATGAATTAAGCGTTCATTAAATACTGCTATCTTTGTTGAATGAATATGTGACTAACAAAGCACCTACTATGTGCCAGGCCTCTGCTCAGCAACTGGAGTGTCAGATGTGTGGTCCATGTGCTAAAATTGCCCATGGTCAGGGAGAAGAGGCAAGTTTATTTTCTTCCCAAGACCTTTTGTGTTTTTTCCTTATTTGTACTAGTTGTAAACTAGTTGCTTACTTATTTGTACTAGTTATGACAAATTACTAATTTATCATAAGCACCTGCTTCCTGAATTTGCTCAGTCTTCCAGGAAATGTCAATAACCACTTTTTCGTCTGTTTCTTGAATTAAACTCATTTAACTGACTTCCATCTGAATGGCTGGAGTATCCTCCTTCTCATTTAGTAATCTTGTCCCCATGTAGTGCCACTTGTGTGCATTTACATTGCTTTTCAAAGGTCATTTCTATTGGATTTGCATTTTTTTCCCTGTAAAAGTTCATACGTCTCTGAAAAATTCTTTTATTGTATAAGGTGATGTATTAATGTGAGAAGGGATCAATATTGTAAACAAGTGGTCATGTCACACGGTAACACACCATGATTGTAAACGCATATAGAGAGATTACTATCATAATCAAATAAAACTACAATAAACATGATCTGACGCCTTTCATGATTTACATATTTGTCCTTGGACAGCGGTGTAATTAGGGACAAATGGTTCATATGACGTTCAAGTAAATGACTATAATTTGGATTACTTTTATGCAGTTAAGCCACAATTTTAGTTTTCCTCATTCCATGTACCCTTCCATCATCTTCACACACCCATGACACTTGCAGCTGGGAAAAGACAAAGGTCTGGAATCTTACTCATCAACAGCTGGAGGGCTCTGTCCTGCTTCTCTCCCTGCCCTAGCCCTGAGAGTCCCTGTGTCCTCTTGATGTGCCTTCTCTGCCATCCCAACCCCAGTGCCTTCGCACTCAGAGCTGCATCCTGCTCTGCCTCCACCATCCTGGAGCAGCAGAATGAGGCAGCAGAAGCTCGTAAGCCAGAAGAATGAGGATTACCTAGTGACATGGGGAAGGAGGTAAACTGACCACATAATCATTGTTGGGTGAGTGAGGAAGGGAGAGGGCTGAAAATTGTGCAGATTGGCTCTGTATCCCTGATACCTAGGAGAACACCTACAGAGAGTTGGAATGAGAAAGGTTATCTAAGTAAGGTGTGCATATAATTTATTGTCCAAACTAGGATACCTTTGAGAGTGAATGGGGGAGTAGTAATAATTTTGCTGGGACTATAGGTATTGTCTCATGGAAAACTGGATTTAGTGTCACACTATTTCTAAGTGGGCATTGGAGAGAGAAGGAGAAGAGAGTTAAGGTTATTGTCACTCCTGAATGAACATTTACACAAGGAGCCCTAGGACTCTATCCTGATTACTCATTATACTTTTTGTCCCTTCTCTTCCAGTCCATTTCTTGTGAGAAGATGGATTTTCCAAATGATGGCTCTAGTTTTCTCACTGTCCTTAAAATCTCAAGTGGTCCCCCATGGTTAGCAGAATAAAGTCTGTACCCTCACCAGCTGGTATTCCAGCCCTGCCCCCATAGGGTTCCAATCTTATTTCTCAGTTTTCCTCTTTGAGAAACCATTGGAACTTCAAACCATTGGAACTACTGGCTACTCTTGCCTGTAATTTCTTACCTCCATGTCTTTGCTTATACTGTATCATCTTGTTGCTTAGAAACTTAACTTCTGTTAAGTTTCTGTTTGTGCTTATACAATTTCTGCCCACTTTCCATGACCCAGCTCAAATTTCAGCTAAAATGCTGTGGGAAGCTGAGAATTAGAAGAAAAACATTCTCTGTGAAGTGTTCTCTACTCACTCTTGTCTAGCTCTGAGCCCCCCTGGAGTTTTTAGATAGACATCTGTGTACCTTTATGTGGACCCACAAGACTGCTTTGATCCTTGCATTATCATTTAGATAGAGGTCTTACATCCCCTTATAGATCAGAAGTTGCTTTAGGGCACAATCAACATACCATTCTTCCTGTAACTCAAAAGCTTTGCACTTGGTCCACACACAGCGGACTTGATCAATGAAAGAGATTAGAGACTGAAATTCAGAATTCTTTATCTCTGCTTGGGTGAAGAAAATCTGTGGGACAAAGGTACTTCCTGTTTTGCTTGCTCAAAGACTTGGGACTGGTGTGGGTGTGAGCATCCACTTTTTGCTGGCCGGGAGGAGGGACTCCCTGTTCCTCACAGGAGGACTAGATGAGATGGACCAGCTTCTGGCATTTAGCAAGGCTGTTATGATCTCTCAAACTAGAGTTATATGTTGGGTGTAGACAGAGAGTCACAATATCCTGTTATTAAATGGACTATACGTGACTGTAACAGGCCGTTTCTGATATTGGCATCAGCCAGGCACTGGCCATTTGGGAACCCTGTCTCTGGGCATCTTATTGCCTAGGTACTCATAACTGCTGGATGCAATAATTCAAACCTTGGCTGAAATTATATGCAAAGCCAACTTTCTTTTTATTAAACCAGCATTCTAGGCACCAGCCTATCTGGTTTGGACTATTAATTCTGATCACTTTGAAAACCAAAATGACTAACAGTACAAAGAAAGACTGTCAAAGTGAATATTCATCCCTAACTCATCATAATCTCTGCCATATGTCCTTGGCACAAATCGAGTTGCTGCCTGGGGCATTTCATCCTCTGCAGTGAGGCATGCTGGAAATTTGTGTTGGTGAGGGCTGCTTTGGCTATTTTACACTCTGAAGGGGTACCAGGAGCTGTTTCCAAAAAGAACGAAATTCAAGGCATCTATTTTCTTTGGCATTTGTAACGTTGGAACTATGGAAATAGGTGTCTTAGATTTGGTGGATATGACAAAGGTTTTAGTCTAACAAAAATTTATCAAAAAATCATATTCAGTATTTTCTCTACTAGCCAACTCTAGATTTATTTAATAGCCTACTCACTATTAAAGCCTGAGCACTGTGAAAGAGAAGAGAATTTGACTATATCTGTAAGAAATGCATCCTACTATGTGTTAAATAACCTTTATTGTAATAAAACTGTAGCCGATAGGACCCTATACTACATATACTAACTTA
Source organism: Prionailurus bengalensis (assembly GCF_016509475.1). Taxonomy (NCBI): domain Eukaryota; kingdom Metazoa; phylum Chordata; class Mammalia; order Carnivora; family Felidae; genus Prionailurus; species Prionailurus bengalensis. The sequence continues at coordinate 162,070,907 of NC_057345.1, forward strand.
TATGCTGGAGCCAACTATACCATATAGAAAAAATTATTCCAACCAAATTCCTGAGTGTATTTTTGACTTAGCATTAGATCTGGAAGGCCCAGTCCTATTTTGGTCAAGGTATTTAGGTATTTATTTGGTCATGGCATTTTGAGTCTAAGCTGCAACGTAATTGTAGGGCATAGCATTATTTATTTGTTGGCTCTCTATATAATTTCTCCAGACTTTTATAAAGATGGACAGAATCAGAGAGGTAATTTAGCCTCATGGCTCCCTTTTGGATATGAGGAAGTCAAAACTAGAGAAGTTAAGCAACTGTTTGAGGTAGTACAGCTTGTTAGTGGTAGTGCTAATGTAACTGACATGGTATCACTTCTACCATGTTCTTTTGGTCACAGAGCCAGCCTAGATTCGTGAGGAGGGGAGGTAAGTCCCAATTCTTGATGGAAATAATGTGAAAGCATTTGTGGCCATCTTTAACACACCATACTTATAAAGTAGTAATTTTGCTTCATAAAGTTTTAGAACTCTTGAGGGTACTTACTGCCTTTTACTTGAAAAAATTTCAGGGGCACCTGGGTGGCTCAGTCGGTTGGGCATCCAACTTTGGCTCAGGTAATGATCTTGTAGTCTGTGAGTTCGAGCCCCACGTCAGACTCTGTGCTGACAGCTCAGAGCCTGGAGCCTGATTCAGATTCTGTCTCCATCTCTCTTTGCCCTTCCCCCACTCTCACTGTCTCTCTCTCTCTCTCTTTCTCTCTCTGTCAAAAATAAAATAAAAACTTAAAAAAAATTTTTTTAATTTCAGCCATTCTTCAAATTTTTTTTCTTTTCTATTTTCTCTTTTCTTTCTGAAACTTCAATTGCACATAGATTAAACCCTTGATATTATTCTACAGGTCAGTTAATCTCTGTTTATTGTTTTCTATCCTTTTTTCTCTTCATGCTTCAGTTGGGATAATTTCTACTGCTTGCCTTAAGATTCACTGTTTTGTTTTTCTGCAGTACTCAATCTACTCTTAAACCTATCTAGTGAATTTTTTCCTCTTTGTATATTTTGTATTTTTCAGTTTCAAAATTTCCATTTGCTTTTTATTTATAGTATCCATTTCTCTACTGATATTCCCCACCTGTTCACTTATTATGTTAATCTTTTCTTACACATCCATAAACATATTTACAATGGCTGTTTTAAAGTCCTTGTTTGGCATTTCACCATATCTGGGTCATTTCTGGTCTGTTTCTCTTGACATTTTTCTGCTTATGAGTCACTTTTTTGTTTCCATGAATATGTAGTAATTTCTGATGGTATGCTAGAGATTATGAGCTCTGATACTGAAACTCTGGTATTTGTCACTTTCCTTAAAGCCAGTCAGCTTCTGTTTTCATGAATAGTTAATGTACCGACCAATCATTTGCTTTTATTGAAGCTGTTTTTGAGTCTTGTTAGGGTGGTTCTAGGTCTTGGGTAGAATGGGTTTTTGGGGAGTCTTGGTTGAATGGCCAGGTGATCAGTAAGATCTGCCTACTCTAGCTTGTTACAGCTGCCGTGTCTCTCAGCACTGTGTGCCCTTCAGAATCTCCATTCAGCTTCTGTTCCTTAGGAACTGTTGTCTACCCGGCCTCTCCATGAGTGTGGTCCTGCACACTCATTAACTTGCAGTTAATGACTCAAGAAGACCCCTGTGCTGAATTTTGGAGCTCTTTCTATGAACCTGCTCTTTGGTTCACTTTTCTGCAGATTCCAGACGCTTTAGCATCCCTCAATCCTAACTGCGTGAGGTTTCCATGCTCTTGTTGGGCTATCCTTCTCTGCCTGTGTTCCAGAAAGTGTCCACAGGCAAAACATCAGAGCTGTTGGGTGGATTACCACTTTTATTCCCCTTCTTTTGGGGATCATAGTCATCTGCTACCTGTTAGCCTAATGTCTTCTTTTTTTTTTAATATTTACGGGGCACCTGGGTGGCTCAGTTGATTGAGCGTCCGGCTTCGGAACCATGATCTCATGGTTCGTGGGTTAGAGCCCCACGTTGGGCTCTGTGCTGACAGCTCAGAGACTGAGCCTGCTTCGGATTCTGTGTCTCCTTCTCTCTCTCTGCCCTTCCCCCACTTGTGCTCTGTGTGTGTGTGTGTGAGTCTCTCTCTCTCTCTCTCTCTCTCTCTCTCTCAAAAATAAATAAACATTAAAAAAAATTATTTAAGTAATCACTGCACCCAATGTGGGGCTTGAAGTCATGGCCCTGAGGTCAAGAGTCGCATGCTCCTCCAACTGAGGCAGCTAGGTGCCCCTAGCTCAATGTCTGAAAGTAGTTGCTTCATGTATTTTGTTAAACTTTTACATTGTTTACTGTGGGAGGGTTAGTCTGGCACCAGTTACTCCATCGTAGCAGAGATAGAAGTTCTTTTCTTTTTATACTGAAACAATAGATCTTTTTAATAAGTATAAAATTTCCTGGGGCGCCTGGGTGGCGCAGTCGGTTAAGCGTCCAACTTCAGCCAGGTCACGATCTCGCGATCCGTGAGTTCGAGCCCTGCGTCAGGCTCTGGGCTGATGGCTCAGAGCCTGGAGCCTATTTCCGATTCTGTGTCTCCCTCTCTCTCTGCCCCTCCCCCGTTCATGCTCTGTCTCTCTCTGTCCCAAAAATAAATAAACGTTAAAAAAAAAAAATTAAAAAAAAAATAAGTATAAAATTTCTTATACTTAAAAAAAAACATAAGTTGCCATTCTACATCATGTGCAATAAACAACCAATGTACCGCATCAAATATAGAGATAATTTTGCTAATGGACTCAAGACACCTATAGGGCTTTCTTTAGCTGTTGGCTTGAAAACTCTTGGTTTTAGGTCAGAATGGTACCTACCTTGACATGCTAAGTTCTTTGTTCTTCTTTTCTTTGGTTCTTTGCTGAAAGTCCTGGAATTCTTCTGTTATCTAGTCTTCCTGAGTTCTAGTTCCTTATGAGAACTGACCATGTAAGCCTCCATAATCTCATCACTGATTTAGAGACCTGTTTTCACCCAGTGTGTCTGCATACCAGTTTTTCTATTCTTATCTGTTATTTATCAATTAAGGTAAAATTTAGGCCCAACTTCCCCTGATTTAAATATACTTATGTCCATTACAAGTATTGTGGGGCAGAAGAGATTAATTACCACAATAGCAGCGTGAGTATCTCCCAGCAGGAATAATATACTGCCTTGTAGTTGTTGGTGCTGTATTATATATTCTAGTTTAGAACCATTTTGAATTTGGGCCTTGTTTAATGAGTTTCTCTGAGTGCATCTCTTTATAAAATGGTATCTGTTCACTTTGTTTCTGGGATATAGCTTTAGAACTACATTACTTCCATTTCCTATATGGTTTTTACCTTCAGAAAGGCTGAGTAATATCACATTTTTATATATTTAGGTTTCCTTGATTGGTTGTGAAAATTAGCCTGGACTCACATGAGGAAAAATATAAATGGATCCTCCAAGAAATCTTGGCGTATACATAAGCTATTACTAAAAAATGATTCTTTGTGCATTCTTTCACTGAGAGCACTAGTAGTCTGAGGATTCATTATTACTCTGATTTGGTAAGTAGGGTAGAGAACAGCAAAAAATTTGTTGACAGTTTCGTAGCCAAAAAGCAATCTAATTTTCTTTAAAATATTAATAACTTTTTTTGAAATACTAGTAACGTTTAATAATATACACTCACATGTACAAATACAACAAGCACAAAAGGGTATTTCTTCTTCAGCTATGTTCATTGCTAGACACTGTTCAAGGTACTGGAGCTTGTACTCCAAACAGAAAAAAAAAAAAATTCCCTGCCTTCCTAGAGCTTACATTCCAGTGGAGGCAATCACCAAAATAAATAAGTAAATTGTTATGATTAGAAATATTATGTTAGTAAGTGCTAAGTGCTGAGTGCTATAGAAAAGAAAAGAATGTTGGGTGAAAATGGGTTAGGTATTGCTGAGAGGACTGAGCAGGACAGGCAGGGCAGGCCCAGTGAGAGGAGAATATGTACTCAGACTTGTGGTAGGTGAGGGATGAGTCATGCCTGGATTTGGGGAAAGAGCAGCCCTGGCAGAAGAAAAGACACCTGTGTGTCTGGAGAAGCGTGAGTAAGAGGGAAGTAGTTGAAGAGGAGGTTCCAAAGGAAATAGGTGACTGGAGTAGGACACGGGGGCTAGAGTATCCACCCTTATAGTACCAGACCCATTTCTATTTTGTTTTATTTATTTTATTTATTTTATTTTATTTTATTAATTTTTTTTTTTTAATTTTTAGAGAGAGCAGGTTAGAGGGGCAGTGAGAGAATCTTAAGCAGGCTCCACACTCAGCATGGAGCCCGACATGGGGCTTGATCCCATGAACCATGAGATCATGACCTGAGTTCAAATCAAAAGAAGCTCTACCAACTGAACCACCCAAGCATCCCCCCCCCCCCCCCCAATCAACTTCTCTTTTAAAAAGCCAGAGATTTCCAGCCAGCTGATCCAGTGAGGGGAGGTGTTTTCAAAACTCCCTGCTAAAAATGGGTTCTCCTTCACTGCTTCTCATGGGCGTGATCCTGTGCCTCAGGTGGGTTGGGAAGGGATAAAAGATTGAGAATCACTCTTCTAGGTAAAGTAATGTCCTCCCTGCCTCTCAGTCTCCTGAGTATTCTTCCTTTCTTTTTCCTTCACAAGTCTCCTCTGGTTGCCCAGAAATAGAGCTAAGAAAAGATTATCAGAAGGCTCTGATTGAAGAGATTCCCATTTTCTCTAATCCTCATGACCTAAAGCCCTTAGGGCTCTCCAAATATTTAATGTAGCAGTGGCAGTTTTTTTGAACAGTCATCTCAAATTTGCGTGTAGCACTAGGTACCGTGGAATGATTTTTGAGAGCCCCTGCTTACTCTGGCAAAAATTACATAGAAGAAGAAAAGCTATCAATACAAACTTATCTGGGAAGCATTTTAAAGAAGTATCAGTTATCTGAGTCGTGCCAGAAGCCATTTTAAAAGTTTAAGGAGCCAAAAGAAATTATTTTTAGCTTAATACTAGTAGAGCAAATTATTACCTGGGGAAAATTATGAAAACTTGAAGTGCTCTTTGGGGTCCAGGGAGCAATTTGGCTGGGATCCTGTACCTCTGGCTGGGGGTGTGTTGTAGAGAGACTTATGCCCAGCAGTAAGATCCTGTACTGAGTTTAGATACTCATGTACTATCAGAGAAGATTTTTGAAAAGGGCATGTTAAAATTGGGCAAGACTGTACTTTGACTTTATATTTTCATTTTAATTGTAATAAGACAAATTGCAGCACACTGAGCCTGGTCAAAAAGGTTTCTCTCTTCCTCTTCTCACTAACAGCAGGGTTGGCATTATTTAGATATTAGCAGGGCTGTTCCTGCCCTCTGCCTGAATGCAGGCTTTTTCAGCTGTCCAAATAGCCCTGGGGCCCCAGAGCTGGCATCTCTCTCACCGTGGGACAGATGACAGAGTGGTCGTCATTGAAAGGGGGATGGAGGTATTCTGACCCCTCCTGTTGTTCAGCTAGGGCCAAAGTGGTAGTCCAGAGTGACCTGCAGTCAAAACTCTCTTATTTGGGACACTGAGGGGGCAGTTTTCACTTCACTCTTTCATAAAGACATAAAAGCATGCAGGCATGATTTCTAAACAGGGAGGCACGAAGGCCAGGAATTTGCAGACTTCACGTGCTCTGCTCCCTGGTGACAGATGTGCAGGCCATATTTTGGAAGGGTCACACAGGTCTTGGTGTGCCTTGTGACAGTCAGTCTTAGCTGTGAGGATAAAAAGCTGCAGTTGCTCCTGGGTCTCAGGATCCATCAAGGGGATTTTTTTGAGACTCACCCTGAACACAGGCAGAATTAGGAGCCTAGAGAGAATTTTGGCAATTGAGTTGAGCTATGTGTGAGTGTCTGTGTGTGAGTTTAAAGAAAAAAAAATATTCACATTTGTTGAAGATGGTAAGTAGACTTTATATAAGACCATTCCAATAGGTATCAGACCACTCAGGATTTTACAGTTGGCAAGAGACTGGGCTCAACTCTGAGTACAGCTTGGGCAAGTGGGAATTGATAGCCAAGGAGCCGGGTGTCAGTGGGTGGAAAATTACTAAGAGGAAACATCAGGCGTAAGAGGGGGTTTGGCTAAAATGACGTGACAGGATTCTTGCTGAAGACAAGGCTGATTAGGTGTCTCCTGGGGGATGTTGGAAGATGAGGAACCCAATCAGATGTCAGATACTGAGGGTGGAAGTTTCTGGTTACATGGACTTAGCAGGGTTCTTGCTAAAACTGCATTTTACGAGCAAGTACACAGATGGGCCTAAGGAAAGGTTCAGAAGTCTGAGTAAATTTCGTCAACAGTCTTTGTAAGTGTGTATATGTGTGTTTGTGAATGTGTATTTGTATATTTGTGTGTGTATGCATCGCTGTATGTACCTGTGTGCCTGTGTGGGTATCTGTGCAAGTGTGTGATTGTGTGTGTGTTGTCTGTGTGTGTGTTAGATTGGTGGGTAAGAAACTCATAGGGAGAAGAGTCATTCAGCAGGTCTCCAAGGGGAGGAGCTGTAGCAATACACTACATTTTTAGCACTAAAAATGTATGACCAGACAGTGCTGCGTCTGTAGTTATAAGAAGAGAAATTTGAGAAAGAACTGATTTTAGGAAGAATTTACAATAACGCCTTCATGAAGTCTTTGAAGAACTTTCACCCTTCAATGATACCTTCGTAAGTGATGGCTTCCTAATTCCTATTCCTTGTTTTTCTATTTTAATTGTGCTGCTTACCATGTTTCACCTTGGTAATTTCTGTCTGTGTACAAATCTTCCTAACTCAATTTTCACTTCCTTGGTGCAAGAGCCATGCCCTGAGTGCCTTCTGCTCCTCCAATACAGGTACTCGGTAAATATTTGCAAGTTGAATGAATGCATTTTCAACACCTTCATTCTGAATTTTGTTGACGTTGTTGGTAAAACTTGTAATTAATAACGAGTAAACCTCTCAGTATTCTAAGTGGTTAATAATCACATAATTAAAATGATAACATGATAAGTGGTAAACATCTTGAGTTTCAAAGACTTTTGGTATATCCATGTCATCATTGGCATTACAAATGCACGTGATTTTAGTATACTAATACTCATCTAACCTCTGTGTCAAATGTTTTTGCTGGTAAAATAGGGTTCAGAATACCTGCTTCATCTAACAGGGCTGTGGTAATCAACATTTTTAAGGCTCTTTGGAAAATTAGTTAGTGTTCAAGTACATAGTGTTTGAGATCTTACTGTTGTAATACTAGAGAGTAAAAGAGAAAAACATACAAGTGTACCTATCTATAAAAGCCTCAAAAGGCACATGAGAATAATAGTACATGTTTTTAAGTACTTTATTCCTTGTTTTCATTAAATACTTCTTTTAAAAGATCTTTGTGGCTAATGATGATGATGAAGATGATGGTGCTAGTCATAATAATAGCTTCTGTAGCCTTTTATAATTTATAAGGCTTACATGAATTATCTTGGATTTAACAGTGGATGAAGGGAGGGGACTAGCTCTTATAACCCTAAGTTACTGTTACAACAAAATTAGTCAAAACAAAAAATGTAAATGCATTTTAATGCAAATGTATTTGGTTAACATTACACCCAATGTTCTAAAATACATTCACTGATTTTTCAAAAGATACCTGGAAATTAAAAAAATATATATATACAAGTGAAGTATTTGAAGAAATAAAGCATCTCACAAGATGACAGTACTACTATAGTCTGTTAGTATGCCCAATTCTTGGCTGAGCCTTCTGTTTATGATTGTAGGAAGGCAGCTGGGCAAAGAGCAGTTCTGCCTCCCCCTCCTTCTTTCCCTTCCCTCTTCCCATACTTGGCACCCCTGTTCCTGACTGTTGGATATTGGAATTGCTGTCCTGAGAGGTCCCCCAGAGCTTCTGCTGATGTTAGCTGAGGGGCTTACTCAGCAGATTGATGAGGGGATGGCCTTCCACATGGCAGGGGGTTTGCAAATATTGATTATCATGCAGCCAAACAACAGAAGTCACTTAACGGTAGATGTGTTTGCTAATTTTATGGTTATTATACATTTTTCTCACAAATGCCTCTGTGTTAATATTTGTGTTCTGATTAATCCAGAGACTGGTTAATTAGTCCCTAGATAATCCCAAATTGACTGAATTATAAGATTCAAGAGCATATTAAACTTCCCCATTGCATAATGCATGCAGGCAGCACTGGGAATTCAGAACCTTTGTAATCCCTTGTACACCTGACTGTGGAAGTTCCCATGTACTCTCTCTCTCTCAAAAGTAAATAAAACATTAAAAAAATTTTTTTAATTCCATAGATTTTTTTTTAAATTTTTAATGCTTATTTATTTTTGAGACAGAGATGGAGCACGAGTGGGGGAGGGACAGAGAGAGAGAGGGAGACACAGAATCCTAAGCAGGCTCCAGGCTCTGAGCTGTCAGCACAGAACCTGATGCGGGGCTCAAACTCACGAACCATGAGATCATGACCTGAGCCGAAGTCAGACGCCCAACCGACTGAGCCACCCAGGCGCCCCTAATTCCATAGATTTTGATAATTCATAAGTTAGATGTGATAAAAAGTTAAGTGTTAAAACCACTCCTCTGAGGATCATAAATACATTTTAATAAAATATTTTTTGATGCTGCTAAATAGGCATTATTTACCATTACAATTTATACAGTACTTAAAATAATCATATTTTATCAGAAATATTTTTAGGTTGTGCCTTTTGTACAACTAATTTGGATGGGTTAACATCTGTCTCATCTTGTTATCTAATTTAGAAAGTTTTTAATGACAGACTGAGATTCATCCTGGAAGAACTGAAGAACCACAGAAGAAAAATACCAAAACCAAGTAGGAAAACAATGATTCACTGGTTTATAAAAGATGAGATCCAAATGGGATTTACCAAATAAATAAATGAATGGCAGTATCTCCAAGAAGACAAAATTTACATGTTTGAAACGTGAAATATTAACATAATCAGATAAGATGGCAAAAAGATACGGAATCAATTGGATTTCATGTGGGTTTTTTTTAATGTTTATTTATTTTTGAGAGAGAAAGAGAGTGTGTGCACACCTGAGCTGGGGAGGGGCAGAGAGAAAGAGAAGGGGGTGGGATCTGAAGTGGGCTCTGTGCTGATAGCAGCAAGCCCAATGTGGGGCTTGAACTCATGAGCCCTGAGATCATGACCGGAGTCAAAGTTGGACTCTTAACCCACTGAGCCACCCAGGTGCCCTGTTATCAATTGGATTTCAGAGAAGAGAGACTTTTTTTTTAATTAGTTTTTTTTTTAATTTAATTTTTTATTTTTTAAAATTTACATCCAAATTAGCATACAGTGCAACAATGATTTCAGGAGTAGATTCCTTAGTGCCCCTTACCCATTTAGCCCATGCTCCCTCCCACAACCCCTCCAGCAACCCTCAGTTTGTTCTCCATATTTATGAGTCTCTTCTGTTTTGTCCTCCTCCCTTTTTTATATTATTTTTGTTTCCCTTCCTTTATGTTCATCTGTTTTGTGTCTTAAAGCGCTCATATGAGTGAAGTCATATGATTTTTGTCTTTCTCTGACTAAGTTCACTTAGCATAATACCCTCCAGTTCCATCCACGTAGTTGCAAATGGCAAGATTTTATTGTTTTTTTTAAATTTTTTTTATTAAAAAAATTTTTTTTTTCAACGTTTATTTATTTTTGGGACAGAGAGAGACAGAGCATGAACGGGCGAGGGGCAGAGAGAGAGGGAGACACAGAATCGGAAATAGGCTCCAGGCTCTGAGCCATCAGCCCAGAGCCTGACGTGGGGCTCGAACTCACACACTGCGAGATCGTGACCTGGCTGAAGTCGGACGCTTAACCGACTGCGCCACCCAGGCGCCCCAAGATTTTATTGTTTTTGATTGCCGAGTAATACTCCATTGTGTATATATACCACATCTTCTTTATCCATTCATCCATCGATGGACATTTGGGCTCTTTCCATACTTTGGCTATTGTTGATAGTGCTGCTATAAACATGGGGGTGCATGTGTCCCTTCGAAACAGCACACCTGTATCCCGTGGATAAATGCCTAGTAGTGCAATTGCTGGGTCATAGGGTAGTTCTATGTTTAGTTTTTTGAGGAACCTCCATACTGTTTTCCAGAGTGGCTGCACCAGCTTGCATTCCCACCAACAATGCAGAAGAGATCCTCTTTCTCCACATCCTCGCCAACATCTGTTGTTGCCTGAATTGTTAATGTTAGCCATTCTGACAGGTGTAAGGTGGTATCTCCGTGTGGTTTTGATTTGTATTTCCCTGATGATGAGTGATGTTGAGCATTTTTTCATGTGTCGGTTGGCCATCTGGATGTCTTCTTTGGAGAAGTGTCTATTCATGTCTTTTGCCCATTTCTTCACTGGATTATTTGTTTTCTGGGGTGTTGAATTTGATAAGTTCTTTATAGATTTTGGATACTAACCCTTTATCTGATATGTCATTTGCAAATATCTTCTCCCATTCTGTCGTTTGCCTTTTAGTTTTGCTGATTGTTTCCTTCGCTATGCAGAAGCTTTTTATTTTAATGAGGTCCCAGTAGTTCATTTTTGCTTTTGTTTCCCTTGCTTCTGGAGACATGTTGAGTAAGAAGTTGCTGTGGCCAAGATCAAAGAGGTTTTTGCCTGCTTTCTCCTTGAGGATTTTGATGACTTCCTGTCATACATTGAGGTCTGTTATTCATTTTGAGTTTCTTTTTGTGTATGGTATAAGAAAGTGGTCCAGATTCATTCTTCTGCATGTTGCTGTCCAGTTTTCCTAGCACCACTTGCTGAAGAGGCTGTCTTTATTCCATTGGATATCTTTTCCTGCTTTGTCAAAGATTAGTTGGCCATACGTTTGTGGGTCCATTTCTGGGTTCTCTCTTCTGTTCCATTGATCTGAGTGTCTGTTCTTGTGCCAGTACCATACTGCCTTGATGGTTACAGCTTTGTAGTATAGCTTGAAGTCTGGGATTGTGATGCCTCCTGCTTTGGTTTTCTTTTTCAAGATTGCTTTGGCTAGTCAGGGTCTTTTCTGGTTCCATACAAATTTTAGGATTATTTGTTCTAGCTCTGTGAAGAATGCTGGTGTTATTTTGATAGGGATTGCATTGAATATGTAGATTGCTTTGGGTCATATCGACATTTTAACAATATTTGTTCTTCCTATCCAGGAGCATGGAATCTTCTTCCAATTTTTTGTGTCTTCTTCAATTCTTTCACAAGCTTTCTGTAGCTTTCAGCGGATAGATTTTTCACCTCTTTGGTTAGATTTATTCCTAGGTCAGAGAAGAGAGACACTATAAGGAAAAGCTCCATGAAGGAAGTGAACACCAAGCTGGTCATAAGGAAATGAGTCAATGTGAGAAAGTAACTTCCTGTCTGTATTGTTTTTTATTGCTGTGGAACACATTACCACAAACTTAGTGGCTCAGAACAGCATACATTTATTATCTCGCCATTTCCATGGGGCAAGTTCCTGGACATGCTTGTCTGAATCCTCTGCTCAGGGTCTTAAAGGCTGAAATCAAGGTGCTTACTGGGCTGTACTCTTTTCTGGGGCTTAGGGACACCTTTTAAGCTCACATAGTTGTTGGTAGAATTAAGTTCATTGCAGCTGTAGGACTGAGATCCCTGTTTTCTTGCTGGCTGCCAGCCAGGGGTCTCACGTATTCCTCACCATGCCGCTCTCTTGCAACATGGCAGTGTCCTTCTTCAAGGCCAGCAGAAGAATCTCCCACTTCCTCCACTTGATTGGAAGTGGATGATTCACTTGATTATGTCAGGCCCACTAGGGGGAAAAAAACCTCCCTTTTGATTAACTTGAAGTCAACTGATTAGGAACCCTAATTATATCTGCAAAATCTCTTTATCTCTGTCATAACATAATCATGGGAGTGATAGCTTTACACTTTTGCCATGCTCCTATGGACCAAAAGCAAATTCCAGCTCCTGCCCACACTCAAAGACATTATACGAGGATGTGGGTCATTGGTGGTCGATCTAAGATCCTGCCTATCACAGTGTCTTCTTTCGTAAATGATTCTTTCTATTGTTTTTGAACATGTTTTAAAAGTGAGGTTTTTTTTCCTTTTTAAGCGACTTGAAAAATGGTCCTGGGGTGTCACATGCCAGGCTAAGAAAAATAACTTCTCTGAACTTGGAGCTTTCACTTACTTTTACTTGAGGGAGCAGCTGTACACATTTATTAAGGGAATGGAAAGGATCCTGGAGTGAGTTATAATTAGAGAAGCCCACATCATCATTTTGAAATACTGCAAGAGCTTCTGAAGTGGTCTCTTACCTGCTGGTCTTTATTCCCTCACATCTGCCTCTACTTGCCAAGGTAGTAGACTTTCAAAGTCCACACCCAACCATGCCACTACTCTTCTTAAAATACTTATGCTGGCTGTTAGATGGAACCCAGCTCTCCAGCCTCCTGGGAGGGGACTGCCATGCTGTTCAGCTTCATGTCCCAACACAAGCTTCACGTGCCTTTCATTCACACGGAACTGAGGCAGTGGCAGGAGGAGTTAAGAGGAGGGGGTGGATTTGAAAGACATTAAGTAGGTAGAATTACCTGCATGTGGGGAGGGTGAGGATGAGGCTGCTCCATCCATGGGAATAAGGAGTGCAGGTGCAGTAGCAGATGTAGGAGAGAAGAAGAGTTAGTTTGAGGTTGCCGTAGAGCCCCACCGTCACACACCAAGGACTTGTGGCAAGCTTCGCTATCTACTGGGTGCTGTGGAATCTATAAAAGAAGTGCCAGGCATGACCTCTACAGAGATGAAAATCCATGTGGCATTAGGAAATTGTGGATTCACAAGAGAAGACGGGCAAAGAAGGATTATCACCAGCGGTAGATTAGAGAGGTGGGATGGTAAAAATGTTAGTTAACAGCTGAATGCAATTTTCTGCATTCCGTGGAGTACCCAGTAAAAGCAATGACAGATAAAACATTGCTTTTCATTGTTTCTGTGGCTTCAGTGTTTATACATGGGGGAAACATTATTAGGACTTCATCTGGGGATGCCTGAAGAAAATATCAGGAAGAGAGGTTTCAAAGTTGTTCTGGTTATCTCAAATTAGCTTTGTCTTTTCAAGTGTCTTTGGTCACCTGGCCTTATACAATCTTGTTACGAATCTTGAAGTTCTTTTGTGCTTGTTTTGGACTGTATGGAAGTACTTACATTTTTCTTCTGCTTTCTATTTCTTCTGGAGAATGTTGGGCCAAAAATGTTTTTAAGCTGTCTGTCTTTCTAATGTGAGACGTGCTCTAGGAAGAATGTACAAAAATGGGGTGCTGCTTTCCTTTTTAATGGAAGATGGATTCTAATCCCCACGTATCTTTTTTCCTGTGTAACTAAGTAGAATCCACCATGTCGATGCCCAGTTAATTTCCAGCTCATCTGGTCCTCGTGATTCTTCCCATGGCCGTTTAAATGCTGTCATTGCTTTAGACCTGCAGGCCAGTGTCAGAATGCTGTGGCAGCAGCCCATGGAGTTCACACGGCTGCTTGCTGTGTCTGGGTGTGACTTCCTACTGGTGCTAACACTGCCTCCTATGAAGTGCGCCCCGCTGGCATGGCTCCTCACCGAGGGGTGCCTCTGCCAGTTGCGGTCGCCCTCAGTGCCTGTGAAACGCGTTCTCACTGAGCACACAAAGACACTTGTTGAAATTCATTTGTACCCCTTGATTAACTGCTCAAGTTCTAGCCCCTGTTTCAAAGCCCCTTCACTTTGGGAACATACCTTCTGGTAGGGAATTGATAAAGCCCTAACAAATGGCCAATAGGTGGAAGGAGGCTCTTGTTCTGATGGGTCGTATCTTCCCTAATAAAGCCTGCAAACCTTCCACCTCTTTCAGGAACTTGGTTATCTCATAAACTGGGCACTAATGTATCAGGATTTCCCCTCCTCCTTTCTGGGAAGCAGAGTCCAAGCCCTTTCACTAGAGGTTAGTTGGAAGGCTAGCCAAAGTTGTGGGCACACTCTTTGAGTTTAGTTTTCTTGGGCCTGAAAGTGTGATGGAGGCAGGTGAAGAGCCTCTTAAGTAAGCTTAAGTAAGACCGTAAGTAAGGTCTTCCCCTTAGGGACGGTCTTCTGTTCATGTTCTCTAAAAATGGTCATCTCTCACGGTGGGATCTGTCTTCCTCCTACAATGTCCCAAGTTCCTTGGAACTCTGGTGTATCCAGTCCTGACTTCTATGTTGGTCTAGGTGCTAATAAGTGATTCTGTGATAACAGTCCCCCAACCCTACATACATACAGACATACACACGTACACACACACCCCAAATCTCAGTAGCTTCACCCAATGGAGGTTTATTTGTCACTTGCACAAAGTCTCCATCTTGTGGCTATAACATCTGAAACACATACTTTCTGTATTAGTTTCCTAGGACTCTCAAACAAAATACCACAAGCTGGGTGGATTTAAAAAAACATTTTTGGTGTTTTGTGTTTGGTGTTTGGTGGTCTCACAGTTTTGGTGACTGGAAGTCCAAAATCAAGTTGTTAGCAGGGCCACATTCTCCTGACGGCTGTAGAGGAGTACCCTTTCTTGCTTCTTTGTAGTTTCTGGTGGTTGCCAGCAATTCTCAGGGTTCCTTGGCTTGTAGTTGCATTACTTCAATCTCTGCCTCTACCTTCACATGGCCATCTTCCCTGTGTTTCCGTGCCTCAATTCCCTTCTTTTTATAAGAACACCAGTCCTTGGATTATGGCCCACCCTAATCAGTATGACTGATTAAGTTGATTACATCTGCAAAGGCCTTATTTCCAAATAAGGCCACTCTCACAGATATTGGATGTTAGGACTTCGACATATTTTATGGAAGGGACACAATTCAACCTGTAATGCTGTAGAGTTGTGGCTTAGGAAAAGAGAGATGGAAGACATCCTGTGGCTCTTAACAGTTTCATCTCAGAAGTAATAAAGGACAGTTTGTTCACAGTCCACTAGCCACAACATGACTCCAACGTAACTGCAAGGGAAGATGGTAAATTCAGGGAAGCACATGGGTATTCAGTGAGAATTACTGGTCTCAGTCACATCCTTGACCAGCTCATTTCTTCTGGTCCCAGAAGTCTCCAGAGCACACATGAGGCTGCATGGTTTCTGTGAAATGTGAAATATCTGTCAAGGAACACCATATGATCCTGCAAAAGCATATTGTAAGAATGGACTTTGAAAACTGCTTAAAGGAAAGAAACAGTTTTTATAATACGTAAAACTCTCCTATTTTTGTTTGGTTTTTTGGTTCATCTTAATCCAGAGAATACAAGATGGTGGTCAACAAGTTGGATCTAGTCCATAGATGGTGTGTGTGTGTGTGTGTGTGTGTGTGTGTGTGTAGTCTACACAATGTTCAAGAAATGTAAACAAAGATCTAGATATCTTTCCTTAAACAGTTGGAAGATATGACAACATCTGGGCCCATGTGTCCACAGAAAACCAGTAATAAGGAAAACAGCTAAGTAAGACCTGTTCCTTTTAGCAGTCCCATCTCTGCAGTTCATTCTGATGCCCACCATTCCCTAGAGTATTGCCAACATTGAGGCTTAGTATCAGCTCTTATTTATCTTTGAGCTTTCACCGTTGTTTTCATATAGTAGAGATCTTTTCCCCTTATATTTGGCTCTTTTTACCTATTTGATTTATCTGATTGGCCACTGCCAATCAGACATTTGTGTTTGTGACTTCCAGTTTTAAATAAAACCTGAGCTTTCATGTATCTTATCACATCCTGGTTCTTCTAAAGGATTAAGCAATACCCAGAAGCTTGAACTGTGCTTGAACTCATGACTCAGAGACTTATTCCCGCTTTAGCCATCTGTAAAGGAAAAACTCCTCCCGTGTTTCCTTCACTGTCTCCACTACTATGGTAACCCAACACTTCTGACACCAATGTGTGGGTTTTCCACAGCAAGCAATTCTGAGACACTGGCTGAGTCTCCTACAGTTCAGCTCAATTCAATTCAATTGTGACACCATCTACCTGGAGAGAGCATCAGATCCCCCAGGTTATGGGCTCAGCCCACCAGACTGCCCTGTCAGAAACACTTCAGATGTCACTGTAAATCAGAGAGGTTCCTACACCCTCTACCTCAGGAAAAAGTTTACTTACTAGTTTGCTGGGTTTTTTGTTTTTTTATCTTTTTTTATAAAAAAAAATATAATTTAGGAACAGCCAGATGGAAGAGATGCATAAGGCAAGGTGTAGGAAGGAGCATGGAGCTTCCATGATCTTTCCCAGCATGTCACTTTCCCCAAATCTTCACATGTTCACCAACGTGGACAAGTTCTCCGAGCCCCATAGTTCAGGGATTTTTATGGAGGCTTCATTATGTAGGCATGGCTGATTAAATCATTGGCCTTTGGTGATTGAACTCAATCTGCAGACTTCTCCCCAGATGTTAGGAGGTGGGCCTGCAAGTTTCAGCCCTCTAATCACATGGTTGGTTCCCTTAGCAACCAGCCTCCATCCTTAGGTTACCTAAGGGTTTTCCAAATGTTACCTTAGTAACATAAATGCAGTTGTAAAGAGAGGGTCTTGTTATAAATAATAAGACAGCCATTTTACCTTTATGCCTCTGAAATATCTCAGGAACAAAGGACAAAAGACCAACTAGCATAACAGAAGATGCCCCTATGGCTCTTATGTAGAAAATCACAAGAGTTTCAGGAGCTATGTATAAGGAACAGTAGGTAGAGACCACTATATTCCTTACTATAAATCAAGAGTATTACACCATCTGTAATAGTTGTGATTTAAGGTGAATAGTTAACAAAAGCCTAGCCTACACACAGCCTAACCTGTGATGGGGATAAGTGTATAAATGTTTGCAATGAAATACTTGTAATTGGGATGGTTGCATAAACTTGAATATAATTAACATAATGCATATTGATTGAAGTAAATCCTTATTGATACAGCTTTTTGTGCTTTTTCTCCCCTTTATAGACCATTGGAACGATCCAGTGAAGATGTGGATATCATCTTTACAAGGCTGAAAGAAGTTAAGGCTTTTGAGAAATTTCATCCAAATCTTCTTCATCAGATTTGTTTATGTGGTTATTATGAGAATCTGGAAAAAGGAATTACATGTAAGAAATGCGACGTCAGTGGAGTATTTTCATGTATGGTTTGTGCTCATTTGCAGTTATCCTATGGGGCTAGATAACACATGGAGTATTTATGTGCCAAATATTTGAGCTTCAACCAAAGGTATTAGGCTGACATTTCCCTTTGCTTTGTTTATTCATTTCCCTGTAGGCATTTCCTTCACTTTATTCACAGCATGTAAATGGATCTTCCAGGGTAGCTTGGAAGATAGATCTAGAAGGATGTACTGATTCATATATTCAGCTAAATCCTTAGACACTCAAATACAAAAAGTAAAATGATCAGGTAACAGCTGTATTTAAAAAATATTTTTGGGGTGCCTGGGTAGCTCAGTGGTTGGGCCTCTGACTTTGGCTCAGGTCATGATCTCATGATTCGTGGGTTTGCGCCCCATGCCAGGCTCTGTGCTGACAGCTAAAAGCCAGGAGCCTGTTTCAGATTCTGTGTCTCCCTCTCTTTCTGCCCCTTCCCAGCTTGTGCTCTCTCTCTCAAAAATAACTATTTAAAAAAATTTTTTTTGAAAAAGTAAAAAAAAAAATTTTATCATTAAAAAAGAATGCTTTTCCATCTGTTGGGACACTTTTATGCTGCAGCCACAGAAAACCCCCATCCAACTATCATGAATATCAGTTATTCAAGGGGGAAAATTCAAGGAAGGAAAAATTAATTAGTCATATTCAGGAAGTCTTGAGATAGGAGGGCTTCAGAGTTAATTAAGTGACTCAAAGACATTACTAAGGTCATATGGCTCTCCCATTTTGTTTTTGTTTTTGTGTTTGTTTTTGTTTTGTATATGTTTTGCCATGCATCCTCAGGTGTTGGTTTTTGTTCTCAGACTTGACCCAAATGATTGACAGCTATAGCAGTTAGAGATATTACATGTATTGGGAGGGGAAATTCCCCCCTACCCTTCATGATTCTTTTGGCTGGTCCAGTAAATTGACACAAGACAGATTAACAGGAGAAAAAAAAATTAATTTCGTACATGCAGTGGTCTCACAGATATGGGACCTAAGAAGTAACCATAGCAATCTGTTTATATACCTTTTAGATAAAGAAGCACTAAGTTTGTAGAAAACCAATGACAAAGAAACTTAGACTTGGGTACTAATTAGTGAAGAAACTAAGCACGGTTTGTTTATAAAACCTTCTCAGCCCTGAATTCTCTATCTCTGGTGATAAGGATGTCTATCTCCTGGTGCAGGAAGGGTACCTTTCACATGGGAGACTTATTTCCTGCTTTCTGGGGGACACAGTAGAGGGTCAGAATGTCCTTGCACTGACTGTTTCTCAATCAGCTTTAATTCAAAATAATCAATATGCCACTTTGGCCTTGAGCCCCATCACATGCCAATACAAAGATATCCTGTTGTGTCTATTTTCCTCTTGTGTCTATTTTCAGAAGTCCCCAGTAGACTTCCTGTTTGCTGGCCAGAATTGCATCATATGCCCACATCTAAACTGATCACTGTCAGAGATAATTGGATCACTGTGATTGGTTTGGACCAATCATGATTACTCCAGTGGAGCTAGGGAAGAAACCCTATGCTCAGAGCTCACAGTCCTGTAGAGGAAGGTGGAAACTTGTATAAAATCTGTGTTAACTTAGATAAGAGGAGGGGAGGTATCATTCTGAGTGGGAGACCAACAGGGTCTGTCAGATATTACTGTTGAAAATTTGGAAGACAAGCAAAATAAAAATCATGTACAATCCCCAAACCCAGAGATTGCTATTAACACTTTATGTGTTTCCTTCAAGATGTCTTCCCACGTGTATCCATGCAAACATAGTCATACTTCTATTTAAAAAGTCATCTATACATACTGTTTTCAAGCCAGTATATCTTTTTCTTATAGATATCGGAAACTTCATTCTTTTGGGGCTGAGACTCTGTTTTCAGTTTCTTAAAACCATTTTCCAAATGAATCCTCCATGATTCATTTTGTAATGTAAAATTGATTGGTAAGTGAGAATGTCTTTGGAGGTCAAAAAGTTCATGACAGGGAAAACCCTAACTCTCAATAAAGTCACTTACAAAGACTGGGAATAGCAGAGTTATTGGAGAGGCCAGCTATAAACCCCTTAATCTCTCCTCTTAAGCTTATTATTGCACTTGTGTGGGGTGCCATTATTGTTCTTGTCTTTCTGAAGCATGTCTGGGAGAGTTTAGAGCAGCTTGTCGTCATTATTATAATGGCTTCTAGAAGCTTGCTCTTACGCAGGGAGTGCTAGCCTTGCCAGAACTCAGCTGTCCCACTGAGTTGTCATGTGATTCATTTAGTCACTTGACTTCTGACTCTAATTGTGAAACGAATTTTAAAATATCAGATCATTCAATCTAGTTATTTAGCCAGGATATTTAAAAGGATAGTTGGATTTGTATGAGATTTTTGAACCTGTATTTCAGAATGATTTTCCAAAGTACTGGTCTTAACATGGTATAAGAACTAAGGTTCTATCTAAATATCTAAGTGTTTTCTCTCTAAGATTACAAAAGTAAGATAAAATCGGGTTCAGAAATTTCTGATGAGAGTTATTTCCAAAGAGTAGTTAACTCCTAATGCCTAAAAGCAATGAATTTATAAAACAAATAAGAAAGTGGACAGTGATGGGGCGCCTGGGTGGCTCAGTAGGTTGAGCATCTGACTTTGGCTCAGGTCATGATCTCACAGCTCGTGAGTTCGAGACCCGCGTTGGGCTCCGTGTTGACAGCTCAGAGCCTGAAGCCTCCTTCCGATTCTGTGTCTCCCTCTCTCTCTGTCCTCCCCCTCTCGTGTTCTGTCTCTCTCACTCTCTCAAAAATAAATAAATGTTAAAAAAAAATTTAGAAAGTGGACAGTGACAATACTAGTTAAAA
Source organism: Prionailurus bengalensis (assembly GCF_016509475.1). Classification (NCBI taxonomy): domain Eukaryota; kingdom Metazoa; phylum Chordata; class Mammalia; order Carnivora; family Felidae; genus Prionailurus; species Prionailurus bengalensis. The sequence continues at coordinate 162,090,951 of NC_057345.1, forward strand.
ATTTTAAAGCAGATTTTATTTTTCTTATTCATTTATTGGTTAGCTTAAAAGGAGACATTCTATTAAAAACTACTTTTAATGCAAATAGATTTAGGAAATGGGGGTGATAGGATAGAATTTTGTTGAATCAAATAACCTTGTTAATATGTACCCCATCTAGAGTAATAATTTTCTAAGAATTGCAATACAATGAAATGTATTTAAGATAAATTACATAGAACATTAGTGAATTCTTAAATTCAAAGGATCTTCTAGCATTTAGGGTTATCATCCCTTATTACTTACCCAGTAAATATGAAAGAGTTCCCTTTAATAGAGTTCCACTTCATAGAATAAATAAGATATAGCTTTGTTGATAGATGAGGAAAAGAGAAATACGTCAAGCTTTTCTGAGAACAGATAGAGGAGGGGTGGTAAGCTTTGCTAGATCCAAGTCACGCTTATAATGACCAGTGATAATATGGTAAAATCAGCTTATATTGGTATATTTACCTTACTGTTTCCTTTTCAGTATTTCGCCAGGGTGATATTGGAACAAACTGGTATGCTGTCCTGGCAGGGTCTTTGGATGTGAAAGTATCTGAGACCAGCAGTCACCAGGTAAGATACCTTATCTTTTTTTTTTTTTAAGTAGGATTTATTAGTATTATTTTTAAAGACACATTAGGTCTATATATTTTATGCCATCAAAATTACATTTTCAAACTTTCAAAATGGCCTCTCTCCCATAGGAAGGAGTTCAACAAGTGTTTGTTGAATTCTTTTATTAAGTTACTCGAGAAGCATATATATTGCATGTTTTCCATGGTTTGAGTATGGTGACAGGTATTGGAACACGAAGTGCAAGAACACATTGCCTGCCTTTCAGGAGCTTGCCATCTGTTGGGAAATGCAAACAATTCAATTGCACAGTTATATATTGATGTTGTGTAAGTTGAAATGTGAGCAAAGGGGACAGAGAATCAAGTCTTCCTGGGTGTCTCCTCCTTCCTCCTTCTGGTATCCTAACTTTTCTGTGTCCTAGATGTGATCCCTCATTAGCCCTGTAGGTGCCACAGCGATGCAGGAGAAATGTGCTTGATACAGTCTCCCTAAAAATCTTTCACAGTTGCTCTGCCTCATCTTCTCAAATGTGGAAGGGCTAATAATATATATGTATTTTCCTAAAGTGTGCTACTTGCTTACTTGATCTTCATTAGTGACCTTTGAGGAGCTTAGCATCCTAGGATATAAAATTCATTTTCTCTCTTTTCCTCTCACAATATTTGTGAATATTTAAAATTGAACCCAGACTCTTCTTTCACATCTGCAATGACCCTTGTTCATCCTTATCCTTGGGGCCCAAATGTACAGAACTTTCCTGTTTGGAGTCAGGAACCTTGAATCTCAGAAGTCTAAAGGCCACCTTCAAGCCTCAGTATGAAAACGGCCCAAGTTTTCTACCTGCATATTCAGGATTCATATAAAAACTGATGGAAGAGAATTGGCTAATTGTAAAATCAGAAAAAATTATCAAGAAAAATGTATAAATCAGCCAAGGGAATAAATAGCCTACAGCCAAGTATCATGTTTAAGACTCTGTCTCTAAGCCTTTTTCATATGTAACATACTCCAAATGGAGACACATTTATGATGCATTAAATCTGAGATTAAAAATTTTCAGGCATATGTGTGCATATTGGAGTCAGGGGCAGCCAACCATTTAAAAATGGAAAAGTATCCTAAAGATTGTTGATAAGGTGGGCATTTAGAGTTTGGAATATAGCTGCCAATGTTATTCCCACTGTTATGGATGGGCAGAGTCTCAGGCCAGTGCGCAAGTCCTGCTTAACCCATAGATACTTTTTCTGTGCATCACTACATAGAACTTTCCATTACAAACTGCCTGGGACCTGTGCCTGTCAACCTTGTTGGTACTGTCCCTCTCCCCTTCTCTCACAGAGCCAGTTATCTCCTGGAGTTCAGATGCCAAGGTGAGAGGTGAGTTTTTTATTCTTGTAAGCTGCCTCACTTTCTCAATGAACTGAGAGAACAACTACATTTCTTGGATATTTGCCATGTGCAGGGCAGTGTTCTAAGCACCTGATAGGTATTTATTTACTCCTTTAATCCTCACAACAACCCTACGGGATAGGTCATATTACTGTTCTCGTTTAACAGATGAGGCAGTTGAGGCCCTGACTGGTTAAATAACTTGCCCCAAGTAACCTATATAGAAATTGGGGGAACCACACTTCAAACCCAAGAAGTCAGCACCTGAACATAGGCTCTTAGACACTGCTCTGTAATTTTGACTCAAAAGAACTGTGATGAGGGTTTCCTGGGTGGCTGAGTCAGTTAAGGGTCCAACTTTTGATCTCAGCTCGGTTGCTGATTTCAGGGTCGTGAGTTCAAGCCCCACATTGGCCTCTGCTCTAGGTGTAAAGCCTACTGAAAAAAAATGTGGTGACTCATGCAAGTTCCCTCTTTCTGTGTCATCTTTTCAGATTTCCCCATGTCTCTTATCTCTGCACACCTTCCACCTGCAGACTGCTGTCCTGGAGGGTATCCTCGGGCTCCTTGCCCAGGGCTGTTCCTGATGTTTACCTTAACCGGGTCTCACTTGTGTGGAGGTGTGGAGGGGACAGGACCTGTAGAGAATGGTTCTCCTTGCTCCTCCAGGTGGTTGTGAATGAGTGCTGATGGAGAGAGGGGAAGAACTGGAAAGAGATGGTGAGGAAAGAGAGGAAAGGGGACAAAGATGAGAATTAAGGGGGAGAAAGGTGAGAAGGAAAGGAAAACAGAGAGGAAAGAGAAGAAGGAAAAAGGCAGAGCAGATGTACCTAAGGGATGATAAATAACATCAGCATGAATATACTGACACATCAAATGTTCAAAGCTGACATGAGATTTTGATGGTATTAAGATAGTATGGCCAGAAGCTCCTGGAATATTGCCCTGGACCAATTTTCTCATCATGGGGTTCTAGCAAGAAAAGATGAGTAACACTTTGTTATTAACTGTGGGGTTTTAAAAATCTTAACAGACTTTTAACTTTAGCTGTGGTTTTGATCTCAGACCCAATTCCTAAGCTGGGCTTGGTCTTCTCTTAAGTTGTTAGGAGTTACTAGCTTTATACCAGATCTGGTTTACTGCCTCCTGTGTACTTCACCCCACACTGTCCAACCAGGGTTTTCTGGATTGATTTATATCACTAAGATATACGGAAGAGAAAGCTCATTGATGTCTACATCCTTCACCTCTCCAAAGAGGAGTCTGAGAAACAGAGAGGGCCTAGCCTTCCAGCCAACTCAGACGGTCACCCGCAGGACATGGTTACAGCCACCTGGGAGAAAGAAGCTAAAGAGAATGAGCAAGATGGCTGAACCTCCTCCCATGGCAAGTTGCTTGACAGGGAGAAATAAAAAAGCCACTTCCACCTGTGCTAGCCTTGTAATGGGCCCTGAATCTCTGCCCTCCAGTAATATGACCAAATCAGGGTGATTAGTAAGCCAATCAGAGTAGTTCTTTCTATAAGTCAAAGTTCTCCAGAGAAATAGAACAAATAAAAGATAGACAGATAGATAGATAGGAATTTATTTTAAGGAACTGGCTTATGTGACTGTGAGGGCTGGTAAGTTTGAAATCCATATGGCAAGCCAGCAGGCTGGCCATCAGGCAAAAGTTGATGCTGCAGTCATCAGTCTGAAAGCTGGAAACCCAGGCAGAATTCCTGTGTGGTAGTCTGGAAACAGAATTCTGTCCTCTTTGCGAGACCTCAAGAGAAACATGTTTGCTCTTAAGTCCTTCAATTGATTGGATGAAACCCACCTGCATTATGGAGGATAATTTGCTTCATTTAAAGTCTACTGATCATAAATGTTAAAGACGTCTAAAAGATATTTTCACAGCAAAATATAGACTAATGTTTGACTAAACAAACTGGTTGCCATATTCAAGTCAACACATAAAATTAACTATCAGCTGCCTCAGTTGGGAGTGAAATGGGGTTGGATAATGGGCCATGGGAGGAGAAGCAAGGAAAGACCTACAATTCCTACCCCTTGAGACCAGCAACAACTTTGCTAAGTGCCTTCACTGTGTTATACTTGCTAGGGATTCTGTGTGCATTAACTGACTTCATCTTTTGGCATTCATGTTCTGTTTTACAACTGGGCTTGGAAACAAAGCTCAGCAACATCAGGTGTAAATTTCCCTGGGTCATACAAATTTATGTGGCCAAGTGAAGATTTGAATTCAGGTCTGACATATTCCAAATTTCACGTTCTTCCTGCTGCTCACACAGGAAAAAAGGTGAGCAGGGAAGTAAAAGAAAAAAAGAAAAGTTAAGAGACTAAGATAGTGAAGGACAAAGAAAGGAGGTAACAGCACAAAAGAGTGAAATCTTTATAAGTGGGTAGGGCAGTTTCTTGCTAGCCTGACCCTCCATTTTCATTCAAGTCTCTTAGTGGCCTTTCTTCTCATCAGAGGGTCAGAAATCAGAGATGGTGATGATAAATTCCCAAACTTAGAATCTCTAAGTTTCAGACATACCCTCAGTGGGGTGTTAGCTGAGCCAGAATGGCAGGATAAGAGCAGGAATAGATCATGGTAATGGAGCGCCCACTACAGGTAGCTGTGTGAAAAGCACTTTTCAAGCATTTTTTCATTGGCTATTAAGCTACAGCCCCCTTCCCCACCCCTGTTTAGTGCTATTATTAGTGTCACTTTACAGGTAGACGCTAAATAACTCTCCCAAGGTCACTCATCCATTAGGTATCGGAGCCAGTTCTTTGAGATTCTGAGGCTGAAGTTCTTGACCATTATGGCTGTATAGGTGCCAAGCAGAAGTAATAATGAATGTGGGGAGAAGCTTTTCCCCTGCAGCTCAGGCAACCACCCGCTGATTCCAGCTCAGAGCTCCACACCTCTCATCTCCAAGCCACCTTGCAGATGTTTGCTCCACCTGAGACATAATATCAGGGAAGACCCACTTCTCACACTTTGCTGGGCTGCCCCTGGATGTGGGTTCCTCCTTCCACCACCTTTTAGATCAGTTAAATGAGCATGGTCCATCCCTTCAAAAGGTTTCTAGGCTAGAAGGTGGGGTAGATAAGTATGGGTGATAGGGGAGGGAGATTGAGGTACTATGTCCAAGGTGGAGGTGATAGGGTTAGAGTTTGGGTTGATAGGATGTATGGGGGCTGAGAGAAAGTGGGGATCTGGACTTGGTTAAAGAGGTGGATGGTGATGCCAGTAATTGAAATAAGGGCACATAAGAAAGAAAGCCCTTCACATATTCTGATACAGTGTTTCTATGTCATGTATTTATTAGGCATTATTGATCTGATGGAATTTTTTTTCTGAACAAAATCACCCTTTTATATGGTGATAGGAAGAGATAACTATACATAAATTTGAAGAATACAAATGGCATAAATATTTTATTTGGCTCAGAAATTTATATTACCTTTCTGCCTGTTTTAATATAATACTACTTTTTCTGCCTTTTCATCATTCCCTTATACTTTTTTGCTCACTGGATTAAAAAAGCACAGCTTCTTGCCTTCTGTATGATTGGTTTTGCAGGTTCTTTTTGAATTCTTTGGACTCCAGGTTGAGGGTCACACTTATCTCCCATTAGTGGTATCCTACGAGCATAGTTATAGTAACTCTCCTCATTTAGAAGCCATTTCACTTCCATTGTTTTGTTTGAGCTGCCCTAGTGAGCAGACCCAAGTGTGTTGTAACTTACTCAAGTCCCATGTGAATGAGTGGTCTGTTCAAGATGATACAGTGGTGACCCATAGAGCTGGAAATCCCCATGACTTCCTTACTCAATCCAGTACTCTGCTCTTGTCATCCTTACCTTTGGCCAGCATGTGTGGCCATTTGTGTGGATGTCTGTAAGGGGTCTTCAAAGGGTACTTGCTCCCAAGTGCCTCCCGGTGTCCATGGGTGGTGGTAATGTATAGATCCTTCTTTGCCCTCTTGGATCACTGGTGCCCAAGATTCTAACAAAGAAAGCTGTTGATTCCACATTTTGGAAAAGTATTTAAACCACTCCACTCAGTGGTAATGTAAGCTTCAAGCCCTTTGCTGGGAGGAGGGGATAGAGACAAAGAGCCATTGGACTGTGGGGAACAAGGATGGCTTACCTCCCAGTTTTGCTTGGAGTTGGTCCACCTGGTCAGTTTCAAAACCACAAGTGTGCCAGCTGGGGAGGCATGACTTAGCAGGCAGACTCTTTCTCATCCTGTGGGTCTGCTCCCAACTCAGAGCACATCAGACACTGGTGCACAATCCTGCTGAGTGTTGGTTGGAACCAACTTCTCTCCCTCTGACACAGGCCTTTCTGGGAAGAGCCCCAAGCCAACACTGTTCCGCTTCCGTACTTCCATTGCTTTCATTTCTTTTGCTATGGACTTGAAACTGTGTTTGTTCTAAGAATTCTGAGAAATACATAGACTATTCTGTTCTGTTATTTTGATGAACTTGTGGAGACAGCTATCCTTGGAAATACCTTCCTATGCATTATATTGCTTCTACTACTCCATAAACAAAGCTTACTTCCAAAACACTTGTACCCCATTTCCATATGTAATTGTCAGAGGCGCACCTACCAGCTTTCTAGGCACTTTTCCTGCCTTGAGCATTCTTTGTGTTACCCCTTGAAACTCAGAGTGCTCAGCAAGGGAACCTGCCCACAGACCACGCCACCAACCCACTGTGTCCCAGCTGGCTCACATGTTCACAAAGATTTCTACTTGGCAGCACAGATCCTATCAAGGATTAATCTTTCCCATTCCCGCCAATACCTGTCCCCACCCTTAGTCTCTTCCCTAAGCCTAACCAGGACACAAATGCCCTCAGACATCCACAGTGGAACTCTTGTGCTCAAGAACTTGCCTGCCTTGAGTGCCTATTTAACTACACGGCCTGAAAGTTAGAGAGTTTATGTTCCCACTAGAATGAAAATGCTATCAGTGTACTCTTTTCTTATTAATACTTGAATGGATTTAGAGTGAAAAGTGGATATTGGAATAAATTATACATAATAAGTAATACACGCAAAAACGATAAATAGGCAGCCATACTCAACTCTGTGTGTGTGTTTCAGAAAGCGCATACGCACGCGATGGGGAGAGAGAGAGAGAGAGACAGAGACAAGGTCCTGTTTTTCTCTGCAGATTTTATAAGTGAAGGGCCTTTTTGGCATGGTAAATATTTAAACCCTGGAAATATATAAGGTTTAAAAGTTAATCTTTGCACCAAAAAAGTATATTTTTCCTATCGCATGAAAGAAGAATTTCTTCTGACTGCTAAGTGACTAGAAGTTCATGCTGCAAAATAGAGAGTAAGATGGTGTATCAATTCATTAAAACTTCTACATCTGTATAACAGATGCTTATTTAAAGTATTTTTACCTAATGCAACACACAGTGGTTATAATCAGACCTCTTTTGAAATCCTCTCTCTGCGACTTCATTGTTGTGTGACCTTAGGCAAGTTAGATTACCTATAAGTTGGGGATTTCTACCTTAAATGAGTCAATGTATACAAACCACTTCGTGGGAAGCTTGGCATAGATCAGGGGTTCTGGTACTTTTTTCTTACTAATTCCAGAAGGAAAGGTTTGTTGCCTAGAGTGGAGTGCAGCCTGTTGCAATGCCTGCAATGCTCTCATTTTATCACAAGAGGGCAGTGCTAGCATAGAGAAAGCAGGAAATGTGCTCGGTATTAGAATGGCAAGCTGTTCACCGATGTTATTCAGCCATTCTCTGGGATCAGAGAACCCTGGCTGCTGTTGGCACTTGCACTTTATTCACCCTCTCATCTGTTTCGGTAACATTCTCTGGCAGTTTTTAGTCCAATTTTGGAAAAACTATCTCTCACTGGTACTTCCCCCAAAGTAAAATGTGCTTTTATTTGCCCTCTTTTTGTCTCTACAGCAAAGATGTTTTTAAGCGTTGAATTTTTGTTTATGAAATTTGAAGGACAGACTTGTTTCTCTATCATGTGGCTCTCTCTATCATTCTCTGTCTTTCTGTCTTAGCCTGTCTGATTCTCTCATTTACTCTCGTGTCACCCCATTATTTTCAGACAGAGAACATTGCTATCATCAGGGAACATTTTCTGAACACATTTAATGAGCCCATGAAACGTGAAAGGTGCCAAGTCCATAGTGGTGGTTTATGATCTCTTATTACTTGTCTGTTCAGGTCATGTTATTTGTTAGGAACCCATCCGGAGTTTATTTAGCATCCTGCGCGAGGCTTCCACACACTGTGTTTAGTTTTGTTGCCATGTAATTCTTTGTTTGGGTGGATGCAGGACTGAGCCACGGTGCAGGACAGATTGGCTTTCTGCTGAAATGAAGCTGGCCTCCCTGATTCAGTTATTGGAATGCTAATGCTAGTCCCTTCTCATGTTCTCATCGAAACTTCCTGCAGCCAGCTTGCCTGATCTCCTTAAGCTGTGTCTAACACTGTGATTCCAGGGAAGTGCTGTAAAAGTAACAAATCTGTCTTTGCTGTCTGTTAGAAAAAAACCACATTTGACTTGGAAGTATTTTGCCTTTGTGCTTGGCAATAAATTCTTCAGACAGCACATACAATTTAATGTCTTGACAAATTTTTATTTTTTAAAAAGACTTGCAGCATTCAGTAAATTCCAATACTAAATTTAAGCTCATGAAATAGACCCAGGCACTACCAAACTTAATGGCAAGTATTGGCCATAGTCCTAAAATAAAAATATTGTCAGAATATTTGCTTTGTAAGAATTTACGTTTCAGGGTCTGTGCACTTAAAGGACCAGTTTGTTCGCTGATGTTAACCCAACATGTATCCAAAACAATAAGTATGCCATGAGACAGTTAACTTTTCTTGAGCTATTAATACAGAGTGATTTAGATATACTTACTAAAAAAATCTGATACCCCTTGAAGTTAAAGGACAGTTTAAGAAAAAAAATCTTGATGTACTGATCAGAGAAAATTCTTATGTCTGTTTGTTGATTGCTAGTTATTTTAAATTTCATCAGGCTGTAACTTGTGTAAGTTGGATTTCTGTGGATGCGTATAGACATTTGCAAAGCACGTGTTTATTACCTCTGATATCAGTGATACACAGCCATTGGCTTTCTTAACACCGTTCCTATTTTCATAGTGTAGCTTTGTTTATAGCGTAACAAACAAATAAAATGCTTCATATGAGAACACCTGCTTTAAGAAAACCTAGCATATCATAATTCAGATGTACCAAGCAGATAAATTAAGGGGTGATTAGTAGCAGCACAAAAGGATTCTTTGATTTTCAGCAGGATTCATCAGAAGGGTTCCTTTGAATGCAAGCTCCCCCAGAGAGCTGAAGTGTTTTGCAGATCATTCAAACCACTTGACATCCAGACTGGGAGACAGAGAAACTTAGAATTTAAGTGTTGAAAAACCATCGTTCATTGAAGATTAACACAAAATGAATGTAGAGGTTCTCTGTTCTTTCAATAATAGAAAAATGTAATTTGCTTTTTAGTAATATGGTTAACCTAAATGTGTATATAAACATGACAAAGTCAGAAATACTATTTTCCATTATTTATGGAGCACCTACTATGTGCTAGGGACCGTCCTTGACTCTGTGTGTTGTTTTATTTACATTTAATCCTGCTTGTGCCCATTTCATAAATGAGGATATTAAGTTTCCTGGGATCATTTTACCCAAAGCTGCAAGACCATGATAATTGGCAGAGAACAGTTTTGAATCTAGGTCTACGAGGGCTGTACTTTTGTCACTACACTCCAGGGAAGTTTCCTGCTGAGCTTGGAGTGTTCTGACTCTCGGTGCCGCCACATGCGTGTCCTTTGCCTAATACTCCCTGCCTTCCATCAGGGTGACTTTACTGACGTGTTTGTTAACCTACTTAACACGAACGTTTATGAATGGAGATAACCAGACCCTGCCTATGCCACTGAAATACATACTGTGCCAAGATAATGTTCACGACTTCAGTTGGTGCTTAGCTGGGCAGAGGAGGTGAGCCTGAAAACTGGAGGCCGTCTATGGTGGAGCTAGGAGCTGTCTAGAGGGCATGTTCAGGTATGCCGGGCAGGACATGGAACGTGACTGAACACTGGAGCAGCGCGGCCCCCAGGTTAGTAGAGTGCAGGATGGGGTAGGTCTAACTAATGGTAACATGATGGGCTATAACTTGGTGATCAGCAGGGAGTCAGGAAGTGGGCCCAGTGATGGAAGTGGGCAGCCAGGTGGGCTGACGAATAGGCCTGGCCACAGAAGGATGTTGGAGAAGGATGTTGCCATACATGTGTGTATGGCAAGGATGCTGGTGAGGGCTGTCAGAACTAGACGGCCATTTTGAAAAGAATTAAGATACCAGATAGGTTATTAAGGCAAAGACACAGAAAGAAAGGCAGTAACTCCGTTCTCCCACTGAGGTAGGAACTCCGTTGTTAGCAACTGGGGCACAGGATCAGAGTAGGAATAACTAATGATTGCTTACATTTCTCCTAATGAGTTAAGAGGTTGGTGCCCTAGTCTGGGATGGATTTGACCCTCTCAATGAGGGCCAAGCGGACCCCAGTAATGAAAGGAGGGTTAGAGAGGGAGCGGTGCTGTTTTCTATTTTCCTGGAGATTGGGACTTAATATATATAGATAAATGTATGTAAATAAAAATACAGATTGACTGACTGAAGGAAAAAACCTGTGTGGGTTTAATTATTACTTTAATTGATTTTTCTACTGAGCCTTGGCAAGTGGTACTTAACATCTCATATGATCATTGCAGAGGTATATGCAGAGGTGATTAGACTTACTAGTTCTCATCTGAACTCCTACTCACTAGCCATGCTCCTGGACAAATTCCTGAACATCTCTGGGACTGATTTTCCTCAGCCTGTGAAATAGCCATGATGTTGCAGAATTGTTCTAATACTGCCATCAGTAAGAATACCCACAATTTATTAAACATTTCTTTTCAGTCAGGCTCTGTGTGAAGCAGTTTAAATGCATTATCTCATTTAACTGTTGTGAGGAATAAATAAGGCATCACAGTCAAGATACTGGCTTAGTGCACTCACACACGTGGAGATCCATGTACATGCTGACGCACTGTAGAATGTGTACCATTAAGGATAAGTTGGTTATTAAGTGTTTTAGAGGATAAGAGAAGGAGTGACCATGTTGACTGATAGGTGAAAGAGAGTTGCATGAGATTGGAGGAAGAAACCAGATGACATGTCAGTGACATGCCACAGGTCACTCCTTTTTTGAGCACCCATGACCCCTACTTATATACTAGAATTGGCGTCAGAGACCCAATATGCTTTACTAATAACACGAGGAAGTCTTTCCCTGTGTCACCCAGGGGATCTTGCACTTACTGTGTGTCTGCTGCAAAGCAGTAAGTGATAAGCTGGTCTCTGCCCCTTTTACAGAAGTCCCTTTGGGAATGCCGGTTCAGCCCTGTGCCTCCCCGGAGGTCTCAGTGTAACATAGGACTCACAGCCATGTTTGGCTAACCCACTTGCTTGTTTTGGGTTTCCCTGGAATTCCACCTAGAGCCTAAGATTGAGCTGTAAGTGGTTATTTTTGAAGATGACCCCAGGAAGCCTTGTAAGGAAGTGGAAAAGTGAGACATGGAAGGAGGGAAAGCCAATAAAAGTGTGTTAAGATTTCAACTGAACTCACTCTTCCAGGCAATCCTCCACGAACCGTGTAGAGTTAGGAAGCTCGGGTATTTATCTTCCTCCTCTCATGCCTCTTTGGTGGAGGTTGCCTCTTGCAGGCATCGAGTGCCCAGCACTCTGCCCTCAGGTGGAGCAATGCAGATGCCTGAGAGAGGAAGCCACACGTGTGTATTGCAACTGTCCCAAAAACTACAATGACTTTGGGGTTGGGGTGAGGTGAAGAGTAGGGAGGAGTCCGGCAGGACTCCAGTAGCATCTGCTCAATCTACCTTCCTATGTTGAAGACACTCAGAGTTTTAAATCTACATTTCATATTTGGAAATCCTTAAAGTAAATTGCCATCTTATCAAAATAGAACATTTCTTCTGTTAATATTTTATATTCCCTAAGCAGGTGCTGACCAGTGTCTTCAGTCTCTGTGTCACTATAAATATTTTCTTTCTGCACATTAATCTGAGAATGAGCAGAAAATAAAATAATCTGAATAGTCTCTATTGAACATGTATGGAGACATGAGCAGATCTTTAGAGTATGTGTAAACTTTTTTATTTAAAAAATTTAAATTTATTTTTGAGATGGGGAGGGGCAAAGAGAGAAGGAGACACAGAATCCGAAGCAGACTCCAGGCTCCAAGCTGTCAGTACAGAGCCCGATGCGGGGCTCTCACCCATGAACCTTGAGATCATGACCTGAGCCGAAGTTGGACGCTTAACCAACTGAGCTGAGCCACCCAGGCGCCCCTAGAATATGTGTAAACTTTAGAGAAATAGTAATATTACATTCAGAAATGGATACTTACAGCCCCAGCCAAAGGCATGCATTCAGCCTATCTGCAGGGGTTCAAGGTTGGAATTCTGACCATAGGGATCTGGTTAGATGTTAGTGTGGACCAAAGTCAGAGGGCTCCCACCTTATTGACTTACATTCATTCAACGTTTCAGTGTGCATATTCAGCAACCTATCTTGGCTCTGTTAAATGAGAGAACATTAGATTGCAAATTTCTCTTTTGATAATTCTCTTCTAAGCACATTGCAAGGCCCTGTCTGGGATTCAGAAAATAACATTCATGGACTATAAAGATAGTAATTAATCTTTAGAGTGAAAATGTTTTTCTCAGGACCTATCTCTTCCCAGTGCCCAACCCATACTTCCCAAACCCATTCAGATTTCTAGGTACATTTGTCCTAAAAATAGTGAGTCTGCTGAAAGCTACGTTTGAACTTAGAAGCAATTCTCCTTCCAGACGAGGTTTTCTACTCCTAACTTTAAGATCCTGCCTTGTGTTTGTGACTCCCTGTCTTTAAACTTAAGAAGACCAAAAGAAGACATCCAGATGGCCAACAGGCACATGAAAAGATGCTCAACATCGCTCCTCATCAGGGAAATACAAATCAAAACCACACTCAGATATCACCTCATGCCAGTCAGAGTGGCCAAAAGGAACAAATCAGGAGACTATAGATGCTGGAGAGGATGTGGAGAAACGGGAACCCTCTTGCACTGTTGGTGGTAATGCAAACTGGTACAGCCACTCTGGAAAACAGTGTGGAGGTTCCTCAAAAAGTTAAAAATAGACCTACCCTATGACCCAGCAATAGCATTTCTAGGAATTTACCCAAGGGATACAGGAGTGCTGATGCATAGGGGCGCTTGTACTCCAATGTTTATAGCAGCACTCTCAACAATAGACAAACTGTGGAAAGAGCCTAAATGTCCATCAACTGATGAATGGATAAAGAAATTGTGGTTTATATACACAATGGAGTACTACGTGGCAATGAGAAAGAATGAAATATGGCCTTTTGTAGCAACGTGGATGGAACTGGAGAGTGTGATGCTAAGTGAAATAAGCCATACAGAGAAAGACAGATACCATATGGTTTCACTCTTATATGGATCCTGAGAAACTTAACAGGAACCTATGGGGGAGGGGAAAGAAAAAAAAAAAAAAGAGGTTAGAGTGGGAGAGAGCCAAAGCATAAGAGACTCTTAAAAACTGAGAACAAACTGAGGGCTTATGGGGGGTGGGAGGGAGGGGAGGGTGGGTGGTGGGTATTGAGGAGGGCACCTGTTGGGATGAGCACTGGGTGTTGTATGGAAACCAGTTTGACAATAAATTTCATATATTAAAAAAGAAATAAAATAAACTTAAGAAGACCACATATGAAGGAGGAAATGTGGGAAGGATGGGTTCCATGTTCAGTTCTGGTGGGAGAGTGAGGGACACTGGAAATGGGCCAAGATGATCAAAGGGCCGAGGCTGGGTGCGTCTCCTTGCAGAGGTCTTGACACATGAGGTCAAGACATGTGTCTTGACACTTGGCACCCGGCAGGGCACTGGCAGCACTAACAGGACTAATGTGGTGAGATGTATAATGCTCGGGTAATTGTTAAACTCTCCAGGGGAGAGCCGAGAATACCTTCAATCCTTTGTCCATCACGAGAGCTGTTCACTAGCGAGAAGCCAGGCTCATGTGACTTTCACAGCCTACTCTTTCTTTGTATACCTCTTGGTGACAAACTACATAGCCAGGGATAGGAGGTGAGAGAGGAGAAGACTGTTTATAATCCATAAAAATCTACAACTAGCTCACAAATAACAGATCGTCATAGTTCCTTTGCATTATACTTTGTGGATAACCTTAGATATTTAAGCTACGTGAACAGTGGCAGGAGTAATATTAATGGTTCCATACCTGTCAAGCTTTAAAATAGAATTTTACACTGAAGGTACAAATTAGGCAAAAGAAGCCTTTCCAAAGGGTGCAGATGATAAAGTAGGCCAGTAGGATTCTCAAGGCAACCTGATATTCTAGAGAATTTATGGAAGTCTGTGATTCATCATAATCCCTCTTGTGCTTTTACTAGAGTTTGAAAATTATTCAGAGATACCTAACTCGCTGAATATTGATATTTCGGTTCTGGGGATATTTTTCTGAGTGAATTTGTCTGCAACTGCCTCTCTAGAAAATTTATTAGCAAACTATTCATACATTTCCCCCCAATCTTTCATTCTTTTCTGAGATATTATTGATTTTATTTTCCTAAACACAATTTTATATGGTAATATCTGGGCAGAAGCAATTTGCTATGGTTCAAGGAACTGGATTCTTATGGGCATTTGTCTTAGTAATGTGATTACAGAGTCACTAACTTGATCTTAATAACGTTTGCTTATTATCGTGTCTTAAATGCATGAAAGGAAAACTGTTTTCTAACTCAGAGGATTACCCTTGTGTATCTCCGTTAGTTGATAATGCCCTGCAAAATTAATGTCCAGGTGGCTTTGAGTGGCTATTGCATTATTTGAAACTAGTTAGGATTAAATGCAAATATTATCACCAATGTTGCATGCAGATTGGAAATTACTTTTTTAGTATACCTTAAGAAACTTTTAAATCACTGATTCACAGCAGTTTATAAACTGGCCACGCTGCACTTCATCTGATGCTGTTTTTACTCTATTGTGGCTGCAGGAGGCAGCATGATACAAAAGGCTCGGAATCTATAGTCAGATAACCGTGGTTAGAATCTGACTGCCTTACTTATTGTTTGTGTGAACTAGGGCCGTGTTAATCAACTACCCTGACCCTCAGTTTCCTCATCTCTTCAAGACAGGCTGACATACAAGCACCCCCATTCTAGTTTCCTATTGAAATATTGTAACTGCAACCTTCTCAGTAAAAATCTCTGTTCGTTTTCAAAAGATTCCCTCCTTTTTTTCTTAAAGCAGATAGTAGTCATATAAAAAGATAATACTGTCCACAAAAAGACTTGAAGAAGGTTACTGCTAGCAGCTTTATTCATAATCTGCCTAAACTAGAACAGTCCAAGTGTTCACAAATAGAACAATAGGTAAGCAAATTGTAACATATCCATGCAATGGAGAATTACTCGTCAGTAAAAGGAAAAAAAATTACTGATCCATGAGACAATGTGGATGAATCTTAGAGACATTATGTGGAGCAAAAGAAGCCAGACACCAAAAAGAGCATATTGTCTGACTCCTTTTACATGAAGTTTTAAAACCAGCAAAACTCCTTTATGGTGATAGAAATCAGAATACTGATTACCTCTGAAGGGAGGGTCTTGATTGGAAAGGGGCATGAGGGGAATTTCGGGGTGATAGGGATGTTCTATGTCTTGATTTTGGTGATGATTACGCAGGTGTATATATTTGTCAAAACTTGATGAACTGTGCAGTTGAATCGCGTGCTTTACTGTGTATAAGTTAAACTTAAATTCAAAGAAAAGACAGCTCACCCATGTCGATTAAACGTTTAGTTTTCTCATGACCGATTTTTGGGATTCTCAGGATGCAGTGACCATCTGTACCCTGGGAATTGGGACAGCCTTTGGAGAGTCCATTCTGGACAACACACCCCGCCATGCGACCATCGTTACCAGGGAGAGCAGTGAACTGCTCCGCATCGAGCAGAAGGACTTCAAGGCTCTATGGGAGGTGAGCCCCAAGGCTTCTCTGTCAATTAACGTAGTTGCGGAAAAGAAAAGGAGCTGCCACGTGGATAATGGCATTACAGTCAAGCCTTAATGTGTTCTGTTCCGAGCTGGTAGATGGAATTTAATTTTCAGAACTTGTTTTTGAAATGAGTGAGTGAAAAAGCCATTTTGACATAAGACATCCCCACCCCCGCCTTTTTTTTTTTAATTTAGTGCTTGCTCAATTTTCTGTAGTTTGACATACCTTATAATTATTTCTTGAATGACCATAGACTGTTTTATGTATTTCCTCCTTCCTATTCCACAGATGTATTCTTAACCAGGGAACAAAATACTTTGACATTTTCTTTTGCATTTTAAAAATCATCATTGACATGTTTCCTGGTAAAGTGGAATGAATGGGGTTAACATCTGCTTCATTTAAATGCTTTTAAAAATGATGTGCCCTGCAATAAGGTATGGGAAATGAGGGACATAAAGATGTCTGGTTACTTGCCAACTTCAGAATGCATTGGTGGCACAGCGGTGGATGGATGCGACCGGTGCCGGTGGCTTTTGCATTTACCACTGCTTACCAGCGCCCCTTCGGGTATTGCACTCATTTGCAAGAAGTAGGGGGAATAAATCATCTTATATGTAGTAATGGCAAATGGAGCACTTAGAAAGGCCCAGCTAAACCTTGCATCTTTTACGCTCATTCCTTTTCAGTTCTGCAAGCTTCTGATTTTAACCTGTGGTTGTTCCTTATCTTTGTCTTTGGCTCAGTATGTCCAAGTGTTAACCCATCGAGCTGGCAGGCTTTGCAACTTGTCCCGGTGTGGCTAAGATTTTAAACTTGATCTTAAAAGAATTTTGTGTAATCAAATAGTTTCCTCCAGAGCCAAACAAATGACAGATGCATTAAGGGAGCAAACCTGCAGGTGAATGAGTGATGCTTTGCCTTAAAAGTCCTGCAAAGCCTTGGAAGGCCTTGGTGGTAAAACCTGTTACTTTTATTCTTGGCAGTAGTGAATAAATTGCGGGGTTGCTTGTTTGAAATGTTCCTCTTAGAAAATATTAAAGAGCTCCAACTGCTCTGTAAAGTTCAGAGACAAAAGCTAGTTTTAGGAAGGCAAAGCTGAAGTAGGTTTGCATGAGGTGTGTGTGGAGAGGTTTTCTGTCAATTAAAAGGGACCAAGCTTGAGGCAAATAAGCCATTTTTTTTTTTTTTGGATCTTTCATTTTTAAAAGGTAAACTGAACAAGTCTTTTCCAAAAAAGAAAATTTGGAAAACTGGCTTAAGAACAAAAATGATTTCCACCTGTGATGTATGTCATTATAACTGCTTTTGTCTGTTATGACTTTTTCAAGTTGCTCATCGAGGATAGTTTGTGGAAATATTTAAAATTTTATTTTAATTAGGAGCCCTCAGTACTGTGAAGGAAGTTCCTGAGAAGTAGCTACCTGTGAACATTTTTGAAAAACTTATTATTACTAGGAAAATTTTCAAACATACAGAAAACCAGAAAGGATAATACAGTGAACACCCGTACACCCCCACTTAGTTTGGCAGTTGCTGACATGTAGCCATATTTGCTCCATCTTGTCTTTTTTTTTTTTTTTTTTGCTGAACCACTTTAATGTAAATGATAGACATTATGACATTTCATCATAAATATTCAGCATAATCCTAAGAAAAATAGAATATCCTGCCACATACCCATAATACCATTATTTCACTTACAGTACTAAAGATAACATCCTAATATCTAATATCCAGTCCGCGGCTCAGATTTCCCCATAAATACCCATAAATAAATATTCAACAAATATCTTTCATATCTGTTATATTTCAAACCAGGTTCAAATAAAGAACCACGTCTTACATTTGATTGTTGTATCTGAGTCTCTGTCCCTCTCTCTCTCCCCCCCCACTCGTCCTCTCTCTCTCCCGTTCTCTCCCCCTCTCCCTTCCACCCTCCCTCTCTCCCTTCTTTCCTCTCTCTGTCTCTCTCATCCTTTCCATGGCATTGGCTTGTTAAAAAGGCTGGGTTAGTTTCTCCCAAATTCAATATTTGTTTGATTATTTTCTCATGGTATCTTTTTGTACCCCTGTTCCAGGGTTTTCTATAAAAGGAAGTTAGAGCTAAAAGCTTGATTAGATCAGATCAAACATTTTTGTCCAGAAAGCTTCAAAGGTGATAATAAGTACATCAGGAAGTTCATCATGTCTGGAGGCTTTACTATCGGTGATGCATTAGTGTTATTAGTTTGAGTGTGTCGGTAGACTTCAGTTGAGTACATTTTAGTACTATTTTCCACAGATATTTCCCTTAAAGGAAAATTATTAAATGGGGGTATTGATATTGAGGGTGGCTTTGGTATCCCCAACCTTGCCACATGATTCTGCAGCTCAGTGGATCCAACCCTTAAAGTGTAACCTCAGTGCAGATTTCTGATGTTCCCTGCCAGTGACTTAATTGAGCTGAAAAGAATGGACAGAGTTTTTGTCTGACTTCTTATTTTACAGGTGGGGGACTGGAACCTCATAGGGAGTAAGAGATTAGTCGCATACTTCATTTTATTTGCCTGTTCACGTAACTAAGTTCAGAGTGCAAATTACATGCTCAATCAGCATTTTAACAGGCTAAAATGGAAATGCAAGAAACTCCATCATCTACCAATGCATGTTAATCAGAACTTTATTAATGGGCACAATTGTGCATATATATATATAGTACATGATAATCCTAAGAAATTGTAAAATTCCAAATTACTTTTTTTTTTTTAATTTTTTTTTCAAAGTTTATTTATTTTTGGGACAGAGAGAGACAGAGCATGAACGGGGGAGGGGCAGAGAGAGAGAGGGAGACACAGAATCGGAAACAGGCTCCAGGCTCCGAGCCATCAGCCCAGAGCCTGACGCGGGGCTCGAACCCACGTACCGCGAGATCGTGACCTGGCTGAAGTCGGACGCTCAACCGACTGCGCCACCCAGGCGCCCCCAAATTACTTTCTAAATAAAAAAGATTGACTTGTTTATTTTACCATTCGTTTTTTAAATTTTTTTTCAACATTTATTTATTTTTGAGAGATGGAGAGACAGCGCATGAGTGGGGGAGGGGCAGAGAGAGAGGAAGACACAGAATCTGAAGGCTCCAGGCTCTGAGCTGTCAGCACAGAGCCCGATGCAGGACCTAAACTCACAGACTGTGAGATCATGACCTGAGCTGAAGTGGGACGCTTAACCGACTGAGCCACCCAGGTGCCCCTCTACCATTCGTTTTTTAACAAATACTCATTGAGTGTCTCCTATCAGGTATAGATGCAGCAGCAAACAAGACTGACAGAGCTCCCTCTCTCCAGGAGGACTTCTGTTTTACTTGGAGAACACAGAAAATAAGCTACCAAGTCGTAATAGTATTTCAGAGTATAAAAATCATTATAATTAAGTGTTATTTCTATTTGAATTTGAGGGATCCATTGAGGACACATATGGCACTAATCTGCTAGCAAAATATCTGATATTCAGAATACCTATTCCTTGTTTATGTTAGATAATGGAGTTTATAACTCAGCCATCTATTACTCTAGTAAATAATACCCATTAGCAAAATTAAAACCCAAACTCATACTGTCAGCTGAAATCTGAGTGAGATCTGCAAGCCAAGCATTAAAAGGAAAGCATTATGTAGGGAAGGATTCAGGTAGGAGCCTCATCGAACTGTAAGGTGGCAGGAAGAAGGCAGCAGAAAGGTAAGCTGGATAATAGTGCCTCTCTTGTTGGCAAGGTAAGTAACTCAGTGTTGGGCTACAGGATAGGGATAGTAAAAACTAGGTAAGCTGAATCATGGGTCTAAATTTGCATGCTCATCTCATTTGACTAATTACTTTTGAAGAATGTCATCCTGGGCCCATTGCATGTCAAGTACCCCCTTGATTAGCTTTGTCTCCTTATCTACGTATGCCCTTGTCACTTAAAGGGGACAAAAGATAAAACCAGGATTCTGAGTTATTTCTTCTCACTCTGAAAGTTACAATCTGTAACCACTACCAGGTAGCACAGTCTAAAAGTAGCTCTTTAACAGGCTGAGCAAATAGTCTATTTTAAATCTTACACTTGGGACTTTAATGGCAACACAAAGCTAGGGAATCCTGCTTCCTTTCCTGACCAAAGGCAAGTTTCCTCAGCTCTCTGCAGGAAGAGAACACACTCAGAGACCTACATGTGAGATTTTGAAATCCTATTCAATTTCATCCCGGATACTTCTTGCTTTATATTGTCTATTATGTTGTAAGTCAAGCTGGTAACACCTAGAGTATTTAAAAAAGTGATTCCCATAAATGTAGCCAGAGCATTATTCAATAACCAATAAATCAGAAAAAGTATTCCCCAAGATATAACAGAGGTAGCATCTTGATGCTTTTCTTTGCATCCTGCGTCTTTCCTAATGAAAACTATTTTCTTCCCTGTTCTTCCATGTTTCAGTTGCTAATTTATGGTCAGATTTGAGAACATTGGGTTGCTCCGTCTTAAAACTAGGTCATGTTTTCTTAAGTGAATATGGTAAATTTATTCAGAGTTGGTTGATAATGCATCCCTCCTCTCACGCTTCTGTGATATTAAAACTCAATAAAATATGTGAACCACAGTATAAAACATCTCATTTTTCAGCAGTATATAGGTGATGGAGGGAGAGAAGGAAGAGGAGAGGAGATAGTTCTGTTTCTGAATCTCATTCAGAAGGAAAATAATTGAAAAGTCTTGGAATGTCACGTTCAATGCTTGAGACAACCATAAATTTAAACTTTGTGCCACTTGTGGCATTGCGTACCCTCCGTGAAGTTAAATGGCAGAGTAGTTAAGTGTAGACTTGGGAGTTTTAAGCCAGTTATTAATATTTGATCCAAGATTGTGTGACTGCTGGTGGCTCTTGGACTAAATGAAGAACTGATTTACTGTCCAATTCCCTGAATTTCTTTGCAGCACATATAGGATAAGAAGGCTTCCAATGGTTACAAATGACTACAACAAGAGTTTTTGGGTTTTTTTGTTTTTTTGTTTGTTTTGTTTTCTTGTTGACTTTCCATCTAATGGTATATCTGTATGAAGATGCTTTCAGCTTTGTAGCATGTATTGACATCTCTACATAGACTATTCCCAATACATGAAGTTGGATGAGGAGGTGAGTCCAGTGTGTTCAGAGAAGTAGATTCTTGATCAGATTCGTAACAGACACTATTGAGAGGTCCTTGAACTTGTGTGCCACCTCCTGTTTAGCTGTGTTTCAGTTGCATGGACATCATCTGGCCAAAAGCTTTCCTTCACTGTGAGCCATGTTTGAAAATGTTCAACATAACAATATGTGTCTATGAATAAGTCATTTGAAATTTAAAGACAGCAATAAAACTACAGAGTCTAAAAATAAAAGCAGTATTTTAAATTTATAGTCTGACCCATGCCACAATAAAATTGATTTCTTGGCTGTAATTGTTACCCAGAAACTTCTTGGCGCATTTTGTGAATTTATTCTAACTGAGGGATCCCATGTCACAGAGAACCATTGCTCTGATGTAATGATTGTTATGGGACAGTTTATTCCCCAAATGTGTCTGTGGCCTCAGCAAATATTGTTAAGTAACTGAAAATCCATTTCATGCTTTATGAGATACAAAACTGAATGGTAAAACAAAGAAATAGGTGCATGTTTCTATCTTAGGAAAAGAATAGAATTTGTAAACAGGAATATTTCTAAGAGTAATGAATATTGTCGAAGGAATATTTTTATATCTGTCTCTATTCCCTGGTTTTCAGAGTGTATTATTTCTAGATTCTATCAGATACGTTGGCAGTTGTGGGCCTGAAAAGCTTTTTAGCTATTTCCATTTACTGCCTGTCTTGGACTATGCAGGTAGAAAGAGTCCTTTCCCATTAATAATCTTTCAAGCCACTATGAGAATAGGAATTATTGAAATAACAGCAGCTTAGTCTTTGCTGATGCGCTTTAAAAACCTTATCAGAATAATATACTTCTCAGAGGCATCTGCCCCTGCTTGAATGGACTTGATGTTCCTGTCTTGGGCTGTCAGAAAAATTAAAGCCAAATACTTAAAACAGAATATCAGAACATAAAAATCTTAGAAATCCTTTGGATGGTTTTATTACTATGTTTAGCATGCAAACAATTTCTTTTTTCTTTTTTCTTTTCTTTTTTTTTTTTTTTTTAGCATGCAAACAATTTCAAGTTGTTTTGCATGTACTTTAATGGGAGGCTTTCAACATAGGCTGGTATTTCAGGTAAGTATTTAGTGGCCCTGAGCAGTGAGGCAAGACTGCACGACCCATCCTCAGACAGGGATGCCTATCTGTTAATGCACAGGAACCCACACCCTCATCTGAGGACTAGCTGGAACCGAGAGCCAAGGGGCCTGATTTCTCCCAAGTCGGGAGTCTGTGCTTACTTTTGGCAACTTTGGAGCTTGTACTGTAGTGTTACTTCCCAGGCCAGAAATTTGCATCAAAGGGCTAAGAAAAATACATCCAAAAATAAACATGAAAGTCAGGATTTCATGCCAGGAACTCCAGCCACACACATCCTGTTGGCTGGTTCTCTTGACTCTCCTCACAGTTGTGATTCTTTTAAACCAAGCGGAAGCCTCCAATGACTTGGACCTTATGTCTGCGCCAGGGTCTTACTCCTCTGTCCTCGAGCTTTTCCATGGAGTGTGGAATGATTCAAATCCAGAAAGGAAGGGAGTGAAGTTACTGGGAGGTAACTACAGTTAAATATATACACATATATATGTATACAGGAAGTCTTTTCCTATTGCCTTCGGCTGCCTGAGCTTTTCTGGAGAACGACCAGCGCCGGGTTTCTCTCTGTGGACTGACATCCTCTGAACACTAATAGATACAAACAGGGAATTATCGGCCATGAAGGTGTATTTTGTTGTCCAAATAAAGGACAGATATTCACTGGATGTCTGGGAACTTTGAGTGACAGAAAAAGAAGGACATATGCTCTACAAGGTCAGAATGTATCTTTTTTTATTCTTTAGTGGGAAAATATTGTATGTCACAGTTTGCATTTTGGTTTGAAGAATTATACTCTGAAGCATCTCTGGCTTTTCTAATTATGTTCCACCAGACCTAAATATGTACAATAGGACTGACATAATTTGATTTCATCTTTATTTGTGATGTGTGTGTGTGTGTGTGTGTGTGTGTGTGTGTGTGTGGAGGGGGGAGTGACGGTTCATCTTTTTGATTGTGAAGGATGTGTTTGTTTAGCCTGAGATCTTAAATATGTTTACAGAAGATAAACAAAGACAGTTGTTCAGAACTAGCCAGTTACATTTATCACATTAATATTAAATGTTGTATGTATTTATCTGGTGACATGCTTGAATGGCATATATTAAAAATAAATTTGGGGCAAGGAAACGGATTGAGAGTGATGGTATTTCATCCCCTGGACGCCCAGTAGGTATCTTGCCTGCCGCTCTCAGACTATATGAAGTCCTTAGTGTTTATGGGAACTCTATTACATTATTGATGACTTGAAGTCAGACCAGCTCTGCAAGCTATGATTTCACTGTTTCTCAGAAGATGATCAGGGGGTTGGAACAGATGAAGGCTTGGCTGGCAGGTGCCAGGAATGCCCAGATGCTGCGGGTGGACCTGTTGGCAGGGTGTGCCTGCCGTAAGCAGTGGTCGTCGCTTCTTTACGTCTCTGGGTGTTCATTTCAGGAGTGTGCACAGGATACTGGGATCTTGTACAAGTTGCTGTGAGCAGAGGTTTTCAAATGCCTCCCATGGCCGTGCATTTGCCAGCTTGCCTTTGACCCCTCCCTGCCTCCCACACCCCGCACTTTTGTCTTGCAGTGGCCCTCATTGCTCCCCTAGCTAACCTACCACACTGCATGCCTCTAAGGAGTTTCTCAACTCCATGTTAATTGATGCCACTTTGAAAATTTCATCTGTAAGAAACTCCCGCCACATTCAACAAACATATGTACTTGGTTCCCACACTGTGGAGGTGTAAAATGTATCACGTCTGTCTGTCTGGCTTACAGTCTAGTGGAGAAGACAGACAAGCACAAACACAAGCCATCCTGATGTAAGACAAACTGGAAAGTGCTATAAGAAAGATACAGCATGCTGGAGGACATACGAGGGAAGGGAGGGAGAGATTCATTTCCATCCAGGATATCATTTCACCCGAAGACAAAGAGATCTGGTTCTGAATTCTTATGTGGCTAACAAGGCTGGGTTTCAGCATCCCCAAAGGCTTGGGGTCAGTTCACCAAATTATAACATTTAAGGCAGCTTGTTCCCAAGGGTCTGAGCACGCAGGAGAGGCAGGGCTTCCTCACTCCACTGTCTTGTGCTGTGTTCTGCCTTCTTCTCCTTGTGATTGGCCCTGGCAAGCTTGAATAGGGGTCCGCCTGCCCTCTGAGGGTGTCATGTGTTGTATTTCCAAATGCCTGGCTTTGTGTTTTGTTTGTTGTTCACTCATCATCTGGAGAAATCCGCTCTGAGGTTTAATGGGTCCCCCGGGCAAAGACGGTTCTAGTTGGGAAAACTTTAAGAACTTGAGATTCAGAAAGAACTCGTGGTATGGACTGGGGGATATTGTTAAGCTCTTTAAGTGTAGGAAGCCCTGTGGTCATGGGACTTTTCTGTTCTCATTGGGTCAAATTCCACTCCTGTGTAGTTTCCAGGCTGCCGCGGAGAGGTTAGAGCACAGTCACTGGGACAGGGTGTCTGACACCGAGGAAGGAGCAGCAGGAAATCCTGTCACAACTCAGCCTCTCTGAATTCCTGCAGGCTTGCCGTGGTTGATCTCACTAACCTCAGTGTTTTGAGCTGTCTGGCCCAAACCAATAAATGCAAGACAGACCTCCTAAAGGCTATTGATGTGGTAGAGTGGTCTGGCCTGAAATTCTGATCTATTCCTGGTTTAATCCAGCTCTGCTAGATGACTTTTTGGAAAGCTCTCTAGCTCCTGGGCCACCTAGTTGTATTATAAAGATACCTTGACTTAAATCCTGTCTTGCTGTCGGGAGTGCTCCAAGTTAATCTTGATTGATTGCCTTCTGAATTGGAAAATTTAGTGCCCCCCACCTCCCTTTTTGGTTTGCAAATTCAAGAAGGCAAAGCCACAAATTGTGTGAATGGAAAATATTAAATTATATCATTTGAACGGCAAGACCTTTTTGTTATCTTTAATCATTTACAGTTGTAGTTCTTAAAAACTAGGTCCACATTAGAATTACCTGGAAAGCTAGTTAAAACTTCCCATATGTGGGCCCTGTCTAGAACACTGAAACCAGAATCTCTAGAAGAGGGGCCCTGAGTGTCGCTGGCTTCTTCAAGCTCCCCAGATGGGCGTACTGGGCACCCAGGGCTGAGAACCTGTCTTCCAGCAGTGGGCTTTGGTAAGTGGGCACTGTGCCCCTTTGCATCTGGGTCTGCATTTACCTGCCTGGCATTTTTGCTCCGTGCTAAGGCTCTGTGATTGAAAAATATGTTTATTCCTTGTTTGTGTTAAATCTCCTAGTGTAATTTTTCCTTCTCTCATATAGACATTCTACTTCCAAATTGGGGTTTCTGTCAGATTTAAGTAATAATGGCAAACAGTATTTTAGAGATACAGTAAGTGGGATTTTTTGTTTAAGGGTTTGTGATTAGAGGTTGCCTGTGTGGTCTGGCTATTGAAAGTGTGAGAATCACATGCAAAATCCACCCCCTTCCTTCAATTCCACCATCCTACAAACACATAGTCTCTTATCTGTCAGAGCAGTCTTGTCGTTACACATCATGTAGCTCCTGGAAAATTCCACTGTACCTTTGTAGGAGAATGAGAGTGAAAAAGCCAAGTAATATCATAGCATCATTATGAAGGGAGTTTTGAGCTCATGGGCCCCTTGAGAATGTTGTGATCCCCGACCCAGCCCTGGACTATATACTTTGAGAGTCACTTCTCTAAGATAAATCCCCAGAAAAAGAATACTAAGTTGAAAGGTGTGGAAACATTTATGTCTCTTGATAAATATGATCACATTTATTTTCAATAGTTTTTTTTTTTTTTCTTGCCACCAGGACTATTTGAGCCTTGGCCAGCATGACTGTTATATATTTTCCTCCATTATAATAGGCACAGTTATTGTCATTGTGTTTCTTTGATTACTGCTGGGATGGTTGAGATTTTCTTTACATATTTCTTTCCTTATCATATTTACTCACCCATACATTGGCATTTATTTATCAGTTTATGTGAATGCTTTATTTGATCAAGATACTAATCCTTTGTTGTAATTCCTGCAAATATTTTATCTTGGTCTGCTGACTTTTCATTTTTCATGAACTTAAAGTACATACATTCTAAATCCATTAAGTCCCCAACAAAAAGTTTATTTTATTGTTTAAAAACCTTTTTAGGGGCACGTGGGTGGCTTAGTCAGTTAAGTGTCCAACTCTTGGTTTCACCTCAGGTCATGATCTCCCCCACGCTGACAGCTCAGAGCCTGGAGCCTGCTTTGGATTCTGTGTCTCCCTCTCTCTCTGCCCCTCCCCTGCTTGTGCTCTCTCTCTAAATAAATATTAAAAAAATTGTTTTTAGTTTGGGGCACCTGGTGGCTCAGTCAGTTAAGCGTCCACCTCTTGGTTTCTGCTCAAGTCATGATCTCACGGTTTGTGAAAAATCACATGATATAAGCAATAATGTGTTTTAGTTCTGTCTGCATGAATTGAATGAGTTCTTAAAACTTTTTTTATTGCTTCTCTCTACTGCTTTAAAGCATTTATAAATGCTCTTACCAATTCATATATTGCCACCATTTGTTTCTTACCACCCCTATGTGGACCTTATTTTATAGCACTGTAACAAAATTTTCTTAAGATTTCTTTTCTGGATATTTGTACCATGCATGACCTGTGTCTCTTCCACCACTCTTCTGCTTGCGTTTTTTGAAGATGCCAGTGATTTGATGGTAAAACCCTTTCCCACTTTCCTCCTGTCCCCCCAAACACTGCTCTAAACTTTGGGTCTGAGTGAAAAATGAGTGGGATTGGAATATCTCCTGAAGTCAGTGAAGTGAGTCCTCTTTTTTGAGCATCTGTAACTGTTTTCTCTTCTTCACCGTCCGGAATTGTATCTACCTCTTTAGTAGTTCTGGGGAAAGCGCAGCTCTTACCAGTAAGTGTTAATGAAAATGGCTTTTCAGTTTTAGGCCTTTCTATTTGTTGTGGGTTTTACTTTGTTTGGAGGGCATTTTTGCCCATGTTTCACTTTGTTTAAAATTCATAGAATTGCCTAGTACAGGGGTGCGTGGATGGCTCAGTCGGTTAAACATCCAACTTTGGCTCAGATCATGATCTCACGGTTCATGAGTTCAAGCCCCACATCGGGCTCTGTGCTGACAGCTTGGAGCCTGGAGCCCACTTTGGATTCTGTGTCTCCATCTCTCTCTGCCCTTCCCCTGCTGACCTCCTCCCCTCAAAAATAAATAAACATTAAAAAAATTAGAAAAATAAATTTCCTCGTACAAATATACTGAAAAGGAGAAAACATCTCTATGATAACTTGTTTCTAATCCCTGTTAAAAAGCACAGCAGAACTTGGAAAGGGGAAATGTAGTAAAATGATCAGATATGGCATTTAATAAGAGATCCACCTACTTAGGAATATATACCACTTTGTGAACAACACTGTAAAAAGGATTTACTTATCGAAAATTATGAAGTTTCTAAATAGCTTGGAAAATGTTAGTTCTCTGAAAACTACTGTGGTTCACACTGCTTCCATCAACATTTTCTTCCCTTAATTACCAAAGGTTTCATCGTACATAGCAGATGGCATATTTAATGAGATAATAATTAATAAAATAAAATTAATAAATTAGAATCATTACATGACTTCCCAATAGTAATAATTGCAAGCACGTGGGTAACAGTCTAAACTATTTTGAGTCCTGACATTGTTAAGAAATTTTTAGAGAAGTTTTAACAGAGTTGGCAATTCATCTTCCTGAAATTCTCTTTCTTGCTTTCTGCCTGTGGCTTTATACTTTCTTCTCCCTCACCTTAGCCTCTTCTTCAGACTTCTCTTAGGTCTGAAATGTCAGACTTACCTTTTTTCCCCTCCAACTTTTTATTCAAACGTTTAAACATTCAGAAAAAGTGAAAAGAGACTAGTAGGAGATACCAAGTTTACTTCACTATTTCAGGTTGATTTCCCCCCTTGGTTCTCCCCGTCCCAGCCAGCCTCCTTTTATAATCAATTGTATGTTATTCTCTTTCTCTTCAATTCCATCCCACCAGCACTGTTACCTGCCTTGTCTCTCCTCAGTCTAGCCAGTGTAAGGGAGGCAGCATGGTTTTCAAAGACCAGGGAGTGGAATCAGCCAGATTCTGATGATAGTCTGGCCGTGCCTGTAGGAGCTCTGTGTCCTCAGGCAAGTTACTGAAGTGCCTAAACCTCTTTCCTCATTTGTAAAAGGTGTTAACAGTAATCCTATCACTAAAGGTTTCGAGGAAGAAATGATATGAGACCATCAATCCCTTTGCCCCAAGGAAGCACCCGGTAAATGGTGTGGGAGGTAGAGATGGATGGGTATAGATGGAGGAGTTCAGATATACACGTGCCTGCTCAGACCCCTAGTGCTGCGGTCTCTGCTGCCCAGGGACATTGTTTAAACCATCTCCGTTGGCACCCAAAACTTTCTAAATGTGGCCGTACATCCTTTTCCAGCCGTATTGCCTCTGTTAATTTATACAGATATTCTTATCAACCTAAGTCTTATCAGCACGCACTAGTTGGGCATCCATGAAGTGCCAGGTGCTGTGCTAGGCACTGGGCACACAGACATGAATAGCATGTGACCCTCAAGGAGCTCACGGTCTAATGAAGATAAATATATGAAAATAAATTTTAAAATCTGATATGAGTTATAGCAGAGTGGCATGTAGGGGCTGGAAGTGGGGGAAGAGGAGGGTGGCTGCCAGGGAGAGTCAGAACCATTTTGAGAGAAAGTCTCCTTGTGTGTCTTGTCATCCTAAGGGTGACAGGAAGGTTACTGACAGCAAGGTGCCCCCAGGCACAAGCAGAGGATGCAAGTGCTACTGGGAACGTGTCCGCTTCCGTGGAACACGGAGGAGGGGTCACCATAACCCTCCCAGTTCCAGGGTGGGCTTGTCTCATCCTCAGGTTCTTTATGGAGAGATGAGCCTGTCAGAGCCACCTAGCCTTTCCTGAGAACGGCACAGGGTTTTTATCTCCTTCTGTCCCCTCTCCGAGGCCGTCTGCCTGCTCTTCTGGACACCAGCATTGTGCCTGCTTGCTCCCTGGAGCAAAAACACGTAACAAGCCCAGAAGTGTTAACCCAGAGAACTGAAGGGCAGATCGTCAGTGAAACATCCCTGAGCAGACTCCTGCTCACTCCCTCACCTGCATGTGCCTTCCCCATCTCTGCTGTACTTTCCCTTCTTTCTCCATCTGTCCCATGATCCAGCCCAGCTGCTGTCTCCCCTAACCTGCCCCCATCTCCTCCCGATCAGGTGAACAACAGCAGGAAGGAATGACAGCAACCCTTTCACGTAGGTGTTACCTCTTGGCAGTTCGTGTTGTAAACCAGGTCTGTCTGTGAATGAAAAGCCAAGAGGAGGCTGTGTTTCCTTTTGAGGGGATGAGGATCCAGATGATGAAAAAGA
Organism: Prionailurus bengalensis; assembly: GCF_016509475.1. Lineage (NCBI taxonomy): Eukaryota > Metazoa > Chordata > Mammalia > Carnivora > Felidae > Prionailurus > Prionailurus bengalensis. The sequence continues at coordinate 162,120,791 of NC_057345.1, forward strand.
AAATGACTTAAGAAAGACAGGTTGAGATCAGGTGAGGGGATGGGGATAGGAAAGCTAAACATGGGATTGTTAAGATTCAGGGAAAATGGCGGCCGAGAGCACTGTTGTTCCTCCAAATAGACCAAGAATCCTAGAAGCTGAGAGGTCCTGGGGCTGACAGAGCCCCAAGCAAGAGGCCAAGTGTTGCTTCAAAACTGACTCAGACAGGGGTGCCTGGGTGGTTCAGTCAGTTAGGTGGCCGACTCTTGATTTTGGCTCAGGTCATTGATCTCACGATTTGTGGAATTGAGCCCGTGTTGGGCTATGTGCTGACAGCGTGGAGCCTGCTTCGAATTCTCTTTCTCTCTCTCTGTCCCTCCCCACCTTGTGCGTGCTCTCTCTCTCTCTCTCTCTCTCTCTCCAAATAAACAAGCAAAAAAAATGACAGAGGAAAGTAAGGACTGTTAATAGATACACCCTGGGAATACATTTGTTTTCTGCCAGATTTGGAGACCTACAGATCTTTATCAGTTGGGGTTTTCACTGGGGGCTCTGCTGATGCTGGTGTAGCCAGGGTTCCTAGTAGCCATTAGGCCTGGGTTCTTGGGTCACAGAAGGCACAGAACATTCCATGTCACTCTTTTTTATCTTGTGTTCCTGTGGCACTTGGCAGAGTCTTCTCTCATCTGATGGAGAAGGAAGGTGAGCCCCTTAGAGCATCCCATTTGTGGTAATCCATGACATGATCTAAGACCAGATCTGATTAAAAATCACTGTGGTCATTTGGATTTTACATTCACATGGTGGCTCTTTGTATTTGAATAATAACTACCAATAAAAGATGAATTTTATCAACCACCAACTAAGTGCCAGAAGTCACTCTTATCTTTTCACGTGTGTTAGTTTTGTAGTCATAAGTTATTACCAGCTTAGTCTCAAGAATATAGTTTAAGTATCCAGAAATCAGTTATGGGAGCTTTTGATATAAAAAGAGACTTTTTCTTTTTCTTTTTTTTTTTTTTTTTTTTTTTACTTAGGAAGAATTCAGGATTAGACCCAATATTAGCATTTTGCCCTATAGTAATCGGATAACTTACTTAGTTATCCATTTAGTTAACCAATTTATCCATTGGCCAATAGGTTTATATGTAGTGTCAGAAAAGAGGAATGGTCCACAACAGGGGACTCTAATTCAGGTTTCATGAGCTCTGGGTAGTTCACAGATCAGCTATGAGAAACCTGCAAATGTCTGATAATTTTTATTTGTGTGCATTTTCTGAAAAGAGGGTCCAGAGCTTTCATCCTAATCTGAAAGGGCTCTGTTGACCCCCACAAGATTAGGGACCATTTTCTATAGAATTGGGATACAGATCAGACTATATAGCCTATTCTCCCTTTATGTGAGAGAGTAACACTTTATGTGGGAGAACATTTACTCTCGACAAATCTTTACAGAATTTGTGATGTGAGAATGGAGATGATAGAAATAATTTTCATTGTGGCTTTCAGGCTGAGATATTGGTATCCAGAAACTCATCTTGTAGTGAAAAGAAATCATTAGGAAAAATGCCAAGTTCCAGCCTCAAAACAGAAATGCTTTGCAGTAAAGAGGTTCTACCAAAGCCTGTTTTAAAATAAATACTTCTAATTTATGGATCCATCGCTTCTCTAAATAGAGCACATTTGAGTATTTTGTATCCAGTTCCAAAATTATTGAACTTTAATAAGTTTTCATGGAAGTGTGGTTTTGTATTTCTGTTCCATACCTCTCCCCCAAAACCATCCACATGTAATAATGCCCACAATGCTAACTGGATACCTTTAGACAATGGTACTTTTAAAAATTAGCTAGGGGCGCCTGGGTGGCGCAGTCGGTTAAGCGTCCGGCTTCAGCCAGGTCACGATCTCGCGGTCCGTGAGTTCGAGCCCCGCGTCAGGCTCTGGGCTGATGGCTCAGAGCCTGGAGCCTGTTTCCGATTCTGTGTCTCCCTCTCTCTCTGCCCCTCCCCCGTTCATGCTCTGTCTCTCTCTCTGTCCCAAAAATAAATAAACGTTGAAAAAAAAAATTTTTAATAAAAAAAAAAAATAAAAAAAAATAAAAATTAGCTAGAGCATGGCCCATTATGCAAAGCAATAGCTGTCTTTGTTTTTTATTTAAAGAAATTTAATTTATTAAAACCAGGTAATGCATACACTCGGTAAAAATTCAAAAAGTACAACAGAATATATGTAATGAAAAACATGCCTTTCTCTCACCCCAGCCCTAACCACTAGCTCACTTGCCAGAAGGGAGCTGGCTTCTTCTGTAGAATATTTTGTGCAGAATATTCTCTTTGACTGATTATTGGGAATGACTTCCAAATCTTATATTTGACTCTTTTTCTCAACCTCTTGAGAAAAAAAAGAAGTCTTAAAATTTCTAAAAGACATTTTGAATCACAATCTTCACACAGCTTGTCTCTAACATACCTATCAGGGATTTAGGTGACTTTCTCCTTTTCCTTTACTATTTATCTAAATTCCAACAACTTGGATCTCCTGTCAGCATGGTGTGATGTTGTAAATCTGAGAACGTTATTACAAAATGTGACTATGTTTCAGAGAGAAAATTCTAGCCAAGCATGTAGGAGTTTTTGTAATATAATTCATTTTAATTTTTAGTTATTACAAACTAATAAGTTTGTGGAAAATTCAAAGTAATATACATGATTAGTAATATTGAGATATAAGAAGTAAATAAAGAAATAACACCTCCTTAAATTTGAATAGAGGTGTTTAATCATCAAAGCTATGGGGTATCACATTGATGCCATGCTAATAAATAAAACATGGGAAATTCTTGTGGCATTAATTTTCCAAGAAGTTGTCCTTGTAAATAACTTCCTCATATCTTTTACATTTCCTGAGTTGATGTATATGTACCAATCAAGACAAGCATCCCTTGTGGTGTAGATGACCTTGCATCTGTGGCCCTTGAGAGAATAAATATTTAGGTTGATAGTGCAGCTGTCATGAATTGAGTTCATAAAATTGGATTTGTTTTTTTTTTTTTAATCTGACATATTATTCTTGCTTAATTTCATTGTGCTGACTATGGTTTCAGTGCTATAAATCAGGGAGAATGTTTGCGCACAAAAGAGAGCAGGAATTATAATATGAAATATTGCCTTTGTTTAATAAAAATGTTTCTTTTTTGGGTACCTGTCTTCTTATCAGTTTCCTGGATATTATTTTTTAATAACTTAAAAAAAACCTAAATCTATGTTGATTTGATGTAATGGGTAGCATAAAGCTCATAAAACTTAAATGTAAAATTAAAGAGGGTATGGGATATGATAAAAATAAACCTATTTTTTAATGTAAAAAAGCAGGACCTATATATACAAACTCAAACAGTATAGACAAAATTGACAACAAATCGGTGGGGCCTAGCGCAAAATAAAAATGTCACATTCCTTATTTTTCCCACAGGAAGAAAGTGTCACTAGAGGTGCTAAAATAGAAAGCATTTTCCTTTCTCCTGCATTTTCTATCTCAACTCCTTATGTTTCTTATTTGCTATTTAATGTTCAAAGTAAAGAAAAAATATTATTAGCACAAATTTTCTGTTTTTCTTTCTATGGTGCAATGCCAGTTTTAAATGCAAATATAAGGATATTTAACTTGTATGTGGGATTACCAAATAATTTCTATTTCCTGGCTTGTATGTGCATATGTATTATGTTCTTACCAGAACAATAGAAACCATGTACAAAACTAATTCAGCTGTTTTTATTTCAGTTCTTGATGCACACACCTTCTACCCACACCCTCTAGCTTCAGCTGACAGATCACTAAGGCAGGACTCAGGAAAAGGAACTGTGGGTTGCCATAGCTTTCCTTTCCCTGCATGTCATTATTTTCAGTGTAAGTGGTTGGCTCATACAGGGAAGTAACATGAATAAGAAAGGATATGATAGAGTTCCTTTGTCAATACCATTGCACTCTTTCTGTGTTCAAAGGAAGATCTGATTAGAGTAGAAAATGAGGCTTCGGGGGCTGTCAGCACCTGGATTTGCTCATTGGAAGATATAACATGTGTACTGTGTACTTGAGTTGTGTTGAACTCCCATGCCTCACAGGTGGACCGGAATTCTGTTCTCATGAGGCAGAGAATTCTCTTGTGAATGCCATGTGAAAGGGATGTCAGTGAACAGTGGACATGCACATTGTACTATCTCTGCTCACATACATATTCCACTGTCCCATTGTACTTCAGTTATAAAACACAAGTTCTAAGATAAAGACTAAGAATGTCAAGATGGTGATAGCAGAGAATTACACCAAGGGCTTAGAGTCCTTGAGCATTTGCACAGGTCTCATGCCCATGAAGCCAGCCCCGAGGATAGAAATGCATTAACTGAAAATTATTTTCTTACTTTTCCTTTGCTGCTCACATTCCCAGCTCCGCTCCTGAGAGGAAATTATTTTAATTGCTTCTTTGCTAACATTTCAGATAGATATAGCTATAGATAGGTAGATATGCACATATATAGAATGGTAGATTAAATATGGCCACAAATTTGGCCAAATTCATTTTTCCAACCAAGAGTTGGAGTCTGCTTTCCTCCTCTTGAATCCAGATTAGCCCCGAGATGTGCTTTCACTGAGGAAATGCTATGGGAAGGTCTGTGTTTGACTTTGAGTGTTGGCCTACAGAGACCTTGTGGTTTTATTCTTGCCCATGGGGAGCGCTTCCTCCATTATGTGAAGATACTGAGAGGAAGAACCATGTGGTCCATTCCAGTCATTTCAGCCATACCAGTTGAGGGCCCAGAGGAGAGAGTGCCTTCAGTCCCAACCCACTTCCAGCTGGCTGCAGCCATCTGAGTAAGCCCAGATGATACCAACAGAAGAACTGCTCAGGAAACCCACAGAATCTGAGAAACAATAAATAGTCCTGGTCTTAAACCACTAAGTTTTGGGGTGTTTTGTTATGAACAGTAACTATATAATGGTATTTATAGTTAAACATTTAAACTATACACTTCCATAAATGAGATTACATCATTCATATTATCTGTATCTTCCTTTTTTTCCACTTAGTGGATCTTAGATACCCTTCTGTCTCAGTGCATTCAGGTTAGCCACATTATGCTACAGAGTTTTTCATTGGCCGGATCACCATAATTTATTTAACCTATTCCCCTGTTCACGGACAGTTATGTTGGTGTTTGTTCTTGTAAAAAGTTTTGTAGTGGACATTCTTGTACATATATCTTGATATACTTTTATGGAGTAAGTCCTTACTAATGGTATTATATGGATGTTATGTGAAATTTACAAGGTGAATATTTTCTATTAAAAAAAAATTTTTTAATGTTTATTTTTGAGAGAGACACACACACAGAGTGCAAGCAGGGGAGGGGCAGAGACAGAGGGAGACACAGAATCTGAAACAGGCTCCAAGGCCCGAGCAGTCAGCACAGAGCCTGACATGGGGCTCGAACCCACGAACCATGAGATCATGACCTGAGCTGAAGTCAGATGGTTAACCGACTGAACCACCTAGGTGCCCCAAGTTGAATATTTTCTAATTACACTTCAGAAAGTCAGCACCAATTTCTACTCCTCCCAACATTGTATATTTTAACGTTGTGTAATTTCAAATTTTGAAAATTTCTCCAGTAAAAAAATTGGCATATTATTATTATTATTTTGTTTACCTAATCATGAATGAGGTTAATAAGCATCTTTAAAAATATTTCCTGGGGTCGCCTGGGTGGCTCAGTCGGTTGAGCATTCGACTTCAGCTCAGGTCATGATCTCATGGTCTGTGAGTTCGAGCCCTGCATTGGGCTCTGTGCTGACGGCTCGGAGCCTGGAGCCTGCTTCAGATTCTGTGTCCCTCTCTCGCTCTGCTCTTCCCTGGCTCATGCTCTGTCTGTCTCTCTCTCTCTCTCTCAAGAATAAATAAAACATTTAAAAAAATATTTCCTGGCAGGTTTTTTTTCCTGTGAGCGGCCACTTTATATCCTTTGTCCAGTAGTCTACTGGGTTGTATCTACAGTTTATAACAATATAAGAGCTCTTTGTAAATTAAAGAAACATGGTCCCTGTTTACCATATGTCTTAAAATGTCTTCCAAGATTTTGCTAAAGGTGCATATTGAGATACCACCTTATGCCAGTCAGAGTGGCTAAAATTAACAACTCAGGAAACAACAGATGCTGGTGAGGAGGTGGAGAAATGGGGACCCTCTTGCATTGTTGGTGGGAATGCAAACTGGTGCAGCTGCTCTGGAAAACAGTATGGAAGTTTCTCAAAAATTAAAAATAGAACTACCCTATGACCCGGCAATAGGACTACTAGGAATTTACCCAAGGGATACAGGAGTGCTGATGCATACGGGCACAAGTACCCCAATGTTTATAGTAGTGCTTTCAACAATAGCCAAATTACGGAAAGAGCCTAAATGTCCATCAACTGATGAATGGATAAAGAAGATGTGGTTTATATATACAGTGGAATACTATTTGGCAATGAGAAAGAATGAAATCTGGCCATTTTTGCAGCAATGTGGATGGAACCAGAGGGTATTATGCTAAGTGAAATAAGTCAGTCAGGGAAGGACAGATACCATATGTTTTCATCATATGTGGATCTTGAAAAACTTAACAGAAGACCATGGGGGAAGGTGAGGGGGAAAATAGTTACAAACAGAGAAGGAGGGAGGCAAACCATAAGAGACTCTTAAATACAGAGAACACCCAACTGAGGGGTGGGGGGGGGCGGAGGAGAGGTAGAAATGGGTGATGGGCATTGAGGAGCGCACTTGTTGGGATGAGCACTGGGTGTTGTGTGTAACAGGAATCTACCCCCAAAACCAAGAGCACACTGTATATGCTGTATGTTAGCCAACTTTACAATAAATTATATATATTTTTTAAAAATCCTGAATTTTCACTAAAAAAAAAAAAAGATGTATTTTGTGACCAGGCACTTAGGACTAGAGAGACATTTTCTGACTTGCTTCATGATTTTTTTCCTCAAGACATTTAATTCACTAATTTTTTTTGTCTAATCTCCTTCTCTTGAACTATGCCCCAGTTACGCATCCCTAAAGACATGTTACCATAAAGCAAAACTTTTTAAAAGACATTTTGTTGTCTGTCACTTCTCTTAGAAATTATTTTAATTTATCCACTTAATGTTTTTATCCTTTTCTACTGGGAAGATGCTACTCCAGGAGGTTAATTCTAAATTAGTTAGTTACTAGGTGTGTATACTACAAAATGCAGTTCCCAGCAATAATTCATCCTTACCTATGTGAGGGAAACTAAAGGCAAGAATGCCTTTTAAAATTATGTCGCATACTTTCTTGGCCAGATCAATGGCTTAGCCATTTCAGTACATGGTCCCTCATTATTTTTACAGATCAGATACTTTTGGTGGGACTGTCTTACAGGGTTGGAGCTAAAGAACCCTGGATGCAGAGATGAAGTAATTCCATCTTCATGCCTGGATCTAATCATTCCCAAGTACCCAATGCATTGCTCGTCAATGGTTCCAAAAAAAAAATGGGTTATAATCATGAGTGGAAAATGGCAGACACGGCTCCAAAAACTTTGGGGGAGGAGATTGCTAGGAGTGTCTAAGATTGGGTCCATAATATGAAGAAAGAGGAACTGAACTATTCTTAATTAAAAACTTGTAGAGGCAAGCTAAAATGGTGTTAAAAAAGTGCTAGTAAACAACAGAGCAGAGCTAGTGAGCTCCTCTTCCAGAAAAGCTTGGAAACCTCTTTTAAAACAAGCAATCCCCTTGGAAATAAATAAGGTGTTTATTTGTCAAAAACAAATGAGAAGCTTGTCCAAAGATTGGTTTTTAATAAAGGGAAATATTCTTCCTTTAAACATCAAAATATTTTTGGAACAAATTTTTATAAATTACTTTATATTCTACTTCTCCCATTTTGTCTTAGGTAAAATATTACATTTTCTTTTCCTCTTACATAATGACTGTGTCATCTTTAGAAGTTCGTGATCTTATTCTGTACTTCTGTTGGCTTGTAGAAGCCCTCAAGGGTTTCTAAGCTGTGTAGTTTTTGCCCCTCCTCTAGATGGCACCACTGTGTTACAGAATTCTATAGTTTTTCTGTTTTCCCCCTTGCTCCAAATTCCCAGCTTTCACTTTTCATAGCAATCAATATTCTTGTCTATACAAACCCCCCTTTATTGCCTTCCCTGGGTGCTTTTTCTCTGTGAAGTGTTGGGAAACGACACAGCCACCCTTTCAGCATGGTGTCTGAAGCAAGAGTAGATAGACCTTGAAGAAGGGAGCTTTCATGCTTGTAGCAGTGTCATGTGTAAAATAAATGTCACCTTTGGTTTGGTGGCTTAGATGACTTATTTGCAAGTCTTAGTTGTGCAGATTGATTAGGAGATCTGTACAAGGGACCTCTGGATTAGTGATGTGTGGCTGGAGTGATTCAGAATCTTTATAAAACATTATTTCTCAATTACTTGTCAAGCTGCAAACATATAGTACAATATGCAAGTTCATTAATATGTAGATGGGGCAATTTCTAGGGTGGAAAACACATGGCCTGGCTATCATATAGACTTGAGTCAAAATGAGATTTTACTGCTTCCTGTCTGTCTGATATTGAGCAGAGGTTTATACGCTAGTTTTCTCATCTATAAAATGAGATGAGATAAAATATAGCTTACATGGTTGTAGAGTGTCTGAGTGTCTAGCACACAGGTAAATACTGAGTGAAAGAATTTCATTAAATGATAACCATTATAAAATATATATATATATACATATATATATAACTTGATAGTCACTCAAATATGTTTTATAAATGTAAACATTAGAATACATTCTTATTTTTATGATAAACTCATGTGTTACCCTTAGTGATAAATAAATATGGAATTATAAAACACTAAAACAGAACTCCACACAATTGTATGATAATACACTTTCTTAACCGTTATCCATTTCCATTTCAGAAGCCAAATTCTCAGTGGCCCTGAAAGATTAGAGTCATGAAAGAGCTAAGGCTAACCAGTTTTTCATTCCTCTAAAGTATCCATTTCCAGATTGGAATGTGAGTCCAGGGCAAAAAGAAGATGAGATGAAGCATCGCTTTTCCAGACTCTCCCAATCCTTGATTGAAGGTGATATTTCTGGCCACTCCAGATCTTCTGAATAGAAATGGGAGGTGAGGTAACTCCTGACCCACTGTAATGGAAATACACTCTTCATGCAATTAAAGATGTCACATGTCAGTGTAGACACAGGCTTATTTTGAAAAATGCAAATTGATCAATAGCAAACATCTTGGCAACAAAAATTTTCATAGTAGCTTCCTTTGGGTGCCCAAACTTTCTCATGTATAGACATGTAGGCTTGGGTAAATATGTGTAAAATGCACCCACTTCTGTCTACCTACATTTAGTTCTGTGCCAGTGAGTATCACTTCCAAGAGATATGCCAGAAGAAGCTGAAGAAGGCTTAGGTCTCTGTACTTTGAAGGTGGGAGGTTCGGTGCTTTGGAACCACCAGAAGTCATCTGGGCAAGGGGTCAGTGGAATAGTTTCTTCGTTGTAGCTCTTTGTCACGGGGTATCTCAGATATGAGACACTAGTGTGAACTCACAGCCCTTGTCTTCCTTTCTGCTGTTGTGATTAAACATGCTCTGTTTGGGTGTTGCCTGGTAGATGAGAATAATACACTGTCTGAGTAAGAACAGTATTGTCCTGAGGTGTGGTGTCCTTTGGCTTCCTCCCCCGAATGGAGCACTTCCTGCTTTCCAGCCGAAGGATGAGTCATGTGAGGAGACTTGAGGATGTGACACAGGAGATGGGTCAGGCCATAATTATTTGAATGGTATAAATGACAAATCTGCACATATCCCATCCAGGTAAAGCCAGGAAATACAAGAAGGGCTGGAAATAGCTCATGGCTACATGCAGCATCTCCCAAGGCTATAGTCGTTTAGTGCTTTCAGCATCCAAAAGTGCCACATCAAAGTCATAATGTCTACCAGCATTCTCATTGCAAACCTGAACATTCTGATGCTTAGTTCTATTTCTTGTGAATTTTGGCCACTGGAAGCATTTTTTGAGTTAATTCAGAGTGAAAGATTCATGAAGTGTTGGTATGCCTGAGCTAGACCTATGTATGTGCTCTAACAGTAACATGTGGCCAAGAGAGCCACTCAAGAACACTCCCTGGGGTGTGTAAGGAAGATGGCTCATACTGTCTATTAGATCATGCTCTTCTAGAACATAAGCATTAGCATTTGTTAGCTGTCAAGAAGCACTTATATATTATTTTGTTTTATCCTAATTGTGACTTGATGAGGTAATAATAATAAACAAAATCAGTGATGCCTAATGCTTACTGTGGGCTTGTCATGATGCTAAGTAGCCATTTGTCTCATCTAATCCACCTAACAACCCTGGCTAGTACAGATTACTATCCCATTTTATAAGTAAGAAATCAGAGATTTAATGAACTTGCCCCAGGTTAGATGGCTAATAAAGTAAAGGAGTTAGGATGACCTAAACTAGTCTCATCTGACTCCAGACACCATGATTTGTACCATGCTGTTTCTCTCTCTTACTGTCCTAAGATCAAGAATATTAAAAACAAACCAGCCAACCAACCAAATAAGCAAGCCAATAACCACATAAATGAGCAAAAAGACCCAGTTTCAACCTCCTTTAATGGAATATATGTGAGAAAAATGCTTATGTTTGTTGGAGAGCAGTAGCCCAAATTAGTATAGGGTACTTACTATTCTCCCTGACACTGAGAAGAAAAGGAATCTATAACATTGAGTTAAATTCAACAAACATGAAGTGCTTCCTGTGTTGGTCATGCTTCTTATGAGACCCTGAGGTGAAAAATCAAGAGATACATAAGAAAAGAACATCCTCTTATACAAGAAAGTTCTCTTCTTATTATATTCCCTCATGCTATTACATATCATTTCCTACAAGAAATGGCCTGTTGGAAGGTAATCCCTCTAGTTACCTGAGACACGTTTATTATTCTGTATAGATCATGATGTGAAAGGACATCCTCCTAAAAAATGTCTTCTCCATTTCAATCTCAGCCCACTTCACAGGGAGAGTCATGTTAATGGTGCATCATGCTAAGATGATCGAATAGTCCAATCTCTAAATGCACTGGGAAGTCTGGGTGAAAGGTAATCCCACCTGTGTTTTCCCTGCAATTTGTTTTTTGTGATTGACTTAGAGAAAATGAAGTATGGTATATTATGTGAGTCAGCTTTTGGATATTTGATTTATGACAAAAACTAAAGAAGAATCCAAAATTAGTTTTGTCTAAGGAACTCTCATGTGTAGTATAAAGTGAATATCTTAAATAAATGTAAGATCTTTCTAAGCATGCTAGTGATGAACGTTTAGTTCTTTTTACCACATAGACATGTGGGTTTTTTTTTTAATTTTTATTTTTATTATAGGAGTGCTCTTTGTCTGGAGATGAATCCAGAGGACTTTGTATATACATTTTTTATACAACTTGAAGATAATGTGCACATCAAATGCTTTTGCTGCACTAGGCATTTTGTTTACATATGTGAAAATTTATCTAAAGGCCGGAATGGTATGGGATATTCACAATAAAACACCAAACACACAGTCGTAGGAGAGGTCAGGAGGAAGAATTACATGAGCCACATATTTGAAGAAAATCAAACCCCATTTACTGGTACCATATGTTATTCTTTACTAAACCTATTTTTTCTTAAGAACTACAAGTTTTTCCAGATTCCAAATGTAGGCAATACATAAGATTGTCTCCTAACCCTCCCCCTGATCCCCATGTACCAAACAGAGAACAGCCCCCTCCTTCTATAGATCTCCATGTCCCCAACTCCAAATTATCAGTGATAAATTGAGGATCTCCATTTATACTTTTACTTTTCATGAAAGAAATACATTGTGGAAATAATTATGGTGAGTTAGAAGAAATTATTCAGTTTCCTTATAAAGTCAGTATTTTCTATCATCTTAAGCTTTAAGGAGAAACTTCCATTTATTCACAGAATATTTACTGAATATTTAGCAGGGGCACATCATCATTCAAATAACATCCAAAAAATATATGTACCTTGGGCCCAAGTATATGTCTAATTGAAGAGATAAGTCACATACATATTAAAGATTGAGGATTAATATAAAAATTAAAAGTACTAACATTAGGGGGGAAATTAATGGTCCACAGAATGATGAAATGATCTATGTCACACCTTCTATCCTGTTAAGGGCTAAATACCTGTTTTCTTTCTCGTACTTTGTCTTGTGTTTCATGTGTAATTCAAAGCTTGTGTAAAATCTTCCTCCATTGAAACTTTGAGCATGAGGTGACTTATGATCAGATTATCCATGGGTCTAAATTACTTCCTGTGTATCTTCCTTTCCATTAAGCATTTGTGTTTACTTGCTTTTTGCTTGTTTATGATTTTATTCCTGTGAGAGCTCGTTCAGAGATTCTGAGCAGGAATGTAGCTATTTACATGTCTTTACAGAAAGATTTTTCTTTAAGGAAAAAAGCTGTTCTTTTAACTGAGCATGCAAATCTAAAAGACAAAGGAGTAATGGACATCCACCTACCAGATTAACCAAATCACCTGGTATCAGTGGAGTACTATGTTTCTACTTGATCTCCTACACAACAGTTATTCTACCCACTTAGCGATGAAGCATTTGTTCTTTGGTCTTCTATGACTTTCTCTTCATACTTTTACTGTCCACTTTACTTCCTAGCATTATGTGCAGTGTTGGGGTGGACTACTCAGTAATGGTCAAGTCTTAAAGGATTGAGTAGAAAGTCCATAGCCAGTGACTGTCAAATGGTGGGCACTCAATTTATATTTACTGAATAAACAATTGTAAACACTTACATGTTGATTTAACCAAAATTAACATTACAAAGAAAATCCAATGGAAAAACACCAAGTGAAGTAGACCTTTCCTTCCCCTTTCTCAGGGTGTTTCTCAGGGAAACTATCTTGAGATGCCTAGGTATCCCTAGTGCAGCCTCCTTATAGTTGAGAGGTCCACAAGGAGCTCCAAAGAGTTTTAAAGGATTTTCCCCAGGCCATCATGCAAGGCAGTTGGCAGAGTCAGACCAGCCTTGGTATTTCCCCATTGCTGGCCCAGTTCTGCCTGTTTAGCAGAAATCTCTGAACAGGAGTTACAAGAACATGTGATAATTGGATTAACTGGGTTTCCAAAACTATTTTGAGGATCTGTTGAGAGTCACGGACCCTCTCCTTCAAAAAACTGCATACATATAAAACTTTGTATATAATTTCAGGCATGAACTTCATGAATCTCATCCAATGACAACCATCTAGGATTCATGATCCCCATTTCAAGAAGTCCTGGTACAGGTGGCACTTGACAGGAAACATTCTGCCTATTTCTGAGCCCTCCTATACTCTAATTACACTTGAGTAATTATAAGACCATACAAGGTGGATAGTTTCTACCAGTTCTCAAAATGCCCATTTAGAATTTAATTATTAACGAGGGAACAATTCCAAAAGCAGACATCCAAATCTACACGTTGGCTGAACACACACCCGCACACCCACACCCACTTCTGAACATAAACTATTAATTTAAAAAACATCTACTTTATTCAATATAAAGGCAGTTTAATGACTTGAAATTTTAGATTTCCTATAACTACCTAATCCTCCATTTAAAATTTTGTGGTGTCCCTCTCTTCCTATCATTTTTTATATTAATCACCTGCCATAGTGTGTGTCATTTATTAAGTGCCTCCTGTGTGCATTTTACTCTAGAGGCTAGAAAATTAGTTATGCAGCAAGTATATATAGACCATCTGCTATGTGTAAGACATTCCGAGAGATGATGGGAATGGGTACCCTAGAAGATACAGCATGGTCTTTTTTCTCATGGTCTTGGGTGTTTATTGAGTGCTACTCAAGCTGTAAGCAAGAGAGACAGAGACAAAAATCACTTTTAGATGAGGTTAACAACATGAAGGAGGTGGGGGACTATACTGGGCTTTGGAAGGTAGGTGGGATTTGAGAAGGCCAAAAAGAGGGGGACGGTATTTTAGTCTAGTCCAGTTATCTATTGTTACATAACAAACTATCCTAAAGTTAGTCATTTAAAACAACCACACTCTTTTATTTTGCTCACAAATCTGCAGTTTGGATAGGACATGGCAGGGGGTAGGGGTGAGAGAGAACAGCTTATCTCTGTTCCACTTGGGATCATTTGGGGGCAACTCAGAGGACAGCTAAGGGCTGGAATCAGCTGAAGCCTCCCTGCTGGCATGTCTGTTGGTTGATGCTGGTTGTCGGCTGGTCCCAGCTCAAGCTAGTGACCAGAACACTACATGTGGCCTTTGCACATGGCTGCTTAGCTTCCTCCCAGCAAGGAGGCTAGGTAACAAGAACCAATGTCCCAAGAGAAACAGGCAGAAGCTCCTTAAATCTGTAAGTCATCCATTGCCACTTTATTTTGATCATAATTACAGATGCGTTCAGACTGAAGGAGAGGGAACATAGGTCCAACCTTTAACGCATTAAAGTCACATTGTAGAAAGACCATATGGGATAGGAGATAGTGTTATGACCTTTCTGCAAAACACAGTCTGCCACACAGGCCATGGAGTTATAGCAGTGTTATTACAGAGGTGGTGAAGTTAAAGGTGCTGGGAAATCAGTTGGAGAATTTGTGGATACGAGCCTGGGGAAAATGGGTAGGAATCTAAGCCAAAGAATGTGGACTTGGATCTGCTGATATTGGCAAGTCTTTAGAGTTTTCCCTGTAATCATAGTGATAATTAACAAGAACGATCTGGCTGTAGAATGCTTCATAGTATGAGGGGGAGGTTGAAGGTGGCACAGTAGCTGGGCATTTATCACGGTAGTCTAGATATGCTGTGATGAGGCCATGCCTAGGGTGAATATAGGCCAGAAAAAGGAGGTGAGTATGTGAGATGTTGGTTGGGAATACAGGATCCAAAGTAATTGGATAAGAAGAGTAAAGGAAAAGAATAAGGGGTAATGTCACTCTTTAGAGCTAAGTAGAAATATAGACAGACTCTTATCTAGTCTTAAGGACTTGAGGTTATTTATAATCTCTATCCCATTTGTGAATATTCATATTCATATATATCATTGCAGCCATTTTGATTTTGACTTTGAGTTTGATTTTGAGATTGTGGGTTTGAATCCCCATTTATAGAAGAGAAAATTAAGTAATTACCCAAGTGTCCCATACTAGAATGTCTTCTCTGTAAAGGCCAATCTGTGAAGGCCTTCTCTGTGACTGCCACTAAGTCTTGAAATCTGTGCACATTTAATATTCACAGAAATAGATCTTGCTCTGACACCAGGTGGTTGGTTAGCTTATATCCGAACAGCTGCTAGTACTTTTACCATGAAATTGTTAAGGCTCTTAAGGCAGGGTTCATGTAGTATTTGTGTTATTTGCCTTAGATATAGAAGAAGCTTGAGGTGAATAGATGGCTCAGTTGGTTAAATGTCTGATTCTTGGTTTCGGCTCAGGTCGTGATACCATGGTTCATGAGTTTGAGGCCCGTGTTGGGTTCTGTGCTATGAGCGTGGAGCTTGCTTGGGATTCTCTCTCTCCCGTTCTCTCTGCCCTGCCCTTGCTCGTACTTTCTCTCTCTCTCAAAAATAAATAAATAAACTTAAAAATATATATAAGATCTCTCCCTCTAAATAAATAAATAAGCTTTAAAAGTATATAAAAAAGAAGCTTAATCTTTGAGGTTAAATGCATTTGAGATATATCTATCTATCTATCTATCTATCTATCTATATATAGCAAAAACTCTTCTTGTACATACAAGTTAGGCTGTATTTTATGCTTGGTTAGCATACACCACTGAGTAAGTCTGTATGCTCTGTCTTGCCCAGCACCCAGGGAGACTTGGAGTAGGCACAGCATCCCAAGGGCAGAATGGCTATGACCTCACCCTGTCCTATCTTGGAAATCTCATCTCAATGACCTAGGTTGGGCTTAGGAGACCTGGGGCAGAAGCTGGGGTTCAGTCTCTAATGCCTGTTGATAGTTTTCAGGTGCCACCTGGGAGAATGGGCCTGGAGAATAAGGACACACTTCCATCTCAGGCTTTTCTACTGTGAAGGCAGTCTCTGCTTTTCATGGAGTGAAAATTACTTCTGGACTTCTCACCTCCTCTCATTTGCCTCCTTCCTGTCCGACACCCCATGGTGAATCAGCTGTATGCTCTCAAGCATGAGATTCAATTACTTTTATTGTTAGGCTTGGCTATGATTGTCTTTAATAGTCAGAAAATTATCCAGCATCTAAAAAGCACAATTAGAAAATTCAGCCACAGTGTGTCCCTGTGAGTTTTGGCTGGCAGCAAAGAAGTAATTCTTCAGAGGAGTTCTTGTAGACATTTGGCATTTAGTACTAGCTCTCTGAATTTTATTTCACAAATGGAAACCTGAGGGTTTTTTTTTTTTCACACTCCATTCAGTAGCATATTTTAGCCAATCTCAAAATGAAAGTATCAGTTTAATGTCATCCTTGAGGTAGAAAATATTTTATAGCTGATAATCCTTACTTTCTATGTACAACACCAGTCAAATATATGAATACTAAACATGTTCAGACTGGTTCTAGGCCTAAATATATTGGCATCCTTGGGAAATTTACTTAATTCATAAGCAACTTGTTTTCTTATTGGGAAGAAGCAAAGAAAGATTGTCTGATAGGAATACTAACTAGTACAAATGATAATGGTGAAAAGAAGTACTCTAGGAATTATTGTAGATGATAGTGACCTAAGGGCATTTGCAATAAGGATCACGTGGAAGTGAGTGTAGGCCAGGCTGGAGAGGTTTTGGATTATGGGAACAGGGAGTCTTAGAGCTTTATGGACCTAAAGTATTTTTGACAAACAGCAAGTGTTTCGTAATATGCCATGGCTAAATCTGTGACAGGAGAAGTCATTGCCTCCTACACTTTTGGGGAGCAGGAAGCCATGGCAGCAACACTTAATGAATGGCCTTGACAGTTCAGGGAACGTCCCTGCGTGAGTTGTTTTGAATGATGCCAACCGGTTTCAAGTGGGCAGGATTAAAATGCAAACCAAGCCCAGATTTTTTTTTTTAAATTAATATCTGATGTTTGCCAATCAGAGGAAAGGTGATAGAGTACAGCACACAAATTTCTGAGAGCTGTGTTGTCACCTGGACTAAGACATCCTTCCGTGAGATGGCCAGGGACAGCAGCTGGCCCTTCTGTGGCTACCAGGGAATGGATTTGACAGATGAGAGGAAAATGTGAAAATATTCCTCAGACGTGGCCACAACTTTTGGTAAAATGCATAAACGTAAAACTTACCATTTTTGTCATTTTAAGTGTACAATTCAGTGGCGTTAAGTGCATTCAAAATGTTTTGCAAACATTACCACCATTTGATTCCAGAACTTTTTCATCACTTCATAAGGAAACCACATACCCATTCAGCAGTCACTCCCCGTTCCCCTCTCCCTCCAGCCCTGGCAACCATTAAGCAGGCTTTTTAGGAAGGGCCCTGAGGTTGGGAATTAGGAGATGGGAGTCTTTTCAAATCTGGGCTTCTGTCTTTGTGTTTTCCAACAACATAGCAGCCTCCTCATAACAGCATGATGGCAAACCTATAATTTATGACTCCCTTCACAAAACTTTTAAAACAACTTTAGTGAAGTGCATTTATATATCATAAAATTCACCCATTTCAAGAGTGTGATTCAATGGGAACCTGTACAAGGTGGTGTAACTATCACCACAGTCCAGTATTAGAACCGTTTCATCCTCCTGCTTACGTCCCTCATGGTGTTTATAGTTAAAGCCATCCCACCCCCAGCCCTGGGCAACCGCAGATCTACCTTCTGTCTCTATAAATTTGCCTTTTCTGGACATTTCATTTCAGTGTGATCATGTGATGTGTGGTCTCCATTTCTGGCTCCTTTCACAGAATATAACATTTCTGGAATTCATCCACAGTGTAGTATATGTCAGTAGTTCTTTTTTTCATTGCAGTATTCCATTGATTGGATGTACCGCATTTTACCTATGCACTCACTTGCAAACATTTAAGGGCCCGGCATACTTTCTTTGTGCAATTCCACTACACTGTGCAAACATTTTCGAGGAAGTTTCTTGTCTGCAACTTCTAGAGGGTTATGTTGTTGGATGTCCTCTAATATGCTCACTCACTAAGGTTCGTCCAACATGAGTCCCAAGAGCAGATCCACATTCTTAGATCATTCATTTATTTAGCAAATATTTGTTGAGTGCTCACGGCATACTGTGTTCTCTGCTAGACACAAAGGATACGTTCTAGCACTCTTGGGATTTCTGCTGTAGTGCAGAGATTCTTCACACCATGCACAGCTCCCCTTCTGGTGGGTTGAAGGAGCAGGCACATTCTATTGGGACTGATACTCAGTCACAGGCAGCTTTCTCTTTGTTTCCTTCCCTGAACTTCTCACTCTTGAAATACTCAATGCTCCTCTGTGATGCTCCCATTTCATCCTGAGTCTCCAGCAAATTCTGTCTGATGTCTCTTCTACCTCTGGAATGTGATAAAACTTGGGGATGGAATGGTCTCATTGTATGCCTTGAATGTGTAAATGAATGATGAATGAATGACTCCCACTGATGAATGAATAAAGGAATGAATGAGCAAATAGAAAAATTAGGGGCACTGACCTCTTCAGATCTTGACTTCTAGACATACTTGTTCCCTCTCTTGTTAGAGTCAGGGGTTGCATGATTCCCTCTCTAGAATGAAGGCAAAAGTACATAAGAGGAAATACAGTAATCTGATGTTCCCTCTGCTCCTTGGAACAGAGGCTTGACATCAACTTCTTACCACTGTCATTGATATTTTAATGGTATCCCTAGGGTCACTCTCCAGGCAGACTATTTAGGGAAACAATATGAAAATGGTCTTGCATGGCTGGGTGACCTGGCCCAGATGCCAAAGGTAGTGACTTACAATGGCTTCTCCAGGCCCCTCCCTGCTCCATTCTGCCACCACCCGGCTCATGATGCTCTTAGCTTCCTCTTTGACTCCTGTCCTGGGTCATCCTGCCTGACCTGAAAGCCAGAAGCAAAGGGGACAGGACACACACTGTGTATTCCTGTGGGACACTGGGCAGAAGGTGGAAGAGGGAAGACCCAGGAGGCTAAACCAGGCAAGGTGCTTCATGTGGAGAAGAAAACAGGTGGTTCTGTGAGGGCTTTACTGCTTGCATTCTGGTGGCTGGGGTGTAATCAGAGCCCCATTAAAACTACTGGGACAAAACATTAAAGGGGAAGAGACATGGACATGTCTAGTTTCAGAGATTACTTAAGGTTACTTGAAGCTTTAAAAATAGATAATAATATTTTTAAGATTATGTTATTTTATAGGACTAAATACATATGTGTTATCTACTTTAATGAGACCATGTTTTAGCCTTGTCCATCTATGGATAATTCTGGAGATTTTCCTTTATTTCTATGGTCACTGGTTGGGGCCCATTGGTTTGGTCCATCATACAAATGTACTTCATGGATGGTGGACATCATACTCCTGTTGAGGGTCTACTATGGGTTACTATGTCCGTCCACCCCTTACAGAAGGTCTCTTCATCCTTGGATGAGCCATAGCCTGCTGGGCTCCATTTCTTATTGGCAGAGAAATATTGAGATGCTAGTTGGATAGAAATTACCTTGGGTTTGGGTTGATTCCGTTTTTGCTTAGCATCTTTACCATTTAAAATGTGCTCATTTTGACGTACCTCAAATACATTTTATCTACTCTAAATTCATATACAGAGATAACTTCTCTCTGAGCCAGCTCCAACAAAAATACAGTGACACCTGGTACTAATCTTGTGAATCAAAAGTCGAGTGTACATTCTTTTCTTTTTTTTTCCTTCTTGACACTTTGCTTTTAATTTATACTAGATCCTTTCTGTTGAGTTAGTAATTTCATTTTAAGTACAGAAATCAAGTTTAATTAAAGCTTTCTTGCCATTTAAAATAATAATTTGTTTATTTAGCATTCTTAATTACCTTGGGTAAATTGCCTATAGAGGCTCACCTAATTCATTTGTTTGTTCAAATTATTACTGTCATTTGCATATTTTGAAAGACACCACTTTAATGAAACAGTGAGGTGAAGTCAGGGCACATGATTCCTCTCTGTGGCAGGATGGTCTTTCTGCTTTAGTCTGTTTGTTCAGCTGGAAGGTGTGCATCATCCTACTGAGTTTTCACAAAAGATCAAAGTTTTAAAATGCTTCAGTATTGGAAAATCATTAGTAATGAAGTGTCTGGGAGGGGTGGCAATATGATGAATTGAACAGCATTCAATTCAATTGAACAGTCCAGCCAGGGACTGCCACTTACACAACCTCCTTTAGCTTCTTAGAATGAATGCAAGCATGCCTCTCCTTAACCCCAAGATATGTCTTTGCAGACTTGTGGCTATAGATAAAATTTCTAATGCCTTTGAAGAACTTAAAATAATTTGTTGAAAGACTTTCTGTTATTAGTGGGAAAATGTGATGTTGCACAAAGGCTCAATTTTATTCTGAGGGTATTATAACCATTTATCGGTGTTAATAAATAACCACCTGTAAGAGAGGAGTTTAGAGAACTTAAAATGATAAATAAGTGAGAATGATTTCTTATTTGCTTATCAATTATTTTAAGTATGGGTTTTAGCTCATAATCTTTGGGAGTGCTATTTTGACTGTTCTTTGGGAGCTTTTCTTTTTTTTTATTATGGAGGAATGAGGGATTTCTTCATAGTTCCTGACAAGTTTGCAGGATAACTTGATTGAATCTGTTTCTGATTTATTGATTTTAAGTCAATCCCAAGCCTCCTAAACTTTAGAAACTGATTCATAGTTCCCACTATTAAAAAGAAACCCAATTTGATAGAGCATAATAGAACACATTGCATTAAGTATCTCCAGGTTTCCTATTGCCTATAACGAAAATGTGGAAAACATTCTAACAAGAGCCCTTCATTAGTGTTAGTTATATACTAAAAGCATCTCTGAATGATGTGGCCCCAAGGCATATCTCAAATAGGAAACATTCTCCTTTTTATACTAATGGATTATTTGTAGAGAAAGCGTATATGCATCTTATGAAACACTAGTAATGAAAGTAAATGAATGCCAGAGCCAGTTTTTGATGTTTGCACTCCAATTTAAAGTCTATGATAAAGGCAGGAAGTCTGCTCCTTTCTGAGCCTGGTTGAGCCTGGATCCTTCTCTTCTCTCTTTGTTCATGAAGGCACAGCCCCTTGTCCAGCATTAATAGGGCATGCACTTTTAGACCTTCTCTCTGTTGTAGCAGAAAAGATGCTATCCTGACACTCAAGAATCCTGCCGTGACGATGTAGTAACCCTGTGACCTTGGGCAAGTTACTTCCATGGACTCATTTCTTTACCTGGGAAGTGGTTGTCTGTAGATGAATTAGACATTTTAAAAGGTCATTTTAATTAAAGTCTGTGCTTCCAGTGGTAATAGATTGTCTCTGATCTATATTCCTCCCCATGGTCTCCACACATGCAGGGGTGGGAGTTGGGGAAGCTAATTCCTGGAGTCGAGGTACAGTGAGAAGGTATGAATTAGAGAAGAGCAGGCCGGCTCACAGGTACATCAAGCTCCCTGCCTTACCATGCTCTCAGTTCTGATGAGCCTCCTGTGACCATACGCTGAATCTTTGATCTGACCTGGGTTTGTAACTCTCCCATTCCCCATTAGGGGTAGAGGGAGGTGGGGGCACTGGGAAGGATCTTAGAGAGGCAGATATCTGGAATATGCTCTTGATGTCTAACATAAAACTCTACCTTTGTTTAAAAAACACAAAAGAATTCATTTTCTCTTGTTTGACTTAGAAAATAAAAGGAAGGACTCTAAACATTGTGACTTTCAAATTTTGATTTTTTTTTTGCATTAGTAAGGGATTTTATTTTACCTTTTAAACTACAAAAGTATCAATAAATATTAAAAATTCAAACTATAGGGGAGCCTGGGTGGCTCAGTCTGTTGACTGTGCAACTTCAGCTCAGATCACGATCTTGCAACTCTTGAGTTCAGGCCCCATGT
Source organism: Prionailurus bengalensis (assembly GCF_016509475.1). Lineage (NCBI taxonomy): Eukaryota > Metazoa > Chordata > Mammalia > Carnivora > Felidae > Prionailurus > Prionailurus bengalensis. Next base: position 162,142,936 of record NC_057345.1, read on the forward strand.
CTGTCGGGCTCTGTGCTGACAGCACAGAGCCTGGAGCCTGCTTTGGATTCTGTGTCTCCCTCTCTCTCTCTCACTCCCCTACTCACGCTCTGTTTCTCTCCTTCAACAATAAATAAACATTAAACATTTTTTTAAAAAAATTCAAACTATATGCAAAGGATATTAAGCAAAAAATGAAAGTCCTTTTTTTAATTAAAAAATATTTTTTAAATGTTTGTTTTATTTTGAGAGAGAGAGAAAGTGGTAGGGGCGGGGGGGTGGGGAGGAATAGAATACTAAGCAGGCTCCATGCTATCAACAGAGCCCAATGTGGGGCTCTATCCCATAAACTGTGAGATCAGCCTGAGATGATATAAAAAGTTGGACGCTTAAATGACTGAGTCACCCAGGCACCCCAAAAGTGAAAGTCCTTTCTACTCCCATTATCTAGAGCTATCTGCTATTAACACTTTCATTTGGATATTTCAGACATTTTCCTGTGCACATATCACTGCAATTATAATATATGCATATCTTTTTGCCTTAAAAATTGAATTGTACTGTAACTACAGTTATACCAACTTCTTTTTTTTTTTACTTAAACGTCTTTCATAGATACTCTGCTGTAAGAGTACTTACAGATCACAGCAAGATATGCATTAATTAAAAACAACTGGACTTGTTTATGTGACTATGTAGACATAATAAATCATACATAAAAGCAGTAACACTGTAGACAGTGTCTAACTATAACACACTTCATCTTTCTGTTTTTGGAATGTTAGTGAGAATTAGCCATTCTGGTGTTCCTTGCCCTGAACTTTTTCATAATCTGGGCCCCAGAATGAGGGTAACTTTATTCCTTGAAGTAGCTCTCTATTAGCTATTCTGATGAATAAATAGTCATCGTCAGTAAGCTAATATGTAACCCTTCCTGATTTTATATTTAGGTATATGTAGTTTTAAATTTTGCTTAATGCTTACATAGTGTGTGTCAGGCACAGTTCTAAACACATTTCAAACTGAAACTCACTTGATTCTTTTAACAACTATATGAGGTAGCTACCATTATCCCATTTTCATTTCTTTGCGGTTTTTCTATCTACACAATTACATTATCTGACAAAAGTGGGCATCTTATTTTTTTCTTTCTAACCTTTATGCCTTTTATTTATCTTTCCTGCCTTGTACTGTTGAGGACCTCCAGCACAGGGTGAATAGAATTGGTGAGAGTGGACATCCTTTCCTTGTTACTGATCTTGGGGAAAAGCATTCAATATGTTACCACTAAATAAGATAACTACAGATTCTGTAGTTAAATAAGATAAAACAGATTCTGTTTTTAGTTTGCTGAAAGTTTTGATCATGAATTGGTATTGAATTTTGTCAGACTCTTTTCTGAGTATATTAACATTCTATATGGTTTTTCTCTTTTATTCTGGTAATAGTATCAATTATAATAATTGGTTTTTAAATGTTAAAACTGTATTACATTCCTGAGATAAACCCTACTTGGTCATGATGTAAAACAGGATGATTATCTTTATATATTACTCGATTTTATTTGCTAATATTTGCTAAGAATTTTTGTGTCTATATTTGTAGACACTGAGCCATAATTTTCTTTTCTTATAGTATCTTTTTCAGATTTGGTATCAGGATTATGCTGGCCTCATACAATGAGTTGGGCAGGGTTCCATCCTGCTCAGTTTTCTCAAAAAAGTTTGTGTAAGATTAACATTCTCTCTTCCTTGAATATGAAACCATTTGTGCTGGAATTTTCTTTATGTGAAAGATGTTGGTAGTATATTCAATTACTTTAATAAGGATTGAGCTGTTAAGACTTTTAATTTCATTTTGTGTTGCTTTTGGTAAATTCTATTTTTCGAATGTGTCCATTTTATCTAAATTCCCAAGTTCACTGACACAAAGTTGTTTATCATACTTATTATCCCTCAATATAGTCGGGTCTGTAGAGACATCTTTTTCATTCTTGATACTGGTAGTTTGTATTCCCTCATTTTAGTTTTATTGCAGTCTAGCTAGGAATTTGTCAAATTTGTTGATCTTGCAATGAACGAACTTTCAGTTTTCTTGATTTTCTCTATTGCTTTTCTGTTTTTCTATTTCATTGATTTATGCTCTTTTAAAAAACAGTTTTCTTTTTTCTATTTCCTTTGGATTTGTTTTTTATTCTACCTTCGCAGAAACTTGGGTCATTGCTTTTATACCTTCATCCTTTTCTTTTTATTTTTTTGTGTGGGTTTTTTTTTTTTTTTTGAGAGAGAGAGAGAGAGCAGGGGAGGGACAGAGGGAGAGGGAGAGGGAGAGAGAGAATCTTAAGCAGGCTTCCTGCCCAGCACAGAGCCTGACATGGAGCCAGACATGGGGCTGGATCTCATGATGGTGAGATCATGACCTGAGCTGAAATCAAGAGTTGGGTGCTTAATTGACTAAGCCACCCAGGAGCCCCTACCTTTATCCTTTTCTACTATAAGCATTTACAGCTATAAATCTCCCTCTAATTACTGAACTATGGCACACGAATTTTGATATATTGCGTGCTCATTATTATTTACTTCAAAATATCTTTGCTGCTATTTCTTCATTTTCTTTTTCAAAAAAATTTTTTTAGTGTTTGTTTATTTTTGAGAGAGGGGAGACAGAGTGTGAGCAAGGGAGGGGCAGAGAGAAGGACACACAGAATCAGAAGCAGGCTGGAGGCTCCGAGCTGTCAGCACAGAGCCTGACATGGCACTTGAATCCACAAACGGCAAGATCGTGACCTGAGCTGAAGTGGGACGCTTAAACAGACTGAGCCACCCAAGCGCCCCTGACTTCTTTGAAGTTGTTATCAATTTCTAAATATTTGGGGTTTTCTGGATATCTTATTGTTACTATTTTTAGTTTAATTTAATTATAGTCAGAAAACATATTTGGTAGAATTTCATTCGTTTGAAATTTATTGAGACTTGTTTCTAGCACACCAAATTGTCTATCTTGGTGAATGTACCATGTACACTTGAAAAGAATGTGTATTCTGCAGTTGTTGGGTGCAGTGTTGTGTAAATGGCAATTAGGTTAGTGTAGTTGATAGTGATATTGAAGTCTTCCCTGTTCTCACTGTTTTTTGTTTTGTTTTGTTTTAGTCCTGTTGTTCTATTAATTACCAAGAGAACAGTCTTAAAATCTCCAACTACGATTTTGGATTTGTCTATTTATTCACTAATTCTGTCAATTTTGTTTCAAAATGCTCTATTTTTAGGCGCATATCCACTTACTATTTTCTTCTTTCAGATGCCTTTTTTTTTTATCATTATCAAGTGTCTCTTTTTATGTCCAGTAATACTCTTCACCTTGAAATCTAGTTTATATGATATTAATATAGTCACTCCAGCTTTATTATGCTTTCTCTTTTTCCATGCATTTATTTTCAGACTATCTGTTCCATGTATTTAAATGTTACGGAGAGCATACTTAGGAGTTTTAATTTTTTATGCATTCTAGCAATTTCCATTTTTAATTGGAGTGTCTAGTCTGTTTACATTTAATATAATTGTTTATATGATTGGGTTTAGATTTACAAGTTCTCTATTTTTTTCCTCTTTGTCCCATCTACTTTTTTGTTCCTCTCTCTTCCTTTCCTGACTTATTTTGGATTAATTGAATATCTTTTAGAATTCTGCATTAGTTTGGTTTTTTAGAAAGCAGGTGCCAAGGTGAAGTTACAAGTGCTAGAGATTTGCAGGGTGCAATACATCAAAAGATAAAGAGGAGAGAGAGCAGGTATCTGAGATCTGTGAAAGGAGGGAACAAAAAAGGAGGATAGGGTAGAAAGAACCTTAAACTGCACTGTGATTTTGAGAAAGTTTCTGCCAGCCTGATGGAGGATTTTGATCAAAGATTGCTGATAGATGAATATTGCACTGGGCAGAATCGGCCAAGTGCTCATATCCCTGTCATGGTCAGTTATTGGCTAACTGCAAAGAACATAGCTTTGATTCACTCACGGTGGATCCCTAAGGTGCTGCCATTAGATGCTGTCAGCTAACCACACTCCTCACAACTGTCAAGTTTCTTCTAGAAGGGAGATCCAGGTGAGGCAGGTATCTTCATGGCTGCCTCAATTTCCATTTTAATTTTTTTATTGACTTTTTAATTGTATCTCTTTGCATTAATTTTTAGTGGTTGCTCTAGAGAGTACCATATATATTTTTAGCTTTTCACATTCTGCTTAGAGGTAATATTGTACTGCTTCATGTCAAGCACTGGAACATTGCAACAGCATAGTTTCATTTACTGGCTCCATCTTTTGTGCTATATTGTCATCATGCTTATGTTATAAGCCCCACAACATAGTGTTATAATAACACTATAGTTTTTATAGTTTATAGAAAATAGTTTTATGTCTTTTAAAGAATTTCAAAGGAGTGTGTGTGTTTGTGTGTGTGTGTGTTTTACACTTACTCACATATTTCCCATTTACCATTTTCAGTGGTCTTCATTCCTTTCTCTTTCTGTAGGTCCAAATAACCTTTTGTAGAATTTATTTTTATCCTGTAGAACTTTCTTCAACATTGCAAATAGTTTAAATCTGCTGGCTATTAAGTCTTTGAGGTTTTGTTTTTCTGAAAGTGTCTTCACTTAACCTTCATTGTCGAAGAATATTTTTGCCAGATATAGAATTCTAGCTTGACTGTTGTTGCTCCTGTTGGCACTACAAAGATGTCATTCTTTTATCTCTGAGCCTACATTATGTTTGAAGAAAAATTAGTGTGGTTTTATCCTGTGTGTGATATGCCATTTCCCCTGGTTGCTTTCAAGATTTTCTCTTTGTCTTTGAATTTTAGCACTTCCAATATGTGCCCTGGCATGGGTTTATATTTTGTTTTATCTTTATTTATCCTGTTTGGAGTTGGCAGAGAGTTTTGAATTTGTAAATTTATGTCTGTTTTTACAAATTTGGATTATTATTTTTTCAGAATTCTTTTCTTGCCTATTCTCTCTTCACCCTTCCTTCTGGGATTTCAATTACACATGTGTTAGACATGCTATTATATCCCCCTGGACCTTGAGGCTTTGTTCATTCTTAAAGTTCTTTTCTCTATTTCTCAAATTGGATAATTTATATTGTTCTATCTTTAAGTTCACTGGTAACTTTTTACTATTTTTTTTCTCTAATCTGTTGTTAGGTCATCCAGTAAATTTTCTTTTCAAATTTTTCTTTGGGTTTAGAATTTCCAATTGGTTCTTTTTATAATTTCTCCTTCTCTGCTGAAATTTCTTTTATATCCTTTAGCATAGTTACAGTAACTGCTTTAAAAATCCTTGTCTACTAATTCCAGTATCTTCATAATCTGGGAGTACGTCTCTGTGGATTCTCTTTTCTTTTGAGAATGGGTTTTCCTGTTTCTTTGCATATCTAGTAATTTTGGAATGTACCTTAGACATTGTGAGTGACATAGAGATTCTAAATTCTGTCATATACCTTTAAAGAGAATTGATTTTCTATTTTAGCAGGCAGTTAATTTAATGGAAGTCAGATTCCAACTTGGTCTTCCCTGTGATGGACATTAGCAGAAATATGCTTAGTTCTTGTTATCTTTGCTGGGATACTTGAGGTCTGCTCCACATATGTATAGTATTGGGAGTAGTAAGAGATTTTCTCAGATTTTATGTACTGAATTTGAGGCTTCTCCTCTGTGGTTGTTTTCTCTCTGGGATTTCCTCCCACATTTCATAGCTGCTGTCATCTCTGATTTCTTAGCTACAACATGCCAGAGATCTAGCTACCACGTGGAACTGACTAGGTCTCCCATTACACAAAAAGCTATAAAACATGAGTAATGTATCAAGAGCCATTTTTTCAAGTGTTATCTTCCCCTTTCACTCCTGCCTGCTCTTGGTCACTCTCCAGTGCCTTCAGATAGCTGTGTTTTTTTTGTTTTTTTGTTTTTTAATTTAAAAAAATTTTTTTTCAACGTTTTTATTTATTTTTGGGACCAAGAGAGACAGAGCATGAATGGGGGAGGGGCAGAGAGAGAGGGAGACACAGAATCGGAAACAGGCTCCAGGCTCTGAGCCATCAGCCCAGAGCCTGACGCGGGGCTCGAACTCACGGACCGCGAGATCGTGACCTGGCTGAAGTCGGACGTTTAACCGACTGTGCCACCCAGGCGCCCCCAGATAGCTGTGTTTTTAAAGGTTTTTTTTTTTTTTTAAGTTTATTTATTTTGAGAGAGAGGGTGAGGCGGGGGGGAGAACATGAGTGGGGAGGTGCAGAGAGAGGAGAGAGAGAATACCAAGCAGACTTTGCCCTGTTAGCACAGAGCCCAGCATGGGGCTTAATCTTGCAAACTGTGAGACCATGACCTGAGCCAAAATCAAGAGTCAGCTGTTTAGCCAACTGAGCCACCCAGTTGCCCCTGTTTTTTAATATTTTAATCCAGAGTTCATGATTGTTATCTGTGAAAAGGTTGGTCTGATAGGAGTTATTTTTATGACCAAAAGCAGAAGTCTGTTATCCCCCTTTATAGATGAATTTAAAGACACACTACATTAAGCTTACGTACATTACCCAAGGTCATACAATTGGTAAGTGGCAGGGCTGTGATTTGAACACAAGTAGTTTGGTTCTAGAGTCTTAGGATTTGGTCCAAGGGTACACTTCAATGATATGAATTTTTAAGACAATGGCAGGAAGAATAGTAAATATTCTTGGACTCATGGAGCCTTCTGGTGTTAAGTCCTTATGCATTGGACCGTTCTCAAGATCTCATTACTCAGTGGATACTTCTCATATCTTTGGGTGTGTACATTATTTCATGTACAAAGCTTACACACAAGTTGTATTAAAGGATTATGTTGTTTTTGGTTAATTGGAAAGTAGATCTTTAGTTATGAGAAATTTCATATTTTCAGGGTTCTGTGATGTACTCCTTGGGCCGCCTTACTTAGAAACTGGTGTAGTTTATCATGTCGTTCTTTTAGTGATTAAAATAAAGAGAACTTTTGAAGGAAAGTAATATCAACAGTAATATAATGAATGTTTAAAAATTATTTATTGATGAAATTCAAAACCACAGTAATGGGATAGTTGACTTTTAAGAAGGTAAGTTTAAGATAGATTTAGCTGATGTGAACCATAGACCTTGGAAGCATAACAGTAAGACCAAACTTGGGGTACCTTGGTGGCTTAGTCAGTTAAGCGTCCAACTCTTGGTTTCAGCTCAGATCATGATCTCATGGTTTCATGGGTTCAAGTTCTGCATCAGGTTCTGCACTGGCAGCACAAAGTCTCCTTGGATTCTCTCTCCCTCTCTCTGCCCCTCCCCAACTCATGCTGTCTCTGTCTCTCTCAAAATAAATGAATAAACTTAAAAAAAAAAAAAAAACTTGAGCAGTACTATTCCTTCTTGATTGTTTCCCTTTTTCTCCTCTGGACTAAGTAGTTTCAGTTAACATTCATGAAATGATTCGTTTCATCTTATCCCTGTAGCCCTTGATTTTATCTTCACTTTGCATTTTAGAGCCTGGCTGGCTTCATGTTGATTTCACCATAGTTTGTAAGCTGATTTGTAGTGAAATCTTATTCACGTATGTTACTTTCAAACTAAAGGGAAGGGCCTATGTATTTGATTTTGGAATTCTCTCGGCATCCCACACCAGTGCTCGGATACCACAGTCAAGCTGATTGGCCAGTAAAGAGCAGGGGTTCAATACTTGATTGATTGATGGTTCTGAATTCCAGCCACTCAGTTCTGGGAAGGTGGGCTTATCTTCTGAGTTTAATAAAACTGAGTCCTTGAAGGCCGTGATAAAGATTTTGGCTTTCATCCTAAGAGTAACGGGAAGCAATGCAGAGTTTTAAGCAGTTGAGCGACAAGCCCAGATTGGAATTTTTGAAATAATTACTCTGGATGTATGTGGAGCAGTTTAATATAACCCAGTTCTAGAGTGTAGAAATTAATGTAAATGATTAAATTTTAACCCAGAGATACAATCTAGAAGAACTAAACCCCAGATAGTCTTCAAGCAGAACCCCCAAGTGTTATTTCTCTCAACTACAATTTTGAAGAATATTGAGAAGCAGAAAGTTTGAGACTGACTTTTTCTTTGGCAGGGGGGTGTGTGGGGGAGAGTCAAGGGCCTAGAATGTGAGTATTTTGCATTTCTGAAAAGAGACTTTATTTTTACAATGAAGTATTAAAGCAATATGAATATCAAGGAATTAGGGAATTGAATATCAAAAAGCTACTAAAAATGACAAGTCTATATTTTATGCCTTTATGGAAAATATATGTCATAATTTATTAACTTGAAAAAGCAAAATTAAAAATGTAATATAATTATGAAAACAATCATGCTTTCTCTTAACAAAAATACACAAAAATAGAGATGAAACTTGTTATACTTTGTTATCCACCAAATCCTGTTGCTTAACAGCTGTTAAAAAGTTATGTTGCTTAAAATGAGAAAACAAACCTAATATTTCAGTAATCATTGGAAATCTGAGTTAAAAGCATTGAGATGCTGCTAAGAGAGCAAAATTTTCGAGAGATAAAAATGTACTCTGACATGTTTCTTCTTCCCAAACATTTGTGGAGATTGAAAAAATTCCAAATGTGTCTTGAAGAAAGGAATTGACACCTCCTGAATTAAATACAGTGTTTGGCTCCTGCTTCAGACAGTATTTATTGGTAGGTTATAACAAGGTTAATAACAATTTGTTTGCTTGATTCCCCCAAAGTTTTGTAGGATTTTGTACTTCTTGTATATAACTTGCCAAATCATAGCACTCATATTCCTCATTAAAATTAACATTAAATTATGCATATGTAAAACAAACCTGGGTGGAAAAAGAAAGATTTGTCAGTAAAAAAAAGTCAGCAGAAGGTGCCCTAACAGTGGGCAATGAGTGGGGTATCAAGTTACTCTGTTTTTTGTAAACAGTGTCAATTCTGTATTCTGGGCTGAAAAACCTGGCAAATGACAGCTCTCCCTCGTATTTCCTGAGGTCATTTCGTACCATTTTAAAGGATAAATCATAAATAGACCTTTGAACTAAGACAGTCTCGCTGGACCTATCCTTTTGCGACTAACTTCCAGTCTCAATGGGATATTGAAGGGGAGGCTCGATAGAATACACAGTGGAATCCTTGTCCGGGAATGACTGCCTGGCAATTGTTTCATGGAAAACAGGGAGGGGTGGGGGACAACAACCCTGCTCTGTTCACTGGCTCTTTAATTTAGATTACCAATGATAAAGCCGGGGCTACGGCTAAAGAAAGGTAGGATGCATACGCAGAAACATTAGTGCTAATATGCTGCAGAAAGACAAGATAAATCAGCCCAGCTCTCATACATCACTGAGGGAGAAGCTGATTGCAACTTGACCATGTGCCTGAGTAGTCCCATCAGTGAGAAGAGCAGAACATGGATTAAAAAAAACTAGAATGTACCCTTAGGGCTACTGCCGTGCTGGACCTGGGAGAAGTGTCTGGTGTAAGTTTCAGCTTGTTTTATCCACGTATTTACCAGTGTGTTCCCATGCGGGGAGCTTGTTTCTCTTTCTGTGTTTTCATGGAAGCTTCAAGCATGTTTATTTACAGTCGTAGACTTCATTTTCTATGGATATAATATCAACCTAATAAAGTTCTTCATAGAGGACAGTTTAGCCCCGTGTTTATCCAGGAGAGAAATGTGAGAAAGTGATGGTTATCCTTACTGTCCATAGGAAGCCTGTGGGTGAGTTTTGTTTTTTGTTTTGCTTTTTGTTTCGTGGGGAGGTGAGGGTTACAGAGGTGGTTTTTAAACTAAAAATTCAGTTCTTTTGCCATTCACTTAAAAAAAAATGCAGTGGTAACCCAGCATTTCTTTCCTCCTGTGGTCTTTTGTTTTGAAAAACTGTGTTTGAATATGTAAGCCAGACTGCTTGGAATGCATTATATTTTATGACTGGGATGTTTGTATTGTTTCATATCTGTTATTAGACAAAATAATCATAAAGGGTGTTTTCTATGGACCTTTTTATATTCCAAAATTAAGTACAGATGGCAATTTCCAACAGTTTTAAAAATTTGTCAATTATTTAATTTAGCATCACTTAAGCATCTGCACAGGGAGAAAGCTGAGATGGTACAGAAGCTGAATAAGCATTGATTGCTCGTCTGAATTGCATCTTTAAAGTTTTCGCCTCAAATCTCTGATTTCACAGTTTATTTTTACCAAATTAGATTATCATATTTCATTATCAAGACTGCAAATGGGTGGAACTCTCTCAGATATCCTACATTTCCCGTTAGAACAGCGCGTAAAGCGCCTGCTGATTGTTACTCTGAGGGAAATTCTCATGCCGGCTCCCCGAGAAGATGGCTTAAATAATGCATGGGTAAGAGTGAAGCAAGATGGAATTTATGGCCCAGACACTGAGTTCGGGCTTTTGTTCAGACGAAAGACTACACAAGTGTGAGCATATTAACATACTCTGAGGCTCCAGGGGAAGGGCGTAACTGAATGAAATTAGTGGCCACATGGTACTGTCCACGTTATTTCAAAACAAGGTTTAAAACAGTCCACCAAGCCTAAAGTGTGGTTTGAGGAGCTGAGGAAGGGGAAACTTGAAGTGTCAGTTGCAAACAATTCCCTGACTGAAAATTCCATGGGATAGACATAGGAAGTGAGTGTTCTGTAGGGGGAGGGTGGCCCTAGAGAGAATGGATGAGTGACTGATGAAAAGCAGCATGGTGGTCTTGTTAGTAAGGAATAAACCTTGACCAGACTGCAGCATTCTATATATTATGTCTTCCATCTTGTCCTAATTAGAGGAATATGTCTGCTGAATCCTAATCTCTTTAATTGTTGATAGAGCAGGCATGCGATTTGCTATAAATACACATGAGCATTCATTTCTGAAATAATGGCTGTTGCCAAATATATTAGACCAACAGGAGTGCTGGACTAGGGAAGGCTGTGCTGAATAGTTGAGTTTTGGAGGTAATGGACCAGTTGAGAATCATTGCACAGCTGGGCCAGCAGCTGCACCCAGTGCTCTGTCAAGTTTGGCCTCCAATTTCCTTGAACTTGTCCTTGTTTGCCAAAATGATGAACATAGCAAGAGCTCGTTTCAAATGAGCCTGCTGCAAGCAAAAAAGACCCTTTCCAAGGAGTCTTTGTCAAGGTATGTAGTCAACAGTAGCAGTGGCCAAATGAGGTATTGATTAGGGAATGGGAAGTTTGAATAGTCATAAAAATAAAAACCGAAGGCAAAGTGGTAGAATGAGGTAAGCTGGCAGAAGACCAGAGTACATTAAAAGGCTGTATTGGGTCATCACTGTCCTAACTAAAGGACATATGGAAAAATCCCATAATAATATCCAGCAATAATTATCTTGTAGTTAGGAAAAATAAATAGGCCTGTGGGTTGGAAGGCAGCCCAGTAATCTCAACGCCTTTTTTCCTAACATTGTATTGTTCTGATATTCCTTGGGACTGGGTCAAGAGGAAGTGTCGTAGAGAGCATTTTATATTAAGAAGCAGTGACTAAACAATGCGATTAGTGGCAAGCCAAAATAAGAGTAGCAAGGACTTTCCTTCAATTTCTTGGTCCTGGCTTGAGCAAGTATTTATTTAGCATGTACTAATTACCCAGCATGTTCTAGATACATACTCTAACCAAGTAGATTATAAACTTTTTGAGAGCAGACATGTGGATTTATACTTCTCCTGTATAAATCCCATTTCTTGAAAACCATTGTCTTGTTATGGTAATCATTGCAAGTCTGTCTACTTTCTTGACTTTGAAGAGGTTAAATATCAAATCTTTGCTATGCGAAGGCTTTATTTTCCCCTTCCAACAAAGGTGACTCTCCTCTCTTAAGATTTGAGAGCTTGTGACTTGACCACTCACAAGTTAGGTGATTTGCGACAAAATACCCCCCAGGAGAGTCTGTTTCCTCTTGTGTGAAATGAAGAAAGTAACCCTCATCCTGCAGGACTGTGAGAAGGAGACGTGCCTAGTGCACAGGCAGTGCTTTCCTCCTTCATAGAAGATAAGCAGGATAAGTCACCATACAGACTGAGTGCGTGCTGGCCATGGAGGTGGAGGTAGATGTGGGGAGGGAATGAGGAGGGTAGCGGGAAAGCTGGCTCAGAATCTGGAGCAGAACCTTTGATGAGAATATGACCTGAGGCAGGATGGTGCCAGTGGAAATGCAGAGGAAAGGATGAATCTGAAATATATTTTAAAGGGAAAATTGACAGAATGTGGCAGCTGCTTATATTAAAGTAAAGTGAATAAGAAGATTATAAAGAAGGAACAACCATGAGGGCTGAGAGCCAAGATTATGGGTTTGTGATAATGGCAGGTTCGGGTGTGTGCGTGTGTGTGTGTGTGTGTGTGTGTGTGTGTGTGGTTTGTTCTCCAAACCCTCCAAAGCTGAAACAATACAGTTCTTCAGGGACTTATAAACCAAGAAAACATAAGAAGAGAGAAGAGGAAATTGGAGTGCCTAGTTAACTTATGTAAAAGGAAAGGGAAAAAAATCAATAATAAACCAATAATATAGGACTAACGCTGACAATAGAGTGAGAATTCAAAGAAATTGCCTAAAATGGCAAATCTATGTTTGGAGTTTTTCCCAGACAAGACCCACAATCTGCAAATAATAAGGCTCTTCTGCAATCTTGGAACTTATTTAAGTTTTCCTGAGTTAAAAAAAAATGCCACTGAAAGGATACAAATAGTGTCAGGATTGGGAAGAAAAAGAGCATGAGGAATGGAAATTCTCAAAATAGCTTGGTTTTGAAGAGGAGATGGAAGCCAAAAGATAGCTGGTTGACCTTTCAGAACTTAACCATTCATTATGACTTGTCAGAAAGTTTGACAACTGTTATTCCTTAAATAATTTATTGTGATTTTTCAGGAAATTGAAGCCAAACCACCAACTGGCAAATAGGTTGTGGTCAAATGCTCATTTGCAAATCCTTTATCAGAACAGTGTTGTAAACATCCTTGGGTTACTTTTCAAAAGTCTACACAACTCATCCTACAGTAGAAATCATGTACATTTGCAATAAAAAATTAATAGCAAAAAGACTTTTATGTTAATAATTAAAACATAAGCAGTAAGAATAAGAATGGAAAATGTTTTGAATGCCGGTACTTGGAGAAGTGCAGCTTAATTACAAGATGGTATGGGATGTGGCTATTTTAAAATTGATGCCCACTTTCACTGACTTTAAGAGACTTTGATTTCTTTAATCTTGAAATGTAGGGATTTCCTTGTCCTCCTTGAACTTTACCTTTTTTTAAAAAAATTTTTTTAACGTTTATTTATTTTTGAGACAGAGAGAGACAGAGCATGAACAGGGGAGGGGCAGAGAGAGAGGAAGACACAGAATCTGAAACAGGCTCCAGGCTCTGAGCTGTCACCACAGAGCCCAACACGGGGCTCGAACTCATGGACTGTGAGATCATGACCTGAGCCGAAGTTGGACGCTTAACTGACCAAGCCACCCAGGCACCCCTACTGAACTTTACCTTTAATAATACCTGCCATCACCAGGATTGTTTTCACACACTGAAACAGGAAAGGGAATATGGGTAAGATTAAAAGGGGAAGAAGGAAGGAGGGATACCGAAGGTAACTGGAACAAAAGTTAAAAGAAAGAGGAGAAAGAGCAGGTTTGAAGAATGAGTGAGAAAGATATTGCATGAAGGGAAGTTGAGGGAGTCCTGGCATTGAAAAGAGGAGTATGTTGCTCTTAAGGAGTAAGAAATAAGGGAGACCACTGGGCCTAATAGCTTGCTGGATCAGCCACTAGGGGGTGCTTAAGACTCAGACAAGTTGTTTCTTGAGTTGCGATGCCACTCATGTGATGGGTAGACCTGGGGATGGGAACTTTTGGTCCTCTTAAGTTTCCCCTTTTAGCCCCCTCTTGTCATCTCTGCCTTCCCTATTCAGTGTGGATACCGTGGCCTATCATTTCAACCACCCTCTTACCAATATTTTCAGTTCTCTCGTTCATCCATTTAATAAAGATGTGTTGAATAATTCCTGTTTGTCAGGCATTGTAGTATTAGATACTCAGAAATGAATAAAACAGATATATGCCAGCCCTTGGCACCTACAAGGCCAAATAAATACCAACCTTTAATCAAAGCAGTTGTGTTCTTTCTCCAGCCTCCAACCAGATGGCTAAGCACTGCTTGAGGAAATCATGTTACTGTCCAGATTGATGCTGTGATCACTTTATGACCTCCAATCTCAATTGGACCTCTCACTATAGCCCAGCAATCCTTATATAGTTTTCTAATATATTCCTGAAATTCTCTTCCCAATACCTATTTGAAGACTTTTCAACTTTTCTCCAATCTTTGACCAAATCACATCAGTAGATAGCCTTACCTCTTGGCATTCAGGATTTCAACTTCTTGCCACCAAATCTATTACCTGCATAACCCCAATTAAACCAATTGCCTTGAGTACAGTTCAACATGGTGAAAGTCAAATCTGACTTCCCAAAGCCTTGGAAGGCAATTAAAGTCTTTACTGAAAATTTCTTGAGGAGTCAGCCATGAACAAGAGGGGGAACTAATCCCAGAACACATAGCCGGATTTCCTAAAAATTGTTTGTATATGTCTTTCTCCCCAAAGTCTGGCTTCTCATGGCAGCCATCAATTTACAGATGCTCCTGACTTAGGGTGGTTCACCTTAATGGTTTTGTGATTTTACAATCATGTGAAAGCAATATGCATTCAGTAGAAACCAAACGTTGAATTTTGACTTTTGATCGTTTCCCAGGCTAGGGATAGGCAGTACCATATTCTCTTGTGATGCTGGGCTCCCAGTTGCCATGTGATCACAAGGGTAAATAACCAATACACTTACACCCATTCTGTGTTTCACTTTCAGTAAAGTAGTCAATAAATTATATGAGATATTCAACACTATATTATAAAACAGGCTTTGTATTAGATGATTTTGCCCAACTGTAAGCTAATGTAAGTGTTCTGAGAACGTTTAAGGTAGGCTAAGCTAAGCTATGATGCTCAGTAGGTTAGATGTATTAAATGCAGTTTCAACTTCCATTGGATGTATTAACCTGTTGATAACTTACGATAACCCTATCATAAGTTGAGGAAGATATATATACTCTTTTTCTGTCCTCCTTCTCTGCCTCTTCCCCTGCCCCCATGTGAATTCACCTTATCTTACTCCTGTCTGTCTGATCTCATTCCTTCGTAGGTAGAACAGACTAGTCCATCTTGATGTCTGTCATTTTCCTCCCACCCCTTACCTCAGTCAGCACAAGTCATAGATAGTTCAGCAGGGAAATCATTCTGAGTGAGAGGAAGGCATTGCGAATATTGGTGACTTAATACATACATATTTTTTAAATTGTCCGTTTGTGTACATCCCTTCCACCTTTCCACAGGTTAAAATAGAAGAGTTTTTTCCCTCCCCTGATTTCTCCACCTGTGTTCTACACCTCATTCACCTCCATCTTTATGGGTTGCTTGCTTTATGCACACTTTATTCTATTTGCTATAACTTTCACCTTTTCATCTCTAGTGGATCCTGTTCATCAGAGTGTACTGGGACTCTACCTGCTCCAATCTTAAAAGAAAAAAAAAACATACAACAAAACTTTTATCTTCCCTACATACTCTTTAATCTCCCTAACTTTTTCTCCCCTTTTATAGCTAAACTTATATCTAAATGTAGGTGATAGCCTACATTTCTTGGGTCCTTCCTTCCCCAAACACTCCTCAACCACTATGGTTTAAATTCTACCTCAGCCACTTCATGAAAGCCCCTCTAGCTAAAGTTGTCCACTGTCTACTTGTTCTGAATGTGAAGGGGATTCTGAGTCCTTAATATTTCTGCAGCATTTGACACCGTAGAACACCATCTTCTTTTCTTGTAGCTTCTATAGTTTTCTTGTAGCTTCTTGGTGCTCTCCTACATTGTGGTCTCTGTGAGTTTATCTTTCTTTTTACTTTTATTAAAATACAGGTGATATTCAGGGGCACTGTTCTTTTCTGACTTTGGGAGGAATAGGGTGGGAGTTCCATCCATTCCTGAGCCTTCTGTTAATATTTATATGCTATTGACTTCCACGCTTGGGTCACACCAGCCCTCACCTAAGGAAGTAAGATAGGGATTTCTGCTTGGAAATCTCCTCCAAACTCAAGTGGGACTTGACCCCAGAATTGGGCATTCAGGAGAGAGGCCTCTTTCTCTGACCCACTGCATTAATTTGCTAATAAATTACTCTCTCTCCCAAGCACTTCCCTCAAAGACACCTCACCATCATTATCTATTCTGTTATATTGATCTCCTTTGGGGCTGAAACACTAACTCTGAAATCTTCTTACATTCTTTCTTACTCTATTATTTATAGATAAACTTGATGGAAATTATCCCTCTAATTAAACCAAAGATTTGGAACTCAAAGCCTTTTTTGTCCCATAACTGGTTATTAAAATAAAAAGTGCTTTGCCTTTCTGTGTTTTGAATTAAAAAAAAAAAATTCTACTTAGCCACTCAGTTGGCTTCTTTGTTTCCTCCAGGTCTTTTTGTGTCCTTGAGGTAATCGAGTGATCCTGGAGCAGTGCAGGGGGTCAGCAGGGCTAGTGGGGCAAGGAGACACAGAACCTTTAATATTTTAACTTACACTGGAAAGCAAAAGGTAAATGAGTCAGTTTTACTTGTGGTCTGAGGAGTCATCCAAGAGAAAAGACTTTTAAGCCTAAACACAAACGTTCACAGAAGTACCCCTTTGCTTATATACACAGATTCCTCATCATCTGAAACTGTACCTATGTCACTTTAAAACCAGAAATGATGGGAAGAGTCTAATTTTTTTTTTAGCACTGTGGGAGTAAAATAGATTTGCAACTGAGGACATGGCCATGTGCAAGTTGTGGTCAAAAAGAGAACTAAATCTGCTAGCCTTGTTCAGTTTTACCCTGATCAAATGGGCACAGACTAATGTTCATCCAGGCCAGCCTATAAAGGCAAAGGGGTAAATATTTAAGAAATTCTTTTGAACCTTTGAATTCTAACTATATTTTGGAAAGGTTTCATGTGACATGGAAGAAGTCTAGTGGCTTAGGACAGAAAAATAAATATTTACATTGCTTATTTAACATATTTAAAGCTATTTTGTTGAAGAATATAGGATATATGTTAACTGTAATGAGAAAAAGAAAGCGGAACACCTTTCATAAATTCACATCGGGTCGTACCTAAGTTAATCCGAATTTTAACTGTTAATCGATGACCGAGAAACTGGAGAAGGTGGGGCATGCTTCAGTTGTTGGGCTCTTATCATCCAGGCATACAATTGCATTTTGAACAGATTGGAATCAAATGAACAGATTATTGGGCCACCTAACAAAACGGGCATCCCAGTAATCAATATCTGAAATAATAAAAACATGAATTAAATGTTTTTTGATCAATATTATTCACACAACTCATATCCTTAATGATAATGCTTAACTGAAAGACAGACCTTTGCTTCAAGGTTCATTTGCAATCCTCAGAGAACTCTAAATTTGTTTTGACATCCCAGTGCTTCTGGAAAATATGAGTCCTGTATTTCATTTTGTGGAATTAGAGTGGACTGCATAATAACGTGCTCTTACATAACACAGACCATCTCTACTTTTTCATTCTAAGTTTTAAAAAGAGAAATGTGGAGGGGCACGCAGAGTGGGAGGAGCCTTGGAGCGGAGTGAGGAGCTAAGTGTATAATTCTGTCCTGTCAATGGTGCTCGTACATAGATATGTGTATTTATTTTGAGGGAGAGAAAGAGTGAGCATGAGTGGGGGAGGGGCAGAGAGATAGGGAAAGAGAGAATCAAAAGCAGGCTCTGCACTGTAAGCGCAGAGCCCGACTCGGGACTCCATCCCACAAACCGTGAGATTATGACTTTAGCCAAAATCAATAGTCTGACCCTTAACCGACTGAACCACTCAGGTGTCCCGTGCTCATACCTTGCTTAAAGCATTAATTTGTGCAGAGATCTGAACACTGCAGGCAGCTATTTGTCTGAAGCTGACATTTCTGTTCATTTAGAGGACAGAATTATGGTCCAGCTTCATCATAACTAAGTGGAGTCCTATAGTTTTTCCTAATCTAAAAGGAGAATGTAGGAAGGGCTTCAAACTCTTTAAAAAGACAACTAAATTCTAAAATTCGGTGTTGGAACAAGTATAAGCTTATATTAAGTCACATTTGGAGCACTGCAGAAGGAAAGACCTGTGGATGTGGTCTTCCCAAAATACTAGCATCAGGGCAAATCTGTCAGCGTCCTCAGCTCATTCTGCAGCGGAGAGGCATGTGGAGCTACAAAGACAGACGACTCGTCTCTCCCTTGCAAAATGAGTCCTACGTTTTTCAGGCCATTCTAGGCCTCTGGGGAGGACAGCAGTTCGTCCAGAGACCCAGACAATGCTGCAATCATCCACGTATGTCATTTTGCCTTAGAACCAATGGTGATCTTCCACAGGAGCTCCTGATGTTTGTTCAGAAATCAGAGCGTAGGTGGCTGGAGAACCATTTTGACTACAACAGTTGAGAGCTGGTCCAAAGTTAGAATAAGACAGAGGCTACCTTATACTGCCCCTGATCAACTACCATTCACAGCATAAAATCAAGATTTTATTTTATTTTGTCATTTTTGAGACATAACAAACACTGCATTCCCCAGCTAATAGCATTAGCCAACTAAATTCTTTCAGGAGTGAGAAGAGGTTCTATAATATTTGTTCTTTGAGATGTTCCTCAGTCTTGGAGGGACTGGCATTTTACCCCGTGTCCCTTTAAGCTATCTGTGTGCTTGTTTCCATTCATTCATTGACTCTTATTGTGTGCCAGGCATTATTCTAGGCATAATCTGTAGAGCGGTGAGCAAGACAGATTTATGAGAATGGTAAAGTGTTCACCCAAGAAAGCCTCTTCAAAAGGCACTTTTATTAGCACAGGAGCTTAGTATCATCACTTTATATTGTCCATAGCTCATGTGGAAAAGGAAAATTTTCTTTGTCTAAATCATAGGAGGTTTTGAGTCCTTTGTTTTTAAAGTCCCAGGAACACTTCTTCAACTTGAGACTACCCAAGGCCATTTAAGTGACACAACCTAGGTCTCATCTTTGTTACTTATTCTTTAATGTGAATGGCACTTGAAAGGGCTTAAAGTAGCCTACGTGAAGAAGAAGGGCTCTTCAGATAATTTTTTTCTAAAAGCAGAGATATCTACTCTTGACCCGGATGAATGTCCTGACTTCTAAGTTTTTGCACACTTCAGAAAGGCTTGACTTCCTGCTAAATAAAGTGTTTGCCAAAAAATGAAAAATAACACAAGGAAAAACAGCCAGTCAAGGGCCTGGCATGTGGTAGGTGCTTAGTAAGTGTTTATGGTACCAAATCTGAAGCCAACCAAAAACTTATTCGGAGGCCAAAGGTTAAGTTAAAAAACAAAACTGGCTTTCTTCTCCTCTATGAGAATCTCTAGAATGATTCATTTCCTTTTCTGTAAAGTGTGAATACTAATCCTTAGCTCATGGATTTTTAGGGAGCCTAAGTGAGATAAAACGGGAAAGCTCTTCATAAACAATTAAATTCTTTTCAAATAGAAAGTTTATTATGAAAAAAAAAAAACGAGCCTGAAGCCTTGATAAATTCATTTATGTATTGTGTTCTCGTGAATAGCAACAAGTTAAAAAACAAACAACTAATATGCGCTATTTTGACCCTCCCCAATGAAAATATTAGAAATCTTTTTGTTGGAGCACCTGGGTGGCTCATTCGATTCAGCATCCGACTTCAGCTCGGGTCATGATCTCACGGTTCGGTTTGTGAGTTTGAGCCCACATCAGGCTCTCTGCTGTCAGCGTGGAGCCCACTTCAGATCCTTTGTCCCCCTCCCTCTGCCCCAACCCCTATAGAAATCATAGGAAATCAACCCCACTCATGCGTGTTCTCTCTCTCTCTCCCTCAAAAATAAACATTTAAAAAATATATATATTTTAAAAGTTATTTCCCCTATGGGTAATTTTATACCTGTATATTTTGAGGAAAATAGTAGAAAGCAAAGGAAGGCCAACATCTTGAAAAGAGCTAATGCTAGATTTTGTGTATTGAAAATCACAGAAAATTGGTCTCTGGTATTTAGATATCTTCACCCATGTCACTGTGTGGGGTATATAGGACTAGAGAGTGTGTTCAGAACAACTCGACTCAATCTTCAAGTTGTAAGCCCAGTCACTAAGCCATTTGATCCCTCACTGCATCTGGTGACTTTTACTAAGTTGAGCCATACAAAATTGCTAATATTCAACCACTTTGGGCCTACAAAAGTGTCAATTGTATATATTCAGCCTAATGTCATTATATTTCTGTTCTTGCATGGGGATTCTTTTGTTTATCTGTTCAGTCTGATATAGACAGCTAGAGGGTAGGGATTATGTCCAATATCTAAATTGAAGCCTGGAAGTCTGAGCTCACACAATATAAAATATGAAAAGAATCCATAAAATATCTTCTCACCTGAGCTGTAGATACTATTTCTGACACCCTTCATGGAGACATTGCAGTGGAAATCATAGGTGTTTAATAGCTGGGGACGCCCTGAAGGTGAACTCCTCGCTCCCAGGGAATGATCAGCTCAAACTAGGAGCCATCCTGGAAACTCTGGTACCCCGGGGGTACTGCACTCCCCTGGAATCACCTCCTCATCTCTTATTCCCACTTCTTTCCCACCTAGCCTCCCTATGCTGTCACGGCTGCTTTTGCCTGAGCTTACCAATTAGAGGGATTGAGGGTATCTGCTGCACTGCTTTTTAAGCCTTTTCTATGGTATCCCCAGAATGGCAGCCCAAAGTAGGAATGCATTTTACATCAGGACCCTGTACACTATGATGTATTACACATGTATGTGGCTGATGTATTTATATCTATATCTTGTATATATATTACCAAGCCAGTTCCCAATTTTGAGAAGCTGTCCAGAATATCTTTTTTGAAATTAGGGTCCAGTTAAACTTGTGGAGACTTTAAAGCTTCATGGGAGAGGGAAAAAAATGCCAGCTCAGTCTTTAAGCTTTTTATCCCCCTTAAGCAGCTGTGGCCTGTATCGGTTTATGTCAGGATTTGTTTTCCTATTCCTGTTTTTGAGCAGCCACAACCTTGGAGACGAGCTCTAAGATGGGGCTATGGCTTCAGTTACAAAGTTCTGAAACCCATGTAATTAATTCTAGATGGTAATGGCTCATTTCAGTTGCTGTGGAATGTCTTAGAGTGACCAGGAATATCACCAGCATTCTGCTTTTATACGCATGGATATAGCCGGTGAGGTTATTTATCTTTTGCCTGTTTCTTATTCCTACAATGATTTTATGATTTTATCATATCTATAAGTTGATATTTAAGTCTATAAAAATCCTGTGTAAAGCCATCAAACTGAATGTATATTAAGGATTATGCTATTTGGATGAGCAGCTTGGGAATATTTAGGTTTTGATCAAAACCTTTGAAATGTTTTCAAAAGAGCTGTAGCACCTTTTGCTCAATTTAAAAATTTGGTATAAAACTTGTATATTTATTTCTATTAGAATAAGAAAAATAAACGCCACTTGCCAGCCTTGGGATTCAGATAACTTACCTAAATGTGGCTTGGCCAGTGGCCCACTGCTTTTAATTCACAAAAAGCCACATATATTTTCTTTTTAAAAATTTTTTAAATGTGTATTTATTTTAGAGAGAGAGCACGAGTGGGGGAGGGACAGAGAGAGAGAGAGAGAGAGAGAGAGAGAGAGAGAGAGAGAGAATCCGAAGCAGGCTCCAAGCTCTGAGCTGTCAGCACAGAGTCTGACACAGGGCTCGAACTCACAAGCGGTGAGATCATGACCTGAGCTGAAGTCTGACACTTAACCGACTGAGCCACCCAGGAGCCCCTCACATATATCTTCTAAGGCAAAAAAAGAGACAGTTACTTCTCCCTATAAGGTTCCATCATTATCAAACCAGACTGTATCATATCTGAAACCCTGCTAATTTGCAGGAATTAGAGACATCAATAAGACTTTTCTTATTCGAGTTTCAGAATGTTGCTCAAAAGGGAAACTTGTGAATTCACTCGCCTTCCATTTTTCCTGATTTTTGAGGTGTGGAGCCTCTCAGCAGAGTGTTTTGATGGGTATTGGCATGCCGTCTGCCGGAGAGAGAGCTGACTCAAGTGAAATGTGGCAATCACAGGACATCGCTTTTCAAGAACTTGGAGAAATGCCTCCCAGAGTCCAGGGTTAGATGGAGTGTTGTGGAGGGTGAGGCACAAAATCTAGATGATTTATCTCAGCTTCTGACCCATTTTATATCCTTGAGTAAATCACTTAACCCTTCTGTGCCTAGGCTTTCAGTTGTAAAGTGGAGATAAGGTCCCCATTTCCTAGACCTCATTTGAAGGGATATTATACATTCTGACAAAAAGAGGAAACAAATTGCTCTTGGCACTGAAGGAAATTCCACAGGGGAGTTGCAACTTTTTTTTGAGATGGTAGCATTATGGAGATAAGCAAATGATCATCCAAGGCAAATATATATTAAAACGAGGGTAAGTCCTTCGGATCCAAAAAACATTTCTTGTGAAGGTAGTATATTCCAGGCACTTTCCCATTTACTCTTCCATGGTTCTTTAATCCTCCCAGTCAGGAAGGCCGGGCGGCAGTTGGTTAGGGTCCTGTTACTGGTTTTATAAATAAAGAAACTGAAGCTTAGAGAAGTTTATCAGCCTGTTTGAGCCATACAACAGGAGAGAAGCAGAGCCCAGGAGCAAGCCTTCTGGTGCTGGGTCCCATATCCTTCTCATGACACACCACCTACCTTTGAGGTGACATGAAAAGATGTGAGAACTAAAATCACATAAATCTAAAATCCAATTTCTGAGACACCTGGGTAATTCAAATATCTGTATTTAGTTTCTAAATTGTAACTTAGTTTCTACAGTCCTTCTCTCCTGGAATCAACTATACCTCTCTAATGTATAGATTATCACCTTGTTTCAGCTTTATTGTTTCTACCAAATATATGTTAACTGCTAAATGGTTTTTACTGGTACTTTTAGTCCCTGTTAACACAACTCTTCAGAGGCATATATGGGCAAAGCTAGGATTCTTTTTGAAAATATATGACCGACTGGCTTCTGGTGAGCAATCGTAGCAGCATTGTTATGCCTGTCTTTACAATTTACAACTTTTAGGTTAAGGAACTTTTTAAGCCATCTGGATGGTCTGCTAGTTGCCAAGCCCTGGTTGTGTATTTCTTATAGTATAGGATTTAATACTCATGGGGGTTCTGTTGCAGTCATACTGTCCTGCACAAAAAAGTAAAATCTGTTGTGTCACCAAACATGCCCTCTCTTTGCCTTGAGTTAGAGATTATGTTTTTGAAATCTTGTCCGAGAGGCTGAACAGCTGAGCAAATTCTTGCTTTTCTTTCCAGCTTCCCAAGCAGCAGTGGTGTTGCCAACCCCACCTCACTTAGGCTCTCGTTGTCTATGAACAGTTCAGGCTGACTGGAACACGTTTATTGAATGCCCATTCCTTGGGTGCATTAGTCAAATGCAATTGATTGTTATAATACACCACCAGCTCAGGGAAGGTAATGGAGCTCTTTAATTGGAGATGCTACTTTAGAGGACAGAGTGTAAATCATTGAATACAAAGTCCAATGATTTTTTCCACAGTGACTACAACGTGTCCATGATTGCACCCTCAATATAGTCAGACAAAAGAGGAATGGCTGATATTCAAGACTAGGCATTGGGAGACTCCTAAGAACTCTAAGATTCGTCCTATTTTCATCTTGTCTTGAAATATTCTCATGTGTCCTACTGAAACCTTGGTTCAGAGGGATGCTACTGTGTGTGTGCATACATGTACATTTAAGATGACAATTACAATTTAAAAGAATTTGTTAGAGAATACTCTGGAAGCCAAGACATCTCAACTGTCTTCCATTCGTTACAAATACAGTCCTGGGACCGTATTTTTTAGAAAATATCAGAGTGGCTCCAGGTCTTTCCTCCTTAGCCCTTCAGCTGCTACCTTTTCTTTCCTAATTCAACAGTCACACAGCTGAAGATATGTACAGGTGTGATGATATAAATCTTTATTTATAAAGATTTCCTTGCTGCCATTGAGTTTAAAGAGAAGAGTTTAAAGTCCAGTCCAAGACCCAGATGACAAGCCACTCCCTACTCCAGACAAACCTTCCTCTTCCAGGCTTTCTTTATACCTTGTCAGGCTATGACACCAATTAGACCCAGCCCTCTTGCACACTTTGGTGTGCCTCTCAGAGTAAAGACCTCTCCCTCTGCCCTTGCTGCCTGCATCCTGGAATACACCTAGCCAAGGGCTGGTCTGAATCTCTTTCTTTGTGACTGTTCTTAAGACCCTGGGGAGCATTAGGTATGAAGGACCTTCTGTCTTGGGAGAGCAGTGACTCTACTAACTGTTGTGAAGATAGTGCTGTTTAATTCCAAACATATTAAAAACCTGCAGTGTGAATAGATCCTCATTATTTTTTGTTCTCTTACTCTAAGAAGATCCCTAAGAATAGAGGCAAATAGACTGAGAAACCTTGTCTGTGACCCCTCCGTGACTCAGCCAGCATTGCAAATTGCCTGTGGGAGTTGGGCTTTGAATTTGTTAAAACAAATTACTGAAGTTGGTGCTCTTTGCATTAGAATCTGCACTTGGCAATGAATTAATTCCGCACCCACCTTGTGAGAAAAAACAAAGCATAAGGTTAGAGAGGCAGGGACACATAACTAGAGATGGAGAGGTGACGCTTGGGCTCTGATCCCACAATCATTTTTGTCTAGGTTCTTCCCTCCCAGTTTCCCTCAGTCATTTTCTTTTCTCTTTGTCCTGCTTGTGCCCAAAGTGAGGATGAATGGTTGCTGATGGGCCCATTCACACTCTCATCTTTTCCTTACATCAAGACATTCTAGTGTCCATGTGAGGTTGGATCCAGAAGAATTCTGTGTGTGGCAGCTGCGGGACACCTATTTCTACTTCATCCATTTCCAAGAAGGACCAAAACCGCAGCTGGGGCACATAGCGACTTTCCATCTTTTAACTTTTTTTTTTACAATGAGAATGTATTATTTGTGAAGTTCATTAAATATATATATAAATATAGGAAAGTTGCAGCTAAGTTTTCTGGGAAGAGCACACTGAATTGCTTCCCAAAGAGAGTGTTCAGGAAACCAAAGGTGGGCGTAATGGAAGTTTTTCTTTTTTTGTTTTGGTAGTGGTTGGTCTATTTTTATGATGGATCAGGAGAGAGGTTTTTTTCCATACTTTTCGGGAAACATACCTGCTCAGCCTGCAGATGAGCCAGGCATTGTACATAGCTGGCCAGGGCGGCCCCCTACCTGCAGATTGAATAGAGTGGGGGAATCTCATGCCCATTTGCTGACTGGAACCAGAGAGTCCATCATTAAAGATGGGTGAACATAACGTTACTCAGGTGCTACTGTCCACACCCCTTCCCTGCTGCCTCCAGAGCTTTGGTGGACTTAGAGCTCAGGGTAGCTTAGGGAGGTGCAGAGGTCAAGGCTATTCTTAGTTTTCGTGAGAGGCTGTGCACTATAAAAAGTGCTTCTCTAGGCTACCAGCCACCAGACATGGCACCGCATCTTCCTTGACCTGAGATTGACCTCCCATAAATGCACGTTGTATGGTAGTTAATTGTTTCTATGTCCGTCTTCCTTTTATCTGTTAGTTCATTTGGGGCGGGAGTCGTGTTTTGTCCATCTCTATTTCTAGCACCCAATACAGCGCCTGACAGTTGATGCTCAAGAAATGACAGTTCAATGAATGATGTAAGGTCTGAACTTCAAACAATTGATTTATAAATGCGCTTTTGAGAACTGGGGTTTTCCTATGGTTGGATATTAGGGAAAGGCCTAGAAACGCAACCGTTAAAAACGGGAACGGCTAAACCCAGTGTTTTGGCTTTGGAACAAACAGCCTATGTTCAAATCCTGGCACTTCTACTCACTAGCTGATGACTTGAGCAAGTTCCTTAACCTCCCTCTTCCTCAGTTTCCTCATCTGTAACCTACAGATACCAAAATTATCTACCTTCTGGTCTGGTGGTTAGGATTCAGTGAGACAATTAACACAAAGCTTTAACAGCAGGACACACAGACAAGTTCATTTCATTGTTCATTCTTAGCCATTGTTATTATTCAGAACCTTTAACATGGGAATCATTCTAGTTGGCCAAGTTTTCTGAAAACCCGTTACATACCACAGTGTTTCTTATTTAACTAATTTAGAGATACAGCTTTTAAAAATGGCTTCTACTTCCCAAAACAGTATAATGAACATCCTAATCTTTAATTCCGGAACGTTATCATAAGCAATCATTATTATCCCGTGCCTAACGCAGGAATAAGTGCCCCAGCTTGTAGGTACGTGTATGGTTGACAGGCTTTTCTGCTCTGCTTTTTGAGTTCTTCTGTCTGACCTTCCTCAATGGTCAGCTCTCAACGGCCTACTTTTAGTACCTTCTCTCACCGTTAGAATTTTCTTTTCTAATATGCTGTACTCTGGGGAATCAAAGCATATTTTAATTATATATAAATAAGAGTGACTTGATGAGGCTCTTAATGAGCTCTCTCATGACAAAAGTGAGTGATTTTTGCAGTTTCCAAATCGGTTATCTCCTATTTGTCATCAATATCCCGTATATTTATGACAGATGAAGTCTTGCCAGACACGAAAAAGTTATTGTTCTATTTTCTGTCCTACAGTTTTAACTGGAATTCAACATAATGCCCTTGGGCTGGGGCTCTTAGCACTTCCTCTAAACAGAAGGAAGCAGCCTGTGCTCCCGGGTGCAAGTCCTAGATCAGCACTTGATTTCTTTTCTAACAAGGACAATAAGACAGAATCTCACTTGTCAGTAGGGCTTAAATGAGATAGTACTTTCTCTTATGTTAACATATACTTGGTTACTGCAAAATGCGAAAAGTGTTATTATTAGCATTAGTGGTACTCCATCATGTTTGCAGGGTTTTTTATGTATTTCCGTGGATCTGCATGGAGAGAGAATACTGTGCATGCCTTATCAGAGAAATTCATCAGTGGCCTTTAAATGAAGTACCTTCATTTAAAACATTTTATGAAACCATTGTGAAGCTCCTGTCTAGTGGATGATGGAGGAAGGTGGGGGAATGGGTAATGAAAATGCCACCCTGTGGTGTTCAGTAAGCTGAGACGAGGGGGAGAAATCCCATTTTCTCATGGATTTTGCCCGTAAGCTCTTTTGTACATACAGATGGGAAAGTGTTAAAATACGCATGTGGTGTGTTCATAGATTTTAATAAGGAGCCGTTGATAAGTAGATCTGGTAATTTTTTGTAAATTTATATTAAATTTCTCAAATTAAATTTATTAAGTTTATTTCTGGGCTAATCTTCTGCCCCGGTGTGCACAGTATGAAATGCTTTGAGATTATTTAACTAATGTTCTTTTTCTCAATTTTGAATTTATTTTGCTATCTCTCTCTGTCTCATATTCATTTCCTAATCTCTTTAAACCTCTGTGGGTATCCACCTGGAATGAATTCCTCTTTGGAGTCCCATGTTCTCTGTGGGTAGCTAACCCCATGGTTGCCTTCAGAATGGGCCCAGTTTTGCCTTTATTATTCACTTAATGGGCCCCACTTAGGGCATGTTTTACTCTGTTGCTTAACAGAGTGCAGGAACTTTAGAGAGATGACTAGGACAAAAATTCATGTTATCTGAAAGACAAGGAGACCTAATTTAAGCCACAAAGAATTTCAAAAAGTACCTTGTGAAGCTACTGGAGGAGGAGAAGGGTGGAGGCCATGTGCTATGAGAGAAGCATATGGAATTCAGAATCTCAAGACCTGCATTTTTATACGTTGGTCCTGCAGTTCATAACTGTGTGAGTCACTTCATCTCAGAGACTCTGTTTCTCCACCGACAAATGTGAGGATAGGATAATATCTGTTACATCTATATTCTAAAGCTGAATAAAGTTTAAGTGAGATGCAACACCACTGTTAGGAAGCCAGACGCTAGATCCAGGAATTCTGAAGTGCTGTCTTCTTGGAGCATTAGGGCGATTTTCCTACATTCAGTTGCTTCAGGTCAAATTATTGTGCTTCCTCATGTTACATCATTAAATTTTAAACTTGCCTTTTGATTGTCCACTGATTTGGAAGGATGGAGAGGGGCAGGGAAGCAGATGACCCAGCACATGGGGAGACATCAGGACTAGGTTTGTTTTAAAGCAGTGAGTTTTATCTGTAAAAAGAAGCTACCCCAACCTCAAGGACCCTGAGGCCACGCCTGTTCTGCTAAAAGGTAAAAAACATTCAAATCAGAGACGGAGGAAGACTGTGAAAAGAAAGATCAGCTCCTTGGTCAGACATGCATCAGAAGAAGGAAAATAGGGCCTGTCATTAAGAAGAAGTCTGCTGGGTAAATACCTGGTGAAGTTTTTACCCAGATGTTTTCACTCTCCTAGAAGATGTCTTTAGAAAGGTGGGTTTGGTTAGAAGCCTGCTGCAGTTAGCAGTATCTAAGGGAGGACTTCAGCCACAGAACCAATGCTCACATGGTTGTTAGGACCACAGAAAGCCCAACCCAAATCTAACTTCAGGCAGCATGAAAATGAGATGCAAAATATGGTATGGAAGAAGGCCAGAGTGTCCAGTCCTTCCTTAACTTGTATTTAGGTTAGTGAAAAGAACAAGTCATGTGTAAGAGTCAGTTTTGAGTAGAGGAGGGGAGTGATATATACAGTCAGCAAAATAATTGGACGCGTGGTGTTGGGACAACAGCTGGTACCAGACCAATTTTTGTCTTCATCGATCAGGCTTCTTCTAGCAACTAAACTGCCACCACAGCAATTTTGTTACAACAGTGACCTGTGATCACAGTGTTTAAATTCTACTCTACCCATGTAACTCCACCCCAGGACCAGGGAGCCAGCAGTGAGCTGTTAAAATGTATAAAGCCGTTCCTTGCTGGGAGGCCACTACGATAACAGTGTCTCCAAGTTGGAAGCCACGAAAACGGTTTGAAATATTTTACCTTCAGATACAGGACCTTAATCTCACGTTGACCTTGGACTGTAATTTGGATAACTAGCACTTTTATTCCCCATTTGCAGCAGGGAGGCAGATTGGTTAGAAACCCTGTGTTTGCAGTCAGTAGATAGTGTTCATGCATTGGAATTCCTGTCTTGGATTCATGTTTGTAATGTCAATGCTGAGTTTGCCCAGAAGACAGGCTTTTTCTTGAAGGAACTCATCCAAGATCCCTCTGGCTTCCTCATGCCACTGGGTCAGGCCGCACTTTCTTTTTCAAGCTTTACCTAGCTGCAGATCCAAAATCAATTCCCCCTTACATAAAAACTCTACATTTGCATTTGAGCCTTCCCTGTTCCATTCCTACCTTACTCTGGGAGCATTTTTAGAAAATACGGCAGCAGTGGTGTTCAGTGGGTCCACACCTAAAGGCCCTGAAAGAATTTGCAAGGGATCACGGCCCATTCGGAATGGTCAGTGCCTTTGCTGTTCCATTTGTTAAATATTTTGAATATGGTCCCCATGATATGCCATCAGTTTTATCCGATAAAATACACATGCAACATACATCAGCTTAGCAGGCTTCAGTTTTTGATAAAAAGTGAGAAATTTATTTAGGAAATGTTGATGGAATTTGAAAATCATTTGCATTTTTCTTGCTTTACCTACTTTCTAGTGAAACTGAGCAGTAATTTGTAGCAAACCCTGTTGTTGCCCAATTCCATATACTTTGGCCTATTTCTGAATTCATCTGCAGCGGCAGTGGACACCTGCCCTTGGGCGTCTTCCTACCTCAAGCATCTGTGTCTCTCTGCTTTTGTCTGTTGAGGGATCATCATAGCCAACAAACTAACCAAAAATTATCAAGGATTTGATGCCTCTGGGGTAGCATTCAACAGATAAGGGGTGAGGGTTGGTGGATAAATGCCCCAGCTTCCTCATCCCTCCCCAAGACCTTGTTGAGGTTTGTTCTACTCACTTCTTCAGTGGGTCCCCAGTGAGACGGAACCCCAGTTCCCCGCAGCAGTAATCCACTCATTAATATGCCCATTATCCCCATTATTGGCTTTTCTCTCTTCCCTGCCTCACTTTCCCCACTTTCTTACATGTGCTTCCTGAGATCACCCCCTGAATACACTCTCTGAACCCAAGACCTTGTCTCAGGGTCTGTCTCAGTGGAAGCCAACGTAAGATACAATTTTTTCGTGACATACCAGTCCTGGTTTCCAGCCTCTTGCCACCAGCACCTCTAAATCTGTTAGAAATGCAAATCGATCAAGTTCTGCCTGAGTTCCAAACCTTAAATGGTTTTCTCTTGCCTCAGAATAGAATCTAAGGTAGCTGTTGCAGCTTAGCGCCCTTGAGTGGCCTGGCTGCTTCTTCACTCCAGCTGCATCTGAGATGTATGATGTGAAGTGTTTTCCAGATGCTTCTACGGGGGGCTACTCTTCGTTTCTCATCTCTACCTCTGTCCCCCCAACCCCGACCTCATCGCTGCTTCCCTGCACTGCTGTTCCTCTGTCTGGGCTGTTCTTTCCCACTGTCTTAATTACCCACTCCTTCACATCCTCAGCTTCACAGGAACCTTCTTGGACCTTCCCAGCTTAGTCCAGTCTCTCCAACATGTGTTCTAGACTGTGCTTCTCCTTCAAGAGCTTTGCGTATTTGCAATGATGTGACTTATTTTCAATGATGTATTTAATGTCTTTCTTTCTCTAGGCTAGGGATCTGCAAACAATTACAGGTTTATTGGAACACAGCCACACCCATTTGTTTTCCTATTATGTATGGGTGCTTTGGGGCTACAATCAGAAAGTTGAACATTTGCAGCAGAGACCCTACTGATCAGCAACATTCTCAAATATTTGCCATGTAGACCTTTACAAAAATGTTTACCAATGCCTCCTCTAGGCTATGAACTCTGAGAGTGAAGTCTCTTGCTCACTTTTGTGACCTGGCACTCGACACAGTCCCTGACATGAACCACCCATATATAATTTTTTTTTTTTTTTTACTATGTGACTTGAAATAAAGTTTCTATGAATGTTGCCTTTTTTCCTTCCTTACTATTGCCCCCTTCTTTTGTTAATTCTGCTTGTGCATGCGGCAATGCTACTCATAGCAGGTGAAACATTTCCAGACCTACAGATGATTATGTAGTACAACCTTGTAGCCCTTTATCAGACAGAAGTCAGATTCCTGTCTCCATTGTGATGTCTACTAGTTTTATAGGCAATGCTTTTACTAAAGAGGTAAAGATTTTATTATCCCTTTTCTTTCTTTCTTTCTTTCTTTCTTTCTTTCTTTCTTTCTTTCTTTCTTTTTTGCCAGGTGTTTCAGACCAAGTGGGGCATGATGTATACTATATAAAGTGTTTTCCAGATGCTTACTTGGTTGAAAAGAATCCCACTCCTAAGTTTTCTTGGGAAAGCATGCCCTAGCTAGATTTAATTTTAGAATATCAGTGTATAATGAAGTAAAGAAGTACCATAGCTTTTATTTTAATGATACTGGGTGCAAAAACGTACATGTTCCATGCTGCTGTTATCATTTTTCACATACAAATTTTATCATCTCACCCTTTTCTTAAAAAAATAAAAGGTAGTATTTCCCCCAAGCATCTCTGTGATGCCTAGAGAGACTTCTTGAATCTGGTTTATGAACTTTCCTTTATAATCTTATCTCCTGATGTTCTAGGATAGAGGATGTAAAACCAAGGCCTGTAGGCCACATTGAGACTGCTGCTTGTTTTTGTAAATAAAGTTCTGTTGGAACACATCTGCACTCATTTACTCACATATTATCTATGGCTGCTTTTAGGTATAATGGCAGAAGTGAGTGGTTGTGACTGAGACTGTATGGCTTGTAAAGCCTCCTATATTTACTTGCTGCCCCTTCACAGAAGAAAATTTGCTGTTCCTTGCTTTAGGAAACTCCTTATATTGACCATGACCATCTGCTCTCACCATTTCCTGTGCTTGCCAAACTTTGTTGTGTCTCTGAGCCTTTGCACAGACTGTGCCCTCTGTCTGGAAAAGCAGCCTCCTTTTTCCTGCTTAGAAAACTTATGCAAGCTATCAATTCCCTGCTTGGTTTTCATCTCCTTCGTAAAACTTCTGTATTCCCCCAAATGCATTTTTTTCTTTTCTGAGTTCCCATAGCACTTTGTACAGATGTGTATCAGGAGTACTTATCATTGCTGTTTGTATCATAATTTCTAGTTTTTTCTTTATCTCCTACTAGAGTATAAGCTGTAGAGGATCAGGTTCTATATCTTTATTCAGTGTATCCCCAGGTGCTTAGCAACAAATAGATACTGAGAAGTGGCTGATTAATATCAGAAGGTTGCCTGCTATTAACCAGTGCACAGGAAAGGTATGGTGTTAATCAGAGACACACAGAACAGTCGGAGGAATTAAAGAATTTTTAACTTTAAAGTGTTTAAGAATTGTTTTTGGGAGTGCCTTAGTTGGTTAAATGTCCGACTTTGGCTCAGGTCATAATCTCATAGTCCATGGGTTTGAGCCCTGAACTGACAGCTCAGAGTCTGGAGCCTGCTTCAAATTCTGTGTCTCCCTCTCTTGCTCTCTGCCCCTCCCCCACTCATTCTTTCTCTCTCTCTCTCTCTCTCTCTCTCTCAAAAATAAATAAACATTAAAAAAAAAAAGAATTGTTTTTGTTCTACTTTTCCCCTTCCTGCCCTTACAGATGGAAAAAAAAAAGGAAGGGACTTGCCCAAGCTGACTGAGCAGCACCACCTCACAGAGACCCTATGGTGGGGGTTGACTAGACAGTGTGTTAATTGAGAGTTAACTGCTTAGTGAAATCGTTAGTACTTATTTCCATGGTGAAGGAAGCAGGGAATTTGTTGGTGGGCAGAAAGTAGATCGGAGACTTTTAGTATTAGCTCCATCTTTCATTTGCAGACAAATAAGTTGATTTTCTACCTCCCTCAGTTTTTACCTTTGGTAAATAAGGGTGATTCTGATTCCCTGATATTGTTTCTACCTTTATATGTAAGTGTTGAAAACTTGTTTTGAACCCACCATGGCCTTTGCAATAGCAGCTTTATGACCTGGTTTGCTATGACCAACTTAATATTTTTCTTCTCTTCTATGAAAGGTCGAATTCAAAATGGAAAGCAGCCTTTTTAAAGAGTTTCCCTCATGTGTCTGAGTAATGGTAATTTCATGTTGCTAGAGCCAGTTAACTGCTGGATGCTTCATACTCTCCAAGTGCCTAATGGGGGGAATTTGATCTGGCGAAGAGCCCAGTCGTCCATCTTCCTGAGGCTGGAAACCACTTATGGGGTGATAAGGATGAACTTTAATTGACTTCCTAGGCACCCCTTCCTTGAGGGAAAGAAGAGGAGAAAAGGAAAGGAAAGAGTGCGTGCTGACAAACAATTTCTGAGATTGATAGTTTGGACCTAATTTTAAATACCAATAAAATCATATTTGTCATGTCAAAGATCTATTTGAATGAAAACTCACAAACTAAAATCTGTTTTTTAATATTTATAAAGTTATAAGAGTTGTGGCACTGATTTTTTTTCCTTGAAGAGATCACATGGCACTGTCCACTTTTAAGTTAATGGGCTTTTAACATCTTTGGGGGCATGTTTCATAACGAAAGAAATCCATTTTTTGCTGGATTTCCATTGTTAAGGTTTTGGCAATAATACTTATGCATGGTAATAATGTCAGTAAAGAGGTCTTGTTTGCTTACAAACAGATTTCAATTGTTGAGAGACCAAATTATATCCTGTTGCTATAAACATGGGCAGTATTTGGTCTCTATTCATCAAGCTACTTTGTAATTAGGATTGCATCCAAATAACAAGTGCCTCTTCTCCCATGGAGGTCATTTCAACTTGCAATTTTCACTGATGGAACAAGGTTTCATAAGAGGACATGTCTATGCACAAGCATGAGTTTTAATCAAATCTATATGTATACATATATTCAGGCTAACCAGTGCATCTATGATTATGTCTAGCTTATTACTTTTTAGTGTCAGCAATAAAAATTTTTAAATATGGATTGACATTTTGTAAAATTCAGGTCAAAGCCAATATTTAAACTTCTAGATAATAAATGGATTCTCTTAGCACATTTTGTGAAGGAAAACCTACTATAGCTTGCAAAACTATTTAAGGTTGTTTGTATATATCTGGAGCTCTATCCACCAGGTTTTTGGAGAATGACCCAGGGAACATTGAGTATTTTTCTGTAGCCCTAAAAGAAAGAGGAAGGTATGCATTAATATTTTACAGCTGTCAAGCTAAAAAGCCACTAGGGCCAGCTCCTGCAGGATCGAGAGCAAGGCTTGAACCCAACCATCACAGCGGTAAACAGTGAACAGAGGTCATGGAAGGAAGGAACTGAAAGTAATTTAGAGGGTTTTTATTTTGGCAGCTGAGGTTCTGACGCCAAATCCCTGATTTTGTCCTAGGAAAGCTGGTGGTGACATTTGTAGTGGCTCTATTTAAGGAGAGGAAGTTTGATGACTGATACGAGCCAAGGCTCAGTCAAGAATTGGATGACTGGCGACAGCCATTTCCACAGTTGTCCTTGGGGACCACTGGGAGACCTTTTGTTGCTTCTTCTGCCCTCTCTTAGGAAAGTCGATTTCTAGTCAGGCTGCACTATGGGAGACTCTCCATGCATTTTCTTCATAGTGAAGTTAGGCTTTGTATAAGTGAATCTTACTTTGAAGCATGGTCAGTGGTTATTTTTTGAGGTATGATTTCCTCACTTCTGCAAATAAGGAAACCAGGGAGGGGGTTTAGAATATCGTGCATTTAGGACTTCATCCATGAGATTTCCTATTTTCAGGGCTAACCTACCCCACCTGTCAGTTCACTGGATGCATGTGACAAGGCACATGGAAATCTGAAATTCCGAACATCTTCAAACCAAAAGAGACCACTTCACATGAATTAGTGAGAAGCAGGGAGTGAGTGCTTTGGGAATACCTCTGCAAATACTTTTCTTGTTTGGCTTTAGCCTGCAAGGGAACAATCTTATTTCACATTTCCTATTCTTTTACTCAGGACCGGATACATAATTTGTCTGGCGTGAAATGAAAATATGGGGCCTTTGTTTAAAACTTATGAAGAGTTCCAAGATGATAGCAGAGCATTAAACTAAGCACAGGGCTCTTCTGGGGCTCAGGGTGGCTGTGTGGGTCACACATCCCTGAAGCCAGACTAGATTTATATCTTTTCTTATCTTTCTTATTTGAGATCTTACCTGCACTTTCAAAACATTGCCCTATGACATCTGATAGATACTGTATTTCAGGCACGTGTCTCTTGGTGTTTTCTGATTTCACTCAGTCTCTTGATGTATATTTTGTGTCCCTTTCCTGCCTATTCCTTCTCCTCCTCTTTTTCCCTCTATTTATTAATTTTTAAAAATTGACTTTATTTTTTAGGGCAGTTTTTGATCCACAGAAAAATTGAAGGGGAAAGTTCAGAGATGTCTCATATGCCCTCTGCCCCAACACATGCACAGCATTCCCCTCCCCCCGCTGCCCCCCGTTATCAACATTCCCCTCCGTGGTGGTAACATTTGTTGCCACTGATGAACCCCCACTGACCCATCATCCCCCAGAGTCCCTAGTTTATATCAGAGTTCACTCTTGCTGTTGTGCGTCCCATGAACTTGGACAAATGTATTCACCATTATGGTGTCATACAGAATATTTTCACAGCCCTAAACATCCTCTGTGCTCCTCCATAAAAGACCTTTCTTTAGAAGCTAGCCTTGATTTCTGATTTTATGTCCCTTTTCCTCATCTCACTGCCATGACATCTGTGTATCTCAAAATTCTGGGCCAGTATGAAGCTAAAAGGCGCATGTTGGAAAAGTGAGACTGATTGCAAGAAACAAAGGGCCAAATTTATTGACAGTTGTTCTGCGTGGTGGGAGCAGAGCAGATGGGGTGCATCCATGGAGGGTGCACGTGCATAGAGGAGGGGTGGGGCGGGTGCATGACGTCATCTCTACCGAGTAAAGAACAGTGTAGTACAGAAGTTCAGGTAAAAAATAACAAAAACTCTGCAGTTGGTCTCT
Source organism: Prionailurus bengalensis (assembly GCF_016509475.1). Classification (NCBI taxonomy): domain Eukaryota; kingdom Metazoa; phylum Chordata; class Mammalia; order Carnivora; family Felidae; genus Prionailurus; species Prionailurus bengalensis. The sequence goes on from NC_057345.1 coordinate 162,179,140, forward strand.
CCTTTTTCCCATCGGCATAGAAAATTCCAGTGATAATGAATACAAGAAGCTTTATCAAATATACTTGGAGAAAGCTAAGTGGTAGAAGTTTGCTGTCATTTGTAGTAGACTCCCCCACCATGGAAGGTGGATAGGAATTCTTCCTAATCAATTATCAGAGCCCCAGAGAGGAGAGGGGAGGAAGCTATCTGTAAATGCTTGAACTTATTCAGATCAGCAAGTCCCTTCTCTCCTCTTTGCTGCTGCCTTCACTTGTTTTTATAAAATGACCACCAAGACCAATTTACATGGTGAAAAGAAATCATAGCATGTGAGAAAAGATGTATGGCAATTCTCAGCCCTTTGTTTGTCCTGTGAATGGTGGGGGGTGGAAGGGAAGGTAGAGGGTGGGAATCAGGGCTGTTTGGGAGCCTGAATGAGATGTATAAATCTCAGATAGCAATGTCACCTGGTCCCCTGGGAACTCTATCCCCAAGGTCTAGCTAGGACATCCACATCATCCCACGAAGCACTTTCTTTTTATGGATTAATGGATTGTGTTTTGGAATCAAGTTATTTATTTAGCTGCATAGTCCTGGAAAAGATGATGCAAGACCTTATTTAGTTCCTTTATAGTTAAATGTGTGCCTGGCCTACCTTCCATTTCAGCTGCAGCTGGGATGGATAGCTCCTGCGCAGTCAACACCCCACCTAAACTGTTCCCTGCCTTGGCGCCTCAGGACTTTCCCCTAAACCACAAGAGCTTGCACAACCTAAACTCAGGATAGTTGGAAAGTTTGGAGGGGGGTAGTTAGTGCTCGGGAGGTACTCCTCAAATAATGGGGAATGAGAGTCTGTAGATAAATCCCCAGACTCCTGTGCTTTGGAGACAGAAATCTGGGATGCGTTCTACAAGGGTCCCCAGTAAGAAAACCAGCTCAGTAACACAGCCTTTCCAGTCTTAACCTTCCTTCCTTGCCTCAGTTTTCCTGCCCTTCACTCCTGCTTCCTGGATTCACCTCCCAAATAAGCTACATACAAGTCCCAGTTTCAAGCTCTCTTTAGAGGAATGCAAATTAAAAGATGCCCGTAAAATGAATAGGACACAGTGTTGGCCAGGCTAGCATGCATTTATGCCAGCCTTCTGTGTGTTGTGGTTCAGCTGTGGCATTCTTGCATGTACAGGTCTTCAAACTTTGAACCTATAAATGAAAGAGAAAAACAGAAAATTAAAAATACCTTTATATTGAAAAATGCCCCATATATTGATAGCAACTCATTACATATTCATCTGTGCAGTCAACTTTATCAAGGTCCCACTCTTGGTCAGGCACCATGGGACAGGCTGGGGCTAGAAAGAGAAGTAAGGTGTGGTTCCTGTCAGACAGGAGTGTATGGTCTACCAGAGAGAGATGATGCTAGAAATCTGCACAGGGTATTATGAGAGCATGATGGCAGCAGTCAGTTGTTCATCCATGGTTAGGAGTTGTGAAGAATGAGCATGACCAGACAGGGGGAAGCTGAGCAAAGACACACTTGCCTAGAGGTGCAAGTCTCTCAGTCCTGGGGGGAGAACTGCAGGGGTTAGGGCACAGTCTGAGGTTCATTTAGAACCAAGAGATGAAAGCATCCACCTGACGTCCTGTGGGAAAGACAACGGAAGTTGGGGAGGGCTCAGGAGCATTCCTGAGCCATCATGAAACAGTAGTACTTTGCAAAGCACCTCCCCAGATTGCTTGCTGCTTCTAACCATGGCAGTGGAACACAAGGCTTTGTGACTCAGGATTCCAAGCTCTTTTTCTTTCTTCTTAATGTAATGACAACTTTATTTCTATTTTTTCAAAATGAGTTTCTTGATTTAGTTGGGTCCTCAGGGGCACAGGGTATTAGCCACTGTCCTGTTCTATATGATGCAGTTGGTCAGGGCAACCTTAACTTTCTTTGTCTTCTTCGGAAGAAAGGGCTCCAGGATTGCCTGAAAGGCTTGAAGCAATGTGAAGCCAAAGCACCTTTACTGAGACTGGAGTCCTTTCAGGCATGGTTGCTAAATCCGTCAGCGTGCTTTTCACTTCCAAATGCACCTCCAGTGTCAGCCCCCACTCATTGAAACATTGATGTTTACAATGCTACAGTCTGATCTTTCAGGTCCAAGCCAACAGGAGATTCCACCCAGATCCTTGGTAAAGATGCTATTTGAGAATCCCTGCTTTACTTCATTATTACAAATACCTCTTTCACATTCTTGAATTTAAAGACACGAGAAATCAGAGAAAATGTTTCTGCCCCCAGAGATGCATGGTGGGCTGGACCTGCCACAGTTGTCAGTTCTACGTAATTTCCAGGGTAATCAATCCATAGCCTCACCCATACACAGCTGCACCACCTTTTTTTTTTTTCACTTTGTCCTCTGTTCCCAGGAATCTGCTCACTGTGTATTTGGTGTGGAGTAGTCTGTAGAGAACATTAGAGTCTGAAGGGTTCCTATACAGATTTGTATAAAGACCTAAGTTCATTTACAACTTTATCCTGGATGGTTTCATGTAAAAATAGTCACCTCACAGTGGTACATGTCTAGCCCGCGATTCCGGGTTCTTCGCACTTTGCAATATTGCTTTCTTGTAATGACTTCCAAATTTTAAGCTCCCTTTTATTGCAAGGCTTACAGTACACTATCAGAGCTAAGCCTTAGAAAAGTTCCAATTCTAATTCTTACACTTTTCCTTCTTTCTCTTTTTATTCCAGGGAAAAGGGTTTAGTGGGAGAGAGTAAAAAAGTTACTTCATTAAAAAAAAAAAAAAGTTTATTTTGGAAGCACATATAAGTGACTCTGTCCGGACAAATAGGAAAAACATGATACATTCATTTCAATCTGAATAGGAATTTAGTCTTCCACGAGCTGTTAGACTGGCTGCAAGAATGAGGATTTAATGAGAAGAGAAAACTCATCTGTGACTTTGTGATGAGCAGGTGCTGAAATCTGTCATTGCTTTGAGGGGGCATTTCAGAGAAATCCAGAATAATGGTATCAGTGTCTTGCCATCTGTTTTCTTATTCCACTTTGTACCAAACTTTTAAAACACATTCACTCTTGGGGCGGCTGGATGGCTCAGTCAGTTCGAGCTCTTGATTTCGGCTCAGGTCGTGATCTCATGGTTGTGAGATCAAGCCCTATGTTGGACTCCATGCTCAGCATGGAGCCTGCTTGGGATTCTCTCTCTCCCTCTCCCTCTGCCCTTCTTCCCCACTTTCACTCTCATTCTGTCTCTCTCAATTAAAAAAAAAATTTTTTTTAAACACTCATTCTTACACAGGCATCTGCACACACTATTTTGGCCTTTGAAGTGGGCAATGAATATTGCATAACAATTATCATAATATTGGACTTGAACTTTCTGCGTGTTCATTGGCTGATTGGTGCTTCGTACATTGAGTAGTCTTCAAAGAATCCCAAACAGAAGAACTGTGTTTTGAATTTTCTCTAAAGAGCTCCCTATAGCTTCTGGTATGTGAGGGAAGGTGGGAGAGAAGAATGATTTGTTGCTACTTTCTGGGTCTGTTTTAAATGCTCTCTGGTAGCATCCCTGCAGCCCTTTGTGTTCATGTTTTCTATTCTTTGTTTTTAATCTTTCTGAGACAATAGCTGGATTCTGCTTTTAGTGATTATTCTTGATTCCCGTCCTGTTATGAGCCATTCTGGTGGTGTGTGGTGTTTGGGGCCGTTGTTCTTTTTTTGTTGGTTGTTGTTGTTGTTGTTGTTTTAGGCATGTGGCATGCTACTTTTCCATAGTATTTAATTAAAAGTTTGGCTTTTTGGAACTTGCCATTGGCAAACTGCTAGACAACTGAGCCAGTGGGTATTTGCAAGGAGTCTAAGATCCTGTTTGATCCTTGCAGTCTCCCTGTCCAAGGAGTGCTTTCTACCAACTCTGCTTTTGGGGAGAGTTCACGGTGCACCCTTCACTTGAGATAAACTGCACGTGTCGATTTGTAACTTACATGAACAGGCCAAAAAAGACATATTTCCTGAGTTTTTGTTCACAATTGTATGTGATTTTAATTATTACTAAAATGGTTTAATTTTAAACACAGCAGATCTACTTCTAACTTGGTTCTCTGAGATTGCCAATTTTGAATTTTATGCTGACATAATTTGTCCCAGAATTTATATGCTTGGGTCACCGAGGGCATTCAGAGATGATTATCTTATTTTTGTATATGGAAGGAAATGGTTGGGGAGAGGAGGAATAAAAATAACACTCCCCCCCACTCCACAAAAAAGAAAAACAAAACCAACAAGAATTTGCTTTAAAGTCATTCAGAATGATTGGCTTGTCCAGATAATGAATTTATATGATATTCTATATATTTATGACAGTTTAAAAAAATTAATCCACTTTGGTCAAATTTCTCACATTTCCCATTGCCATGGTATTCTCTTCTATCAGATTTATTTTAGAAAATTATAGTGAAAATAGAGCCTTTTCTGGGAAATAACTCAGCACTGAGAAAGACACACCATTAAGACATTTTCTGAGAAATCAAAGTTTTAAACTTCTTTTTTAAATCCTCCATTTTTATGCCAGATTGTGTGAACTGCTGAACTTCATACAGAACTTAACGAACAGTAAGTAAGAGAACAGAATCTAAGGAAGCTGTCAAGATTTATTAACCTTCTTCTTGAGGTCTTTGATTCAAAAGGTCCTCATTGAGATAGCACAGAATGAAGTTACCCAGTGAATGAAGCATTTTAGGATTTGTGAGAAAAGTTATCTTAATCAGTTTTTAATTTTTTTTTAAGATAACGTATTTTCAGGATAAATCATTATGGAACACTGAATTATAATCTACAAATTAGAATATAATTGTGCAATTTGTGTTTAATTCTCTTGTTCACATTTTATATTAGGGTTATTTCTTTGCAGTCTTACAGTATTGTGAGTTTTTTGTAAACAGCTATTTAAAGGCATTCACATAATCAAAATAATATTTATAGATATTCAAAAAATGATTAATCTCAGGATTGTGGCAAAGCAGAAAACCTTACCACATGGGTTTGCCACCCTCCCCCAACAAAAAATTCAAGTTCTGGTTAAGTTCCCTGAATGAGCGTAGTGAAAATTAGTTTCCTTTGGAAAGATCATACAATTGAAAGACTAATTTAAATTAGGAGGGCACACCGGGCTTGGCAGAGGGCATTGTGAGAAAGCAAAGCGTAATTTTCTCCCAAACAAAGACAAGCTTGTTGGAGAGCATGCTTTATTGCCTGGAAATTCTATATATATGCAAAGTTGCTCATCAATTCACTGTTGGGTTTTATGTGCTCGGTTTCTCCTTTTGTTTGGAAAAATCAAATGCTGAAGAAAGTAGGCGTAACTCTGCATGCTATAGGCACAGAGAAGCCTACGCACACCAGTTCTCCTGGTGTTCCATGCTCCTGTGTGGGGAGCTGCCTGCGGGAGGGATGGTCAGACTTGGCTTCATGCAGGTAAAATCAGGGTGTATGCTTCAGCAGAGCGTACCCAGAAGTTCCAGAAAATGACTTTTCTGCATCTTTTTTCTGATCCCTCCTTCTGGCAGCCAGGTGGATATATTCAGTAGGTTAGGTGCACATCCTGAAGTCCACATGGTGTTTTCTCTTTTTTAAACAGCTTTATTGAGACATAATTCACATACCATACAATTTGCCCACTTAAAGTGTACAATTCAATAGCTTTTAGCAGGTTGTGTAACCACCACCACAATCAATTTTAGAACATTTTTATCACCCCAAAAAGACAAACCACACCCCGGTTAGTGGTCTCTTGAGAACCAGATTGGGATACATTAATTCAGCAAAACAAAGGTGAACACTCATTTCAATGGGAGGCTTTTAAATGAGAGTTATCTTTGGAATTTCCTTCTTCGCTGCATGTCTTAGCTTCCTGGCGTAGCAACTACATTCAATGCTTATAAATAGCGTGTGTACAGAACTTTGCAGTGTGCAAAGTGTCGTGTGTCATACTTCAGGTGAGAGGCTTGACTGGCAGCATGACAAGACTGAGGGTGAGAGGCCCCCAGGTGGCTGACCTCGGGGAGAGGAGCTGTGTTATTTGGCAAAATTAGAGGGCCAGGCCTACAGGCTGGAACCAGGACATCTGAGCAACCTGCACATAAGCGTGTCGGGTCTGGTCTGGGAAAGTAGATGCAAGCTGAGAAGAGGGATGTGGGTCCCAGGAGGATTCCTATCCAGGAGTTGTGGGTTTGAGGGCCAAGCATCAAGGTGGAAGATCCTCAAAGCAGGAGGCAAAGAACTGAAAGGGAGGTGGAGATCATGGTAAACATCAAGATGGGGATTAGGTCCGCTCCTGAGGAAGGAGGAGCTGGCATGGACACAGGAGAGCCAGGAAGAAGTGTCATGGAGCTGCCGAATCCTGCACTCTGTGAACGCATCCTGCTGGCCAGCACTGGTATCACCCAGACCAGCACCCCTTTGCTCTATTGGAATAGCGCTGCTTCTTCCTTTCTTCTCCGCAACATCTCTCCCACCCCCTTCCCTTCCTCGGGCCTGCCTCACTCTGTGGGCCCATTTAGACAGTCTCTGGTCAACATACTCTCTTAGACTCAAATCCTTCCCTTTGGCCAGCTCCTTCCTTACACCCACAGATGAGATGAAGAGTCACTTGGCCAGACATTTCAGTTTCCTGGGATGCAGACAGGCTGGAGCAGCCCACTTCTCCTTGAAGGAGAGAGCAGGGGACAAGCCAGAATGTCATCACTTGGAGGGGTTGGGGGGTGGGTGGAGAAGGGTTAGACAAGATCCGCCTGGGAGCTGGGGTCCAGATTTAGAGTCACTCACCTGGCTGCTTCCCTCCTGGGCTGTCCCCATGTCTGTCCTTAATGGTGTCGTTTTCAGCTTGACACTTTCACTGAAGGAAGGAGAACCCTTTTTGTCTGGATTAGCTGCATACCGTCCAGGAAAGCAGTTGGCAATATTTCCTTTCCCTGTGAGGCTGCTAAAAAAATTTTTAATAAGGTACTCCTCTACTCCCTCAAGTTTTCTCTTCTCAACATTGTTCTACCTCTCTGATGCAATATGCTATAATTTCCCCCCCAAGTTTAAACACAAAGTTTAAACAAAGTTTAATCACTATATTCAATAGATGTGATACTTAAGCTATAGATGTTATTGATTTAGAGGAAAAGGTAATATTATTTTTAAAACATCAGGAATTTTATTTAAACCTGCAATAAAGTCAAGACTATCTCTGTGTGTTACAAATATTGGAAAGCACACATTCGTGTTTTATGGTTTGGGTTTTCATAATCATTGTACACTTGCATCATCTTGTTTAGATTTTTGTGTTGACTGATAGAAAGGTTGTTTCTTTCCTTCTAGCACCATAGAGATCATTTATAGGAAAGTCCAATGTAGGCATATTCTGACTGCAGAATTGACATTTGAAGTTCAGTTTCTAGATTGCAGAAAAATCCGTTTTGGTGTGTGATCAAAGGTTAACCTGAATGGAGCAGTTAGACTGTTCAGCTCTGTTAACATTGGAGATGAGACATCCAGTGTCCTTGGTCCTCATGGAAGCCAGAATGCACTTCCCAGAAAACCTGGTTACAAAAGCTTTAAGGGAAGTGGCCAACAATCAGAATGACTCCTAAAAGGGCTTAGAAAATTCCAATTTGATAGAGGATGGCATTGAGACCCAAGGGATCCTCTGGTCTGGTGAGTGGGGCCTGGGGAAAGTTTTGCCAACAGTGAGAGTGAAAAATATTTGTCACAGCAGGCAGTATTTCAGGCCAGAATTAGCAGTGGAAAGGACAAGAGGTAGCCCTTAGGGAAGACAGGCAGACAAGGGCAAGGCAGGCTGTGGACTGCATTGAGGGCCAGCAAAATACAAACAAACAAACATATACTCATTGAGGAGTAAAGGCCAAAGCCCAGGTATGGGGGCCATGTGAGGTGGGATTAGGGGAAGGCTGTGGCTTTGTAGCTCTGGGGTGCTGTCCTTCCACCCTCTTGCACCCCTCTCCCCACATGCCAGGTACGTGGACACATGACGCCCAGGGGCAGCGCTGGCCCTTCCCAGCCAGTGGGGACAGAGTTTCTGCTCTGATAAGGACTAGCTGCAGAAGCAGAGTTTGTTGGACCTAGGAAATGCAGGCAGAGCCTGTGAGTTGGGGAAGGCAGATGTTGACAGGATAAATGCATTAAGAGTAATCCTTTTGGGGCACCTGGGTGGCTCAGTCAGTTAAGCATCTGACTTCAGCTCAGGTCATGATCTCGCGGTTCGTGACTTCAAACCCCGCATCGGCCTCTGTGCTGACAGCTCAGAGCCTGGAGCCTGCTTGGGATTCTGTGTTTCTGTCTCTCTCTGCCCCTTCCCCCCACCAAAAGTAAATAAACACTAAAAAAAGAGAGTAATCCTTTCAAGTTTCAACTCCCAACTCCTTTTCATTTTTTGGTAACTTATAATTTTGATGTAATTTAAAGTATACCCAGAAAAGTTGGAAGGGTAATAGAAAGAACTCTCCTAGACTCGACTGCACTTCTGACTCTTGTTTTGGCATGCTCTCTCTTTCTCCCTCTCTATTTTTTTTTTTTTTTGAATCATTTGTAAGTTGAGAAGTTGTACTCCTTTACCCCTAAATACTAAATATTTCAGGGCATGTTTCTTTAGAACAAGAACAATTTCTTCTATAACCACAACACAATTATCAAAAGCTGTAAATCTGTTTCCTTTTAACAGTAATACTCAAACACCATCTTAATATTTTACAATTTCTGTTCTATTCTTCTTAAGCTGACAGAGACTGAAATTAAATTTCTTTTTTCTTCTGACAGCGTTAGGGGAGAGAACACACACATTTTTTCTTCAGCTGTATGGGAAGCCTTTGCCAAGGTTACAGATACATAGTTGGCACTCAGTGGAGTTACAACATAATGACACCAATTAGATAAAGCCATCGGAGAGATCAAAGAAATTTTCTGAGTGATATGCTTGCATATTTGTTTGCTTGGAATTAAATTTTTACAGTGCTCTCTCATTGTCATGAATATAGCTGAAATCTCCACTTGATAACACCCTTATATATGATCTTTATCTTTTTGCTTTACATTCAGGGAAGGTATTTTGATTCAGTATATTTTCCAGATTTCCCCCAGTTGGGTTAAATGGAGAAGTGGGCAAAAAAAAAAATGAGGTGTCTAACAAAAAAGCAATGGGGAAATGTGTTCTGATAGCAAAGGCACCTAAAATACATTAATAGAGAAAGAGAGAAAGAAAAAGGATAAAACATCACATACCATATGATCTCATTTGTTTAAGACCAATTGATAGGAAGATAGATAGATACATGTATTGATAGATATTGGTGTGTGTGGAAACATTCTGGAAGTTACAGAAGAACTGAGTGTCAGCAGTGATTAGCTTGAGGGACTGGGTAAGTCATTAGTAGGGGGAGAGTAAGGAAGGGAGAGGATTATTTTTTTCATTTTATACACCTTGTAGTTCAGTTTTTTATCATGTGTTCTTATTTTATAGAAGTAAAATTTATTTTTGTGAATTTGTATAAAGGGAGGGAGGGTAGGATGTAAGGAGAGACAGGAAGGGAAAAAGAGAGAGAGTAGTTAGAACAAAGCCAAAAGGCAAACTTATTAAAAAACGATAGGCCTTAGCAAGTAGCAGCAATAGGCAGAATTACGAAAAAAAATGTTGGATATGTAAAATGAATCATTTTCTACCTTCAGCTATTTATATATAGCTGCCAGTTTTTCCAGCAAGATTTATGCATGGGTCTCTTAAAACTACATTTTCACTAATGAGTGTGTTTTGGCACTAATTCTGGTGGAGCAGACGGGTCACTCTGTCCCCCTGTACTTCCTTTTAACTTACAAAATCGATCGGTATCATAGATTTTGATGAGTTAAGTTTAGGTTTTGTTTTTATCAGCATCAACATGCTCCCACTGTCCCTTCTCTGAAAGCAAGAAGCTGATTCATAAAGAGCAAACAAACATCACAGAGATATTTGACCACGTACGTCATACAATTCTATGTGGCTTCTTTCATCATATCTTCCAGTCATTAGATTTGTTTTTGTAGATCTCCATGCATTAGACAGTTTTTTCCTCCAAGCCTTAGTTTTTTTAATGGAAATGCACCCCTTAAGCAGAATCAGTGTGAGAAAAAAATCATGATGTAGAGGGAATAGGAACCAATATTTATTGTGTGCCCGGGCTGTGCAGAGCTTCACACGGGTTGTCTCATTCAGTCCTTCCATCAACTGTGAGGGGTATATGGTAATATGTCTGGTTTATTATTGAGGAACCGCACCTCAGAGCGGAAATTCTGTCAGTAATTCATTCACTCAACAAATATTCGCTGAAAGCCTGCTATGTCGCAGGCCCTGTGCTCAGTTCTAAGTATGCAATGAGAGAGAACATAGATGTGGTCCCTGCCCTCCTGGTCTGTAGTGGAACAGAGGAGAATGGCATTAAGCCAGCACACATACAGTACATAACCTCACATTACTTGGGCACACCGGTAAAAGACATGATGGCAAAGACATGATGCCAGGAGAGGAGTCGCAAGAGACTAACATAAACTGGGGGCTCAGGGAAGGCCATTCTGAAGAGACCATGGGTCAGCACAGGTGAGCAGATGTTGGCAGGGTCAATGGCGGGAAGCAGGAGATATAGGAGGCCTGAGGGGAAAGCTCAGTGTGCTAGAGCATCTGAAAGGAGCCAGTATGGCTGGGGAAGAGTGTGGGAGCTGAGACTGGAGGGGAGGCGGGGGCTGGCTTGTGTCAGCTCACAAGTCTGTTAGCATCAGCGGAGGTTTGCAGAACTGGGACGAAGCCCCACATTTGCCTGAATCTTAAAGCTTGTGTCCCCCCACCTCTTTCAGCCCTGCCCACTCCCATACCCCCTCAGACATATGGCATTATACTGTTCTCTTTCACCCTATTTTCCAGAATGGCTAAAGCACTGCCTCCATTATTGACACCTCCTAGTATTCCTACTAGGAGATGTGGGGCCTCATCTGTTAGGTGAGGATAGAGAGGGGACTATAGAAAGTGTGGGGCCTGGGTGAGGCCCCCGAGTTCACACTCTGTAGGAGAAACAGAGTTCAGATTATCTAAAGTAGAGAATTGATAGAAACCAGGAACCACTCAAAGGATTCAAGGCATATAATATTGCATGATGATTAGAAGCTTCCACAACCACACACCTATATGACCGTGATTCCCAGATGTGTTCAGTAGGGATATATTGGATTTGGGTTGATAAGGATGCTGTAAGGTTGTTTATGGCAGCTTGAAGCAGAAATAATAGAAATGATGATAATGAAGGGGGATGAAGAAAGTAAGTGCAAACAATGTGCAAAAGGGCGGAAGTGCTGTGGGAGTTGGGTCTGAATCAATGTAGACAGTCTCCAAAAGTCGAGAGTGGTTGAAGCTGAGAAGTACCCAAGTCCAGGCTATTGAGTTCCATCAGGGTACAAAACAGATAAAAGTCACTGTCCTTGTATAGTTTCCCTTCTAGTGATCAATGTGCCTGCATATGGCAAAAGCTGGTACTAAACGCCCACTAGAGGTTATAGGGTAGGACTGAAGTTGAGGAGATAGGATAGGTGAGTTATGTATGGATGCTTCTAGAAAAACTTGCTCAGAATAGAACCAAAGGAATTCTTAGTTCCTAGGCTCCAGTGGTTTCAGATTTTGAGAGATGAAGCCAGAAACTTAAACGTCTCTAACATGGGAAGTTCAGATATCTACTTGGGGCAGAAAGTCTTCCTGCCTCCTCTTCTTAGTCCATTTGGGCTGCTATTACAAAACCGGTGTGGCTTGTAAACAACAGAAATTTATTTCTCACAGTCCTGGAAGCTGGAAGTCTGAGGTCAAAGTGCCACATGGCACTTCCCATTGTGACCTCCATTGGCAGCAGGGATGGGTGAGTCTGTGGGGCCTCAGAAGAGCATTGACCCCATTTGTGAGGGCTCCACCCTTATGACTTAAGAACCCCCACAAAGTCCCCACCATCACGTTAGGTGTTAGGATTTCAACTTAGGAATTTGGGCGGCGGGGGGATACATCCAGACCACAGCACCCATTGAATTACTATTTACTATCTCCCTCTTGCTCTGTCTACTCCCCTATGTGTGGTATATTGTAGACCCAGAAAGCAAAAGCAAAATGTTGGTAGTTTGCTCTAATGGGATGACAGTCATAGGCTGTTACTGTGAAATGATCCTTTATTTAGGTTTTTAAATGATCAGTGCATCCTAATGCTGTATGATCAACCTTTAAGCACTTTCTTGGAATTTGCATGTTTCCATGATATATGTATTACTGATAGTCTTGTTAGTTTCATAAGTGCTGGGCTTGATTGTTCTAATTCAGAGTAACTGTATTAATATCCACCACCCTTAAAGAGTCATATGCTTAAATAAAATGTCAACCAACTGTTTTTTCTATCAACAAGGAGGCAGAGGCTATTTTTTCAACATGCATAGTCACACTTATACATTAGATGGAGTAGGTACAGCCTTAGTGAAAAGAGAGCTATGAGAATGGACTATGCAATAATAGCTCCACAGCAGAGTATTTTATGATTCATTTAAGTAGCCCTGACCTACTGTGTGTGTGTCTTGCTTTCAATTTGTGTTTCCCTAAGAGAAACTCACGGCTAATTTAATTACTCAAATATGCAGAGCATGCACTAACTTAAATTATAATCATTCCAGTGAGCCCCCAGAAATCCCCAAACTTTTTAGTCATATTAAAGGTATAGATGTGTTGAGACACCTGAGGGACTCAGTTGGTTAAGCATCTGGCTTCGGCTTACGTCATGATCTCATGGTTCATGGGTTCGAGTCCCACGTCAGGTTCTTTGCTGACAGCCCAGAGCCTAGAGCCTGCTTCGGATTCTGTGTCTCCCTCTCTCTCTGCCCCTCCCCTGCCCTCACTCTGTCTCTCTCTCATAAATAAACATTAAAAAAAAGATTTGGGTGGCTCAGTCGGTTAAGCGTCCAGCTTCGGCTCAGGTCATGAACCATAGCTCATGGGTTTGAGCCCCGCGTTGGGCTCTGTACTGACAGCTCAGAACCTGGAGCCTGCTTCATATTCTGTCTCTGTCTCTCTATCTGCCCCTCCCCTGCTTGTGCACTCCCTCTCTCTCTCTCAAATATAAATAAACATTTTTTTAAAATTTTTAAAAAATATTTGGAAAAAACAAAGTATAGATGTGTTGAATGTGCTTGAATAAGAAATCTGAGCCTTTAAGGTCATTGACCGTAGGTAGTTGGAGATTGCCTCACCCCTAGGAATGAAGTACCTTTACCCCCTACTTCACATCTCCTTCTCTTACCTCTCCTCCACTTTCAGGTCTGTCTCTCCCTTAAGGGCCCAATGCCTTCCTTGTTTTCCCATGAAAAACATTCTCCAGGCAGCAGCCAAAATGATCTTTTAGAGACACCTATCTGTTCTTGTCATTTCTCTACTTAAACTACTCTGTGTGGTATGAGGGTGCTGTTCAGAATCCTCACTGTGACCTGAAAGGCCTTACCTGTTCAGTCCCTGCACTGCTCAGCCTCACTGCCTTCCCCTGTCCCCAGACCCCTGTCCTGACTCTCTGTCCCACCTGGCCTGGTCTCTTAATATCACACCTGTTCCTCCTCTACCTGGAGGGCTGTTGTTTTCCATGCCCCCTGCCCCTTACCCCCAAGCCTCCTCTGCCTCAGATTCTGTGTCTGTGTCCTGACTCTGTAATCTGAATTTGCCCCACCCTCTACCATCCACCAGTGGGAGAGAGAATTTCAAACAGGTGCGTTTTTTTTTTAATTTTTTTAATGCTTATTTATTTTTGACAGAGAGAGAGAGAGATAGGGCATGAGTGGGGGAGGGGCAGAGAGAGGGAGACACAGAATCGGAAAGCACAGAATCGGAGAGCCCGACGTGGGGCTCAAACCCACAGACCGTGAGATCATGACCTGGGCCAAAGTCGGACACTCAACCAACTGAGCCATCCAGGTGCCCCCAAACAGGTGCACTTTGAGTGAGACTTTATTTGCTTGCCTGCAGGGTCATCTTGCTTGGGCTTTAGCCTAGCACTCTAAATGACTCAAGGTTGGAAATTTTCTCTATTAGGACTATCGTTGTGATTATCACACTCCAAACTACTGCTCTTGGCAGGTTAGTCGTGAATTAAAAATGGCCAGGAGTTGGCAAGCAGAATTTTGCTTCCATTTAGAAATATCTATCTTAGGACCAAAGGATATAATTAAATATCATTGAAGACATGGTGATGGAAGTTATTTGAGTCCTATTATGCGAATGCTATAGAAATCGAGAAACAGGGAAACAAAATCACTTGGCATAAGAGGTAAACTCAGTCCAGCCAGTGATCTGCTGTGGGAGAAGCAATAACAGCTTTAAGAGGGTAAACAGAAAAATTCTGCTTGAAGGTTTCCATTTACAACTGCTTTGCTTTTCCCCTTCTTTCCTGTTCTTCCTATGTTTGAGAATTCTCTAGCTCTCTGAGATTTTAGAGCAATGTGCCATGGCCAGTTTCACATCACATATTGCACACAATACAGAAGTCATGAAAAATTCTTACCAAGAAACCAAAAACAGGGGGCCTAAACGTTAGATCCCTATTGTAAGCTCCTTTCCCAAATACTCCTAATGCTTTCAGAGAAAGTACAGGTAATTTGTTTGTCATTACATTTTACAAACTCGGCTTTACTGGGTTGGCAGAACCCAGTGCAGATGTAATGAGTGGGATGTTATGACAGGATATATAGCCTCAGACCCCCAGAGTGGCCCTCTTCTATTCTGCCCCAATCTTGGCCCCCTCCACACACACCCCTACCATGAGCTCGTATTAGTGCTTTCCTGTTCAGAACACATCCCCTCTCCCCCGGGTGTTCACAGCAATGCCTATCAGTCTTCCTTATGACTTCCTGTTTTTAATGCTTTTCTAGCACTGATATCCCAGCCTAAGGATGCTACTTGTGCTCTCCCTGCAACCTGATGATCTCCTAGGCAGAGGGACGGGGGGACAGAGGGACTGTTGCTGAGAAAGGATGTGCCCAGCACCTCGGCCTAGCTGCTTCTGGCCAGGCAGGAGTGTAGTGACAGTCCTGTACCCCCTGGCCCCCCCGTGGGGGCTCCTGCTAGCAGCCTGGGTAGGTCGCGGCAGCAGGCAGCAGCTTGCAGACCCTCAGACAAGGCCTCACAGTGTGTCAGGAAGACCTTCACCTCCAGGGTTGGGAATCATACTCCACTAGGACCCCATTTTCTCTTGTCACAGTGGGTCCAGCTAGGGTTCAAGCTGCCAGCCTTTCTTTATTCTCTGTTAGTCCTGCTTTGTAAACTGAGACATGGCTCTGTTATGCCTCCTCCCCCAGCAGATGCCACTCCACTTTTGTATTCTGGCTCCTGGACTACAGCTGGCTCATACAGAGCCTTTGTGCAAACTAGAAAAAAAAGTTGCCCTAGCTCTGGATGGGAGCAGCACCGGCCTGGGACTCAAGGCGTACAGAGCAGAGCTGGGTTTACTCCCTGACCCCCTTCCACCGGGTGGTTCTACCTGCTTTCCAGTCAGCTTTCTTCAGTGAGGGGGCCATGAGTTGGCTGAGAGACAAACCAGAGTTTAACCTGAGACTGTCATCTTTTGTGTCTTCTTCAAAATATTAGTGTAGCTTGGTGCGCCTGGGTGGCTCAGTTGGTTGAGCATCTGACTCTTGATTTCAGCTTAGGTCCTGATCCCAGTGTTGTGGGATCTAGCCCCACGTTGGGCTCCACACTGAGCATGGAGCCTGCTTGGGATTCTCTCTGTCTCCCTCTGCCCCTCTTCCCACCTTGTGCTTTCTCTCTCTTTCAAATAAAAAATTTTAAAAATACATATTCATGTAGCCTTTAGCACATCTCCACCTGGATTTAGAGACAGGCATCTGACCTCACAAGCCCCAGGATGCCATACCCCTCACACTGCCTTCCCTCTTCCCTCTGTTCTCAGCCACAGACACTGATGTGACTTCATAAACTGGCCAGTTGTAAGTTACAGATTAATTTTTTAAAAATATACTGAGAACAAACTGAGGGTTGATGGGGGTGGGGGAAAGGGGAAAATGGGTGATGGGCATTGAGGAGGGCACCTGTTGGGATGAGCACTGGGTGTTGTATGGAAACCAATTTGACAATAAATTATATTTATATAAAAAAAATAAAACACACAAAAATAAAAAATACTCTTTGACTATAAAATAGTTCTGATGGCTAAAAGGCTTTACTTATTTTTGTGAAATTATTTTTGGGCTTACTGTCTTGTGCCCTTTCTTTCTTCTTGGACACTTTTACCATGTGGGTATAAAAATAGGCAGTATACTATAAAATTATTTAAGAAAGTCTATTATTTAAATTCCTATTTCTCCACAGCCCTATTTAACAGACCAGTCAATAGATGTATTATAGGTCTTTACATTATGTACATCCACATCCTCAGTAATGTGAAATTGTCATGAAGAGAATGTTCTTTGCTAAAGCTGAACGGTGTCTGCTTGGGAAGCATATCAAATATAGTGTGATTATCTTGATTAATCCTTGGTTGCATTGTTGTCGTCGTCGTTGTTGTTGTTGTTGTTGTTGTTGCTGTTGTCAGCAGCAGCAAGTATTTATTAAGTGCCTAATATGCGCTGGGCACTTTTATAGATTTTATTTCATATCCTCCCAATGGTCCTGAAAGATGAGACTCTTCACCCAGGCAACTGAAGTAACCAACTTCCTCAAGTTCACACAGGTAACATGTGGTAGGATCAGAATTAAGACCTGGTTCTTGTACGATTCCGATGTCTGCGTGCTTTTCATAACATCAGAGGTTCTTGGTTTTTTCCACTGAAGTTCTCCAAATGCAGAGGAAATCAATACATACTGCCTGGGGTCTAGACCCTTTGTAGCTAGAAGTAGCCAGCAGCAAGCTCAAAATTTCTTTGAAGTCTCATGCTTTAATCTTTAAAATTTATGCAAATTTAGCTTTCTACTCCATAATATAAAAGTATAAAAGTAATCCTTTAAACTACTTGACATAGAATAAAATGTAAGCTCCAGGAAGAGCTTCTGTTAACCCCTCTCGCACTCCCTTTTGCCCTGCTGTGTTCCATTCCAGGGCTCTGTACACCTTTTAAGACGGTCCTCAATGCACTGTGGTGCATCTCTGTTAAATTCTCAGTACCAATTTTGTTGATAAACCTTTCAGGTACAGAGCAGCCTGTCACTCGGCCAATTCTCAACCATAGGAGTCTTTCTAACAGAGGGTAGAATCCTTAATACCTCGTAGACAAATCCTAAATTGGTCTTTGTTGATTCTTTATAGAGATCTTTGAGTGACATCTCTGGCTGGAAGTTCAGGGATTAGTCTTGTGATTTGTAAACTTTTATTTTTTAGAAGCGAAAGTCATCTTTCAGATGAAATTGCTTTTCGAACTCTAATTTATAAAACAGTTACAAGGGAAGACACTCTAGTTGCCATAGGGGCTGAGGTTTTGTTTGCATGGTACCCTTGCCTGAGGGTCCTCCAACCCACCAGAGTTCTCCCCAAGGAACCCTTGATCTAATTTAGAGCACCCACTTTATGGATGATATTGAAGTCAGAGAGCTCAGAAGACTTGTCAGATTGATCCAGATGACTAGTGACAAAGCCAGGAGCAGATCCTAAGAACGAGTCCTACCGAATTCTTCTAAGACCCTGGAAGACCCTTGTGGTTCTCTTGTCATGTGAATAACTGATTTCCTAACTGCCCTCAGAGTTCATGCAGGGCTAGGGAGTGGGAACTGTTGAACAATCCTCCAGCTAGGGCCCTTACACAGTGAGGATCTGTGTCTGTGGCAGTTAAAGGTATAGCTCTTTCCCAGGTGCATGTGGTGATTTTAAAATGATTGAGTGATGGTGGAAGCCTAAAAAAATAAAATAAAATAAAATAAAATAAAATAAAATAAAATAAAATAAAATGATTGAGTGAGGGCATTTCAATTATTGATGTGTTAGAATGTGTTGGGGTCCAGGGAAAGGTTTTGCAGGGAGAGGTCAGCCGGGGCCCCAGGAGGACATTGTCAAGGGACTGAACTGGGCCACTGCACACCCCCAGCAGCCAGGGTGTGGGAGGCATGTGGGAGTGATGTTGAGTAAACACCATAAACACCATGTTCCAGAGGTGCTGGGTCACCTCTGGAGAGCTGCTGACTCAGGTTAAAGCTGACCTTGTGCTGACTTTCATATGGGAGTCTTGGTGAATTCCCTTCAGTTTCAGTCTGTTACTCAGAAAGCGTGGCATGGCTTCAAACGTCTATGAAGAGACCAACCACCCCACAATCTAGGTTTACTAATCCATTCATCTCTCGTTTTTCAATTCATCACTTGAGCACCAATAAGTGCGATAAAAGGTAGCCCATTTCCGCATCCTGGGGAATCTTCCATTTCCCCACTCTGAAAGATTTTATAGTCAAAGCGAATCATTCCCAACTCCACATGTTTAAGAGAGAAGGGCTGTCTGCTCATTCCACTGCCGTCGTTATCCCTTTCTGTAGGCCACTGCAAGCCAGCGCCGCCAGTCTGGCCCCAGGCAGACAGCCACAGTGGGTGATGAACAGGGAAAACTAAGTCCCTCTCCCATGTGACCTTCAGCCACCTAGATCTCTTTCCCAGAGGCAGTCGTTCATACTACTTTCTTGTGTATGTGTCCAGAGATAGGCTATGTATTTACAAATCCTTATAAATATTCACATATGCACATGTATTATCCTCACAAAATGATAGCGTACAGTGCTGTGGAGATCATTTTTTTTTAATGTTTATTTTTTGAGAGGGAGAGAGACAGAGCATGAGCAAGGGAAGGACAGCAAGAGAGGGAGACACAGAATCCAAAGCAGGATCCAGGCTCTGAGCTGTTGGCACAGAGCCCGACGCGGGGCACAAACTCACGAACTGTGAAATCATGACCTGAGCTGAAGTCAGACGCTTAACCGACTGAGCCCCCCGTGCACCCCTGGAGACTATTCTATATCAGCAGGTAGTGCTGCTTCATTCATGGCTGCATAATATTCCAACATCATCTATTCATCAGGAAATAACCCATCTTTACTTATCAGGAAGTAGCCCAGGTGCCATCTACTTGTGGACATCTGAGTTATTTTCTGTTTGAGGCTGTTATTTTGTCTGCTATTACCAACAGATATGCCTGTCTGCCTATGTATTCAGGTATTTCAGGAGGTCCTATTTCTGCCCTCTAAGGGAGGGTCTTTCCTCAAAGGAGATACAGATTTTTAAATGTGATGGATGCTTCCAAACTGCCTTCCTCTGAGGTTGCATCATTTTACATTCCCGTAAGCAATGTCTGAGATCACCAATTGTACGTTAGTAAATTTTTTGAAGCTTTGCCAAGTCTGACAAGTAAAAAAGGACATGGCACTCTATAGTTTTAATGTGTCTTTCTGTCGTGAATGAGGTTCAGCATCTTTTCAGATGACAGGTTCTTTTGTAGACTGTTTTTTAAGTGGTGCTTGGAAGATGACATGCTGCCCGAAGACCAAGCTGTATGCAGATTATATGTAAATCATTTAGGAGTCCCAATTTTCTGACACAGGTTTTATTTCCGTGAGCTGTTTTTATCCTGATTGGTATAGAGTGCTCTGCACTGTGCTACACAAGAAATCAATTTCCCTGATTATGCAGATGTTTTCTAAAAAGTGTCCCATCAATTTTGAAAGGCTGGTTTCTTATGTGTAGGTATTAATATCTCAACCCTGTTTTTGCAATCTCCACTATGCCAAAAGTTGTTCTACTAAGACCGATGTTGTCTTATTAAAGTACTTTATGGGGCGCCTGGGTGGTGCAGTCGGTTAAGCGTCCGACTTCAGCCAGGTCACAATCTCGCAGTCCGTGAGTTCGAGCCCCGCGTCGGGCTCTGGGCTGATGGCTCGGAGCCTGGAGCCTGTTTCCGATTCTGTGTCTCCCTCTCTCTCTGCCCCTCCCCCGTTCATGGTCTGTCTCTCTCTGTCCCAAAAATAAATAAACGTTGAAAAAAAAATTAAAAAAAAAAGTACTTTATAAATTCAATTCAGCAATGACATTTATGAAACATAAATTTGAACATCAAATGGATATTATGGAAATGTTACATTTCTTAGTTGTGATAGTGACATTGTAGTTTTGTTTGATGTATCTGAAATATTTATGGATCAAATGATATGATATCTGGGATTTGCTTCAAAATAATTCTGGAAAGGGTGGGTGGATAGGAGTGTAGAGGAAACAACATTGGTCATGAGTTAATAATTATTGAGGCTAGATGTTAGGTATGTGTTATTCTGTTTTTATATATGTTTGAAATTCTCCATAAAATTTCTAAAATTTGACAGATAAGTGTTTAGTTCATATTAGGCGTAAGCCATGGTGCTCTGTGTTACAGGAGATAGACACTTCATAAGTGCAAAGGGCCCATCTGCTTATTTTCTGCAGGAAGTCCAGTGCCTGGGACATTGTCTGCATATAGTAGGTGTTTAATGCATGCATGTCCTGAAAACTAGCCCACCTTCTGCTCTCCAGAGGGTTGCTCTATTTTCTGTTACCAGGAGCAACAGCCATAGTGATGTGCTCCATGAACGAACAAGCAACAGACCAAGTGCTATGAAAGAAGGCAAAGGCCTGTTCACTTAGGGGTCAGGGGGTGCTTCCGTGGAGCTCATGGGAACTGGCATAGAGGTGCCTGAGACAAAGAACATCCGCTGCATCCGAAACAACATTTATAAGCAAAGCAGATTGCTCCTTTAACTTAACATGGATTATTTCTTTTAAGAGCCTGGTAAGGAGTTGCTAACAATAAGAAGAACTCAAAAGGCTGGGGGGGGGGGGTCACAAAACCTTCTTAGAACATATACCAGTCCCCATCTGCTCTCTGTGAGCCTGTTTTGTTCAGAGTCCAGCATAATATCATGCCTAGAAATGTGTTTAATCAGTGCTCTCTCAGGAGGAAGAAGAGTGGATGGTGTCATAAGAAAGAAGAGAATCAGAACTGAGAAGCTATCAAAGGAAATGTCAGGAATTCAGGGTGATAGATTAGTCCTGTGGGTATGTTTGAGTGATTAGTTAACTCAGAGGCAGGGAAAATCGTGATTTTTAATGTTTGCATGCAGGTGTTAGTATAGTTGCTTCAGAGTGAGAAGAAAAAAGGATTAAAAAAAAGAAAAAAAGCTAGTCACATCTTGACTAGAAGAAGGCTCTTTTGAGAAATCATCAATGTTACATTACAAACACCATTCACATCTACCAAATGGGCCAGATGGTTGCTCAAACACTGCATGTCGCCAGCTGCCCATTGCTACAGATGAAGCCTTTTCTGCTGACGTCTGTGTAACCCACAAACACATTATAGAGTGTTGATTCTTTTGATGCCATTTAACACTTATGTGTCATCATAATTATAAACCATAAATATACATGACACCATGCAATAAATAAAATTGCCTGGCTTTCATTCTGAGAGGGGAGGAGGCTGTATTTATTACCTGAGAAGACAGGATGTCTAATGTCTATTTTCCATTCTTTGTAAATGTCATCCCTTTCTCAGTGGATGGTCTAAAAGGCTTTCTGCTCACCAAGCCTTATTCCTTCAAAACAGCATAGACTCTGGGGGCTCATCGATGTCACTGAGCCCCAGGTTTTAAGGCATGCCTGGCCCAAAAGCCAGGGGATTCAATTCAGAGGAATCCAAATAGTCCTAAATGAAGTCAAACCATTCTATTTGACAACATACCGAAAGTTCTGTAGGGGTCATGTAACGGGCAGGTGTACAGAGTAAAAGAAGCAGGTAAATGGAAGCGAATCAGCTTCTTTCAAAACTGACGTTTTCCAGAGATGCATTTCTTTTTACTTTGAAAGAAAGCTGATTCAGTACCATTCACCTATTAAGAAGGCAGCACAATTATTTGTATCTGCATCTATAAAAACCAAGTGTCTGTGCCTTCCACAAAAACCCAAGCATGTGTTTGCTGGAGTGAGAAGCAGGGCAAGAGGTAGAGGGAGGGTAGAAGCCCATGCAGTTGGGTTAGTCAGTAACGAGTACTTAAATGAACTGGCTGGGATGGTACCCCTGCCTGGGCGGGGGCAGGGGGCACTTTCTGTCTCATCCAGGAAGACCTCTTATAACACAGCATCTTTATTTTAGACCATGGATCCCAGACAGCACGTTTCATGACTCTATAAATACTCGAGTCAGATGCTTCCTGACACCCAACATTTCTGCTTTTTATTGTGTAAATAAATGAATGCCCCACGTGAGTCAATATCTGTGCATTGAGTTGACAATTTTGTCTTTCAGAAATATCGACAGTACATGGCAGGACTGCTGGCTCCTCCTTATGGTGTTATGGAAACGGGCTCTAACAATGACAGTAAGTGAAAAATGTGAACATTTTGCCTCTAAAAGTCCGTTGTGCGTTATGCGTTTTTATGTGACAAAAAATATGTCCTACACCAGCATGACAGAGTAAGTCATCAGACTCTTGTGTGGCTAAACAGACTTGCCAGCCTACACTTGAGTCATTTTTAAAAACTGTTAATATAGTATTATTTTGTGGTCTGACCTGCTAGAAGGAGGTGTGCTTTGGTACCAGATGGAACTTCATACTTCAAACGCTTTCCCAAAATCTCTTCATTTTCTGGTGAATTCTAGTGTTTCTGTGCTCTTTGTAAAACGGGATTTATGAATTGTGTTTGTCTCAGCCACATCTAGACACCTGAGAGCCCCACCTCTTTTTGTTTTGATGCTCTTGGTCAAGGAGAGAAACAGCGTGAGTCATTATTTATTCTTTGTAAATCACGGCCTCTTTAAATTCCAGGCCTTTGATGCGACCAGTCTCTGGCTGATCACAAAAAACAGGAAGTTTTTCTCTGTGGTACTTTCTTCTCATGAGTGTCCACTAGACTCAAAGAAGTCCTGAGTCTGTCTGTTCCCGCGTGTCGGGAGCACGTCTTGAGCGCTTGTTACTGGCCCTGGGAGTTGCTCGTTGCCGAGTCCCCTTATTCGAACAGCCCTTGAACCTGTACGGGTGGCAAGGTGGCCAGGGCTGAGGTTTTTGGAGCTGTGGTACTTCAACAGCTAGACGGCGAGATGAACCAGGCAGAGCCTCCACGCCGCGGTCTTCTTTGTTGTTGTTGTTGTTGTTGTTGTTGTTGTTGTTGTTGAAGTAGGCTTCACACACCCAGTGCAGAGCCCAACGTGGGGCTTGAACTTAAGACCCTGAAATCAAGACCTGAGCTGGGATCAAAAGCCGGACACTTAACCGACTGAGCGGCCCAGGCGCCCCCCACACCAGGGTCTTCTGAGCAACAGTCACCCTTCAAATCCTCTCTGTAGCTCCTCCAGTCTCCACTGACTGCCAGCCTTGTCACTCTCAGGTGATCCCCCTCCCCGCTTGACCAAGATCGTAAGGGAACTTCCTCACACTCCTCGCCCTCCATGTCATAGTTCCTGTGTAGCCTCTGCCCTGTCTTTGTTTCTCTTTTGTCCTTGGGGTGGGGAGCGAGCAGGAAGACAAGGTCTCTCTTTCCTTTCCTTTCCTCCCCTGTGCTTGATTTTTCTTTCCTGGCTGAGGTAAGGATGACTGGCTCATGAGGAGTCCTCCAGTTGAAATCCTAGCTGTGCTGTCTCCTATCTGTGTGACCTCAGGCAAGGCACTTAACCTCTCTGTGCCTCAGTTTCCTCACAAGATTGCTGGGAGGATTAAAGGAAGCAAAACACATCAGGTGTTTAGCGGGTGCCAGGCATAGAGTAAGCACCCAAGTGATGTGAGCTATTGTTTCCTCACCCCCAGTCACTCTTCAGCCCCTAGATTCTGGCTTCTGCCCCACACCTCTGGACTCAAACCATCTAAAATCTCCAGCGACCAGCCAACACTAGACTCCATCATTAACATTCCCCATCGCTCTGACTTTGAGTAAGACTTTCCCTGTTCAGATTCCATTCTCCCTCGGTCCCCAGGCTCCACCACATCATCCTGGTTTTCTGGTATCTTGCTGGCCACTTGGCATCTTGTCTCTTTCACAGGTACTTCTTCCTCTCAGCTAGAAGTTTGGGTCCCACCCAAGAGTCCACCCTTGACTGTTTTTCTCTTTTGTTCTCTATACTTTCCCCATGACCATCCTTTCTTACAGTGGATACAGACTTCCCGAGCCAATACCTCTGCTTGATTGTTTCTGTGGTGGCCTAGCTTTCCAAACGACTGCTGGTTCCCTTTCCACCTGGATGTTCTGCTGGCCTCTTAATGTCACAGTGTCAGTAACAAAACACATCCTGATTCCCACAAAACCCATCCCTTGTCCTGAAAGCCACATTTCCATTCCCATCTTCACTGTTCTCCTCCCATTCCAGGCTCTGAACCTCAACCATTTTGGGGTCCTCCCTTCTGTCACCTGTATGCACTGAGGTTAATCACCCATCCTGTCCTTTGCTCCTTCCTTTGCAGGGTTTATGTTTTTTCCTTTCTGTTCCCTCTGCAGCCACCTGGCCAAGGGCCTCATCATTTTTGATCTGAGGGCAAGAATGACTCAACTGACTCTGAAGCTTCAGTATCTCGCCCTTGGTCTACCCTACACCTGACTTATACCTGACTTCCACAGAACTTTTTAAATTTACTTTTTCGTGTGAAAAATTTCAAACATTTGGAATGATGTAGTTAATATCCGTATCTTCATCACTTTAATATTTTAATACTTAAATATGGGTTTATTAATTGCTATATACACTTTAATATTTTAATATTAATATTTGTCTTATTTCCTTCTAATCACATACACACATTTCACCCCAAATTCTTTGGCAGGTATTTTTGAAAATAAAGACTTTTCCATGCACAACTACAACACCATTATCACACTTAATAACTGGTATGACTTTCCTTAATAACATCATTGCTGAGTTCATATTCAGATTTTTCCCACTGAATGTCTTTATAGTTCTTTGTTCAAATTGGACTTCAAGGACCACGCTCTTGTATCTGATTTTTATGTTGTAAGTGTCTTTTCAGTTTGAGCAGACCCTTCCCTCCTTTTTCCTCTGTTCAAAACACTTTTTTAATGTTTGAGAGAGAAAGAGCATAAGTTGGGGAGGAGCAGAGAGGGAGAGAGGGAGACACAGAATCCAAAGCAGGCTCCAGGCTCTGAGCTGTTAGCTCAGAGCCCGACGTGGGCCTCAAACCCACAAACCGTGAGATCATGACCCGAGCTGAAGTCGGATGCTTAACCGACTGAACCACCCAGGAGCCCCTTGAAACATTTTAATGATTGCCCACCGCTTGCCGCAGAAGGTCAAATTCCAAGATTCCTCATGTCTTAGCCCGACTTTCAAGTTCCTGCATGGCCCCAAATCATTTTTTCAGGATTATTTCTCTACAGATACCCTAATTTCTAGTCACTCAGATAGGGTGATTTGTGCAACTGTGTATCTTATTGAAACTCCTAGAAAGGAAGTTTCTGTTATACCCCTGTATCTCCTCATACAATCAACTCCAGTCTTTTCAAAGGGTTGTTGAACACATGGATGGAATAATGAATGGATGGCTGGGATTCAAAGTTTCAAAGTGCTGACATTAGGCCACCCTTACTCCTTCTGACAGACTTGGGAACTGATGGCAAACATGCCCCTTAATACTCTCTCTGTCCCCCTGCTCCTGCCTGGGCTTTGATGTCCTGGTACTATCTCAGTTTGGGGGCTCAAAGTTTAGTTAGGGAGCGTTTCCAGAATGTCTCTTCCACCCTTACCCATTCTGTGTACTTTACTGCTGCCTATTAAATTTTTTTAATTTTTAGAGAGAGAGAGAGTACACGTGTGAGCAGGGGAGAGGGACAGAGGGGGGAGAGAGAGGGAGAGAGAGAAAGAGGGAGAGAGGGAGAGAGAGAATCCTAAGCAAGCTCCATGGTCTCTGCGAAGCCCAATATGGGGCTCGATCCCATGACTCTGGGATCATGACCTGAGCTGAAAGCAAGAGTCAGGTGCTCAACTGACTGAGCCACCCAGGCGCTCCTGCTGCTGCCTATTAAAGTGGGCACTCAGTTCTTTTAAAGCCAATTGTGTAAACCCTGTGCACTCCTTTATTAAACATAGAATGTGCTGTTTACTCAGAATTTGGATGTACTGTATTTTTACATCGCAGACCACCTCAGACTGGCCCAGGGGCAAGCCACACATACAAACCACCTGTGGTTCCATCTCCCAATATAAAGCCACTTGGAAGCATTAAGCTCTGCTGGGGCTGTGGACCTTCCGGTCTGGCTACCCTTATCATATGAGCCAGTGTTAACAGCCCCAAAGGAAGTGCAAAGGACCAGGGCCTGCCTGTGGCTCATGAAATGCTTGTAAATGAATGAACAAATGTGTAAATGGATGGATGATTAACTTTTTCACTGAGAAAACTGGGTTACCCCTGGAAACAGACACTGCCATGCTCAGACCTGACTTGGAGGCAGCAGGAATTTGCTTTGCCCCAAATGGAAGTTGTGTTCTGTGGTTTTTATGTAGGACTTGAAGCTAGGTTGAAATCCTTGGAGCATTGTGAGATAGTTTGAAAAGTAAAAATACAGTATGTGCAACCTTGAGAGTTGACATGTCTGTCCCAGATTCCGAGTGTTCTGGTACCTAACACAGAGGAATTAGTTGTTTGTATAGTATAAATGAATCAGAGATGGATTTTTACCTGTGATTTTTATGAGATTTTGTTGTTTGGCACAAAGCCCCGCTCCTGATTCATTGATTTATGTATGTTACAGATTTTGGTGGGTGCTGCTATTTTTCTAAGCAGCACGATGTAAGTTTTGACGGAAACACAAATTGGAACCACCAAAATTTTACTTGGTTTGATTCAGCAAAGAATTTCAGTTCCATTTTACAGATTCGTCTTACAATTCATGCTCTCTCTCTTTCTCTCTCTCTCTTTCTCTCTCTTTCTTCTAGGGATTCCTGACAAGGAGAACGTGAGTAGCACCCTCTCTGCCTAGCTTCTAAACACTATCATAAGGTAAAAAAATAATTATAGTAACCCTAACAACAAAGAGAACTCTTCCATCCACATTCAACAGAGCAATAAATATTTTTCTAATCTTACTCTGGCATCTTGGGTGAGTCACTTTGAAATATGAGGGAGGAGAAGGTCGATTGCTCTGACATGGTCATCACATGTCCTTGATATTAACTAGTCTGAAGAAAGGTTATTCTAGGGGCAAACAGTACAATTGCTGAGTGTTTTTCCTTTTCCCATGATGTATCCATGGCAGTAGACCAAATCATTACTTGAACAACATACAGAAAATTAGTTGTTTTTCCTTAGTAGTAATACAAAATATGAAATTCAGTGTCAGTTGATTTTTTTTTTTCAACGTTTATTTATTTTTGGGACAGAGAGAGACAGAGCATGAACGGGGGAGGGGCAGAAAGAGAGGGAGTCACAGAATCGGAAACAGGCTCCAGGCTCTGAGCCATCAGCCCAGAGCCCGACGCGGGGCTCGAACTCACGGACCGCGAGATCGTGACCTGGCTGAAGTCGGACGCTTAACCGACTGCGCCACCCAGGCGCCCCAGTTGATTTTTTTAATCGTATTCAAGTACACGAATTCCAATCCTTCTCTTTGGAAGCTGCAAATAAGTAAATGCTCTAATTGTTTAGGATAGACAGGTAAGAGAACAAGTTTAGGACAATCTCTTCAAGAACCAGTACCAGGTGCACATTTCAAGGATGGTAGTGGTGCAATGGCTTTGGCTTTGCATGTAAATAATAATAATATTAATTATATATTAACTAGAATCTAAATTTATTCAGCAACATGGAAGGGTTAATGATGGAAGTGTGTAGTGATTAACTTGAAGCCATGCTTGGTGGCTCTCTTAGATGTATCATTGTGTTCCTTGATTGCTCTACCCAAGTGGCAACATTACGGAATCATTACAGAACCTTTTCTTTTCCTTTCCCTGCTTTTGATCCTGTGTCTGTGGACAAAGATATCATCTTAATTCAATTCAAATTATTTGTATCCCTTTTCTGAGATCTTACTCTAGCTTTCCTTAGGTCTTCTTTTCATAATGTTAGTTTCAAGGGCTGGTTGGGAATTCTGGCCCACTGTTGTACCACCACAGATTTGGGTTCCAGACCCAGCAATGTCACTTAAAATGTCACACCAAAATTTCACTTGGTGTGGTTCAGCAGAGAATTTCAATTCCTAACTGTGGGCCTTACACAAGCTACTTGACTTCTCTAAACATCTTTGCTTCATCTTTATTTATTTTTTAAAGTTTATTATTTATCTTAAGACAGAGAGAGAGTGGGAGAGGGGCAGAAAGAGAGGGAGAGAGAACATCCCAAGGAGGCTCCATGCTGTCAGTGCAGAGCCCAACGCAGGGCTCAAACCCACACAAACCATGAGATCACAACCTAAGCCAAAATCAAGAGTTGGGCACTTACCTGACTGAGCCGACCTGGCACCCCTCTTCACCTCATCCTTAAATGTGGATGTTAGTTGTGACCACCTTAAAGGCCATTATGAATATTGAATGGGATAATCTGTGGAGAGCATAGAGACGAGTCCAATAGAGCTCAGTAAATGTTAAGACTATTACTGTAATTATTATTTTCTCGAGACTTGTATCATTTTCTCAAGATCTTTCTCCACTGAAAAATATCCTATTCTATATGAAGTAACTGTTCTTTTGCCTTTTATGGTTCTCCTTAAAATTCCTTCTGCAATGAGTCTTTCTGTTGATCTTTTGCTATTAAAATATATACATATATTCAAAAATATATATATAACATATATATTATATATAACATATGTATCTTTGTAGGTTGAGCAAAGCTCTAGATAATCAGGTTCATGGAAAGCCAAAGCACGAGCCTTTAGAGTCTAAACTAACAAACTCATCCTGCCACAATTTTGGATACGGATGTCCCAAAGCACTCCAAAACAAGTAATACACAGATCACTAGCCAAGTAAAGAAGATGAAAGAGTCTGGTGCTTCCTCATCAAGGAACCATCAGTGATGTGGAGGCCAGAGACAGAATGGCCAAGCCATAGGAGGTCTAAGATGTTCTAAGCTTCAAAAGGAAGCTCTGTCTCTCTTAGGCCCCTCGTGACCTTTAGGTTGGACCTCCCTGCAGTGGGACAACAGGCACAATGTTCTAAGCAGAGGCGTACCAGCTGTCATCATGTAGCTCACTTCGTGACAAAATAGGAATTTGAAGTTTATAGGAAGTCGGATACATTGAATTGTTACCAGTATATTGCCCTTGAAGATTTAGGGGGTAGGCTGTCTCCCCAATATCAGTTGTAGTGGATGTTTATTTGTATTTACGTGGGTAATTCATTCTATGTCAAATTCTCTAACAAACAGAAAAGCACCCTTTTTCTCCATCAGCAAATTGAGTGGATGTAATGTCACCATATGCTTTTAAGAAAGCTCTTCAATGCCATCAGTCAAAGTAAGGCAAATGAGATGAAAGACATTCATGAATAGAGTCAAAGCTCTAGAAAGATAAAAAGAAGCTTAAGAGCCTTAAAGTGGTGTTAATTGAAATTTTTCCTTTATAAGAGACAAGTTGTGTTATGATGATTTCTTTTATCCTTTACCTCTGTTAACTACACGTGGGGTGATCTTATATTCCCTTTATGTTTCTAAATAGCAATAACATGCCTGTGGACCGAAATAAAAGCACTTAGACTATTATTGTTTCGGTGTCCAGCAGCTTCTTTGTGGAGAGAATATAGTCTCCTTTTCAGTTCCTACTCTTGATTTCATTAATCATCATGTTTAACTTTAACCAAATACTTAGGCGTCAGTAAGTGGTGTTTTAGCTGCCTCTCAGCTCTATTTTATTTCCAGACACAGTCTCACCTTGCATAAAAAGAACTTTCTTTTCATCAATTGCACTTTCATAGAAACAAATGGGCTGGCAGTTAACTTGCTGGATTATTTTGTTTACTGCTTACTGTAATTGATAGGGACATCATTTAACTTTAGATGACACAGGGTACTGGAACCTATAAAATAATTAATAAAATATTAGAAAAATGAGGGGCACCTGGGTGGCTCAGTTGATTAAGTGTCTGACTTCAGCTCAGGTCATGATCTCGTGGTTCATGAGTTCAGGCCCTGTGTCCTGCTCTGTGTTGACAGCTCAGAGCCTGGAGCCTGCTTTAGATTCTGTGTCTCCCTCTTTCTCTCTGCCCCCTCCTGCTCATGCTCTGTCTCTCTCTCAAAAATAAATAAACATTTAAAAAAGATTAAAAAGAAAAAGAAAAATGACCCTTTGGCCAATAAAGTAGACTATTTTGATAGGGTTATGATTGTTTGAGGCTGTTGGTTTTATAAATAAATTCTCTTTGATCTGTTTAAGTTGTAATTTTTCCGTCTTCTGTATGTGCCCTGTTGAATGACCATGTTTAATACAGAAGCTAAAACTCACAACTACAAGAAAGCTTTATAGTTGAAAGTTACAGTTGCCCTTTGGAGGAATGTACTTGTCTAAAATTTTCTGCTACTTATGTAGATTTTGTTCCTTATTGTGCTCCATCCTTTTGACAGGCGATTGCTATGGAGTTATGTAATTTTAGAAGTTTATCCTTTTCTTCCTCAAAGTAGAAGGAGCCAGAAAATAGACTCAGGAAGATATCACAAAGTAATCCCATTTCCTTATTTATAAACATCTAGTTTCCAAAAGGATCATCTGAGGTCCCATTTTTTTTAAGGCAGTTACAGTGTTGACAGTGTGATTAGTGAGGTTCCTACTAAATATGGAAGAGTACTTTCCCAATATAAAACACTAATCAGTTCAATAATTCAGTCAGTTATGGAAACAGCCCAAGTGCCCATCGACTGATGAATGCAAAAAGAAGATGTGGTGTTATATATATACACACTGGAATATTACTCAGCCATTAAACGGAATCTTGCCATTTGCAATATACATGAATCTAAGAGTATAATGCTAAGCGAAATATGTCTGTCAGAAAAAGACAAATGCCATACAATTTCACTCATATGTGTACTTTAAGAAAGAAAACAAACAACAAAGGGGTAAAACGAGAGACAGAGAGAGAGAGACAGAGAGACAGAAACCAAGATACAGACTCTTAACTATAGTGAGCAAATTCACAGTTAGCAGAGGGGAGGTGGGTAGGGGGATGGGTGAAATAGGTGATGGGGATTAAGGGGCGCACTTGCTGTGATGACCACTGGGGGGTGTATGGAAGTGTTGAATCACTATAGTGTACGCCTGAAACTAATATTACACTGTATGCTAACTGGAATTTAAATAAAATATTAAAAAAAGCAAACCATGAATCAATTTAGAGCTCAATGGTTTCCTCAGCACTAGAAGAACTGGACGCTACCAGTTAGTAACGAGCAAGCTTGGGGGTCTTATAAAACTATTTGGTAGGTCTTATTTTAAGAAGATGACTGAAATCAGGAGTTTGTCAAACTTTAAAAAATCATGGGTCATTTATATAAAGAATCATTTTTGGCATCTATTATAAAGAGATAGGTTTTAAGTGGCAAATAGGGAAGATATAATTTACACAGCCTGAAAATTCTCATTAAGGTGACAACAATAAGAAGAAAATAGCTATTAGGGTCAAAAGGATAGGAATTTCAGGCATTTTTTGGGAATATAATAACATTTATTGCTGCTCTTTTTTAAGGTTAAAGAAAACCAAAATATTTCCCACTTATTAAATAACAACATCTTATTGTACCATTATAGATGGGCTATGATTCTGGGCCAGATGAAGAAAAGGGAAACTGTGTATCCTCATACAAACTTAAAATATAAAAACAACAACAACAACTTAGATAACCCCCTAAAAACCCTGTAAAACCTTTCAACTCCAGCTTTAGAACACCTGCTGAATTCAAACCAACATTTTCTGTGAAACCATTTTTAAAGTCCTGCTTTAAAACGTGACTGATACACGTCCAGAGCTTATCAAGACATCTTGGCCAGAGTTCACAGGTTTACTGCCAGCAGCCAGTTCTCTCTGTTCTGGGGTGAGGATGGCTAGCTAGTGCTGTCACCGCCATGCAATGACACATCCGTTAACTGGCCAAAGGCGCGAGGCTCTGCAAAGGAGGGCACACCAACCACATGCAAAGGACAGAAAACCCTAAGCCTGCTCATTTTGATTTGAAAGGACAAACCGCTTATCACTCAAGTGAAGATTAGATGTGACAGTGTTGCTGGCTCCGTCCCTCCCGTTGAGCGTAAATATTCATTTCTCTAGCTGGCCTATTGGAACACATAGCTCAGGGAGCCAACACTTTCTTTGCCCCGCCTCCTGCAAAAACACCAGTGACTTAATGTCCAAGGTGCCAAGGACAGCATCAGCTCTCGGTCTCTGAAGAAATGTTTGTGTTTGTGTTTGTGAGTTATGCATTTTATGGGGCAGAATGCCCTCGCTGAATCTCTTCCTGCTTTTGTCTCATCTGGTCCTCTGCCCTGTTATAAAAGCTGATGGTGCCTTCTCTGTCTCTAGCTCCTGCAGAGGTATATTGATTGAATTTTTAAGATGATGTATAATTGCCCTTTATCCAGATAGTGAACGGTAAATGTGGGTAACACTCTAAAAACCTGATCCCCCTCTTGCCAGTTAAGCTATGGGTTTGTGACCTCTGAATGTTCTCAGCAATGTTCACAAGACCGGCTTACCGTGAGTTTCCTGGATGAAAGGGCACTTATTGGGGTGCATTGGGGTGGTGGTTCATTCATATACTTTAGAGTTATTTTTATAATATTATGAACTTGCTGGATATTTCGGTGCTCTCATTTTAGTTTCTCTACGGTGCTTAGATTTCTTTAATGGAATAGAACTTTTTAATGTTGCTGCGATGCTTGTGGTTTCCTAGGGTTGCCACTGAGCTTTACCACATTTCACCCTGCTTGGAGTACATCCCCTCAGGCTTTTGTGTAATCAGAATTTGACTTGGGCAAGATATCACAGAGAACATCCAAGTGTTTAACTGTTTAAAATAGTGATAATACAAGAAACGAGATTCCCCAGTCTCTGAAGCCAACAGCGTCTTCCCTGCTCTCACGTTAAAAAATGGCATGGCCTTGAGATGAGGCCCATATTGGCCGTGGTGCTGAGAATCAGTTCCATTAGCAGCAGGGGCAAGGAACACAATGTCATGTTGATAGTAATATACTATACTGCTGATTTCAAAGTCACGGGAGAGTATATTGCTGTCTCCAGAAATATTTTATCCTGTGCTACAGGCAATTATGTTCATCACCAGTAACTTTGGGCTGCTAGCACGTTATCTCAATTGATGGTGAGAATAAATTAGATGGTATCATTTTTGTTTGATGTATCTGAATTTTTATTGTTCTTGTTTTGAGAAATTGAAACCAAATTATTTGCTAAATATGTCTTATGTTTAGGAGAGAAAAGTCTGTAGTGTTCTCAGATTGGGTAAATTAATATAGTGATTACATGTCATTTAGGATTTGGATCCTTTTCTAATAACAATTCTGTGTCAAATAGATATTAAAATATTCTGTAGTCATTCTCTTTACCTTTAAGTAAAATTACGTGGAAGATAGATGATTGATAGATGCACATATACACATACGTACATATATAAATACATACATATGTATGTATGCGTATATTTAGCTATTTTCATTCTTTAAAATTTCCAGAAAATGAAATTGTAAAACTACCTTTTCTAATATGATGTCATTGTTCATAATTCTAGTTGCCAGTTTTTATAAATGTTTAAATTGTGTTCACTTCAACTTAGTTTTATTTTTTATTTTCCCTCAAAGAATGACTCAGAAATACCCACAGAATGTGCCATCTGTTTTCTTGAAAATCTTTAACAAGCATGTAGTGATCAATCCCAAGCCCCATGTGGGGCTATGAAAATAAATAAAGCATGGTCCCCTCCTTCAGGGAGTTAGAGCCAGTGTGAACACATAAGTACATAAGTACAAGTCATGGGACCTGTGGTCGGGAGAGCGTGGCATGAGGACGTGAGCTTAGGAGCTCTTCAGGCTTGAGTTACGGTCACAACTCTGCCACATACTAACCGTGTGAAGGTGCACAGGTCAGTTACTTCTCTGTTTCCATCTACAGTGGAAATAATAGCAGTGTCTTACCCCAGGGGGCTTCCAGAAGGATTAATGAAATGATTTATTCCAAGTGGTTAGCCAGTGCTGGCGCCCGATATGTACTTTCAGGAGACTCATGGGAGACACATTCTGTGCAGTTCTTGGGGAGAGGGGGAGGGGTTCAGAGCAGACTTCACAGAAGAAGAAATGCCTGTGTCCACTCTTGATGGAAAGTAGATGTTACTCAGGTGGAAGGGAAAGAATATTCCAGGCCAAGAGCATTGCATAAATAAAGGAACAGAGATCCAGAATTTTCTCTTTTGAGGCTAATTTCATCAGATCTAAAATAAAAACTTTCCATTATTTTAAACACTGTACTTTGTAGTATCCCTTTCAAAGTCATCAAGACCTGGTTTCCAAGCTCCAGGTATTTCAGGGTCCCAAGCAAACACACTTTTATCCCTAAAACTTGGTCTATTTTAGAAGTGTGAATGGGGATTCACTTTGAATTTCCCCCTAGTTGTACTTCCCAATAAAAATGACAGATCTAGGTTGCTGATATCTTTGGAACCTATTGTTCACTCTAATCTCCAACTCCTTTTCTTCTGTAATTGCCCAGGCAGTGCTCCCTTATTTCTGTGGTTCTCCTTTGTTTCTCCCCAAGCCCCCACCCCTGCCCTCCACACACCCTTCTTTCGAATGAATCACTCTGCAGTGTTGCCTGTTGAATTTTGTCCTTTAACTTTTTCATTTGTCAAGGCCACTTTAAATTTTATTCCACTTCTCCTAAGGGCCAGCCACCCCCACCCAATTGGGTATCATTGTCAAATTTAGTAAGAATGCTTTTGAGCATTAATAAGCATGTTAAATCCAGCAGCATTCAGCAAAGCATCTAATCTTGTGGAATTTAATTTGTTTGTGCTAATTTATTTGCATATGTGATAAAATTATCCCATCCAGACATGAAAAAACTACTTAGGAAAACATACCATGGAAATACTGGGTAAAACAAGTGCTAAGTCACGAAATTCATGTCTGTGATGCTTTTCACTCACTTGTAACATGAGGGAAAAGGAAGGTGATAATTTTCTATCCCAGAAGACATGAATATGACTGAATTAATACCTGTTCATTGTTATAGTCTGTGTCCCCAGAAATGCATCAGTTTCTGTCCTTGACGCTTAACAGGGGCGACACTAAACAAGTAAGTTACTTACTTCCCTGAGCTACAGTTTTCTCATCAACAAAATGGCGATCCCTTACCTATCAGAGTAAAAGGATTATTGGGAGATCAAATAAGATAAGGCATGGGAAAATTCCAAAACTCCATACAGCTCAAATTTAGAACTTATTAAACCTTCCTGGTGCTTAATTCTAAACAAGATCACACCCCTGTCTGTAGCCTCAACCCCAGGCCATCTCTCCAACCTGGATAGGGGATCACTGAGGTTGGCCAGTGGGTTCGATTTAAGTGGAGATTGGTTCTGGGGAAGCCATATAGAGGTTCTCTTGAATCCTGTTAGGACTTGGTCCAGTTCTCTGTTCTAGGAAGACTGCAGGATGCCAAATGGAAAGTCGTTCATCTTAATGTCCATGTAATTTGGCTCAGCCAGGAGAATGAAAAATTCCCATGTCATACCAAGTGCTCACTCAGTGCTGTAATTTGATAGCCCAGTTCCAAACAAAGTGAGGAAACCACACCCAGAGTTGACTACAAAGATGGACCAGGATAGAATAAGAACAGGAACATGAAGATAAGCTGGAGAAGGGGCCTGGCTTGTTTGGGGGCACAGCAGAACATTATGGATGTTTTCACGGCAGTCTACCCTGGACCTTCTAGTTTTAGGGTATGTGAGATTTTTAAATATATGTTTAACCAATTCTCCTAAAAGTGTCAAAGCATTGCAATGTACAACCGCCTACTAAAAGAATTTGTAGCATAAATGCAAAAATAGCTATGTCATTCAACAAGAAATTCTTTTAAGTGACTGAAACAGGTAATAGTGGGCCTTCCCGCCCCTCTCCTTCCTTTATGGTTTCTATTTTCTTTTCTCTCTTTGGTGTGTGGTTTATTCAGAAAAACACTTGGGCTCCCTCTGGTGGCCATCCCCGTGTTTCTGCATGTCTAATCTTAAAGCTGAAGTTTCAGTTACATGGCACGAAATGCTTGCATGAAAGTGGAAGTGGAAATATTAATAGTAAATGTTATTTTCTTTTGTAAAATACCTACTACTTGGAAACTTTCAAATTAGACAGAATATCCATCTCATTCGTTCCTCTATTTATGTCTTCTAATCTAATATGTTGATATTTGACTTTCCTGAAAGAAGGGGTATCTGGTTTGCAAGTCCATAGAAAGATACTGAGTTCCAATCCTGTAAATCAAACAGATTTTCCCAAGAAGTGATTCTATGAATCAGCAAATTTTTATAGAATGTTTACTGTGTATTATACCAGAGTTAGGCATTACGAGAAACAATTTGCTAGTCACCATTTTTAAAAACTGTAAACACGCTCTTCTTTAACGATTAGCAATATTATGTTATTTCTTTTCCTCCTTTAAATCATGTTCCTGCTCTATTTCCCCCACAGAATTTATTGTAATGTATTTTTTCCAGAACAAATTACCTTTTAATTGTGTCAATGCGTTAGTTAACATACAGAGTCAACAGCAAAAACAAAGGCTCAAACATAACAGTGTCTTAAAATAGAAGATAATTTTTCTTCATGTTGACTGTTCAAATGTAACCTGTCCAGGGTTAAATGGCACCTCCATGTTGTGATGCATTTTTGATTGAAAGTTTCTTCTTGATTACCCTTTTATACTTTCATGTATCAAAAAGAAGTATGTAAATTTTAATTTTTCTTATGACTATAGCTGTCTGTGAAAATTTTTCTTCTGGCCTGAGTTATGACAGTAGTAGTACACAACTGTCAAAGTAAAATAAATATTTTATAGATTTTTATAAACAATTACTAAATATTAAAGTAAATTATTATTGGAAATGCTTCATTGAATGCCTTGGATGCTTTCTAAAAATGAATTCGTTATATATCTGCAATGGGTT
Organism: Prionailurus bengalensis; assembly: GCF_016509475.1. Lineage (NCBI taxonomy): Eukaryota > Metazoa > Chordata > Mammalia > Carnivora > Felidae > Prionailurus > Prionailurus bengalensis. Next base: position 162,216,321 of record NC_057345.1, read on the forward strand.
TAACATCAATTCTGTTCTTCTTCTTAGATATTATATGGGTAAGTGCTGTGAAATCTCATTCACACAAACCAGCAGATGAGAAGGAAATAGTTTTAAATAGCAAGGTCATTGAATTCTTTGACTCCTAGGCAGCTAGTGTGGTACCTCCTGGAGAGAGAGTGACGATGGTGTGCTTGCAGGAGAGGTGTGGGAAGTGTTGCATTCTGGATGGATTTGAAAGTAAGAGTGATGGATGAAATGTGAGGTGAGAGAGTAGGAGAGGAGTTAAAGACGCCTTCAGGGTTTGGGCCCTGACCACATGGAAGTATGCAGTTGCCAACAACTATAAAAGGGAAAGCTGAGGGTTAGGGGAGTTTGGAGACCTGGTTTGAAGGTCACTGTACTAGAAAGCATCCAGGAATATAATTAGGCTTTTGTACTCTCCCTCTGTCCAGCCGATAGTTAATGATAATAAACATCAGAGAGTGAAAATGAGATTAAATGTTGGGTATTTATACTAAGTAGCAAATGCCTGGGGCATGAATAAAATTAGAATGTGTCTGAAAAAAATAAAAATAATGAGACAAAAATCAGCAAGGATTTTATTAAGTTCATCCCCCCCCCACATTACATTTTGTAGATTTTTAAGATAATTTATGTTTGTAAGTAAACTCTGTATACAACTGCAGATATCACCTTTCAAATTAATAAAAGGTTGATTTATGGAATATATCAAGTACAAATAGTAAGTGAATCAAGCTAACAAAGCGTTGCTCAATAGACATCCTCAGGGACCTAATTTAATGAATAGGTAGAGGGATGGTTTTTGTAACTGAGCCCACAAATTATTTCTATATGAATCAGTGATTTTAAATGGCTATGGCCTGCTTGAAACAATTTGCTTTCTTAATTAGCTTATAATCATTCTCTTTTATAGTTTCTTATACTACTAAATGGGCTAATAACCCCCTTTTTTAAAATAAATTAATTTTTCCAGCCTAGCCACAAACTTCCAATTAATAAAGTTTGAAGAAAAGAAATAATTCCATAATAGGATGAAAAGTGATCATATTTTATGTAATCCTTTTAAAATCAACTAACATTTATTAAGTGCCTACTATGTGCCATGCAGCCACATGCTTTGGCTCTAGAGATGTCAAGTCCAATAAAACTAATTCTTGACTTCAAAGAGCAAACAGCCTAACAGCCTAAACAGCTTAGGAGGGAAGTAGGTAAACAGATAATTATATCAGAATGCAACTGACAGAGATTGGAGTTAAGTGTTAACGTTGTCTGTGCATTGTAAGAGCCATGTCACTTGAATGCAAAGGATTTCCAAGAAAATGTTGTATTATTCACCCCCCGACATTCTCCCTCTTCATAAGAATGCAGTTACTAAGTTACTGTATAACGCCAGACTACATAAATTACAGGTGACAGAAATCCATATCAGGCCTCCTCAAAAGCAAACAAGAGGGGAAGCTGAAGACTCACATCCCCAGTCCACAGGAAGAGCAGGTGTGGAGCTGGCCCTCTGCTAACAGAAGCCAAAGCCTCTACTTCTTTCTACTTCTCTGCAAGCCTGTAAACATGGCCACCACCAGTCCCTGGTTCTTCCCCAGCAACTACAGTTAGAAAACCTTGGGGAAAGACACTGACTGAGATCTAGTGTGCATAGGGTGGCCCCTTCATTCCAACTCTAAGCCAGTGTGGGTGAGATACCACTGTGGGCTCAGGTCTGAAGATGGGGAGAAAGTCTGTGCCCTAATGAAGGGGGAACAGGAAATAGTACCTGTTCACTCCTTCTCCTCAGGGAGGCACATTTAGCTGACTGCTAAAAAATCAGTCCCCTTCCTCTGGTGTACTCAGATAACATCATAATGCAATCAATATCTCATTTAGGGTTAGTCTTCATCTCTTGTTTATGAAGAAATAGGACAGAAGACTTATGAGAATAATGTTGACATCACATTTTGCAATGGCTTTGATTGCAATACGCATTGTGCTTTAGAAATTCCATGCATTCCATTCAGTCGGAATCATAGTTTCTTTTTCACTGTCTTAACATGTATGATGTGGAAATTAACAAGATTTGATCTTGTTAGATCTTTTGAGCTACTTAGATGTGGGTTCTGAACCAGTAGATGACATAAGCAATCCTATTTGTCCTAGAATGTTACAGGAATTCTTCTTTTTTATCTATTTGATTTTAAGTCTTTAAACCCAATGAGCCAAATTTACATTCAGATGAATCATTGAAGCTTATATTGTGTGCCCAAAAGGAAATGTTTATGCTAAGAGTCTCAAATGAAGTCTAGTGAGACAGTGAATTTTTTAAATAATGGTTATCTCTTACGGATCATAAATGTAATAATGCTTATGGTGAATATTTGGAAACATAAAAGTATTTTTAAAAATCTCTCATAGATGCCACCACCCAGAGTTCTGTGTGTTTCTGTTTTTAACATATAGAAACAAATACACATATAGAAACAAAATTTAGTTCATACTGCATGTATAGTTTAATATTCTACTTTTTTTCAATCAAGTTTTTTAAAATACTTTTTTATTATTTAATATTGTCTCAGCCATATCTTGTCAAGGCTAGGTTTTTCACACAATCCCCTTCCTGTTTCTGGGATTATTTTTGGTCACTTCGCTGTTGTTCTTCCTTCATTTTTGATGTTCTAAGATTCCCTGTGGTATTATTTCCCTTCTGTCTGAAGAACTTCCTTTAGAAATTCTTGTAGAACAGGTCTGCTGGATATGAATTCTACTGAATTTTCCTTCATCTGAAAATGTCTCTATTTTACCTTAATTCCTAAAGGATATTTTCACTGGACAGAGAATTATGGGTTGGAAGTTTTTCATGTTTCAGCATTGTTTTTATGAACCAATTTGCTACATTATCATTAGCTGAAGACCATTGTTTACAAATCTCCTTTGTTTTTATGTGGTATCCTTTTTATGTTCCACTATCCCATCCACAATATCACTTTACATTTAGTGACCATGTCTCCTTAGGCTCTTTTTTGGCTACTACAGTTTCGCAGACTTTCCTTGCTTTGATGACTTTGACAGATTTGAGGGATAGTGATCAGGCATTTTAGAGAATGTTCCTCAGTTGTGATTTGTCTGATATTTTTTTTTCAAGATTAGCCTCAGATTATGGATTTTGGGGGAAAGACACAAAGTTATAGTCCACTTTCATCACATCACATTAAGAATACATACTATCAGGGCGCCTGGGTGGCTCAGTCGGTTGAGCGTCCGACTTGGTCTCAGGTCATGATCTCACAGATTGTGAGTTCGAGCCCCACGTCAGGCTCTGTACTGACAGCTCGGAGCCTGGAGCCTGCTTCATATTCTGTGTCTCCCCCTCTCTCTGCCCCTCCCCTGCTCATGCTCTGTCTCTCTCTGTCTCAAAAATAAATAAAAACATTAAAAAAAAAAAAAGAATACATACTATCAATATGATTTACCATTGACTATGATTACCTAGCTAAGGTAGTATTTTCAAATTTTCTCAACCGTAAAGGCACTCTTCCCTCACCCCTCTTTCCATACTGAACTCTTCAGAAGGTAGTCACTATGCGTAGCTCACACTGTAGTATAAGGAGTCAACATTGACATTATGTCAACAATTCAAGCATGCTATGCCAGCCTCTGTTCTCAGCACTGGGGAATAAAACAGAGATGACCTTCCCTCTGGTTAAAAAAAAAAAAAAAAAAAAAAATCAGAAAGTCAAGAAGTTATTACAACTAAAAGGAAATACAAGATGCCCTAAAGAAGCACGGTCTGATAAAAAATATAATGCTGGTCACACGTGTAATGTAAAATGTTCTAGCAGCCACATTTTCAAAAGTAAAAATAAACAGGTGAAATTAGTTTTAATAATATATTTTGTTTAGCCCAAGGTACTTGAAAGATTCCCTTTTCAACATGTAACCAATGTAAAACATTATTACCAAAACATTTTACACTCCTTTTCTTGTATCTGCTCTTCAAACTTAAGCAAGTACTGCACACTCACACCTGGATCCAGACTAGTCACATTTCAAGGGCTCAGTGGTCACATGTGGGAGCAGCTACAAGCTCTGGAAGCACCTAATAGAGGGCCTGGCACATCTTCCTGAGACTGAAGGTGAGGAAGTCAGGAAAAGGGAAGAGAATGCAGGTTAAAGGCAGAGGGAACAGATTGCACAAAACCTCCAGAACGGAAGAGTTTGGTGTTTTTGAGGGACTGGAAAACATTCTGAGCAATTGGAGCAAGGGGGAGAATGGTGGAAACGAGGCTGGAGAGGTAGGCAAGGGGTGAAATTAGGAAGAGGCTTTTAGACAGCATTGAGAAGTCTGGATTTGTTTCAAGAAGAAAGGGGAACCGTTGAAGGGTTTTAAATAGAAAAGGACGTGATCAAGATGGGCTCTTTTTAAAAATCGCCGTTACTTCACAAGGAAGATGGCCAAGGACATTTTCTGCAGCAGGCAGTATAGGGTAGTGGCTAACCAGAGGGTTCATGTGCCAGACTTGCCACCTGCCAGCCATATGACCCTGAGTCTCAGTTTCATTATCTGTGAAATGGGAATAAGAGTACCTTCTTTAAGGATCGTTGTGAGTATTCAGTAAGATAATTCACATGACTGACTTATTTCACCCATAATACTCTCTAGCTCCTTCCATGCGTTGCAATAAGCAAGATTTCCTAAGTCAGTCAGAGAAAGACAAATGCCATATGATTTCACTCATATGTGGGATTTAACAAACTAAACAAATGAGCAAAGGGGGGAAAAAGAGAGAGAGACCAAGAAACAAGACTCTTAACTATAGAGAAAAAACTGAGGGGTACCAGGGGGGACGTGGAAAGGGGGATTGGTAAAAACTTAAAAAACTTACTATTATAGGGGCGCCTGGGTGGCTCAGTCGGTTAGGCGGCCGACTTCGGCTCAGGTCATGATCTCGCAGTCCGTGAGTTCGAGCCCCGCGTCAGGCTCTGGGCTGACGGCCCAGAGCCTGGAGCCTGCTTCTGATTCTGTGTCTCCCTCTCTCTCTGCCCCTCCCCCGTTCATGCTCTGTCTCTCTCTGTCTCAAAAATAAATAAACGTTAAAAAAAAAAAAAGAAAAGAGAAAAAACCTTACTATTATATATTATATGACCTCCCCCCCCCCACCAAAAGATAATTCATGTGAAACACTTAGCACATAGCACTCAATAAATATTTGTTCTTATTCTCCCCTTAGATTGGAACAGTCTCTTATAGGATGAATCCACAAACCTTCCTTCTTCCTCTTCTTTTCTGTATTCCTATTCTGGAAGGCCCTAAGCAGATGAGATGAGAAAAGAATGGAGCCCTATCCCACAACCCCAAATCAGATAAGAAAACCACTTTCATGATCTCCCCTTCACCCCGGTTTATGATTACATTTATATCCTGAGACCAGTTTTCATATGAATTATATAGTCTCAGAGTTTTCTCTGCTCTGTATCTTTCTAAAGATTCCCATGGGCTCCTTATTTAAAAAAAAAAAAAATTAATGTTTATTTATTTATTTTTGAGAGAGAGAGAGAGAGAGAGAGAGATCAGGGGAGGGGTGGAAAGAGAAGGAGACAGAATCCCAAGCAGGCTCCACAATGTTGGCACAGAGCCAGATATAGGGCTTGAACCCACGAATTATGAGATCATGACCTGATCTGAAACCGAGCTGGACACTTAACCGACTGAGCCACCCAGGTACCCCTCATGGGCTTCTTCTTTAAAAATATTCTAAGATCACTGAGGTTTAAGCTCCTAATGATAGTTAGAAGTAGTTTCCAAAATGGCTATCTAAGTAAGAAAAAGCAATGATATTACCAACTAATAACTAACAGATCAATAATTTATGGTGTTTTCAGGTATACTGAACCACCCAGGGCATTTTACTTACAAAGTTTTGAAATAAGATAATTTAGTACAAAATTAAATCACATGGAGATTGTTTCCCTCACTTCTAGCTAAGACATGTGAACAGCTGAGGCTGTCCCCTCCCTCTGTCCCTCCCTCCTTCCTTCCCTCCTTCCCTCCCTCCCTCCTTTCTTCCTTCCCTCCCTCCTTCCTTCCCTCCTTCCCTCCCTCCCTCCCTCTTTTCTTCATTCCCTCCCTCCTTCCATCCCTCCTTCCCTCCTTCCCTTCCCTCCTTCCCTTCCTTCCTTCCCTCCTTCCCTTCCTTTTCTTCCTTCCTTCCCTCCTTTCTTCCTTCCCTCCCTCCCTCCTTCCCTCCTTCCCTCCCTCCTTCCTTCCTTCCCTCCCTCCATCCTTCCTTCCTTCCTCCCTCCTTCCCTTCCTTCCTTCCCTCCTTCCCTTCCTTCCTTCCTTCCCTCCCTCCTTCCTGCCTTCCTTCCCTCCCTCCCTCTCTCCCTCCCTCTTTCCTTCCTTCCTTCCTTCCTTCCTTCCTTCCTTCCTTCCTTCCTTCCAGTAATGGAGTCCTCTCTTACTGTCTTGGGTGGATGCCCAGAGCAGGTCTGTGTTCACCTTACAGCCAGTCATGACTACCTTCCCACATTAGGCGGTTCTGTTTCATAGCTGCAAAAATAACCCTTCCAGAATCTGGAGCCTCATGTACTGGCGGCAGATGGGAATGAGACACTTGGTGTTTTCTCTAGAAACAGCCTGTAAATCAGCAAATCTTTTAATCATTAACCCCAGTCTGGCTGAAAGCTTTAATCAAGGGGCTTCAATAGCTTTGCTGTATATGCACCGGAACATTTCACCTTCCAAGAGACCCTGTGAAAATAAGTCCACAGAGGGAGCTGTAATTCTCATCTTACTTAAAAAGGAAAAAAAAAAATCATGTCCACAGTTTAAGTTTCTAGTCAATAAAAGAACAATAACATTTGATTCCTTCTCATTGTACTCGCAGATGTTTCAAGTATTTCTAAAGCCTTTCAAATTACTTTGAATAAAAAGCTGCCGACCCTGAGGTAGAAATGCCAGGTTTCTAAAGTATGATTAAGGCTCCATAAGCTTATTATTTCTCCAGTAATAGTAAGGCTTTAAAATTTGGGTTTCTTCTTCTTCTATATACTCCAGAAAATTAGAAAAATACAGAAAGGGAGAGGAAGAAAACTATGAGTGTAATCAAATTTTATTTCATAGATCACGTTTCATATATCACTCTACTTATTTCTCTGGCCTTTTAAGATACACAGTTTGCGTATCTCATGACACCAGCATCTGCACTAGTGCAACTTGATGATTAAAAGAGAAAAAGAAAGAAGACTGTGTTTAGGGGCCCTGGTGTAGAAGCCAGCTGTGAAATGAACTGGGATCTTAAGGTAGTATATATGCTTTCCTGCCTTGTTTTCACACTTTGTATGGTACGCTCTCTCGGACTTTGATATTTTTTGTTTTGATGAGCTTTGTAAAGGCTCAAAAGGTTTCTTGAAAACATTAATAGGTTTTTGCTATTCCAGGAATTTTATATGACGTAAATCAAATGCTACTATCAGGTTCCCGAGCCCGTACAGGTTATCGAAATCATTTGTGTGTTCCTGTCCTGTATGGGTACTAAAATTGTGCTTATTATTATAGCTTTAACCTACTGGGTTGCCTGAGACAGAAAACGAAGTCTTTTAAAATTTCCAATCAATACAGACAAATACACCTACATGCAGAAGATTGTATAAAAGTCCATTTAGTGGATGATTTTCAATTCATGGACAAAGAAGTCTGTTTTTTCATGGTAATTATTTTACCTTTCCCAATTGGGAGTTACTATGCTATTAAAATAATGGCTTCGGGCATTTTGCAAAGCATGCATTTAAAAGCTAGGAAAATGTATTTGTGTTTTCCTGTTGGAAAGTTTTATCTTAATTAATTTGTTCCACATTAATATTTATTAGTTTTAATACAGAAACCAATGGCTATATTCATTTCCCTAGGACAATCTGCTTTCTAGGAACTTCCTTGATCTAAAGGAAATACAAGGTCAACTTGAAATTAATGTTTCTCTCTTCCAACCTGAAACACCTTACTTTAGATTTGAACTGAGGAGAAATGTTACTCCCAGGAAGGAAGAAGCAAAAAGAAAATAGTCCATAAATTGATTGCTAACAGCCAATAAGCTTAATCTTTCCATATCCAACCCTGAAGAGCAAAACTGGAACTTGAGAAATGAAAAGAGGAAAAATTCTTTGCATTCTTTTCATACCACTGCCAGGGGAAAGCTCCAGAGATTTCTCCATGTATTAAATAAATATTTAATGAATAATCTCTATGAACAAAGCACCACAGGGATTCCAAGATAACAAGGACACAATTTTTTTTTGTTATTTATTTATTTATTTATTTATTTATTAACATTTTTTTAGAGAGAGAGGACATGCAGGCACACAAGTGCTAAAGGGAGGGACAGAGAGAGAGAGAATCCCAAGCAGGCTCTGTGTCCAGCACAGAGCCCGAGCCCAGCGCAGGGCTCGATCTCAAGACCCTGAGACCATGACCTGAGCTGAAATCAAGAGTTAGAGGCTTAACCAACTGACCCATGCAGGCACACCACAATTTTTTAGTTTAAGGAGCTCATGCTGTACTTGGAGAAATAGATATGTGCATAACCGTGGCACAAGCCGTGAGATATTTGTAGTCATGGAGACTGAAGAAATGCAGAAGGGCCCAAAGGTCAACTCAGGACACAATGTTGATGTCTATAGAAAATATAGTCCATAGATTCCCTAAAAATCAAGAAATTTAGGAATACTTATACCTGATCCCTAATCTCCCCAGATGGCCATTTAAATTGTTTCACCTAACAGCATTGATTATGAAACTTCAAAGCACAGAGAATGAGAAAAATCACCTGTAGTGGGCTGATATTTTTTAAGTGGTTTCTGTGCCGTCCCCAATTGTATCAGAGTGTGTCTCTAATTAGGCCGATCTCATTTTTAAACATTTTGTAATCCAAGTCTAGCATTATAACTAAACAGCATAGTTTACCAGAATAATCCCCTTTGGATTCCTATGAGTCACATTAGCATAGTACAGAGGACATTCTCAAATATCCATTGAATAAACTGATATTTACACAGTTTTACTCAGAATTATAGAACATGGTGGTTCGTTACGTTATATGTCATTATATGTGTGTTAACTATGTTACATAACTTTAAGGGTTAATTTATACTAAATGGGTTTGTAAGAATTTTTGTTTGAAAATACTTCCAAATTTTTAAGAGATAGGAAGTTTGGCTGTTTTTCAGGATAGGTAAGATAGATGCAATTTTGATTATATATTATATAAATAGTTTTTACAAGTTTGGCACCACAGTTAAAACACAACTGTGTGACCCAAACTCTGCCAGTCTTTGCAGAATCCATTTCTTTGGGTGAGGGTAGCAGGGGGAAAGGCTGGGTTTTAGGGTGAGCAGCGACAGAGTTTCTGGGATCCATCCTGTACACTTGGTGAGTCTCAGTGATGCCCCATGGCAGAGGCCATGAGGCTGGGCCAAGGGAAACTGCAGTGTGGTTTGGGCCTTGGTCCTGGCTGGCTCATCACTCAGCCTGTCTCTGTAGCTTTTCCAGAGAGTCTCTGAATGTTTTACTGTCCATTAATACATTCCTTCTCTGCCTCATCCACCTACAATAAGGACAGAGACTGAGATACATAGCAAATCCTGAAACTACTTTATGCCATTGATATTTAGATTCATATTGTGAACACTCCTTCATTTTCGAATACTAATTACATAAATATTGAATGCGATTACTTTTCCCCTTAATCCCTGAGGAGGGGAGTATAAGAATTATGCTGGGTTACACCTATGCTTGGAAACCTTATTAAGTGTTTATGTAATGAATTTGGTTGAGATGAATTATTTGTAATTTAGAAGTTTTAAAGTGTGTTATTTGTGAATGTTAAGTATATATTAGTCAAATACTCCTAAAGGCCAAATACATTTCCTTTAATAAATTGTAAGCATTTAATTTTCCTGTAAGGTCCTTGAGTATTTAAAAAAACAAATAAAAATGGTTTGGAAGTTATTCCTTTAACTAGAAAACATACTGATTTATTTGGGTCATATAAATGTTGTTAGGGTGATGACCTTATAGTCGCATCAACTAAACCCAATGTTTAGGAAACACTCACACTTTAGTAAGGGATTATGACATTATGGATTCAAAGGGTGCTGCTGGTAGTCCTCTAATTCCTGGATGCTCAAAGTGTGGATCACAGAGCAGTGATCCACAAAATGAAGATCATTTTGCAGAAATGGACAATTTCAGGTCTCGCCCCAGACCAGTAGAATTAAAATCTATATTTTAGTGAGACCCTCATGTGATTCATACAGACATTAAAATTTGAGCAGCACTGATTTTTTTCCTCATGTTAACAGACACAAAACCCAGCCCATTAAAAAGCCAAAAGCTGGGGGGAAACGGCATAACTTAATAGTCCTCTCTATCAGGAAGTTTCTACTCAATTGCAAGTCATTGAACCCGCTTCTTTACAGCACAGTGGCAAAGGAAACAGTGAGTTTCTTCTCACCACTCCGTCGTATACCTGAACACATAAGGTCCCCTTTACCAACTCCTCGCAAACCCCTCAACTGAACATAAACTGCCCATTGCCAACTCTCACAGAGTTTCCTCTTCACTCACCTACAAACAAAACCTGCTAGAAAGAATGAATCAATGAAGAAATTCTTCCATTCATTCAGTAAATATTTGTTGAGTAGCTGCCAAGAGCCGGGGGTAGAACAGTGAGTAAAACCAAGTTCTTGTCCTTATGGAGCTAACATTACCATGGAGAATTCAGTTCAGAAACAAGTCTATAAAATGCCAAGTACAATAAGCACTATAGGAAGAGGGACAGAGAGTGCCAGATGTGGGGCAGGGATGCATGTGTACTGCTGTAGGATGGGCAGAGTATGACAAGATGGCCCAGGCTCATCTTAGATATTCCTTGCCCCTGGAATCAGCCATTTCTCCCAAGAAGCCTTGATTTCAAAACTCAAGATGTTCATTGCTATTGGTTTGGTCATTGATTTGAAGCCTAACATCGATCTCTCTTCCGCAGTGAAAATTCTGGGTTTTCAAGGACACAGGGATGATAGATTTAGATATCTCATAATTTCTTGTGTGCTTTATGCTTCATCATGCATACAGTAAATTCAGGGTTAACAATGCTACATGTCTGTCAATAAATGATTGTTAAATAAGTTATCTATCATATCTGTACAATGGCATTCCCAAAAGTGCATGTAGAAACACCAGAAAAAGGATGAGGTAGTACTTTATGTTCTGATTTGAAATGATCTCTAAGATACATTAAAAAAGCAAGGTTAGGTCAACGTATATTCCTCTTGTGTGGGAGAGGAGTAGGGGACAGAATATATATGTATATTGGCTTGTATATGTCAATTCATTTAGCATCTTCAGCACGAGATACTTTTCCAAAATGTGTGATGAACACTATTCTCTTGCCTTTGGATTGTACCCAGCAAAAGCCTGACCCCCTGGCTTCAGGGAAAGTAGAACTTCAAACATAGCGTTTCTATATTCATTCTATTTTAAACTATTAAATAAATGTTAACTTCCGTATGTACCATGCCCAGATTTAAATTTGAAGTTATAAAAGGAAATGTGAGGGTGTTCTAGTTCTTTGATTAAGAAGCACTAATCCTACAAAAGTTTTGAAAATTGAACACTGTCTCTTGAGTCTTACATTCACTTTCTATTTCCCAAAAGTGCTCAACAAACTATTCCCAAATTTGGAATAGGCAGATTCGCAGTGCTTAATTCTGGCTCTGTGGACAGAATTCTTGTAATGGAAGAGAGGGCAAATGATGAATATGAGGCTGAAATTTGTAGAAAGAGAAAGAAAAGGATATTTAATAATCCATAAGTTTATATTTGCGTGAAAATCATAGTTGTGAGGGTTAAACATGTCACAATAGACAGTGACTGCTGTAGAATATTACAGTTGGCTTATTTTGCATCTCTTAGCCCCTATTCCTGAAATAAAGATATACTAGTAATATGTTGCTATTATCATTATATGAATATCTGAGCCTAATCAGGCCAATTCATAAGGGGAAAAAAATGAACGAGTTTCTGTCTGACCTCAAATAGAACAATTCCAACTGATAAAAATGGGTGCCTCTCCAGAAAGTTAGCATCTTATTTTTGCGTCTAAATATCTGGCTTAGGGGTATCTAATAGACATTTAGACACACCTCCTGGAAAGCAAACACTCAAAAGATCCTATATGTGAAAAGAAAGATTAGTAGCTAATTGAGGTTCTCTCCCACAACTAGAAGAAATCAGAAGCAATCTTTATTGTAGATTAGGGCTTGACAGAATCTTTCTAAAAACATGTCATCTTGCCGCATTGCATTAGAATATGCTGGAGAGAAGTTTGAACCATTTGCTAGCACCTGCTAGAGAAGCAGGCTTCCCACACCAGAAGCTTCTGGGCAACCTTTTCCTGTAGGCACTTCTTTGTTCCAGTTTCATGGACTCACCACGCAGCCTTCAGTACACTTTAAGTCTCTTCTGATCTATAAGCCTGACCAAACAGACTACAACCTATGGCTAAAAACTACAGACTTCAGTTCCCACAACTTAAAAGCCACTTTCTAAAAATATGAACTTGTATATTGATTTGGTTGGATTGAGGAGTCTCAACTCAGTGACATGAAATAATCCCCTCTCTCCAATAATCACTCTTAACCACATTGAGTTGAATACTTTCTTTCTCACTGATACATGGCAACCATAAAAATACCTCAGTCTTAATCCATAAATGTTTTTGTTTCTTTGGTCCCTAAAGATATATTTCAGTTATTATGGATTAGTCATGTCCATTTTTTATATTAAGAGCTTATATTTTAGGGCAGTTTAAGGTTCATGGAAAAATTGAGGGGAAGGCACAGAGATTTCCCATATACCCTCTGCCTCTACACATGCATAGGCTCCCCCAAAATCAACATCCCCCCTCAGAGGGGTGCATTTGTTACAATGGATGAACCTGCGTTGATACATCATAATCACCCAAAGTCCCTAGCATATATTATGGTTCCCTCTTGATATTGTACATTCTGTGGGTTTGAACCCATAGCTATATATATATGTATAATGACATATACTCATCGTTATGGTATCATACAAAGTATTTTCACTGATCCTTTTTTTTTATAAGTAATCTCTGTGCCCAGTGTGGGGCTTGTACTCCCAACCTCAAGTTTAAGAGTTGTGTGCTCTAACAGCCAAGCACCCCTGATCTTTTTAACATGGCCTCCATAATTTTGCCTTTCCAGAATGTCATATAGTTGGAATTATATATCATATAACTTTTTCTTAGTTCACTTTCTGTGTATGTGGACATAAGCTTTCAATTTCTTTGGGTAATCACCAAGGAGCATGATTGCTAGATCACATGGTAAGACTATGTTTAGTTTTGTAAGAAAATGCCAAACTTTCAAAGTGGCTACACCATTTTGCATTCCCACCAGCAGTGAATGAGAGTTCCTGTTGCTCCACGTCCTTGCTGGCATTTGGTGTTGTCAGTGTTTTGGATTTTGTCCATTCTAATAGGTATATAGTGGTATCTCATTGTTTTTATTTGCATTTCCCTGATGACATAAGATAGGGAACATCTTTTCTTATGCTTATTTGCTATCTGTGTATCTTCTTTAGTGAGGTTTCTGTTAAAGTCTTTGGTACATTTTTAAATCAGGTTGTTTATTTTCTTATGGCTCAGTTTTAAGAGTTCTTTGTCCATTTTGGATAATAGTCCTTTATCAGACATGTCTTTTGCAAATATTTTCTCCCAGTCTGTGGCTTGTTTTCTCATTCTTAACATTGTCAGAAGTCTTTAATTTTAATGAAATCCAGCTTATTAATTATTTCTTTCATTGATTGTGCCTTTGGTGTTGTGTTCTAAAAAGTCATCACTGTACCCAAGGTCACCTAGGTTTTCTCCGGGGTTGTCTTCTGCGAGGTATACAGTTTTGCACTTTACATTTAGAGTGGGTGATCCATTTTGAGTTAATTTTTGCGTAGGGTTAAAGGTCTGTATCCACATTTTTTTTTTTTGCACGTGGTTATCCAGTTGTTCCAGCACGGTTTGTGGAAAAGACTGTCTTTGCTCCTTTGTATTGCCTTTACTCCTTTGTCAAAAATCAATTGACTATATTTATTTGGATCTAGTTCTGAGCTAACTATTCTATTCCATTGACCTATTTGTCTATTGCTTACCAATACCACACTGTGTTGATTACTGTAGCTTCATAGTAAGTCTTGTGAAATCAGACAGTGTGAGTCCTCCAGCTTTGTTCCTCTTCTTCAATATTGTGTTGGCTATGCTGAGTCTTCTGCCTTCCCACATAAACTTTAAGATCAGCTTGTCAATATATTCCACAAAATAACTTACTGGATTCGTTTCTAAAACCTCCAGCTTTTGCTGATGTCTAGTGTCTGAAGAAACATGGCTGGTGGGTTGAGAGGTATGATCTGCCTTCTCCCACATCCACCCCATTCTGCTCTACCTTCTTTGTTGCTGGTCAGTGGAGGAAAAAGGAAGGAAGACGTTCCTTTCTTGAAGTTTCTATCTCTCTGTTTATATTACCCAATCCACTATTTCATATTATCTGCTTTCTTATTAGTATTATTAGTGGAATACAACTCCATTGTTAATGTATTAATCATAGTTAATTTAAATTTTCTGCTTGACAATTCTAAAACCTGTGTCATACTTGAGTCTGATTCTGATGCTTACTTTGTCTCTTCAGACTCTGTTTTTTCCTTGCTTTTAGTATGCCTTTTAATTTTTAGTTGAAAGCCAGATATGATATACTGAGTAATAGGAGCTAAGATAAATAGGTCGTTAGTGTGACTTTTGTGTTAATCAGCCTGGGAGTTGGGCATTGTTTAATGTTTGTTGTAGCTATAGATGCCAAAGTCTTCAAATTCCTCTAGTGCCCTGTTTTTGTCTCTGTTGTGTTTGGGCTTCCCTAAGAACTCCTCCTTAGATAGAGTCTACATGTTGCAACTCTTTTGGCTGTGATCCACTGCTTTTATACTGGTATGGTAGGGGCATATAGGGGAAGGGAAATGTCCTGTAATCTTATCATTAAGGCTCAGGCATTTAGTGGGTCTGTGCCCCTGCATTGTGACCTTCCCAGCAGTTTCTTAGCTTCTTTTTCCTCCTTGGGTGAAAGAGAAAGACTAGAGGGGGCTACAATTAGAGAAATGCCCTTCCCCCATGTAAGATAAGGTTCTAGTAAAGTCTTCTCCCTGGACAGTAGGCCTTTGGTATGGAGAATGCTCTGGGTGTATTTCACAATACACTCTCTTCCCTTCTCCTGCCAGAGCCACTAGGAGATCTTTTTCGGCTCCTCACCAAGAGGACCTGGTCAGGTTCCAGGAGGTAAAACCCACAAAAGTGTAGGGGCCCACCTAAGACTGCCCCCGCCCCCAGGAGTTTCTCACTCTCAAGTCACTTCAGCAATTCATCAGAATTACCACTGTTAAAACATACACTGAGGAATATGAAAAGGTTTTTTTGACCAAAAATTGATTTGAATCTGGCATCCCCAAACTGGAAGTGGTCAGGAGCACTCCACTGACAGGATTTCAGGGAGATACTTTTATACTCAAAAGATGGAAGCCAAGTAAAGAAATTACTGACTTGCTATGGCTTCAAACCCAGTTGGCCATTTGTGATTGTACAGGCTTAGATTTTAGTTTCCTTAATTAAGCAGGCTGCCATGATGTTAGAGACACAACAGTCTAAAGCTTTCTCATTTAATTAACTGCACACCATTTAAGGGCACCTACCAGTCTGTGGCCTCTGTTCCAGGTGGGCAGATCCCAGGTGTGACCCCAGATTCCCTTGTCTCTCCCAATTCTGGGGTGGTGGTTTGCCCTGTAATCTCAGTCCTCTGATGGGCCCCAGAAAAGTCATTATTTTCACTTTGTTTGGCTCTTTCTTGTTGTATGGACAGCAGTAGTAACTTTTAATCTTTCTACATGTGGAAGCTGAAACTGGGAATCTATAACCCAATTTTGAACTAAGAACTTTAAAAAAGAAAAAAAAAGGCCTACCCAAGAAACCAAAAAGGTCTATAGATGATTTATTTTTCCATTATTTAACAAGTGGAAAACTTAGGTAGTCATTTCAGAGTGGTGAAATCTGTTTATAAGTCTGACTTAGGCCCTTAATTTCATACCGTTAACCAAAGAGTGCTGACACAAATGACAATTCTCATGAGACATATATTTCTAAGGCCTTAGTTGTATTATTTTAAAATGCCAAGGAATGTAACTCCTAAAAGTATAGCATTTCCACTAAAAAATAGAATATGATTCTCCCCACTTTTTTTTTATTTTTTTTATTTTTTTTATTTTTTTTTAACGTTTATTTATTTTTGAGACAGAGAGAGACAGAGCATGAACGGGGGAGGGGCAGAGGGAGAGGGAGACACAGAATCGGAAGTGTGCTCCAGGCTCCGAGCCATCAGCCCAGAGCCCGACGCGGGGCTCGAACCCACGGACTGTGAGATCGTGACCTGAGCTGAAGTCGGACGCTCAACCGACTGAGCCACCCAGGCGCCCCAATTCTCCCCACTTTCTAGCGATTTCCTCACTTCAAGTTGGAAAGGGGAAATTTGAAATCTAGAATGTCGTCGCTTTTGTTTGTTGACTCCTATTGTCTCCCTAATTGTTTAACCCCCAGAAGTTTTGCCTTCCCATCAGGATCAAGAGCTCATGCAGACCGGGTACTTTATCAGGCTTCTGCTTTAGCTTAGCACGTTGTTCTGCACACAACACAACTTTAGTAAATACTTGCATTACACTGGATGTAGACTTACAAGACTTTTTCTTGCACTGAGTTGCCAGAGTTCTGCCATGAGCTTTGGTCCCAATCTAGCTTGTTATTCTTATCTCTTGGCTTAAAATGTTGTGCCTTGCAAAAGGCTTCTGTGAGCAAACACTCGAGTCAAATGAATTACCCCCTTTCAAAAGGGCCTGAATATGGTTTTTCATAAGACCTATTACCGTGCCTTATACCTCATTATAACCTACTGGGGAGTTATTGTGCATTTTGTAATAGAGGCTAAATTCCTATTTTTCATCACCTGATTAGTATTTCTGAATTGGCTCCGGTGCCAAAAGGAATATTTTCCCTCACTGTTTCTCCTTTTCAGTAGTAATATAAATATAATAAAAAGCAGTAGAATGCATCCCCTCTCCAGAAACAAACAAAAACCAATTACGGTCAATCCTGAGGGAAGTCTTTGGTGGAGAAAGCCAAGAAAAGCCGAGAGAAAGCTGAATACCTCTGCCTTTATCTGTTCTCTCTGCCTAGCTTTTTAGGATCATATTTTCACAGACCAATTTGGATTCTTTCATGCCAAGGTGGGGAAGAAGAATTTTTATCCTCAGCACATGATTGATGTGCTGAAATGTATGCAGTTTAATCAGGGAGGGGTCTGTTCCTTTTTGGGCTTATTTGTGATGTGTGTTTTCTGGCTATAGGACAAAACATTGGGCAGCCCTAGGAAACACACCAAAGAGGCATTAATGAAGCCTCACCCTGCTAGCTCACTGTCCACCTTCCTTGCCCGTGGTGCAACAGGAAGAATGCCCGGGAGGACGTGGAATCGTGAAAGGGTGACAGGACTGGCATGTGGCAGCCCTGTCCCCATTCTGTGGCCACTGCCACCACCCTGCTGTGCAGGTCCTGGGTCTGCTTGTCCTTAAAGTAGTTCTTGCCCTTCCTGCACTCAGCTGTGTATCACAAGGAGACCAACTTCTGCAGAGAGTATTTCCCAGGCTCCTCTGGCCACAGCTCTGCTTTTAGGACTGGTTTTCTTACTCGGATCATCTCACTAATACCACCACGCTACCTTTTTCTCTCTTCTGCGTAACTTAATCATTTATAAGTGAAATTCTTTTCCTTACTTCTCTGGCCCCTGGTTGGAGGGAGATTGAAAGCAAGAGGGTTTTTGCCTCCCTCTTGGCCCTGGGAGGGCAGGCAGCATCCCTAGCAGCACCTCTACAGCTAGGACCTGGGGGCCCCCCCCCCGGGGTTCCGGCTTCTGCCAGGATGCCCAATTCAGTCTCCCGTCCCTCTGTCCCCCACTGGAGGGCTTCCTGCTCTGCTGACATCTGGATTTGGCATCTCTGTTACCCATTTGCCTTTGCAGGTCCTCCACCATCCATAAAGCCAGTTCCCAGCATTAAATTACCCCTGTGAGAAGTATTGAGTGGCTTCATTATCCTGCTTACCCTTTGACTGCTACCCATGTCCTTGGTATATTTGTCTTAGCCCTGGTGGGACAGCTCCTCCTCAATACCAAATGTTCTATCGTAACAAACACGCTTTTTAAAAAGTTAATTCAGACCAAGCATGATGCATCAGTGCTAATGTGTCATCTCAGTGGGTCACAGTGAATACTTATTGCTAAAGATTCTTAAAGTCAGGTCTGATACCTGAGAACTTAGAAGGGCTTAGATGCACTTTTCTCAATGGACTTGAAGTAAGCAGAACATTAACTCATCCATAGGGTGAGCAAAAATGTCTCTCAAAGAAAAATGCAGGTGGTATGGGGTTGTTGTATCTGCAGCATAGATACTGGAGTGGGATAGACCCGGATTCAACCCCCAGCTCTTCCAGGTATTAGCTGAATGAACTCAGTCCCTATATTTCTCTGGCTCTAGTTCTCGATAAAAAATGAGATAACAGATATAAAGGTGCATGTGTAGACAGCATGTATAAAAAGCCTGACACAGGAAATGCTTAGTCTTGCCCTTAGGGCTGCTTTTCTTGTTTTAATTCTCACCAATATTATTATCCTGCTTTTTTCCCTCCCCCATTTAATCTAATCATTTGTGAAATGACATTCCTTTCCTCATTTCTCTAAGGCACAGCTAAGGTGAAATTCCTAAAAGGAGCTTTACTTTGAAAGCTAAGGGAACCCAAAAAGGAGATAAGCAGATACAAAAGCAATAAAGCCACACTCATAATGGAGGGGTCTCTGAGCAGGCATTGGACAGTGATTTTGTTTCTCAGGGACCCGGTCTGCCTGTCACAGATGCCCTCTGTCTCACCACCTATGGCTGCTAGACACCACTGTAGTTCTTACAACATGGATTCTTGCCTCACTGGATATAGTTTCCCTTTCAAAGACAAATTTTTATTCCCCCAAAATAAAACTTTCCCTGCTTTCACCCTGCATGTGTTCCTTGGAGGTTTTATTTAAATAAAAAGACTGTCCCCTTCTCAAAGCATCCATTCATTGCATTACCCCTAAACCTAAAATCTTTGAGCCAAGGAAGGTTCTGAGAACGATGCCTTTCAACAGATTAAATAGCCTCTTGGTCCTGGAACTGGTACCAGGATTATGAGGCTGAATGGCAATGTTGCCTACATTTTACCTCTTCAGAAGTTACAAATCAAAGGAACAATTCTGGTTGAAGCCTGATGGTTCCTTTGCTTTCGTAATACTTTCAAAGGAATCAAAAAGTGAACTATCCAGATTAACTGACCTAGGGACCATTTTTAGCATTTTGTTCAAATATAGCCATCTCTGTAGAAACAAATGAAAAGATCCACTCTTCAAATAATGTTTCATTGCACCATCAAAGAATAAATACTCATCAGTAGTCCTCAAGCATGGGCATCTTCTTGACCTCTAGCTCAGCCAGCCTCTCAAATACTACTGCAAAGGAGAGTCAACTTTTTCCTGGGGAAGAAAAGATCGCCTCAGAAGCTAATCTCACATCCATCTACTCTAGACCACGTATGCCTGTACCTCTTCTAAGATGGGAAGAAGAAATGGGTTTCTATTATCTTCAAGAATAACCAGAAGCTTCTACAATTTACATATA
Organism: Prionailurus bengalensis; assembly: GCF_016509475.1. NCBI lineage: Eukaryota > Metazoa > Chordata > Mammalia > Carnivora > Felidae > Prionailurus > Prionailurus bengalensis. The sequence goes on from NC_057345.1 coordinate 162,236,167, forward strand.
CAACCAGGCATAGTCCTGGACATATAAACCAACCCATGCAATGTAAAGAGGTCGGACGCATGACTGCTGGGAACTCACAACTCGGAAATAATCAGCATGTTTTAACTGCACACATTTCCAGAGCCCTGATGCATGCTGGTCTGGTGCTTTTGAACATTTTTTCAGGTGACTTGGGATCACACAGCTCTGTCTTCTTTGAGGAAGTAGTACAAACACAGGGCACGGTAGCTCTCCCATCTAGAGGTCTGCCCTAAGGGAATGTGGGCTATTTCCGGGCAAAGTCAGTCTCTGTTTAAAGCTCCTGTTGAATTGGACCACGCTGACGTTCCTTGGTCTAGATTCTTTGCTGGTTGTAAACATTATGCTGCTTAAATACTATAATATTGCTTGACACCTGTGCTCTAGTGATTTCCAGAGGGAGCAAAAAGTCTCCTTGATGCCAGGGAGGTGATGAAAATGTTTAAGTAAGTCAGTGAGATTTCATTCATTCTAAGTAAATCTGCATCTCACCTATGCTTTTCTTAAAGCTTTCCATTCTGTCCCTCGTTTCCTTAATTCTATTATAATGTCCAAAGCAGCAACTCATCTGAAATTTATTGTTGATAAAAAGGAAGGTATATGTTTATACATGCATATTTGTATTTAGGTACATAAAGTATTTTAAATTAATATTGACTTTTATTTCCTCCATTGGTTGTATTTTTTAAATTAGGACTAGAGGGAAAATCTACCGATTCATTTTCAGTGTAATGGCTTCAGTTTGCAAAAAGTAGAGTTTTCATTCTAAAGTATAATAATGTCCGTTTTAGTTTTTTGCTTTTTGTTTTTTTACTGCTATAACAAATTACCACAGGGTTAGTGGCTTAAAACAACACAAATTAATAATTCTACAATGCTGTAGTTTAGAAGTCTGAAATGGGTCTCACTGGGCTAACAATGAAGGTGTTGGCAGCCAAGTCCTTCTGGAGGTTCTAGGGGAAGAGCCATATATTGCTTCGCCTTTTCCATCTTCTAGAAGCTGCCTTCCATCCTTGACTCTTGGTCTCTTCCATCAGCAGAGCCAGCAAAATCAGGCCAAGTCCAACTCACACTGCTGTCTCTCTAGTTCTAATGCTTTGCCCTCCCTCTTCCATCTTTTAAGAGCTCATATGATCACACTGGGCCCACCAGGAAACACCAGGATAATCTCCCTATTTTGAGCCTTAACCACATCTACAGAATCCCTTTTGCCACGTAATCTACTATAGTCACAGGTTCTGGAGATAAGGATATGGACATCTTTGGGGGGGGAGGCATTGTTTCTGCCTATCACAATCTCATAACTAAACCTATCATCATTTGAAACCTTCTGGAAGTGACATAAATAGCATTGTGTTAATGGCCCTACCGCCATCTTTAACTGCACATATCTTTCTCTTCCGTTTGGAAATGCCATTGCCAGACATCACAGAGAACTAGAGGGAAGGGTTTGGCAGGACTAAGGGACCTACCTGTGTAGCTGTGTAGCAAGTCATTTTCCTGGGATCGCAATTCAGCACCTTCATCTGAAGAATGTGGATAATAGTGGCAGCTTAATCTGTATCCTAGAGCTGTTCTTTCAGTCACGGAATCCTGAAAACTGTATACCACTTTGCAAATGACAGAGATGGTGCCCTAGCTGCCCCAGTGGGTCCTCGGAACTTGAGTACATAAAACCACCAAGAAGTATCATTTAGAAATTACAACTTTTTTTCCAAAAATACAAATTGAGGGAAAAGAATCTTAACTACATGACAGAGGATGAAATTGCTCATTTCCATTCTAATTCAGTACTTTATCCCTATCTCCCGAGATAGGTCATTTTAATCTCCATACATGTTTATCTTGTTTTGCTTTTTCTTCTGCTCTGATGTTTGTTATGCTTTGAGTAGATATTGATTCCCTTCTCATTAAGCCTGCAAACATCTAATCATTCCTATCTGTTTGGTTTTTTTCGTTTTTAATAATTTATATTTAAATTTTGGCAAATTGAAGGTCTAATTTTGCCCTTTGAATGCATCTGCATTCAAGTTATTCAGGCAGATTTTATCTCTTGTTTTTTTTTTAATTCTATTTTGAGTTTTATAAAAATGGATGTTTCTTATTATCCCCCAACCCATAATTTTCTTTAGTGTACTTTTTGTTTAATTTTCTTTTGCCTTAACATTTTATTTTTCAGACACCTCTCATTGAACCTCACGTTCCTCTTCGTCCTGCTAACACCATTACCAAGGTAATGGGATGTAGGTGGGTTGATGAACCTTCAGAGCCAACTTCTTAGGTAACCACTGGAGGCGGCCAGTATGTCAGAGCATCACATCAGGAGACCTCGGGTGCATTTTCTAGACATAACGACTATTCAGTGTGTATCAGTTCTCAAATAAAAGGGACATGTCATACAAGTGAACAATGTAAATATGTGAATGTGTTGTATTTTTCAAGCCAGAGTCAGAAAGTGATTTAAGTATTCATCTGGTTTGTTTTCCTTCTATAAATTCTCCCTCTTCCTCTTTCCCTCCTTTCACCTGATTAAAATGTAGGTTCCTTCAGAGAAGATCCTCAGGGCTGGAAAAATTTTACGAAATGCCATTCTCTCTCGAGCACCTCACATGATAAGAGATAGAAAATACCACCTAAAGACATACAGGTATGTGCAATAATTCTAAAGGCTGTGGCCTCCCTCAGATTCATGTTTAGTGACATTGGAACAAACTTGTGTTTTCTTGTTTTCCATCTATGGGTAGCATGTTTTATAATCCTCCAGGTTTTGGAAGATCTAAGTTTGTCTTAGATCCCTTCTTAGCTTTAATTATCCTTAATATTCCCAGCAGTTACTCCTAAACTAATTTGCTTGGACATTGGTTTAATTGTGATAAACAAAGAGAAGAAAACTTTTCCATTTCTGTTCGCTAGTGTTTTTTTAGGGGAACTATTAGATTTAGATGAGATTAAACTAACATTTACTTAGCATTTATTTCTGCTTGAAGCCCTCCACCAGGCCATTTTCCCTGTTATCCTATTTCATCCTCACCACAGCCCTGCTAGGTAGGTGTTAGGCCATTTTTCAGATGATAAAAGTGAGGCTCAGAGAGAGTAAATAGTTTTCCTTGTCCAAGTCACAAGTCTAGTGAGTGGCAGAGCCAGGGCTTAAGCCAACCAACCTTGGTTGATTTCCAAGTTCAGTGATCTTTTCATTCATTCTACCATTCATTCGTTCCACAAATGTATTAAATACCTACTGGGCACCAGATGCTATTGTGTTCTAAGCCCCAAGGATACAGGAGTGAATAAAATATACAATGTTCTTTACGGAGTTTACGTTCTACTGTAGGATTTCATCCTAGTGTGCGTATAGTGAGTATACAACTCTATCACGTCTATAATTATTTAGAATAAGGAGTCATTATAGCTGTCACTAGAGTTAAGGAATTATGTAGTTGAATCTTCTGGGATGACTGAACACTGGTGGGTCAACTGAGGATTCATGTCTGATCTTTTAGCTTTTGATTTTTTTTCACTTCACCATGGGTTTAGGAACTGGAATGGCCTATGCATGGCACACAAGCTTTCACTTTTCTCCTTGCACCCGTGGTTTACCCTCATAGCCCTTTTTTAGCAGTCACTCAACTCTCCCATTTAGTCTAGACATGACCTCAGAACCCATCAGACTTGGCGTGAGTCAAAACCCATTCGATTCACATGAACCAAATTCATAAGACACAGTGAAAGCCAGGATACAAATTTTAAAGTTAGCATGAAGGATAAATGTATTTCTATGACTGTCAACTATGATAGAACCTGTAAAATTAGACCTCATTCACCGTATAGGAAACCTTTGAGTACATGTGCCTCAAGATCCAGTCTGTTTCCCAAGGACAGAGATGGCAAAACAGGCAAATTCCTCCTCTTTGGATCACTTTTTCTGCACTCCTCGAAAACAAACACTCTTCCACTTGTGCTTGTCATGAACATGTTTATAAGACTAAAACTGACAGGATATTTGTTACATTAATTGACCTCGTCTTGAAGAGAATTTTGGAAATGAGATGGGATTTGAGAAACACTTTAGTCTTATCACGAAGACACATTCCATTTCTTAAGACAAACTATTCATCCAGCCCTTTTTTAAAGTTTACTTATTTATTTTGAGAAAGAGAGAGCATGCATGCCCACAAGTAGGGGAGGGGCAAAGAGAGAGAGAGAGAGACAGAGACAGAGAGAGACAGAGAGAATATCCCAAGCAGGCTCTGTGCTGACAGCACAATATTCTCTCTCTCTCTCTCTGTCTCTCTCTCTTCCTCAAAATAAATAAATAAACTTTATTTTTCTTTAATGTTTATTTATTTTTGAGAGAGAAAGACAGACAGAACACGAGTGGGGGAGGGGCAGAGAGAGAGGGAGACACAGAATCAGAAGCAGGCTCCAGGCTCTGAGCTGTCAGCACAGAGCCCGACGCGGGGCTCGAACTCACAGACCGTGAGATCATGACCTGAGCCCGAGTCGGATGCTTAGCCGACTGAGCCACCCAGGTACCCCCAAACTTTAAAAAAATATAACAAAAATCATGTGTTACATATTCCCGGAGAGAGTTAAAGCACTTTAACTCCTCAAGTGAATCTCAAAATCTCATATGGCTAAAGGACCTTTTTCTTTTTAAGTCTTTGTTATTTTTTCCCCTGACTTAAGATGTGACTATGCTTTTCCAAGTGTGGACTTGCATTAGGGAAATTCCGTTAAAATATGTCATCTTTATGACAAAATGGAAACTAGAAGTCAGAAGCCATAAACTCTTTCTTGCTCCATCATACTAACATTTTCAATCCCTGAAATACAGGTGTCGTGTGTATTCCACACCCTATGACACAAATTAATGATCTGTTGGTAATAACCCATGGACTCATTTGGAAGCCAAAGGCATGATTTCTCTTTTCTGCACCCCAGTTTAAGTTCCTTGCCCCACATCTTGTACTTTCTAGTTCCATCTCTCTCCTCCTGCCCACCTGCTTATATCATGGCTGCAGTCTCCCCAGACACGGTATCCCCCCAAGTCATCACCATGCTAAGGTCTGCTGTCGATTCTAAAGTGGCTAGAGATCTTTAATGGAGAGGAAACTCAGTGATTCTATCAGCTGCAAGTGGCACAGCTGTGGGTCTTTGTTCTGTATGCTGACTGCAGGATTCTCATACCCTGAGCAAGGACCCAGGTGCTCTGAGATCATCTCAGAGTTCCTCTTAGTAAAGAGAATCGTTGAATTAAAAGCCACATGGAATCGATTAGTTTATACTTTTATGACACTTTTCCCGTTGATAAATTCTGAAATTAGAAGAGCCATGTTTTGACAGTTCCTGTGTTCAGAATGAATAGTAACTAGGTGCCCCCTTTGCTCATTGAAGCTCTTTTTGTGGGTGTAGACTGTTTTCAGAGTAGCCCTGGAAATCCGACGGCCTCCTCAGTACATCTTGCTTGCGAAATGTTCTAGGATTGGACCTGAATCAGGGCATCCCAGGAGCTTAGACAGATTTCAGAGTTCCTAGAACATTAGGGGCCATCTTTTCGTCCTCGTTTTTTGATAGATGAGAAAACTGAAAACCAGTGAGTTTAAACGACATGGCCAGACTCACACAGCTAATGTCTAGCAGACACAGTGCTGTATCTAATGACTCCTGCCAGGCTAAGCCTCTTCCTAAAGTGGCACAGCACCAGGAAACTCCCAGTTTAAAATAGAGAGGAGCTCCTGAGCTCAACCCCCCAGAGATGGTGCCATCCTTAGCCTGGGATGGGAGGCCACCAGTAGCAAAGACCCCAGCTGCTCTGTGACTTCCTGTGTTGGCCCTTGGGATTCATTCCTAGGGCTTCAAGATTCCATTTCCTCCTCTGAACCATCATGCCACAAACACCTGCCCTTCTCCCTCACCCCACTGAAGGTCTCAGTATTTCCTAATTATATGTTTCCTAACTAATGCACGCAGTTCACCCATCCTGACGAACTTACCACAGAGGGGCAACTTAGGGGTGAATGTGTGACTACGCAGAAAGCATGTGGAGCTCCTCAGATGACAAGCTCTGCAGAAGTGCTGATGCTCATTACATAGGACTTTTTTCAGAGAGATTTGCATCGCTAATTGCTTGTTTCTCCCAACACCCCTCTGGGGAAGATCAGTAGTATTACTTGAAAATATAAAGTGCTATATAATTTTGCACTTATACACCGCCTTTCGTGGAGCACCTCCAAGTGCCTCACAAACATTAACTCGTTCCTCACAGGCTCGGGTGAAGGAAGTCAGATGTCACTTTGCCCTCGTTTTGCACTGAGATTTTCCGGGACCAGCGAGACAAGAGAGTTCCTGGCCCCGGGCTTAGCTTGCTAGATAACACTCCCCATCTAGTGGCCCTTCGGTACCCCCTGGTGCTGCAGTGTGTAATGCTCTTTCATTGCTTGGAAGGTTCCCTCATGAGCTGAGTGGTTTTGTTGGTTTGTACAAAAGTTTGAGAACCTGAGGCCACGCCATGCCGTGCTTTGTTTGCAGTGAGACGTCTTATGGTGGAGGAGCACAAGCGTTTCGGGAAGGTCTTTCAGAAGCCATCTCCCAGCCTTCCTCCGCGAGGGCGTGCCTTCCCATCCTTTGTGTTCCCCTCTCCTTAGGCAATGCTGTGTGGGAACCGAGCTGGTGGACTGGATGCTGCAGCAGACTCCCTGTGTCCACTCCCGAACTCAGGCTGTTGGCATGTGGCAAGTGCTGGTAGAAGACGGCGTGCTCAACCACGGTAAGATGAGCCCTAGGCCCTGGAAAACCCTTTCCCTGGGTAAGTTGTTGCTGCGCTCCCAAATGGGCCAAAAAGGAATTATGGTCCCTTTAGGGGCCTAGAGAGCCGGCATCTTCATTTAGCAATACGAGTGCGGCGAGCGGATGCTATTGATTGCTATGTTCCGCCATCGTGCCCCCCTAACATGGGAGAATGTATGAAGGGAAAATGAAATTGCGACCCGAGTGCATCAGTTCCAATTATGTTTATTAGTTTGCATTCACGGTTCATTGGTAGTGTGATTATACTCTGAGCATAGCAATCCTGATGCAGGGGCAGAATGAAGAGCAATGCGATGTGCAGCGGGGCTGGTGGCAGGCAAAGGAAGTAATGAATTCAGAAGCTGCCTTTTAACAATGGCGTTATCTGGGAGAGCCAATTTGTATCCACACGGGATGACCATATTTAAAATCAGGAATGTGCTCGACTGTTGTAGCCCCTGACACCCGCAGGGGCTATTGTGGGGCAGGGTAGCTGTTCAGGACTGGAGTGTGACTGTGGTTGATCTGCTCATGCCATTTGCTTTAACGACCACTTTTCCAAACTGACAAACCATTAAAATCGTTCATTTAATTTACCAAGGCCTGAGAATCTAATGATGGCTTCACCTGTGTTTCTCAGACTTTAATGTGCATTCAAGCCATCTGGGACTCTTGTTAAAATGCAGATTCTGACTCAGCAGGTTTGGGATGGATCCTGAGGGTCTGCGTCTCTAAGACATAGAAATGAGAGATCCTGAGCCAAGTTCACTGACTGTCCTACCAAGATCTAAGTCTTTTTCTTTAAAAGGAACAAGGGGAAAACAAAACTTTTAAAATCAGAACTGGATGGAAATTACCCTAAGTTACTTCTAGGGTTATATGACCTAGAAGCTCGGTTTCGTCAGTTTTGTTCAAACAATTAATTTTATTCTAAACTTTTTTTTATTTAAAAAAAATTTTTTTTTAGCGTTTGTTTTTATTTTTGAGACAGAGAGAGACAGAGCATGAACGGGGGAGGGTCAGAGAGAGAGGGAGACACAGAATCCGAAACAGGCTCCAGGCTCTGAGCTGTCAGCACAGAGCCCGACGTGGGGCTCGAACTCACGGACCGCGAGATCATGACCTGAGCCGAAGTCGGCTGCTTAACCGACTGAGCCACCCAGGCGCCCCTCTAAACTTTTTTTTAAAGTGCAGACATGTTAACAAACAGTACATATGGAAAGAAAAATACGAATCCTGATCCCTATAGAGTAAGATTGTTTTAAGTCTGTGCTCGAAAACCATTATAGAGCATGATCTGGCAGTTGGTTATTTTCCTGTTTGGGACACATGTCCCACATGCCAGAAGATGTCACCAAGGCAATTTTTGCTGGTCAGAGTGCTCATCTCAGAAAAGCTGGCAGGTTCTCATAAGAACGTGGTGGGGCCAGCCAGTGGCGGGTGGGTCAGAGAGAGCCTGCATGACCGCAGTTGGGAAGTCATGTCTTCCAGCTGCACGGCCCTGGGCGAGGCGGGGTCAGAGGGCTGAGGAGTCTCACCGCTTTGCTGCCACTTGGCTCTCTTGCCCAACACCAGCCATTTGCTTCTGATAAACGGGGCTGTGAGGCAGAGGGACAACAGCTGATCCTTGCCTTCATGTTTCACGTAGTGGACCAGGAACACCATTTCCAAGACAAATATTTATTTTATCGATTTCTGGATGACGAGCACGAGGATGCCCCTTTGCCTACTGAGGAGGAGAAGAAGGAGTGTGATGAGGAGCTGCAGGACACCATGCTGCTGCTGTCGCAGATGGGCCCGGACGCCCACATGAGGATGACCCTCCGCAAACCGTGAGTAAGAGCGCAGTGCGCACCCTGTGCCAGTCCCCTGGGGCCAGGGGCATGCGGAAGCACGACGCTCACCTGGGCCACAGGGAAGCAGGCTGATTTCCCAGGTCCTGGCCTGCACTCAGGGCCAAAGGGGAGGCTCTGGAGGTGGGACACAGCAGTGTTTGTCTCTTTTCTATTTTACTTTTGAGCCAGATAAATCCATTTCCCTTTTGCATGAGTTAAAACTGTACAGAATTTTAGTGGTTGGTTCAGGATGTCAAAACTAAGTCCACATATTAAAAAACCTTTAGGGGGCTCCTGGGTGGCTCAGTTGGTTAAGTGTCCGACTTCAGCTCAGGTCGTGATCCCGCGGTTTGTGGGTGCGAGCCCCGTGTCGGGCTCTGTGCTGACAGCTCAGAGCCTGGAGCCTGTTCTGGATTCTGTCTCCCTTTCTCTCTGCCCCTCCCCCTCTCACACTTTGTCTCTGTCTCTCTCAAAAATAAATAAACATTAAAAAAAAACCTTTGGGCAATGACCAACAGAAACTGCTCTGTTTCCATGCCAGAATGTGACAGCCCCTGTCTTTCTAATGCAATAGGGCGGAGGTCATCAGAACCATAGACATCATGCCTGTGCCTTTGTTTGTTCATTCATTCAACACATCCTTTCACACCATTTTGAACCTTCTGCTTGTTAGCTTAAAGGCACGTTCCTAAGAGAATACCACTGCTGCATTAGTGCTTCAAGACCTCCTCCCACTAGTAAGATGCTCTCTCCCTTCCATCTCAACTGAAACCCACCTCACCTTCAGTAACAACCTATCAGCTAAACTGGAGGATTCTGAAGTGTTTAATCAGATGGATTCAAGAAGAATGTACTGAGCCCCTGTTGTACTTAGAGAACTCTCCCAGTTGCTGTGAGACATATAAAGAAGCATATGCCACAGTCCCAATCTTGGGGAAACCTTTTTAATAAGGCATGACTTGGCACTTGGTGTTAAGGCCACCATGCACAGGCTTATGATTTTCTTCTGGGAATGAAACGGCCCTCCACCCTGTGGCCAGTGCCAGCAGCTGTGGATGTCGATTCTGAGTCACAGGCATGGCCAACCTCCATTTATTCATGGGTCTCAACAAGTGCATTAAACTTCACATGTCTTGTATGTCCACGGGGCACTTTCCAAAAGTGCCATGCCCCTTAGGCCAACTTCCTCAATATCTGCCCCTCATGCCAACTTATAGTACTTCTTAGTGCTTCTCTGTTTCCTTTCTTCAACATATTTCACTTGTTGTCATGCGATGTCTCCTTTGTCAGGACTTTCTCTTGGGTCTTAATGTCCACCTCCATGTGTTTCATAGGCCTGCCCTTATCCTAGTTAGCACCACCATGTTTAACTCTAGAACACTGGTTAGGTTCTGGTCCTTTATCCTCAAAACCCTTTCTTCAAACAAAAATTGTATGGGAAAATCCAAACTATCAAACAGAAAAGCCAGAACTTCACTGACCTAATTATGGGTAGTATCCAAGAACCTTGCCCAGCTGATTTATGCTCTGTCTGTCCTGAAACATCACAGGGGTGGGTGGCTAAGGGGACACAAGGCAATCATCAAGGCATGGAGAACTCAAATGAACACCGTTCCAAACTGTGCTTTCTTTCATGTGAGTCCACTTCCTCTCTCCCTTCCCCACACACCTATGTCCCATTGTCCATCATTTTTACTTTCTCATCATTTCCTAGATCCATCCCCTTCTTGCTCTTCTTGCCTCTTTCATTCAAGTTAAAGCCATACAGTGGTTCTGAATCAGAAGTGGGACAGAATCAGAATCAGAAGTGGTTCTGAATCAGTGGGGCATTTGCAAGTGTGGGAGGATGTTTTGGTTGCCTCAGTACATGTGGGGGCACACTTCTGCCATTCACTGGGCAGTGGTTAGGACCAAGGGTTGCCAAATACACCCAACAATACCTAGGACCCTACAAAATAAGGAGCTGTCCTGAAAATAATGCTCCTATTGAGAAACATTGCTTTAAACTGAGTTTCTGAAAGGCAAAGACATATCCCATTTCTTTTTTCATTTATTTGTTCACTTCACCAATATTTGATAAACACCTATTTTGTCCTAGATACTATGCTAGTTGCTAAGGCTAAAACATCGAACAAGAGGGTTGCACCTCCTTCCTGGAGCTTTCTGCGTAGTCCAAGAGACAGACCTTAAATAGTTAGGCAAGGAATCATTTTGTCATAGCTGCAGTACAGGCTACAAAGGAAAATGTAGTGTACATTAATAGAGTATAATATGGAGAGGGGGGATTTAATCTGGCATAGAAGTTAGAAAAGGCCATATTCCTAGCTCTGTGCATTCCACTAAATAGACCACCAATAAACTTTTGCTGAGTGAATGAATGAACAAATGAATGTCTGCTGGCAGCTAATGTTCCTGCAGCTCTTAGTTGCTTTAAGGGAAGCAGAAATGCCATTTGATTCACAAAGATTTTTGAGCATGTACCAAGAGGTTTTCTTTAAAAAATAATAATAATAAAATGGTTCCTGCCTTTGGAGAATTTATAATCCAGGAGGTGAGGCACTCTCAAATTAGGATCTGGTGCAACAAACACACTTATTGAGTGCCTATTGTGTGCTAGAAACATTCATGCTATTGTCTTGATTCACCCTCACAAGACCCTGAGAGCTGGTTTCTTGAGTCACCCTTAGAAAGAGAGCCTGTGCTTGTGCTTTTTTTCTTCCATACAGCACTGAATTGCATGATCCTTGGCAGCCCAAAGATTCTTCAGAGAAAACTATATTCCAAAGGTTGGATTTTTCCAGTCTATCACTAGAACATACAGGTTATACTAGTATTCCAAGACATATCATTTTGAGTTCCTTTGGGATTTTCTTTCCTTTCCAGGTTTTATCAAACTACAAAATTGGAATCGAACTGGTAGTTCTTCTGACTCAATACTCTTAGATTTTCTTTCTATTGGAATGACAGCTCCCAAGAGATGAGAAAGTGAAAAAGAAGGAATCTAATTTTTTTGAGACAGACTTTCAAACCTATGCACATGCACACACACGCACACTCACACACACATACACACACATACACCTTTTTTGGGGTGGAGGGAGTCTGATAATAACCTTTGTAGCATCTAATTTATTTAAGTGGAAAGAAAATATGCTTAGGTGATCAAGAATTTCCAGTACCAGTATCACTGCTGTCCTTAAAGAGACCCCTGAGCACTTTGCTCCTAGAAACCTGAGGGCATGTGTAAAGGTCCTGGAAATGTTGACACTTTACTGCCCAGACAGCCAAGTCATTAGGAAATGTGGAGGCATGAGATGCATTGGCTCCATGTCGACCAGGGCAGGACCCCCCAATTTTTCAACTCAGCACAGCTGCATTTTATAATAGTCACCACTGCCAGAGAGGCTGCAGAACTCTGATAATTACTGGGAAAGAAATAACACAATATTCTTTGATGAGAAGATTACTTTGAGAATTTGATTGTATAATGAAGATGTTGCTTTGAAAGGTACTTCCCATTGTTCTGAATCTGAGACTCGCTAGCAAAAAAAAAAAAAGTGTCACTTGTTTTGACAGGCTACTTAGAAAAATTCTCTGTTTATTACATTAACTGCAGCATTTTAACTGTCAAACTATGAAAGAATGTTCTGTAGTTTAAAAAACAGAATAGAGCTTCAGGGGAAATTTTTTGGCATACTCTTGTTGCTATTGGTATTGAAAAAAAAACATACATCCCGAATGTGAAATTAGCTTTTTATGTGGTGGCAGGCAGAGTGACTCACAATGCCCATCCTGGTTTCACAGGTGCAAACCTGGATGGCACTGGGGGCAAGTGCTATAGAACAATGAAAGTTGATGGTGCTGTTGTTGCAGCTCACAGACAGAGCCATCAAACCTAAAATGAGCTCTTGGAGCTAATTGTTTTGATTTTGCTTTGTTTATAAGTCTAAAAGCAAGAGGTTACCCAACAGCGAGTAGATACAGTGGAGATCCTTGCCAATAGAAATGTTCCTTCTGCTTACCTTTGAGCAGATATTTTGGATAGGGGGCCATGGGCAAAAAGATGTGGAGTGACCAGATAAGCAGAATGTTATAAACTTGCAGCTAGCTGGATAAAAAGAGACAAAGAAGGTTCTTGCTGTACATGCCTCTCAACCTCTTCTTCCAAGAAAAGTGAGACATGATGTCCCGCTGTTTAGCATAGTCCATCAGAAACCAGCTTAGAAGTGGGAGGGAAATGAAGTAGATGCCATTTGCCAAATCTAGTTCTAGGTAGATCTGCAATTCGGGAATTCCCTTAAAGCCTAGAAGCTTAAGTAGTTCAGAAAGAGATAGGTTAGTTGGCTTGACCAGAAGGAAAAAAATATATATATATACTTACATATATATTTACATATATATAATATATAAATACATATATATAATACATATATATACATATATAATATAATATAATATAATATAATATAAATATTATATGTATAAATAATAATATATAAACATGTAAAATATATATAGCTAAGGGAAAGAGAATCAACAAAAAGAAATCTTGGCAGATTCTGGAATCTTCCCAATAAGCCAGAAACTTGAGTTCATTTATTTCATATGATAAACTAATATTTTCTAACATATGCTATGGGGCATAAGTTTAAAAGGAAACAATTCATATGATCAAATGATAGGAGAAAATGCCAGGTGGGAGTGGGGGTGTTAGTTGGCTGCATTAAGATAGCTCCCACCTGCTGTTCCACACATTTGCTCTAGAGGGCATATGAGAGGCTATGTATTTCTTTCTAAATTAGTAGAGCCTCTTTTAATAGGGTCTTATTCTGTCCAAGCTGTTTTTGAGGGTGTGAAATTTGAAATCCTGATAAATATAGGGAAAGTTGTTTACTCAAGGGAACCCAGATTAGCAAGCCTAAAGTCAGTGGTTCCTAGGGTTTTGATTTCTGTTGGGATGTGCTAAGAAATGTTCAAAGTTATGAAATTCATCCTCAAATGCAAATCAGATGAAAAGAGAAATATGAAAAAAAAAAGAGAGAAACATGACTTAAAGATCCTAATCTCTATGAAATAAGAAATTTACTGTGAATCTTTTCTTTCACTGCATGACAAAACTTTGCCTTTTTTGTTTTTTTTTGTTTTTGTTTTTTTTTGTTTTTGGTTTGTTGTTGTTGTTTTTGTTTGTTTGTTTTTTTTCTGGAAAGATTGCTGTGCCCTAAATGAAAGCTTATAGAATTTACCAGAAGAAATGATTGCATTAAGAGGTCCATTTCTTAGGTTTGGGTTTATTGCCTCTCCTCTCTAAAGACAATTTACTACTTATCCCTCATGCTTACATGAAGCCAGCCATTGGATCACTGCCATTGAGATTCAGATTTGGGAGAGAAGAAGATGGATACAGCTGCCCATTTACAGTGTAGGGTTCATTATAAGATTTTACTGACTTTTTATTGTTAAAGTCAATATGTTCATTGTAGAAAATTTGGGAACTACTGAAAAGAGTTAAAGAAAAATAAATAACACCTGCAATTACATCTCCCAGAGATAATTGTTAACATTTTGGTGCCTGTCCTTCTTATTATTTTTAAATTCCTAACTTTTTACACTTAGTAATATATTGTGGGGTTTTTTTCAATATATGAAATTTATTGTCAAATTAGTTTCCATACAACACCCAGTGCTCATCCCAAAAGATGCCCTCTTCAATGCCTATCACCCACCCTCCCCTCCCTCCCACCCCCCATCAACCCTCAGTTTGTTCTCAGTTTTTAAGAGTCTCTTATGCTTTGGCTCTCTCCCACTCTAACCTCTCTTTATTTTTTTTCCTTCCCCTCCCCCATGGGTTCCTGTTAAGTTTCTCAGGATCCACATAAGAGTGAAAACATATGGTATCTGTCTTTCTCTGTATGGCTTATTTCACTTAGCATAATACTCTCCAGTTCCATCCACGTTGCTACAAAGGGCCATATATTGTGGGTTTTTTCTCTTAATCTTAAATGTTCTTCAAGGATGGGATTTTTAAGAGGTGTATAATAGGCTATCCTCTGAATGTCTCTAATACATTCAGTTAGTCCTTGTTGGATGTTTAAATTCATTCTCAAGCCCTTTCATAACAGCAGCAAAAATAATATTTTAGTGTTCTTCTTGCCAGAACAAAGAAAGAAAACAGCCTGACAGGAGTGCAGAGGTGGGATTGGGGCCAGAAAGATGTCAGGAAAGTTCCAGCAGGGAACAATAAGCTGTTTCAGAGTGAATGAATGCCCAGACCAAGAGTGCTAGTAAATGTGGCTGGGGAGGTAGGCCCAGGTCTAATTGAGGGGGGTCAGCTATGCACTCTGTATGCACTGGCTATTATTTTATAGACATTTGGGGCACCATTGAAGAACATTAAAGAGAGGTGTGGATGGTCCGCTTTGCAATTGGCAGGTTTCTCTGCTGTCTGTAGAGAATGCTGAGACTAAAGACACAATGCAAGATATTGAGTTCTGTGAGGTTAAAATTAATTATTTTTTGGGAATTTAATGACAGCATTTGAGATACATGCATTTGACCCAAGAAACTGCCAAATAAAGTGAAAGCAAGACTGGGCTCCAGAACCTTGGATTCTCATCTTACCAAATCACTAATAAGAACCTAACATCTCCAGATGACATATCTCTTAAACTATAAAGTGAGTTTAGTAATACCGGCTTGCCCTCTCCCAGCTTCACAAGGAGATTGTAAAGGGAAAAACAAATACGATTATATTTAATCACAGCCAACATTTATTGAGCTTACCTATGCTAGGCACTATGCTCAACAATTATCTCATTCAGTTCTTGCAACAGAACTGTGAGGTAGTTATTAATACCATCCCCATCTTATGGATTAGGAAACAGGCATAGGTTAAATCACCTGCCTGTGTTTATCCCACAAGTGTTGGACTCAGGATCCGGTGCAGGTCTGTCTGACTCTGGAGTCTGTATTCTTTACTGTGGCCTATCACCTTTCCCAAGCCAAACAGGATTCAAAATGGCCTGCTGGGTTTATTCTTAGAGCGTTGGTGAGGAAAGACGTCATGGGTATTTGATTTAAAAATAATAATTACAGGGGCACCTGGGTGGCTCAGTCGGTTAAGCATCCGACTCTTGATCTTGGCTCAGTCATGATGTCACAGTTTGTGAGTTCGAACCCCGCATCGGGCTCTGCACTGACCGCGCAGAGACTGCTTCCGATTCTATCTCTCCTTCTCTCTGCCCCTCCCCTGCTTGTGCGTGCTCTCTCTCTCTCTGTCTCTCTCCATCAAAATAAATAAATAATCTTAAAAATATATAATAATTATGACAGACTAATCTCATCTTACTCAATTCCGACCTCATGGACCTGAGTGGAGTACAAGCGTTGTCATCTACTTAGAAAAATATTCACATCAACCCACTGGCCAGAATTACGAACAAAACTTAATAATTAATGTATGAATCACACTGTGTAGTTTACATAGTGACCTTATATACATCATGTCCTTGAACCTCAAAACCACTCTATGGAATGAGTAGGACTTATGTTATTATCCACGATTTACATTTGAAGAAATTGAGTTTAGTAGATGTCAAGTGCTTTCCTTGACATCACACGGAAGTATGTGTGGCTGACCCAGGATCCGAGTCCATGTCTGCTTACTCCAAAGCCAATTTCATTCCATTTTTTTTTCATGGAGAATATTCAATCTTCTCTATTAGGTTGCAACTTCACCCTCTCTGGGGTGTTTATTAAATAAGAAGTGAAATCCAAAGAAATATAGGTAGTCCATCTGTCCCTGATTAAGAATTAATTTTTGCAAAAAGAAAAAAATTAAGAATGAATTTTTGCAAGGAAAAAGTAATAATGCGTATACATAGCACCTCCTCAAAAACTGTTTGCATTTTCTATCTGATTATCTATATGCATCATACACGAAGGCAGGTAGCTATACTCTCTGATGCCATCTAAATGTGTTGTTTTCTCAACTTGCTGCTTAGATGTTTTGCAGGAAAATATTTGTACTTGCACCTTTTAACAGGTTTAATATTAAACTTCTAGTGTGTCCCCATAGTAACCACTTTTGCTGGAAGTATGTTGGGCATATTCAATTTCTAAACATGAAAAACCTTAAATTACTTTGTCCTAAAAACACGTAGCACTCAGGGGCCTTAATTATGGCTCCTTACCCATGTCCTGATGAGGGTGACTTCATTTCTCACAAATATTCATAAAGCATCTGCCCTTTAGTGCAATGGTGGACAATGTTCATTTCTAACCTCACAAATAAAGGAAAGAATGTACATAGAGATGTACAGGCTTTGCTATCAGAACTAAAAAAATGCCTAATTGCATCTGATAAACCTAAAATGTTCTTTTCTGGGTTAAAGATAAGGCGAAGGGGTGGTGGTGTGGCAGAGAAGTGAGCAGAGAGATCTGGACAGGACGCTGCAAATGTCCAGTCACCAGGTTCCTGGAATGTCTCTAACATGGAAGATGTAACTCTTAAGAAGCAAGGATCCTGGGAGGTAAAGAAGAGAAACACGTTTTGTTGGTTTATTACACAAGAGGGTGGGAAATAAAACCAAACTTCCTTTAAGGGAAGCAGAAAGAGGTGAGCTCTCACAATCTTAAGGGTGTTGGAAAATGACCACGTTTGAGAAATGACTTATAAGCAGGACAGTGAGGTGGGATGAGGTGGAGTGTTGCAAGAAAAATAAAGCATTCGTACCCCCACCCCTCAGAAAAAAAATAATAAAGCATTTCCTTTATTTTGAAGCATGACCATGGCTTACTAGATATTTATAACATTGACTTTTCTGGGTATTTTTCCCATGCACCAGAGAATAGGTCTACTAGACGACAGGTCTAGAAGAATGGCTTATTTATTCTCTCACCTGCATATTTTACCACTGGCCATGCCCACGTGCTGCTTGGTGTCTGGACGAATCCCTCATTTTATCCACGTTCCAATAACTGAGGAGCTCAGTCTCTGACCTTGATAAATTCCTTGATAAAACTGTATTTACCAGCAGCTTCCAATATCACCTGAGCCCTCCCATCCTTTAATGTATAAACTGCTTCTCCATCCATCCCCGTTTATTATCTTGTCTGTAACTAGACATTGCTGCCAGAATGCATCCCCTGCAGAAACTAGGCCTTTCCACAGCAGGATCCGACAAATCCACATCAATGTGGCACCACGCAGATTTGTAAAGAAGCAGGGATGCCTAATATCTCTCCCTGTGACATCTGGAGAAGGACAAGTAAAGACCAGGTACATTCACCGGCTGCCACTCAGAGCAGCCAGAGAGTCAATTCACTTCCCCAGCCTCATAGGTTACTCTGTGAAGGTGCATGGGGTTCCCTCCTCCCGCTTGGGGCACAGTGTTCCCTTGACTCTTGAAAGCCAAATTGCCTTCAGTCCTTGGGACCCTTTCATTACTGTTTGAACAGGCTGGGGTCTGATTTGCAGGACCTCTTCTCCATTTTTTCCCTGTCACCCCCGTAAAGACCAAAGCCTGAGAGGTGCTTAATGCCACTGTTTGCCATGAGAAACCCGCTTTTAAAATGTGACTTTGTTCAGTGATTGTGGTGGGGAAGGCTTACTTTTAGTTGTTATCAGGTGCCCTTTGGCGGGGGGGTTGGGGAAAGCTGCAGATCAAGATTGAGTAGAGAGGGGAATCTTCTCTGAGACACTAGATGGCACAGCAGCTCCGAGCTGGCGGCCTTGGGAGAGGCTGGGCTGCCTTTCCGTCATCGCTGCCACAATCCGGAAGATCCACCTGGGGTAGGAGAGGGGCTCGGATTGTGATCCACCTTCGTGGGCATAGGCTGGCCGCCCGTGCTCCATCTGACCTTCTCCCTGGGACTTCCCTCAACTTTCAGTCCTAGCGACAAGTCAAGGCCCCCTGAAACATCAGTGAGTTTGCTTGTGGCAAACCTCTCACAAATGCTTTTATTGCTTTGTTGACTGTGAATATACTCATTTTTTAGAGTAAGTCCCCTCACACCTTGCAGTCCTAGCTTCTCTCACCTCATTAAAACATTGGCTGTAAACAGAACCAAAAAGTTCACTGCTACCTGGGTGGATTGCCAAATAACTGTGGCTTGCCCCGTGATTACATTGACCGCTTTAGACCACAGGATTGTAGCTTTCTTTTCTTTTTTTTCCTTTCATTTTGAATGCTATTTAGGACTCGGAGACTAAACTGTTTTTAAGCTTTGTTCCATCCTGTTTCAAACAGCTGCCATGGGTTTCTCCACAGCACCCAGCAAGTCCCCAGGGAAGTGTTCACTTCTCCGGAGTGGCTTTTGCTGAATGGGGGACCAGGGGGTAGAATAAGCCACCGCATGGATTTCTGTGTAGGTGTGGTCTGCATCCCCATCAGAGCTGCCCCTGAAGGCAGCGGAGGCCATGTTTCCTGGCAGGCTTTGCTTTGTGAGAGGCACGTGGGGGAGCAGGCAAGCCGAAGCCACCCCTCTTCCTCCCACTAGTTGCCAAACTAAGGAGGATTTCCCAGGAATGGGGCCTTTCTGGGTATTTTGCTCCTGGGAGAGCTGCTACTCCTTTTCCTCCTCTGTGTCCAGCAGGAGGGCCCAGGGCTTCTCTCTCGGGCTTCTCCCCGGGCATGTTTTAGAGAGCAGGTCTCAAGGTTTAGCCTGGCAGTAAACTCTGCCACTGCCCACTGCTCACTGTGGGGCCTGGGAAAAGAGGCCACTGACCCGAAAGAAGCAGTCTTTTGATGAACCACTCTGACCCTGTCCTGCCCTTATCGCATCTGCTGTCTTCCTTCTGTGGTGGTTTTCTGTGAATATTGAGCTGTGGCCACTTCCAGTCATTTCTCACACGTTTTATCCCTATCTGTTCTCTGTCACCCAAGAATTCCTAAAACTCTGTCTGCCCATAGTACTATTATGTGGTTTGTGGTGATGGTGATGCTTGTTTGTTTTCAGTGCTGTTTTGGATTTTAAAATACCTTTCCAGGGGTGCCTGGTGGCTCAGTCGGTTGAGCGTCCGACTTCGGCTCAGGTCATGATCTCACAGTTTGTGGGTTCAGGACCTGCATCAGGCTTTGCGCTGCTGGTGCGGAGCCTGCTTGGGATTTTGTCTCCCTCTCTCCTGCCCATGCTCTCTCTCATTCTCTCTCAAAAATGAACAAACATTTAAAAATTTTATAAAATACCTTTCCAATCAGATCGTTAGCATGGTAAATAAAAATAAGGCCATAAAAGGGCTGAGCCCCACAGGTGCTACTTGGTCTTGGGTGGTCACCTCTGTCCAAGCTGCCACTGATCTTGATTTAGTTCTACTGAGTGACTTCAGCTGGTCTAACGTGGTAATTTCTTTCTCACAGCTGGATGAATAAAATCTATAATCCTATAGAAAATATGTCTTTTCTATCATTTTATGGGATTTGGAGTAAGAGATGAGGTTCAATATTTTCACCCTATCTCCTTCCTTCATTATTGATGAACTATTTGCCATGACACAAACGTGTGCCATATCAAAAGTGAGTTGTGCCATGGGCACGTCATCTTACTTGACCTTTGATAGGAAGGATGGCAGAGCATAAGCCCCCATTTCCCTTGGGCACAGAACAAGAACTGGTCCATAATACTGCTGCCTTCTCCCTTGGGTAGACCCTCAGTTCAGCATGAATTGTAGGAACGTGTGTCTTCATTCATATTGAACATCCACCCTGGTGATAATGCCATCCTGCACTTGTGCTCTATTTCCAATATATCAATACTTTGCATATATTAACTCCTGTGATCTTTATGACAATCCTATTAATTATTCCCATTTTACAGATGCAGAAACAAGGCATTACACCAATCACGTACCTAGGAAGTTCCTGATTTAGATCTCCAGTCCAGTTTCTGCTTCCAATCCAGTGCCCTTTGCACTACCAGATGCTGCTTCTCTTGAGAAGAGCAGACTAGAGTTATGGATATTTAAACAAAGAGCAT
Organism: Prionailurus bengalensis; assembly: GCF_016509475.1. Taxonomy (NCBI): domain Eukaryota; kingdom Metazoa; phylum Chordata; class Mammalia; order Carnivora; family Felidae; genus Prionailurus; species Prionailurus bengalensis. The sequence continues at coordinate 162,256,779 of NC_057345.1, forward strand.
TCTTCACAGTATGTTGTAATCACCACAGCAGCAGGACCATGTGCCATGGAAGAATAAGGGTTGAACAACCAATTTTAGCTGGGAGAGATGACATCTGAGTTGGGCTTGCAGCAGAAAAAGATATAGCAAAGAAAAGAGCATGTGGAAAGTCTTGGAGACACAAGAAAGCCTAGCATTTTGGAGGGATACAGAGATGTCTGGTATGGCTGGAGCAGAGAGCAGAGCCATGAGGTAAGGTGTGAAGAGAGGGGAGATGAATGTGTCTGGAAGATGTGGGAGATTGAGATCTGGCTTCACAGATCCTTGTGTGATGATGAGGGAGCACTTGTAGTGCGTATGGCTTATCTAGGAGGAGATGGAGGTGGCCAGAAAACTCTGGGAGCTCAGGAACGAAGTCTGTTTGGAGATAAAGATTTAGGTGTCAGCATTACATAGATGAAAGGTGGGGTTTTTTGTCTTTTTCCCCAGGGAGAGAAGGTAGAGAAGGTAGAACACACTGAGCACAGAGCTAATGGCAGTAAACAAAAGAATAACAGACCAGAGAAGACACTGGGAAATAATTGGGGGGGGGGGGGGGGAACGGGGGGTGGTAAGTGGCTGGGAGGGGAAGGGGTAAGTGGAGTTCCAGGCAGTGCTCAGTTGTGTGGGACAGCAGGGCGGTGAAGAGATTTCAGAAATTCTTCAGAGTCACTGTCTTCACTTCTCCTCTCCCACACTCTGATGTAGGTCCTAAGACGACCTAGCGTGACTCACAGGGCAACCTTGAACCACTGCGTCAAATTTGCAATATGCTGCATTGAGGACTGGACAGCTCTTCATTATATGTTTTAACTCTTGGATGAAATATAATCATTTTCATTTTTTTTTTCATCTTAGAGAACATGAATGGGAGAGAGGGGTGGAGGGAGAGAAAGAATCCTAAGACATAGGGCTCGATCCCACAACCCTGGGATCATGACGTGACCCAAAGTCAAGAGTCAGACGCTCAAACGACTGAGCCCAGGAGCCCCTTCATTTTATTTTTTATCAAAGTATAGTTGGCATACACAATCAGTTTTAATATAATAGGATTTATAGATTCTAATGCCATAAGAGTTGATCAGAATGGATTTCACATTGATTTGGATTTCCACAATGAATGGATTTCCAACTTTGAATCTGTCAAGATTTTAGAGATAAATTCTAACCTTTTCTTTTCCCAGCTGAGTTTTCTTCCTCCCCATGGAGGTGAGAATGAGACTTGGCAACTGTTTTCCCTTTTAGCCAAGCTTCTAGGAGGGTCCATGCTATTTGCAGCTGATGTCAAGTAGCAAGAACAGCAGGGCCGCTCCTCATGCTGAAGAGCCATAATCCTATTATGCCTACCTGAGACTTTCACATTAGCTGCCTCTATCGTGGTAGATCAGCTGGGGTGATTCAATTGACTTTTAAATCTCCAAGGGTCCCAGTTTCAAAATCCCCATGTCTAAGTCAAGTAGTATATTAGGCCCCTTACTAAGAAGGGCTGGCTCCTTTAGAGCCCCCATGGCCATAGTTTTTTCTTTGGTATCTTTGGGTCCCATACTGTCTGAGATCTGCCCTGAAGCACTGGATTGGTGTACAGCTGTGTCCTTCAGTGGTGATCCTTCACAGGAGGTAAAGCTGGCTGGCATCCCCCTGGGTCACGGATTTAGTACATGTCCCTTTGAATAGTCAGGATTAGGAAACATCCTCTGTTGATGCTACAAGAGAAAGATACCATATTCTTTTGTTCGCATCAAAGCTGCCCTTGAGAAGGTAATGTGCAAGGTATGTATAGAGCTTTCTTCCTCCAGTTAGTCCCACTCGATCAACTCCCTACATGATATATAATATGGCAGCAAAATTATTTAACCCAATCAACTATTTCAGGATATTCACAATTCAGTTTTGATTGCTCAAACTGCTTATCCAATGACTTAGTTTTAGATGTAATTTGCTGTCCCACATGTTATACTTTATCTGTGATAGTATATATACTTTATCTGTTTGTTTACCTTATTTTTTTAAATTTTTTTAATGGTCATTTTTGAGAGAGAGAGAGAGACAGAGCGTGAGTGGGGGAGGGAAAGAGAGAGAAGGAGACACAGAATCCAAAGCAGGCTCCAGGCTCTGAGCTGTCAGCTGAGAGCCCAATGCAGAGCTCGAACCCACCAACCGTGAGATCATGACCTGAGCTGAAGTCAGACACTTAACTGACTGAGCCACCCAGGTGCCCCTGTTTAAAACTTCTTAAACAAGGGTTTGAGCTTTGAAAATCACTTTGCTATTTTTTTCCCACTTAAATATGCAAACACCTTCACATTCGCTACTTCCTTGGCTCTCACGTCTCTCTCAGGAAGGTATCGTCCTCAGTTTGCAGATGAGACTGAGACTGATGCCGCATAGCTGCTGAGTGGTTGCACTGAGGTTAAAACTTGATCCGCATACTCAGAATCCAGTGCTGTGTTCAGTACTCCAACACACCCAAATTTATCCGACCAAGGAACACTTTTTTAAATGTAATGCAATTAAGGATGAAATACCATCAGTAGCTCATTAAGGTTTAAATGTTTAACATACAGTAACATTGAGTAATGTCATAAATTGTTGGAATTTCAGGACAAAATACAGAAAACAGACTGATGGTTACAGAATAGGTAACATACATGATTGCAACAGTTAGCGGAAAGTAAATGCTGCCTGTCCTTCCACATAGCTCTTTGAGATTTGATCACCCCTTTGTTTGTTTTGAAGTTTCAAAAACACATTAGCCAGGGTTCCTTATATTGCAGGGAGCAATAGAACACCCAAATTACTGATCAATCATATTGATTATCATTGGTGTGTAATTGAACACTACTAGTGATTCCAGAATAGTCACACACATTAAAGATGGTTAGGAATCCACTCAGTCCTCCCATGCCAAAAAGTCCATAACACTTCCATATTCTATCCTCAAAGGCAGGCTGTTGGATACTAGTTTAAACCAATTTAAATAAAAAAAATAATTTCTAGAAAAAAAACCCATACACTGATTGACATCTCACGAAAGAGCTGTCATCCATGGAACAGATTTGGGGAAATGAGAGTGTGTACCTTCCTTCTTTCCCTTTAGTACTAATCCTAGACACTGCTGTTTGCTTTCTGCTCATCTCATGCCCTCACTTCTTCAGGGATAAGTAAGAAAATGTTGAGTCTACATTAATCCTCTATTTGAGTCCTGTCTAGAAACATATTACATCATCTGAAACAATAGTAACAGCAGCATTATTCTGTTAGGCTAAGACATCACACAGGATCCCAAGGAATTTGGATCAGTCATCCAGCTAATGAAATCAATCGTTCCTAGTTGCGTTAAAAGACAAGTTTTGCAGTTACTGATTCTGATGGTAATGACAAGCAATTTTTTAGAGCAATCATCTACAGAGTGAGAGATAAGTTAGCCAACTACAATGTGAGTGGAGATGTTCCTCCCTCAGATTGGAAGGGAAGAGGACTATGCACATTCTTCCATCAAGGAACACATTCAATTCAAAAATCCCTTTAGGGGTTCTAATGGCAGGATCTTTTCTTCTGTCAAAGTCTTTTCATAGAGATTTCTCCTAGGAAATCCCTAAACACATTACTGAATCCATTTCTATATCTCAAGCTTTTGTGATGACTTTTTTTTCTTTGTTTTCTTCTTACTTTTTTCTTTGTAGACCTGGCCAGAGGACTGTGGATGACCTAGAGATTATCTATGAAGAGCTCATTCACATTAAGGCCTTATCCCATCTTTCTACAACAGTAGGTCGTCTCCTTGTTGAGCATGCTCGGGAGGGGGAGCTGTTGAATGCACTGTTAGCAATGAAGGAGTGTATTTTGGCATGGGGGTGGTGGTGAAGGAATGCCTGAGTTCTTCATAAATCATGCCTACTCTTTCTCATGAGACATAAAGGAAGTTACACTCAAGAATAGTCCCCAAATGGGATCAAGTGTTACCATGTTGTTAGTAGTTGTTCATGTGCCCTAAACCCTGAAGCAGTATGAGCGAGTGAGTAAGACTGGAAAATGTACTTCATTCTTCAAAACCTGAATCTTGGAATCTGTACACTTTGACAAGAGATCCAGACCTTAAGGGGAACTCTGAGACCCTTCCATGAAATATAGAGGAAGGAGAAAAATCAAGATGGCCTGTCTTGGCCCACAGGGCTGGCGTTGCCCAGGTTTGCTGCCCTATGGAGAAGGAAGCAGAAGGTTCAAGGAAACATTGCCTCAGATATGTTAGGACACAGTAGCAGGGCCCATTAGTGAAAAATGGCCCAATGGCTATGTCTGACTCTGAGCTTTTACGTGATGAAGTTATTTAGGAAGGCAGTGGACAGAAATTTGGCTCTGAATAGGGACAGAAATACATCCTCCTATAGAAGAAATAGAGGAATGTGTTTTCCAGGTAGCACAAGTCTCCTATATGTTAATAATTCAATAATAATAGTAAATAGAAGTTGTTTCAATATTCACAGATCATATTCTGAGGCCCCTCAGCAATATCTACATACCTAATTTGCCTATCATTCCCAGCTTACTTGCTGGCATTATGCTACCACATGCATGGTAGCAATGTCTGTGGTCCTTTCTCTGGGGGCAGAGGTCAGGTCTCTGCTGAGAGCAATGAGGCACTTGCCACAGCCCCAAGCAGAAGGGCTCCAAACCCCTCCCCCTTCAACTCAGATGGAGCTGCCTTCCCATCCTTCTCCTGCTGCACTACTGTGGGTCCAGAAGCTTGCTCACCTACCCACATAGGGCATTCAGGGGTGTAGTCTAGCCCAGCCACCCTTCCCACATACCACTGCCCTTGTCATCCTCACTCTGTCCGTGGGAGGTGGGGATAGGTCTAGTGCCTGGGCGCCTCAGCTGGGGTGCCCCTGCACCTTGTAGGTATCATGAGCTCATGCCGTAGACAGAAGTGAGGGGAGACTCCTTTTCCCTGCCTGCACTCCAGGTCCCCAGCACGCCCCTGCTGTGACTTGCTCGGCGTGGTGGAATTGAAAGGACTATGGGGAGTCTCCTCTTCTAGCTCACACCCCAGGTACCCAGGCACTGGGGGAAATTCTGAGGTCACTTTGTTCTTAGGGAATTAGAGCCAAGATTTGCAACCATAATTTAGGATTTTAAAACAATTAGCTATGTAGGAATATAAATCTGCCTGCACATTGAAGTTTCATTTGAATTTTCCAGTGTGTGTGTGGTGATGTAGTATGTGTGATGCAAGGAAGAGCCTCTCATAGCAGCAGGGTCCGATGATATTCTCACCCAAGATGGAAGACTGGCAGAGAAATTAGCTAGTTCATACATGTGAAGCCACGTTTTAAATGGTTTCTGAGGAGACTGTTTTGAATGAATTAGCTTATAAGATAGCTTTTGTCAGAGCCTTACGAATCTAGTGGTAGGGGCACCTGGGTGGCTCAGTCAGTTGAGCGTCCGACTTCAGCTTAGGTCATGATCTCACGGTTGATGTGTTTGAGCCCCGCATCAAGCTGTCAGCCTATCAGTGCAGAGCCTGCTTTGGATCCTCTGTCCCCCTCTCTCTGCCCCTCCCCTGCTTATGCTCTCCCAAAAATAAGTGAATCTAGTGGCAAATTTGGTGAAAGTGGTTCTAGACGAGACTAGAAGCTAGCGAAGTGGGAAATGGCTGTGTGAACAGAAGGGTACATTCAGCACTGCTCAGGAGAACAAGTCCCACCCCGCCCCCCAATCTGGCCTTTCCCAATTCTTTCTCTTTTTCTTCTAGGTGAAACGAGAGTTAGCAGGTGTTCTCATTTTTGAGTCTCATGCCAAAGGAGGAACCGTGTGTAAGTGAACGTAATGGGACGTTGTGCCTGGCGAGCTTCTCAAGAGCATATGCCGTGGGAACCTGACTGCAAATGCTTTCCTTCTTGGGGGGCCAGGTCAGACCTGGAAGGACATGATGTGGCAGTTCGGTTTCTCGAGCCTCGCGACTATTCCCAGCCTGTGCCTGTTATTATGCTGCCCTAGGGTTTTCTGGTACCAGCTTGGTAGCAGTTGGCAGCCTGAGTCTCCACTGGCTCCCTGCTGACTCAAGGCAGTATTTAAAGAGGGTGGGGGTATGGGGCGCCTGGGTGGCTCAGTCGGTTGAGCATCCGACTTCAGCTCAGGTCACGATCTTGCGGTCCGTGAGTTCGAGCCCCGCGTCAGGCTCTGGGCTGATGGCTCAGAGCCTGGAGCCTGTTTCCGATTCTGTGTCTCCCTCTCTCTCTGCCCCTCCCCCGTTCATGCTCTGTCTCTCTCTGTCCCAAAAATAAATAAACGTTAAAAAAAATTTTTTTTTTTAAATAAAGAGGGTGCGGTGAAGTCACTGCTCTTCAGGAAGGACCCTGCAAGGACCTTTTCACGCAGCTTCACTTCAATTTGATTTTCAGAGAACAAGTCTGTCTCTCCAGATCCCTAGTTAGAGTGACAAATCGCCCTGCTTGGTTTTTCTTCTCTCACTTGCTCTACCAGTTCTGAGCCCGAGAGAAACTCTTTGCCCCAAATACCAATGCAGGGCTAATATATTCTTATCTCTTCAGAACCCAACTTGTTTAGTTCTGTGAGGGCATTTGGAAGCAAGACGTTCCAATCTGATATTAGTAAATGTGAACAGAATCGTTTAAGCCATCCTTTTCCTCAAGTCCTACAAAATCCTTCTTGGTAAACGTGGCTCCTGGTCTACTCAAGGCAGGAAAGGCCGCTTTCTCTAATCTCCCTTGGAGAGTCAGAAGACACCTGAGCATACTAAGGTTCTCAAAGTTCTGCAATAAAGAAAAATGTCCGTTCCATTTAAACTGACACTTTTTAAATTGAGTGAAACATAAGACGCTTTTTTATTTTTTTTTATTTTTTTAAAAAAACCATACATTTTAATGGCAATTTACAAGCCCAGATATTTGCTCATTCTAAATTTTTTTTTTTTTTTTTAGCATTTGTTTTTGAGAGACAGAGCACAAGTGGGGGAAGGGCAGAGAGAGAAGGAGACACAGAATCTGAAGCAGGCTCCAGGCTCTGAGCTGTCAGCACAGAGCCCGTCGCGGGGCTCGAACTCACAAACCGTGAGATCGTGACCTGAGCCGAAGTCGGACACTTAACCGACTGAGCCACCCAGGCGCCCCATAAGACGCTTTTTTTAAATGGACACCTGTTAACTTTTCAAGAGAGGTTCTTTGGAAAATCTTGTTCTTTCTTCAGACTGTGTTAGTCAAAGAAGCAGGCACATGAATCGTAAAAGCAAAAAGTGTCATAAAGATTACATTTCAAAATGTTTTACTTCCAGTCATCAAGTGGTATTTCTTTTTTTTTTTTTTTAATTTTTTTTTCAACATTTTTTTTTCAACATTTTTTTTTTTTCAACGTTTATTTATTTTTGGGACAGAGAGAGACAGAGCATAAACGGGGGAGGGGCAGAGAGAGAGGGAGACACAGAATCGGAAACAGGCTCCAGGCTCCGAGCCATCAGCCCAGAGCCTGACGTGGGGCTCGAACTCACGGACCGCGAGATCGTGACCTGGCTGAAGTCGGACACTTAACCGACTGCGCCACCCAGGCGCCCCAATAGTGGTATTTCTAACATGGATATTAATTTTAGGAAGAATGTTTTCTCTTTACATTTTAATGGTTCACTTTAAGATTTTTAATATTTATCATCACTGATGACTTAACTTCTCATTTATTTTTTTTCATTCAGACTTACTGATTGTTTTCATTTTATTAGAAATATTTAAGTATTTCCAACAAAAAAATAGAGATTATTACCAGCACCTTTTTTTTATCTTCATCAAACACGGACATGATGCTATCTTTTCATATTTTCTTTTTTTTTTTTTTTGATTAAATTTTTTTTTTCAACATTTATTTATTTTGGGGACAGAGAGAGACAGAGCATGAACGGGGGAGAGGCAGAGAGAGAGAGAGAGACAGAATCGGAAACAGGCTCCAGGCTCTGAGCCATCAGCCCAGAGCCTGATGCGGGGCTCGAACTCACCGACCGCGAGATCGTGACCTGGCTGAAGTCGGACGCTTAACCGACTGCGCCACCCAGGCGCCCCTATCTTTTCATATTTTCTAAAGAATGAAATTATAGATACAAACGAAGCCCTCTTGTTCTTTCCTTTATCTCATTGTTTTCTTTCCCTCCCCAAGGTAATTCCTACCCTATGTGCAGTGAGTGTTATCACAACTCATTTTTTAGTAACATATAGACACGTATCCATAAACAGTATGTAGTGCTGATTTGCACGTTTTCAAACGTCACACACTAGCATGAAGATTACTTTTAAAAACTATTTTCTTTTTTTTTTAATTTTTTTTTCAACGTTTTTATTTATTTTTGGGGGGGACAGAGAGAGACAGAGCATGAACGGGGGAGGGGCAGAGAGAGAGGGAGACACAGAATCGGAAACAGGCTCCAGGCTCTGAGCCATCAGCCCGGAGCCCGACGCGGGGCTCGAACTCACGGACCGCGAGATCGTGACCTGGCTGAAGTCGGACGCTCAACCGACTGCGCCACCCAGGCGCCCCTAAAAACTATTCTCAACAGCGTAATAAGTTTTGATGGACTGTGGGGGAAAGTGTATTTATCGCTTTAAGAAATGGATTGCTGGCACATGGCTCAATAGTAAATCCGTACCTTTTAGAGCCTAGCAAGTAGCGTGGTATCTATGTTCCTTTCGTGTTCTATAGAAAAGGAAATACCATTCCACCTGAATAAGTTAGTATTTGCCAGTGACTTTTTTTTTCCTTCTGGAGTAAATGTATAATTCTGGGGACTTAAAAATGATGATTTGATAAGCTGTAATTTATATTGATGTGCTTCTATTCTTGTCATAAGTCTTTTCATCTTTTTGTGTCTAGTGTTTAACCAAGGGGAAGAAGGCACCTCCTGGTACATTATTCTAAAAGGATCAGTGAATGTAGTCATTTATGGCAAGGTATATATATCTTTTTCTTTGTGAAACTTTATTATGCTCCATTTACTAGTGTGGCTCTAAGTATGGAAGTGCTACAATTAAACCTGCAACAACATTGTTACTCGGTGTAGAAAAGACATTACAGCATCTCCAGTCACAGATTATCTAAATTATTATACTCATTCGAATTGAACTTTCTGGGGCTCATCTCCTTATAGATGTATCAATTTAAAAGAAATACATTAAATGTGTACATTTTAGTTAGGCCATAGCCCATATTACTAAATGAAAGAAAAATAAAACATTATAATCTAATTCTGCAACTCTCCTTTGGCATCCCTGGCGCAGTCCATTTATATATACAGTGTTTTGGGTAAAGGGGGTCTTGTGGCATGAGGTGAGTGGCTGTCTGCTCAGATTCAGGGATCCTGTTCATCTGAATGTTCTGCTCCCTCCAGGGTGTGGTCTGTACCCTGCATGAGGGGGATGACTTTGGCAAGTTAGCACTAGTGAACGATGCCCCAAGAGCTGCTTCTATCGTCTTGCGAGAAGATAATTGCCATTTCTTAAGAGTGGACAAGGAGGATTTCAACCGGATCCTGAGGGTGAGTCCAAGGCAGTGTGGCTGAGAAGTATCCCACTTTTCCTTTTGCCAGACCAGCAAAGATCAGAGTGTGGTGTTAACTGAGCGGTACTGTGACTACTGAATGCTCCAAGAACAAAGAGCCTTGGTTCTAAACCTGGTATGTTCAATGTGCTGGTGTGCGTTCTGGGATCCAAGGGTGATATTCCAGTAAAGCTGCCAATATGGCACGTGTGCCACGCCACATAATTGGACACACCCATACTGGCCCATGGGAATTAAAAAAAAAAAATCTAGGGACTGCCTTGTCCAAATGCCAAAGTCTGAGCCATTTCTCTTTGGCAATTCTAGGCTTGCCCTTTTGTGTCCTTTCCTACCTCACTCCCCAGGTCTTTCTCCATCCTAGACTTTCTTAGTCTCCACCTCCTATGTCTTCCCAAATCTGAAGCTTTCCTGTATCATCACATCCTCTCCTCACTTATTGAGTGATTACATTTTAGTGGGAATTAACGTCACCCATGGTTACTCCGATCAAGCATTTTCAAGTGCTTCATGTCAATTTGATTCATACTAAAGGAATTTCAGACTTTAGCAGGTAGGCGAAGAATAACTGGGGTGACAGAGACGTGAAATTGCATTTAAAGTTGGCTCTGCAGATGGGCCTACTCAAAGCTTGTTCAATAAAGTATTTGTGAGAGTGGGTGAGGATGAGAAGAGATGGTCCCTGGTCTTCCCACACACACAACCCCTAGAAAGACTGTCTGTGGACTACTGGGGAAGATGACAGTGTCCCGTCAGCCCTGACCTCTCAGGTGGCCTGCAGTCCAGCCTGCCCCAGCTTGAGTTCACTCTGGGAGACTGTTTCCTCTAGGGTCATTTTGCTCTTTGCCTACACTGAGCACACTCTCTTCTCTGTCTCTCCCAGCCTTACCATCTTTCTCTATCCTACCCTGAAGTTCTAAATGCAGTTACTGGTACGTTCAGCCTTACTTAAGGATGCTTCACAATGTCATTCTCCGTTCCTTATGTATGAACACCTATTCTCACAGGGCCTTAAGCCTTTGCCTTTGGGGACAAGATTCTGACAACAAAGTTTGTCTTAGAAATGTGTTCCCTTAATGCAAAAAAGTTAAATTTAAAATTATACTATTGAATAATATAGAAAAAAAAGTGCCTCACGGAATTTGAGTTGTTATCTCTTAAAATGGGGACCAAATGATGAAAAAAAGTCTGTCAAGATTTTTAATTTAATTGTTCAAGTGACATTGAAATTTAGAGGTAAACTTTAGTAACTCTTTAAAGTTTACACACATGGAGTTTACACTTAGCCAAAAAAAATTCTTGGAAAGAATCAGGTTAGGATCATTATCATTGATACGGTTTATAAAATTATTCAAAATAACTGAAAAATGTTTTTAACACATTTCAAACTGATTTTTTTTATGTTTATTTTTGAGAGAGACAGAGACAGAGCATGAGTGGGGAAGGGGCAGAGAGAGAGGGAGACACAGAATCCGAAGCAGGCTCCAGGCTCTGAGCTGTCAGCACAGAGCCCAATGTGGGGCTCGAACTCATGAACCGTGAGACGAGGACCTGAGCCGAAGTCAGACGCTTAACCAGCTGAACCACCCAGATGCCCCTCGAGCTGATTTTTTAAAAAAAACAAACAGAATCTTTTGATGAGAGAGAAAGGTGCATGCCTATGAAAATGACATGCCCTCAGAAGAAAGTCACATATTTTTCTAAGGATAAGTGTACTTGCTCCCCTCTCTTCCCGTTATGCCACCCTCTCTGAAAGGTTTCTCACAGTACAACCACACTCCTCTCTACTCGGTTGTTTTTCTGAATCTGGGGTAAAAGCAGAGTTTTAAAACCATATGCCTCAAACCTCATCTGGTCCTATCTCTGACCATTCCAGCCCTGACTTTGAAAATGACTTAATTTGTAGATGCAACAATTAGCATCACAAGCACCAAATGAGTTTCTGAAGCATTTGAAATTTTTTTCATTGTCTGAGAAAACAGCAGCATCTGTATGTGGTGTAATTTGTATTTGCAGGACGTTGAGGCGAATACAGTCAGACTTAAAGAACATGACCAAGATGTCTTGGTGCTGGAGAAGGTCCCAGCAGGGAACAGGGCTTCTAATCAAGGAAACTCACAGCCTCAGCAAAAGTAGGTTTGCATCCAACACTGCAATTGCCAGACTATGATTAACCTTTTCACATGGTATCATCATTTCTACAATAGCATGCTCTCCTTTTTTGTGGAAGACGGCAGTGTGTGTGACTTTTTTTCTCTCTATTGACTAATCACACATCTTGTGGAGTATAATGTATCCATTTCTGGCACTGCATTGAGCTTGGTGCTGCCTGGAGTAATTCAGAGGATACTCTTCCCCTACGCTAAGGACACTCTCTGCATACAGTGTTCAACTGTGATAGCTTTGGAACAGAAGGCGGCGAGAACAATGGAAGTAGGAGTGCCAGGCCACACAGAGGATAGGTAGGCCCCGAGGTGATAAGAACCTTTGGTATTTGAATTTCACATGTAGGATTTCTTGAGAAGTGTTTTCATCTTGTTATCAGAATGAGCATCTTTGGCAGGAACCCAGACTTCAAATATAAGACCGTCTGTGGATTGCAGTCTAGAAGCATCCATCTGGCCTCATCTGTACTCAATACTGCTAACATCAAAAGGGTGTTCGCTTCACACTTCTTAGGCTCCCAGGGTGTTTTGTTTTGTTTGTTTGCTTTGAGAGAGTGAAAGAGCAGGGAGGAGGAGAAGGAGAGGGAGAAAGAGAATCTTAAGCAGCCTCCATGCCCAGCGCAGAGCCCAGAGCCCAACGCGAGGCTCGATCTCACGACTGTGAGATCACGATCTGAGCCACAATCAAGAGTCAAATGCTTAACTAACTGAGCCACCCAGGCGCCCTTTGGTTCTCTATTTAACTTGAGCCTCTTTCAGTATGCCTATATCCCGTTCCATCTTTTGTTGCAACTTCTTTTTTGTTGTTGTTTATTTTTTTTTTTGATGTTTACTCATTTTGGAGGGAGACAGAGATGGAGCATGAATAAGGGAGGGGCAGAGAGAGAGAGAGACACAGAATCCAAAGCAGACTCCAGGCTCTGAGCTGTCAGCACAGAGCCTGACGTGGGGCTTGAACCCACGAACTTCGAGATTACGACCTGAGCCGAAGTCAGACACTTAACCACCTAAGCCACCCAGGCGTCCCTTTTGTTGCAACTTCTTACATGAGGCTTTTTTCCATCAAATGTACCAACACTTGAATAGTAAGACAGGAGAACAAGGAAATGTAGCTTTAAGAAATTGTGAAAGATTGCAGAATCTTGTTTTTAAAATAAAGATTAATTTTCAATCTTAGAATAACAAAAACACCAATCCTGTAGCCAAAGAAGTGTCACCAAATAATATGTTGAAAAAGAATGCATCCCAAGTAATTTTCCTTTGTTTGCAACACAAATGGGATGTTCCCTTTAATCAGGCCACTCACGGTAACTGATGAATTTTTATTGTTTAGACTCAAAGCCCAAAGCTCAGACATTTTCATCTGGATGAATCAACGTATTTTCTTTTTTTTTTTTTTTTTAATTTTTTTTTTTTTCAACATTTATTTATTTTTGGGACAGAGAGAGACAGAGCATGAACGGGGGAGGGGCAGAGAGAGAGGGAGACACAGAATCGGAAACAGGCTCCAGGCTCCGAGCCATCAGCCCAGAGCCTGACGCGGGGCTCGAACTCACGGACTGCGAGATCGTGACCTGGCTGAAGTCGGACGCTTAACCGACTGCGCCACCCAGGCGCCCCAAGAAATAGAATATTATTGAGTAGCCATAATATATTTTGCGTGTTTCATGTAATCCTGACTACCCACTCCTTTTTACCGATGGAAAAAGCAGGCTCAGAGAAGCCAGCTACTTGCCCAGGTTTACAAAGCCTGTAATGGTAAAGCTGGCAGCAGTTCCAGCTGACAACTTCAATGCTTTTCTTCCTTCAGCCATGAAGCTTACTATGGCAATAGACAGTACGTAAATACTGTATCCTCGACACTATCATGTAAACACTGCAAACCAATATATTTCAAAAGGGCTGACATAAAACAGACCGTATAAAAAACTGTTCTTTCACTTCCAAATCTGTAAACTGCCATCCAGAATTCTTCATGTTTTTTTTTTTTTTTCCGCTGCTACCCATTCTTGAAAATGTTCTCTCATGAATGTTTTCAACAGTTATCCGTTCAGCCCATGGAAGACGAGAATGAAGATATTTTTAATGCGAAGGTTAGGTCCCTCCCCACTGATTTTCTTTAGTGCGCTTAAATCTATCTGGAGCATTTTACAGTGCAGATCTGCATTCTTTAATAATGCCTCAGATGTCTCAGGAAAATTTTGCCACCTGAAAAAGTAAGCCTTGAAAATTCTCCTTAACCTTGAAACATTTGACCAAGAAGTCCCCCGGAGGCCCCGCTTCTTTCACCTCTTCATACCATGGGGGAATGATCAAAAGCGTTTGCTTGTTACAACATAGTCCATTCAGAGCGCCTTCCAAATATAGATTTTCTTATGAAATCAAACTAAAGGGAACAGAAGAGGAGAAGCCCATGTATTCAGTTTATTTTAGGCCTGGATCTGATTTCCGTTACATCTCCTTTTCTGTGTTCTGTAGACCGATCCAGATTTCTTATATAATTCAAAAACGTGTGCATGTTCACAGTGCACCCTTTAAGAAATATCCGTCAGCACAAAATAATGCGCTGGGCAAGATCAGCTCCCTGAAGAGGAAAAAGTCATTCTCTCGAGGGGTCTCTTTCCATGTCGGGCTTTCTCATGCCAGACCAGAGTTAAAGGGGGCACGGCACCATGTAAGTGAATTTGGCCTGATGTTCTGGATAACTTTGACAATATGCCAACAACGATGTCTGTGGGTAGACTTAAAATTCAGGAACATATAGGGCCTCCATCTTTTCAGACATCATCCCTTTTGAACTCAAAGAGGGTCATCACATTGGTGCCAGTTGTAATGTTATTTTTCTTTTCTTTTTTTTGTTAAGTGTTTATTTATTTTTGAGAGAGAGAGAGAGACAGAGGCTCCAAAACGGGCTCTGCGCTGACAGCGGTGAGCCTGATGCAGGGATTGAACACATAAACTGTGAGATCATGACCTGAGCCAAAGTTGGACGCTCAACCAGCTGAGCCACCCAGTGCCCCATAATGTTATTTTTCTGATTAACTTTTCCCCTGAGAAATCCAGAACAGTTTTTCATGTATACATTTTAAATTTTCAAAGCTGCCTGACTGCCCAAGCCACTCAACTCTGAGTGTGATATTAAAACATCAATATCAAGACAGTGTTTCTCATGCTGAATAAACTATCTCAGGCTCTCAAACATTTACCATTTTGGTTATCTTCTGCTGTGTGGTTATGTGATTTTAATAGGAAAGAGAGAATTTAAAGGAACTGCTTCTGCTTTAGTTACTGTGTTGCTTTTTCCTTAGACTATTAACCACCCAATTGTTCAGGTCCATCCTGTTTGCAGAAAGATAGTCTCTTTTAGGTTCTCCTCCCCTCCATCCTTTGTCATTGTTGTTCTAGGTGCAGATAGAAGTGTCCTCATTTCCAGACTTGGCATTAGGAACAGATTTTTCTGTCACAGGCTTAAAAGCCCACAGCTTGGATAATGTAATCAATTTGGGCTTCTTTTTAACTTGGACTAGAATAGCTCCTTCATGAAATAAACTGAAAAAAGCCGTGCTGTCTGGGATTCAAGTCCCTCAGTTAAACAGAGGTCAAGCAGAGGGTGTCTGGCAGTGTCCAGCCTGAAACAAAGCAATAATATGGTGTTTCAGCCAAGCCCAGGGCTACAAATTCACAGATGGCTACATCTGGCCAGAAGCTCCCTGGCTCTTTCTCTTCAGAGTTCCGTGACCTAAGAATATCAACACCTGCACTGCCCTCTGTGGAGTGGAGGAGGGAGAGGATGGGCTAAGGCAGCCACAGCAGCTGTACCACTAGAGGGAGCCCTTGGTAGCAAAAGCAAGATCTCCTGGTGTCTGAGACTGATGAGGTGGGCAGAGATGTCGCTTCTCTCTAAGGAGGTGATAGGAAATCTGGTTTGCCCCCTCGGTCTTCATTCTTTGTGGCCAGACATAAATACTCTAGCTAAGGGATGTCCGAACCAAGAACACCAGAATGTTAAGCCAACCGGGCAGAGTTAAACTTCTGAGGAGGGAACACATTTCAAACTGAAATACCTATCATGTAACCAGCCAGAAAGCTTACAGCCTGCTAGCGACGACTGCCCAGTGCCATGCCAAATACAAGTCACTGGTGTTCTGTGTAATGTATTTATCATCTTATTTAAATAAAACTTGTTTTCAGACACAAACAAGTTCCTTTTCAGAATGAGCTCCAGGTATCTAGACATACCCTGTGCCCCAAGCATCTTGGTGCACAGACAGAGCTGGGCCACAAGACACACGCTTGTGCTCTGAAGCCAGACCAGGCTCACAGCAGAGATCTGGCACTTACTAACTCTGTGACCATAGGCCTGCTGCCTCCCCTTGCCCAGCAGATTCTCCATCTGCAGAATGAAGATAATATTTATCTAGCAGGAATAAGCAATGACGACATGATTCAGTGCCCACCTAGCTGTTTGGGGCGTAGGAAATACTCAACAGATGCTGATGCCCTCTCCAGCCGGATTCCTTATTAATGTGATCAATGCCACCCATCTTCCAGCTTGCCTAGTGAGTACTATCCAAGGATCAGGTATTTCAGGAATTATTGAATGAACTCAGCAGTTTTCTCCATTTAAGTGTTCAAGGCCATTATCGATACACCCTCTCCTTTCCTCAAATAGCCATTGCCTACGAGAGGTAAAACCCTTGTCTTTTGCCTTATTTATTTTGAGAAAGGGGTGATACTTGTGAGGTTAAAATAGATCTTTTTTTTCCTATTCCCCCTTTCTTCCTCTAGGCTCCAAAGTCAGGTTTCCTCAAAGATTTAACTCTTCAGCTTCTTTTTGATCCTGAGTGCACACACACACTAGCATGCACACATAGAATAGTCTTAACTAATGGTCACCTTACCATCTGGGTAGAGTGTATTTGCTACTCATTCAGTACCAGAGTTGTTTCACTCAGTCTCTGTTCTCACATGCATGGGGCTATATGTTGGATTGCTTCTTCTTTACTCCCTCAGGCAGGAGGTTAAGACCTTGAGGATTAATACATTAGAGATGTTCTTGGAATCTAAGCACACTTCCTCCAAGGTCTCAAATAGGCAAGGAAAGAGTGTTGGTGAGGAGACAAAGAAATCTGAGTCCTCCTGGAGCCGAATCATACCACTGCTTTCTGAACATTTGTTTTTCATTGTTGTTTTTCTTCCCATCATTTTGCTTTATGTGAAATTCCGAGCAGAAAAGCAAAGTCTGAGTTTTAGCATAGGAGTGCCCAGATCACCTTAATGTATTTTGCCTGTGGTTTCATTCACTGCTTTGTTACCATCTTCGATATGACTTTGAAATAGCCCACATTCAGTTTAAAAAATAAATCCTGTCCTGTTGGTTGATGAAACCCACGGATGGATCTTCTGAAATAATGACTAACACACCCTACCCCCAAATAATATACATTTTACGTTGAAATAAATCTATGGATTTTCTAGTGTTGATTTATTTCCTATCCAGATGCTACTGGAGTTTGTTTGCTCAGTGGCGTTTGGGGTTTTGTTTTCCTTTCTCTTGTTTTATTCTTAGCTGTGTTTCCAAAGCACACACCAGTGTACAGTTGGGAAAGACAGAGCATTCCAGAAATAGGCAGGGGAATCCAATGTGGGACCGAGATTGTGCTACAAATAACCCATATATGGGTAACCTAGTTTACTGTCACTTGCCCTCGCCAGCTCCCCCTGCCTGACCCGAACTGCCCTGTGATTTACATGTTCCTTTCCATTCCCCTTGGAGCAAGGCTGAAGCTTCTCAGCTCCCAGCCTGCTAGAGCCGCTCTCCAAGTTTACTTCAGTTCCATGTAGGGAAAAAAGAATAACGTTTTAGTAACTATTTCAATTCGTGAAGGGTTTTTTCATTGTCTTCCTGTGTGGCTTTGGCAAGGTACATGGTCTCTCTTACCATAAGGAGAATGTGGACCATAAGTTAAGTCATAATGGTTCTCTGGGACTCAAACAAGGAATAAGTAAACGAAAACAAAACAGAAAACACACAAAAAACTTAGATATGTGAAAAGTCATTCATTAATGATTTGCCCACTTTTGAAAAACTGATGATGTTTTTATTTCTTATCCAGGTATACTGTGATGTCAGGAACACCTGAAAAAATTTTAGAGCATTTTCTAGAAACAATACGCCTTGAGCCAGCTTTAAATGAAGCAACAGGTAAACACCGAGAACAGTTTTGTGTGTCCATTAAATCCATGCAGAGCACTGTAAAAACAAACAAACAAACAAAAAAGATAACAACAACAGCAAAAATCCTGAATTCATTCGCAGTATGTGTATCCAAACAGTTTTAGAGGGGAGTTATGTGTATTAACATTAGAAGAGCATTCCTGCGTGGCTGAGTCAGGGAACAATCTTTCAGACCCTCCTCTGCCTGCTCAAATTCTGTCTGTCTTTTGTAGATGGCTCAGTCTTATACATATTAAGAATAGACTTTCATAGACATCCATTAGTTAATAACTCAAATCCTATCTATTTCCATAAGGAATTTGAAGCTGTCTACCTAAAAGGCACAACCTTGTTCCAGCTGAGAGTTAAATGATTCTGTCTGTGGTTGTAGATTCTTAGGCTTGGACCCTGGGCTGCCCCAGGGTGTAACTAAACACCAGCACCTGTTAGTCTCCCAGGGCTGTCATAACAAAGTACCACAAACTAGATGGCTTAAACAATAGAAATTTATTGTCTGGCAGTGCTGGAGACTACAAGTCCAAGATCAAGGTGACAGCACATTGGCTCCTTCTGAGAGCTGTGAGGGAGAGTCTGTTCCATGCCACTCTCCTAGCTTCTGGTGGTTTGCCAGCGATCCTTGGCATTCCTTGTTTTGTAGATGCATATTGAATTAGGGCCCACACTAATGACCTCTTCTTAACTACATCTGCAAAGACCCTATTTCCAAATAAGGTCACATTCTTAGGTATTGAGGGTTAGGACTTCAACCTGCCTTTTGGGGGGGACAAAATTCAATTCATAATACCACCTTACAGTGAAACAATCCTGTTGACTAAGACACAGAGATTCAAGGATGAATGAGATGAATCTCACCACTGAACCTGAGTGTTCAGAGTTATGATATTGTTCTCCATTTTGGTTACCATCTTGTACATGACTTTGGAACAACCCATATTCAAGTTTAAAAAAAAAATCCTGTCTTATTGGCCTGTCTCATAATAATAGGTTAATATTTTAAGCATATTAAGCCCAAAGAAGAACATTTATCACTAAAAGAAACTCAAAGATTTATCTCAAATATTTAGTAATAATTCAAAGCCCAGTTCCATCACTTCTGCAATATACTCAAGGTAAAGTCATCATTATTATTATATATCTCCTAAAAGTATTTTGCCACTGATTTACTTCTTATTTTATCTCTTCATTCCAGCTTCTAATTTTATAAATAGATTATCTGAGATTTGCTTTCTCGTGTAGCAAATTGATTGGGGAGTAGTGGATATAAAAGCCAGGATCTCTGACTCTAGGGCACTCATTTTCAGTTCAATATCTGTTGAGTATCTTGTTGGGCAGAGACAAAGCTGGATGCTTTGAACTGGGCAAGGTGAAGAAAAAAGTCACCCTCCTGTCCTCAGGAAGTTTATAACCTGCTAGAGGACATAAAGGAATCTGCAAATAACTTGAACATAAGGCAGAATGTGGCCAGTGCTTCAGGAGGGGACTAGCTGAGGGTACCTGAGGCAAAGTGTCATGGAGAATATATAGCCTTGAAGTGGCCCTGCAGGAAGGCTGGAGGTTAGTGACTAGAGACTGGGAACAAAGCCTTCCATACTGAAGGACATTAGTGCTGACCTAGAAATGGGCAAGGAGCATCAAGCAGTCTGGTTCTGCCAGACTATCATATACATAAGTAGGAGGAAGAGGGCAAGGTCTAAGAATAAGGTCTAAGATCTTACAGGGTCTTAAATACAAAGATAAGCATTGGGGAATGGTCAAAGATGTCTGAGCAAGAAAAGTGTGATAAAACCTTTTTTTTTTTTTTTTTTTTTTTTGAGAAAGGAAACCCTCAATGGACCCATTAGATGGGGAATCCTTGCTTCTAGGGCCATACCTAACCCCAAATAAACCACTTTTCTAGAACCTGAGGTCAGGAAAAATATAACAGATCCCCCCGTACCCCCGATTAAGTATTTGCCCAGAATGTGTGATTACCTGGTACAAGAAACAGCATATTCTGTAAAGTAAATATTGACTGAAAAGGAGGATTCTGGTACATTAGAGACTATGGCATCTAAGGAAAGATCTGTAAGATCTTTACTACCCATGAAGAACAAATATATCCTTTCTTTTAAAGTCACCTCTAAGAGGGGTGGGGACTAGAGTATTGCTTTCTAAAAATTGAAGCCTAGAAATCAGTGCATTTTGTGGCTGGCATGTAGAATGTGATTCCTGACCCTTTCATTTTTGTTGTTAGAACTAGGTTAACATCAAAATTTAGTATCAAACTTCATTCTCTGCTGGCTTTTTGGATTCTTTCTCACAAGTGTAATGTTCATGGCTTGGAGATAAAGAATAAATCAGTATCTTTCTCATAATCAAAAATATGAATGTGCCATAGTCATCCTAAAAGTAACGCTAGTAGGCCCTTGAAACACGAGTTCATGCCTATGAGTAGAGAACAAGAAAGCCACAGTGAAATATGGGTGCTGGGTTGTTACCTTGCTAGGTGACCAGCTCACCAACCTTGGAGTCCCCAACTCAAATCTCTGCTTTAGCAAAATTTAAACTCCTGTGCAGCCTAGTCCTTCTGAGAGCCTTATAAACAAGCATTACTCCCCTGTCCTCAGAGAATATCTAAAATGTCTAAAGGCGAGCCTAGATGTGAAACTTAGACAAGCCAGATTCCTTTTGTACTTAAGGGGAGAAGTTCCATGAGCTAGTCTGGTGTCTGCTCTGCTTCCTCTCTGGGACTGAATAATAGGACTGAAATAGCTGGCAATGCCAACTGACAACCGCGGAGGATTACACTCATCACTTATATGTAAATGAGTATAATGGCATTATGTGACCTGAGAGAGGTGTTAGCTGACGCTACAGTGGTGATCCTGTTGTCATATGTAAATGTATCAAATCAACACGTCATATACCTTAAACTTACACAGCGTTACCTATCAATTATATCTCTTTTGTTAAAATATTATTAATATTATTTAATTTAAAACATAGACATTGGAAATCTAATGTATTCAGTTAAAATTTTCACATCTCTTACCATTTTCTATATGAAGAGTCTCACCAACCCCAGCCAGTATAGTTCATTTCTTAATCAGAATCCACATAGCATCTCAGATAGCAAGTTTCAGCAAGTGTACTTCTAAACACCTGCCTTCCCCTGCTCTCCCAACAACGCTGACTGGATGCTGCTGTCTCTGCAATGAGGAACCAGCCCTGAATTCGAAATGAAACTTCTCTTTGGGACTTACCTATTTCCCTACCCATCCCCTGCTTACCTACTGACAAAATAGCTTCAAATATAGGACAGCCACCATCTTACTGTACTAGAGAGCTTTCATTTTGCTTCAGTTACTGCTCAGAGCGTTTATCTTGTCCTTTTTTTTCTTCTTTTGTTTCTCTCACCAACTTTCTGTTCTGATCACCTCCTAGAAATCCGTTGCCTCCGATCTTTCATTGCTCCCTCTGGAAACTGGGTGATAAAGATACAAAGGAAAACGGATGTTGACAAAAGACGTATGGTGTCACGTAGACAAAGAAATGACCGTGTCTTAATCCTGCATGCATGGATGCCCATGGGTGGCTCTTTAATTACATGTATTTTTTTATATATACATTGTGGCTAAGGTGACCAGTGCTGTTTGTAAAGGCAGTCTCTTTTAAAAAATACTATACTTTTTGTTCACTCTCCTAAGAAATGGAGTTTTGACCTCAAGCCTGTCAACATTATTATTTTTTTAATAATTTTTTTAATGATTATTTATTTTTGATAGAGAGAGACAGAGCACAAGTGGGGGAGGGGCAGAGAGAGAGGGAGACACAGAATCTGAAGCAGACTCCAGGCTCTGAGCTGTCAGCACAGTGCCCGAAGCAGGGGCTCAAACTCACAGACTGTGAGATCATGACTGAGCCAAAGTCGGAAGCTTAACCAACTGAGCCACCCAGGTGCCCCAACATTATTATCTTTTATATGCAGCATCTCTACGTACAGTAAAACCACAATCCCCCAAGCCAATGTATAAGAACCATTGACATTGACCAAGAACAGATAAAGACACTCTTGCTTTCCTAAGGATTTCTGCAAAAACCTAATTTCTTTTTCTGCTTTCCTTTTCTTCCCCCTGCAGATTCCATTTTAAATGACTTTGTTATGATGCACTGTGTTTTCATGCCAAATACCCAGCTTTGCCCAGCCCTGGTGGCCCAATATCCTTTTGTTGTGAAAAACCTCTGTTCCCTTGAAGACACTGCACATGTATATGGTCATTATCTCATTTCATTCTCTGAAGGTAAGTCATGACCCAGGCAGGGTCATGCTGTCCACCTTTGTCAAACTCTGAAATGCCCGCAGTTTCCCCCCGCTGTAGGCTCCAGCCCTCTCTAGCATGGTTTTGTTTTGCTGTGTTTCAGGATTTTCTCCCCATTACCTGTGTAGGGGAATGTGAGCCAAGTTACCTCAGGAAGGTGATACATACCTGGGAGGTAACCTAAAGAAAGTTATGGAGAAGAGTGTTATTAGAGAGTATTAGTAGGGACAGTTCCCTAACCTTGGAGGCAGACTTTGTACCTCTGCAGGGTACCTGGCAGCATGGCCCGGGCCTGCCTGTGTTCTTCCTCTAAGTGCCAGTATTAATACTTTTGCACGTAAATACAGGTTATCATCATGGGGTAGCTTTTCCTTCACATCTGTCCTAGTCCATGCTCTCCTCTAGATACAAAATGTATTCCTTCACTGTATTGTTATTACTACCACATTGCCTTAAGTCACACAAACCTTGGCATTCTAATGGCAGTTCCTCTAGGCAGCTTGAGCACTGAGTTTGTTTGGGGGCAGCTTTTTAATAGTCTGCTGAATTGACCATTTGGTACACGGTTTCTGGCACAGAGACAGCATTCAGAAAATTAAGTCGAACTTAAATAAAAATGGTGAATGCTATGCAGTTATACCCTCAACTTTGGGGGTCATGTGGCAGTATATTTTCCAACTCTACTTTCTTTTCAAAGGAACAAAAATTTAGACCCCAAAACACTTTGGCTTATTGAGTAGTTAAATATATTGAAGGAGGAATGGCTTTCTTTTTTCCGAGCAATCCAATCAATGTTGCATGTTTTTCTTTTTCAGAATTATAATTGCCCTACCTGATTCTCATTTCCTTGTTCACTCATAATTCTCTTTGAAGTCAACAGAATGTGTGAGGATGGGAGATTTGAGTTGAATGTGTTATTCAGAAGAAGCTGCAAGAGTGAGATTTGGGTGTTTATTTGCCTGGAAACTATCTTTCCAAGTAATGACAGCTTAATGAGACTTACATACATTATATATTCTTTCTGGCTTATATTTGGTTTTTCTCAAGTTAACACATTCAGGATCTGTCTGTGCTCTTTTAACAACATACATAATAATTGTTATGAGACCTTTGAGACTTTTTGGAAGAAAAAATAAAAACCACCATTGAATTCAGACTTATTTTTTCCCAAGAGTTAGCATGTTGATAAGATTAAGGCAAACAAAATGCAAAGAAGAGCGAGACAGTATATGGGCCATGTCATATTATCTTTACAACTCAAAACCCCAAACACCAGGCTTCTATTCTTTTTTGCAAATTCTTAGTTCTTCATTTTTTAGCTTGTTCCCCTTTAGAGTTGATTGAGAATATTCATAGCACTGATCTCTGTTTTTAAAACAGAAGCTCCCAGAGTGAAAGTCCATACTATGTCCAGGTAGGGAGGTGTGTGGAAAAGGGTTCTGGGTGGAGGAGAGGAAGTCACAGAAGTGAACAGTAGAATCAAGGGAGGCCTGTGATATCCAATCCTGATTCTTTTCTCTGTAGACGGAATCCAGGATGGCTGGGTGTCATCTAAACTACCTAGTGCCCTCAGATCACCTCTTTCATTCTTGGTCCTATGAGAACTTAGATTCTCTTCATTGTTCTATTTTGAATCAACTCTCTGTCAGGCTAATAGCATTGATCCATATTATACTACTTTGTCCTTATAGGAGTCGGTTGGGTTAATATTAGCTTTATTTTACAAATGAGAATTCCAGGACTCAAAAACAGTAGAGTGACATGCCCAAGGCAAGTGGCAGAGCCATGATTCATCAAGGCCTTAGGATTTCAAGTCTGAAGCATGTCACTGTTTTTCTTCACAGATTATTTTTTAAGAGTTTATCCTTCAGGGGCACATGGGTGGCTCAGTCAGTTAAGCATCCAACTCTTGATTTCCGCTCAGGTTATGATCTCGTGGTTCGTAGGATGGAGCCCCCATCGGGCTCTGCACTGACAGCATGGACCCTCCTTGAGATTCTCTCTCCCTCTCTCTCTCTGCCCCTCCCCTGCTCATGCACAGATATGCATACACTCTCTCTCTCTATCTCAAAATAAGTAAATAAACTTTTTTAAAAAGTTTATCCTATGGAGTTTAACAACATTTCTTGGCAATGTATTGCATGATACATGTTTATCTGTTTCAGGTGGCTCAAAGCAACGTAGATATAATTTGGTGAAGCCAAATAAATCAAGCATTCAATAGAACTTTTTGCAATCATGGAAGTTTCCTATTTCTGGGCTAGACCAGTATCCACTAGCCTTGAAATTAGCAACTATTACCGAGGAACTGAATTTATAATTTTACCTAATTTTCATTCATTTAAATTTAAATAGCTATATGTGGCTTATGGCTACCGTGTTGGACAGCATAAGTCTCATCCTTAGATCTTGGGAACGAGAGCCTCAAACAAGAATTGCTGTTCTGTAACACCTAGGGAGGGCATCCTGGGGACACCAGGGGCTCACCCTGCTGCAGGCAAGCAAACAGAAAAGGCTTACTCCCTGAAGATCATGCAAGTGTTTCTATATTATGCTGAGGACTCGATTTTTAGTGCCCTTTTCATCCGGGGACATGTTATATGGGCTTCTTATATAACCTATATTTTTTGGTCATTAGTAACATAAACCAATGGTGACTATCTTTTTTTTTTTTTTAATGTTTATTTTTGAGAGACAGAGAGAGTGTGAGCAGGGGAGGAGCAGAGAGAGAGGGAGAACCAGGATCCAGAGTAGGCTCCAGGCTCCAAGCTGTCAGCACAGAGCCCAATACAGGGCTTGGACCCACAAACTGCGAGATCATGACCTGAGGTGAAGCAGACCTTTAACCTACCAACCCACCCAGGCATCCCCCAAAGGTGACTATCTTAAGGAATATAGGAACTCATCAGAGGAATATTGGGTAACTCAGAAAATAGAAGGAATCCTTGAGGAGCACCAGCTTTCAAAAGGGGCCTCAGAAGCAACAAGTAAAGACGCTGCTATTGGGGCAAATCTGCTGCAAGCATCCTAGGCCCTCACCTCATTCCCACATCCCAAGGAAGGAGGGTCTAGTTGGCCTAGCTTGGGTCGCTGCTGACATATTGGTCAAAGGAAGGCAAAGCATTTTATAGGCAGTTCCCCAGAGATGGCCTGTAAAGAAAAACAGAGAGAGTGGACAAATAGGTGGCAAAACAGAGAAAACAACAAATACACATAAACTGCTTACTGCTGTGGGCACAAGTGACAGGAGAAATAATGTAAAACTGAGCAAGTGGGTTAACGCCCATATTGTTGACATGAGATAAGGGATAGCGAAATCCTTAACCCCGTTCCATTAAAGCACTCACATTCAAGTGAGTTGCTTTGGCTCAGTGTTTTCAAAGTACTTAATATCTGTGACTGTGCCTAGCAGCCCTGTGAAGAAGTCAGTATTTTCACTGCGCTTTTTCCAAATCAATAAACTAGGATAATGAAAAATTATGATTTGCTCAGAGAAAAGTAATTACTAGTACAGAAAAGATTTGAGCCCTGAGCCACTGACACCTATTTCTGTCCTTAATCCACATTGTATGTCACCTCCAATTTTGCTTTTAGCACAAAGGAAGATGGTAGAACTCTGTTTAACATTAATATTTCAGGCCTTTTATGTGCTAATGAGAGAAAATCTCTATTCATTAGCTATGCTTGGAACACGATTTCACCGGATGAATACAAGTGCTTTCTAATGAGTTTTTAAAATTATATTTGTTCAGTTTCTGTACTTTTCATCTTTAGTTTCTTTAATCTTTTTAAAATTTGCACTTAAAATTCAGTTCAATTTTCCACTGGTCTTTCAAAAGAAAAGTCAAGCCACCTATAACCCTATCAGGTATTCCTATTGTTAATATTTTGGTATGTATCCTTCCAGTCTTTTTTCTTTACATGTAGATATATAATTTTGAATATAACAATAGTATCTGACTATAAGTAATTTTGTCTGCTTTGTCACTAGAAAATATTTTATGAATATCTTTCTCTGCCATCAACTACTTTTCCACACTATTTTCTAAATATAGATGTCTTATATAAGTGAGATCATGTTGTATATGCCTTTTTGTAATATGTTCTTTCTCATATATATACATATATATATGTATATATATACATATATATATGTAAGCATATATATATATATATGCTTTTTTGTAATATGTTCTTTCTCATATATATATGAAACTATACCTTTTTTCAGTTAATTCCATAGATACTTATTAAACACAATATGTCATATAGTGCTGGGCAACAGAGTGACACAGATACAAGAGAAAAACATGATATCATTTTTATTGATTCACAATATTAAATGATAGATATATCATAATTTATTTTATTAGCTTCCTCCTATTGTATATTTAGATTTTTTCCACATTTTTTGCCTATAACAAACACAAAAGGATGAATCAACATCCTCACAGCTAAATCTTTGCCCACTTATACAATCATTTACTTTAAAAGGCAAAGGCAAGGAATATGTAATATTTTAATGCTTTTGATATTTATTACTGCACTGTTCCCCTGTTGTCTTAATTTTGTGTTTTATGATTAAACTATCATATTTTTATTTGCACAAATGCATGCAGGCCTTCAGTTCAGTAAGTGACCACAACTAAGTTAATATTATTTTGAATTTTAATAACTACATCCTTGATCCGGAGCATTTTTTTTTAATTTTTTATTTTTTTTTAATGTTTACTTATTTTAGAGAGAGAGAGAGAGAGACAGAGCACAAGTGCGGGAGGGACAGAGAGAGAGGGAGACACAGAATTCGAAGCAGACTCCAGGCTCTGAGCTGTCAGCACAGACCCCGACACGGGGCTCAAACTCACAAACCATGAGATCATGACCTGAGCCGAAGTTGGATGCTTAACCGATTGGGTCACCCAGGCGCCCCCTGATTTGGAGCATTTTTACATCATTTACTTTATCTTTCCAAAACCCAGCCCCCACTTGTGAGGCTTCAAAAGGACTGGTATGATACTTACTTCCTTTTACATGTAGGAGAAATCAAGGCACATGGAGTCAAGTGAGCCAGAATTCCACATATACTGGCAAATATTTGGAGAAACTCTATGTGCCACTAATATAATTCTAGTTGCACTAGACATTGTAGTTGCCATCAGGGTCGTCTCAGTGGGTTGACTGGCTTTGGCCGTGATTGGCTCTCTGATTGCATGTCCAAAGTAGACTGAGCCAATGAGATTCAAAAAGAGGCTTCCTGAGGCTTCTCAGGAAAAAGTTTTCTCAATGTTTAAGAAAGAGAGCAGGAAGCCTGTAGCTCCAATTACCAGTGACCACCTTGCCTTCGTACAATGACGAGGGGGAAGAGTCCTATGACAAAGCTGACATGCATGGAGACTCAGGAAGAAAAGGGGTCTGCGATGGCACCTTTGCACTGGTACCAATCCTGGAGCTAACCTACTGAAGATTCTTTGTTATGTCAGCAAATACAGGTCCTTGTCATTCAGAACAGATTGTTACTACAGCTGAAAGAATCTTAAGTGATCAATGGCTTATATTTAAATGTATAAGAATGTAAATACAGCAATAATTTTGGTCAAATTTTTTTTCTTAGTATCCTAATCTCTTTTGGCTTAGTATTCAACACAAATTCTGTGCTTTGGGCATGGAAATAATTCATTTCATTTCTTGAGTTAAAGAGAAAAAATAGAATGCAGATTTGCCGCTAAGTTTCAGCTAAGACTACCTTCATATACCTCTGTGTATCTCTTACACAGAGACAAAGCAAACACAACACCTTCCTTTACTGAAAGGAAGGGCCTCCATCATTTATTTCTCTGTAAAACTGTCCTAGGGTGTTCTCTTTATAAGTTCACTTGTTCCCTAGGAGGAACTTTTATCAAAAATTGCTTTTCTTATTTTTTTAATGTTTATTTATTTTTGAGACAGAAACAGAGCATGAGTGGGAGAAGGGCAGAGAGAGAGGAAGACACAGATTCTGAGACAGGCTCCAGGCTTTGAACTGTCAGCACAGACCCCAACTTGGGGCTCGAACTCATGAACCGTGAGATCATAACCTGAACCGAGGTTGGACACTCAACTGACTGAGCCACCCAGACGCCCCCAAATTTGGGGTTTTTTTGTTGGCTATTTACAAAACAGTGTTGGGTGTTTATTATCTAGATTAAGCCAAGTTTTTAGGAATATTATTTAGATGTCTAAGGGAAGTTGTGAGCTTAAATTTTGTTGAAGCCAAGTTTTACCATTGTAGTCCCCCAATTGGTTATGTGGGTGTTTAATCCATATGTTCCTACGAGAGCAATCTACTTCTGTAGTTATGCAACTTGAGACTTTTATTTTCAATAAAGTAGACTTGGTTTGATGATAATATGATGTGATCATGGTGCCCTCTTTCTCAGAAAAGGACCGTATTATCAGATATTCTACAAAGTACTGTATATGCATTTTCCTAGCCTCATATCAACACCATGGGATGGGTACCCTTTTTACACTAAGGAAGTGAGGCTGAGCAGACATGTAATTTTCCCCCAAGCTACATAGCTAGTCAGTGTTAGGACAGTATTTGACCCAGCAGTGGGGTGTTACTCTACGTCCTAGTTCTCTACTCTGAATACTAGCCCCTGAGCTAAGACTAAAAAGAATAGCCAAGAACTAGAGGCTTCCAAAAATGCAGAGAATTCTGAAAATCAGTGAGAAAATAAAATTCTGAGCAAGAAAATGGGAGGCACTTAAAGAAAATGACAGCACAGAAAGCAGTCCTACAAGCCCAAGTTCATAGGCTGACACAAACACAGGAGCAGCTGTGTGATGGGAATAGCATCACAGAGTTAAACCCAGAAACGCTGGGTCCTGTGAAAAACCCCCAAAAGAATCACCCATCCAAAAGATGCAACATTATTTCCAGAGGTGGATCAATAATAATGATGGTGGCTAACTCTTGCTGAGCACTTAATATGTCTCAGATACTATTCTACATGGTTTACCAGTATTGTCTCATCTCATCCTTAACAGCAGTCCTATGATGTTTACTGATGAAGAAACTGAGGCCCTAAGTGGTCAATTAACCGACCAAGGGTCTCATGGTTTGTAAGTAGGGAAGCTGGCCTGTGAACCCAGGCTGTCTAATTCCAGAACTTGCATTCCACACACGTGCCGCGTGAAGGAAGGGATAGATTCAGCGCTCCGGATATTGAGGTGCTCCACAAAGGCAAGCAGGTAGTAAAGAGGCCCCATAACACAGTGGGAAAAGCAAAAGCTCTGAAGTCAGAAGACTCTGTGTTTAATGCCTGCGTCTTACAAACTATATTACTCAGCAATTATCCTTAACCTTTCTGAACCCCGTCTATATGAAAGGGTAATTATACCTGTCCTGCCCAGCTCATCAGGTTGTTGTAAAGATCAACTGAGGCTCTGTGTGTGAAAGTACATTATAAACCTTAAAGCCCCACATAAATATTGCCCCACAGAAAGAAATTACGGTGCCATTATGAAAGGAATGTAGCATAATGTAAAGAATATACTTAAGCTTTGTCTAGTCAGTGGGCAGATGACCCCCAAAGTTTGTTTTCAGCTGCAAGCAGAGATCTTGTATGCAAAGCAGGGCTTAAAAAACAACAACATTGAAGAGTATCAGTTTGAATGTTGATAAGTGTTTTATAAATAGCTGCATAATTAGCATGTACTTACTGCAAAAAGTATACATAATATTTTATTCCCTGTTGTAGGCTGTAATGAATCTGCTGCCTCTACGTCCTAGGTGGTTTTCACTTACTTTCCCCTTGATAATTTTAATATGTGGAACCATTATTAGCTGAATTAAGAATAAGTAAATGAGCAGTAAAAAAAAATACAGAAAAATTACAGGTGCCTGTGGTGAGTAAGATAATAACTAGGTAAAAATATATGAAATAATTACAGTGTTTGAACGGCAGAGCCGGCATGAGGAAAATGACTCAATGGAATATTAAGGCTGCTGTTGGCAGGGTAGAAAGACCGTAGCCTACACTGTGGCCTTCACCTCTTCAGATTCTCGGCTCTAATCCTCCCTGAGAACAGATCCAATTTGTCCTCAGCCACGTTTGTGGTGCCAAAGGGGCTGGTCCAATTCGACAAAGGTTTAGTCATTCTGAAAGTCTGTGCTCCTATGGATTAAATACCCAGTATCTAAAAGCTTCTGTTTCAAAGATGCGTCCGATGTTTGGTACTTAGTGGACTTAGTCCACCTGGTGATATCGAATACGAACTTATTTAGGATGTATCTATCATCTGTATTTGACGTCTTGACAAAATGGAATTTCAGATAATGTAGATAAAGGGTTTTTAAGGAGCTGTGATTTTTCGTTTGTTTGTTTGTTCTAGAAAACTGGGTTATATATAGCACCCCAAACAGTGTGATTGAATTAAGGTAACCAGTCAATCAACAAACATTTGGGACTTTTTATGTTTCCAGATCCTGCTGCTAAGGATTCTAATTTAATGCTCCCAGATGGTGAAAAATCTTATTACCATAAGAAGAGAAACCTCAAGTTAGGATTTGAATCCTCACAAATGTTTGGTTAATAGCAATGAGCCACTGCTTTTTATTTTTTTATTTTTTTTTAAGCAAGCTCTGCACCCAATACAGGGCTTGAACTCAGGACCCTGAGATCAAGAGTCGCATGCTCCACTGAGGGGTGCCTGGGTGGTAGGTTAAGTGTCAGACTCTTGGTTTCAGCTCAGGTCATGATCTCACGGTTCGTGAGTGCAAGCACCACATCAGGCTCTGCACTGACAGCATGGAGCCTGCTTGCGGTTCTCTCTCTGTTCTCTTTCTGCCCCTACTCGACCCGTGTGCTCTCGCTTGCTCTCTCTCAAATATATAAACAAAAAAATTTTTTTTAATAATTAAATAAAAGAGTCACATTCTCCACCGACTGAGCCAGCCAGGTACCCCCAAGCCACTGCTTTTTAAATCAGCAGGTTCTGGACAAGAGCACGGGTTGAAGCTACAGCAAAGAGGAACAGTGGAAACCCTCTGCTGCCCTGACTGTCAGATTGTCAGGGAGTTACAGCAATTAACACTCGATTTTCTGTACGTGCTTTGTCTTCTTTGAGGATTTAGGAGGATCAGTTTCTGCATCTGAGACAAATTTCTCCGTTATCTAATAAACCTCTAAATCACCTAATTCTGCTGCATACATAATATATGTTAGCATTAAGAGATATTAATATCAGACAAAATGTGACAACATAGGTAAACACAGTAGTGGGGAGAGGGATAAGAGAACTGAGTTCTAATCCCAAGAATTCCATTGATAGATTTGGAAAAAATCATTTTAAACTCATTCTACCTCAGTTTCCTTACCTCTGAAGTGGTGGAATTGGAGGTAAAATCAAAGGGCTTTTGCAACTCACAGATTCTATGATTCTGTGAACCATCTGAAATCAACTCTGTGTCCGTGATGACTTTGGCCATTTTGACTATTAAAGCCTTTTCTTAATTGTGTTTAAAATAAAAATTCAGGGACACTGGGGTGGCTCAGTTGGTTGAGCATCCGACTTCAGCTCAGGTCATGATCTCACGGTTCATGGGTTTGAGCCCCGCATCAGGTTCTGTGCTGACAGCTCAGAGCCTGGAGCCTGCTTTGGATTCTGTGTCTCCCTCTCTCTCTGACCCTCCCCTATTCGTGCACGTGCACGTGTGCTCTCTCTCTCTCTCTCTCTCTCTCTCTCTCTCTCTCTCTGTCTTTCTCTCTCAAAAATAAACATTGAAAAAAAATTTTTTGAATAAAATAAAATAAAAGTTCAGTAAGGGACACCTGGGTGGCTCAGTTGGTTAAACATCTGACTCTTGATTTCAGCTCAGGTCATGATCTCATGGTTCCTGAGATGGAGCCCACACTGGGCTCCACACTGGCAGCGCGGAGCCTGGTTGGGATTGTTTCTCTCTCTCCCTCTCTCTCTCTGCCCCTCCCCTGCTTGTGTGTTCTCTGTCTCTTAAAATAAATAAATAAACATTTACAAATAATAATAAAAAATAAAAGTAAAAATTCAGTGAATAATTCTAGATTCTCTTACGGACTTTTAACTGGCACTTTATGTGACACCATGTTATCTTTCTGTGTCTTTTTCTCTATGAATTCAAGCAGCCATATTGCTTTTTTTTTTAAATGTTTTATTCATTTTTGACAGAGCATATTTGGGGGAGGGCCAGAGAGAGAGGGAAACAGAGGATCTGAAGTGGGCTCTGCGCTGACAGCAGCAAGCCCAATGTGGGGATTGAACTCATGAGCCGTGAGACCATGACCTGAGCTGAAGTTGGATGCTCAACCGACTGAGCCACCCAGGCACCCCCGCCATATTGTTTCTTACCTGAACTTAACTGTCATGATCTCAGGAGTCATGGCCTTACTTAATCCAAGTATTTCCTGATCATTTTTATTTTCTCTGCTAACCTGCACATAACATAGACATTAGCCACGTATATGTTTCAGATAGTGTTCTTCAGATGTTAAAAGTAACTTATGTGGAAAAAAAAAGTTTATATGTGTGGTATCTGTTGATAATCCTTTTTAAATTGTTACTTGTCCTAGAGAAGAGCTAGATTTTTATGCCGTGTATGTAGAACTTTATCCATCAAGTGGTTAATGCATTATTCTGGTTTTAGCCAAAAAAGGCAATGGTTTCTGCAACCTTCCTGATGTGTTTGAATGTATAAACAAACTATATTTGAAATGTTACTCTTTTTAGGTTGCATTGTTTTACATCACATTAAGACAAGGGACCTGGTAGGATTTCTTTCCCCTTTTGGCTGCTATCTGAAGGGAATATAGTTTTTTCCCCTCTCTCCACCTTTTTTGTAAAAGTTAAATAAAATATCAAAATAAATCTCCTAAAAGCCTGGTGAAAGTGTTATGGGAATCAATAGAAGCCCCGATACTGCATCAATAAGCATTTCAGGTATAATCAATTACATAAAGTGTTCTCTGTGCCCCTTGAGAATCTGGCTCAACAGACTGTTCAAGAATAGAACAATATGTTGCCTGTGGAGGGGCAGAGTCCTTGAGCATCTTTCTGGATTCCGCTTCTAAAAGTACTATTACCCCCACCTTCAGTAACATCTGTGAGGGGAAAGGGAGACTTTGTGAAATAAATCAGTGCTTCCTTTTATTTTCCCAGAGGCAAAAATACTTAACTTTCATGAGAAAAGAAAGCAAGCCTCATTCTCGTCCCTCTGGATTTGGTCATTGCTGGCTCCCAGGAGGCTGTGGAACCACTCATTAAGAGCAGAGGACACTCAGAGCTGGTTTAGAAAGTACTTGTCGGCTCTGGGAAACTTAGAACTTAGGCAAAAAAAGAAGGAGGAAGGAAGGAAGGCAGAAAGAAAGACAGGAATATTTTTCTCATTAGGATTTTTGCTTCCCAGATGCAATCATTCTCAATAATTTCATGAACCCAAGCACTAATGTCCAGTCACTATAGCCACTGTTTAGGACTGGGGGCGGGGTGGTGGTGATGACAATGGAAAGAGCCCTGTCTGGATTTATAAACCCTGCCATTTATTCACTGAACAGCCTCAGGCAGATCTCTTCTCTCTGTTTCATCTGTAAATATTTATAGAGAGCGTTATACAATCATGTGAGTGCATTGGGCATATTTATTACAAACTATAAAGCTCCATACACATTTATAGGTTTATCATGTTAATTCTTCCAATCCTGTGTTCTATCTCATTGCAGACAAAATAAAGATTTTCCCCCATAGGAAAGAAGCCAAGAAAAATCTTTGTCCTGACCCACAGAGATGATGTAAATTTAGTATCCTATCCTAAGGCCTTATAGATTAGCCACAGGTATGCTGCTGATAGCACTGTATCCAACTCACAAGCGTTTGCATTACTTCCTGAGTCCCAAGTCAAAATAACCTGGAAAGTTAGCATTATATCCACTTGATATCAACCTTAATACTCCAAACCATTGCAGTCTTGTGCAAGTAAGAAGAACAATCTCTTTCTCTCTCCCTCTCTCTTACTGACTCTTAGGTGGAACACTATGTATTTTCCAATCAGTCAAGAATAACTCATTTGGTGCCCACTGTGTGCCAGACTGTGTTGCTAAGATACCATAAAAAAAATAGTGATAAAACGTAGTGCCCAGCACTGCAGTTCTTGGGAAAGAAAAACCGAGTTGTGTGTATATACAAGCAAGAGACCTAAGGGTTAATCAGAAAAGAAATAATTTTTGCATAAAGTGATCTTTCTTCCCGTTTTTTTATTGTAAGCTCAGAAAGAATTGTAGCAATACAGGTTGAGCAATTTTCTTTTTTATGAATCCTGTGCTCAATTTATGAAAGTCATTTTGCAACCCATTTACATGCAGTAAACTTTGCTTTAAGGTTCTGTCATTTACCTTGATCATGATTATTTATAGTCCCTTTAGAAAAGGCCCTTTACTGGTTTAGGTCTCAAGCACAGCACTGCCACAAGGCAGTTTTCTACTGAGCCTTTTAAGTCATGGTCGTAAGCTAAGGCATAGCCAGTCTTATAGCCAACTATGAGGCACAGGGGTGTTGTGTAATGGGGAAGAGAAGTAGTTGGAATTAAGAGTCTTGGTCAAAATCAACTCTATAGTCTCACCATGTAATCCTGGCTATTTTTGCTCCTTTACAGTCAGTTTGCTCACTTGTAGAAAGGGAAGGATGCTTAACTGAAGTACTCTAGTGCAAGATACAAGGTAAATTATAAAGAGGAAATCGTTCCATGAACTAATTGTCTAATTGCAGTAGGAACTACTATAAATCACTGAAAAAGGAATGGTATGTCTAATCTAAAATCTTTCTTGATCACATACTATATTCTCTCTACTGTAATACACACATGAATGTAAACTGAGAGCAGAAGCCCTTACCTTACACATAGTGAGCATTCAATTATGTATTTATTGTATTGATGGATAAATACAGTTGCTAGCTGAAAGTCACTGTGCTAAGCATGGTACAGAATACAAGGTATTTAATGTATCTTCCTAGGCCTGCAGGAGCTTCTAGTTTAGTTAAGATGACTAGCCATAAATGCACCAAAAGCCAATATGAGTTATGTTGTGGTTCTAGACAGGAGAAGTTATGATGTAAAGAGTGTGTCTGAGTCCCTTACCAGACCTGTATGGTAGGAGCCCTTCCTCTTCCTAACAATGGGAGAGCCTGTCTTCTTCCAGCCTCACTTTCCCCCATGCACTCCTGGTATGAATTACAGCTCCAGCAGAACTTAGATGCTCACTCAGAAGGGTTTAGCTGAAATGTATACAATGAAGTGGCTTAATAGAGATATATGCAGAATTCTGGGAAGCAAAAAGAGATGGCAAGGGACAAGCTAGAGAGACAAGCAACAGTAGGAAGCATTCCCTACCCTAGAGGTGAAGGGCCAGGTGAAGGTCAGGCAGGGAGTGTGGTGGTGGCCAGAGCTAGGCACAGAAAGAACCCCTGTCAACACACAAGTCCAAGTGGAGTCATGCAAGTCTCATTCCTTGGACAACTGTCATGTCAAAGTCCGCAGACATTAGCAAAGGTTTGTATCCATTTGCTCCAGAATCTTTACATGGGCGGGGCTTCTCTTGTGGGCCTGAGGAAGGAATGCCATCAGTCCAGAAGGCTGGCTTTCTGAAACCGGGACCTGTCACTCTCTACCTTTGCAAGTAGCTCAGTGAAATGAGTGTGAAATGGCTAGATGTCTTCCTTGACTCCGAGGCACTTACCACGCACAGCCTTCACAAGGCACGGAGCAGGAGAAAACAGACTACACCCTCAACAATAAGAGGCGAGTCATCCGCCTGGTGCTGCAGTGGGCCGCCGTGCACGGAGACGTGCTACAAGAGGATGATGTGGCCGTGGCTTTCCTCGAGGTACGTGGGGTCATCCCTTCCCAGAGTACGTCTTTGTCTTACGATCCAGGACTCTCCATAAGCATGGTAGCTTCCCTGGAGAGACTGTGATTGCAAATTCTCTTCTCTGTTAACATGTTCATCAGAAGGGTACTCTGAGAGGAATAGAGAACAACTTCAGCCATTATCCGGCCACTCATTCAATAACAGCTAGCATTTTAATGTATTTTCATTTGGTCTCTTTTTCTTTGTGTATTTTCTATGGTTATAATCACATAGTACCCATCATTTTGTAGGCTGCTTTTTCCACTTTACATAAGGAATTTTTCTATGTCAACACAGTCTTTCTAATAAAAATTTCGAATGACCTTTGAGTAGCTCTGCCACAGATATACTTCTTTTCCTCATATTGTTGAATATTTACATCATTCACAGTTTTCACATTCCTCAAATAATAGTACAGTGAACCTTTTTCAGCAAGTAGATCTGTCCTTGGTTACATTCCTAGAAATAGGATTACTAGATCAAATGGTACCTATTTTTGAGTGGAGTGAAACAGATCATTTTATTGAGGACTTTCTAGGACCATGAAGTGGTTTCCAAAGGGACACGATTTATTTTGTAAGCACTGCTTTGAGCTGAACTTCCCTTTTCCTTCCCATGGTCCCAGCCCCACATTGCAACATTGACCCTGGCACTGAGTCCTTGATGACTCACTCTGTCCTCCAAAACTCAGATGAGGATCTTCTATGCAGGCAAAAGGCAATGTGGCTTCTATTTCAAACTTTATCAGTCTGTATGTTCAAGAATCAATTATCCAAAAGGAATGTACCCCTTCTCTCCTGTGTAATCATGTAATTTGGCAGGCAGATTGGTGGGGAAGGGAGGAAGAGGAACTATGAGTGTCCCCCAAAACTGTGGAAAGAAGTATTTTGAAAATATAAAGGAAAAATAGTAGCCTGGCTCATACATTGACTCCTGGCCTCTACAGGTTGAACAAAGGACTGTTTTGCAGATGGACCACAGTGGTGGTTAAGAAGGCATTGCCACAGTTGTCATCTTCTGCTCCTCAACAAAGCAGGGCCCAGCTGCTGCTGCCGGGCCATCAGGATAGTTCCCAGGACGTCCATAAAGAGTCCTGAGTTGGTACAAACTCGGCATAACTTCAGTACGGTACTGAAGACTATGCCGGCATCTTACTACAAAAATCGACCACCATCAGTGGGCAATATTAAACAACAAATGCTAAAATAATATTTAAAATAAATGTTAAAATTTCCCTGAAAAACTAGAGGTGAAAAAGTGCTCTTAAAGCGTAGGTTATAAAGTGACCCATTCTGAAACATTGCATTACGTTGCCTGATAAATATCACATGAACAATTCATTTGCAATTAAAAAACAATTCGAGTTCTTTTATTGTGGTAAAATATATCAAACATAAAATGTGTCGTTTTAACCATTCTCAAGGACACAGTTCAGTGGCATTATTTAATTCACAGTGTTATGCAACCCTCACCACTACCTATTTCTAAATCCTTTTCTCACTTGCAATTTTGAATTTAGACATATTGTAATGTTTT
The DNA here is from genome assembly GCF_016509475.1 of Prionailurus bengalensis. Classification (NCBI taxonomy): domain Eukaryota; kingdom Metazoa; phylum Chordata; class Mammalia; order Carnivora; family Felidae; genus Prionailurus; species Prionailurus bengalensis. The sequence goes on from NC_057345.1 coordinate 162,294,499, forward strand.
CTTTTTCTTTTTTGTCTCCAGTCTATGAAACCACAGTCTGGAGATGGCTAGCAAAGCAGATAACATAAGGACACATCTTTATTGATCTTTACAGAATTGTGCACCTTTGCAATTCTTATTAAAAGCCTGTGACTTTTGCCAATTACAGGAGTTTTACGTGTCTGTATCAGATGATGCCCGGATGATTGCTGCCCTCAAGGAGCAACTGCCTGAGTTAGAGAAGATTGTCAAACAAATGTAAGGAAGGGCTTGGCTTTGGGTGTGTGTTCATGAAGTAAGTGCCTGCCTCTCAGGCCAAACATCTTACAAAAAGCCCTTTGCCCCCAAAAGGTGAAAGCCAGTTTTCGGCAGGCACACAGTGTTCTGGTTTGAGTGGACGGGGCCTCGGGCGTAGGTGTGATGAGGCCAGATAAAGAGGGGGGAAGTTCTGCTCAGCTGTCTTCTGTTGCTGGACATCTGCCAAGAGAAAGCCTGGGACAAGGCAAAGATCCTCCTATGGGGCATCTAACTCAGTAAACTTGGGTCCTTTTTGTTCGAGGCAGTGAATCCAGTAATAGTCAGTGGCATTTAAAGAAAGTATAGGAGGAATTACTTTATGGAAAATTCACTTTCTGCTGCCAGAGCTGTTGCCGGTGAATGTTTGTGTCCTCTTAGTGAAAACATGGAAGGTTTCACACACTGTACTTTGAGCCATACAGTAAATACTGGAAAGAGCGTCTGCTGCTAGAAAGACCTGAAAGCTAGAAAATGGTTTTCAATGTCAGTTCTGCCAGGGATCTGCCTGTGATGAGAGCTGATCTCTTTGTGTCTCCTCTGTGCTTGGTCTCCTGGTATTAAAATAAAGAGGTTTGGGGTGGCTGGGTGGCTCAGTCAGTTAAGCGTCTGACTTCAGCTCAGGTCATGATCTCATGGTTTGTGGGTTCGAGCTCATGTCGGGCTCTGTGCTGACAGCTCAGAGCCTGGAGCCTGCTTTGGATTCTGTGTCTCCCTCTCTCTCTCTGCCCTTCCCCTGCTCCTGCTCTCTCTCTCACTCTCTCTCTCTCTCAAAAATAAACATTAAAAAAAAAATGAAGAGGCTCATATTGCTCCCGAAGGATTGCTGCCATTTCATTTTTGTGATGTAAGATTAAAGTTATACACAAATGAAGTAATTCAAAATAACGGTACCAATGCTATTAAATAATGTGCTTTCTCTCTTTCTCGTAGTTCAGAAGATGCAAAGGCTCCACAAAAGAAGGTAAGTGACAATGGATTAGGATTCTCTAATTGTGCCCTGTTGCATAACAATTCTCCAGAAATATTATAGTGCAATATAGAAAAGTGATGTGTTTGTAAAAAGAAAATGTTTTCCTCATTTCTTGACTCTGGCTATTTCTTGGGTGTGTTTCCTCAGGGTTGCAAATATACATTGGTCATTAAAAGCTGTTATTACTCTTACAGCACAAAGTTCTTTTGCAACAGTTCAACACAGGCGATGAGAGAGCCCAGAAGCGCCAGCCTGTCCGCGGCTCTGATGAAGGTGAGACGTGTCTTCCAACTCATGGTTGTACAGATTACTCAAAGTCAGAATAAAATCTCCCCCCGGGAACCCTCAGCCCCACAGAATAGCTTTTCTTGGACTATGTCTTGGCACTCCAAATAGTTTGCTTGAAGGTACCCTTTTGCATTCCGATTATTTATCTTCTTGAACTCTGGGCCTTGAGTGGAAGTGCTGGTCCACACTTCCCTGATTCAGCCTCTCCCTCACTACCACGTTTTCCTGAAGGAAGGAAAGATTATGTCAGGAACTAGTTGTCAAGGTTGCCCCTCTGGGAAGAGCTGGCAGGAAGGCAGCTGGCACTTTGCAATGTCACACAGAGGAGAAGGGCCAGGGTCATCTGCAGAACAGGACTCCTGCCCAGGGGGAAGCACTCTGATCCTGAGCACGGCCTTGTTAGCAGCCATCAGGGAGGTGCAGATGCTGACGATTACCATTTGGTCACTTAAAGATTTGTCTAGAGAATCACAACCAAAATAAAATTAATAATAATGATAACATTTTCATTTGAAGCCATAAATGAGTCTTGTAATTTAGGAGTGCCTCTAAACCCAAGACTTACAGTAGCTGCAATTGCTTCCAAGATTTGTGTTCAGAGGTGAGCATGTAGGTGTCGTATATGGGTTTGCTGAGCTCGGTACCCCACGTGCTGTGGCCCAGCCCCAGAGTACACAAAGCAGTGAACAAGTGAGCAGGAATGTCAGCGTGTTCACGTCCTAGGCAGAAGCACTCCTGTTTGCAGAGGTGTTCGTGTTGACTCCGCACCACCACACCAGGCAGCAGTGACCCAGCAATCCTCCTACAGCACAGCACTTCCTGTGTTATGAAAAAGAAACCCTCACAGACAAGGGCACACCCAGAAAACAGGCCTACACATACTTCATTTTTTCCCATCACTTCTATATGGATTTTTCACAAAAATCTGCTATCGTTTTTTTTTAAATTTTTTTTAATGTTTATTTATTTTTGCGAGAGAGACAGAGTGCACGCGGGATAGGGGCAGAGAGACATGGAGACACAGAATCTGAAGCAGGCTCCAGGCTCTGAGCTGTCAGCACAGAGCCCGACGTGGGGCTCGAACTCACAGACCGTGAGATCATGACCTGAGCCGAAGTCGGACACTTAACCGACTGAGCCGCCCAGGCACCCCTGCTATCGTTTTTTGAGTTGGAGATGGAAGCCACGTGTGTACCTATTCTCAGACCAATGCTGAGGTCAGGAGTTTGGGAAGCGGGCAGGCATAGGCATAGGTGACTGCAAATAGATACAATAGTAAGAGTGACAAGACGATGCCAATTTGGGAGGATATCTAAACATTTCCCATTGCTGATGGTTTTCTTAAGAATTCCCAAGACCAATTTGCCATATTGTTACTGCCTTCCCAATAGTTCTGTTTAAAGTCTATTGCATGGACCACACCTACACAACCATTCGGGTGCCGGTGGCCGCCTCGGTGAAGGAAGTCATCAGCGCAGTTGCTGACAAACTAGGCTCTGGGGAAGGCCTGATCATCGTCAAGATGAGCTCTGGAGGAGGTAACAGCCTTAATTAGCACTTTGGGCTTCTGCAAAATGGAATATCCAGTCCAGTGAGAAACCCTGCCAGGAGTTAGCATGGCCCATCCAAGCGGATCCAGAGGGACAAATTGGTGCTTGTGTGTGCTCCCACACATAACAAAATAATACGGTTAGAAGTGGGCTGGATAAGTGTCTAATATGCCCCATTTTGTAGGTACCCACTATAAAGCAGAAAAAGGTGAAGTGATCTGAGGCCAGCTGGAGCTGAGGACTCTGGTGTGGATGCCAGCCTGGAGTTCTTTCTGTGTAAACCCTAAACAAAAAAGCGTAAGGCCTTCGAGCTCTGAGAAATGTGGACCCTAAGAGGGCCTCTGGCGTGAAGCTACAGGCCATAGGTTTCCAGAAGTCTGAAGTTGGAGGTGGTCATGGTCTAGTTGTTCCCATCTGTTGATGGTTCCCCTCCTTACCCTGTAGAGAGGGCAGGAGCTCAACTCATCGGATAAAATAAGCATATTTTCCCCATGGGATTACATGATTACCTTATGCATTGTTGAAATGTCATATATTCATTCACCATATATATCCACTGGCCACTGACTATGACTGGGACCAGAGGGATGTGCTGTGGTGGGCGGGAGGTAGCTAGTAACGAGTTACAATCCATACTGGCAAGAGTTTTGGAACCGTCAGCACACGTTGCAGTGAGTCCAGAGGAAGGAGCAGTAAGCCCATCTGGTCTGGCAATGATTTCATAGCCACTGGGGATCCTCCAGGATCGGGTAAGCCATTTTTGCCATGTCTGAAGGCAAATGATTCTACTGCTGCAGGATTTTTAGATGCATCATGGATTCCCTAGATATCCTCTTCCATTTCTGCCCCAGTCACATGGGACCCAGGATGTCCCTTTTCGCCCATCCCGCTGGCACACTTCCCAAGCTATCCTGGGTCCTTCCTCTCCTTCCTTCAGTTTTTTACCCAAATGTCAGTGTCTAACCGAGGCCCCCTCCTTACTTTATTTGGTTCTCTTTCTAAAATTGTATCCTCTCCTGCTTACAGAGACTTCCTTGCTTCCTTCCCTATTGTTTTTTTCTCCTCGTGGCCGCTCGCTCTCTGATACGTTTGTCTTTCTCACTGTGCGCATCCCTCACTGCAATGCAGGCTCTTTTTGGACTGGGATTTTTTTTTTGTTTGCTCCCTTCTGTATCCTCAATACTAGGAGCAGTTTCCAGCAAATAGTAAATGCTAAATAAATATCTGTTGAATGAATTAATTTTTACAATATAGGAGGCTTAATCCAGGTAATGCAATTGCCCTCCAAATGAGGGACTAAGTGAAAAAATAATAGTGAATTTTACATCTAAAATCTATTTGAGATCTCAGAAACCCCCTAAGTTTTCTACAAGTGATCTTTCCATCTCCAAAGTGCTGGGCATTATTACCATCTGGAAACATAATTTGTTATATAAATAGCAAATGTGGTTTTTATATATAATTACAGTTGCAACGCAGAACTGGGGGAATTGACCCTCGGGTATTTCCATTCCTGTTTTGTGGTCATTTCTGATGGCATTCTGAGTGTCATGTGCCTGCATGAATGCTGTATCTTTTTTATTCAGTGGGTCCCTTCAGGACTGTATTTTATGCAGTCGCTCTGCGTGTTCCGGTAATTCACCGAGCCGGCAATTTGTTGGTGTGATTAGGGCAGTGCAGCAAATCTCAGATGCATTTAATAGGCAATCTCATGCTTTTTATGTTCACAGAAAAGGTGGTGCTCAAACCTAATGATGTTTCAGTATTTACGACGCTCACCATTAATGGACGCCTATTTGCTTGCCCGCGAGAGCAATTCGATTCACTGGTAGGTGTGGATGGCCTCCTCAGAGTAGTGTCTGCAATCAGAAAAACTTGTCTGGAGCTTAATTTTGCAGTTACATTGAACCTAGTTGCCAAAAACTCTTGAATGTTACTCGGCTTTTTCTTTTTCTGTACTCTATTAGGTAAGCCTCAGGTGTTCATTTGATACACTCTGAGCTTTAGATTTTCTTTCGTGAAAATTAGCCAAGTAGCACCATGACTGGGGCCTAATTCAGCTTTTAGAACTGTTTGTAGTAAATCACCTCCTTAAATCTCTCCAATTTAAATATTAATGTTAAAAATCTGAATACTTAGACCAGGATAGAAAAAAAAATTTTTAAGACCAGATATTGCAATGTATCATACTCCTTAGGGAGATGTAGAAAAGGTATTATGGCAAAGCCACTCTCCGGTCTAAGAAAAATTCTGTTTCCTGGAAGTGGTCTAACTTGTGTAGGAAATACCAGAGGCCAGCCCTTTCTTCCCTAAGTTTCTAAAACATTTGTTCCAAGCCCACACAGAGCTGTCTGCAAATTAAAAGGATTAATGGGCTCATGTTAGCAACGGAGTAACCTACTCTCTTTTATGCAGGTAGGGTTTATGGTAGGGTTCATTTCTATTTACCCTGTAAAAATTAGACATGTTGGTGCATAGCTCTCAACGTATCTTGGAAAACCTATGGAGCCAGTTCAGAGGATAGAGAACTAGTTTTTTTCCATCTTTGGACACACAGGGCTGCTTTTACTAAGAAAAGTGCAACACAGGAGCGAGAGGTAACCAGCCTCACATTTCAGAGAATTTAACCACATGAGTGTTGCATAAATACATTCAAATGTCATCAAAACAGACATTCGAAGGAAATCAAGATTCCTCTCCTCTCAGGAACATTTTAGAGCTTGCTTTGGCCTCATGGTAATTCTGTGTTCTAGTCTGGGGGGAGCCATTTTGTGCACTGCAATGCAACTGTTGTATCTTAAATCCGCCTGGAGGGGAACTTAGCAGACATGGCATTCGTTCTCTGACTGTCCCGCATCTGCCCATGAGCACCCTTGCTTGCCTCAACCACTGGTACTGGAAGATCTGTCTACGCACAGCCCTCTTCATTTAGAATTTTAGTCATCTACATTCATTGCTTTCTAAAAGGTATTTCCCAACACTGAGGGATTGGGGGGGGTGGGGGGAGACTGTCATAAATGAGTCGTGCTGCCCTCTCCTGGAAATGAACACCATCATAAGCCAGGTCGGCTGTAGCCCTATTTACAGGTGCTGCGTGATGTGTTGGCCACACAGCGTTCAGCCTGTCTTGCCAACTGGTTCTTGGCCATACTATCCAAAGACATGGTGTCTGGATGGACAGTATGGACTTTTTCCAGCTCCCTGTAGGGCAAGATACTGACTTTTTAAGCCTCTGTTTATCCGCATGTCATCCTGCAACCTTATGAATTCTTAGTCCTTGCTAGTCTTCCATTTTAAGGCCTGAGTAATTGAAAGGCATTTACTTGGCAACAAGTACTGGGGAAATGAACTTGTTAGCTTCCTCCATGTCTGTGCTCTGCCATCCACTGGGGCACAGTTTTATGTCATCATACTAAGAAATGGTTGAACCTTACCTGCCTCACAACACCAGAGACATGGGGCCTTGTCAGGTTTCTAAAGATTTCTCTGAGGACAGTCTTTCTAGGAAGAACGTATGCAAGATGACTCTGCAGTACAGAATGTTGGCCAAACTCTTTGATCTATCAACACATACTTAGGAAGTGTCTGCTTTGTACTTGGTGCTACGCTGGCTTCTGTGTGACACTAGAACTAGACCAGTCAGCCCAGAGACTCCATTCTTATGACAATTATGGTCATGTTAGGGAGATGAGACTAACACAAACAGCCTGGAGCAGAACAAATCACAGGGCTAAATTGTGTTGTCTAGAAATAGCAGATTGCCATCAATTTATCCTAGTTGGTTAAAGGCTTGGAACCTGCAGCTTTACTCTCTTGACACTTTATTTGAGCATAAATGTGAGTACAGACAAATTATAATAAAATCCCATTATACTGTAATCTGGTTCTACTCTTACCAATTCACTAGTTCCTTAGACTTTTATTTAGGGCCTATTATATCATTCCAGGCATCATGGATGGTTCTGCCTCTGGGATGGTCTTGAAGACGAATCCTTCATGGTTTTTGTGCCTCAAGGAGCTCAGAGTATAGTGAGGGACTCCAGAGTGTAAGGAGAATCCAATGTGACAAATGCCATTGCAGAGCCAGAGGGAGAAAGAGGGATGCTGGGGTGGCAGCTTACTTTAGCCATCTCTTTGTCACTGACAATCAGCATATCCTTTTTATATCTTAGGTTCTTCAACTGGATTTTGGGGGATGGGGGGGGCGGGTAACAATGCTGTTCTCCCAGGGGGAGAGTATATGGGAGTTCTGTGCCTCAGGATAGGCAGTATTCAGACCTGCCTGTGCAGTGTAGACCCCACAGAATCTCTGCTGTGCTTCATCTGGTAGGAAACTTCCATAGGACCATCTATGAGGAAGTGGAGCAAGGAAGTGATCTGTTGGGCCCCCAGGATCAGCATGTAAATTCCCCACTTCACTTAGAAGAGCCACTTTGGCCACTTAGACTGCCTCTTCTGTGTTTCATGGAGGGAAGGGATCAGCCTGCCCTTTGTCAAGGAGGGAGAAGGCTTGGTAATCCCTGCCCACTCGAAAAAAAAGAAATTCTGTTACTCTCTCAAAGGGGATGCAGCAGTGATAGACCAGCATCCATGACTTAAAGAATTTGATTTTTTTTAAATTTTTTTAACGTTTTATTTATTTTTGAGACAGGGAGAGACAGAGCATGAACAGGGGAGGGTCAGAGAGAGGGAGACACAGAATCTGAAACAGGCTCCAGGCTCTGAGCTGTCAGCACAGAGGCCAACGCGGGGCTCGAACTCACGGACTGCAAGATCATGACCTGAGCCGAAGTCGGCTGCTTACCCGACTGAGCCACCCAGACGCCCCTGATCTATTTTTTTAATATTGGCATCGTCCCTACAGTTGTTGGGTTGGTTTCTCCCCTCTATGAGAAGCCATGAGGCCCCAGAGAAAAGAGTCGGAGAGCTGGGCAGGCTGCAGAGGGAGAGAGCAGGAGGGCAGTTCCACAGAACTGCTGTTCACAGCAGCAGCTGCAAGAGGAAAGGGAAAACTTTGAGAGCCTGTCTGAGCCTGACAAGGAGTCCTCAGACCCAGTATTTAAAAGTGTCCCCAACTTTCCACCTGAGACCTGGCCTGCTTAAAACCGTTCTCCTTACTTGCTTCCACAAGCTACTTACCCATAGATTCAGGTCAGTTCCCTAAGTTTCAAAACTTGGGAGTAAATGTTTTTCTTCCTTGCCGTCCATGCCCTGCATAGCGTGAATCCGGAACAACAGTGCTTAGCTCTTACATCCAGGTATTGTACAGATCCTGCTTCCCCGGACATTTGTATTGCTGCAGTACGTGCAGGGACACGATAATTTGGAAGGGGCTGCGAATGGGGACCTTCTCTGTGCCAGGCGCTGTGCTTATGAGACACACTCAAATTATTCCCGTTCAATCCCCTTAAAAAGCCTGTGTACCCGGTACTGTGACACTGAGTTCCCAGTGCCAGAAACAGACATTCAGGAGATAAGGGAATTTGTGGAGTTAAAGTGAGGTTTGCATTCAGAGTCTGTTGCTCTCTGAAGCCAGTCTATGCAAAACTCCAGCCCCTTGTCTGGTACTCACAGACTTTGTAAGGCTGTTCGGTTCCCCTAGGCTCTTTGTTTCCGATAAAAACGTCTCATGACAGCTTCCCAACCTTCCTGCCTCCCTTGCTATCCTTCAACAGACCAACTTGAGTGCTGTGGGGAAACCTTGCTGTTCTAACCCACCCAGGTTTGCCTGTTGAATCTTTTACAGCCCGGCTTCTTGGTCTCCAAGAACCTCTTCAGCCGCAAAATTCATTCGAAATGCCCACTAACTCTCAAAAAGCCCATTCATGTTCTCCCACGTGTCTGTCTGTATCTGGGTGTCAGGTGTGTGTTGATTCTGTCTGTCCTTTATACCCACAAATGAATGGCAGCAGCTGTTTATTGAGTGCAGAGCGGTACTCTCGGGTCAGGGCTCACTCCTCCCTTAGACTAATATTGCAGGGACCACTTACATCCTGAATGTGTCATGTCTTCAGTGTCCAGAATGCAGTGAGCACTTGAGGAATATAGTGGTTATGCATGATGATGATGATAACGAGGATGATAGAATTTGCACAATATTCAGGTTTCCAACCTAAATATTGAATATCCCAATATGGCTAGCATGATATTAGGGAAATTCTTTTTTTTCTTTTTTAATTTAAATTTTAGTTAACATACAGTGCAGTATTGGTTTCAGGAAAACCCAGCGATTCATCACTTACATACAACACCCAGTGCTCATCACAAGTGCCCTCCTTAATACCCATCACCCATCTAGCCCTTCCCCCACCCACTTCCCTCCCTCAGCTCTCAGTTTATTCTCTATTATTGAGTCTCTTGTGGTTTATGGAAAATTCCCCTTCCATTCATGTGCCTTTGTAACTTTGGACATATATTACAGAGCCATAAATATTCACATATTATACATAAGTTTCCAATGTATGCAAATCATTCGTTTTACTGTGGAGAAACACTCTAGGTCATTTATCAAAAAATACAAGTGAGATGAGTCAGTGGGATTGAAAGTTTTGAATGAGGGCATTCCAGACAGTAGCAGCGTTTGGTTTTCTGATGCCCTAGCCCAAAACACCTTGACCATGTGGATATCGTTTCTGGCTCAGCATGTCTCAGAGAGTGGAGATGTAACCTCAGTGCACAGAGCCCTCTGTCACCTAGTAAGCCCAGGCAGTGTGTTCTAAGAGCTGGATGGACAGCACCGTCACCACAGTCTCTGGCTCCTGCCGCAGTAGGGAGTTCTGTGGCTAAATGTCCACAACTGCCATGCCAGCACCTGCTCCAGAACAGCTTCAGTGGAACACAGAAGGAAAACCTCCCCAAGAAATTCTTATATCTTCACCAGACAAGAGGCGTTGTTTCCAGGGATCTCCCAGGCCCCAGCACAGGTCACTCCTTCCCAAATCTTAATTGCCACGGTCCACGTTTTTCAGTCCCTGGAATTGATGACAGTGAGATGGCACTGCAGCTAGTGGGCATTAAGAGCAGAGGCATCTTTCTCCTCTGGGCAAAATCAAAGTTTCAAGACCCTCCTGAAAACATCTCCAGAATCCTTTCCCCTCGGGACCTCCATAAAGCATTCAGCATTAAAAGTATTTATCTGGGCCCCCCGGGTGGCTCAGTCTGTTAAGTGTCTGACTTTGCCTCAGGTCATGATCTTACGATTCATGAGTTTGAGCCCCTCATCCAGTGAGGTCGAGCCCCTTCCGGGCTCTGCACTCTCTCTCTCCCCTCTCTCTGCCCCTCACTCGCTCTGTCACTCTCTCTCTCTCAAAAATAAGTAAATCAATCCAATTTAAAAAATGTTTAAAGTACTTCTCTGCTCTGAGATTCTGATGTATTTTTGCATTATTATTCATAGACTCCCTTGCCAGAGCAGGAAGGCCCAACTGTTGGAACAATGGGAACTTTTGAACTGATGAGCTCCAAAGATTTAGCATACCAGATGACAATTTATGATTGGGAACTCTTCAACTGTGTGCATGAGGTAAGGTGCTCGATTGAGAGCATTAGTAGGCACCATTGCAATCCTGGATGAAGTCTACTGGCATTACTCCAATGCCAATGTCGGTTATGTGCTGCAATGTGGAAACCACATGATCCTTTTTGTAAATACTGAGTTGATTAATAAAGCCTATTGTAAAGTCTTTGAGTATTAAAGAAAAATCTTAATGGTTTATAGCAAGCTATGTCTTCCTGAGTATATTAAGCCAACGGCACCTCGTGTATAGTTATATATTTAACAAGCCTCCCTGAAGCCCTCTAGCTCTGTAGTACGAGTTGAATCCTGGCCAGTGATTGTATTCACATGTGCTGACCCATGTCAATTTGTCTTGACAAATAGAGAAGCCTCATTGGTGTTTTGATTGAAAAACAAAGAAATGAAATTGTTTTCCTTTCTTTTCTAGCTGGAGCTAATCTATCACACATTTGGAAGGCATAATTTTAAAAAGACCACAGCAAACTTGGATTTGTTCCTGAGGAGATTTAATGAAATTCAGTTTTGGGTTGTCACTGAGATTTGCCTTTGTTCTCAGCCCAGCAAGCGTGTTCAGCTCTTAAAAAAATTTATTAAGATAGCAGCCCAGTAAGTATCATTAGCTTAAGAAGAGAAAAACATTTGAGCTGCATTTTCATTTTGTTCCCTTAGGGTGCACCTTAAAAAAAAAAAGCAAGATATAGGATCTTCTTATGCACAAGGAACAATCACAGGAGCTTCAGAATAACTGAACTCTTGTAAAAGATTCATTTCATATGGCTTTTGGAATACTGGACATCAATACATAATAAATTACCATCTTATAGCACTGCTGCTGACGTCAAAATTGTGACCTCTTTTTGCTCTGAACTACCGTGGCTTTGTGCCTCCTCCAGTTTATTGAGTCCTTCAGCAAACAAAGTTCTAGAAAAGTTGTATTTAGAAGGCCGTTCAAGTCAATGTCCAACATGACACCATCTCGCCAGTAGAGGGCAGTAGAAACATGCATGTACATCAGCACGGCCCAACTTAGCCAGAATAAAATCAGTAAAATGCATAAAGCTGAGCTAACCCAGTACATGAAAATCATCTCCATCAACATCAGAAAAAGCAAGCAACTTATAAATATTCTATTTAATGGCACTTCATGGGAAACAATTTATTTACTGCAGGGGCCAGTTAGATTTCTCCCTGACATGAATTTAATCTTCTCCTGCTATTTAGATATGCCTGACAACCTCCTGTTTACTTCCATGTTTTTGGTATCACCACAGTGCTAAAAATAAAATGCTAAATGTGGCCCATGGCTGGGAGACTTCTTTCTAAATTCAGGGAGCTCTAGCACAGGAAGGTGGGGAGCACAAGTGACCCCAGCTAGCAATTTTCTTGAGCCAAATAGTTTAGATCCCATACAGAGTCTGATTTCCAGAGCTAAACAAGAAGTAAATGCTGCTTGACATTTTATACACGCCAGTTTGCCAAATGCTCTGAATTATTTTGCCAAAAATTTGAGGTTTCAACAGCCTATCCAAACCCTCAGATTCAAATGCTGTTATCTCTTAATTTGGAAAAGCTGCCTTTTTGAAGAAAGATTTGGTAAAATGTTACTTATGAATTTCTGGTTCACAGGATAGCCATTTTTTCTAGGAGACTGAACAGCCTTGTTGCAAGGGACAGGTGCCTTAGCATATTTGGAAGGAGAGGATAACCGAAACTCTGAACATATGTGCTTTCCTGTGGTAAAGAGCACATCCGGTCTTCACCTTTGCCTGGCAGTGCTGGCTGGAGCAGGGGGAAGAGAACAGCAATCTGCACACCTATGTGGGAGATCAGACAACCTTTGGGCTTTCCCAGTCCCAGTTATTTATGGTGGAAACATAAGAGAGCCTTTCAAAAACTCAGGAATTTTTTTTAATGTTTTGTGTTTTTTACCTTTCTTCCTTCTGATTATGGAAATGAGTAGGTGGCTTTGGACCTTGGTATAAATTGCTTTATATTATTTAACCTTTACTAAGCTGTGCTGCCCTACAGTGGAACTGTTTACACAGCCTGGCTGGAAAAGATTATGAACTCTCATAAACCAAGATCTACAAGAATGTGATCTAAATCGGGGGGGCAGTAGCATGCTTTACGTGGTATTTTTAGAGAACTTCGACAAATTCTATTTAAGCTCTTCGACTTGCCCAGAACTTTATGAAGTTGGGGGTTCGAGTGTTATCATCCCCTTTTACAGATGAGGAGACTGAGGCATGGGGATATTTCGTGACTTCCCTAAGGCGATAAAGTCAGTTGGTAACACTGACCAGAGCAGTGATCAGAAAGGCAGGTCTGTGTGCCTGCGTGTCCTTTCAAGATCACATGGAAAGGACAAAGGCAAACACATATCCGTGATGTTATACCCCTTCCACCCCAGGGGGTCTCTGAAACTCCTTTCAGCCCCTGACCTGAGAGCCACTGCCCCAACACAGCAAAGTCCTTGCTTACCTTTTCACCAGTGAGATAAGACACATGATAGCTTCTCTGAAATCTGTTTTCCTCTTTCCACAGAGATCACTTAAGAATCACTCATTGCTTCTTCTGTAAGGATAACACAGGCAGCAAAAGCAATGATTTAATTAGCCTTTTGCAAGAATGTTCATCCGAACAGGATTTAATTATGATGCAGTCGACTTAGTCGACCATATTGATTTGGGTAAAGGATTTGCACTTGTTGAAAAATTAATTCTTTCCCTTTTCAAGGAGCTGGTATGAGGAAGTTAGGGATTCCTTTTTTTTTTTCTTTAAGTTAAATCAAGTACCTAGGCTAAATATTGCCATTCTAATAAGAATCCTTAATATTGTTCCACAGTATTCTTATTCCCAAATATATACTCATAAAGGCTAATAGTTGCATAAGTACAGATTCAAATTGATCAGCCTCACTGACATCAGTTAAATGCAAAGAAAATAAGGTTATTTTTAGGTCAATTGTTTAGGTTATTTCTCAGCTTCATAGGGATTGTAAATTGATATTTCTCAACAAATTAGAAGCATTCACATGGCAGGTAGAAGTTATGGCGGCTGTAGCAATATGACCTCCTAGTTCCTCTCTCAGGCTGCCAGAGGAGGCGTCCAACTTCAGGCTAAAAGTCTGAATGTCTTTGAGGACGTTTTGCCTACTTCTCTTCTTATCCCATGAGATGTTTCCTTCCATGTCCAATGAGGCTTTTAGGAAGCTTTGGGATCGTAGTGACGATCCCCAGGGTAGGGGTCTTTCAATTCCTTCTCAGAACCTGAACCTAGATGGCCAGAACCATTACAGTGGGAAGTCAAATAGCCGAACATGGTCATCCAAGTGGAACTTCTACGGTGCATTAAATCTATCATTGCCTGGTCTCATAAAGAGTCCTGACGAATATTAATGACTATCAGAAAATAGAACTCTAAGTTTTTTAAATCTCACTCAAAAGTGGCATTTTACTCAAACACGTGCCTCTTGTGTTTCAGCTGTAAGGAGTACAAAAATCTGAATTCCTTTTTTGCCATCGTCATGGGGCTAAGTAATGTTGCTGTAAGCCGCTTGGCACTCACGTGGGAGGTAAGCTTCAGCTGAGATCCAGCTGTGACTTTTGCCTTAAGAATAAAAACACAGGCTCACCAGTGAGCTTTTTGAATAGAAATATCACTCACACTGGTATAACAATGGAAAAGGTGGGACACTTTGAGGGAAGTGACCTGTCTTCCTTTTTCCAGTTGCCTGAGAGTGTGAATTTAAAAAGGTATTGTCCTTTTGTGTAGGGGGGCGATGAGGGGGTCTTAGCTTCTTGGTCTCTACAATGTAAATAATAATACTTCTGGTTCCTACGTACAACATGAATCAACATCATTGCTTGGATGATTTCAAAGGTTTTTTTGTTCATAGATTCTGTTGTTCTCTGGAATGTCTGCTTATTGCTTTTGCAATAAGCCTTATCTATAATTAAGAGAGGACAGAAGATCCATTTTTAACCAAGTAGTCATTTTGCTGCAGGGAAAATTAGCCAGAAGGCCAACTGTTTGGCCCAGTTGAGTACTAAGTATCTCTTAACCGCCTGGCCGTCGGCTCTGTGTATGGAAGAACAACAGTTGGCTGATATTCAAGTTGGAGCAAAAGTTATGCAGGTGTGCTGTGAATTTCTGTAGCAAATATGATTAATGGTTTGTTGACAGTTGGTTAATTTGTGGTACACATCTCCAGTTTTCATCAGCTAAGTACGCAAAATGTGCCTGACCCCTACATGTGGTATATAGTTAAAGAAATACTAATCTCTAATAGAACATACACACAAAAATAGACTCTTACTAAAAATAAAAAAGTATGTGTAAGTGGGACGCAAAAAGAGGTCAAGGAGTAGGTAACAGAGACTTAATTTGCAAGGGTGCTTTTAAAAGGCACCAAAGGCAGCTGTTTGCATCTCTAAATATTTTCCTTAAAACATTTCCTTCCCCACTTCCCTCTTGAAACTGTTTTCTCTCTCCGTCTCTCCTAAATGTTTCCATTGTTTATAGGACAGGTCCTCACAAGTTCTTCTGTCTTGGGTTTCTCTTAAAATTCCAGGCAGATGCAGCACACAGCAGCTCATCCCCTGAATATAGGAATGAGGGAATTGGTGAGGCCTGCGTGCCACGCAGCTGTATCATCTTCCAGCTGGTAAAAGGACGGAGTTAGGGCTGCCACTGAATTGAAGCAACGAAGCCGTTATGCAGGCTCCCCTGTCATGCAGCCCAAGGCTCCTGAAATCTGTGGAAACCTAGGGTTCCCTCTCAGACAGTATGCTTTCCCCAGCCGGTTTCCAGCGTCTGATGCCCACGCGGAGTCTAGATGGTTTGGCTGGGAAAATCAAGGAAGGTATAAAGCCTTACAAGGGTCCCGGAAGGCAGGTGTGAGTATCACATAACAGCAGCCAGACGTCAAGGCCATAGCACGGTGGAAACACGACCAGAGTCTCCTTTCTTGTCTAAAGAGAAAAATAGGAGGCTATTTGGGTTGAGCAGGACGGTGCAGTCAGCAAAAGGAGAAAGTTAACAGGGAATATGAAGAAATCCGTCAGTCTGTGAGCTTTTGGCCTGTTGCCGAAAGAGAAAACCCCTCCTCATTCGTAAGATTTTATTTTATAAGGTGAAATATAATTATATCATTCTGTAGGAAGACCTTTCATTCGTAAGCATCCTTGATTCGGGTTGATCTACCCAAATCCATGCGCTTCCCATATGGGCCCCAGCAAAGAGCATGATGCCTCCCTCTCACAGGGGCAGTGTGAGAGACGGCACCTGACCGCCCGCCCCTCCCCCACCCGGAACTACAGAGCACACGTGAAACCGTCAGTGAACAAAACGGGAGAAGGAGTTAAACCTCATGGCAAAGGGAATGGTCCCACTTGGAGGGGAAAGACCACTCTGAGATCAAGCAAATGGGAGTTAAATCCTGGAGCGCTTTCTGGGCCTTGGCAGCATTGACACCGTGGGCCAGATGACTCTTCATTGCGGGCTGTCCCGTGTGATGTCGGATGCTTAGCAGCATCCCTGGCTTCAGCCTGCTACCTACCAGTAGCACCTGTCACCCCACCCCACCCCAGGTGTGACAACAGAAAATGTGTGCAGACATCACTAAATGGCCCCCAGTGGATGTGGGGGGAGGGGTGCAAACCTGAGCCCAGTTGAGAATCGTTGCTCTGGAGGCACAGGGTGTGCATAGATAATAGTATTAAGACCCAAAAAAATATGTGTTGCCCTATGCCCTTTGACCCAAACGCCAGTTAAGTAAAGAAAGGTAGAAAGACCAATCTAACCAAAAATGTAATTCACTTCAAATTTTTAAAGTAGTCTGTGTTCGTAGAAAGTGATCGGCTAACGTGGTGATTTGGATACTACACGTGGAATGAGATCCTTGCATCCTTTGATGCCTCTCCCAGCTCTCCTCCCTTTGGACATTCCCTCAGAGCAAGGATATCCGGTTTCCCAGAGACCTAACTTGAAAAGAGGTACTAGGAAAATGAGCTTGGAGGACATGTGGGAGACTAGTAAGATTTTTGCACAGATGTTTAAATGGGAAGATGACAAACTAATTCAGCTATGAGAGAGAAAGAAGAGAGAGGAGCTCTCCTGTGATTGCAGAAGCCGAACTGGTGAATCCGTTGTTGCCGGTAGACCTCCCGTGGGAAGCACAGCTGAACTCCAGATCTCTAGGGCCGAGGACGGTGCTTCCACAGTCTCGGGAGAGGATGCACGCCACGCTGCTCTGCCTTGGCGTGACCCTGTCAGAAGAGAGGAGTTAGGGTTACTAAGATCTCAGGACCCAAGCAAAGTGAGAGCCAGTAAATTCAAAGGTGACTCGATAATGGCCTCCTTGTGTCAATCGATATATGGGTACAGCCCACGGTGCTACCTCAGGTACTAAATTGGTAGAATCATCAGTTTTTGTATAACAGCAGGGCAGAGAAATCAGGGGGGAGAAATGCTTGTGTGGAAAAGCACAAGTATGTAAGAGAAGCCCTAGAAAGGGGCAGGTGATGTGAATTACAGAGGCTCTGGCCATCAGTAGCTGTGCCACGTTGGGCATGTCCTTTAAACTGTGAGACCTCATGTGTCTGGGTGGCTCAGTCGGCTAAGCATCCAATTTTGGCTCAGGGCATGACCTCACAGTTCATGGGTTCAAGCCCTGAGTCGGGTTCTTGCTAATAGCTCAGAGCCTGGAGGCTGCTGTGGATTCTACGTCTCCCTCTCTCTCTGCCCCTCCCCTGCTCACACTCTGTCTCTCTCTCTCTCAAAAATAAATAAACATTAAAAAAATAGTAATAAAAAAAGCTGTGAGACTTAATTTCTTCCCTATAGTAAGCAAAGGTTTAATCTGTTCAAATAAATATTTATTAAGCAGTAACTATGTACCTGACACTTGATTAGGCACTGAAGAGATAGCAATCAACAAAACAGAAGTTTCTGTCCTCATGGAGTTTACATTGTAAGGGAGGAGGAGGATTGAAATAGGTGGTTTCTAAAACTTTTAATCCTAATATTCTTTGGTCTAAATTCCTAACTGTGGGAATCGGAGAATTTAAGGTGTGGGAGGAGGTGATTCCAAACCACTTATGGTCTGAGAGTGCAGTCCTCCTAATGAATAATTAGAAAACATTATAAAAACAGTAAGACCAAAGCATCCATAGTTACTTTTGTTTCAATGAGGTTAAGAGTTTTAAAAGGTAAGTTCTCTATATTCCAGAATATGCTCAAATGACAAGACAGATAACAGTCTGGTCTGCTTTAGAGATGTTTGATTAAGAGCCAAAGAAATACATTTCCCCTAGAAATGGTAACACGTGATACAGATCTAGATATTGAATCCGACACATGAGTGTGGTATTTTCGTTTCATTAACAGAAACTGCCAAGCAAGTTCAAGAAGTTCTATGCGGAGTTTGAAAGTTTAATGGTAAGTGACAGTGGCTCCTTTATTCTGTTCACTGTCTGCATTAATCCAGTTTCTGATTAGCTGAATTGAAGTTCTCATTTCAGAAATTTTACCTGTCCTTGTATGACTTTAAGAAGTTTATGATCCCGTTTTAGTGCTGCTAAAACAAGCATGTCTGACTAATGAATGGCACCCTCAGGAACCAACTTAAAGAGGACTTATGTCCCACATAAGGTCAATTTGTGTAACTAAGAAAAGCAGTGTAATAGGATCCTTTCCGCCTAGCATAGGTTGGCTATGGGTTGGAAGCTGCATTTTCCTTGGCTTGCCAAAATTATTGTTCCCCATTGGCTGGGAGGTGTTAACACCAGAAAAGGAGTGAGTAGGTCTTGGTCTAGGAGTGATGGAATGGTCTCAGAGAGGGCACATGGGGCTGGCTGTGCAAGGCAGAGAGGAGGGGAGTCAGAACTCCCAGGGAGGAGGGGGTGCTTTAGGAGAGGGGGATCTCATGGGTGGGGTTTGTTTTACACATTTTGTATTTGCTCTCAAAGGGCGTCTCTCCCCCTCAGTCCCTGCAGGCAAATCTCCCTCTCAAGCAAAAAACGAAACAAAAAGCAAGTTATTTTCATATCAGCCGGGAAATTGTCTTAAAACTCAGGGGTGCCTGAGTGGCTCAGTTGGTTGAGCATCTGACTCTTTATTTCAGCTCAGGTCATGATCCCAGGGTCATGGGATCGAGCCCAGCATCAGGCTCTGTGCTGAGCATGGAGTCTGCTTTGGGATTCTCTCTCTCTCCCTTTCTGCCCCTCCCCACTGGCTCATGCTCTCTCTTTTTCTCTCTCTCTAAAATAAAAATGTTTTAAAATAATAAATAAATAAAGCAAAAATCAATTTAAGTCTACCTTTTTTTTTTTTTAATAATAACAACCAATCTTTATTGAACTCTGTGTGTTCCAGTATTGAGCAAAGTAATTTGTAACCATTAATTTATTTAATCACCAAACAATCCTATGAGGTAGCTCTCATTATTATCAGCTCCATTTTTACATGTGAGA
Organism: Prionailurus bengalensis; assembly: GCF_016509475.1. Classification (NCBI taxonomy): domain Eukaryota; kingdom Metazoa; phylum Chordata; class Mammalia; order Carnivora; family Felidae; genus Prionailurus; species Prionailurus bengalensis. Next base: position 162,313,573 of record NC_057345.1, read on the forward strand.
AATTGAAGAACAGAGATTAAGAATCTTTTTTTGTGCTATGAACCAGCAAGTGTTTTTTTTTTCCAGGTTATTAATTCTTTCTTTTTGTTTTATTTTTTATTTTTTCTTAAATTTACATCCAAATTAGTTAGCATATAGTGAAACAATGATTTCAGGAGTAGATTCCTTAATGCACCTTACCCATTTAGTCCATCCCTCCTCCCACAGTCCCTCCAGTAACCCTCTGTTTGTTCTCCATATTTAAGAGTCTCTTCTGTTTTGTCCCGTTCCCTGTTTTTATATTATTTTTGTTTCCTTTCCCTTATGTTCACCTGTTTTGTCTCTTAAAGTCCTCATATGAGTGAAGTCATATGATTTTTGTCTTTCTCTAATTTCACTTAGCATAACACCCTCCAGTTCCATCCACGTAGTTGCAAATGGCAAGATTTCATTCTTTTTGATTGCCGAGTAATACTCCGTTGTATATATACACCACATCTTCTTTTTTTTTTTACAAGTAGTTTTTATTTTTTTTCTGTTCATTTCATAGTTTTTTTATTATGAAATTTATTGTCAAACTGGTTTCCATACAACACCCAGTGAGACCACATCTTCTTTATCCATTCATCCGTCGATGGACATTTGGGCTCTTTCCATCCTTTGGCTATCGTTGATAATGCTGCTATAAACATGCGGGTGCATGTGTCCCTTGGAAACAGCACACCTGTATCCCTTGGATAAATGCCTAGTAGTGCAATTGCTGGGTCGTAGGGTAGTTCTATTTTTACTTTTTTGAGGAACTTCCATACTGTTTTCCAGAGTGGCTGCACCAGCTTGCGTTCCCAAGTCTACCTTTCTTTTATAGCTACACTTGGTTGAAAACTATCTGATTGTGGGATAACAAACCTAGGTGTGTTAGGAGGCAGAGGGGGTGGTATGTGTGTCATTAGTCATTAACCAGCATCTCTTTGTTTCTCTAAAGGATCCTTCTAGAAACCACAGGGCCTACAGGCTGACAGTAGCTAAGCTGGAGCCTCCTCTCATCCCCTTCATGCCTTTGCTCATTAAAGGTAATTCTGAGGGAACCCACAGGTCAAGCCAGTGATGAGTGTGTGGGGAAGAAAACGAACAAGAGCCTCAACAGACTGATCTCTTTGGGAAGAACAGTCCTGTCCCTTGCACCTTCCTCATCACCTCCTCTCCCCCTTGACTTTTCTGAAAGTGTTAGGAAGATTACGGGAGCAGCAGGGATCCATGATTTGCAAGACTTGCTAGGGAAACAGTTAGTTTGGAAATTTTACTAATCTCAGGTAAAGTGCTTTCAAAAGTTAAACACCTAACATAAAAGGAACTATTATCAGCTTTCTTCAACTGCAGTGTTATGCAAATCCTCCAGCATAATCTAATGGTGCTATTGTGGTTTCTTAGTATGACATATTTCTGTTAGTGATTAGAATGTGACTTTTATTTCTTTGCAGATATGACATTTACTCATGAGGGGAACAAGACGTTCATTGACAATCTAGTAAACTTTGAAAAAATGGTACGTACAGTATTGTAACCTTAACCACAATGTTTCTTTAAAATAAAATTTGCATTTGTACTAATAAAGGAAATAATTTCCATATATGCTGCCATGTTAAAAAGGTAGTTACGCATAAAGGAGTTTTGAAATATTCGGCTCAAATTGGCTACCTATTTTAGCCTGTCAGTTCTCTTTTGTGCAACTGAATGGCATTTGTGCTGCAGTTCACAGCAGCAGCTAGCTTTTATGCCGTGTGCTTCGTCCTTGGCTGCCTGTTGCTAAAATGCGTGAATGTTCCAGAGTGACTTCTATGTTGTTGTTTTGTTGTCAGGTTTGTAGAGCTAGACTTCCCTAGGATGCCTTTGAATTGTTTATCTGTTGAGCCTGACTTTAGTGCACGTAGGTAAAAGGCAACTCCATGGCAGATCTTTCTTGCGGAGTATTCATCTAAATGTATAAATAAATAAAGTTCGCCCAAGTTCAGAGAGGGAACTTGAAAATCTTCACAACCAAAAACAATTTTTTAAAGAAACAACAGAAGTGAAACTGGCACGTATTCAGTATTCTGCAGCTCCCTTCATCAAGGAAAAGCTGTTATCTGGCATTGGTTACTTTGCAGTTTATTTTCTTATCTTCCGTGAAGCAATAAAGCAGGTCATGCCAAAACCTATCTTTAGCTACAAAGTGCATGTTAATGGAATGCTCCATTGTCTTCTAAATCCTTTGGCTGCAGCCTGGATGGATGGGGTGTTACAGCCTTATCTCTGTGTGGGTAAGCATCTGCCTGGGGTTATGGTTTGCAGTGGTGAATGTGGCACTGCAGGAAAAGCTCCGGACTTGGGAGTTCAGGAGACATGAGGTTCAATTCTCAGCTTCGTCCCCCATAGCGGCCCCATAAGTTCTCTGTGCGTCCGTTTCCCCAACAGGAAGTAGCGATCATGCCTACTCTCTCCATGTCTGGAGATTGTCAATGGGTCCAGGGCATGTAAGCATTCCTGTATGCCATAGAGTGCTATAGAATTCTTCTCAGAAAACTGTTCTTCTCATCATTCCTTGATATCCAGCCGGTATGTATGACTCCAGGGCAACTGGAAACATCATGCAGTGATCCTGTAAGGATTGGACCATCCAGCTTTGGGAATGAGCAAGCCCAGCCTGGTGAAGAGGTCGAGCAATTGCTGGGCAACAGGTTTCCGTGTCTTCGGCTTGTTAGGAAATAGCACATGAGTTCACACCTCCTCAAAAGGACTCCATACTAGATGGCAAATATTTCCTCAGTGGTCTTCCCCTCCAAAGGCAGAGTACAAACATCTCTAATACTGTGTCAGTTTAGTAATTCTTTGGTCAAAGGAAAAAACATTCTTTTGTCTTGCTCACTTATTAGTATGGAGAATTAAACATATCTCCCTGATTTCTCAAAACTTGTTTTCCAGAAATGAAAGACTTAGCAAATAGGTAAAGAACCTTCCAGATCACTTATGCAGAAATGCAAACTGAGGGGTAGCTGAGCCAACTATTTGACTATAAAATATACATGTGCACAGAGGCGTAGAAGTCAGAGTTTCCTAAAGAGTTGACTGAGCTTTAGAACTTTTGATCATTAAAGTTAACTGAACAGAACAAACAAGGATAGCAAAACTATCTGTCAAGGAGAATGAAAGTTGTTTCATCTGGGCTTTTAGATCTTGGTGTTGCCTCCGTAACCTTCAAAGGAAGAGTCGTATTCATTGGATATTAAGAGAATTCCCCTTCTCCACTTCTCCACTTCTCTACTTCATGCCCACAGCCATGGGTTCTTAAATGCCTACCTGTGAGAGGAGACCCTTCATACCCTGCTCCTCGCATCCTGTTCTCAGAGAGATTCCACTTTAACTTAAAAGCAACTGAACGGCCGGGAGAGCAGCTCAGCTGTGATAACAGAAACCTAAATTGACAATGGCTTAAGCAAGCTAAGTCGTTGGGTTTTTTTTCTTCATGTGAATGTCTAAGCGAATGTGATAGCTTATGAAGCAGTCAAGGTTCCCGGCTTCTCCTCCCTTGCCATATCACCATGGTCCAAAATGGCAGACCAGCACCACCCCATTGCAGGTACGGGGAAGGGGAAAGGGAGAAGGTGAAGAGAGTGAAGGGAGTACTGAAAGAAAACTGTTTAGTTCTCTACTATAGCAACTATAAATTGTATTTCACTTAATAAATCATACCACGAGAAAGTTTAATTTTACAATTACCTTTCTGTGAGTTTAGTATTTCTGGTAAATGAAATGGAATTTCAAAACAAGATTTGATTATGTTTTTTAAACCTGACCTTGACCAACCTGGCACTTGTTGTTAGCTTTCCCACCTTCTATCCCCATAAACAAGCCCACCCCTGTTCCCATAGCATCACCCCTGCCACATACAACTCCCACTAGCGGCCCCCCACTGACGCTGTGTGTCTTGGGAAGGATACAACTCTCTTTTCAAGTTGATGTCCACACCACTTCCCAGTCATTCATCAGCCAGGCCAAGGTGGTGAGCAGAACTGGCAGACTTTGTGGGGCTGGTAGGCGGTGTCCCCAGAGGGAACCCCTGCCAGGGGCAGAAGTCACCAGGGAAGCCAGGAACACAGATGCCTTTTCTTGGTGGCAGCATTGCCCAGTCACAGCAAACTACTGTGCCAGCCCTAAGTATTTTTATTTTGAACCTTTTTACCCTTGAGGTATGAAATGAGGATTAGAGAATTTGTTGCATATTGGTTTTCAGGATTTATGAGTATGAACAAAAGAGAATTCACACTCTGATCCTTATGCAAAAAAAAAAAAAAAAGGCAGACATTCTTTCATTTGGGGGGAACATAAAGGAGTATTCAAAAAAATGTTTGAATAAAGCCCTTTGTATCTTTCTATGGCATACATGAATATTTATAACATTTAGGAGGTAGACTAGCAATGGATTAGAGGATAATATGCTGGCTGGCTGCCACTATCCCAGGCTGCATAAAGCATGCTGATAGCCACGGATGCTACTGTATTAGGAGGTTGGTTCTATTTCAGACATACCCATATTTAAGTGTATTTATTTATGAACATTATTTTAAGATAGTCATTTTATTTGGAATGAGAGGCATGGGGCAAGCTTCTACACTTCTGGAAACATTAACAGAAGCTAACTCATTGAGGAAAGAGAAATGCTTTGAATCCTTTTATTTCTGTATCAGTAATTACACCATTACGTAACTAGCAATGATATGTTTTCTATCACCAATAATATTATTACAAGATCCATGGAGAAAGCATCGGATTTATATCAAGCCATGGAGAAAAGAATCTCCAAGTAAAAATCAAAATGTTCAAATACATGCAGTTCCCAGAACTTTCCAACACAATAAAAACCTACAAGAGGACCTTGCAAGTTTATCTCTTTATATAGAACTCACAAACTGGGCTAAAAGCAGATTTTCCAAAAAATATGTTTCAAAGCAACGCAGTATGTGTTGACTGTTCCGGCAAAGGGTTTTGCTAGGAAATGCAAAGAAATCCCATCATCTTTGACCATTAGGAAATTATTTATAGTGAAGAAGGTAAAACATAAACATGTGAAATATTAAAAGCAAAAAAAGATATAGAAACTAGTTTACAATAGTAATAAAAGAGATGTCCAAAGGCACAAAGAGAGGTAACTTGAGCTATATCAAGAGGAAAACAAAACCATGTTAAATACAACAACATAATGTAATCAAATCCAGACTTGTTACCCTGAGCACCATCTAGCCTCACCTCACACTTCATCTTCTCTGTATTCAATCCAAGTTGGCAAAACCAACCTTTTTTCTTTTTTTTTTTTTTTTTTTTTCCCTGCCTCGGGGCCTTTGCATTGAGTTGCTACCTTTGCCTGAAACTGTCTCTCTGCTAGTCTTCACCTATCTGGGCTTTCTCATCATTCGGGTCTCAGCTCATGTGTCCCCTCCTCCAAGTGGTCTTTCCTGACCACCCTCAAACATTCTTCTTTACTTGTCTGTCTTCCCCACTAGAATATGAGTGTCCTAGACCAGGTATTTAATCAGTTTTGTTCACTGATACTTCTCTAGCACCCAATAAAAGAATAACCCAGTTATATTCCAGTTTGGGATTTCATCCAAAAGTGTTTTCTATTTTATTAGAACATTTGATTAAGTGGAATTTCCCAAGCACTTTGCATTACTGATAGTTTATGCAAGATGATTCCCTCAGCCTTCTTTCTGTTCCTAACTGGACATCATCCTACCTCCCCTCCTACCTGTGGTGCTGTGTCTGCCTCTCATTGTCCTTTCCTGAATGCAGAGAAGCACAATAGTCTGCATTTGCCTGGACAGGCACCTGAGCTACCATGTCCCATGGCCATGATATGTACAATGTACCATGAGCATCTTGCACGTTACATGTGCATATCTGTATGTCACACACCTCTTGGATATTAAAGATCCATAGCCAGGGGACAGGGCTCAGGGTTCTTCCTCAAAAATGCATATAGTGGAGCCTGGCTGAGCTCCCGGGCCTTTTTGTCTTTTATCTCTGTTCCTTACCATGCAGTTAATTCTACTTGGTTGCTATCATGGGCACCATCCTTGTAGGTGAGAGACTATATATTTCTAGATCTTGTGGGGAAAAAAGTCCTGTCCTAAATATATGAGGATCTGATAAAATAATCAGGTGATATAGATGTGGTTTTACACATGCTCAGCAAGGAATTATTGACGGAGATTTTTTTTATTTGATAGGCATTCAGATGGACGCAGAGTCAAATCAATAGGGGCAGAAATAAGAAAAGGTAACGTGGGAAACGTTAAGAACAAGGTTGGCAAAGATCTCAAGTGGCGAGAGAAGGAAAGGCCAAACTGTTCAGGGTAGGCATTTAAAAGAGGGCTGAAGTCCAGGAGCGGCTCCTCAAAGGACTCCGAGCTGAGAGGCCACATAGCCTGTGAAGAGGGAGGCTGTCCTGGCAGCTGTCTGTCTGTGGGAGGGAGGTCAAGAGAGTGTAACAGTGCATGGTGGCATTGCCCGGAGGGCCTGCTGGTCTGAACTTGAAAAATAGACAGAAAAGCCTGTTCCTCTTCAGGGATGGGAGAGCTAAGGGAAAGCTGGGCCCGGGGGACCAAAGTCAGTATAGAGGTGGCCAGAAAAGCTGGAGACAGCCTGCTAGGTTATCAACTTGTCTGGATAGGCACAAAGGCAGAAGTTGGCCAGCCCCCTCCTGAGGGCACGGTACCACAGAAATGTAAACAGGGAGGTCCAGGCCAAGGGCCCAGTCTGAGAAGCGCCTCCGACCCTTCACAGGATTCAAGGGGAATTACCTGCATCAGAGCTGGAGGGAAATGTGTTTGGAACTGCAGCCTCAGGGCCACTTGCCTGTGCCGGGTTGGAGTGCAGACAGCCACTCGCCCCTTCCTATGGACAGCACCTTTGTACTGGGCATCTTGTAAGGCAGGCCCTGGGAGAGACTTCTGCTTCTGAATCGCTCTGTTTTCAGCTAAAGAAATAAGAACTTGAGGGTAGTTACAGAGTCCTTGGCTTGCTACCTCCTTTTTCTTCCTGAGCTTCCCTCCATGAGTTCATGTCTTGAGGGAAATTCATCAGCCTTCCTGTGGGCCCATCTCCTAGCCTCCCGGGTGAGGAACCGCACGAACATATTAATTTGTGCAAATAAACGCTGAAGACCTGGACCTAGAATTAGTCTCTGGAAAAAGGGGGTGGCTGTGTGCTATCTGAAACGTGGAACCCCAAGGTTCTAACTTCTAACTGTGGACTGCTTTCTTGGCGAGGGCCCTTGCAACTCTGAGGTGGAGATTCCCAGTGGGGGTGGTGGGGACACATCAAAATGAGTTCAGGTATGGAGCAGGGGGGTCACGCCGTCCACCTATACTGATGGTGAGAGCGCCTTCGAAAGGAGCATATTCTCCTCACTTCACCCCCCACGTACAGACTGCTATTTTAATAAGCCAGTTGCGAAAGGGAGTGTGTCATAAACCTCAGGGTTGCTGAGATGGGGGAAAAAGATGGGAGGCTCTGCCTTGGAGTAAGCAAGTATTTCCCCACCGCCTGGCATTATAGGAAAGCTGCCTGGCCTGCTCCAGGCGGCCAGCCTGCTCCGGCAGGATCAGCGAGCCTAGGGTATAATCTTTGGCTTCATCCCTGCTGTGGTAGTTGGATAACAACGCCTGTGTTTCTCTTTAACCTTAGTTTCTGCCAACCTTAACTGAGAACACCAGTGAATGAATGGCTGTTTGCCGTCAAAAACAACATGTAAGGCTTAAGTCTGCCGAAGGATAGAAAGACTCTAAGCAGATAAATGCAAAATCCTCCACTTTGGGCCAAGAAATCAACTGCACATCTACAGAGAATGAAGCTGTGTCCAAACAGCAGCTCAATGAAATGGGTTCAGAGGTTTTATCCGCTAGTAGTTCAACAGATGTCAGTAAGGTGACTTTTCTTTAAATTGTGGACTCAGACCTGTAGCATCATCTAGATCAAGGAAGGAAAATAATTCTTCTGCACTCTGTGATTTGCTTAATCCAGGGCACCGTGCTAGAGACTGCCTTAAAGAGACCCAAACAGGTCTTATGGAAAATTGTTAAAGCGATTGGCAATACTTCACAATTTTTATTTTATTTTGAAGTTTATTTATTTTGGGGGAGAGAGAGAGAGCAGGGGAGGGGCAGAGACAGACACACACACACACAGAGAGAGAGAGAGAGAGAGAGAGAGAGAGAGAGAGGCAGAGAATCCCAAGCAGACTCCACACTGTCAGCATGGAGCCCGAGGCGGGGCTCAAATTCACAAACCGTGAGAGATCATGACCTGAGCCGAAATCAAGAGTCAGGTGCTGGGGCGCCTTGGTGGCTCAGTCGGTTAAGCGGCCGACTTCAGCTCAGGTCATGATCTCGCAGTCCGTGGGTTCGAGCCCCGCGTCAGGCTCTGTGCTGACAGCTCAGAGCCTGGAGCCTGTTTCAGATTCTGTGTCTCCCTCTCTCTGACCCTCCCCCGTTCATGCTCTGTCTCTCTCTGTCTCAAAAATAAATAAACGTTAAAAAAAAATTAAAAAATGAAAGAGTCAGGTGCTTAACTGACTGAGCCACCCAGGTGCCCCAGAATTGGCAATATATAGATTGAACCAGAAAAGACTTGGGAGGTGGGGAGGCATCCACAATGGTTGTCTTCTCGTGTTTGAAGAACTGTCCTGATAAGAAGGAACTAAATGTATATGCTGTAGCTCCAGAGCTCACAAGGAGGATCGGTGGGTGAAAAGCAGAGGGAAAATGACTTTGACTGAGAATGATAAAGAAATGTCTAATAGTTAGAAATGTCTAAAAATGGAAGGGGCTGGCCTTGGCGAGAACGAGTAGCTCTCGCTGGATGCATCCGAACAGTGGGAAGCTGCTGTTGACAGGCAGGCTATAAAAGGCATTATGCACCTTGCAAACACTTGAAGAAGGGGACTTCTGAAGCCTCTTTTGGCAACCCAGGAGAGAGCCTGGTAGTTGGGTGCAGCTGTTAACAGCATAGTGCAGGTGTCCATGGGTGCAAAAGAGGGTGGAGTCAAAATGTCAAGTTAACCCTTCTTTGGCCTTGTGAAAGCATTCCGTAACTATGCATCGCCTGGCAGTGCTGGTGGGGTTCACAGGCGGTTACCAAGGGTTTACATATTGCAGCATTTCCCTGCGGACCTCACGGAGGAAAACAATGGGCCTTGTTGCAAAGCCAGGTTTGGATTTCAAAGTTAAACTGAAGTTACCTCTGAGTACAATTAAAAAGGATACGTCAAAATTAAAACCATTGTTAGAATTAATCAAAGATTTAGAAAGGTAGAATGAACTCCAGAGCTGGAAATTACTGATTTAAACAATTGTTCTCACATTTTAAACCACATAATGAGCTAAAAATTATGAAGCCTCAGAGTATAGCTGTAAAGAGTAGTCTAAAACCGAAGTCAGAATGAAATGTTTTAGCTTTCAAAACTAAAAAGCAGAACAATTACTCCCTACAAAATGGTATAGGAAGAGGTTTCTGACCCCTGCTAATTGTTTTATTATTCTTCAGAGGGGCACTCTGGCAGCATTTCCCTGGGTTTTCAGTAATTACACTCCATTCAGTATCTGAAGAATTACAATAATTCCACACAGAATATACTCGTGCCCTTCCGATGCAAAGCCTTTACAGAAGTGAAAAAACAACTTACAGTAAATTAGCAGGAAAATTATCATAGTTACTGTTTATTTCAGGGATCCATATATCAGAGGCTAATTCTACATTGTATGTTACGTTTTCTTGGAGGTATTTGTAGTATATTCCACATGCTGACCAACAGACATGCTGGTTTTTAGGATCTTTTATGAAAATGACGTTCAAACTTTTCCGATTGCCTCTTTGTGTATGAGAAATTACCCAGTGCAGACGCATATCACTTAATGCTTGACAGAGTCCGCAAAACCTCAGTATTCAGCAGGCTGCGATCAGTGTTCACATACACTTGTAAAGCTTTGACTCTTCTGTGAGTTTTTTTTCCCTGCCAAATAAGTTGGGGTTTTGTTTGCTTGTCTGTTTTAACACTACAGAAGATTTCTCAGTCATTTTGTATACTTTGGCAAGCCAAGAGTCCATGAGAGAAGAAAGCAAGGACTAGAATTACATGGCCACTCAGAGATAAGAAAATCTCTTTCCCTGGCTGGAGCCTGATCAATTTTCTGCTCGTGTTAGAATTAATCCACCATCTCCGCGGGACCCCCTTTAGAGTCTGAGCAGCAAAGGTGTCCTGAGACAATATACAGAGTCTGGGGGTCCCAGCTGCTGTTCAAATACCATCAGCAAGAAATGTGCATACATTCTGGCTGAGAAATGGTCTCATGGATGTTTTTCCCCATGTTTCTGCCCTTCATATTTTTCCTCCTTTCTTCTTTTGTCTTAAACTAAGTTGAGTGCAGTATAAAAAATTCACTTGTAAGTCTTTATGGCAACCAAAACATTACAAAGAAACTGAGAGGATCACTTAATGACAAAATTAACAAAGGTTAAATAAGTTACCATCCATCCATAAAGTTGAATACCTACTCGTTTTTTAAAAATGCTTTAAAATGCAAGTGGCATGGAAAACAGTCACAATGCCATGTGAAAAAAATGTATATCACAACAGACATACATATGTAAAATATGACTTCAATTGTTTGAAAAATTTTTACTTACTTATTTTTAAAGCATTAGAAGGAATTGTACTAAAATATTAATGAAGTGACTCTGTGAGGTGTATTCTAAGCGACTTCTACTTTGCTCTTAACTTTTATTCATTTTCTCAAATGTGCACGCATTAGTGTTATGATCAGAAAGGAAGAAGGAGGAAGGAGAGAGGAAATCAGATAATTGAGATTAACATTAAAACACACACTTTGGCTGGAAGATTAGAAGGGTCAATAATGCACAGTGTTGAGAAAAATGTATAGGTAGAACATTTTGATTATATTCAGTCTAATCTAATGCCTCATTACTGAGTCCTGTTTCTTATGAGGCACTTGATAAACTAACCCTCTCCAAATCTCGGATAGTCACAAATTCGCTTACAAGTTCACAGTGACCTCTGGGAAGGGATGGTGAAAACGAGTCCTGAGGAGTAAGACACAGTCTGAGAAACAACAGACTGATTTTTATGTCAGAGGCACAAACAACTCAACTAGAATTATGCCATTAGTACTCCTCATCTGAGAAGTGCCTTGTATGTGTGACTATAGATGCCTCTTTCAAGTAATGAAACCTGTTCTACATCAACCAGCTGCCTCCAGATAGTCAATGTCTCAGAACAGAATGTTTTTCACGGGCTCAGGTGTTACTGAAATAAATCATGGTTTGGTTTCCTTTATGGGCTATACACTAAGCTTACTTGCATTTCATTCTTCCTTTTTTTCTCTATTCTTTTTAGCGCATGATTGCGAATACTGCCAGAACAGTGAGATACTGCAGGAGCCAGCCCTTCAGTAAGTTAAATGCTACCGTGTGCTGCAATCTAGATCTGGGTGATTAAGTCCTTTTTAATGAGGCTACCGAGACATTCTAGAAGTCTGGGTAGTATTTGATTGTGTCAGGGGCACTTTGGACCATGAATTCTCATGGGATAGAGGCCTTGAGTTGAAGGATTTTCTAGCTGTAGAACTAGAAACTAACCATAGAAATACTATTTTATGAATGAACTTAAAGAGAATAAATTTGCTCGTTCTAGTGTGACTAGAGACGACTAAGGCATGATCACCAACGAATCCTGCCTCAAAGCAACTCTTTATGACTCACTGCTTGATGTTGAGAAACTCACATCAATTCCTGATGACTCAGTTCTGTCGTTTATAAACTGGGAAAGATAATATTTATTGTCTCTTGGGGTGTTGCAAGAATGCATTAATGGGTATAACACATTTGTAAAAGGTCCCATAGCAGGAATTCATATTCTATTTCTAGTATTCTCAGGTGAATTTAAGATGTTCTTCCTAAATCTGAACATATAGCAAAATAACTGCTGCCATACAATGCTTTAATATAAAACCATTACCAATAATAAATAGCAACCTTAAACCGATGGGGATTAGGTTGCATCACAGAACCAGATCAGCTCACCAGACCAGTGCTGCTGTCTCCTGGGCTGGGACTTTGGGTGGGGGTGGAGCTTTGGCTCCCTCGAGCTGGGCTGGGAGTCAGAAGGTGGCCCCTATAAAAGTTCTTTGCTAAATTCATTGTATGAGTCACTTGAAGTCATTTGGCTCATTAAGCCAACATGATCATTTGAGATGGACGTGACTTTGAGGCTACCAGTACAGTCCCTTCCAATAAACCTTGTGCTAAAAGAGGCTAAAAGTTTCTCAATTTACTAACCAGAGCTGTCTTTACCCTCCCTAGCCCAGGACTGGCTCAAAGAGAGGGTTTGCTAACGCAGGATGCCAGAACTGAAAACTGCTCACTTTTTAATGTACAGAGGAGGAAAAAAATCTATGAAAAGTAATCTTTCCTTAGGGAGCAAGTAGCCCTTTAAAAATTTTACTCAAATGACTGTGCCTCCTCTTCCTTCCAAAATGGGAATAGTCTTGCATGTCGTCAACCGTTCCTGCGTGGATTCTGCAAGGATTAAAATGTCTCACATCTCTTCATCTAGTAGTTTACTGTATGTATAAAGACATGGTCTTAAAGCAGCCATACAAGTGAAATATGAGAATATATAAGTGATGTCAGTCTACAACAAGGCCTATGAACCCATGACCCTTTGGGGCTCTAGGAAATTCCTGAAATGAAACACAAAATTTCTGTGCCTGAGAGGGTTTGTAGCCTTGGGAAGGTTCTCAGTGAGATCGAAGAACTGTGATAGAATATGTTTTGTTCCATAAGCTTCTTTGGAAGTAAATCCTACATTCTCCTACATCTTCTCCTAGAAAAGTGGGGGTGGGCTGGGGGGATTTTATATATATGTGTATATATATGTGTACATATATATATATATATATATATATATATATACACACACAATATCCACTGCATATGTTGAAGTTATCAGTAACTGCTGGTAAACAACAGCTGCTCAGCTCTGAAGTCAACAGTCTATAGATAAAGCTATAGGAATAGATTTGTAAACATTGTGGGAATATGTACAATGTAATTACAGTATATTGTACATATAGAGTACACTGCCAGGGAAAAAGCGAGGAATTAAACACTGTGGTATTATTTATATGTGATAATTATACTGATGAGTTTCTTCCTAAAGCAAGTAGGGGCCTTTGTATTTTCTCTCTGCTATTCTGTGTTCAGACCTGCAACACTACCCTCCACCCCATATGCAGATGGCATTCTAACTGTCTTTGGGAGTGATGTCAGTGCCCTGCTTAGAAAAGAGCCCCCTACTGGTGATCCATGGGGCAGAGGTAGCCCATGGACTACAGCAGAAGTGTTGGGTCTACACAGAACATGTTTCCCCTTTTATTTGGAAATAATGTAGCCATTAAAAAATTCCAGGAAAGAAATCCAGACTTCTCATTTCTCTAGAAAAATAGGAAGTTCTGGCAACTCAGAATGCAGATTCCCAGACAGCAGCATCATGCGGGAGCTGAATAGTCACTTTCAAAGGGACCTGGGTTTCCAGTTCACCACTGTCAGATTTGGCCTTCCTCACCCATATATATTCTCTGCAGAGGGCTCTGGACACTTATTTGATTCTTCTTTCAGCCTGGTTTTGGAGAAATCTGTGAACTTCAGATGGCTCCATGGCTTACATGCTTGGGGAAGTAGGTGAGAACAGAATAGTAATTGGGATTTCCGAACAAGTAGCATCAGGAAATCGAAGGTCTAGCAGAAGTTATGACTTCAGCGCATGAGCTGAGCTTTTCCTTACACGTGAACAGTCTCGAAGAGCACACATCTATGCAGTGATACTGTATACTCTTTGCAAGTAACAAGGAGAGTCAGATTTATTAATCTCACTGGCTTGCTTCAGTTCAGCCCAGGTGTTAAGCACTTTTGTTAGGAGCTACTGAAAACTATGTCTTGGGGCACCTGGGTGGCTCAGTCAGTTAAGCGTCCTACTCTTGGATTCCGCTCGGGTCATGATCTCATGGTTTGTGAGTTCGAGCCCCACATCAGGCTCTGTCCTATCAGCTTGAGATTCTCTTTCTTCCTCTCTCCTCCCTTCCCACTCTCTCTCTCTCTCTGTCGAAAATAAATAAATAATACTTTTAAAAAAAGAAAAAAACTACGTCTTTTGCCATTAGTCCTTGTCTGTATCAAAGGGAGAAGAGAGCTGAGTGTGAGACACAGGTGGGATGGAAAGAGGAAGCAATTTTTAATGTATAACCAGGGGCTATCAGGGGATGCTTTCACTTTAATTTGGTGCCATTTTTTTTACAACAAAGGAAAATTACCAAAATAGGTGATTCCAGAGAAGAAAAGGGTAGGAGAGAGGAGATGGAATATCCCAGTGGAAACATTTCAATGAATATGGTATGTTGAAAGGTTTCAATGGAAACTTTGAATCCATGGTAAATGTAACAAATAATTGGAGAAAATAAAGCTGTATCTTATATGCATATATTACACAATGCCAATTTGCTCTCTTCTCTTTCAACAGATCCTGATGCAGCTCAAGCTAATAAGAACCATCAGGATGTCCGGAGTTATGTCCGGCAATTAAATGTGATTGACAACCAGAGAACTTTATCACAGATGTCACACAGATTAGAGCCTCGTCGACCGTAGACATTTAAAGTGCCCAGAGCAATGGTTTGCCTCCAGTCCACAGTCTTTCAAAAAATGCCATTTATGCCACTACTGACTGTATTGTCACTAGAAAATTCTACAAAACAAGCAGAAACGCACCCTGAGACATGTCAGGGCTGCAGCGTACCAGCGTCATAGTAAGAGAAGAAATTCTTTGACTTGCATAAAGCTTTCACACTCTAGCATAGGAATCTCCAATTTGTAGTCACACTATTTTATTTCCAATTGTGCCATCCTCTTTGCTGAAACATAAATTAAGTCCCAATGATAATGGTAGAAACACCATTGTCAGGAGACATATCAAGCCCCTGACAGTTTTTCTCAGAGAGTTGGCTGAGTGAGATGTGCTACAAATGCTGTGGTGGTATAGTTTCACAATTTTATCTCAACCTTGATTTTGGAGCATGGGGGTCTTGGAAGGTGTTGAGGAATCACATAAATCCAAACCATAACTTGTATTCTAGCATCTTCATAGTCTTACCTCTGAAGGAATTGAACCCAACCACATTACTATAAAACATTATGGCTATTGATGTAATTTAGGGAGGACTGGTCCATAATTTCTGGATGATATATAGAATAATATTTATGTTTACAATGTAACTTTTTTAAACTCACAAATCAGGATTACATACATAAGAATTCCACTAAGAAACTCCAAGGTTCTAAAAATTGCCAGCGTTAAGATAAGAAAAGAACATTTCAAAAGAGCACAATATGCACAAAACATTTTTCAAAATTAAAATATTTTCCTGGGCATTAAAAATCTTTACTATTGGCTAATTATTGTTACTGACTAAAAAAAACACATATTTTCTGGACTTAAATGTTATTACAGATATCTTAATTTTCAGCAATTGTTTTGCACTTTCAAATAGATTGTAAATAGTTCATTCAATCAATGGTATAGAGTTATTTATTTGCTATATAATAGATATTGTGCCAAATGATTACTTTTTATTTATTTTATTTAGTATGTAATTTTGGAGTACATTTTTTCCTCTTTTCACAATTAGGCTACATTTAATGTGTAGGAATTGTATGTATGTATATCTTCTGTAAATAACAGTATCTTCATTAAATATAATTGTTGACAAGAAAAGGTTGTGCTGTTCTCAGTTCCTATAATATGGGAGGGGTAAGCATTTGGTATGGTGGGGACTCAGATTTTTTTTAATTGAAATAAAATTCACATGAGGGGCGCCTGGGTGGCGCAGTCGGTTAAGCGTCCGACTTCAACCAGGTCATGATCTCGTGGTCCGTGAGTTCGAGCCCCGCGTCGGGCTCTGGGCTGATGGCTCAGAGCCTGGAGCCTGCTTCCGATTCTGTGTCTCCCTCTCTATCTGCCCCTCCCCCGTTCATGCTCTGTCTCTCTCTGTCCCAAAAATAAATAAACGTTGAAAAAAAATTTTTTTTGAAATAAAATTCACATGCTATAAAAATCACCCTCTTAAAAGTGTAAAATTCAGTGGCTTTTAGTATATTCACAAGGTAGTTCAACCATCGTCACTAATTCCAGAACATTCCCCTCATTCCTAAGAGAGAGCACATGTTCATTAGCAGACACACCTCATCCCCTCTCTCCCAGTCTCTGGAAACCACTATCTGCTTTCTGTCTCTGGATTTACCTATTGTGCACATTTTGTGTAACTGGAATTGTATGATATGTAGCCTTCTATATCTGATTTCTTTCACCTGGCATACCATTTTCAAGGTTCATCCATGCCATAGCATGTATCCGCACTTCATTTCTTTCTATGGCTGAATACTATTCACTTATATGAATATACCACTTGTCAGTTGATGGACACTTGAGTCATTCCGCTTTTGGGCTATTAGCCCCTATGAAACGGCTCTCGATTTTAGAGCTGCCTGATATGGGGCCTCATACCATGTCTCAGTGATTCAAGCACTTAGTAAATATTTGATGAAGAGATTTCTAAAATTCTTTAAAGCTCAAATATGTCTCTATTTTTCATGTTAGCATTTTCCAGCGTGTGTTTCAGGCTAGACTGGTCTCACAAGTTCACAAACTGTTCCTCCAAAAACAGACCCACGACTGCAAAGCAAAAGCACAAAACCAAGACGGTATCTTCAGATAAATTTAGGAACCACTGCATAATTACCCCATTCTTAGAAATGATTCCCAATGTTCATTAACATATTAAAGAGTCTGAGAAGTCCTGCTGTAATCCCTCCTAACATCTCACAGTGGACGTTCACTTTGAGAAATGCTAAAGCAGGCAAATGCCTTTCTGTGTTCATTTATATCATAGTTCAAGGTCCCCAGGGGAGTTGTTTTATGCAGTGTTCTCCCTCCTGCCTAGTGGAGCATAGTGTCTGGAATTTACTAGAGAATGTTTTTAAAAAGCCACTGAATAAATTTTCTTGATGTCTTTGTTGCTCAGCATTTCACTATCTCGTAGACCTCAATATTGGCTACAAATTTTCACCATTATATAGTTTTCCCTTTCTAGATAATTTTGAAAGCTGAGAGATGAAGCCGATAGCCGGTCCCTTGGGCATTTTTGCTCATTTACTCTTCTTTACTCCTACCTCAGTTAAAAGCTGGTATCCTGGGGCGCCTGGGTGGCTTAGTCAGTTAAGCATTGGACTCTTGATTTCAACTCAAGTCATGATCTCACAGTTCGTGAGTTCAAGCCCCGTGTTGGGCTCTGTGCTGACAGCGTGGAGCCTGCTTAGGATTCTGTCTCCTCTCTCTGCCCCTCCCCTGCTTGCTCTCTGTAACTTTCTCAAAATAAATAAAAATAAATTTTAAAAAAAAGCTGGAATCCTATGTCTGACAGCCTCCTTCCCTCAATTTCATCATGACTGACACCTTTTGACATTTTAATTTAGTTTCAACATGATTCAAAATTGATACATATCCCCCAATGTATATTCCTCTTAGTCTTCCAAATGAGAATAACTACTGCTGTACTTAATAAAGATAAGAGATTTTTAATTATGCCTGGGTTCTTGGAAAAGGCATTAAATGCTGTTATTCCAAGTAGCAATGGCAAAGTAAAAGAATTAACGCTCTAAAAATGGACAGTAGCCAGGCAACCTTTCCTGAAGCAGGAGATGCAGTTAATATTTCAAAACTTGCAAACAAGCCAAAAGAAAATGAGAGGCCTACAGGGTCACAAGAAGGATAATGAGATTTGCTGTAGGACATGAAAAAGAAAAAAGAATGTTTTTACCAAAAACACCTGTAGAAAATTATACATTTGAGTGTTTAACATACCTGCTTAACAAGGTCACTAGACTGTACAGGAGCTAAGCTTTTCCAGCAACTTTTGAATACTTTGCAGGTTAAATAGATTTCTCCTGAGTTCAGTGGCTTTTCTTCTTAAATTTTTTTTCATTTATTTATTTTTGAGAGACAGAGAGAGACAGAGCTTGAGCAGGGGAGGGGCAGAGAGAGAAAGACACAGAATCAGAAGCAGGCTCCAGGCTCTGAGCTATCAGCACAGAGCCTGACGTGGGGCAGGAACCCACGAACTGTGAAATCATGACCTGAGCCAAAGTCGGATGCTTAACCAACTGAGCCACCCAGGCGCCCCCATTTCTTCTTAAATATGAATGCAGATCAATGACCACCAGTGTGAGAAAATCAAATGTATTCTGGTTTCAAAATGTGCTTATAATTTTTTTTTAAAAATCAGCATAGATATGCAATGTGGTAAAAATGAACCCCTACCTACCGTCAATAGGTTTCCTTTTACTGTCAATCTAAAATGTATTACATTTCTTGCTTTGGAATGATCTTAATTTTCTCTATTTGTTTTAGGTTAGGGAGGAAGAATTTCCTCTGCCCTTCAAGATTCTTCTAGCTGGACTAAGAATCAAATTGACACGAGACAGATTAACAGGAGAAAATCAAATTTAATAGCATACTCATGGGAAATCCCCACACAGACATGGAAATTTTAAAGATGGGCAAAATGAGGTATATATATCATCTTGAACTAAGGAGAAGGGAATAGGGGGCCAAGTCTTCAAAGGGAAGAAATGCAATCTTCAGAAAGAATGAAAAGAAGTCAATGTTTGGTAAACAAGTGTTTGCTGGGCCACTCAGAAACAATGGGACAAAGAGAGGACTTTGATCAAACAGGTCTTGCTAGGTTCCTCCTTCTCTACAGTACCTAGTTCATATTATACTGTAGTTACGTACGGTGATAGCTCTCTTCCTGGAGCAGGTCCTCTATCTAAATTCTTTTATGCAATTGAGAGAGGAAGTAAAGAGCTTTTCCTGAATCTGCTGGGGTTTGATGCTTTTTAACTCAAATGATCTTCATGCCAAAGTGGCCCATCTTGGGCAGCTTACCCTTGAGCCCTACACCTGCATCCAGAACAGCATGGTGTTGGATGGGCAAGTCACTTCTAAACTGACTTATAAACATTTAACTTAATTTGAAGAGACCTTAACTTAATTAGACTCCGTTAGTTATCTTTCTATTCACTCGCTCATTAGCAAATAATGGTCAAGGGGCTTACTGCGTGCCAGGCCCTCTATGAGCTCAGGATTCAATGGTGAGAAAAACTAGAGGGTTCCTGTTCTCCTGGAGCTTATCACCTAGCAGGGAAGACAGAAGATTAATCAAATAATCGAACAAATAATATAAGCACGCTTCCAGGGAAGGATATGGTGTTGCAAGGACCTGTCATAGGGGATCTAACCTGACCTGAGGTGAGGAAATGTTTCCTGTGGAAGAGACAGTAGGCGCATACTCTGAAGAATGGAGATGCTAACTAAGCAGAGAGAGAAGAACATGTTCAAGCAGGAATAATCTCGGCAGTGTGAAGGGCGGGAAGGTCACGGTGGCAGAGCTGAGGGAGCGCTGGTGAGCATTCCCAGATGTGGCTCAGAGCTGCAAAGCCTCCAGGCCTTTTCAAGGAACCTCGTCTTTTACCAAGAGCAGTGAGAAGCCATTGAAGTAATTGAGGCAGGGGTTGGCGTTCCTAATGGTAGCCCTTGGAGGGCAGGGTCATGGCTTCATGGCACTACATGGCAGAGACAACGTGGTGTCATCCTTGATTCCTTAATGACTACTTTATGCAGGCCGAAAGGTAAGGCAGGAGGAACCGTGGATAATGGCAAATATCAAAAGCAGTCACGGACCTGGACACTCACACAGAGTCACGCCATCCTTCCTCCTGACTTAGTGCGCACTGAACCGCTTTTTACTTCTTTTGCTGCAAAATAGACACACTATAAAATTTACCATGTTAACCCTTTACAAGTGTACAATTCAATGGTATAAGGTCATTCACATTGTTGTGCCACTGTCACCAGTATCCTTCTCCAAACCTTTTTCATCAACCGAAACTGAAACTATCCATTGCACGGTCATTTCATACTCTCCTCCCCCAGCCCCCAGTAAGCACAAGCCCACATTCTGTCTCCATGGATTTAGAGGTTGCCTCGCATAAAGGGAATCACACAATGTTTGTTCTTTTGTCTCTGGCTTGTTTCACTTAGCATTATGTTCTCAGGGTTTATCCATGTTGTAGCATGTGTCAGAACCTTCTTCCTTCTTAAGGATGAAAAAGATTGCATTTCATGTGTATGCCACATTTTGCTTATCTATTCATCTGTCATTTGGTTTGGATGAATCTTTTTTGGCATTGTGAATAATGCTGCTGTGAACATGGGTATACAAATATCTGTTTGAATCCCAGCTCTCAACTCTTTGGATATGTACCTAGAAGTGGAATTGATGAACTGTATGGGAATTCGTGTCTAATTTTTTGAGGAACTGTCATGCTGTGTTCCACAATCGCTGCACCATTTTATAGGCTACATCTGACATAGCCCATGTCTACCTATGTCACTTCCTTGGAGACCAAGGCTGCCGATGTATGGCATGAATTCTGGGAAGAGCAGTGGCCAGGGCACCCAGGACTCAGTACGTGGGTATCCAAGCATTGATCAGGAAGCTTCCATTTGTCACGATGCCCTCCCTAAAGCCCCCTCCTTTAAGCCCCATCATAGGCCATGAGGCAGTGACAGACCCAGAACTGTGGACTGTCCCTGCTTCTTTCTTGGTAATCATGGCAGATTACCATTGCCTATTGCTCGACGCTGAAGGACTAGAGGAAATGTTATTAACCCCAAGAGAATAAGGGCATGGGAATGGGAAAAGTGTCTGCCTTGCTTCAGCTCCTTTGCACATGCTTATCCAGCAGCTAGGGAAGGTCAAGGAGGATGCTACAGGAAGCCAGCATTTTTGTTCTTAGGGCAATTTAAATCTGGAAAGACTGGGACCAAAGGCCTGCTATAAAGGGAAGTGAGCACAAGGCACTGCGACCTCAGGGGCACTGGTGTGGGAGGCCCTCCAGATCTGGGGAAGAGAGAGAGGCTGGGGCCAGGGCATGGGAGAGCTGTTTGATTCTGCAATAGTCCCCTCTCTTCAACCAGCAGGGAGGGTTCAGATTCTTCCCTGGCAGGGTGAATCAGAAAGAGTGGAAATTCTACAGTAGGAGGACCAACACAAGAGAACAATTGGAACAAAAGTTGGCATAAAAGTCTTCGGAATGGGTTTTGGCAGCACCTGAGACTAGAAGAGGATTGGAGGACCCTCATGAAGTCTCCATCCATCCATCCATTTATTATTTATTTGTTTGTAATGTTTATTTATTTATTTTGAGAGAGAGAGAGAGAGAGAGAGAGAGAGAGAGAGAGGCAGAGAGAGATCCCAAGCAGGCTTTGTGCTCTTAGCACAGAGTGTGACACAGGGCTCAAATTCATGAATGGTTAGATCATGACCTGAGCCGAAATCAAGAGTTGGACACTTAACCGACTGAGCCGCCCAGGCACCCTAGTCTCCATCCATTTAATTGAAGGCAGGTGGCAAGAGTCTCTAGCATGATCACAACAGACACCTGGCAGGAATGGAGTACAATTGATGGTTCCAGTAAGAGTCCTGACATTTCAGGGCAGAGAGACAGAGTCGAATGGTTCAGTCTTCCCAGTGAGGAGAGGGGCTCAAGGTGAGGAGACACAGCAGCTCTGTGGTAGAAAGATTCTGCACCAGCCAAGATGAAGCAGCTTTAGAAGGATAGGGAATGAGGTGGTTCATTCCCGTTGTGGAAAGATAAACCATACCGGCAAGTATATCGGTTGTTGTGTGTATATTAGACAGGGTTCTCCAGAGAAACAGCACCAGTGAAATGTATGTATATGTGGAAGGAGATTTATTTTGAGGAGCTGGCTCACACAACTGTGGAGACTGGAGACTCCAAAATCTGCAGTGTGGGCCAGCAGGTTGGAGACACAGGAGAACCGATGGTGCAGACAAAGTCCAACCAGTGTGCTGGAAAATTTCCTCCTGCTTGAGGAGGCCAGGCTTCTTGCTCCGTTCAGGTCTTCAACTGATCGGATGAGGCCCACTCAATGATTAAGGGCTTTCTCCTTCCTCAAAGTTCACCAATTTAAACGTTTATCTCATCCAAAAACATCTTCTAAGTTCACACAGAAAATAAACCGTTGCCCTGTGTAACAAATCTCCCCCAAATTAGTGCCTTAAAACAACGACAACGATTCTACGGTGAAACTGGGTAGTTCCACCAATCTGGGCCAGGCCTGGTGGATCAGGTTGTGGCTCAGTCACACACCTGCAGGGGGCTTGTATAGGCCGGCCTCAGACGGAATGGGTTCATCTCTGCTCCACACGGCCTCGCATCCTCCAGCAGCCTAGCCTGCGCTCACTTGTCAGTGGGGAAGGGTTCCCAGGGAGCAAGCAGGTAAGCAAGAGCTCTCGCGTCCCAGGCTCAGAACGGGCTCACCATCACCAACACTCTGCTGGCCACAGTGGGTCAGGAGGACAGCCAAGATTCAAAGGGCAGAGAAATAATTCTGTCTCTAGATGTGCCAGAGACACATCTAGAGACAGATGTCTCTAGAGACATCTAGATGTCTCTAGACAGATGTCATCTAGAGACAGATGTCTTCCAAGTCCCATCACAAAAACTGGATACAGGGAAAGGAAAACTTGTACCCTTGTCACCAATGGTCTACTAGAGTGAGGCTAGCACAAGTCGCGACTGTCTGGAAGGTACACTGCTCTTGTTTGTGGAGAGTTTTTTGGGACCTGGTGCCGCCAGGTGTTTTTTGTTTTTTGGGGGGTTTTTGGTCTTGTTTTGTTTTTATTTCTTTAAAGTTTTATTTATTTATTTATTTATTTATTTATTTTGAGAGAGAGAATGAGCAGGGGAAGGGTAGAGCGGGGGGGAGGGAGAATCCCAAGGAGGCCCTGTGCTGTCAGCGCAGAATCCGATGCGGGGCTCAAACTCACAAACTGTGAGAACATGACCTGAACCAAAATCAAAAGTCAGCCGCTTAACCGACCGAGCCACCCAGGTGCCCCTGGGGCTGCCAGGTGTTTAAAGTGCTTCCCTAGGGTGAATCTAACTCTTGGGGAAGGAACATGGAATATCAAAAAGATAATAGGCTTTAAAATCAGACGGATCTGGATTTGACTCAGCACCTTCACGTGTGTTAGGAAAAGAGGCAACCCTTGCCTCCGGCTGCCACCGCCCCACTGGAGACTTCCTCTCCCACCATGCTTCCTTGTGTGTGCCACAGCTTGCACCACTATCCGCGGTCGGTCTCAGCTGTGAACATGGGCCGATGTATTTAACCTCTGAGCTCCAACTTCCACATCTGCTAAGGGGAGTCATAATACCTTCCTCACAAAGGCTGTGTGAGGCTTCAGTGAGTTAAGGTATATAAAGCACCTAGCATACTGAGTGCTTGGTGCTCAAGAAGTATCAGTGCCTTTCCTGCCTCTCTGCTATACTGACAGGCAATAGTGAAGAGAACTTCAGAACATTCAAGGACACCTGAGAGTCTTCAGCCAAAACAATCACGAAAGGATGGAAAGGTGAAGAAACTTACATGGCAGCGTTGAGCCATTGAAACTGACTTGAGGGGCACCTGGGTGGCTCAGTCGGTTAAGCGGCCTACTCTTGATTTCGGCTCAGGTCATGATCTCATGGTTCATGAGTTTGAGCCCCACATCGGGCCCTGCCTTCACTGCATGGAGCCTGCTTTGGATCCTCTGTTCTCCTCTTTCTGCCCTCCCCCCCCCCCCACCTCTCTGTCTCTGTCTCTCTCTCAAAAGTAAATAACGTTAAAAAGTTTGTTTTCGTTTTTTTTTTTTTTAAGAAAAGAAATTGACTTGAGGGAAGGGGCAATTTGAGAGGCATGGCCTTTACCCTCAACCTTTGTCCTTTACCCCAACTTATACCAATTTCAAAATGTTCTTGCTGGAATAATTGAAACAGGATACCGCTATCTTGAATGGACCCATCTTAAAAGTTATTTGCAATGGACTAGAAAACATTCCAAATTACCGAGTGAAAGAAGGGAGAGGTGAAAAGACTCGGGCTTCTTACCAATGGATAAAATGTTCATGCGTGAAAGAGTAGATCAGAAGCTCCGCCCAGTGTGACACAAGCCATACACAGATCACACTAGGAGTTAGATTTTAACCTAACTTGAGTGTTCATTTACGTGTTCAGTCCACATCACCTCAAAACGATTATATGCTGTTATGAGGTTCCTCCTAAGAAAGGAGTTCTTCATTGGTAGTTCTAATCTTCCGTCACTTGATGCTCGCAGATCGTTATAAACTCTATTTGTATTTGTGGCTTAAATTGAAGGTATGAGCCAAAGTGTACGCTAAATTAGGGATTATTGCTTATGGCACTCTATGTGAGCCAGGTGATGCTAGGTCCTTTTAATTAAGACTGTGTTTTCAATAACAACACAAGCAAATGAATAACATTAAGTCAACATTGAAAGGCTTGCATGGGAGAGGATTGTGGGAATAACTGAGATACACAGTTGTATTATAAGCCTCATGTACAGAGTTCACTTACACATTAGAAAAAAAAAATCTTTGGAGCAACTAAATAAAGTCTGTAACACAGGGCAGGGAAATCTTTTGAGCACCAAGAGAAAGTGATTGCTGGAGGGGGGAAGAGGAAATTCTATACTTCCATTTAAAATGAGAATAAAAGTCAGATTAGTAAGGAAGATAGAGTTGTAAATACAAAGCTCTCTGAATTCTGACTTCAGAAGAGACTTTTCTGGGATATATTGGTTCAGTAATCAATGCTTTTCACCTGTCACTTCACCTGCCATTTTTTGAATACCTACTATATGCCAAATACATGCACACAGCATTTTCTTCTAAATACCTGTGAGATGAATAGTCTTACTGTTTTATGCATGGGGAAACACTGAGAGAAATTATCTTGCTCAAGGTCACATGCTTAAATTACAGCAGAGTTGGGGTTTGAAACCAAGTATAATCTGCTTCCAAAGCATATGTTGTTAACTATGAGGCCATACTGTCTGCCTCTTTTTTTCGTCCCCACGAGAACTGATTATTGAGGCTTTTGAGGCCACAAACTAAAAAATAACAGAAAAGGGTTTAGGAACGAAAGCATGAGATTTATTTTGCCAAAATATTGTAAGTGGAGTTTAGACAAGAGATTTGGGTCTATTTTTCTCTAAAGTTTGTCTTCAAAACAGAACTCTGTGTGTGGCCCTCACACTTCATATATCTGCCATGGGAAATCTTTAATTTCACAGGATATTATAACATTTCTCTATATTTGCCATAAAGAATCCACTCATATTCAGGAAAGGGCTTCTGTTGTATTTGAAACACTTTATCTCTTAAGCTGAGCGGTTGTCTTCATTCATGTTTTCATATTATTCTCTATGTCTTATTTCATTAAAATCAAGTCCTGAAATTTGAGGGATGTAGATTTACTTGAATATTTTGTAGAAAAGATGGAGAAGGGGGTTTTATTACAGAGTCCCATAGTATTGGATTTAAATATATCTCCACAGGACATATCTTGTCTTCCAAATCTTTCTTCTTTGCTGCCAGTCATATGGTCTCCTCTGTCCACTCCTGGTTCCCCACCCCTCTAGTTTGCAGATCATCCTTGGGGACCCAAAGTCATGTTTTCTTTTGTATGCACATCAGCTTAATTTTCTCATAGCCCTAGTTCCAAACATGAAAATCTCCACTCCGACCGAGGACGAAGATATTGTTTGTCCTCAGCAAACAGAAGACCCTCCTGTTATAGGGTCATTCTCTTTATTTTTAATTTTTTTAATGTTTATTCATTTTTGAGAGAGAGAGAGACCGAGTGGAAGTGAGAGAGGGGCAGAGAGAGCGGGAGACACAGAATCCGAAACAGGCTCCAGGCTCTGAGCCGTCAGCACAGAGCCCGACAGGGGGCTGGAACCCACGAACCATGAGATCATGACCTGAGCCGAAGTCGGACGCTCAGCCGACTGAGCCACCCAGGCCCAGGGTCATTCTCTTTAGAGGGGTAGTATAAAAGACAAAACAAACAAACAAAAACACCTTTTGTAAAATTGTTATAATAGAGAAAATAGTCTTATTTAAAACCAAAACTAGCTAAGCTCCTTCTGCCTCCTAAAGGTGAATGTCATAATTCATACTGGGAAAAGTAAATCTCTCCCCTCTCACTTTCGATTTCAGAAACCAGTGGGAGAAGAAAGAAGGAGCGACTGAAACATCAGTCTTCTGCAATTCTGCTGTGCCCTAGCACACATTCAACACGGACATACATTCACAGCAATAGGAGCCTACCAAATCATTACATTTCCATGCGGATAAATTTCCAGAATGCACATTGGTGTCACTCTTCCTTTGTCTTAAAATCCCCTAAGTCCTAATAAGCTTAGGGAATAGTTTTTCCCTGCTGTTCTTGACAAGTCCTCAGAGGCTGCAATGATATTTTCAATGCACTTCAAAATATCAAAGGACTTCTACCAATTCCGAATTTTTTCCTGACCTTTACCATCTTGATAACTAGATGCTCAAGTTGTAGCAAACATTTCATTTAACTGTTCATTGGGGCTACTCTTCCTGGGTATTCTTCCTGGCTATGCGTCCAGCACTTTCTCTCATATTTTGTCACTAGCTATCATGAGTTATAACTTCACAAAATGAGAAAGAACAAGTCCAAGGCATGATAGCACTAATTCTAGTGTACTGGCTGAGTCAACTATGAAAATACCCTGAAGCAAGCCTGCCAATCAACGTGTCCCTCTATGTACTTGAGATTCCCATGGAATCTTCCTATTCAGGGAAGTGTCCTATAGGAGAAAAATCTACTTCACAATAGCAGGGAAAATCCATGCCAGCTACTTAATAGTCAACAAAATTTTTAATTCTTAAATATAACTAGAGATATCCAAGAAAACTAGTACCATAAGAGAGAAAAATAACGGGAAATAAAGAGAAAAAACTGACTCCAGAGGAAACAGAAATAATTCAGTAACTGAATAATAATAATAATAGTAGTAGTAGTAATGATAGCAAATATTTAGAATGTGGAACATGACTAATAGTAATAAGAATAATACATAGTTTTACTGAACACTAATTCTGAACCAGGTCCTGGTTTAAACACTATATATATATATATTTACTTATTTAATCCAAACATACACACACACAAACAAACCCTATTATGGTCCCAATTTTACAGATGAAGAAACCAAGGCTCAGAGAGGCTGAATAAAATACCCAAGGTCACACAGGTCATAAGGAGCATACCTCAGCCCCGGTCTATTTAATTCCCAAGCCCATGTTCTTTGTCCCTATGCCATATTGCATTGAGAAGCTTCATCATTGAGTTTTAGATACTTTGAAGTCGTCACTAACATCTGTCTCAAGGGATCCATCAAGTTATCAAGTTCTCATATACTAAGACCACTCAAGTTCCAAACTTGATTTGCCTAAGAGTCTGGGAAAGGGTGAGAGCTTGAATTTGATCCCCATCTACATACACATTAGAGATAAGACTACCGAAGTAAAAACTACGACTTTGAGAATACCTATAAGCTTCATTCATAGGATGTTAACACTAAATCTTGTTGTATCTAGATCCCTTGGGACCAGTAATAATCTGAATCATCTGGAGATACATCTGATGCAACTTCCCTCAGAGTCTGGGGATGTTTGTTATAGATCACAAGCTGTATAATCTAACACACTGAAACTTGTTAGAGGGGTTTATGCAACTAAAAATGGAAAGTGGAAAAACGATGCAGATAAACTGGTTGTATAGACAAGCCAAGGTTGGTTAAGGGAGACTGAAGTTTGATTACTCAAAGGAAATAATTCAGTAGGATTTTGCAAACCTGACATGATTATTTTGAAATGTTTGCCTTAACAGTTTGGTAAGGTTTACTTTGTATTAGTAAAGTAAAACACTAAGACAATGATCCAGCTTTTCAACTCTTTTACTTTTGCCTGATATCCAGGGGTAAGGAGAACTGTGATATGTAGGAACATGAAGATTAATCTCATGCATAATGATTTAAAATTGCAATATGTGAACGTAAGTACTGAAATAAGTGGCATGTAGGAGGCCTCAGCTCATTGAAAATGAACACTGGTGCAATGGAAGGCCTAATAAGTAAGATGATGTGTGACATAAAAGGAAGCAAAGACTTAATGAACCTCTTTCTCTGATTTGAAGGTAACATGTCTAAGCCTATTATAAAAAACAAAGTCACCCCAGATTCTCTACGAGTCAGGGAGTCAGTGAGTAGATTTGTAAGAAAAGAAAATATGTACACACACTGACTCTAATATATATATTATCTTATCCTATATATATTTAATATGTGAATGCAATATATATATGTGTGTGTGTATATATATATATATATATATATGTAGGCATTCTCTTGCTCAAAAAAAGATCTAGAATCTGTCTCTTTTTAGAACACTGATATTACACATAGGAAAATAAAATATTACTGTTTTAATTTTTTCATGTAGAATATTTCTTGTATCAGCGGAAGAATATCCACTGAGAAAAAAGGCTTAATTTCCTTTTATAAATAGCTGTGGATTAGAGTACATCAATAGTTCTCTGCTATTGCTGTGCGTTTAAAGCCAAGATGATGACTGTATTGAAAAAGAGGGAAGAGAAAATCAATAGATTATTGCTTCAATGGAGCTCACAACAGTGCTGATTAGAGAACACAAATGGATTGCATAATAGTAAAATAACTATAAATTGGGGATGGATTTAAGCCTATGTTAAGACCATTCTTAACTGCATTGTATCTTTAGAAAACATGCATTGAAATTACAACAGCAAATTAAATCTATTCGACCGCAAAATTTAATACATAAGAAATAGCATTTATTAATGATCTGGAAGAGGGAGTAAATAGCATGTTAATGAAATTTGCAGATGATACTAAATTGGAAGGTGTTACAAACAACAATGTGGACAGGAGTTTAATACAAATGGACCTTTAAAAGTTAGGGAAAGCCAATGGGAGCAAAAAAAAAAAAAAGGCACACAGAACTTAGAAAAATATTCACTGAAAAAATTTCAACTTGAGAAACAATAATATAAAAGAAGTGTGGATGGAAAAGTGACTTTGAAATTTGATCAGGATTTCTGATTTTAATAAACTAGTTAATCTACTCTTGAGAGGTCCTAGACCAACTACTAGGAAAGAATCATTCCTTTACCCCTCCATCCCCTCTATAGGCAGACCAGAAGAACTATATTGCTCACTTGCAGGCCTTTGGAAGGTAAACGAAATGAAGAAAAAGAGACCAGGTAAAATTGTTTTTAAAAATTGCATATTGAAGACAAAGGAATAAGTAGTAAATAGGGAAGATACATGATTACATATTGGTATCATCATCTAATAGTGTTTACAATGAAGAGGGGCCATGAAAAATCTACAGATGCTTGAAAATTTTATATAAAAGCTGGTTGATGTCACTTGATTGTTTAAGAGCATTTATTCATTGGAACTAATAATTACCATATGAAATATAAGTCTTGCTTTTCCAGATATCAACAAATGAAAGAGTTTTCCTTCTCAATCACAGGTGCCCAAACCCAACAAATTTGTGATATGCTGAATGTCTTATGGGAAAATATCATTGGTCTTCCTAGAATGTCTGGACATTTAATTTTCAATTTGCTTTATCTAGAAAAATGGCAAGATGGGTTACCTGGAAGCTCTGGAGACACTAAGAAACTGAGTAATGTGTCTCTAATGTCCTACCAGCTCACCCGGGGCTAACCAATAGGTATCTGGGGATGAAAGCTTGGGTCTGCTTATTGAATCTGTTAAAGCAGAACCCTCATTTTCAGAAACATGACTATTTTCATAACACTTTCTGTTTCCCTTAAGATTTCATCTTCTCCTTGAGTGGAATCTGCCACTGCCACGTGTGATGGAGGGAGGAGAGAGTATTCCTGGTGGCCAGGTGTGATGCCGAGAGTGAGAAGTGATGGAGGAAAACCCAGGGTAGGAGGTGGAGGTGCTGGGAGAGGGGCAGCGCCAGGCGCATGAAGATGGGGATAACGTTGGTGAGGAAAATCTGGATTAGGTCATGTGCCCTGAGGATCTTGGACTTGATTTAGCAGTCAGTGAGGTGTCAGCAAAAGTGGCTGAGTAAAGGTTTTTGAGTTTTGATATGATTCTTCTGTAGACTGTATTAGATATTCCTTCCAAATACATGTTATTCCCTAATTAGATAGGCACTCCTCCGGGAGTACAGAGAAGTTGGACAGGGCAGGATAGAGAACAAAAGGCCAGCAATATACCATTAGAAAGCCTTTGTAAGGGAACACTGTACCCTAAGTGACACCAGTATTTCTGGAGTGTACCTTTGAAGCTGTTGTCCATCTGACAGCAATTTACTGTATTATGTTGTCACTAAAATCCCTTTCTGATTTTGTATGTTTCACTGAAGAAGTCCTCATTGTCCTCCGTGATTCCAGCAGAGAAGACTAGGTTTGTCTGGTACGTCTTGATTTCAATGAATCCATGCCGGTTCTTGGTGTTCACATTCAAAGCAATTACCAGCTCTTCATTGAATCCTGGCATTTAATAATAACTCTAGGACTTTGCCAGAAAATCATATCAACTGTTACATATTTGGGGAAGAAGCGTATGAGTTTCTTGCAGTAAAGTAGGGCTAAGGGCCAACAGGAGAGATGGTGAGGCCCAATGCTGAAAGGGTATAACAAGCTCAGTTATCATTCAGTCACATTTTAGATCTTGGATATTGAAGAAGAATAGCACAGCAAAGAATAGTAGAGAGTAAGCAGTGCATACAACTCAAGACCCGGGTACGTAGGCTTTTATCATCTCGCATGACCATCAGGCAGTATGGTCCCAAGCAAGTGACAGCTGCCTAGGGATAGCCTGGTACCATGCCCCAGATTCCTGAGGTCTAGCAAAATGCTCTCTTTCCTGTTCCGGGCAGCTGACTGGTGATGCTGCGTCTTGAGGCACGCAGGGCACATAGGGATGGATTCCCTCCAGCTCAAGGAGCACCTCAGACTCTCTAAAATAGCAGTTCTCAAAGTGTCCTTCTGGGAACCTCTTTAGTGCACCTGTAAAGTCAAATCGCATCTCCTAAAGATGCTAAGATGTTATTTTCACTGTGCTCTCTTACGAGTATACAGTCCAGTGGA
Organism: Prionailurus bengalensis; assembly: GCF_016509475.1. NCBI lineage: Eukaryota > Metazoa > Chordata > Mammalia > Carnivora > Felidae > Prionailurus > Prionailurus bengalensis. The sequence goes on from NC_057345.1 coordinate 162,344,851, forward strand.
CTCTCCCAAAGGGTACGTGTGGTGTGATACTGGAATACAGGAAATGCAGATGCAGGTATGAGAATCCAACTTTCTTCTTTTAGGCCAGACATTAGAGAGGTTTGCAAAAAGTATAAAACAATGACACTCTTCTCGCTACTTTTTTTTTTTTTTTGGACAATATTTGTTTTTCATTAAAATATGCAGGGGCACCTGGGTGGCTCAGTCGGTTAAGCCTCCGACTTCAGCTCAGGTCACGATCTCACGGTCCGTGAGTTCGAGCCCCGCGTCGGGCTCTGGGCTGATGGCTCAGAGCCTGGAGTCTGCTTCCGATTCTGTGTCTCCCTCTCTCTCTGCCCCTCCCCCGTTCATGCTCTATCTCTCTCTGTCTCAAAAATAAATAAACGTTAAAAAAAAATAAAAAAAATAAAAAAAATAAAAATTAAAAAAATTAAAAAAAATTAAAAAAACATGTTATTTAAGCAAGCATAAGTGAATTTTAAATACAGAGATTTCTGTTTTGATTTCTAATGTGATAAATATTGATAGAATTTACATAAACAAAAACTGTTTGGCACCCTCAAGCACTCGTTTAGGGTGTAAAGGAGTCCTGAGACCAAAATGTGGGAGAATTGCTTAATCTAAAAGAACAAGCTCTAAAGTCCATCTCTTGCTCCCCGAGGGAAGACAAGTTGCTAAAGCTTTCCAAGGCTTTTTCCTGCCCTACCGTGCAGGATGATGATTCGAACTGCCTGATAAGATGGTTGTGATGGAGAGTGTGTGGAAAACTCTTAGCTCAGTGCACAGCACATGAGCTCTCAGTAAATACTAGCCATCACTGTTACTATTATCATGATTATTATTCTTGTTGCTACGGCTGCCACTGTTTCTACCATCATGAGAACTATTACTCCTTCCTGGCCATGGCTTTACTCAGATATCTGAAGGATTTACTCCTTGAACTTGTTAAATGTTCTTGGGCCTTTGTACTTACTGTTCCCTTTGCTTGTGATACTTTTCCCATCTTTTTGTCCAGTAAATTCACTTCATTCTTCTCCTATGGACGTAGGGTTTCTTTGACCTCTCAGAATTGTGTTAGGTGCCCTGCTGCAATCCCACATCTTTGTCCTCTTAAGAGCACACCACAATATAATCACTTGTGTCTTTTCTGGCTTTTCCACTGCGCTCAGCAAACTCCGTGAGAACAGAGACCACGTCTTGGTCACTGTTATGATCAGCGGCTCAGCACAGTGCCTGCCGTTCAGTAAATGCCAGTGGAACACATTTTGCAAAAGTCTCCTATTTCTCTTCTTTCCCTTCTGCTTGCTCCTTTCATGCCCTGGAACACCTAAGCAGGTTTGGTACCTGAAATATTCCTGTGAACTCGTAAGTCCTTACGTTAGATGTGAAAGCTAAGTTCCAACAGTGACCTGGGCTTCATTTGTGATTTGAAGGTAATGGTCGCTTATCTCAAAGGATGTGTGACCATGTGCCTTCATTTCCCAGAGTGGTGCAGGAGGTAGAACACCAATCGTTGTGTAAAAGCTGGTCATTCTTAGCTATGATGAGACTACCCACAGTCTGCAATGGGGGACTGAGATGGCTAAAGAAAATGCTCCTGGGTACCAGCGTGCCTCAGAGCTCTGGTCACTACAAAGGGAGGGAAGGATAATCAGAATGCTTTCTTCCTTGTAAATTGCCTTTCCTTCTATCCTTAATAGAATTTATGTCTGCACTTCTCTGATCTACTGATAGCTGGTGGCAGTCCCAGAATTTCTATTCAAGGGGAGCATAGGGACAATGATCTGAATGGGGGACCAGAAGACTTTTTTCTGTAAGCTCTATTTGCATAGCAAATATACTGTTTTTTACTGACATTGCATATTTATTTTGGAGGGTGTTCTTGGATATAAGAGGGTGCTAAGGACTCCCAATCCACCCCACTGCTGAGAGTACATCTATTTTTAGCGTGGAGGCATTTGAAGTAAAGGAATAGGAAGACTTGATAAGAGAGGTTTGACTAGGTCTCTTTTCTATTGCTATTTATATGTGTAAAGCTATGCAGGTGAGAATTAACCAATATATTCTCACAAAAAAAAAATTGAAAGTTTGAAAAAGCAGAGTCAGTCAGGCATGGGAATAAGCACTAGACTTTATTTATTAGGTCTGGGGCCCAAAGAGATCAATATAGTCATAAGGAAAAGGGCAGCTTGACCAAAGAAGAGTCAGACTTGAGGCAACCAGTTTATCACACAACTATGTATTTATTTCAGCTACGGACAGAATATAAGATATGACCTCAAGGAACTTGCAACCTAATTGGGAAGACGAGAGAATGCCTACCAGATGATCATTTAAGCAGACTTGTGAAACTACTCTTGAGTGTTCACTGTTCCTGCTGGTTAGTCTCTTCACCTAATTAAGTAAGGAAAACAGAATGAAGGAAAAATGGATGGGTAGGAAAGGGGATGTGGTAAAAATATGAAGACTCTTAAGGCACGTGCTCCAAATTTAAAGTAATACATTCAGGTTTAAAGCTGGAGCCTGGGGCTAACATCTAACTGGGCCCTCTTATTTTGCGGAGGAGAAAACTGTAGCCTGTCTAGCAAAGTACCCCAACTGATAAGTGGCAGGACTAAACAGGAGCCAGGTCTCTGATTCCCAGTGTCCTTTCCGTCACAGTGCAGTGCCTTCGAAGGTGAGGTAGAGTGACTGGAGTCATGTTATGCCTGGGTCCATCCTGAAGTCTTACTTTACTCTTTAATGTTTAGATGATTTTTAGAATTATGTGATCACCTACAACAGTAATTTTGTTAGCACGACAGTTTTCATCAATCGCAATTTCTCGGTTACCAAAATAGACTCCATCAGTGCTGAAATTCCGAGTTCTCACCACAGGGAAAATTCAATGATTTAAACAACAGGCTAGAGAGTTGTGTGTTTAGCTTATGTTCCCCCATCCCTCCGCTTTCATATCTTCAACTGGCTGATGACTTACAATTGTATTTCTCTCATGTCCTCTTTTCCGAATCTCTGTTTCATATTTCAACCGCTGCATCTCTACCTGTTTTTCCTCCCATGACCTGGAACTCAACAGGAAGCCAGCTTCTCCCCCACACATCCCTATTTCTGTCAATGACACCATCCTTCTTCCAGTCATCCAGGTCTGACACTTGGGCATCATCTCTGACTCTTTCCTTCTTCTCTTCTACCTCCCCAGTTTCTGTGGCCTCTTCCTGAAACATGGCTCTCAATTCCATTCCTCCTTTTCGGGTTCCATTTTGTACACTCTTGCTCAGGTCCTCAGAATCCTATTACCACGTTGTGACAATATTGACCTCTCATGCTGCCTCCCAGTTTTGCTCTAGCAACACATCCTACAACCATGTGGGCTGCGCGCGCGCGCGCGCGCTCTCTCTCTCTCTCTCTCTCTCTAAATCACTGTTCAGACACAAACACCTATTTTAATGATTCTAGTTCTCCACAGTTCCCCAGTACCCATGGATAATAAACCCCAAACTCAAACCCCTGGATAATGCTGCCAGTACCTTTGCCACCTCGGCTCACTTTTCCTCTACAGAATCATCCTTCCCAATCAACAATCACTTTTCTTCCCAATACCTTTTACCACCTGTTGCTCACACGTGAAAAGGATTCTAGTCTTCTCATCTGAACTCAGTTTTGTTAAAGTCACCAACCAGGGCAGCAGACCATGACCCCTCCTCACAATTCCGTAGGTATTTACTTACGGTTCCATCACGGCAGCCTTCAGCCCTATCTCCTAGAAACATCTTTCCAGGTCTGTGCCCTTCCTTCCCAACTAGATAATTAACTCCTGCAAGGCATGAAGCAGCCTCCCATCTCTTTGTACTCCCAGCGCCTCTGACACAGTAAATATTTGTGGGAAAGGACTGACTTGACCATACAAGTGGGGTCAACTTGTTAAAATGAGGTGAAGCTACCGAGAGGTCCACAGGCACGCCTCCCTCTCCCCTCCACGCGCTGCAGGGCTAGTGCGCTCCCCGCTCAGCTCCTCCATCCGGGGCTGCGGAGGCTGCCGGGGCGGACGGAGCCCTCGAGGGTGCAGGCCCGGGAGGCCCGAGCGCTTCCCCTCGCCCCGCCGGCCCGCTAGTCTGAGCAGCGGCGCGGGCAGGGAGGCCCGGCCGTTCCGCGCTCGGAGGTAGGTGGTGCTGTTGTCGCGACTGTCTTCCTCATTGGCGCGGGGCGGAGAGGCGGAATGTTCAACTCCTGACTCGGGCGGAAGCGTGGGAGCCGCGCGGGCCGCCGTCCTCTCGACCCCCGGTCGCCGTCCCTGCCCTCGCCGCGCGCGGGCCTCGGCGCCCCCGGCTGCCGCTCGCGCCCGGCCCGGAAGCCAGGTAAGGGCCAGGCCGGAGGCCGCGGAGGGCGAGGTGGGTCGGAGGCCCCTCGCGCTCGCGAGTCTCCCGGCGTCTCGGGGCCGAGGCCCTGACGACCTGCGGGGCCCCGCTGGGCACCCTCCCCGACCCAGGGCCCTCCGGGCGGCTGCGGCCGGAGCGAGCGTTCCCGCCGCCCGCGGAGTTCCGCGCCGCGGCCCAGAGGGCCCAAAGTTCGGACCGGTCCCACGCAGAAGTTGGCGCCCGGAAGGGCGGGCGCCGCGTGTGGGGCTTTCTCGGCCCTGCGCTCGGCGCCGGCGTCGGGGGCCGCCGCTTCCCCTCGCCGAGCGCCCGGCCCCCCGCCGGCCAAGCCCGCGACCCCGGGGCCCGAGCGCCGGCTTCTCAGCGGGCGAGCCGGCACCTCTGGGAGGCGAAACCGAGTCTTCCAAATCAGGGCAGGGCGCGGGCCACTTCCCAGCCGAGGGCTGTGCTTGCGAGGAGAGACCACTAACTTCTGCTTTCCACCCGGCCCGGGCGGCTTCTTCCACCTCCAGCGGCCCTCCCCGGGACAGCGTGCGGCTCGCGCCGCCCGCACCCTCCAGCGGCCCTTTCTGCCACCGGCGAGGGTAGCCCCCACCCTACCCGGGTGTCCCTCGGCGACCCCCATGGCGTCCCCCGGTCCGCGGGCCCCGCGACCTGGCCCAGGCCGGCAGGGCAGCGCTGAGGCCGCCGCCACGCCTCGCTTGCTCCTGACAGCTTGCAGACCGACTTTGATACAGACCCGGCGAGATGGCTTCGAATTGCCTAAAAAACGGGGCAGCCCATTGTTAAGATTGCTGCAAATGTGCGTTTCTGATGCGCCTCGAGATCTCTCATAAGCACTGTTTATGGAGGACTTAATTAGTATTTTTGTTAATAACGAAAGCAACATCGTTTAGTGGCCCGCTCTGGATGATACTACAATAAGCAGCTCTCGATTAATAATGGTGTATTAGAATCGCCTCAGATGGTTGCTGAAGTATATTCCTGTTTTATCCCCGAACCTGTTTTACCGGGAGCCTTCTTGCTTTCCTGACCTCAGTTGAAGTGAGCAGTCAGGATTCAGTGGATCCCAACCCACAGTCACTTTTAAAGACAAAAATAAACAGGTGATTCAAGACAGTTAATGATTTCTTTGTAGTAGGCCTACATCTCCACAGTGAAATTTCATGTCGTTTTTCGATTTTCAAAAAAAAAGTATGTGACAGCTACATTTTAATTATGGTTTTGGCCTTTGTTTAAAGTTCCGGCTACAGTAGTGAGAGATTTGGGAGATTGCAAATGAACGTGAATTTGGTTTGTTTGGAAACAGTGAATTAAGGTAGAGGAAAAGGGTCTTCTAAAGCAACGTGTACTCTTAGTATTTCACAGCATAATTCCTACTATAACTTTTCTCGAGTTTTTTTTTTTTAACCTGGAAGATATTATTTAAATCAAAAGTCATAATGGTAATAATTCCATAGTAAATGACCACGGTGCAATGACAAGGGCCCTTGTCTAGGAAAGGAAAGATGATGGATCTCTTCTTACTCTTTTAGGGGACACGTAAGACACATTAAAGAGAGACAGAGAGAGAAATATCCAAATATTAAGTGGGAGGATTTGGATCTAAAAATGGATGGTCAAAGATCTTGGGAACTGAGGGACCTTCTTGCCAAATAAGGAAACTTGGCAAGCTGCTCTGTGTATTTTAAGTTAGCACAAGAGTGAGTGTTATTGGCAATATATTGGCTGAGTGCCTATCTGAAATGAGCAGTGAAACTGACTTTGACAGGGCTACCAAACTATAAACAGGAGTTATGAGGGGCGTGGAGTAAATAATCTAGTCAGAGAAAACATTGGCGAAATTACAATGACGTTTCATGAAAAGAGGTCAGACATAGAGTGAAGCTATTAGTGTGGAGTAAAAGAGAAAAATGGACAGTTTTTAGAAATTGTTAGATTCAAAGAAAAGAGAGGAGAGAATCAATGATTTTTTTCTTTTTAAGCCAGAAAAAGGTGTTTTGTGGTGATATAGTACCTCTTGGAATAAGATAGCCTTATATCTGGATCCAGAGATACTGAAAATAAAAATCAATTTGGATCATTTGTTTTCCATTTTATTCTACCCAGGACAGATTGACAGGGAGGGTGTCTTGTCTATCTAAATGTAATAGGAACAGCTAAGGCACCTTTTGGTCTTACTGCAGGGAAGATTTAGGCTACTTCTTTCGTGGCTATTAACCTTGCCCCACTACACACAAATAAGCAGAGTTCCAGCTGTGACCAGAAAACTGTACCTGTTAAGGAAAGAGAGCTATAAATGCTAGAGCTTAGATTGGTCTGACTGATACATGGGTGCTTTTGTGTCAGACCCTCCTACGGACAGCTGAAGCATCGATTATGCCCTAATAGCAGTTAAATAATCCCAACACTGTAGAAGGTTCTCTGAGAACAAAGCAGCCATGCTCTGCCACCCTAACCCCACATCACAATTGCTAATAGGAAATTAAAGCCTCAAATGGAACTTCAGGTGGATGACAAGCAATCTAGTGATTATTGTAATAAGCAAAGTGTTTAAAGAAAACAGATTAGAAGGAAGAGGCAGAATGATACAGTGAGAAAAAAAGACATATGGTAAAAAAAAAAAAAAAAAGATATGACTCTGAAGTCAGACCTGAGTTTGAATCCTAGTCATGTCGCTTGTAAGTTCAGCACTTGGCTTGGGCAACTTTCATACCCATCCTCAGTTTTGTCATGTGTACATTGGGCACAGTAATGCCTTCTTGCTGCACAGGCTTATGAGCACGTGGTAATGCTTGAACCAGAGCTTAAAACTTCAGCCACCATAACTGAATAGTAAGGAGTGTTTTCCACATTCTCAAATCAGACACAGAGCAGGCTGCTTGTCTCACCTATACCCAGGTAAGGCTTGCTCTTGGTAGCTGGCCCTGTTCCCAAATCATACTTCATGTGTATATGCAGGGCTGGGAGGTTTTCATAGATACTCCCCTGCTTTGAGTATAAGGATTTGAAAAGCAGCTTTGTGTACCTCTGTGTTTATGTATAACTTTGAGATTTTTTTATGAAAGAATCTGAAAGTTAATGCATTTAAATATCTATATGAAGAATTTGAAGAACTCGGGAGTTGTGTGACTAGGGGAAGGTTATGACCTAGAAAAGCTAAACCAAAATTACTTGGAACCATTCTTAAAGCTGGCTTTGAGCACAGTTTATCTTCAGGGACTAACCTCCTTCTGTCTGGACTTTGTATAGGAAAACCAAAAAGAGAAGGCAAGAATCATTATCTAAAAGGTCATGGAAAAAGTCTGCTTATGAGACTTTTTTTTTTTTTAACCAAAGTATCCTATTGTGGAGAAGAATGTATTTCTTCAGGGACCCGTAAATATCCCCGTAAATAAAACAAAGACTCCCATATAAGCAACCACTTTCTTAAAAATCTTGTATTTAATCTTAAAAACTCGTGTGAATTTTGCATTCTCTTCTGTACTTTTTGACTTTACTGAACAAACCAGTACAGGCATGTATAGTCCCTTAGATCTTAAGGTAAAATTGACTTGTAGGAACTGGATTTATTCATACACCTTCTGCACAGTGCTGGGTGCTCCATGTATGGGGGAGCGTGAGCCTGGTTCTGATAAATGAATGTGCGCCATTAAGCTCTGCAGCCCAGCCCACTGCATGGGGTAATGCAATTTCATTTTGCTGAGAAAAGAATAATAGTATATCATCATCCAAAGATTTTTTATTTTCTGTGGTTATACTGTGGCTTTCAGCATGAACAAAGCTTTTTGCCTTTGGAAGTGGAGGAGAGGGGAAAGAATAGTGGAAGGATAGAAATCTGGAATATGATGCTCACCTTTTCAACCTGTTTGGGAGGAGAAATTGAGGAGTATGGCCCAGTCATCTCCATTATTTCCATTACTGATGCTGATCACTGTTCCTTTACTTTGCCAGGGACTCTTAGGTTCATGACTGTATCCCTGAGAAAGAACACCATCCATACTTTGTAGTAGGTTGATTAGTCATAGCATACTCATAGGGTTGGAGTAGGTCTTAAAAACCATTCATGCTGTTCTAGCTGTTGCAAGAATCTCCTATTCCACATGGCCACCTCCCATTGAATACTCTCAGCGATAGGCAGCTCACTACTAGACAGAGTGGCATATTTTCTTATTAGGTAATTCTAATAACCAGGAATTCTCTCTGTAGTTTTTAGCTTTGTCTCTGGATCGATACATAATATAGGGTCTTCCATGGTCTTCTCTGGTTTTAGCAGTCCCCATTTGCTGTCATCTTATGTCGAGGTTACTAGGTTTTAACTGTCATATTTACCCTTCTCAGGGAACATTTGTTCCAGGTAATTAGTCCAAGATGGTACCTGTTTGTTAGCAGCTAGGGTAGTCAGATGCTTTCTATTTGACAGAAAATGGTGCAGCACAAGAAGCAGCACATTTGGGGATGGGTGAGCCTGCTGACTGAAGTAAGCCTGGTTTATTCTTGTTTTCTCCGCCACCTCCCCAAACATCTGTGAATTCCTCTTCCTGCCAACCCATGGAAATGTGCTGTCTCAATGCTCCTTTACTTCAGAGACTCTGGTCCAGCTTTCTTCTATGCCTCCAGTCGCTCAACACAACAAGCACCTCTGCCATGACCCATGTTATGGATTGTACCTACTCCACGTTGCCTAGTTGGGCTTCTATTTGAGCACAGACACATTTCCACACAGTATTTCTGTGCCATAAGTGCCCCTGTCTCCTACATTCCTGTTCCTCCAGTGTTTTGCCTCAAGTAACGACATTTCTGGCAAGGAAGTATGTCATGGAAGTCTATTTTCATTAATTGAAATATTAAAGTACAAGTAAGAATGTTTCATTTAACTAGCTCGTTTTTATTTTAACCTTTGCTCTAATTAGAGGGGTTTGTTACTTGTATGATGAAACATAGAGAAAAAAAATGAAACAATAGCTTTTGGATTCTTAAAGTCTGCTTCTTTCTGATATCCATGACTAAAGATCCTATTCACTGAATTCAACCAGTTCTTTACAGGATATGCTGTTTTCCAGTAGAAGCCTTGGAGGAAGGAAGGGATATCTATGGCAGACACAAGTACTAGTTGGTTCTATTTGCAACCTAGTCTCCTCCAGCGAGTCTTACAGATCTTTTTTGAGTGGTTTAAAAACAACAGTAGAACAGCAGTCCTGTTCAAGAATAGAATCTTAGAATCTTTGACCTTGCTCTTATGAACAAATACGCCAAACTCCAGCTTTCCCCATGCTTTGAAGATAAGACGTGTAGGAAAGAAATAGTTGTAGAACCATAATCCAAGTGGTATTGTTTTAATACACATGATGAAAAGCATATTTTTATTATTGTATTCACTAATCTGTGTTAAGGAGGCTGAAATAATACTAGCATAAATAAATATTAGAGCAACAAGGTTGGCAAAATAATTTGTCGAGAGCTGTTTTATAAAAGGGTTTTTTTTTCTGGTCAGATTTAGGTCATAATAAAATAGTTTTGTTTTTTTTTTTCTATACTGCGTCAAAAATAAACTTTTGTGAAGAAGGGAAAAAGGAAAATGTAAATTATGGATAGAAAAAGAGGAAGAATCTGAATTCAGAAATCACAGGTCCATATAAACCTAAAAGAAAAATCCAGAAAAAGTCCAAAGACCTATTTTCTAGTAAAGTTATTAGTCCTTTTATAAGGTGGGTTTAATTTTAAAAGAAGTTATGATTTGCAGGTATTTAATGAAGCTGGTTGTAGTTTCTTGAATCCATTTGACATGTAGTAGATAAGATTTAAAGGAAGACAGTGGCCACCATGGAAGTAGGTATACTCTAGAAATGTACCAAGTGAATGCTATCATTGAATTAATAGGTCCTAAAAACTCTGGTATCTTAAAAAGTGCCACACACACACACAAACAAAACAAAAAAACAAAAAACAAAAAAAACCCTATCATCTTTTAATAACTTAGTCTCATTATGAAAAAATAATTTAAAAGAAAATTATAATTACTTAATAAGATCTTGCAAAAATAGCCAAAACCAAAAGCAGCAAACAGAGCAGTGAGAAAGCATTAAAACATATGCAGATAAGAAGGATTCATGGACCAATAGTACATTTATCTATTAATCATTGCTCTGCAAAACTAATGAAGATGCAAAACAATTCTGAAAACACAGGGAGGAAAACTGAGGAAAGCATACCCAATGGTGAAAGCTGAAGGAGTAGATGACTAAATATTAAATATGGTAACAAGACTTATAAAGATAACTTGAGAACCATCATTTCCATGTATTGAGTATTGTGTACTAGGTGCTGGGCACTATGCCAGGCACTTTCATGGCATCTCTTACTCCCCAGCAACTATGCAGGATGGGTATTATTTCCAGTGAGAAAATGGAGGTCAGAGAGGTACAATGCCTGGGCCAAGGTCTAACAGCTAATAAGCTCAGATTCACTAATGGATCTAATTGGGGTGCTTCCCCTGGACCATGCTGCTTTTGTGTTGGAATAGTGGTATTTGGAAGTAAGACTCATTAAAGAAGTCAGGTAATACTCTGCAAACTTCATAATTTTGAGCTAGCAACTTGAAGACATTTGGTAACAGAACGGAAGAGATTTCAGATTTTTTATTTATTGGGTTGGAAATGTCATGGTCAGAAAATGTGATTGGTTCAAGGTTACCAAGAGCTAGAGGCAGAATTCAAACTCCTATCTATTTAATTCTAAATCTTGTTTTTTTAATGTTAGAACGTTAGTCTTTTTTGTTTTATTTTATTGTTTTTAATTCAGGACCAAAGTCCATTTTTTTTGGACTTGAAAGCTGAAAACTTTAAAGTCAAATAATACTCCACTTAAGGTTTTCTGCCTCCATATAGTTTCACTTTTAATAGTTCATTGATGGTGACACACACACACACACACACACACACATACACACATGTGTATATGTTTGCTTTCAGCGATTTAGTAGTTAAAAATCTTTTTTAAATTTCAATTTTTTTTGTTTTTTTTATTTTTTTATTTTTTTTTTTCATTTTTTTTTCAACCTTTTTTTTTTTAAATTTATTTTTGGGACAGAGAGAGACAGAGCATGAACGGGGGAGGGGCAGAGAGAGAGGGAGACACAGAATCGGAAACAGGCTCCAGGCTCTGAGCCATCAGCCCAGAGCCTGACGCGGGGCTCGAACTCACAGACCGCGAGATCGTGACCTGGCTGAAGTCGGATGCTTAACCGACTGCACCACTCAGGCGCCCCTTAAATTTCAATTTTAAGAAAATTTTTAAAAATTGAAAAGGTTTGTCTTACTATTCAAGTACTCAAACGATTGGACTCAACCATCACATTAGTGATTTTCAACATTTTCAGTACTATGACACCCTGTTATGCTCTGAGTTTTGTGCTGTCCCTGCTCTAACTTACCCATCAGTGCTGTGTGGTAGATACTTACTAATATTTAAAGCAGCTGTGAGAGTTTAGGAAACAAGTTAAAATGCTACCAAATTAGGACTGGGTATTGTTGTATGGAGAAAAATTGCCTTTCTTGTGTAAAAGCAATTATTTTAACATGGCGGGATATAAACCTTTGATTGGGTATACCATGTAAATACATTTATATAGATGACTCTTATTATTAAATTTATCTGTATTCACTGGAGAACACATCTGAAAAATTAGAATGTGATTTGATCAGGTAACAGTCTTCCCCAAGATGCTGTAAGTATGATTAATCAGCAACTCACATTTGCCATTCTTCTGATCATACGTTGATCCTCTTAGAATAATGATTTTAAATTAAAGGGAGTTAGCTCAAGGGGAAAAATAAATATACAGGTATCTTCTGCTTTTTGAAAATTTGCATTATACCACTTTGCTTTATGGAAGACCTATATTAGTACCTGTTTTTGCTAACAGAAAGAAATCTGAAGAGGATTTTCACTTTTAGGGAAAAAATGTGAAAAGGGAAAATTGCATTCAGCATTTGTTTTGCAGTGAGCTCTTGTAGAGGCAGCATGTACCCTGAGCTTCTCTCCCTGGAACCATGCTCAGCATCAAGCCGTCATAGCTTTGAACTGTGTTTGAGAGCATCTGTACTTTATTTTATCTTGATTTATTTTGTGCATCCATTAACAAGATGTGTCCTGAGGTATCAGAAAAGCCTTAAGAGGGGTTACTTTTTGGGTCTGGAAATGTTAAAAAATTTTCCACGTAAATTAATGGCAGTTTCTTTTTTGCTTTACAGCATTTTGGCTAACGAAAGATTTCATGGGAAGGCTGTACTTTTAGATAGCTGGGGAAACCTATACGTGGTCTGATACTCATATAGACGGCAATGGGAATCCCAATTAGGTTTTTCATCTCAGTCCATGATGTTTGCCAAGCTCGCTGGAATTAAAACCTGTGCTCCTATACCCCAGAATTGTTAGTCTCTTCCATAATAAGATGGGACTTAATTTTTTAGGGTCTCAGTAAAACATTCAAATAATTACATAGTCCCATTCATACAAAGCTCTTTTCCAAATGGCAGGATGTATCACAAAGTGAGTAACAGTGATTCTGGGGAAGAATATGATTAATTGCCTCATCTTGAGGAGTGAAGGTCCTGGAGAACTCTACTTCTCCTAGATCAACTTCCTCTGGCACTTTTAGATCAGTGTCAAATGTAACTGATCCTACCTCCGTTCATCCATATTCCCTGGACTTGCTCTGTACCTGAGGTTTAGATTTATTCATATTGATCTCATCCTGGTTCAGATCTCTAGGTTTGTTTTGAAAAGAATTTCCTTCCTTCTTTCTCCTCTTCTTTCTCCTTTGGACTCCTAGACACCTTATTCTGAAGTTCAAACATTTTATCCTCAGTTTCCCAAGCATCCCAGGCAGTAGTTTCCAAATTAGGATTTGCCTCATAATCCTCTGGGGGAACTTGTAAAAGCAACAGTTCTCAGATTTTAGTCTGATTGGAACCTTTCTAGCTGCAAAAGATAACAGAAGAATAGCCGGAAACTATTTATTCATTCATTTGTTCATTCAGCAATTTTTGAATAGAAAAAATTCAGTGCAATGTGCCTGGCTGTGTACTAGGTGCTTAAGAAGATCCAGATGTAAATGGAAATGGGTTTTGCCTTTAAGGGATTTATGGTCCCTTAAAGGTGGGAAGTAAGTGGGAAAGATGAATAGGTAAAGAAAGGTGCTAAGGCACAGAGGGAGAATTTAATTCTGCTCACGAGACTTGAAACAGATAGTTAGGGACAGGAATTTCCTGAGAAGAGAAAGACATTCAAAGCAGAAATCCCTTATGCAAAGGAATGGAGATGTGAGAGGGGTAGGAGTACCATGTAACTGCAAGGAGTTCCTCATGTGTGTAGTGAGAATGAGAAAACAAGAAGCAAAAGTAGCTATAAGTGGTAAAGGAATGACACAAGAAAATTTCCCAGAATTAAAAGACGAGAGTTCGCTGGGAGTACAGGCTGAGAGAGTTCACCGAATGTCCTACCAATGAATGAAAAAGATCCATTCCTAAATATGCCCTATTAATCTCGGGCATCCAGAAATGAATACAGGGTCCTAAAAGCTTCCAGAGAGAAGGTAATAGTGTGAAAAGGATTAGTTTACAGCCACATTAGAAATTAGAAGGCTGCGAAGTAATACTTTTAAAATTATAAGGAAAAGTATTTCCTACCTAAAATTGTAAACTCAGCCAGACTGCCAATGAAGACATTTTAAGACACACAGATTCTCAAAAAATTACATTCTGGGTACTCTATTAGGTTGCTAATGGGAGATACACACTGTCAAAACAGAGAAACCAGGGAATTCTAGGACAGGGGTTCTCACAGAGGAGAAGGTAAAGGAAATTTTAGGATGATCATGAAAGGAAGTCCCAGTCCAAGTCAGGCCTAGAGAACAACCATTCCAGCCAGATTGAATTGAGATGAAGAGTATAGGAGGAATGTCTTTAAGAAAAAAATAGAACAACCTCCCCCAAATTTACCTGATATTTTTATTTTATTGAGAGGAGTTTTGCCATTCTTGGGAGAGTTTAATGAGGTGAATAAGTGCTAAGTATATAAAAAGCTAAGCAAATAACAAAAACAGAGCAACTGATAACTCTAGGAGAAACAAAAAGTTGTCCAAGAAAGGAAAAGTCATTGAATCCTACAGAGCATTCCTAGGAATATTTACTTTGTCAGCCTACTATTGACTTAACTAGATGTTACAATATAGGTGGAAGCTGGGACGATTGGGCAAGTGTGACATATTTCTATGCAAAGAGGTGAAAGGGGTATATGAGAACTAAGTCCTTTTTTCCACAAGGAGAAGTTAATAGATAACATCTGAAATGGAACAATCAAGAAATAGCAATATGATCACACTTTTTAGAAATACAGAGGTAAATAGCAGAAGAAAATGCTAAAAGAGTTGAAATTAGTTCCCTCTGGAGAGAGAATAAGGTGTGGGGAGGGGTGGAGCGGGAGAGTTCTATTTTTTTATTACAAGCTTTGTAGTCCTATTTTATTTTTATACTTTGATAAAAATAAAAGCAATTAATAACAACATAGATGGACATAGCATCTGTAACGTGGAGGGAATCTTGCAAGTGGTGCTTTGCCTTTTATTGAACAAACTTCTTAGCTTGCATATTCTATGTACCTACCTTTGGCACATTCCTAAATTTTTTCCAAACTTTCTTCTTTTCTATGATTAACTGAATGTGAACTGAAACAAAAGTTAGTAAGGTGAATTGTTGACTTACATATGTATAGATTAAAGCTGGATGCTATGGGCTTCCCCCCAACCCACCCCTGTATTTTTGTGTAGACAGTAAGCTTTTAAACTTTAGGATAAATAAACAGTCCTCTCTCTTGCCTTCTCCCCAAAGTAGAGCAGAGTTTGACGTTATGTAAGAAATCAGCACTCTTGAGGTGTCTGGCTGGCTCAGTAGGTAGAGCATGTGACTCTTGATCTTGGGGTCGTGAGTTCAAGCACCACGTTGGGCTTAAAAAAAAAATCAGCATTCTTCAGTGACATGATGTTCCTAAAATGGGATTGCTAGTCAGCTGCACATTAAGATCTCTGAGCCGACTGTGGACATCACTCAGCAAAGCTTCAAGTTGTTTATGAAGAAATTTTGTCAATTTTATAGATACAAACTGTCCCCTCCACCTTTTTATTTTGAAAATAATCAACCCCCACAGAAAAATGGAAAGAATAGTGAAACACTCATATAACTTTTGCCTAGAATCACTAGTTCTTAACATTTTGTTACATTTGCTTCCTCTCTATGCTGGTGCCCTGTTTTTAGAGATTAAGGAGCAGGGGTTTGAACCATTTTAAATTAAGTTGTAGGTATAATGCTTAAATATGTCTCCCAGTAGATCTCCCAATAACAAGGACATCCTCCTACTGAACCAGAATACTATTATTATCCATGGATAAGATAATAATACCTAATATATAGTTAGTGTTCAATTTTCTCTAAAATCCCAATAATACTTTCTGTAGATTTTTTTTTATTCCAGAGTCCAGTGTTCATTCATTGCATTTAGTCATCATATGCTAGAAGTTTTCCTGCTTTTTTTTTTTAAGTCTCTCATGACTTTGACAGTTATGAAGATCCCAGACCAGTTGTTTCGTGTACATATGCATTTGTCTTTCTGCACCCTCACTGTGAGATTCTGGTAAGAATCTGTATACAAACTTTTGTTCTCCACCTGCTTTTTATGCAGGTTCAACATTTTAGTGCTTTATTTTCTTGTTTTCTTGTTTTGTTTGTATGTTTTTGTTTTGTTTTTCCTGGGAATCTGTGGTTTGGCATGTGGTGTAAAGAATGACCACTTACCCAGAGAATAGTAAAACTCCTTAGACTGCAGAAAATATCACCGTAATAATCTCTGGGAGAGGTAATCTGTTCCTCTGGAAACAACATAATATTTTTTTTTTTTTACACTCTTGGCAGAGGTTTTTGGATGACTTAATATTGTAATCAAGGGCAAATTTTCTTCTCTTTAATTAAGTCCTGCTACAGTATACAGTCCAGGGAGCCACTTGTGGAAAACACTTGGCCAGCTTTGCTATCCCCGAGCTGAACGCTTGCTTTTGGAATCTAAACACTGTATGTGTGTTCCCTCCACGGCATTTGGGCTCTCCTTGGGGGCAGGATGCTCCGTTGCGTAGGTGATGTATATTTCGTGTGAAGTGAGCACACCGTGGGAGAGCCGGCATACCTCACATGCCGGGAGAGCTATGCAAGTTTGCTGTGGAAAGCATGCTTCCTGTGTGTCAGGGCTCCCTCATAGACCTGGTGACACAGTAGCCTTTAGGCAGAGCTCCTCGGGATGTGCAGGAAGTGCTGCTACAGGTTTTGTCGGGGGAGAAATCTGAGCCATTGCTCTGTGAACAGCTGTGTTTCAGAGCCTGGACAAGTTGCTGTCAACTTTTGCATGGGCTGCCGGGGTAAGTGTTTTCATTTTGATTTGTTTATAGCCTTGTTGTCCTTGCTCCTGAGTCCTCAGGGTTCTTTCTGGAAGTTTCACAGTGCTTGTTACACATTACCTACAGCAGCATTCAGAGGATTTGTTCTAATATGTTTATAATCCAACTTTTCTTTGTCTCTGCAGGTTTTGTGGAAGTCTAATACTTCGTCATTATGAGATGTCGTCTCTCGGTACCTCCTTTGTGCAAATCAAATTTGATGACTTGCAGTTTTTTGAAAACTGCGGTGGAGGAAGTTTTGGGAGTGTATATCGAGCCAGATGGATATCCCAGGACAAGGAGGTGGCTGTAAAGAAGCTGCTCAAAATAGAGAAAGAGGTAAGGCCTTTCCCTGCTCTCAGAACTGGTGGCGATTGCGCTTATGTAAGCTTTTCCACCGAGTCAGAGGTCACAGGCTGCCGGGGACCTAGCGAGCGAGGCCTTTGGGGCCGATCCACGAGGCTGTTTCCCAGTTTCCATTCTGGGAGCCCCATAAATAGAAATCACGGCCGCATGTGCTTTAGGGTTGAGTTCTAGGGGTCATCTGCACGGAGAGTGTTTCCTTCCATGGCATGAAAGACCGAATGTTCTCTGAGCTCTCTTCGAGGGGAAGGTGAGGTTTCAGACCTTCCTTGGCTTCAGGCTTTTCTTTTCCCTAGGTCAGCCGAGAGGGGTCAGTAAAGAGTAATGTGTGAACATTTTATTCCCTTTTTATTTTGGGTTTCGTAAATCTGTGGTTATCAGGAGTTGTCTTTTAAAAACTAAAAAGCATTATTTTTCGACTGAAATATAAACAATACCAGCTTCTTGGATTTCACCTCTACTTGAAGCCAACAGTGATGGTTTTTGTTTAATGAAGAATTAACAGATGCTGGACAGAGAGATGTCTTCTTTGTAAAACCAGAAAAGGGTCTTGGCTTCCAGAGTCTGGGGCTTAACACTGGTCCTAGTGGGCCCTTCATCTTCCTTAGGAATATGACACAGCTTGGTCCCCATGTTCAGTTTGGTACCTGGAGGATGAAGCTAATTGTGGAGCTGACCTGCAGGCATGGCGTTGATAGCTTTTAACAGCTACCCTCTGGAGCTTGTTTTGGTCATTTCTATTTATGTCCTGTTTCGGTTAATTATTGTTTTTTTTTTTCAATGTCTTTTTTTAAAGTGAACTTTTCTATAAATACATTTTAATTTCCCCTGAATGATTTCTTTTTTTTTTTTTTCATTAACTGCTGTCAGTGAACCGTAGCAATTGATTAGAGAAGGAAACCCAAATGGCAGCACTTTGTGGCGTTTCCTCCCAGCAGTGCTGTGTGACTGTGTGATCGCCAGCTGAGTTTCCAATTGTTGAAGCCAGGTCAGAAGGACTAAGCTATTTCTGCCTTGGGGTACCTATAGGTTGTGGAAAGCATTAAGGAGCCCATATGTGCACAAAACGGGAGCATGCTTTGTGTAGAAAGTTTCCTCCCCCTCATTTCTTGATCAACACATTTTTCGTAGTAGCCAAATAGTAAAACCATGTCTTACTCTGGATGGAACCTAGCTTCGTTTATCTAGTGAACTCTTTAGTCCTTTATAGGTAAACATTATTGTACCCATTTTATAGCTGGAGAAATAGAGGTTTGAAAAACATAGTAAGCTTCCTCAGGAGGGGCAAATGAATTCCAGGAAATCAGACCCCCTGTTCTGTAGTTCTCAATTCCGAAACCTGTAGGTGACCAGGTTAGATGGAAAATAAACCAATTCCATCAAATTCATATTCAAAAAAGTATATAAGCATGCTAATATTTGTAAGCATTAGGTCATGCATGCTTAAGTGCAACAAGCATGTTCTTAAATGATTGTTGGATGCGACACTTTTTGAGTTATAGAACAGATTTTGACAGGAAAACAGTAATTGCTGTGTTCACTCCACACCTCCCCCCAACCCCATACATAGTGCCTTTGTTTTGTTTTGTTTTCTAATCTTTAAGAAAGCTAATAGAATGACCTAGGAAAGCACAGGGGTGAAAGCAGGAATTGGAAAATGCCAAGTCCTGCTCTCATGTAGGTATTTAACCTAAATGGTTATTCAGAAATTGAGTGGATTGTAGTAAATGGTAGGAGCATAACTCATAAATTTTAGGAAAAACACAAACTCAGTTTCAGCTTTGGGGCTTGGTTTAGCCAGTGATTGTCAGTGATAAAGAGACATGGTAAATTATTGCAAAGCATCCCTCCTTCTTGAATCAACAGGAGTTTAAGATGTAAAAAATTTTGGCTAGGGGTTGGGAGGTATTGGAAAGGAAGTATGCATTTCTTAGTTTGATTTTTGTTCTACTTTGTGAACTATGTATTGGCTTGCTGGCTGGGTGTTTTCTAAGTAAGATAAAAGCAATAAGCTCTAGATTTTTTTCCAATGTGTAGATTCAGTCTTCTGTTTCTTGGTCACCTTTTTGCCAAGAAGCAATGGGACATTTAATAATATGTTTGCAGCTCATTCACGTACCTCTTTAAGGTGACTTGATATCTGATGAAATATGTTATATGAACTTAGTGAAAGGTGGAGAAAATATTTATCAGACTCCCTTAACTTTGTTTATGTGAGGGGATAGAAGACCTTTGTTTTTGCTTTTTTTTGTAGACCTCTGATTTAGTGAGTATGTATTACTTTTATCTGCTTTAGTGAGTACATATTACTTTTTTAATTTAGAAGAAAAGAAAGAAAAATGGAATTTACTTAAAATCTAGGTAGTTCTTTAAAACTTAATTAAAAAAAAAACTTTTACACCTAGGGAAAAACTCCAAGAATAGTACCGTGAACTCTAGCTTATCCTTTCCCTAGAATCACCATTAATTAACATTTTTCAGCATTTGCTTTCTTTTTATACATCAAGTTGTATGTATTCCTATTTTATTGAACCATGAGAGTAAATTGTAGATGCCGTGTATATAACATCTGTATTTCAGCATCTCCCAAGAATGCAACCATAATACAACTATCAAATCAGAAAATTTAACATTGATGCAATAATATTACTTACCTCACAGTCTATATTCAGATTTTGTCAGTTGTCCCAGTAAGGGCTTTTTATGGCAATTTTTCAACCCAGGATCCAATCAGGATCACATATTGTGTTTAATTTGTATATCTGTTTAATTGAACAGTTTCTCTGCCTTCGTCTTTTAAACTTTGACATTTTTGAAGAGTATGGGATTGCTGGGTAGAATGGCCCTCATTTTGGGTTTATCTGATTTTCCCTTCCTTTTGCCTAGTTTAAGATAATGTAGTTTTGGTAGAAATATTTCATAGGTCATATGCCCTTGGCATATCTTAATGGGAGACTATGATGTCAGTTTGTCTTGTTATTGGTGATACTAATACTTTTGAACCTTTGATTAAGAAGGGTTTACCCAATTTCTCCATAGTAAAAATACCCTTTTCCGAAAACTCTTTGTAATTAATCATTAAGCTGTTGGAAGATACTCTGAGGCTATGTAAACATCTTCTTTCAACAAGTGTTACCCAATGCTTTTAGCATCTGTTGGCAATTCTTGTTTGAACCAGATGTTATTATGACAGTTACTATGTAGAAAGAAAAGTTCTAGCATAAATGAGAGCCTTCCTTTCTTTACTTATTCACCCATTCATTTGTTTATCGTTTCATTGTGGACTTACGGATTCTTTTTCAAATTGAAAATGTACCATTATATTACTATTGTTACTTTCAAGCTTAAATTGTCCCAATTGAGCAAGTAAGAGTCCCTTCAAGTTAGCTCCTTTGCCCTTTGGTATGTCTCCATCACTTTTTAGCATTTTTTTTTACTTCCTGGCACAAGATTTTCCAGGCTCATCTAGTTCCTACCTCATTCCTGGAATCATCCCTTTCTTCAAGAATCCCTGATCCAGGGTACCAGCATTGGGACTGTGATATTTAGAAACCAAGATTTGGATGCTGGTTTTGCATATTGTAGACTTTCTTTTAAAAAAGAGCCTTTATGGGGTGCCTGGATGGCTCTGTGGGTTAAGCCTCCGACTTCGGTTCAGGTCATGATCTCACGGTTTGTGAGTTCGAGCCCCGGGTAAGGCTCTGTGCTGACAGCTCAGAGCCTGGAGCCTGCTTCAGATTCTGTGTCTCCTTCTCTCTCTGCCCCTTTCCAGCTTGTGCTCTGTCTCTCTATATCTCTCAAAAAATAAATAAATGTAAAAAAAAAAAAGAGCCTTTGTTCTTTGGGAAAAAGAAGAGTTATAAACTTTACTTATGGAAGCATTTAATTCAAACGTTAGCCATGAGCTGTGATACACTCCTGTTAGGAGTGTAAATTGGTAAGCTTCTTGGAAAGAGATTAGCAAAATGCATCAAAATTTTTAAAATATTAACTTTCTTTGAGCCAGAAGTTTTACTTCTATGACTTCATCCTAAGGAGGTAGTCAGAGATATGCAGAGAGATGGCTACAATAGCTGCTCATCTCAGATGATTAATGGTGAAGAACTGGAAACAACCCAAGTGTTCTTTAACAGATTATCTTTTAAATTACGCTACATCTCTCACACACACACAAAGGCAAA
This sequence comes from Prionailurus bengalensis, assembly GCF_016509475.1. Lineage (NCBI taxonomy): Eukaryota > Metazoa > Chordata > Mammalia > Carnivora > Felidae > Prionailurus > Prionailurus bengalensis. The sequence goes on from NC_057345.1 coordinate 162,366,249, forward strand.
TATGGAAGGTGATGGATGTGTTACCTCCATTGTGTGAATCTTTTCACTGTGTGTACGTATAGTAAAATCATCATGTTTTATACTTTTAAAATATTACAATTTGTTGAGTATACCTCAATAAAGCTGAAAAAAGTATTCTACCTCTGTATAATAGAATTCCATTGCATTTGAGAGAATATTTAAAGAGCTGGGGAAATGCTCATTATATATTGCTAAGTGGTGAAAGCAAACTACAAAACATATATAGTAAGATCTTGGGTGTCTGCTTGGTGTCTGTATGGTGTTTTTATTTTACTTCCTTTGTTTTCCATATTTTTCAAAGATCTCACATTTTTCCCCAACATTTTATTATAAAAAATTCAAACATAAAGAAGGGTTGAAAGAATTTTCTAGTGAACATCTACATATCTACCATCTAGGGTCTCTGTCATTAATACAAATATTTTGTCACATGTATATTCAGCTGTGTATCTTTCTATCCATCAATCCATTTTGATGCATTTCAAAATAAGTTGTATGCATCAGTATCTTTCCCCTTAAATACTTTAGCATGCATATTATTACCAGAGTTCAGTATGTGTTTACTGTTTTGTTTTCTTTTAAGGTAAAATTTACATACAATGAAGTGCACAGATCACTCAGTTTTGACAAATGTGAACACCCTGTGAACCATATGTTTACTTTTATAATTGGAAAACACTCAAGAAAAAAATTCTAGCTCAGTTAATCTATGTCACTTTCTCAGGACGTTCAGGTGAATTGAGTTTTATAAAACTCTTCAGTATGTCACGGATTACTAATTTTCCAGCCTCAGTATGTGCCTCTGAAATGTTGAATGTTTACTTTTCCGTCACTTTTCTGTAGCAATGCCAAATAATTTTCCAATGGTAATTTAGCTTGTTTATGTTAGTTGCAGATTTACTTATTTTTGTTAAAAACGAGTTTTCAACAGGAAAAAGGTAATATCTTAGGGACATATACCAAAGGTAAGAAGAGATGCCTTTAGTGTATCTTTTTGGTAAATTCCATATGAGTTGAGATCAAACCATACTGCTTAGGCAGAAATCGAAGCAAGGAGTGGAGAGGGCAAGGAAAGACGTGGGTCAGTGTCCTCTTTCCAGCCACTGACCTCACACAGCAGGAGTTCATCAGCCTCCCAGTCCTCATAGAAAGGCTTAATCACAACAGCTTCATTTTGCTCTTGCAATGTATTTAATGATATGTTGAACCAGACATGTCTGCACATGGTATGTTTTTCTGTCTGAGAGATGGAAACCTGCAAGCGTTTGTGTTCCCTTGACATGTGTGGGTATCCAACTGATAGGAAGAAACCAGACTTCAGTATGAGATAGGGAACATGATTCCTCTTTGTTTCTGCAGAAGAATTGAAAGGAAGCAGAGTGCTCAAGAGCTAAAATATGAGGATTCACTTGCCTTGCCTTTTGCAAGGCACCACTCCCTTTATTTGAAAAAGAAAATATCCTACCAGATTTGTTAGAAATATTGAAAGCCAGGTAAATTCGAGTTTCAAAACTGTCTCACACTGTAAGTCTTTATAAATAAAGAGAGAAGATCAAAATGTCAAAATGGAGGGCAGAATTTGCTTGGGATTCTGCCCCTCCCCTGCTGGCAATCTCTGTCTCTCTCTCAAAATAAACACACCTGAAAAAAAAGGGAGGGGGGTCACAAGAACAGGAAATACCAATAAGCTTTTGTATAAAGGGGGAAATACCTACGTGAAATAGAAAATACAATCTTAAAATTGGCACAGAACTCAACGAAGAATAAAAGCTTTTATTATACAGACTTTATCAACGTGACAGCGTTTAGTGTTTCATGGAAGGCTAGCAAATATTATTATCACTTTATTAGCTCATGGGAGACCCTTTTTCCTCCTTGCAGTTCTATAGGTTTTTACTAACGAATTATTGGCATTTACTTTAACTGTAGGAATGTTGTTTTAGTATTACCCCCGTCTCTGAACACAATAGAGAGGAATAAAACTGCGTTTATTTTCTTTGTAAATCCTCTCATTATTTAAATACACTTATAGGACCAATGTAAGCAAGAATAGCTTGCATACGTGATACCTGCCGTTCAGTACTGGCATAGTTTCTTCAATGATTTGTCCACAATGGTGTTCAAGAACGGCGATACGGTATTTTTAAGTGTCAGGAGGGCAGACTTCACTATATTAGAGCTAACGTTCTAAGTTGCTACTTTCCAGTGCCCACACTCTCAGTGCCTAGCCTGTTTGTTATAGCATGTCGCCACTTCCCTAGTCTCCTCTGCTTCGCTCAGGAGGCCTGTCATGGCTCCGACTCACGACCCTAAAAGTTAAGACCTGAGCTGAGATCAAGAGTCAGACGCTTAGCTCCCTGAGCCACCCAGGCGCCCCATGTTTTCTTTAAATTTTTTTTCAATGTTTATTTATTTTTGACGAGAGAGAGAGAGAGAGAGAGAGAGAGAGAGAGAGAGAATGAGCGGGGGAGGGGCAGAGAGAGAGGGAGACACAGAATCTGAAGCAGGCTCCAGGCTCTGAGCTGTCAGCACAGAGCCCGACCCGGGGCTCGAACTCACAGACCGCGAGATCATGACCTGAGCCAAAGTCGGACGCTCAACCGACTGAACCACCCAGGCACCCCCCATGTCTTCTTTAAGACAACCCCGTGTACGGTTTTTTCTGTCACCAGTCAGAATTTACCGATTCTGGATTCTGTTCTTTTAGGCCAGTGGTTCTCAAGGTCTTGCCTTTGGACTAGAAGCATTAAGCATCACCTGGGAATTTGTTAGAAATGTAACTTCTTATGGGCCTCATGAGAGGGCTCATGTCCATCTTCTGAGTCAGAAACTCTGGTTTGTGGGGCCTGGCAGTCTGCTCTAACAAGCTTTTCAAATATTCCTGCCGCCCTCCAGAATCTGAGAACCATTGCTTGAGGTCATATCTAGCCAATCATATGTCACATGAGTTTGGTCAGTGTGTCAATTTTGGTTTGAAATTTTAGGTACCTTAACTGGTAGTGGTTGTTAGAGGCTTTTTAGACCCTTACATTTACCACGTTTGGGTGACCATGTGGGCACAGGCCCTGCTTGGCAGTGTCACTGAGCATCATGAGCTAAAGGCTGACTTGGGGAATGGCTCACATCTGTGAAACCTCAGGCATATGCCTTCAGACTCCAAATCTTCCCCCGCTCAGGTCCTCACCTGACTTTCCAGCCATGTCTTTCATGTTCTGACCTCGACTCCTGTCGCCTTTTTCCATTTTCTGTGACCGTGGTCCCTCTTTCCTTCAGCCGTAACACCTTTGTCCTCTCTGGCCGGGCAGATCCTGCCCATCCTTCAGATATAATTGCTTCCTTCTCTGTGAGACACTCTCAGGTCTTACAAGCATAATTTTTCTTTTTATTCTGAATTTATTAGTCAACACTGATACCATCGATTTGACTTGCGATGGTTATTGCCTTGTGTGTGACTTTGGTACACTGTAAACTATCGCCACGTAACTTCTCATGCCCGCGGGCCTCGTCTCCTCTTCTGAAAAGTGGAGCTAACAGCGGTACCTACATCACAGGCTTGTCAGGAAGAGTAATTGAGAGGACACATGTAAAATGTCCGGGAGAGGGCCTGGCACACAGGAAGACCCGGGTAACCGGCAACTATCAGGTGTATGTTTACAGTCATACTCTGAAGTCAGGATGGCAAATCGGCATCCTGTTTAGTGAAAACTCCAGTTTGTTAGTTCCTAGAACCTTATGTGGGAAAGGGGTCAGAGCCACGTTTTCAGTCTGCAGGAAAGAGCCACGGCAGGGCTCAGTGTGCACGTAGAAGGGCAAGGATGTGTGAGGTGTATTCCACATCCCTGTCGTGAGCTCTCTAAGGGCAAGGGCTGGCTTTACCTTTGTCGCCAATGCTGCCACCTTCCTGGCTGTCTTCATTGTACCAAGCACATCACCTCTGTGAACTAATCACTCGGTTAGGGGGCTTTCCATTACTGCCCTCCTCTTCTTCACACTCCCGTTATGCGATTATAACGTCCATTTGATAGGTCAGAAATTAAGGCTCAGAGAGGTTAAGTAACCTGGCTAATATAAACAGCACCCTTCCTTGCCTGCCTCACGACTCCCAGCCCTGCGGCTTGCTCACAGTAGTGTTTGGTTGGTAGTGTTGATGTTTGGTATCCTGATGCAGTAGACTTTCGTGTCATTCTCCTCCAGGAGGGATCTCCTGTATCAGTGCACCTGCAGTTTGTTCATTTACTCTCTTTGAGCTGTGAGAGAGGATGGAGCGGGCCTGTCTTTACTTACTGCTGATTGTGAGTTCACTTGGCTACATAGTGACAGAACTGTCCTTTTCTTCAGGGTAACTAATGTTTGATTTTTACAGGTACCCTTGCTTGTCTACCTGTTAGACTGGCATGCCATTTCCGCTTAAGAAATTTTAAACAATTCAGTGTGCCGTACTTTTACTTTGTGCTAGATCTAGAAATCATCACTTAGAGAATAAGCAGTTCACCTCATTTTATCTGATAATTAACGTAACCGCCATCATCCAGAAGTACGCACTGAGCAGCTCTCCGTTGCAGAGCTCCTTTCCTCGGGGCGGTTCTCTTCCTGGGAGCTTGTAATTTAAGATACCCCAAAGTGAATGGCTATAGAGAGACTTAAGAAATTAGGCACATATTGAACAAATGTATCAATGAAATGAGTAAGCATGTATCACTATACTTCTGAAGGCAATACAAATCTTATAGGAGAGGTAACCACAGGAATGGCTTCTCCTAGAACCAGGAGTTTAGAAAATCACCTGAATGATGAATAATGTTCTTATCATGGTATGTGACATGCGGTTACATTAAGACAAATATCACTCTTTGCTATTTTTCAGATTAACAATATGACCATAGAAATGTTTTGTTTGCAAGAGAAAGCCCTTATCCTTTTATTTTAGTTAAACAAATTTTAAATCCTTTCAAAACTTTGTTAGATTACATGTTTACTTGCACTTAGAAGTTATTTTTGTTTTGCCATGTGAGGAACATTATTGCAACTGTTATTTCAGCTTTTCATTAAAGTACTGATCTCAGTATATTAAGCAATAAACATTTCAGTTAGTTAATAATCAGTTAATTGATATCCAGCCATGTTCTAAATATTGTGCTGAAATCAAACCAATGAATGTATTCCAATAAAAATGTTATATCCTGACTGGTGTTATACAAAGCTAGGCTCTTGCTTCATAAAAATAGTTTGAAGCACAAACTGAATTTCTGAGAAATTCAAAGCTTAATACAAAGAGAAAAACTGAAAGATTGAAGGAGAGGAAGAGCTATCCATAAGTATTCCGGATAGTTTCAAAAGAGATATGATTGGCTGTCAGTCTTCAGAATAGAAGTATCTCACTTGGGTATTAAAAAGGTACCTAGATTTTTCTTCTCTGCTTTCCAGTGAAGACAGGAAGTCACATGAAATTATCCAAGATAGAGACCATTTTCTTAATTTTTCTCCCCCCTACTCAGGCTTAATTCCTGCTCCTAGTTAGGACATCCAGTTTCTGTTTGAATACTGCCTTTGGTGACATATGAGATGCAGGCTGTTCAATTTTGGAGCAGTTTAATTCTTAGAAAGTTCTTTATAATGTAACTTAAAGGCATTGCTGTTGGACTCTGGCTCTCAGAACAAATCTTACCCTCTTCTGTATGTCAGCTTCTTGATGAGCACAAGTTCTATATCGTATTGATGTTTATATTTCCTGAGCTTGCTATAAGCAATCAATAAGTGTATAGGGCATAAATAAACAGTAAACATGGTGATCACGCTTCAACTTTCTTCTTTTGTAAGATTTACAGAAAGGTTCTGCTATTCCTGAATCCACAGAAAAGAACACAGTTTGCCATTCCTAGTCTACTACATAGCCTTTCTTTCTTCATGTTTGGCTGACTTTTTGAGTTCTTAATAAATTCGTTTGTCTTTCAATGAAAGGTTCTGTTCTGTAACAGCTAGGAAGGATTTTCCTGGCCATGTTCTTACTTTTTTTTTTTTTTTTACATGTTTCCAAAAAAGGAATCCAAGATCCTTTTTCTTAGCTCTGCTAATATCAGATGTTCACTGATTGATGACCTGAGAAAAATTAAGGTGTCCTACATGAAATGAGACTGCCAGAATCTTAATGACTTGAAAATATGACTTTTATCCCTGTTGCTGTTCTTCAGAAAATAGTGCTTGGTAAAATTAGCTACTTAGAGCAGCTACACTGATAAGGAAGAAAATGTCTGGTGAGTGTTTGTGCAGGCTCTGTTAAAGAATGAGAGGACTCTATGCCTGCTCTGCTTTTAAAGAGAGGTAGTAAGCGATTAATGAATATAATCAGTTTAAATCACTAGGCTAAAAAAATTTTTTTAACATTTATTTTTGAGAGAGAACAGGAGCAGGAGAGGGGCAGAGACAGAGGGACACACAGAATCCGAAGCAGGCTCCAGGCTTTGAGCTGTCAGCACAGAGCCCGACGTGGGGCTCGAACTCACAGACCGCAAGATCGTGACCTGAGCCGAAGTCAGACGCTTAACTGACTGAGCCGCCTGGGTGCCCTTAACTCACTACATTTTTAAAACATGTAGAACTGTGCTTCCTTTAGTAGGAAACTGAATTGCCTTTGTTATTAGAACTATAGTTGTAGAGTCTATCTTAAGCAGTGGGTATTCATTTTTATATCATTGGATGGGTATTTTAAAAGACAGTACAAAGTTTAGTTGGCATCTAAACTGACTTTTCCTGAACTAATTCAACTGTGGACAAATCTTTAACGTTGTGAAAATGGATAGCTTCTTCCCTTCAAAAATCTCAGGACAATTTCATAACCACGAGTTAAGGCCCCTGTGTGTAATCTGCATTCTTCCTTGGGAAAAAGTTTATCCTCAGAAGAACCTGGGAACTGTCACTAAGGCCAGAGTACATGTCTCAGAACAAGAGGACATGTGGGAAACCCTGGTTCTAGATAGACTCACCTCAAGTACTGATCACCCCAAGAGCAGAATTTAGTAAGAGATCAAGAAATTAATATTAACTGGATATGGGGGTGTGGAATGTTAAAAAAATATATACTCTGCCTTGTGTTGAAAACAATTTAAGATTGTTAGGTAGAATAAGTATATTTTTCAGGTTCCAGGGATGACCCTATGAGCCCCCCAAATCTCCCTTTCCTAAATGTACAGTAAAGAAATAGAAGAAAATTGACATTTCTTGAGTTCCTGTTAATGTATGGCTGCTATTCTAAGCAGTTGGCATATTCTATTTAATCCTATTGCTAATGCCTCAAGTTTTAGTATTGCAATTTCACTCTTTAAGATAGTTTCCCTTAATAAAAATGCAAACAACACTGAGAAGGGTAACTCAACATGTTAGTAATACCTCAGAGTGAGTGACATATGTGTTGTTGGTGTTGTTGTTTTTCCCCTGAGCACATGGTTTTCTAGGTGAGGGATGTATAATTGTTGTTGTAAGAGACTGTGACCTGAACAGATTACTGGGAAATCTCCTTTTTGATATTCTGTCATCCAACAAATATTATTACATGCTAGGCACTATTTTAGATACTGGAGCCTTCTCAGTAATAAAATAGACAAAAATTCATGTCCTTTTAGAGCTTACCTTCAAATGTGGAAATAAAAAAAAATTAAATTGTATGTTAAAACATAAAGACACTCACCCCTTTTAAATATGGGCTGAATTTAGTGACTCACTTGCAAAGGCTGGAGTATAGGAAAGGGAAAACTAGTAACTTTAGGCTTTAGTAACTTTACAGTGGACGCCTGGCAGATACCATCTTAACCAAGCGATCTGGGTTGGCATCGCTAGCGATAAGCCACATCAGCACATGCACTCCCTGTGTGGTGTGATGAGAAAAGCACCTCATCTCTGCAGTCTTCTTCCCCAAAACCTGTAATCCCAGTCTAGTCATGAGGAATACCCCAGATAAGCCCAAGCTAATAGACATTCTACAAAATACTTGGCCCCTGCCTCTCAAGGCTATTAACAGAAAGTGTTGCAATCCAGAAGAGATTAAGGAGGCCTGGTCAGCAAACATGTGGTATCCTGAATTGGATTCTAGAACAGGGGGGAAAAAAAAAAGGCATTGGTAGAGAAAATGGTGAAATCCAAATAAAATCTGGAGTTGAGTTAAGCAATCATGTACCAGTGATGGTTTCTTGGCTTTGACAAATCTAAGTGGGCAGCATGTTAAAATTAGGGGAAACGAGGTGAGAGGAACGATCTGCATTGTCTGTTCAACTTCTCTGTAAAGCTGACATTATTCCAAAATTAATACTTTATATAAAAATACAAGGAACACCACAGAACAGAGTAAGGGAAATCAGGAGTGCCAGCGTGGGGTCAGTGTTGCAAATTAGGTTAGGCAGGGGAGGCCTCGTTGAGAAGGTGATACTGGGCAAAAACTTGAAGGAAGTGAAAACGGAGCCCCGTACTTATATGCAGGTGAGACTTTCAGCAGAGATGACAGGTGGGAGCATAGTTGCTGCATTGGAGACATAACAAGAAGGCCATTGTGGCTGGAGTGGTGTGGATGAGGGGAAGAGAAACAGGAAATGGGGCCAGAGAGGTAACAAGGCCAAATGGTATAGGGCCTGGTACGCAATTCTAAGAGCTTCTAATTTAAATTGGGAGGAAATGGTGAGCAATTGAATGCTTTGGGTTTGTGCAGTGAGATTATTTGATTTATGTTTTAATATGGCCACTCTGGATACTCTGTAAGAAAAGACCATAAGGGCAGAGGCGGGGGCAGAAAGACCAGAAAGGACTATAATCCAAATGAGAGGTTTTTGTGTCTGGGGCCAGGAAGGTTACAGTGCAGGCAGTAAGAAGTGGTTGCATTTGGGGTATATTTTAAAGATAGAGCTAACCAGACTTGCTCACCTATTGGACATGCTGTGTGAATGTGGAGTCCTGGGGATCTCAAAGGCTTTGCTCTTAGGAGATGGAGGGTGCGTTTGCCATCTTGTGAGATGGGGAACATCATGCATGGAACAGGTTTGTGAGAGTAGATTGGGAGTTCTTTTGTGGGGGGGGTGGGTCCAGAGAGAGAGTGTGTGTAGGCAAGGGGCAAAGGGGGAGAGAGAGTGACTGAGACTGAGACCGAAGCAGACTCCATGCCCAGTGTGGAGCCTGATGCAGGGCTTGAGATCATGACCATGAGATCGTGACCTGAGCCAAAATCAACAGTCAGATGCCTAACTGGGCCACCCAGGCACCCCAGGAGCTCATTTTTGATATAAGCAATGAAAAATTGGAATTAATCTAAAAAATACCATTTATAGTACAACAAAAATATGAAATAGTTGGAAACAACCCAAATATCCATCAACAGATGAATGGATAAACAAAATATTGTATATGGGTACAGTGGAATAGCATTCATCCCTTTAAAAAAGGAAGGAGATTCTGGAACACTTTACAACATGGATGAATCTTGAAAGCAGTATGCTAAGCAAAGGAAGCCAAATACAAAAAGACAAATATTGTATGATTTTGCTTCTGCGAGGTACCTAGAATAGGCCAATTCAGATGCAGAAAGTAGAATAGTGGTTACCAGGTGCCACGGGGAATAGGGAGTTTCATTGGTACAGAGTTTCTATTTGGGGTGTTGAACACATTCTGGAAATGAATAGTGATGGTTGTGCAACATGTGAATGCATTTAATGTCTCATACACTTAAAATGATATTTTATGGGGTGCCTGGGTGGCTGAGTCAGTTAAGTGTCTGGCTCTTGGTTTTGGCTCAGGTCATGATCTCACAGTGTGTGAGATTGAGCCCCATGTTGGGCTCTGGGCTGACAGTACGAAGCCTGCTTGGGATATTCTCTCTCTCTCTCTCTCTCTCTCTCTCTCTCTCTCTCTCTCTGCCTCTCCCCTGCTTGCATGTGTGCTCTCTCTCTCTCTCCCTCTATCTCTACAATAAATAAATTTTTAAAAAAATGATATTTTATGTACCACAACTAAAATATAGAGTTCTGTTTCTAAAGAACAATAAGAAATATTAAAGGATAAATTTAACAAAAGCACTGTGCAGGATCTTTACATTGAAAACTATAAAACACTGCTGAGAGAAATAAAAGAAGGCATTAGTAAGTGGAGAGATCTACTCTGTTCATAGATCAGATATATGCTATTAAGATGTCCATCCATTCTCCTGAAACTGATTTGTAGCTTCAATACAATCCCAATTATAACATCAGCCAATTTTTGGTAAAAATTAATCAGCAGACTGTAAAATCTATATGGAAATGAAAAGGATCTGGAGTAACCAAAACAGTTTTGAAAAAGAATGATGTTGGAGGACTTACATAATATACTACCTTATTTTGTTACTTACTGTAAAGTTACAGTTACCAAGATTGTGTGGTATTCCTGTTATAGATGGACCAGTGGAACAGAACACAGTCCAGAAATAGATCCATATTTGGTCAATAGAATTTTGATAAAGGTACCAGGACAGTTCAGTGAGGAAAGGATAATCTTGTCAACAAATGGTGCTGAATCAGTTAGTGTCCATATGCCAAAAACTGAGAGCCACTGGACTAAGGAAATGTAACAGGGCTATGAGCATTGATAATGGTGTGTGTTTTCATCAGCCATAGTCAGCTCAACAGGTACAGGAGTGGAGTAGACAGAGAATTGGGTTTTTTTCAGGGTTGTGGTTTTCCTGAGTATAATGAAGTGAAAGCACAAGAAGGGAGTTGAGGATGGATGCAAAGGAAGGGTTCTGTGATTTGCAAAGGAAATTTAAGTTAGGAAGGAAGGGAAGACCTCTGGGAAGGAAGTGGCACTGAAAAGGTGTAGGAACGGGTGACTATAGGTCACGGGACCATTGGAGCCCAGGTACTTAAACAGAGGAGCTGGAAATCTAGGAAGTGGGATGGATGGGTTTGGATTGTGGAGGGGTGCAGTTTAATGGTAATGCAGGGTCTAGGGTGTGACCAAAGGAATGTGTGGATGAGGTGTGGTGAAGGATTAGGTTATTGCAGGGGAGTTCAAGGACTTGAGAGGACAAGTGCCAGAGGCTCATTTATGTGCATGTGAACATTCCCACACTATGAGACAAGAATAGTAATTGGAGAAAATGACAGTGAGCCAGGAGCTAAAATCATCAAGAAATGAAGGGGAGCTGTTTGGAATTGTTGGTATATGTTGGCAACAATGAAGGATGATGGATGATGTGATCTAGTGACCTAAGGTCCAGCATTTAGGGCGGGGGAGAGCTGTCTGGAACTGATAATGAGGAGAGCATAAGGAGGTGAGCAAGGAGAACACTTTGCTCACCTCCAGACCTACTGGAGCAAATGCTTTGAGAGGGATTGGCTGCCATTGAGAGGCCCACAGAGAAGAGCCCAGGGTCTGTCAGAGAAAAGAAGGAAAGTTTAAGGAAGGGGTTCAGGATAGAGGGGGTCTGGCTGCTGGTGGGGCATGAGGGCACCGTGGAAGGGTTTTGGGAGCGGGAGAAAACTGGAAAATAGGGTCTAGCCGGAATATGTGCAGTCATATAGGGATTGGCACTTGGGAGATGGGGGATGGGCACCTGGGGCTTGGGTCGTCTTGTGGCAAAGACATAATCAGGGATCATGGGCACAGTGAGGTGAGTCCTGAAGTTCGTAGGTCGGAAAGTGGTGGCCAGGCTGTGGAGGTAGGAGGGAGTAGATGTTAGGGCTCCCCTGGCCTTCGGAATTGGGCATGAGAGACCTGGGAAGGAGTATATTGACTATGAAAATCTGGTTAGCAACAGAAGGGATTTTCTTTAATTTCAGGTTGTGTGATATGTGTTCTCTGGAATTTGTCAGTGGCTCTCTGAGGAGATAACTGATAACAAGGCCATTCTAGAGTAACCAGGAAAAACTTCTTTCCAGCAGCATGTGCTTAATGGGGAGTCAGTCCACTGGCTGAGATAGCAGTCAAAATGTTTACGAAGACTATAGAATGAATTTTCATTGGCATGTCTTAAACCAAGTCGTCTTTTGTTGAAGATGGAGGCATTAATCCTAGGAAGCTGGATAGCTACGTGTTTTAAGAGCCTGCACTCCAGAGTCAGACAGTGGAGATTCAAATCCTGGCCGCACTCCTCATTACTTAAGCAGATCTCAGTTTTCTCTTCTGTAAAATGTAGATAATAATAGGGCCTGCTTCACAAGGTTATGACGAGGGCCAGCCGAGGTCATCCATGTTGAGCACGCCTAGCTTGCTTCCCGGCACCTGGTCCGCTTCAGCATTCGTGACTGTTGCTATTACTGTTCGTTCGGCAGCTTACAGTCAGAACATACTCAGTGTTCATACTGTCCTCTGTGGCTCGCCGAACATATTTAAGCATAGTTTTCTTTTTTAAGAGCTGTGGACAACTTAGTTACTTACATTGCCTTACAGTATAATGTTTCCCAGACTTTTAAAATCCACATCTTCTGTGATGCTTTCTCATCCTGTTGTTTTTCATTTTCTTACGAGCCAACAATATTTTATCATTTACTTGATATATATTTGTGTTATTAAGTAGAATGTTTTAACTTAAAAAAAAAAACTATACTTTTTATACTTCCGCTTTCCCTGTCCTCCAAAAGCTGGTATCTTCCTCCCCACCCCCCCCCCCCCACACTGGAGAATCATTGTCACCTAGGGTCCTTATGATGGCATCATAGAACAATTTGGAGATATCTTCCCACACACAAGACCGGTAGAAGTGAAAAGAACTGATGGCACTTAGTGCTGGTGAGGGTATGGCATAATGGGCACCCTAGTCCCTTGGTATATGTTGGCAACAGTGAAGGATGATGGATGATGCAGGCTAATGACCTAACATTCCACCCTTGGCCTTTGGGGGGCAGGGGGCGCAGAGAGCTGTCTGGAACTGGTAATGAGGAGCAAGGTGGACACCTTGCTCACCTCCAGGCCGAGTGTAGCAGATGCTGAAAGAGACCACCTAGCTGCCGTTGGGAGGCCTACAGAGGAGAGCCCAGCTCCTGTCAGAGAAGGTGAGGCAAAGTTCAGAGAAGTTTAAACTTTCTGTGGACGTCCAAAGGGGAGAGCCTTCAGAGGGCAGTTTGAGAGAGTCTCAAAAGTCTTAAAATGTCATTTGACCCATCACCCTCACTTTTAAGAATTTGTTCTAAGGGAATAGTTGGAAAAATGCACGTGCAGATATATTCAGAGCTGTGTATGGCCATGAAAAATGGGAAACAGCATGTGCTTTTATTTATTTATTTATTTTTTATTTTTTATTTTTTCTAAATTTTTTTTTTCAACGTTTATTTTATTTTTGGGACAGAGAGAGACAGAGCATGAACAGGGGAGGGGCAGAGAGAGAGGGAGACACAGAATTGGAAACAGGCTCCAGGCTCCGAGCCATCAGCCCAGAGCCCGACGCGGGGCTCGAACTCACAGACCGCGAGATCGTGACCTGGCTGAAGTCGGACGCTTAACCGACTGCGCCACCCAGGCGCCCCCAGCATGTGCTTTTATAATTAAAAAAAAAAAAAAGCTGGGGCACCTGGGTGGCTCAGTTGGTTGAGTGTCCAGCTTTGGCTCAGGTCATGATCTCACAGTCCGTGAGTTCGAGCCCCACGTCGGGCTCTGTGCTGACAGCTTGGAACCTGGAGCCTGCTTCGGATTCTGTGTCTCCCTCTGTCTCTGCCCCTCCCCTGCTCATGCTCTGTCTCTCTCTGTCTCAAAAATAAATACAAACATTAAAAAAAAAAAAAAAGCTGACCAAATGCACGGAATCTTATAGCATGGAGACAGGGGAAATATCTTTATAATTGGTCTGTTCTGTACACAGGAGGCCTCTGTGTACTAAACTAAACCTCCTGTTTAGTGTTGAATCATGCACAGTACCTTGAAAGTTTACGCATATGTTTCCTTAATCCTTTTTTTTTAATGTTCATTTATTTTTGAGAGAGCATGAGCAGGGGAGGGGCAGAGAGAGAGGGGGACAGAGGATGCGATGCAGGGCTAGAACTCACGAACCATGAGATCGTGACCTGAGCCGAAGTCGGACTCTTAGCCGACTCAGCCACCCAGGCGCCCTTCATATGTTTTGAAATATTTTCTGCTTCACCTCTCCTAGAAGAATATCATTGATGACCCAGAATTTTAATCTCCTTATTTATCTTCCTTCCCCCACCCCGTCCCCAATTTCTTTGCTGTCCTGAAGCTCTGCATACATATGGTATAAAGTAAACATGGATTCTTCTTAAGAGTTTCTCGGTCTTACTTGATAGTTGGAGAAACACTGCAGACACTTTAAGTTAAATGTAATTTGCATTTATCTGGTCACTTGGTACTAGTGACCAGGAATACAAATAGAACGTTTGGTTACTAACCAGTAAGGCTTTAGAACTTTGCCTATATTTCTAGCTTGCTCCCGATCTGGTAATTATAAAGGGGAGAAATCTGTATTTGCTCTCTGGGTGCAAATGTGTAAAGAACAAGTAGCCCAGTACTTGGGTGGTATTAGAAATATGCCTTTCCCTTTATTATGGTGGATTTTCCCCCCCTCTTTTTGTTCTAGCAAACTCATAAAGGTTCTGGAATGTTTACCCACAGCCATTTGTCAGGATGAGTTAGGAAGAAATTTTCCTTTTTAAGAACTGTATATAAACAGAGAGAAACATTTCACACCTGTTTATCTTAGCGGGGCCTGCGGAAAGGGGGAGATAGGTTCTGCCTTAACTCTTCCATTGAGAGAGGAGTTTAGAAAAGAGGCAGAGTGTCCTGTGATCTCGTGAGCTTTGGATTAGAGCACTCAGAACCAAGTGGAGGGGCCCACCATTTGTGGCTACGCATGAAAACCTTTCCTAAATTTCTTATTTCTCTGTTTGAGCCCGTCTTTCGGCTCACCTAGCTGAATTGTCTATGTTCATAAGATGCTTCTATAATACATTTTCAGACATACATTTTAGGATTCAGAATTTTTTCCTTACTGAAAACTACCTTTCAGTTTTGGTCTCCATTTGTTACAAATCTCTCTCCTAGTATTTTAGGAAATCTTGTTGGAGGGTGGGGCATGATCTGTAGTGTCTCCTCTAAAGGAATGTTTGATGATCCTCTTTTAAGATACTGTTCATTCAATTTTGTAATAAGTAAGACCTAATAATAGCTTTTTAACTTTAAAAAGAGAGTCCTTTTTTATACAACTTCGAAATCAAAATAAAGTGGTGTCATCTCTGACTGATTCAGTTCATAAGCCGTGTGAGAAAATTAGTCTGTCTTTCCATTTGCTACAACCTCTCATCGCCGAGTCTCTTTCCTTACAACCATTTAGACCATTTTCTCTTGCAGATGTTCCAACCTTACTTGGTTTCAGTGCCTACCTTGGTTAATGACTCTGCCCCGTCTTTGCCCATCATCCTGAGTGAATTTGGTACCCACTTGAAGGCCCTCTGAGTCGGCTGCCCACTTCTGTCACTACTACCACTTTGTCTTTCAGCTCCACTTCCCTGCAGCCACTTATGGGTAAAACCTTCAACATCTCAACTTAGAACTACTCCCCCTTGAAAATAGCAAGCCTTAGCTTCCCCTCTCTGCCCGCAATTCGTCTTACCCAGTCTTCCAACAACCCTGCTTTTCTTCACCCTTATCATGACCTCCAGCCTGTATGCTTCAAATTCTTCTCCCACCCCCTTTTTAAATCTGTTTTTAAATGAAGGAGAGTTGACATAGAATATTACATTAGTCTCAGGTGTCCAGCATCGTCATTTCACATTTATATACGTTACAACATGCTCACCACAGTAAGTGTAGTTACCATCTGTCACCATACAAAGTTTTACCATATTATTGACTATATTCCCCTTTTTGGATTCAGTTGCCTCCAAGCTTGCATGTTTCCCACCACGTCCTTATTTCGGTGCTCACCTCTTAATCCTATTAAATCCCTTTCGTCTCATCTCCTTGACCTTCCACTCCTTGAAGACAAAGACAGTGGCTTTGTGTATCTGTGCATCACTTTGAACAGTGTGTATTTTTTTTTTAATTTTGTTAGTGTTTATTATTTTTGAGAGAGAGAGAGACAGAGTGTGAGCAGGGGAGGGACAGAGAGAGAGACACACACACTGAATCCGAAGCAGGCTCCAGGCTCTGAGCTGTCAGCATGGAGCCCGATGCGGGGCTTGAACCCATGAACTGCAAGATCATGACCTGAGCCGAACTCCGTCGCTTAACTGACGGAGCCACCCAGGTGCCCATTATTTTCTTAATATGCAAATGAATGTTAACATATCTGTTCACAGATTCAGGTCTAACAACTTCTGGCTGTGCCAAAAATTAATACACCTACCATCAGAGGACAAATATTTACAACACCGAGGAACCCAACTAATAGAATTGCAGGGTCTGTACTTTCAGGGCTGCAAACTCCAGAGTCCTCATACAGTAATCTAAGGGTGTGAGGTCGGCCAGACATCACACGGTGGGAGGTGCGGGAGCTGGGGAAGCGGAGAGGGTGGCCTCTGCGCTGTGTAGCTGCGTGCTAGTCTCTCAGGGTTGTCATTCAGAACATGGTCCAGATTGGTAGCTCATGGGGGCATCTGTCCTGCAGGTATGTTGTGTTTGGTCCGCACAGAAGTCTAATTTTTCAAAACTCATCATGAACGTGTAAAACTTAGATGATTTTACATGAAAATCCAGATTTCTGGCTTCCTTGAAAAAGAAGCAAACTGGATCTATGTTGTTGAGTGGTGACACTGTTGTTGACTTCAATGATGAGGGCAAGGCTCGTTTGGAAGTATCAGTTCTAAAAGATTAGTGAATTTCAGTACTATAATTTTATAACTGAATCATAATGAGATGCAATTTTCATTAGCATTTAATAATGCAACCAATAAAATAAAAGAATTGGTCTTTTAAAACTATCTGTGAAGGATAGCTGAAAGACTAAGGACTGTTAAGCTGAATCTTTTCAGAATGCCCCCCAAAAGAGTTCCTGATATGAAGTAGGGGTATGTTCTTGTAAACTTCTAAACTTCCTCGTTCATTTTTTTTCTTAATAAAACATACTGAAATTTATTCTTGGAATTTATGGTAGCACAGAAATTTTAAGCGCCAGTGCAAAAATGCAAAATGTAAAAACCAGGAGCTGAAATGTATGTTTCAGCAAGCAGCAGCTTTCTGCGAACTACAAACACCACGTCCACGTTTCCTGAATTCTTTCTGATGTGACAGCAGTATCTTCCTTTCACTTTATTCATTTTCCCAAACTACAGACACGGTGATTATTTTTATGTGGTAAAGGGTTAATGCAATGACTCTTTGTTCCAGGTCTATTGTGGTAATAAAAGAATGAGACAAATACCAAGAACAGTGATAATGAAAAATCACTCTTTTCCATTTTATTTTTCCACATAAAGCTCTCTCTTCTGTCCTCTGTTATCTCTGTGAAGAAAGCTACTCTAAAAAAGGAAATCTTTCTTTGAAAATTCTGGAATGATCAGACTGGGCATATTCCTCTTATTGATTTATTTTTACTGATTTTGCATCTATGATAGCAAAAGAAATAAAACACATAATGCTTTTTATACATAGAAGAATATTAACAGACATTTCCATTCCATTTAAAGGCTTCTCCTAACCACACATCCCTTTTAGAGTTTTCTTCAAAAATATAAGGAATGTTAAATGCACTGGTATATTTAATGTTTTGCTTAATCGAAGAGTTTTTTAAAAATGATGAAATTTGTAATAATAAAAAGATGAAATTTTATATGACTTGGTTGCTTGATGATTTACCCTTACATGAAAATAATACCAAGGCCTTTGAATCATCTATTTTGCTATTTATTTTCTTAATAAAATTTCACTTTTTAGATTATAACCTTAATACCCTTAATTATACAGAAAAATTGGTTAGTAATTTGCAAGATTATACAGTACAGAACAAATATTAGGATTAGTCTAGAGGAGTGCTCATCTAGGAAATGCATCCGAATGAGGCAAACTGACATAAATCATTTTAGACTACAGAAATTTTTATTAATCTCTTGTGGCATTTAATACTGAGACATTGTCCTCTTTTCCCCCTAAGGTATGTTAGAAAAACACCTAAGTTATATAAAGGTCTTCCCTGTTTAGCTAGAGCGATATACCTGCTGTTCGTCAAGGTAAAGACAGGGGAAGAGATGGCAGGTGCTTGGGAGAGTGGTAAATGGAGAGCTGTGACAAGAATACAGATCTAAGTCTCTGCAATGGCAGGGGACTTGTCTTAAGGGGTTTTCTGTTCTTACGCAATTATAATCAGAACATTTTGGACCTGAAAGCATATTATCTGAGGCCAGCTATTTTTGCTTCCATTGCTTTACAAATGGAGATACCTAGCCATTTAGTAGACCTTCAGATTAATTATGTTCCATCTCTTTTCTCTTTATAAGTCCACTTTCCTTGAAGTCAGAATATTTCTTAGTTTATTGTATTGTTTACATTTAAGGAGATAAAAATATTTCCTTAAATAGATGTACCTGAAAGAGTGAGATCTGAAGTTAGTAACCTAATGATCTAGTTGGGGGAGCAAGAACTAATCACACAGTTTTATGGACCTCTCAGTTTTTTGAAATGACTTCCAAATTCTTGGGTTTGTGGTGGGGAGAAAATTTAGACAAGCAGCAAGTAAAAGATGTAACATGTGAATATTTCATGTGTTGGTTACTGGGGTTGCCTATGCATCTAAATTTGATCCTTGTGGCCATGAACACTGAGGAGCCACAAGCATATGTGTATATACACAAACACACCCACACACTTCCCCCTAAGATTTTTACAAGACTCTGTTCTGGATCCAGCGATTTCATAGTGTAAAGTAGGGAATGGAGAATATATTTGACAAAGAGACTTGCTAGATTCCTTGAAGGAGAGAGAGCCCTTAATGGAAAGGCATGACTTAGAAGTTGGTAGTCATTATGCCAGTTCATCTCCATTGTTCGCATCTACATCATCATGGAATATGGGACTTGATTTCAAACTATCTTCTTTGATTCCAGAAATTACAACTTCCTGTCATTTAGTTGAAAACATTATCAAAATAGCGGTTTTAGAAGTAGTTGTAGAAGTGTGTAAGTTTTAAAAGTGTGCAGTTTGTACAGTTAGTAAATCCAGCCCAGTGGGGAATACCATGATAGAGGAGATGCGTCAGTACAGAACAGGACATTCTATCAGTCAGGATCCAGTAAAGAGACAGAAACCACACCTGTAATTTGAACAGTGAAAACTTAATACTAAAATTACTAACTAGCAAAAAGTCAACCACTATTAACTAGTAAAAGCCTCTAAAGAACACAGGAATAGTAAATACAGGGGTAGCTACCAGCTCTTAGGGGGAATACCCAAAGGAAGGAACAGCCTTAGAAGAGTCCTTCCCACCCCCACCCCGGGCTGAAACGTATACCTCATTGGAGAGCAGGTAGGTGTAGCCTATTGGATGATGGAGGGGCTTGCTGTGGTGTCACAGGCTGGAGCTGGGTGACAAGTAGCCATCTGCTGCAATTCTGAAATTCTCAGGGGTGCCATACGCTGGTGCTGTGTGTGTGGGAAGCCATCTGCTGGGGACCTGGTAGGCTGAAGGTGGCCCACAAGAATCTTAAAGCCGAGGTACTAATAAAACACTTGAGGGTGAGTAACATTGGATCTCACACTTACCACTGGCTACCACAACTACTGGGGAAAAAATCACACAGGAATCAGGAAGAGAAGTCTCCTCCTCTGCTGTGCCTTGCAGTGTCCCTTCAGTGTCCTTTATTGACACAGCCTAACGTTGCACCAGCTGGGAAAGGGAAAATGTTTGTAGGGTGTAGCTCTAGTATCACAAGGCAGAACAAAAAGCAATAGATATGGTGCTGAGAGGCAGCAGATTATCAGCTGGCACAATTCATGCCTTTGGCTACTCAGCTGCTATGTATGCCCTTTATACACACTTGAACTTCCATATAATTATGAAGCAACTATGCTTTTACCAGACAAGATCAGCTGTCCTTCGTATAAGTGAAGTTCTTACCATTCCCCAAAATAAGGAGACACAGGGTCCCAATGGTCATTGTATCCATTGCGTGCTTCATTAGTTTCTCCTCAAATTCCATCGTAGTGCCACTGAATACTTTATTACCTAAAATCGCAATCATAAAGTTAACCTCAAACACCTTGTCCATAAAATATGGAGGAAATAGTCATTTTTTCCAAAGAAGACATACAAATAAAAGATACATTTGTAAAAATACAAATACAGAAAATATGGTTTGTAAGGTACAAACTTTCAGTTGTAAGATAAATCCTTGAGACCGAATATACAACATGGCGATGATAGTTAATACTAATGTGAAATTTATTAAGAGTAGATCTCGAGACCTCTCATCACACATATGCAAAAGGTAACTATGTGAGGTGACAACTGTGTTAATTTGCATGATTGTGATAATTTCACAATGTGTATGTATAGCGAACCATCATGTTGTATATCTTAAATATATGCAATTTTTGTCAATCATACTTCAGTAAAGCTAAGAAAAAGATAAAATAAGGGGAAGAAAAAGAAGTAGTTGATATACACAAATAAGTGTATATATATTTATTTTTTTAGAGAGAGCATGCGAGTGGGGGAGAGAGGCAAAGGGAGAGAGAGAATCTTAAGCAGGTTCCAGGCTCCGGGTGGAGCCAGAGTTGGGGCTTGATCCCATGACCTTGGAATCGTGACCTGTGCCAAAATCAAGAGTTAGATGTTCAACTGACGGAGCCACCCAGGCACCCCATATATTTAGATATAGATATACAGATATCAGGCAAAGGGAAAATATGCAAATCTACTACCATTCTTATTTATAGTCCTCATTTCTGTAATTAGTCATTATCTCTGGCTTCCTTCTAACACTGCTCATTTTATATTTTATTTTCCCTGCAGCCAAAACCTCAGCTGGCTGGGAGTCTTTCCCTGCTGGAGTGACCTGAACTTTCATTCCGGAAGGTTCCAAATCTTCACTAGTCCTGCTTATTATTGGTTGTCCTAGTGTTTCATTAACTTTTATTCTTGGGCATAAAAGTACTAGGAATCACCGCATAGAATCTCCTGAGTTTCAGACATAGACTTCCTTGCCACCACTGTTTGGCAACAATCCAATTTTTCTTTGGTAATTAGGATCCATCTCTTTGGTCAATAGAGGAACCTCTTTTTTTTTTTTTTTTTTTTTTGCTTGTTGGTCCAGTGGCATACAAAGTGAAAATAGCCAAGTGATAGTATTGTATTTCAATTCACTGGAATCATTATTGTGTCCTCTGGTGGAAAAATTCCATCAGTGGGGGCTAAGACCTTCCAAACCAGCAGAGCTCAAAGTTGTTGGGATGGGGAGCAAATAATAATGACAGGAACCCATTGATTCCCAGATCCAGTGGCCTCTGATTCAAAGCATACATTTCATCCTCTAAATCAGAAATGCTTTTAGGATGTTGTCTCCCAACTCGACGATGTACCTGAGACGACCTAAGTGATTCCACCTTTCTGTTAGGCTAGCTGCTTCTGAATGAATGGGTATAAGGTGAGGCCAGTTAATCCTATGGGTTTGAGCCCATTGCTACACTTCCTTTGCCATGAAATGGTTTCTTCCATCAGAAACGATGGAATGTACTGAATGGAATAATGGTGAAGAAGGAATGCCATGGGGCAGCTGAGGAAGATTCTGTCAGAAACATTCCAGGTATTACTGCTGCTCAGCTCTGCTGAGGGAAGTCCGTGTATATGGGCCCACACGTGGGCTCCACTGCCGTCATCATGGCCACTTGAGCCAGCATTGTGGTGGCTGGGAAAGAGTCTGAATGACACCTATGGAAGAGAGAGAATTTTGTTCATGTGATTATTGAGTACCCCCTCTGCAGTGGATGCCCATTGATGAGCATTCATATGGGACAGTCTGTGCCCCATCTGAGAGGTCCATCCACATATTTCTTCCCCCAAATTCTTTGTCATCAGTCTTGCAGTCTTATTCCTTTCACGTCCCTGATTGTCCAGCCAAACTGTACACAGTCATCCATGAATTAGTGTAAATCCACACTTCTGGGCAGCTCTCATTCCAGATAGAGTGGGTCACTGAATGTACTGCCCAAGTTCTGCCTCCTGAGAGGATTTTCCTTAAAAGCTGTTCTTTGGGGATCACCCCTGACTGGGGCTGCAGACATCTAGTTTTAGTCAGTACTACCAATGTATGACACAGAACCATTTATAAATTGAGCTCATGTTTTTTCTTTCTCAGTCAACTTGTTATTGGGAACTTAGGATCAATTCAGAGCTAGTGTTTAGTCATCCCTGAAACCACTGGGTATTTCTTTTTCCCCAGTGTACTGTCCAGCTAGTAAATGGCGGCAGGTCCCTTTGATGGATTCTTGGAGGAAGACTTTCTTTTTTTTTTTTTTTTAATTTTTTTAACCTTTATTTTTTGAGAGACAGAAAGAGACAGAGAACGAGTGGGGGAGAGGCAGAGAGAGAGGGAGACACAGAATCTGAAGCAGGCTCCAGGCTCCGAGCTGTCAGCACAGAGCCCAACATGGGGCTCGAACTCACAAACTGTGAGACCATGACCTGAGCCAACGTCGGATGCTTAACCGACTGAGTCACCCAGGCGCCCCTAGGACTTTCTATACTTGTGGCCGAACTGCAGGGTTTTTCCTTAAGGAAACCTGGCCTTCCCTTCATCAAAGGGTTCTGGGTCTATAAACTGTCCTAGGCCTGGAAACTGGATATGGAGGTGGGACTCTGCCTGGTGGTGATTTAATGGCTACCAGATCTAGAATTTTCTTCTGTTTTATAGATCACATAATATTTTAATAGGTTCCATGCCGATTTCATTCCTAGGGATACCAAGATAAATTACTACCAGAGATTTCTCTGGGAAAAGCATTCTGACTATCAGTATGTCCCTGCTGCCTTTTGTGATAAATGCACCTTTATCAAGGTGCATTTAAATCTTGTCTTTGGCATTAAGTGCTGCCACTTGGGCTCTCTGCCACTCCTGTAATCCCTTCATCCCCTAGGAAACCAGAAAACCTTTCTCAGTGGCAGCATCTCCTATGGTCATACCTGGTCTACAAATGAGAATGGCACAGAGTTTTTCAGAGATGCTGTATTTCTTACTGATTTGTTTTTCAGTGTCTTAGTGGAAGGAGAATCTCTGGTCCTTCTCAGGAGATGTGGTTGGGATAGGTGGGTGGATATGCAGTTATAGGTGATAAATCCACTCCAACTTTCCTTTCTTCCTAAGGCTTTAGTTTCCTTTCTCCATATCATGCCAGGGAAGGTCTGGCATCCCAGCCTTATTACATGTAAGTAATAAGACTATCCCTGTGCTCAAGTTTCTGTCAACCAACTAAGTAAGCTTTTAAGACACTTGCGGCTTCATGAGCTAATACATTAATCTGGAATCTCTAAAAAAATGCATCCATGTCCATGAAATCAGCCTGATCTGTATATTCCCACCCTCTTCTAACACTTTTGGTATTTACTCCCCCACTCATTCCCTGGGCTTTTCTAATATGTATTAACAAAATCTTGCAGTTATTTTGGCTAAGTTATTTTCTTATTTTCTGTGTACCTGACCCCCTGGAGCATGTTAAGATTTGAGAATATGTGGTTATGGCAGATCTTGAGGGGAACGAGTGTCCCTTTGCAAAGTGTCCACTTCAGGTGAGGCTTTCCAGCAAAAGAAAGCTAGTCTCTTGAGACACAGGAGGGTAAGCTACTCCCAGAGGCAAGGGAGCCCCAGAAAGACTTTGAGGTTTGGAATTATCAGTTTCATCTTGAATCCAGGCAGATGTTTCCCTTTCCAAGTGTCTGGTTCCATTCTTCCCCAATCAGTATGCTAACTAACGTTCATGTGAGGAACTTGGTGAGGTTGTGAATTCAGCTCACGTTGTAATTCAGGAACACACACAATAAGTTTTGTTTTTGATTTCTGGAAATATTAGCCCTGCGGCTACAGTTAAAAAAGATTCTTTCAGGGGCACCTGCGTGGCTTAGTCAGTTAAGTGTCCGACTTAGGCTCAGGTCATGATCTCATGGCTCATGAGGTCAATCCCCACATCGGCCTCCGTGCTGACAACTCAGAGCCTGGAGCCTGCTTTGAGTTCTGTGTCTCCCTCTCTCTCTGGCCCTCCCCCACTCGCACTCTGTCTCGCTCTCAAAAATAAATAAACATTAAAAAATTAAAAAAATTCTTCTAGATTGGCTATGGAAGTTTTTGTGGTTCTTAGACCATGACTTGGGCTGAGGATTAAAGGACCTGAGTTTGTCATTTTCTTTTGGTAAAAATACCTCCTTGATCTCAAAAGAATCCGTCCCTCCCTACAATCCTTCTGTTCATCATTACTGCCATAATGGTCAAGGACAGCAGCAACCTTGACTTTCAGGCCTGGTTTCAGTTGGAATTTTCATGCACTGAATCATAGATGATAGCATGATTGATTTTGATGCCACTTTAGGCTGTGGATTACTAACCTCCCATTTCCCACTGACAGGAACCTGTGTCCTTCATTCTGGTGCAAACTCATGACCAAAATAATCCTAAAATCCTGTTTTTGAGGGTCCATAGCCTGGAACCACACCCAGTACCAATTCTATATTAGTCAGGAAAATTAGTATAGAGAATTATTAACTAGTAAAAGATGGCTAACTACTAAATGGGGTAAAAGAGACTCAGGAACACGGGAATAACGAATGCTCCTGCTCCCTGGAGTTGAGGGAGAGTGTTCAAGGAACAAACACACTTGGAAGAGTGTGCATCGCCCAGGCTGTGACTGAGACCCGTTGGACGGCCTGTATCTGTGAAAGGATGATGGCAGAGTTTACTGCCGCTCCGTGGGCTGGAATCGGTTTCCGAGAAGCTGCCTGTTGGGGTGCTGGGTTAAGTTTGATGTAGTACCATAGGTTCGAGTTGTTCCACAAGCAGCCACTCTCTGGGTTACCTGTGGGCCAGAGCTGGTGAACGTGGAGCCACCTACTTGGGTGCCAGTGGCCAGAGCTGACAGGCAGGAAGCTGCCCGCCAGGGTGTAACGTGCCAGAGCTCGTTCTCAAGAATCTTGCTGCTGGGGAGCCAGAGAAAACTGCTGCGGGCTGAGCACCCCTGGGTCTCCTGCACAGTGCTGTCAGCCATGCTGTCAGAGTGAGCACCCAGGAGCAGGAAAGAGAAGCGCCTTCCTCTGATTTGCCTTGCAGTGACCCTCCAGTGCCTGCATTAACAAAGCCTAAAATTACACCCGCTGACTCAGGAGAAACGTTTACAGGGGTTAGCTCTGGTGTTACAAAGGAAGGCAAAGTGTAGGTGCAGAACTGAGAGGGAGTCAGTTCATACCTGGCACATATTTATAAAGTACAGGATCATTTTGAGAAGAAATGGATAATACAGTTTTTTCTTCCTACGTTGAAAATCAATGGCCTAGTCATTGGATTATATATATTGTGTGGAAGTTGTGCGTGTTTCGTTCATGTTTAAATAGATCCCTTATAGAATCTCATATATGTTACCTCTTAAAAGAAAGCACTTTCTCAATAAATTCTTACCCATGTATTTCAGGCTTCAGATCATTAATATACTCATTAGTTCTGGGACTATAACTAAAGAACACACATTGTTTTATGGCTTTTTAGCTGGGTGAGAGCTCTCATCACAGTAAAACAAAGTTCTCAGATTGCTTTTGTAGTAGCCTCTGTTAGTTATGTTTTTCTGCCTAGAAGCCTCCACCTCACAGTTTGAAAATAGAAAAGAAAGTTAAATTTCAGAAATGTTAATTGAAAATAGAACCTTACATTATTGAATACACTCCTGTTTTTCGGTCTAAGACTAAAAATATCAGTGCACTGGAGAACAGAAGATGCATTTCACAGAGAGGGGTTTTCTCAAAAGGCTTTCTTTATTTCCTTTTAATTTTCTAAGTCGAGGGATGTATATTTTCAATTCCATTTCACAGTATGTTCTACAGTACCATGTATATATTATGTAATGCAGTGTACGTTATAAATGAGCTGAAAATTATACCACTAGAATGATTAAAAACACATGATTAAAGCAATATAATCAAGTTTCTTTATGGAACTTTAATATGTTTAATCTAAAGAATGAGACGTTGTCTCTACATGTATTCTAAAAGCGCTTTGTGTGACGTATTTGCCTCTGGCACTTCCATAGGATTTGTAGAAATGAGAGTATAGGGTTTTGGGTTTTGTACTATCTGGCTGGGGAAGGGAAAGAATGACCTGTAGGACAAGATAGAGATGATGCTCCGGGGTTCCAGTGGTGCCCAAAGTGACAGAGCCTGCTTCCTTACGAAGAGAGTATTCATTTCCTGTTTCTGCTGTCCAGAAGGAGAGTGAGCACCCCAATGGCAGAGTGCTCTCACAGACTCTACCTCGGACAGTGTGGGGGTTTATATTCAGATAGACAGCATTCACACGTTTAACTCTGATGCTGGCCACTACGGTGAGTAGGAGATTGGCGTTTTCTGGATTTTAGAAAATGAAATGGAGCCTGCAAGTAGCGTTCACTTATGTGACAGCCATGTGGTTTTGAAAGGGACATTTATTTTCTTGCCAAACCGCAATCCTATCTGGGTTGGTTTTGTGGTCCGCTCCGCCTCCCCCCCCCCCCCACCCCAACCAGCCCAGGAACAGGAAGTAGGGACTAGCATTGTGATCACTCCATAAACACCAGGATTTTGATTGCAAAACGAATAAAACAAGGAGTAAGAAAGCAAATTTCCATTGCAGAGGACCACCCAGTGGTCATTTCCCTCGGATTACATCAGTGAGCCTAAGAAAGAACGGAAAGGTGGATGGGTGGACATATGCTGATTCTAAACTCTCATTCTTGCATTCCATTTCTAACCTCATTTAAACATTCTATTCATAGTTAAATAATTTAATCATTTACTACTCTCTCACCCTTTCTTTCTTTTTTTCTTTCTTTCTTTCTTTCTGTTAAGTTTGTTTGTTATTTTTATTTTTTTAAGTAATCTCTGCACCCACTGTGGGGCTTCAACTCATGACCCGGAAATCAAGAGTTCAACACTCCACTCACCAGCCTAGTGCCCCACTCTTTTTTTTTTTAAGACTTGCTCTGCTGTTCAAAATGGGGGGGAGAAAAGAAAAATACTTTTGTAAACAATTTGTTTAGAAGTAGAAATTTTACTTTTCTGAGGATTCCATTAAAAAGGTGACCTTTAGAATTAGCATCTTTCAAATTTAGGACCCCAGCTGAAAATAAGCATGTTTATGTTTTGAAGAGTTTTTGATGGGGAAGAAAAATGATAAAAATTGATAGAAATAGGAGAAAAAGCTAAAATGTACACTTTCAGTAAACAAACCAGACCCTCTTTCTTGGGAAGCTTTTTAAAAAATTGCCTAATTCCTAAAAGAGATGGGGATGGGGAGGAAGGTTCTGACCCCAGAAATGTATATATTGATTAGGAATACAATGTTCATAAAATTTATCCTAAATTAGGGCAAAAGAAATAAGAGATGAAGTCAGAAGCCCCATAATTTGCACATAACAACTAGTATTCATACTTTCAATTCTTGATTAAGCGTTTCCCGTATGCCAGCGCTCTGTGTGCATGGTAAACCCCTAGTAAGTTAGGTGTTGTTAGCAATATGCAGGTAAAGAAGCAGAGAGAAGCGAACTTACATGCCCAGAGACACATAGTGAGGGGTAAATCTGTAATTTGAACCCGGACCGTCGTGGCCCCCGTATTCAACTGTACCTCTGTTAGCTGAAGCCTTCCCACACTTAGTTATACATTTATTTTTGACTCTAACAAGACAGGTACAATGAATTTTGTGGTGAAAAATTCATGAAAATTATTGACAGAACAAGAGAAAGTTTCCCCTGTAATACTAGGTTTGTCTCCCACTCCTGCTTGATGCCCTCCCCAGTATTTCTCCTGCTGGTTTTCTACTGGTAATTCTGGAGAAGCAGCCATGTGGGTTTGTGCATCTGCAAAAGATCTTGTGACAGAACAGCAGATGGAAAACATTGTGGTTACGTTGACTTTAATTGAAAGTTCCCACACTGTTCTTTGCATTATTTCTTCCCATAGTTATTTGGAAACCTTGTTTGAGATCATGATTTTAGAATATTATTGAGCTGATTCTTTCCTAAAAGTGCAAAATAATAGATGAATTCCTGCTCAAATAGAACTTCCTGTAACTTGCACTAAACTAGCATTTGTTTTATCTGTAATAATTTTAAAAGGAAAGATGGTCAACTGTTTGGACAATAAAATATGATTCAAGGAACTAAAAGACATTCTTCAGCTCAATTTTAGAAGTCTTAAACATTAAAAACAAAATTCTGGAAACACGTAACACTATGTCAATTACTGGTAATATTCCTGGAGTGTTTATGAGGCTAGGCTCATAGATGCCACGTTTCATGTCGTTCTGATCACAACCCTGTGAGGCTGGTCCTACCCTATCTCATCAAATCTAAGATGTTTCTGGTTGAAAATGAGCCATTATTAATTATATGCACCACCACAAAAGAAAAAAGGCTGGCCATGAAGGTTGTAAGGGGCTGCTTGTTGTAATACAACCTTAATGCTAGTGATCCCTGGAAAAATAAAGGTACATGTTAGAGTAAATGAAATCTAACGTTATTCCTAGTTTTACACATGACGAAACTGAGACACAGAGGATGAAATAAATTGTCTCAGATCACTAGGTGATGGGTGATGGTGCTGGGATTGGATCCCAGGTCTCTGACTGTGGGTTTATGTTCGTAACCATTACCATCGTGCTTTCACAGATGCTTTCATTAAAGGATTTGGAAGTATTTTGAGGTGAAAACGATGATCCCGATCCATATATATTGACACGGAAAAATGTCCATAGGATACCCCCCCCCTTTTTTTAAGAAAGCAGCCTATAGACAATATACAGTTGCTTAATAAAGAACTGTTTTGAGATGATATCCACTTAATTTCTGTCACTATGACACAAAAAAAGCACAAAAAAGTCATGAGACTACCTTAGTATTTCTGTGCTGTCATGGAGAAAGTGGCATTCACATTTTTATCCTAGATTCTGATAGGAGTCCCTTTACCATTCTGGTTCCCTGCTCTGTAAAATGATAGGGTTAAAAAATGGAATGGTGAGAATGATGAGAGTCTTTCCAGTTGCAAAATTTAAATACACCTGCTTGAGAGAGCAGAATTCCATATGACAGGAGAATATGCTGGATCCCATCCAAAGTGTGCTGGTTGGCCGAGAGGTGCCTGGTCAGGGTGTGATGGGGCTGGGATGGGTGGTGGGCACCTAGCTAGGAAAGTGCTCTGTGGGATGTGGGCTTTGCCCGTCCCAAACGGTCTTGTAGATGAAATGAGATTAGCGATGAGAGAGACGGGTAGTCAGGCTGATGATTGTTACTGCTACTGGAGTATCATTATAGCAGTAGAAAACAAAAACTTTTAACTGTACCAGAATTCAGAGTTTGACAAGATTTTAGAACCTACCAAAATTCTGTTGAAATGTGGCAATGACTAAAACAAAATGCTTTCACAGATTTTGACTGACTTTTTTTTTTTAAATTTTTTTAATGTTTTTATTTATTTTTGAGACAGAGAGAGATAATGAGCAGGGGAGGGGCAGAGAGAGGGGGAGACACAGAATCTGAAGCGGGCTCCAGGCTTGAGCTGTCAGCACAGCTCCCAACGTGGGGCTCGAACTCACAGAGTGTGAGATCATGACCTGAGCTGAAGTCGGATGCTCAACCGACTGAGCCACCCAGGCGCCCCAGATTTTGACTTTCTGTCAGCACCTTTGAAAACAGCGTGCATACAGTTTCTTGGGAATTATAATTACTTCACATGGTAGTGGCATTTGTGCAGAGTTTTTGTCTGCCTGGATGAAACCCTTGGCTGTGTCTTCTAACTTGCTGAAAATAGCAGAACCAGTGGCAGCCCAAAGATCTTAAATCATCCTTGTGCATACACTCATTTTGTTTTTTCTGCTCTGGCTTTTACTCGCTAGAGAGGATAATGCATTGTCTCCAGAGAATTCAGAGACTATCCTATTTGCCTTACAGAATATAAAGGAGATTAAGTAATACACACACATATAAAGTTACAAGTATAGTAATTGACATTAGGTGCTCCATTAAACAATGAAATGCCACAGTGTACCAGTTCTCCAGGACATGTTGCCATGGATACCCAGTGTGATGGAGATGGGGAAAGAGTTGCTTAGGAATTCAACAATTTCATTTTGAAGTGGAGTGAAAAATAAACCATCCAGAGATGGGAACCATTAAACCAGTCACATATACAAATAGCTGTTTTTAAAATTGTCAATGAAAAGGAAAACATGTTTCAAAATGAGTATCAATTAATGACCATAGCCAGGTAGCATTCATCATTTCAGCTAGGAAATGATGTGGCATTTAGATATTCTTAACAGAAGAAATGATTTTTAAATGTTTATTTATTTATTTAGAGAGAAATCATGTGCACACGAGTAGGGGAGGGGTAGAGAGAGAGAGAGAGAGAGAGAGAGAGAGAGAGAGCAACCCAAGAAGGCTCCATGCTGTCAGCACAGAGCCCCACATGGGGCTTGATCCCATGAACCACGAGATCATGACCTGAGCCAAAATCAACAGAGGCATAACTGAGCTCCCAGGTGCCCCAATAGAAGATATATTAATCAAAGATAAATAAAATTAAAAACTCAAGTGTAGAAGTGCAGAATGATGGCCGTAGGCCAGGAGGAGGCAAGTCCATCCGAGGGTCTGCTCCAACACGCTCAGTATTGTGGACCCTCTGGTTAACCTCTGGATTTATTGCAAAGCAACCATTTGGGAAAGAAGCAGGTTTTAATAATGAATAAGACTATGGAAGCAGTAGTAAGGGCGGCAGCTAACTGGTTTGGTGTAATTTCATGTCTTCCTCCGTGTCTGAGAGTAGTTTGCAACCAAGATTGTTTCTAATTCCTCTGTTTCCTGGAGATGGCCCAAGCTCACTCCCAACCAGTGGAGTTCACATCTCTAATCAAATGGGTTCCAAAACAGTCCTGAGGAAATGTTTCTGTTTTGTTGACAACAGAAAGATGTTTTTTTTTTTTTGGAATTGGTCCTCCCTTATCTCCATCTCTGCTTCTTTTAACTCATGTCATTATTATCTCTCCTTCCAGCATCTGGCTATTTTCCCTTTCTGATCCATCTTCCATATGGGCACCAAATTAAAAAAAGAGAGAGAGAGAGAGAGAGAGAGAAACAGATCTTGTCATTTCAGCTTCTTTCCCATTACCCATAGAATAAATTCTAACTCCTTAATGTGACATTAGGCCCTCTAAAAAAATTGAAACCCTCTCCTGCTACCTTCCCTTCCTTCAGGCTGTGTTTCAGCTTCAAGAGAGGACAGAACGTTCCTCGGATGAGCAGTGTGCCTTCCTGCCTCCAGCCACAGTGTTTCTCTACCGCTCCTAGGCTGTCAGGAGCCTGATGTCCTTAAAATACTCATCCTTAAAAGCTCTTCTGGCCCTCTTTCCTCCCCCCACAGTGGAGTTCAGTGTGCCCTCTGTGTTTTCATAGAACTCTGTTTACACCTCTACCATGGAGCCCTAGTCTTAGGTTGCTTTTCTAAGACGTTCCCCTTCCCTTGTCAGGATGTGGAGTGGAGTGGTTAGAAGTACCTACTCTGCATAGTGCAGCGGCTGGAAATACAGGCTTGGAAGTGGTTGCCCTGGATTTGAGTCTATCTGCTGTTCCACCTGCCGGCTTAGTGACCCAGGGCAAGTTACTTAACCACTAAGTCTCACTTTCTTCCTTTGCAAGCTGTAGAGAACATCAGTAGCTCTCACAGGCTTGTTAAAGGAGTTGAAAGAGAATGCACAGGGAGCATTTAGCACAGTGTCTAGCACATAGTAAGCATTAAACAAATGTTAGGAATATGCACTGTGTGTAACTTTTTCTCTCTTCCATTACCCAGCTCCCAGTGGCACTTTACATATAGTAGGCACTCAAAAACATTTATTGATTAAAAACTATGGCTCATTTCTATAGAGTCCTCAGTAAGTTTTTAGTAGGCAGGTAATGATACTATGTAAAATTTAGGGAACATTATTTTTGAATGCCTTGCCTAAATATTTGTGTATTTTAAGAGGGGAGAAGTATGGTGAAGAATACATATTTTATGTATTCTTATGTAACTTCTAAATTTCATTTTTAAAACATTTTAATGTTTGTTTATTTTGAGACAGAGTGAGTGGAGGGAGGATCAGAGAGAGTGGTGAGGGAGGACACACAGAATCCCAAGCAGGCTTTGCGCTCTCTGACGCAGGGCTCGATCCCACAGTTCATGAGAATTTTAGAAGACAGTATAATAGCAAAGCAATGTATACTTTTAGGAGTCCTTTGCGCATAGAGCTGATGTCATTGTTTTTATCCATGGTCATAAAAGTGGTATGACCCGAAAACAGATTGGGTAACATGTAGAAATATGGCATGCAATTGGGAAACTCCAAGTGGACGCTAACTTCCTGGAAGAAGCTCACTCATAATAACTGTAACAGAAGGGGCAAAGTGAAAGGGGAGGTGAGGCCAGAGTTTGATGTAGAGAATGAGGGTCAGTCAGGGACCGTATGTCTGTGATACTTGAGAAGTTTAAATATGATAATGATAAAGTAAAGAGACAAGTGAAAGCACATCTTCATAAAATTATAGAAGCTTAAAAGTTGAAAGGAGCCTCACAAGTCCAGTCTTCCTACTTTTGACTGCATATCACGGTGACCTGGTGGGCTTGTTAACATACACATAGCTTGGTCCTACTTCTGGGGGTTCAGGTTTCGCAATTCCGCAATAGAGCCAAGGCACCTGTGTGTGTGCGTGCATGTGTTTAAGAAACATTTACCCCTGATGTAGCAGGTCCATGGACTGGTGTTTAGGAACCACTGGTCTACTCTAACCAGAGATTCTAAGTATGGGGTTATTTTCTCCATCATCTGGTCATCCAGACGCTTGAAATACTGCTGATTATAGGAACCTTATAGTAAGACACCTTTTTTTTTTCTTTTGTATTGCTCTCTTTTAAAAACCTTAGTTGGTTTTAGTTAGAATTTGCTACCCTTTAACCCTGTCCATTGATTCCAGTGCTATCTGCTAGAGCCACATAAATTGGGTCTGATACATCCTCCTTCTGGCAGCCCTCAGGTATTTGGAGACTGCTATGATGCCCATTTGAAACCTTCTTTTATTTAGGCTGTAGTGCCCTCTCCATCCTTATTGTGTTGTGATTTCAACTTAGAGGCCATTTATTAAGGACTTAATATATACCAGAACTGTGCTGGGTTTTGGAGGACACACAGGTCCATCTTGCAATAGAACCGGGAGAGAGAAACTTACAGACAAACACTTTCCATACAGCGGCAGTGGATTGAAATGTGAGTTCTGGAGTCAGACCCGTGTTGGAATCCCTAGCTCAGCCACTTGACTAGCATAGTCTTTGTGCCCTATTTCCTCATATCTAAAGGAAGTAAGGGACACTAACAGGACCTACCTCAGAGAACCTGGTGTGGGGGGGGGGGTAGAATTAGACGTTTTCAATGCAATGCTTGGAATACGTTAAGCGCTCAATACGTTTTGGCTAAAAAATATGCTAAGGGTTTTAATAGTGATAGGAACAAGAAGGTGGATTACTATGTGGATGGCAAAGTTTATCTGGTACTGAAATAAAAATGAGATAAAGTTTCCATGCACAAATTAGGTGAATGTGTACACACTCTTACAAGTACTTAAAGAACACTTAATCCTTGTGGAATTAAATAATTTTACCCATGCCCTATTCAACACTTAATAATTTAGGTAGCACCTGACTCACTTAACATGATAGTGGGAAACATACTGACATGCTAAAAGGCACAATTAAGATCAAGAGCAGGAGACGAGTTCACATTACAGCAGTGAGCCAGTAGATGGGAATGAAACCACATAGACTCTGGAAGGCTGAGTGTGAGTAGATGATGAGGAAGATACGGCTTAACAGAAAGACATTTTGTATGTGGCTTATTATGAGTTAAAGCATGATATATTTGCCAGAGAAGCTAATGTGATTTTCAGACTGTGATAGGCGAAATGGAGGGTCCTGAGGAGTGGAGACTGTGCCCTGTTCTTCCCGTTTAAAGTTCTAGAGCTGCTTCTACTTGGGGCTCACACTGACCTGGACGTAGGGGGCAAGTCAGCTCACTTTCTAGAACTTAGTTTCTTCATCTCTAAAATGGGGGTAATTCCTGCTTAGTTATATTTCCCTTGAATTGTAAAGATCAAGTATAATGAATGCAAGTGGTGGTTTTGCCGCTTTAGAGAATTCTGTCACGTTTTATTCAAAACCCTTTATCTTTGATATGACTGACATCCCTAGTTTTTATTAACCATCCAGAATTGTAATTAACTGAAATTTAAATTAACTAAAATCTTAGAGATTATAGCACATACATTATTGTTCATCTTGCTTCACATTCAGTAGAAATATGGGCATCAGTGATTGGTAGATGGTGAATTATATTTTTGCCTCTTTTAGTTTGTATATTCACTGACAAACCTGACCAAGGTGCTTTCAAATAGGTTGAACTAAATACCTAACAGCATCAGTGCTAAGATGAGCTATAGCAAAAGCAGCATGAAACACCTCACTGAATAAGCCTGTGTTCTCCTTTTGGGAGAAAAGGATACTCCGGGAATATAGGAAAAGAACAGGATGGTAGTTTCTCTTACACTCTTTGCTGCTGGTGACTTGTGCTTTTTATTGGGGGTGGGGGGGGGGAGTGGAGGGAAAGGGTTCCTTTTTCCAGTTTTCTCTCTGTGTCCCTGTCTCTGTTTGTCTCTCTTTCTCTCTTATTCCACTGTTACAACAACAAAAATTCATAATATGGAGATAAAGATCCTGCAGATTACAGTTCTTTCTAATTATGTTTTAAACCCAAACATGAAAATCAGAATCCTTCTGCACGCAATATGACCGTTTTCCATCAGCCTTAAATTGGCATTTTGGATTGTGTCCTGTGTAACTACTGAAGAGCCTCAGTGGAGAAGGAAAAAGAGGGTGAGAAAGAAAGGAAGATTCTAAATGACAGTCTTTTGACTAGTGTAAGTTCAATCCCTAAAACAAAAAGCAAGATCTTTTTTTCCCCTAAATAATGTGCTCTCCAACTTCACCTCTTATCCTGAGAAACATGAAAGAGAAAGTAAAAGAGGTGACCCAAATCACAGAGTGCCTTTGATAGGAGAAATTCAGCTGTTTTGAACACTTACAATCAAAGGAAGTGGTTTCCCTAATTACATGAACTATGTGAAATCTCTCAGAATAGCTCTTCCACCCCAGGATTCCTTGCACTTTAGAAGTTTGCATAAAAGCTCACATGGAGAATCAGATGCAAAGTGTTTGATTCAGATTTTATTAGGCAGAAGAGTGCCCACATCCATCCTGCGGTTTGCCAGCTGCTTAGGCTAGGACCACTGTACCTGGTTTTGATGTGGATATCTTTCAGACCTGCAACATTAAGATCTTTGTTCTCTCCTCTTCTCGCAAGAGGCACCACTTTTCAGGAGCAGTAGCTATGAAAATATTCGGAAAATTGGTCTTCCCAATGTCTCTCTCATCCTAAAAAGGACCCATGGCTGTGTTTGTGCACTTTGCATGGGAAAATATGATTTCCTGTGTTTGTTGCTAGGGAGTATTAAACTGCCAGATTTTATTAAGCTCTTCATTACGTTTTTTAATATTTTATTTTATTTTATTTTTTTAAACGTTTATTTATTTTTGAGACAGAGAGAGACAGAGCATGAACGGGGGAGGGGCAGAGAGAGAGGGAGACACAGAATTGGAAGCAGGCTCCAGGCTCTGAGCCATCAGCCCAGAGCCCGATGCGGGGCTCGAACTCACGGACCGCGAGATCGTGACCTGAGCCGAAGTCGGACGCTTAACCGACTGAGCCACCCTGGTGCCCCCATTTTTTAATATTTTAAATGTAATTATGATTTACCATAAAATTCATGTGCAGAATTCCCCATTTACTATCAGAATCTAGAGTAGGAATCTGCCAAAACACTTGGCCTAAAGAATAATAGTGATTATGACGATATTAAATCTTTTGTATTTTGATAGTCACCTTGTTATTGAGGCACACAGTTTGGTGCAGGTGTATAAAGAAGAGAATTATAAATATCCTAAGTTCTCTGTTTGGGGAGACAGGCACAAGAAGACAGAAGCATCCATTTTAATTAAAATGTCAACTTGTGAAGATCTTTTTCTGGGTGACTAATTTCATGTGTAAGGGAGATTGTCTAGTAATCATATATAGCAGTAAGAAAGAATTGTGTGTGGGTTTTTTTTTTGTCTCTTTTCAGCGAACAAGTATGTTGCTATTACTGTATTTTATATTCTGTTGAAATTTTGTGGGTCCTAAGAAACTAACAGGAGTCCATGAGCAGAAACAGAAGGAAATTTTATTTTGTCTAGTGTTTAAAGTACAGTGGTGACTTAAATTGTAACCCACACAAAATTTTCTAATACTAGGACTGTTGGCTCTTGGGCAGCAAAGATTATGTAAAAATAAAGTGCTCTTCAATCAACCTACAAAAATTTTTTTAAACAATTACCCAGCCGTTTCTTTCTACTTTAACAGTCCTCATTTATTCCAGGTAAATTAATAAATATTTGTAATTTTAGAATATTTAAAATCTAAAAGTGTTCATGATTGAACTGTGAGACTTTTTCCTCTTCTGTGTGTTGTGAACTGATTATGGATGGGTCAAGATTTGGCTATTTTGTGTATAGTCATATCAATATAATAAGAGAAAGGGAATTTGAAAGGTGATGAAGGGTTGATACTGTGGTGGGTTTGCACCTACTTGTGAAAAGGTCTGTTATCTTAGAAATCTAATACAATACTCACACTGAAATTTTAATGGCTATTTTAGTTCAACAATCCCAAACTGCCATTTTAAAAATCAGTGATTTGAAGTGCAGCACGGTTATGTTGGGTAACAATAAATTCAGTTGCAGGGCCCAGGTCTTTGGTTTGCCAGTTTGGAGCTTTTGTCAGGAGCACGCTGTCAGGTTCCTACTGTGTATGTTAGATTTTAAATGACATTCAACTGCCTACTCTATGCTTGTCATAAGAAAGAAGGTTAAATATGCTTGAATGACAGGCATTTGATAACACTTTAGCATTAGCAGTAAAAGGTCATTTTGTTTTTCTTCTTCACAGTGTTTCCAGCAGTTAGGGAAATAGTACCACATAAATCAGAATGCAGCTTCTTGTTCTAGATCAAGATTGTATCTAAATCATCACAGATATTGAATTATATATCTCTTGTCAAAATTCTATAATCTCTCTAGAAAAATGAGTTCTATAGTCCTTACCTTAATGACTGGCTTAGATAACTCGTGTTAAGGTTTTAACCCAGTATCCCTTGCATTATCCTCAAATGATAATAGTATTCAGCTAGTGCCTTTACTATTTACAAAGCACTGCTACTTTTATCATTTCCTTTATAACTGATGGAACGGGATTAGTATGATTCCCAGATTATACTGGAGAAAACAGGACTTCATCTTGGGTTATCTGGCTCTGGACCCACAGCTTTTACCCTTGATGGAATCTTAGCTTTGGGAAAGACCTTTATCGACCATATTTCTGATGCCTGAATCTCCTGTGCAACATTTCTGCTACAAGGAAGCATTTAGCTTCTATTTGAATTCTGATTACTAATGATGGAGAACTCGTTAACCTCCTGGGACAATCCATTTCGTCTTTGGAAAACTGACTATCAGAACCCTCTTCTCCAGATTATTCTGAGTCTATACCATGTGCCAACAGTACATCTTTGGCCAAGCATGAAAGGAATAATGTAATACTGTAATGTGATTTTTAAAAAGAACGTTAAGATTATACTCAGGAAACTCTTACCAAGTGACATTTATTAAGTGTCTAATCATCCCCTAATTCTTACCTTATCGATAAGTACTATAACTCCACTTATTGTGGCTTTTTAGTTTTCCGTGAAATTTTTCAGGGTTTTTTTTTTTTCTTTTCAGAATCTCTTCCTAGTATTAAAAGTGACCAGGTCTTATGTAGAGGACTGTAATTTGGATATAGTATACTAATAATAGAAAAATAGATTCCTAAATATTATATGTTATTTGATACACTTCAGTATCATGCTTCTTTTTTAAATTTCCATTTTTATCTATTTGTTCACTGTTATCCTTACAACCAGATATTTCCACGTTATATTTTCCAAATTTTATTTTTATATTAAAAAATGAGCATGTTCATTCTAAAATAAAATCAAGCATTAGAGCAGTCCATAACATAAAGAAGTAAAACTTTTCTCCTCCTGGCAATCCTCTACTCTAAAACTTACCAGTTTATGAACAACTTTCCAGGTTGATATTTTTCTTTGCATTTATAACTATAATAATATTCCCCCCCTCATAAAATGGATCATATGAAAAGGGTAGCATGAGGGAAATATGTGATGGAACTGTCTGTATCTTGACTGTGGTGGTGATCACTTGAATATATGTATGTTAAAATCATCTAGAACTAAACACAAACACAAGTGCATATAAAACTGGTGAAATCTGAATAAGGTGTGTGGATTATATCAATGTCAGTTTCCTGATTATGATATTGTACTGCAGTTATGCAAGATACAAACTGGGTAAAGAATACATGGGATTTTACAGCTACATGTGAATCTATAGTTATCTCAAAAGGTTAAAAACTTGATCATGCCGTTATATGTATATACTGTTCTGAAACTTGGGTTTTTAAGTTAGTATGTTGAGGTACTATGTGAGTATAAATAGAGCTATCTCATTTCTTTTAATAGCATTTGTATTTTGTGTTTAATATTTATTTACCCTTACTTATTATAGTAAATTATATTTTTGACCAATGTATAATAAAAAATTACTAGACATGTGCAGAAATATGAATATGTTTCACTGGAAACTGTGAGATGACCTAGATGTTGTAATTAGCAGACAAAGACTTTAAGAAGCTTTTATTAACATGTTCAAGAACTTAAAGGAGAACATGGCTGTAAATAAAGAACAGAATGGGAAATTGAGCAGAAAGATGGAAACTAAAAATTCTAGACATGGAAAACTGCAGTCTTTGAAATGTAAATTTTATTAGATGGGGCTTAACAGCAGATTGAGGGAGGTAAAAGGAAGAATCAATATATAGGAAGACAGATTATTAGAATTTATCAAATCTGAAGAACACAAGAGAAAAAAGACTTAAAAAATTGAACACTCAGTAATATGAGGCAATATCAATCAGTCTAATACATATAATTGGAGTTCCAGAAGGAAAGGAGAGAGAGGATGGACAGAAAAAAAAATTGAAGAAATAATGACTTAAAATTTCCCAACTTTGATGTAAAACATATAGGTCCAAAAAGTTCATCAGATCCTAAGCAGGATAAATCATTTTGCCTACTTTCACCATTTGTGTTCAGTGTTGTACTGGACGTGTTAGAGCAGTAAGACAAGAAAAGCAAAAGGCTGTAAAGATTGGAAAGGAAGAAATAAATCTGCCTTTATTTGCAGATGAAACCATTATTTACATAAAAATCTTAAGTGTTCAAAACAACTATTAGAAGTGATGGATTAATTTAGTAAAGTACAGGAAACAAGTTGATTATATTTCTATGTACTTGGAGCAAGTAATTCAAAAGACAAAATTTAGAGAACAGTTATATTTACAAGCATCAATTTAAAAATACTGAAAGTAAATTTAATGGAAGGTAAGAAAAACTTCCATGCTAAAAACTACAAAACATTGCTGAGAAAAAGTTTACCTAAATAATGGAGAGAGAGATCATGCCCATGGATTGTAAGACACACTGTTGTTCAGATGGCACTTTTCCCTAAAAATTGGTTTGTACAAGAAGAACATCGTTGGAGGATTCACACTTCTTGATTTCAAGACTTACTGCAGAGGCCCAGTAATTGAGACAGTGCAGTATTGGTGCAGTCAGAAACGTAGATCAGTGCAGCAGAAGAATTTCAGATTCAGCCCCCCACATATTAAAGTCAGTTGAATTTTAATAAACATGCCAATGCAATTAAATGCAGAAAGGAAACTATTTTTAATAAATATTTCTGGAGTAGTAGGTATACATATTTAACAAACTTAACCATAACTCCTACTTTACACCATACACAAAAATTATTTCAAGATCCATTTGAAACCAAAATATAAAAGTTAAAACCCTAAAGCTTATATAAGAGAACAAGGAATATTTTACAGTCTTATGGTAGCCAAATATTTCTTAGATAAACCACAAAAAATGCTAATAATAAAAGTAAAAATTGATGACTAGAGCTTCATCAAATTTAAAATTTCTGTTCATAAAAACAACAGTTTAAAAAATAAAGAAGGCCACAGACTGGGAAAAATATTTATAATAGGTGTATCTCACAAAGGACTTACTTGTGTCCAGAATATTTTAAAACTCCTACAAATCAGTATTAAGAAGTTAAATAAGAAAATTTTTTTTTAACTCTTTTTTTTTTTTTTTTTTAATTTTTGGG
Source organism: Prionailurus bengalensis (assembly GCF_016509475.1). Classification (NCBI taxonomy): domain Eukaryota; kingdom Metazoa; phylum Chordata; class Mammalia; order Carnivora; family Felidae; genus Prionailurus; species Prionailurus bengalensis. Next base: position 162,406,843 of record NC_057345.1, read on the forward strand.
ACAGAGAGAGACAGAGCATGAACGGGGGAGGGGCAGAGAGAGAGGGAGACACAGAATCGGAAACAGGCTCCAGGCTCCGAGCCATCAGCCCAGAGCCTGACGTGGGGCTCGAACTCACGGACCGCGAGATCGTGACCTGGCTGATGTCGGACGCTTAACCGACTGCGCCACCCAGGCGCCCCAAATAAGAAAATTTTAAAATAGAAGATTTTAACAGTCATTCCACAGAAGATACACAGTTGACTCTTGAACAATAGGGGTCTGAATGCAGGCCCACTAATATGTGGATTTTTTTTTTTTTTTAATAAATTCAGTGCAGTACTGTAAATGTATTTTCTTTTATGATTTTCTCAGTAACATTTTCTTTTCTCTAGCTTTATTATAAGAATATAGTATATAATATACAAAATACGTGTTAATTGACAGGTTATGTCATCAGTAAGGCCTCCGGTCAACAGTAGGCTATTGGCAGTTAAGTTTTGGGAGGAATCAAAAGATTTTTGACTGCACAGGGGGTCAGTTTCCTGACCCCGGTGCTGTTCAAGGGTCGGCCATATGTGGATAATCAGCAAGTGCGTGTGAAAGTGCTCAGTAGTATTAGTCATTAGGGAAATGCAATGAAAACCACAGTGAGATCCATTTCACACCCACTAGAATAGCTGAATTTTTAAAACCAGCAACAACAATGTTGGTCAGAATGTGGATTAGCACCTTGTCATATTGTTGTTTAGGGGAGTGTCAAATGGTATCACCACTTTGGGGTGTTTTTTGCCTGTTTCTTCAAAAATTACCTACCCAAACGGGAACCCTCTTGCACTCTTGGTGGGAATGCAAACTGGTGCAACCACTCTGGAAAACAGTGTGGAGGTTCCTCAAAAAATTAAAAATAGACCTACCCTATGACCCAGCAATGGCACTGCTAGGAATTTACCCAAGCACCAATTTACCCAGCACCAAGGGGCACTTGTACCCCAATGTTTATAGCAGCACTTTCAACAATAGCCAAATTATGGAAAGAGCCTAAATGTCCATCAACTGATGAATGGATAAAGCAATTGTGGTTTGTATACACAATGGAGTACTACGTGGCAATGAGAAAGAATGAAATATGGCCTTTTGTAGCAACGTGGATGAAACTGGAGAGTGTTATGCTAAGTGAAATAAGTCATACAGAGAAAGACAGATACCATATGTTTTCAATCTTATGTGGATCCTGAGAAACTTAACAGAAGACCATGGGGGAGGGGAAAGAAAAAAAAAAGCTAGAGAGGGAGGGAGCCAAACCATAAGAGACTCTTAAAAACAGAATGAACTGAGGGTTGATGGGGGGGTGAGAGGGAGGGGAAAGTGGGTGATGGGCATTGAGGAGGGCATCTGTTGGGATGAGCACTGGGTGTTATATGGAAACCAATTTGACAATAAATTTCATTAAAAAAAATTAAATACCTACCCTATGATCTGGTAGTTCAACTTAGAGGTATTTACCCAAGTGGAATGAAAACATATGTTCAAAAAGACTAGTGTAAGAATATTTATAGTATCTTTATTCATAATAGCTCAAAATTGGGAATAACCCAAATGCTCATTAATAGGAAAATGGGTAAGCAATATTATATTGATAAAATAGAATTATAATTAGCAATAAAAAGAATGAACTACTGATAAATGCAACAACGTAGATGAATCTCAAAAACATAATGTTCAGTAAAAAATCATATATATGGTATGATTCCGTTGATGTGAATTTCAAGAAAAGGCAAAACTAATCTATGGTGCTAGAAAGCAGAACAGTGCCTATGAGGATGGTATTGATAAGACGGTACATGGAAAGATAGAAATAGTCTATTTCCTGATTGGGATGAAACACAAATGCCTACCTATATCAAAACTCTTTACATTATTCATTTAGGATCTGTTTATTTTATGATACATAAATTTTACCTTAGTTAAAAAATGAAGTTCAGTTTTTTTTTTTAAAAAGGAAAAGGAACAAGCCAACCAAATCTGTTGCCTTTTAAAGGGCTTCTCCCAAAGCATCAGTCGATAATTTCATATAAATAAATATGTGCATGTATATTCATATATGTAAAATTGAATATGAAATTAAATGTAATTCACATACCATATAATCCATGCATTTAAAGTGTACAATTAAATGGTTTTTAGTACTTTCACAGTGATGCATTCATCACCACAATCATTTATGAAGTATTTGCATCACCCCCAAAGGAAATCCATATCCCCTCGACTCCCCCACAACCCAGCCCTAAGCAACCACTAATCTTTCTTTTTCTATAGATTTGCCTTTTCTGGATATTTCATATGAATAGAATTATATAATTCTATTGTGACTGGCTTCTTTGATTTAGCATGTTTTTAGGGCTTATCCATATTACAGCATGTATCTACTTAAGTGGGTTCCTGGACCCAATTCCAGTGTAGGGAGGGTTTTTTCCCCCCACACACAACAAGCAATTCTTGGACACCAGTAGGGTATCCTACAGTTCAACTCAATTCTGAAATCAATCTACTTGGAGATAAGCATCAGCTAACACAGGTTAAGCCCAGGTTGTTACGGGTACTTCTGACTAACTGGCTGCAAGTTAGAAGTTTCCATGACCCCCTTCTTGGGTTCAGTTAGTTTGCTAGAACATCTAATAGAACTCAGAAAAACAGTTTTACTTACTGAATCATCTATTCATTATAGAAGGATATAATTCAGGAACAGCCAGATGGAAGAGATGCTTAAGGCAAGGCTGTGGGGAAGGGGTATGTCTTCCCTGCCCTCCTCAGGCGTGGGCTCTCCCAGCACCTTGATGTGTTCCCCAACCTGGAAGCTCTCGGAACCCTGTCCTTCTGTGTTTTTGTGGAGGCTTCATTACATAGGCATAATTGGTTAAATCATTGGCTACGGGGCGATTGAATCCCCCTCCAGCCCCTCTCCCCTCCCTGGGGGTCAGGGGGATGGGAGGGAAAGTTGTAACCCACTGATCAGTCACTTGGTCGGTTGTCCAGGCAACCAGCCCCCAGCCTTAGGTGCCTTCCAAAAGTCGCCTCATTAACATAACAAAAGACCACTTTTCTCCCTCATCAGTTAGGAAATTCCAAGGGTTTTAAGAGCACTATGCCAGAAATGGGGACAAAGACAAAACATATAGTTATTATAAATCATAGTATCACATACTTTATCCCTTTTTATTACTAAATAATATTCCATTGTATGGATATACCACATTTTATTTATCTGTTCATCAGATGATAGACATTTGAATTGTTTCTGCTTTCTGGCTATTAGGAATAATGCTCATTAATATGAACATTTATATACAGACATGTTTTTAATTTTCTTGCCATTATTCCTGGAGTAGAATTGGCTGAGTCACATGGTAACTCTGTTTATTGTTTGGGTAATTGTCAGACTGTTTTCCCAAGTGGCTGTACTGTTCTACATTCCTACTAGAAGGGTATAAAGCTCTAATTTCTGGAGAAATCTTTACCAACACTTGTTATTCTCACTGCTTTTTGTTATTATAGCCATCCTAGTGGATATGAAATGGAATTACATTGTGGTTTTGATTTGTGTTTTCCAGTAAATAATGGTGACGAGCATCTTTTCTTGTGCTTATTGGTCATTTGTATATCTTTTTTTGTTTACTGCTATTCAGATTCTTTACTTATTTTTAATTGGGTTATTTGTCTTTTTATTATTGAGTTGTGATAATTGTTTATATTCTAAATACATAAATACATAATATTCTATTCTAATATTTTAAATACATAAAGAATTTTTATATATTCTAAATACAAGTCCCTTATCAAATGTATAATTTACACATGTATTCTTTTTTTCTTTTAACGTTTATTTATTTTTGAGAGAGAGAGAGAAAGAGAGACAAAATGTGAGCAATGGAGGGGCAGAGAGAGAGGAGACACGGAATCTGAAGCAGGCTCCAGGCTCTGAGCTGTCAGCATCAAGCCCCACGAGGGGCTAACACTCATGAACCGTGAGATCATGACCTGAGCTAACGTCAGACGCTAAACTGACTGAGCCACCCAGGTGCCCCCACATGTATTCTTTCATCCTGTGAGGTTTCTTTTTTCATTTTCTTTGTGATATCTGTTGAAGCACCAATGTTTTTAATTTTTATAAAGTTCAATATATCCTTTCTTTTGTTGCTTGTGTTTTCAGTGTCATATCTTAGAAGGCTTTGCCTAACCCAGGGTCACAAAGATTTGCTCCTATATTTTCTTCTAAATGTTTTATAGTTTTAGCTCATTGTTTATGTTTATGATCCATTTTGAGTTAATTTTTGTGTATGGTTATGAGGAAGGGAGTCCAACTTTATTTTTTGTACATGAATCGTAACTTCTTATGTCTTTTAGCTAGAATTGCACTATATGGTCATGTTTAGTTACAAGCGGGTTGGGAGGTGACACTTTGGTTGGGGGCATTGCTACCTTAAACAAAATAAAATGCAAGCAGCAGATGCCACAGCATATGCTGTTTTTGCTTTTGACTCAAAATAGTATACCACCAAACTTCATGAGGCTCTGAAATATGAATTTGATCAAGAAGCATTCTATAACTGGCTTCAAAAAAGATATGAAGAAAAGTTTCTGGGGGCACCTGGGTAACTCAGTTGGTTAAGCTTTGGACTCTTGATTTTGGCTCAGCTCATGATCTCATGTTTCCTGATATCGAGCCCCATCTCAGGCTCTGTGCTGATAGCATGGAGCCTGCTTGGGGTTCTCTCTGTCTCCCTCTCTCTCTCTGCCTGTCCCCTGCTCATGCTCACTCACTCACTTGCTTGCTCTCTCTCTCAAAAAATATTAAAAAAAAAATGTTCTCTGAATTTTATTTGTTAATATGGTTTTCCTGAAGGTAATGCTGAAAGCTGAAAAGGATTGCTGTTTATTACAACCAAACAATTTACTTTACTCTTTCTTACACCTCCACTCAGCTATTTGTCCACCATACCTATCTCAGCCTTTCTCCCTTTTTTCTCTCTCTCCCCTCCCCTCCACCCACACATTGGAGTGTTTGTTTGCTAACGTTACATTATATTTAATGGGTTTGACATGCATACTGTTAAGTGAACGTGCTGGCCTCTGCACTAAAAAACAACCCAGTATTCTCCCTGTATGTTGGGTCATAGAAGCTTCTGAACACTTCTTGGTAAAATGGTATGCGGTGAGAGGCAAGATGTTTAGTCTCCTTCAGTACCAGCTCTGCTCTGCTCTAGAGCTTTTCCTTCCTTTTATTTTTCTAAAACAACTTGGAATTTATTCACAGTTTCCTGGTATCAGTAGGATGAGTTGTATGAGGAGCTTTCTCCCGGGCAAGTTTAACAAGTTCGGTGTGCTGAGGATGAAGGAAAGTATCACTTCCCTGCCTCCCGTTCACCATGGGTCATCATCTCTTACTTCCTAATGGTGTTTGGAAGCTGTGTGTAGACTGTTTAACAGGAAATGAGTAAGCATTTGTAACCTTGCTGGTTTCTATGGAATGGTGAAATGTCCCCTCTTGAATTTCATAGCTTCTTTGGTTGTGTTTCTCTGGGGTGCATGACTGATGTTTGATGATGAAACGAAGCCCAAGTGACTTCTGAGGTTCCGCCCATGCCTCTGCATTCACTCTGTCTCTTCTTGCCTGTCCTGCTCTTCTAGATTGAGCTGCTTGTGCTAACTCAGTTGGTTAGAGCGAGAGGTTTTTGAAGATTTGGTCAAGGGCTAACTCTATAAAGCTGACTTCCTAGAAAATAAAATCTGAAACGGTCGAGGAATTCTGAACCCTAAGCACCTGTTGAAGATGTGGAATTGATCACAGGGTAGATGGATAGGTCTAAATGTCTACCATGATAATGCTCATAACCAAGATTTGGAGATCAATACATTCCAGGCAGTTTTCTTGGTGCTTTACATGCATGGATTCATTTAATGCGTAACAGTAATAAATTATATTCTAATGCTCCTCCTCTTCATTTTACAAAGGGTTTTCACATGTATTTGATTCTTATTGAAACCCTGTGGTGTGCGGCCAGAAGAGAGTAGGGAGACATAACAACTGAATGTGAGGTGGCACCCTGGACTGGATCCCAGAACGCATGGAGGACATTGATGGAGAACCTGGTGAAGTCCAGACAAAGTCTGCTTAGTTAGTGGTAATGTACTATTACTAGTAACAGAAGGCGTCAAGTGAGGGAGGACTATCCATGGAGTCTCTTTTTCTCTTAATCGGAACCCAATCTAAAACACAGCTTTTCTCTGAATCTAAAAATCACTCCAGAATCCAAAGCTTATTAAAAAAAAAATTTTTTTTTAAGTTTTCATCAACCCCTATACCACAGATTTCTGCTGTTTGAAAGGCTGGGTAACTTGATGTGCTAGACATGGGGAAGTGGGGAAACCGGGCCCTGGAACCCCTGGCTTATATCCCCAGCTCAGTGCCTGTATTCATTGCTGCCTCAGTAAGAATATACTGCTTCCCATGTCATCCTCCCCGCAGATGATATCCTCATTTTACAACTGATAGATCATTACGATCTGTTCACTACTGGAGAAATAACTCAAAAATATGTCTGCCTTTGACTTCGAGCCAGGGGCCCTTCCATGTTTGAATGGAGAATGTAGTACATATTTTGGGGTTCATTATTAAACCAATACAACAGAAACCTCACTGGGATGAAGGGTGACAGGTGTTTGGGAAAAGAATGATGGTATCGTGTGGTCTTCTGTGACCTCTGACACAGAAACCTGAGGAGGGGCAGAAAATAGAAACACAAGCACTGCCCCATCAGATTCAGATTCAGGTTCATTCTGTAGGTGGAGCTAGTGAGGCTAGTGATGCCATCTAAGCCTCATTCCTTACCCTGGGAGTGGCAAAGAGAAGTGATGTTCCGTTTCTTTCAGCTCGGCACTTTATTTTTTAAAATAGTAGGGGACTGGGGCGCCTGGGTGGCTCAGTCGGTTAGGCGGCCGACTTCGGCTCAGGTCATGGTCTTGCGGTCCGTGAGTTCGAGCCCCGCGTCGGGCTCTTTGCTGACAGCTCAGAGCCTGGAGCCTGTTTCAGATTCTGTGTCTCCCTCTCTCTGACCCTCCCCCGTTCATGCTCTGTCTCTGTCTCAAAAATAAATAAGCGTTAAAAAAAATTTTTTTTTTTTAAAATAATAGGGAACTGTAAGAGTTTTGCCTTGAAGCTCTAACACCTTTGGTCGTCTTTCTATATTTTGGTCTTTGAAACAGAGGTTCTTCTACCAGGTGTGGTATGACTTGACGATGCAGGATGACATGTACCTTAACTCTTTTCCTGTGCTGTATTCACTGGACTCTCTGGTTCGTGCTCAGTGTCTTGCCCGGACCTGTGTTTTGGCCTCTTTCTTTTATTAGCTTCACTGTGCCGTTGCTGTCAGTCTTTGGATCTATTTGCCAGCAGTTCGTAGTTCCAGCTGGTGTTGTATATATCTGAGTTCAGTTCTGTGTATCCTTAAAAAAAAATTTTTTTTTTTTTTTTTTTTTTTGCTCACTCTAGGTACAATTCCTAGCGGCTAACATTTATTGAGGAAAACCGTGTGCCTAGCTTGTACTTTCCATGTAACTTGGGTCCTCACAGCCATTTTAAGTGGCTTCATTTTAATTTTACAGCTGAAGATCAAGCTCAGGGACATGGAGAGACTTGAAGGGCTGCACATACATGATACATGTATGTATAAATACATGCTCATACATGATAGAACTGGTATTCAGTCCCAGAGTTTTCTGACTCCAGAGTAACCAGGCTACCATTCAGCTTGCCCCAGAACCACCCTCTAGGTCAGAGGGTCTAAATCCTGGCTGCCTGTTAGACTCACCTCAGCTTCTAAGAAGCACCTATGCCTGGGCCCTACCCCATACCAATGAAATCAGATTTAAGTCAGAATGTTAGAGGTGAAAGGACTTTAGATCATTCATTTCTGTGCTTTTTACCTCCACATTTTGACATTTTATCAGTAGGTAAACTGAGACCCCTACTTGCACAGCTATCGGGTGTCAGAACCAAGACTAAAATGCCGATCTCGTGATTTGATTCTAGAGTTCTCTCCATACTCAGGTCAAATAAATATGTTAGAGTATTTACTGTGTACAAAGTCAGAGGCACAAGTGTAGTCATAGGTGAGTTTATTTATCCACATGTACTATCTAGAAATGTGTGTGCATGTTCATCTGTATACATGTGTAGGCGTGTACATCTATGTGATTTTGAGAATTAATATTCATTTGTAAGAGAGGCAGTATTGCATCATGGTTGAAATCATAGTCTTTCCAGCCAGACTGCCCGGTTTGAATCTTGGCTTAACTGCTTCTTAGCTATGTGCCCGTGGGCAGGTTACCCAAACTCTCTTCTTTGGTTTCTTAGAGATAAACTGGAGATAGCAATAGTACTTACTTCATGGATTAAATGAGTCAGTGGATCTAATGTGATGAGACGGTGTTGATACACAGGAAGCTTTCCATAAGTATTCGGTAGAGTAATGTATGTTTAAGGGTGTATTCAGCTTACAGCTTCTGGAACTCCATAGTTTTTGCATTCATTGACTAGAGAAGAATTATAATGGTGATAGTACTTATGTGATGTGGTTCATCTGTATGAAATCCCTTTCTCTCAGCCTTAAAGATGTTTGTGTAGCTTCCTGGATGCCCTTATCAGGGTCTACACACTCATGCTTTATAGTTCACGGTCTTCTGTCTTATGAAAAACATGCTGCTGTTCTAAAATATTTTCTTCTTTATCTCTGGGCCCACTATTAACATCTCAGCCATGTTTAGCTACGACTTTCTGTGTTTTGCTAAATGCCTCGGGCTGCCAGAAATGTTGCTCTGATGCAGGTTGGAATTGGCATCAGTCACCTCCAAGTTTATATTTATTTACATGCAAAACAATTCTTGTTTCTTGAGAATCATAAGTAGTTGATAAATAGTATTATAAAGAAAATCTTGAATTATTTTCTCTGGGACTTTTCATGATGAAGTCTTTTACATGAGAAAAGTTCCACCTAGAGAACTCAAAATATAAACTGACGCCTGTCCCTGATCCGTTGCACAACGCTGTCAACTGGCATAGAAGAATGGATCCATTTACAGTGTCCTTAAGTACCATTTATCAAATGCTTTTAGTGGAACTCTTTTTCTTCCTTTCTGCTCAGAAGTATTAAGGTATTAAGTAGAGTCACAGTCAGATTAAGGACAACAACTGATTCTTCAAGCAAAGAGAAAAATCAGAATTTGGAGTGAAGTGGTGTTTGGAAAGGAGATAAAAATCTGAGCTGCAATGGATATAGCAAGCCAGTTCAGTTCAGGAACACAGGAAGTTACATAAGTCAGCTCTAGTAATTTGAAATGATTAGAATGGGCGATCATGAAAAGTAGTTTCCTGCTAGAGGAGATCTTACGGCTCCCAAGGATATAGTGAAGGTACCTCCTGGGCACAGCTGCCCAAATAGACCCCTACTAAGGTAGCTTTTGTTTTATGTGTTCAGAAATTTCATCTTAAGAGTTCAGAGTGTAGTGGACTCAGGACGCTAAATCACTCTCACATATTTGACTGTGACTGAAGAATAAAATCAACTTGCTGATTTAAAAACTTTTCTATTTGTAGGTGAGTTATGTGGGAAACAAACTCACAAAGACCTTGCTTTGTGAGTATGGATTTAGAGCAGGAGGAGTTAGTAATGGGAATTGAATATATTCTAATACTACTACATTCTGCTGATAATCTGATTTATCTACCCTTCAACAGGAGGACCCTTCTCACTGGGGAAGTTATTATTCCTTAACCCCTTCCCTACATCTCTTCTCCCTGCCAGTGCTTATTATCTCTCTGTTTTCTGGGCCATTATGGCTGACCGTGTCTCACTATCACCAAATACACACGTGCATGTGCACATACACACACAGTACTCTATAAAATATCTTAATACTTTCAATGAAGTTATTTCCTGTCTTCCTGACCTAGAATGATCTTTCATTTTAGGGTCACTCGGCCTGTCACCAGTGTCACCCATTTAGATCAATCATTTCTCAGTTCCTAACAAAGCATCACCTGGTGTTAACCTGTCATTGGGAGCGATCAATCACAGGTGGGGTGACTATTTCTTGGAATATACCTCAAGGGATAACTTTATGAAGAGAACAGTTGGAACAGGTGACCTTTAAGTTCCACATGGTAGGAAATGAATAACTCTTTCACCTCTGTACACCTCACTGATTCTGAAAGGTCTCTTTGAGGTAACTAATATGTTTTTGTTCTGTTTTGTTTTGTTTTTGTTTTTACTTTATAAGAGTTGCTTCTAGTGAAATGCGACCTGAAAATCAGCTTGGCATATTGTCCTGTTGCTGTTAGCAATTCCATTACCTACTTCTCTTCTCCTGCGTATCTTGCACATTCCCAACCAAACAGAGGTGCTACTGCTGTTCCTCAGACTTGCTGCCCCATGCTGCCTCTCCACCAAATCTCTTGCTATGTCTTCTGCTTGGAAGGACAAGCCTTTCCTAGCTATTAATCCAAATCTAAACCATTATTCATGGTCTAGTTGAAGCTTTCTAGTACCCCTCACCTTCACCAAGTGTCCCCATGGATCCTCCATTGCACTTTATTCTTCTGGTGGTTGTGTTTCATCTTGTTATTATACACTTTTATTTTCCCTTTGATGTTGTGTAAGCCCTTGACAGTAGTGGCTTATTTATTTTCATTTGACTTACAATGCCTGTCCCATCCTTGTTTTCATTCGTACCCGGATATAGCACAAGTATAGAAACTAAAGATAATATCAGAATGTTAAGGGGAAGCATGGTTATATTGAACTTGAAAACTCAGAATAGAAACTGTGTAGGATATTTAAAAGAAAAGATCAGAATTCAGATATTAGGGAAATTTTAACAATAGAATAAAAATCCAGCCAAATATAATGGGATTTAAGGGGTGAATAGAAAGTGAAGAAAGAGAATTTAGGGTGAAGTATTATTTCAAGAAGTTTTGATGTTTAGGAATGTAGTCTGAGAAGAAGATGAGAGTCAAGGAAGATTGTTTCTTGGAGAGGTGAAACTCAAGCATTTTTTAAAACCTAGATGATCACTTAGAAAGAGATGAAAGATTCCAGAAAGGACATAATTGATGGTGCAGAATATCCTGAGGGAAGAAAGGGAGACATAAAGAACACAGGTGTCAGGGTAAGGTCTAGGGGAAAGGAAGGGTATCTTTTTCTCTGAGACAGAAAGGAAGACAGTAAGTGTAATGTAGGAAAGCGGAAGACAGCTCTGCCTGTTTCCCCAGTGTAAGAGTATTCCTAGTAATCTGAGGATGACAAGGGTTAGAACAGCAAAAGGATGTTAGACTTGGCTCAGGAATATTATTTATTTCTCAATATCGACATTGTCTATCTTCCCCCAGTAGACTGTAAACTCCATGAAGTCAAGGGTTTTGCTATCTTGTTCATCACTATTCTCAGCACCAAGAAATTGTACCTGGCACATAGACAATATGTGTTGGACGAATGGAGGATTAAAAGGGGAGTCAGTTGAAGATACTCAAAATCATTGCTGTCATCTTTTAGCTTTCAGTAAGTGTACAGACTGTAAATACACCATGTTAATTCTCTCAGGACATTTCTGTCATAAGAGCTTGTCTAAAAGCACTGAGAAGTATAGAAAGATAATTATTGGATTTCTCCATACTTAGAAATGGTAGGATGAGAATTAGAGCTCTATAGAGTGTGGGCAGTATTTGACCAAGGGGTGTAAAGTTGTGTGTAGTATCCTGAAGATCCTTTTATTAGACAGAATCTTGATCACAAATAGCATGGTACATACAGCATTGACTATTAGTTGTTTACCCAATATATATTCTCCTTGTCTTCCTTAGGATTCATGTGTTGTTAGATGTGCTCCTGCAGCATAAAACTATATTCTCCATCTTTCCTGAAAGTAAGATGAGATTTCTGAGAAAGCTCTTTATTTATTTTTTTTTATTAAAAAAAAAATTTTTTTTTCAACGTTTATTTATTTTTGGGGACAGAGAGAGACAGAGCATGAACGGGGGAGGGGCAGAGAGAGAGGGAGACACAGAATCAGAAACAGGCTCCAGGCTCTGAGCCATCAGCCCAGAGCCTGACATGGGGCTCGAACTCCCGGACCGCGAGATCGTGACCTGGCTGAAGTCAGACGCTTAACCGACTGTGCCACCCAGGTGCCCCTGAGAAAGCTCTTTAAAGGAGGCTGATGTAGGAGGAAACTCTTACGTGCTTCCCTCCCTCCTGCTTCCTGGAACATGAATGTAATGGCTTGGAACCCCAGTTTTATATTGTAACTATTAGGTGACCTTGAGGATGCAAGCCAGTGCTAATGATGGTAGAAGAGTATAGTTGTGCAGCAACCATATTGAGCTTCCTGCGGCCTTCTTATTTTGAGACAATATAAACTATCTTGTTTAAACTGTTATTTTGGATCTCCGTTTCTTTCAGGAGACCTCAGTTGGTTAGAAAGGAAAACGAAAGGAATTAAGGAAAAAGAGACCTCAATGGGTCAACGAAAAAGCAGATATTGGGAATCAGGATAAGATGTTGAGGTCAGAGAGGGGTTTCTAAGTTTGAGATGGGTGGGCAATGAAAAAGTCTAAGGGATGGTCATAGGTTGCTAAAGTAGAATGCTATTGAAGTCTCCTAGAGAAGAGAAAGTCAAAGAAACCGTTATTTCTATATGTAGATCGGTCAACAAGAGTTTGCCCTTCAATTAGACCAGTGTTTCTTTGAATTTGATTTCATGGGCCACCAAGGATCTATCTGTAGATCTGGAATCTTAAGGACTCTAATTTGAGATGCACTACTGAATATTATTATATGGCTTTCTTGCCAAAATTATTTAAAGCAACTAATAAAGATACAAATTGTGGGGCACCTGGTGGCTCAGTCAGTGGAGCGTGTCCCTCTTGATCTTGGGGCTGTGGGTTCGGGCCCCTAAGTGGGTGTAGAGATTACTTAAAAATAAGGTTTTAAAAAAATAAAGATACAAATTATAAGATTAAAAAATTTAAAAATATGAAAATGAGGGAGAGAACAAATATGGTGAGAAACAAAATTGAAGTGGGAAGGAAGCTAACACAAAAACACCCCCATGAGGTTCTCTGTATTGTTAGATGTGGGCAGCAAATTTGGATATAAGCTTTTCTAGCAGTCAGCTTGAAAAACGTAACATGACAGGTTGTTACAAAATCACAGGAGCAGTGGGATAAAAACAAGTCAGTTCAGGAAAATTAGAAATATTTCTTTTATTAAGCCTATTTTGCTTGAATTATAACTTTGCATGATTGGATTAAATAATAACATCAAATATTTTCTTTCAAACGGGAGGAGAATATAAAGACAGTTTTCGGGAGAGCCACAATAAACAAGTTGACACTATACCCCAACATCAGGGTAAAAAGTGAGTATGTTCAGTTGGGTGGCTCTGCCCAATGCCAATTATCTGTGTTTTCAGCATGACTGTCTTTGCATAGATATAGGTAAATAACCAAAAGACTGGAAAATAGGACACGTCAAGAAAATTGGTAAGAATTAGAATTGTTAGGCTTAGGGGAAACGATAATGTAAAAGATTAGCCTTCGGATGTTATCTTTCACTGCCTCTCCTGAGCACAAATCACTTAGATTTCAGCAAGAAGATTAGTAAAAAGAAAGGTTATCGTGGTTGGTGGTGATGGTTATTAGGAACGGGAGGCTCTTTTCATCAAACCTTGAGAGGAGAATGATCTTTTGCCTTTAATAGTGGAATTGCTTCAAGGTGGGGCTTGTAGTTGGGTACAGTGAAAGAAAAGACTGGAACACTGCAGATCCCTTCCATTCTTCAGAGTCTGAATCCAGATTATTTTTACTCTATATTTGTTAGGGTTTGATATTTTAAAAAAATCATCTGGCAGGTGTCACATACATGCCTTTGTCATTAAGTTGTTTTGAGTGTGCTGACAGAACCCAGAAATAGTCAAATCATTAATTTAGCTGAAGAATCCAGGTATTCAAGATACTGTCTAAGTGGAGTCTAAGGTATTAAAGGACTTTTCAGACCATTTTAAAATTAAATTTGTCTGAATTCTTCTAAATGATTTTGCAGATTTCCATAATAAATGTGGCAAACATTTCTCTTATGGGATGTAAATAATCAAACTCTGTTGCACTGTAGAGTAATATTATAAAGCACTTAACTAATCAGATTGTGAGAGTCGCTCAAAATTTCTAACCATGTAATTTTTGCATAGAGAGAGGGTACTTCATGCTGTGCAATTAACTGGTTTTATTAGCTATAAATTTGGTTGTTGCTAGCTGGCCTGACGGGCTAGTGCCTGTGGAGAATTGGATCTTGGTTTTTGACGTGTTACTGCATGGTCAAGTGTCAGGAAGGCATGGAAATTTGTAGTGGGGGCAGAGGCCCTAAGAGGGAGTCAGTGAAGAATTGTTTCTCACACCTCTGTAACTAAAGAGAGCTTTGAAATTGTCTAGGCCTGTTGTCGTTTTTGGATGTTCTATAAACTAACATTCCATTCTGTATTCAAATAAGGTTTATAAAGCAAAATGGGATGGTTTAGTGATTGTAAGTAGGGCTTTGATGTCAAACTACCTGTGTTAAAAAACCTGGCTTTGCCATTTATTGTGCCCTTGGGCAAATTTTAAAATTTCCTTGTGCCTAGATTTCTTCCCCTGTGTAAGGGCAATAGTAGTAGGCCCCAGGCTCATGATGTGCTGTGAGGATTTGAAGGTTCAGTCAACGTGACCTGCTTGGCCTGGCTCATAGTAGGCACTCAATAAATGGTAGCTCTTATTGTGGAGCTTATTTGTGTCTGCAAATTGGAATGTCTTTGAGAAAGGGCAGCTTACAATAAAAGATGTTTAGATGGGGGCACCTGGCTGGCTCATTTGGAAGACCATGCAACTCTTGATCTTGGGGTTGTGAGTTGGAGCCACATGTTGGGTATAGAGATTACTTAAATAAATAGATAAGTAAACTTAAAAAAAATATTTAGGTGAAAGGACTCCTATTTTTATTGGACTGCATTTTTTTTTTGGAGAGAGGGAGGAAATACATAAAAATATGTAAAATATATTAATTAAAAATATAAAAAATATATAGAGGTGTAAGATATCTAGATTCAAATTTTATTAGACTTTGACCCGGCTCCTGAAGTGAGCTTACACAAATCAAAGACCCAGTTTTCTTCACTCTTAAACACAATAAAATAGCAAACTTATTTGTGAGGGTCAAATAAGAAAAGAGTTTTGAAAATGTTAAAGTACTGTATTTAGGTAAAAACATGGAAATATTCTTACCTAAACATGGAAAATCACATATAATAAAATAAATGAAGCTAATTAAAACAAGCAGAATATGACAGGAGGATCACTGCTGGAAGAGATTTGAATTTGCTCAGAAGGTTGACTTGAGTCTGAGGATGAATTGATTATCAAGAAAGGGGATGTCAGAGAAAGGAATTAGCATTGGTTGGACACCTGGCATTTGCTGTGCACTGAGATAGGATTACTGTCCCCATCTTACCAATGAGGAGACTGAGGCCCAGACGGGTTAAATAACTTCCTCGTTTATAAGTGGCAGAGCCACTATTCATACTGAAGCCTGTTGGTCTCTAGAGGATGTCCTAATATGCTGTGGTTAATTCAGTTTATCAAATATTTATTGAGTACCCACTCTGTATAAAGCACTATTAATAATACATCAGGTTTTTTTTTTATAGAAATGGATAGAAATTTAAAGCATAAAGGAATTTGAAAGATAATTTTGTCGAGCAAAGTCATTTTCTAGGAAGAGAACAAGGCCCATGGTGACCAAGGCAGCTTTAGGGTCATCCATTTTGGAATTAGAATTTAAATTCCACTCACCTGTCCTGTGTTTGATGAGATTATATTGCTACTCAGTCTTTTAAAAGCCTAATCCTTCATTAGTTCATACTTCAAGGCTTATTCAAGGGCTTTCTTTGGAGGCAGGATGGGCGGGAGGAGGCTCTATGTAATTTTAGCACCAAGTGGTCTCTGTGACCGAGTTACACGGGGTGTTTTGTGGAAAGCAGGGTGCTTGTAAGTAGTTTTGTCACCCAAACCGAATGCAGATTGCTTACAATGTATTGGGCTTTTTCATGCCATCACAGTGACATTCTCTTGTGAGCATGAAGAATGTAAAATCTCTTAGCCGTTTTATGATTTGGGAAGATCTCTTAAATCCCTGCTCTTGAATCTTCATTATTTGTCTCATTCAGTTTTAGCTGCCTTTCCATCCTGCCAGGTTAGCCTGCCCTTAGTTGGGAATGTGTCCTTAGCTAGAGAGCCGCCTGATCCCTGGATAGGAGCCCAGGCTGCTGTCTTGAATGGTTGCACGTGGAGGCTGCTGCAACCTACTGGGAAAACCACCGGCTTCCCAGCACTGGTGATGTTTGTAATAAATCCCACATGGCTCCATCTTGGGGCCATGGCCAGTGGGTAGAATGATTCGCTTATTTTTTCTTCTTAGTGTTTCTATCCATGTTCCTTCCAGAGAGAAGTCTTTCTGATGTCAACATCATTAGAAATATAGGCTGTATGATATTATGGAACCTGAATTCATTTATCCTTTTTTATTTCCCTGAATACCTAATGGGCAGCGTTTGAACGAGAACCCACAGAACTGTGAGGGTTGCTGCTTGTCATGTGACTGTGTTATTGAATGGGACTCATTAAGCCTAAAGTGAGTCAGAGAGCTTGACCTGTGGGTGACACTCTGGCGATGAAGTATGGGATTGAAAATCATCTGAGCCTACTTTGTAAGTTGTTCTTGTGGCATAGCATTTTTAGGAGCAGAGGGGCTGGTTTTCCATCTTGCCAAACATAAAAGAAATCAAGCTTTTCTTTTAGGAAAATGCGCCTAGCCATGATACTCTTGGGGAAAAAATGCAATTAATTAAACAGCATTTTCTTGTTTTTGACCCTGGTTTTTGTGGTCTGATGCATGGAAATCCTTTGATTACTGAGATTGAGCGCTCTGCCTCCATTATCTTTATAATCAGAGCCTAAAGTAGAAGGGAAGTTCTTTCCACCTGTGTCTTGCCTGTAAGAGCTAGGTGTTTTGACCTTATAGACTTGTAAATACTGTTTTAGGACATTTTAACTCAAAAACTTTACTTTGTCCCTTACCTTCTGCTGCTAATAAGTACAATGGTTATGGGCCCTGCAGTGCTAAAGAAAAGAGTTATGCTGTACTGACTGGTGGCCGAGTCAAATCCATCCTGTTCATTAAGAGACCTGGCTGAATTGCTGTGGACTTTTATGACACTGGCCCAAGCTGGCTGCTTTAACGGATCACTAAAGACAGGGTGACTTATAAATAGCAAGCATTGATTTCTCATAGTTCTGGAGGCTAGGAAATCTGAAATCAAGATGTGTTAGCAGATTTGACTTCTGGTGAGTACCTGCTTCCTGGTTCATAGATGGCCATCTTGCTGTGTTCTCACATGGTGGAAGGGGAGAGGGCACTCTCTGGGTTCTCTTTTATAAGGGCACAGTCCCTTTCATGAGGGCTCTACCCTTATAACCTAATCATCTCCCAGAGGCCCCACCTTCAAATACCATGACACTGGGAATTAGACTTCAGCATATGAATTTCTGGGGGATACAAACATTCGGTCTATAGCAGGGAGCGTCTATACCACAGTGTTCAGGGAGAATAGTAGGTACGGAAAATGTGTGGACTTGACAAAAGGCTGGCTTACTTTCAGAGGTGATTTTGGAAATAGAGTCGATCCTTGAACATTTGGGGGTTAGAGATGCCAATCACCTTCCTCCCCAAGCACAGTCAGAAATCAGTGTATAGCTTTTGGCTCCCCCAAAGCTTACCTACTAAAAGCCTACTGTTCTCTGGAAATCTTACCAATAATGTCAACAGTTGACTTACACATATTTTGTATATGTATTATATATCATATTCTTACAATAAAGTAAGCTAGAGAAAAGAAAATGTTATTAAGAAAATCATAAAGAAGAGAAAATACATTTAGAGTCCTGGACTGTATTTATATATGTAAAAAAAATCTACCTATAAGTGGACCCGTACAGTTTAAAACTGGTCAACTGTATATGGTAAATGTATTGGGTATAATACGAGAAATGGAAGATTTAAGACTCAGCAAGGCTTTACATTCTCATTCTGAAAAAGTGCAATGTCAAAGCAAGGGCATGCATAGGGAATAACAAAGCAGGAAAGGACTCTCAAGGAAGTGTGTTCATGGGATTGCACTGGACTGCAGAACCTGCAAGAGGCTACGTACAAGCCTTCATTTTGAAAGTTTAAATCAACAATGAACTAGTGAGCATAAGTTTCAGATGGGGCTTTTGCTGTGGTTCTGTAACTGATTGTCATTCCTATGAAATAGTAGCCTTAGTAATAGCCCTTGTACATGTGAGAAAACAGTGCATCCTGAAGCAGATCTGCACCCTCTGGCATCTTACTCTTCCACGTTGCGGCTCAGAGTAAACATTTACTAATGTAGACTCTCCACAGCAGTCATTTCAACGCACCAAGTATCATTATTATCAGATACTATATGTTCTTCAGGTAAAATTGAATGCTGCTTATATATATAAACTATTCGACCTTTCTCATATGGTGTTATGCCAGACATTGTAGAGGATGAGCAATGTAGGAAAGGCTTCCCTAAGGGGCCACAGAAGCAGATGTAAACTGTGCGAGGAGATCATTTAATAAAAGTGCAGATACTGAGTAGGTTGAAATCAATCTAGATTTAGGTTTTCAGTACATACATCTGTGATCTCATGGCCTCTCTGAATCTGTGGCCTTTTTCAAGAATACCCTAGGTGAGGGGCGCCTGGGTGGCTCAGTGGGTTAAGCGTCTGACTTCGGCTCAGGTCATGACCTCACAGTTCGTGAATTCGAGTTCAAGCCCTGCGTCAGGCTCTGTGCTGACAGCTCGGAGCCTAGAGCCTGCTTTGGATTCTGCTCATGTTCTCTTTCTCTCTCTCAAAAATAAATAAACATTAAAAAATAAATTAAAGGGGCACCTGGGTGGCTCAGTCATTTAAGCATCTGACTTCAGCTCAGGTCATGATCTCAGGGTTCAAGCCCTGTATCGGGCTCTGGGCTGAAGAGCTCAGAGCCTGGAGCCTGCTTCGGATTCTGTGTGCCCCTCTCTCTCTGCCCCTCCCCCACTTGCATTTTGTCTTTCAAAAATAAATAAACATTTTAAAAAAATTAAAAAAAAAGTGAACACTGATTTGTTCCAGACCCATGTCAGGAGACATTCACAGCTTACAGGCTAACTACCTATTTTTTATATGTCTAGGGTAGTTCTAGGAAAGTAGGGAAAGAGTTTTACTTCTTCCTGATCCAGTCCTAGAGAAAATAAAAATTTCCATGCAAATAAATATTTTTATTTTATATTTTCTGGTCATATATATATTACACGCATATATTGCTTTTTTGTGATTAAAAAATTATATGAGCTCATTGTAAAAATTTTACAAATACCTAAAAAGTTAAAATTATTTATGAGTCTTTTTGCTACCTAGATATAACCATAATCAATATTTCATTTCTTCTCAGTCTCTCATATATATACAATTTCTGTTTTTATTTATTAAAAAATTTTTTTTTATGTTTATTTCTGAGACAGAGAGAGACAGAGCATGAGTGGGGGAGGGGCATAGAGAGAGGGAGACACAGAATCGGAAGCAGGCTCCAGGCTCTGAGCTGTCAGCACAGAACCCGACGCGGGGCTCAAACTCACAAACTGTGAGATCATGACCTGAGCCAAAGTCGGACGCTCAACCGACTGAGCCACCCAGGCACCCCAACAATTTCTGTTTTTAAAGAGCGTGGGATCATTTCCTATCTTCTTGAACTTTGAGGGAATATACTGATCCTGGATCATATTGGTGCTCTGGAGACAAAGCAGTCTTTGGAGAAAGTCTTTTGACTTTGATTTCTATAGCATTGATTTCTGCTCTAATCTTTATTATTTCCCATCTTCTCTTTGGGGTTTTATTTGCTGTTCTTTTTCCAGCTCTTTAAGGTATAAGGTTAGGTTGTATATCTGAGACCTTTCTTCCTTCTTTTTTTTTTAAATTTTTTAAAATATATTTTTTTTTTATTTTTGAGAGAGAAAGCACAAGTTGGGGAGGGGCAGAGAGAGAAGGAGACACGGAATCTGAACCAGGTTCCAGGCTCTGAGCTGTCAGCACAGAGCCCAATGCTGGGCTTGAACCCACAAACCACAAGATCATGACCTGAACCGAAGTTGGATGCTCAACTGACTGAGCCACCCAGGTGCTCTGACCTTTCTTCCTTCTTTAAGAAGGCCTGGATTACTATATACTTCCCTCTTATGGGGAGTATATAGCACTTTTGTTGCGTTCCAGAGGTTTTGCGCTGTGGTGTTGTCATTTTCATTGGCTTCCATGTACTTTTTAATTTCCTCTTTAACTTCTTGGTTAGCCCATTCATTCTTTAGTAGAATGTTCTTTTGTCTCCAAATATTTGTTATCTTTCCAAATTTTTTCTTGTGATTAATTTTGAATTTCATAGTGTGGTGGCTTGAAAATATGCACAGTATGATCTCAATCTTTTTGTACTTATTGAGGGCTGATTTATGTCTCCGTATGTGATCTATTCTGCAGAATGTTGCGTGTGCACTCCAGAAGAATGTGTATTCTGCTGCTTTAGGCTGAAATGTTCGGAATATATCTGTTAAGCCCATTTGATCCAATGTGTCATTCAAAGCCATTATTTCCGTGTTGATTTTCTGTTTAGATGATCTATTGCTGTAAATGGAGTGTTGAAGTCTCCACTATTACAGTATTTTTATCAATGAGTTTCTGTATGTTTGTGATTAATTGATTTATGTATTTAGGTGCTTTCACGTTTGGAGCATTAATGTTTATAGTTGTTAAATATTCTTGGTGGATAGACCCCTTAATTATGATATAATGCCCTTCTTCATCTCTTGTTACATCTTTATTTTTTTAGATTTTTTTTAATGTTTATTTTTTTTTTGAGAGAGACAGAGACAGAATGTGAGTGGGTTGTGGCAGAGAGAGAGGGAGACACAGAAGCAGAAGCAGGCTCTAGGCTCTGAGCTGTCAGCACAGAGCCCGACACGGGGCTCAAACTCACAAGCTGTGAGATCATGACCTGAGCCGAAGTTGGATGCTCAACTGATTGAGCCACCCAGGAGCCCCTACATCTTTATTTTAAAATCTAGATTTTCTGATATAAGTATGGCTACTCTGGCTTTCTTTTGGTGGCGATCAGCATGATAGGTTGTTCTTCATCCCCTACTTTCAATCTGAAGGTGTCTTTAGGTCTAAAATGAGTCTCTTGTAAACAGCATATAGATGGATCTTGTTTCCTTATCCATTCTGTTACCATATATCTTTTGATTGGAGTGTTTAGTACATGGACATTTAGAGTGAGTACTGAAAGATATGAACTTATTGCCATTGTGTGGCCTGTAGAGTTGGAGTTTCTGGTGATGGTCTCTGGTCCTTCTTAGTCTTTGTTGCTTTAGTCTTTTTTTTTCTTTCTTTCATCTTTTCTCCCCTCAGAGAGTACCCCTTAAAATTTCTTGCAGGGGTGGTTTAGTGGTCATGAACTCCTTTAGTTTTTGTTTGTCTGGGAAACTCTGTATCTTTCCTTCTATTTTGAATAACAGCCTTGCTGAATAAAGAATTCTCAGCTGCATATTTTTCTGATTCAGCATGTTGAATATATCCTGTCACTCCTTTCTGGCCTGCCAAGTTTCTGTGGATAGGTCTGCTGTGAACCTGATCTGTCTTCCCTTGTAAGTTAAGGACTTTTTTTCTCTTGCTGCTTTCATGATTCTTTCCTTGCCTGAGTATTTTGTGAATTTGACTATGATATGCCTTGTTGATGGTCGGTTTTTGTTGAATCTAATGGGAGTTCTCTGTGCTTCCTGGATTTTGATGTCTGTGCCTTTCTCCAGGTTAGGTAAGTTTTCTGCTATGAATTGCTCACATAAACCTTTTACCCCTTTTTCTCTCTCTTCATCTTCTGGGACTCCTCTCATTTGGATGTTATTCCTTTTTAATGAGTCACTGAGTGCTCTAATTCTTACATCGTGCTCTTTTGCCTTAATCTCCCTCTTTTTTCCTGCTTCATTGTTCTCCATAAGTTTGTTCTCTATATCGCTGATTCGCTGCTCTGCTTCATCTGTCCTTGCCGCCGTGGCATCCATTCTAGATTGCAGCTCAGTTATAGCATTTTTTATTTCATCCTGACTAGCTTTTACTTCTTTTATTTCTGCAGAAAGGGATTCTAATCTATTTTCAACCCCAGCTAGTATTCTTATTATCGTAATTCTAAATTCTGGTTCAGACATCTTGCTTGTATCTATGTTGATTAAGTCACTGGCTGTCATTTCTTCCTGTTCTTTCTTTTGGGGTGAATTCCTTCATTTCATCATTTTGGGGGAAGAAAATTAAAAAATTAAAACCAACACAAAAAAATCAAATAAAAGATGCTAGATTCTAGGTGTGTTTTGGTCTGGCTGTTGAAAGAAGCTTGGTAGAGAAAAAAAGGGAAAGAAAAGAAAAGGAAAATGTTTGAAAATTAAGAAAAAATGAATACAATAAAATAGACTAAAATGAAATGATTAAAGTAGAATAGAATTAAAAATTTACAAAAAATAAATATAGTAGAAAAAAACAATCTTTTTTAGAAGAACAGAAATAAAAATACTTTTTTTTCTCTTTTGGTATTCAAAAATAAAAAGAAAAAAAAAATGAATAGATGGACCAGTGAACAGAATGAAATACACATGAAATTACATCCAGTTTCCCCTAGAAGTTAAACTATGAAGCACTTTATAGTCTGTAAACTAAGTAAGCAGAGAGACATGTAGTGTTCCTCTAGAGCACAGTTGGATGGGGCTTGGTGTAACAGCTCCGTTCTCCATTAGATGGCGCTGCTTAGCTCACTGGGGTGGATTGTTGTGGTACATGTATGCCTGTATGCCTATGTTTGGGAGAGGTGAAAATGGTGTCACCCAGCTACCTGGTCTCTAGCATCAGAACTCTGTGCTCTCGGGGCACCTGGGTGGCTTGGTAGGTTAAGCATCTGAATTCAGCTCAGGTCATGATTTCACAGTTTGTGAGTTCAAGCCCCACACTGGGCTCTGTGCTGACAGCTCAGAGCCTGGAGCAAGCTTCTGATTCTGTGTCTCCTTCTCTCTCTCTCTGCCTCTCCACCACTCACACTCTGTCTCTCTCTCAAAAATAAATAAACATTTAAAAATTAAAAAAAAAAAGAACTCTGTGCTCTCACCAACCAGCAATCAAGCACCCCTCCTCTGTCTCAAGCTTTCATCCACTCCCCACTTATATGCTGTCTGCAACCAAGCTGTCAGCCTGCCAGGCAGTACCTCCCTCCTGAGTTTTATCTCAGATGGGGCTGTGTTTCCAAACCCCTCACTTCTGAGGGCCCTGTAGCTTTGACCTGCTCTCACCCTTTGAGAGGGTCTTGCGGAGCAATGGCTGGTGCCAGCCCACCCCCATGAACATTTGTGTGACTGCACTGCTGCAGATGTCCAGAGACTGCCAGCCTGCCCCAGAAAGTTTGTGGGATCGTGTAGCAGCAGCGTTTCAGGGATTGTGGTAAATCACTACACACATCTGGCACCAGGCTTCACTGCTCCCTAATGTTCTTATTCCAACACCAGAAAACGTGTTTGTTCTTTGGGGTCTTCTGGGACCTCTGCCTGTAGGAAAGCCACACAGCCTCTACCAAATGACTTCCCAGGGTAACCATCTCTCCCTGTGTGGCCCGAGGACCCCTTGGACCTCACTGTCTGCTCCTGAGGATTCACCCTTCCCATCAGAGCTCTGCCGGGTATCCAGCTGCAGAGTTTCAGACTCTGCACTCCCTTGTTTATAGAATCCTAATGGTATTTAAACCCTGCCCTTTCTCCTTTCTCCCTTTCTTGTTCAGTCCCTTATGGGTGTTTCCACTGTTTCTCTCCAGCTGCTTTTAGGAGGAATGCTTTTCCCATATTCTCCCTCTGTCTCCATCCTCTCTCTGCAAGCAAAGATAGCTCCCTGCCCTCTGAAGCTTCTCTCTTCCCCAGTTCATCTCTCCGTGCCATGTTCCTGCTGAGTTCTGTGACTCAAGTTATGCAGATTGTCATGTTAATCCTCAGATCAATTTTCTAGGTGTGCAAGATGGTTTGGTACTGATCTAGCTGCATTTCAAGGATGAGAGAAGCAGACAACTTCCATGCTGCTCCACCTTGTTGGCCCCACCTCCGAAAGCCTTTGACTTTGAATGCACAGTGTGAAGGACACTGCTTCCTTTGAATGATTGAATGAGCTACTTTGCTTTTTTTTTTTACTATCATACTTTGATGGATTCTCTGGAATCTTGGAATAGGTGAGGACCTCCGAGATCAGGTCCCTGGAATGTTTTAAATGTCACATGCACCAGAGGGCAAGAAGGAGCAGTTGACACGGACAGTAGACATATACCTTGGACTTTTTTATACCTACTGTCTTTGTTGTCAGTGTCACATCACAGGCAGAGAGAGGGACCCTGTGTGACACAGTCCTGCTGTTACATGGGGGGGTCATAGCTGTTGATAGCCAGGGAGAAAAACCTGTTCCTAAGGTGTAAATGGAGCCTGCCAGCCTACTGATGTGGGTCTTCATCAACTATTTCTTTCATTAGAGAGTGTTGTTTGTATAGATCAATAGAGTGGTGTCAGTATCTTTACTTTCTTTCAAAAAGGAAGTGAACTGACTTTTATTAATAACATGTCACATAAATACATAGAGACTGTATCAGTGGAATGTAAAAAATGTAAAACAGGCTTTAAAAACAGAATCTTTAAAGGTTTTATGACAGCTCTCAAATATTAAACATATTTAAATTTGGGATTAGGTTGAAAAACTTTTAGTTATAAGCCATGGGGATATAAAATACAGCATGGTGACTGCAGTTA
Source organism: Prionailurus bengalensis (assembly GCF_016509475.1). Taxonomy (NCBI): domain Eukaryota; kingdom Metazoa; phylum Chordata; class Mammalia; order Carnivora; family Felidae; genus Prionailurus; species Prionailurus bengalensis. The sequence continues at coordinate 162,431,866 of NC_057345.1, forward strand.
ATAATACTGTGTTGTATATTTGAAAGTTGCTAATGGAGTAGGTCTTAAGAGTTCTTATCACAAGAAAAAAGAACTTGTCACTGTGCTGGTGATGGATGTTAGACTTACTGTGACTAGTTTGCAGTGCATATAAATATTGAATCTTCATGTTTTATATCTGAAACTAATGTTATATGTCAATCATAACTCAATTTTTTTCAAGAAGGCAATTTTGCCAAAATAAAAATACGTTTTGAATCAAGGGAAAGGGATTGCTCTGAAGATGAAGCTATTAATTTAAAATGTTCTTTTAAGACTGTTAAAAGTACTTTAAAGGAAGAAAATTAAAACTTAAATTCCCTTAAATGTATTTAAATTATGATATTTAGCTAAATTTAATTTAAATTATGATACTTTACTTCTCTTAATCTCTCTGAATCAGCCATTTGGACCCTGTGTGTTAGTCAACTTCCGAAACCATGGCAGACTGAGCTAATGGCTGACTCATCTCCCCATATAAAGATATAGAAAGGCCAGTTAAATTAAAACTAACAGAATACCTCCTCCCCAGCTCTGTTAACAAACTACAACTCCTCTGTAACCCTTCCCATAAAGGAAGAAGAAGAAGGGAAGGGGCAAAGGAGGAAAGGGGGGAGGTAGAGGAAGAAATCAGCCAGCTGGAAACAGTAGGAACAGTCACATAGCTTACTGTAAGCGCAGATGGGTTCGGACATTTTTGTACTCCCATAAAGACGTTTTTATGGACAGACTGTGGCTACCTCACTTCTGTATCAGATTGGGACTCTTTGTTTTATGGAGTGTCTTTGAGCCAGAGGTAAAATTGTCTGTCACAGAGTTTCCTTACTTCCTTAAATCCTAATCTGGAAAACTGCTTCTTTACCTAAGGATATCTAGACCTTGAGCTGTGTAACTTTGAGATGATTACTCTGTGTGTGTACGTGTATGGGGGTACATATATGCATATAAATAGAAGATCATCATCTCTGCGGAAGTCTAGAATAGAATTATTCTAAACTTTTTTTTTATTGTGGTAAAATATACATAGCATGAAATTTGCTATTTTAGCCATATTTAAGTGTACAGTTCAGTGGCATTAGTTACATTCACAGTGTCGTACAAACATCACTACTGTCTGTTTCCAAATCTTTTCTTAACTCCAAGCAGAAACTCTACACATTAAACAGCATTAGTGTAACCTCTAACCTTCTTTCCTTATCTCTGAATTTTCCAATTCAAGATAGGTCATAAAAGCAGGATCATGCGATATTTGTTGTTTTATGTCTGGCAGATTCACTTAGCAGGATGTGTTCAAGGTTCATCTGTGTTGTAACATACATCAGAACTTAATCCCTTTTTATGGTTAAATTAATATTCCATTGTATTTATAAATCATGTTTTATTTATTCATCAGTTGATTGTATTTGGGTTGCTTCTACCTTTTGATTATTGTGAGTAATGCTGCAGTGAGCTTTGGCATACACATATTTGAGTTCCTAGAATGGCATTTTGCAAACTGAGAAATACATAGATTCTGTATGTAGAAATATTAGGTCATCTGTATTTCCAACATTGATTAAAATTATTATTTCAGGGTAACTTAAGTATACACAGAATAGGGGTGCCTGGGTGGCTCAGTCGGCTGAGCGTCTGACTTCAGCTCAGGTCATGATCTCACAGATCATGAGTTCAAGCCCCACATCAGGCTCTGTGCTGACAGCTCAGAGCCTGAAGCCTGCTTTGAGTTCTGTGTCTCCCTCTCTCTCTGCCCCTTTCCTGTTCATACACTTTCTCTCTCTCAAAAATAAATAAACATTAAAAAAATTTAAAAAAATATACATAAAATAACACTAAGAACTACTTGTGCTTTTTTAAAAAAAAAAAAAGTTTTTATTTTTAAGTAATCTCTATTCCCAACATGGGACTCAGACTCAAAACCCCAATGTCAAGAGTCACATGCTCTACTGACTGAGCCAGCCAGACACCCCAGAACTCCTTACACTTACAGCTCTTATAAAATCAAACCAATTTTCCAGTTAAGTAAAAATAAAACTATAAAATCAGTATAGCTAAAGTGAACAATTTTCATCAATTACATTTACTGAAAATAAATGGGTTTTGCTGATGTTGATAGTATAAAAAGATAAATTTTTTGGCACAATGGAACATTATTTTAGCCATCGTTATTATGTTTCCTTTATAACAGTGAGCTTGTTTTAGACCACTAATCCATTATTTTGATGGGCAGTCTATTTGCTAGAGTATTCCAGAATATAAATCTGGAAAACAACAATTTAAGGAGAAGTTTTTTTGTTACTACAACAGTTTCACCAATGAATGGTTGGCAAGCAGGTTCTTGTAAAGACAAATCCACAGAATACATCCACTTGATATCAGATACTGACTGCTACAGCACAGGTTTTATTTGGCTAATCCCACAGTTATTTCTGTTGGAACTTGCTTGAATTGGTAACTTCATATTACTTGACCTTCCTTTATTGTAAATACCACTTATTTATGTAGTCTGTGTTGATTATAAATAAATTCATTATCATAGAACTAGTATAGCACTCTAAAGTAGTAAAGTTGTTTTCATGATGTTAAATCAAATTCTTAGTTTATTAAATTAGAACCTAAGTCTTATAATGTGAAAATGTCTTTTACTTACTAATTATACCACAAGAATTTAGTTTTTGTTAACTAAAAAAAATTTAAATGAACATGATAGTGGCACACAAGATGGTCGTTAGTTGAACATTAGCATATCTTACCAGCACTTGATAAATTCTATTTCTCCAAGGCATCACTTGGCAATATCTTAAATGTAAACTTGAAAATTAGCTGGAACATTGAAAATGCCATGTAGTGCTGAATTATAAAATGATCATCCATGGATTTAGAATATACTTTTTTTTTTTAAGTAGGCTCTGCACCCAACATAGAGCTTGAACTCATGACCCTGAGATCAAGAGATCTTGAGATCGGTAATCAAATGCTTTAATGACTGAGCCAGCCAGGCACCCCTTAGAATATTCTTGTATTTATTCTTTCTTAATACAAACATTTTTGTAAAGATTTTATTTTTTTAAGTAAGCTCTACACTCAATGTGGGGCTCTACTTACAACCCCAAGATCAAGAGTCACATGCTCTAGCCACTGATCTAGCCAGGTATAAACATTTTTGATGGTCACAGAACTTAGATAGCCAAGAATATACCAAAACATACCAAAGGATAAACACTCCCGTATTTTGACAAATACTAGTCCAGACGTTAATGCTTTACTCACATTGAATTCTAATGCTTCACTTGGAAAGAGTTGATCTGCCTTAAAAATAGTGGGGGCTTAGGGGCACCTGAGTGGTTCAGTTGGTTGAGTGACTCTTGGTTTCAGCTCAGGTCTTGATCTCACAGTTCTGTGAGGTCAGGCCCCACATGGTTCTTTGTGCTGAGCACAGAGCCTGCTTAGGATTCTCTCCCTCTCTCTTCCTCTCTCTTCCTCTCTCTCCCTCCCTCTTTCCCTCCCTCTCTCCCTCTGTCTCTATTCCTCCCCTGTGCATGTGCTCTCTCTCTCAAAATAAATAAATAAACTTAAAAAAAAACATAAAGGGGCTTATGTTTTCCAAACTTCACATGAACTCTGTTTAATAACAAAGTTCATTTATTGTTTCTTTCTTTTTTAAAATGTTTATTTTTGAGAGAGAGAGAGAGAAACAGAGTGTGAGCAGGGGGAGGGGCAGAGAGAGAGGGAGACACAGAATCCGAAGCAGGCTCCAGGCTCTGAGCTGTCCACACAGAGCCCGACTCGGGGCTTGAACTCACAAACCGTGAGATCATGACCTGAGCTGAAGTTGGACACTTAACTGACTGAGCCACCCAGGAGCCCCTCATTTATTGTTTCTTAATAAGAAATAGGATTGCCATATAGATGAATAATTATCTTGCCCAATTAATGAATTTTCCTTCTATTTGGAAAACTAAACTATGAGAAGCAGGTTATTTGATGAACACAGAACCTCTGCACACAGTAGGCACTCAGTGTGAGAGAAATGCTTTGATAGCCCCCTTCAGCACCTGTATCACTGAAAGAAAAACATTGTCAAAGAAACCTTGATAAATGTCTCAACCAGTTGATAATAATTTTCCCTTCTCTTGATTCCATATTGACCTCATGGCAGCCCTTAAATTTCTCTTTTGTGCCTAGTTCTGATTTTAATGAAATCTCAATTCTTATCCTATGACAGAAATTTATAACAAGTAACACTAACTTACATTGTGCAGATTCCCAAAGGGGAGTCCTCTTTCTAGCCAACCCTTGTCCATTTTTCCTTAATTGCTTACGTTCTTTTTTATTTTTTTTAATGTTTGTTTTTCAAGAGAGTGAGACTGTGAGCAGGGAAGGGGCAGGGAGAGAGAGGGAGACACAGAATCCAAAGCAGGCTCTAGGCTCTGAGCTGTCAGCACAGAGCCCGATGTGGGGCTCAAACTCACAGACCATGAGATCATGACCTAAGCTGAAGCCAAATCGACTGCGCCACCCAGGTGCCCCAATTGATTGCTTACATTCTTGATGATACCCTTTCTGGAATGGGGAATTATAAATCTCCTATTTACTTACTGCCAATAACATGCTTTTCATTTAAAAATATTAAATGTTTTCGTACTTAAGTGATTTTATATCTAACTGTATTATAATTCCTGATTAGCAATATTTTATCTCCATAAAACTGGTAACTCCATGTGATTTAGTTAATTTAGAAAATGTTCTTCTACAGACATTAGCAGAAGTAGCTCTGTTTTTCATTAAGTTTAATAAATAAAATTTATTTTTTATGATGTCACTCTGCAGTACAGTTTGCTAATATTTAATACATTTCAAATGTAAAGTATGGCTTCCCTATCAAATCACTGCTGAAGGTCAGGAATCCACCCTTACATCCTTTACAGCACCTTGCTGCATATAGCAAAGAGCGATAGTACATTTGAACGATTAGATAATATAAATGGCTATTACTTGAATCTATTTCAGTAATAGTTAAGAAATCCTCCCTTAATTTTGTCATGATTCTTCACCCAGGCAATAGAAGTTCAGTCTTGAGTCTCTCAGAAGACGTGATGCAGAAAACACCCATTCAACTCTTAGGAAGAGGGCTTTCTGTAAATAAATATGGTATTTCGCCCCTTTGTCCTCCTCCTCCACTATCAGTCATGCTGGCCTGCTAGGGAGCAGTTCTGTTGTTGCCACTTCAACCCCATTTCCTTTTTACATTTTTAGGAAGTTTCAATAGAAATTCTTAAACTTGGGCACCTGGGTGGCTCAGTCGGTTAGGCGTCCAACTTAGGCTCAGGTCATGATCTCACGGTTCATGGGTTCGAGCTCCACGTCGGGCTCTGTGCTGACAACTCAGAGCCTAGAGCCTGCTTCAGATTCTGTCTCCCTCTTTCTCTGCCCCTCCCTCGCTCACACTCTGCGTGTGTGTGTGTGTGTGTGTGTGTGTTGTGTCTCTCTCACAAATAAAATAAACATTAAAACAAACTTTTTTTAAATCCTTAAACTTTCAAGACAACTGCTAAGACAGAGTTCTATCAGCATCCCATACTTGTTGAGCACACATATATCTTTGTAAATGTATGTTAAAGGAAATTGAATAGGAAACCTATTTTATGAGACTTTTATAAAGGTGAAATTTTATGTAACTTTGTATTTGATTTTTGTACAGGCAGAAATACTCAGTGTCCTCAGTCACAGAAACATCATCCAGTTTTATGGAGTAATTCTTGAACCTCCCAACTATGGTATCGTCACAGGTAGGCACGAATCATTTGACTTTTCTTTCCCCAATTACCTAGCTTTAGATTCCTTAATATGCTAAAATGCTTAATATTAGGTTCAGTCATGAATTGTGTGCTACTGTCAGATGTCACTTCTGTTGCTATAAAGCATTAATAAAACTGATTATATCAATATAATTAAGAATGGTGTTTCCACTTCTACCCATGTTTAATTGTGCTAATTATATCTGCGTAAATGCTATTTAAATGCACTCGCAGCTGCAATACCAATATTTAAAGGTGCCGTTTAACTAAAATTTCATTTAATTAGCTGAAATGAGCAATGTTTTTTGTAACTCCGTGACCTTTTACAAATTAAGATTTCTTGAGCTGTTCATGTTGTAATTCTTTGCAAGGTATTTTAATCCCTTTAGAGCATTCTTTCCTCAAGGTCTCTGACGTGAGAATAATATTTTTCAGGTTTGGTCATCTGGGTTGGTAATGACCTTGATCTAAATTATCACATTTGGAGCAGCAGTTTATAACTGATGGGAATACCCTTTCCAGAAAGGAGCACACAGAAAATGTTGCCATATAAAAACAAAGACCCATGTTTTTAATACTTTGTGCTCATATGTGTACAATCCAATAAGCAGCTTTAGGTCTATAATAAGTATAACATTCAATTTTATAATAAATGACTTTGGTCACGTTCTTTATCATGGCTGTTCTTTGATTAAAACAAAACCAACAAGAAACCTTAAAAGATTAACCCTGTCTTCTTCTGCTATAGTGGTAACACCTATAATTTTCTTTACAGAAAGTAATAACCAAAATAACCCTCAATAAAAAGGTTTGGATTCAGTACTTTCTTATAAACGCTCTCATCTAACACTTACAGTAACCCCACAAGATAGGTAAAGTAATTTCTATTTCATAAATTAGAAACTAAAACTCTAACTGAAGTACCTTTCCCAAGGTCATCCAGCTAGTGGTAGATCCACTAAATTTCTCAGATTGACCTTCTACAGAAGCGCCTCTTCTTAAATGCAGCCTGGGCTCTAGACGGCTCAGGGCACCAGTTCTTCCCATCCAAGGGATATGGTTCTGTAACTTCTGTCTTTGAGTAGCAAGCAGTTTAACAGGCTCTTACTCTGATAAATAGCATTTTTACCTAAGTTCTTACATGGAGGGAATTTTATCCCTATTTAGCTATATGTATTTAGGTCTATGCCTAAAATGGGGTAATGTGGCAGTTTCTGCTCTTTCCTATTAACCTGCATACCCAAGAATGAGTTACAGTGTTCGGGTGTAAACCACATTTAACTTACGTCATATTTCTGACTAAAGTTAAACCTCGTCCTGTCCCAGGTACCATATTGTTCCCCGCTCCCTAGTCCATCATATTTACTTTTAACTAGTTGGGTTTACCTTTAAAATCTGAATCCAGTTTTCTGTTCCTCGTTTGTGACTTAAATTATTCTTACCTAGCAGATGAAAGCATGGCGCTCCAAAGAGATTAGATTAGATACTATGCTAATACTATACTATTAGATACTATTAGATTAGAGATAGATTAGATACTGTGCTTCTTGTCTTGTACCCTTGACGTTTAATACTTTTGAGTGGAAGACATTAGCTTTAATGAACTCAGTGGACTATTTATGAAGTTTCGTAGCTTCTCGGGGTGAGGATGAGGAATAGAAAAAGGGACTTGAGTCATGGTGTGAATTCCTTTTTCCAAGAGTTTATTCTGAGTCCCAAGGAGGATGTGAAACACATTCATTGTTAGCCAGCATACTCACCTCGGGTCCTCTCATCCAAAAGAGGAAGAAAGGATCCAAGGAGTTGGATGAGTAAGTTTGATTTTATTTAGTTTTGTTTTTTTTTTAATGGACTAGCTGGTCCTTTATTTCATGCACCCCTCTAGCATCCCGTGCTCATACCTAGACCTGCCCCACATCTTTGGTTATAATTGATTAGCTCTTTTTAGGGGCGCCTGGGTGGCGCAGTCGGTTAAGTGTCCGACTTCAGCCAGGTCACGATCTCGCCGTCCGTGATTTCGAGCCCCGCGTCAGGCTCTGGGCTGATGGCTCAGAGCCTGGAGCCTGTTTCCGATTCTGTGTCTCCCTCTCTCTCTGCCCCTCCCCCGTTCATGCTCTGTCTCTCTCTGTCCCCAAAAAAATAAATAAACGTTGAAAAAAAAAATAATTGATTAGCTCTTTTTAGATCCATGTCTGTTTCTCTGTGGAGCCAGTAATAAGCAACTGTTAACATTAAACATTTCTTTAAAACCACACAAATTTCACAATTGTCAGGTAATAGTAAATTGTGTATTTGTGGCTCTTTTATTGACCTGTGAGGTTGATTATTAAAGACACTTCTTAGCCAAGTTTTGGTGTTTTAAAGTGTATTAATTTGATAAGATTATTTTTGTTTCTAGAAATACTAATTTTGCTTGTTTACAGGTATCCACCAAATAAATGTGAACTTCTCAAATGACCTGTAGCTTAAAGATCAAGCCATGTTCTGTGCGTGGGTAGCGGTCTATTTGCCAACTGAGCCTAGTTGGGGAGATCAGATGGGTTGGGGATGATAACAGCTATTCTGCCTCTTGAAATGAGCACAAATAAGTCTTAATATGGGGAGGTGAAGAGAGAACAGAGAGACAAACAGGCACATAGACCTTGATCATCCAGCTTAGCTGGCTCCCCCTCTTTTGAACTCTGTCAGATTTCTCAGATGTTGGGGTTCTGAGAGGGGAAACTTGAATCCATTCCACTTGAGTTTGTTAACAGAAAAGGTTGTTGCAGCAAGCAGCTGTTGTCACTCATACGGAGGACTTGAAAGAATGATTTGTCAGAGTGTTGGAATAGAATGGACACTGGTATTGGAATTGGGAGATGTGAGGTCTTGTCATGATTCTGCCAAAGCTGCATTGATGGATCTCTGATGATCTACGTCTCAGTTTTCTCCCATGTGAATGAAGGGACTAGAATAGATGATTTCTTGGTGGGAGTGTGTGTGTGTGTGTGTGTGTGTGTGTGTGTGTGTGTGTGTCCTGAAACTTTTCATCACAGACATAAAAAACCTGCTTATAGGGGGACGCGAGGAAGAATTCTAGAGGCAACTCCCACTTTATTTCCCTTGGAGGGGAAGTGGGCCTCTTTCCCCCAGACCTACAAAGAAATGGAGTGACTAAAACTCAGACTACAAAGTCAAAAGAAAAGATACAGTAATGGGTCACCTTTTCTTTGATCTTTGGAAACCTCTTAATTCTGTACTACTCCCATTCTTTTATTTTTGTTTTCTTGATAGGTATTTACACACATGCTTGATGATTCAGAGTGTAATGGTGAGATCACCCCTGGGGAGGAAGGTGGGATTGTTAGATACTAGGTCATGTAGTTCTTTTGTAGCCACATTGGAGAGGAAGCTGCACAAAGTACCTGGAGGCAGACTGGGTCCCAGGGCTCCAGGGGAAGGTGGTTGAGGGTTTCAGAGGCCTAGGGAATTAAATCTTTGTGTCTAGGGCTGCTGTCACCCCTTAAGTTTGTTACCGATTCTACATGAGCTCTTTTACTACTCGAAGAGAGGAGAGAGGAGGATACTAGTTCTACATGATTCTTCAACAGGCCCAAATTCTCATTAAACTCAACCATGGAAAACATATTAATTTTTTAGTGCCTGAGCTCACTTCCTTGAACTTGAACTTGATCTTGATTTATTTTAGGCACAGACACATCTAATTTGCATGCTTTGATATTGTGTTGGTCTCTTCTCATTAGCCAATTAGAAACAAATGTCATGTCTTGTTATAACAAATTCCAGACATTTACCTAAATTCGTTTGTTCTATTATAATCCAAACTAAGCTTGGTCTTGGTAATATTTTACTACAAAGAGATTTTGAGGTAATGGTGTTTGTTTTAACAAGACTGACTATATGTTTACATTTTTCAGAACCAGCTATCATTGCCATTAAAACTAAAAGGGAAAAATTACCTTAGAAATCAAAAGGAGGAGCTCTTGGGTGCCTTAGTTGGTTAAACGGCTGACTCTTGGTTTCTGCTCAGGTCATGATCCCAGAATCGTGGGATCAAGCCCCACATTAGGCTCCACACTGAGCGTGGAGACTGCTTGAGATTCTCTCTCTCTTTCCTTTTGCCCCTCTCCCCTGCTTGCATGCGTGCACTCTCTCAAATTAAAAAAAGAAAAAAAAATAAATAAAAAAGGAGATGTTTGCTTAATATGGTTCTTAATGATCTTTTTAAAAAAAAAGAATTAAAACAAATACTTTATACCAAAGTCTAATAAACTGTGTTCTAGGGAGAAGTGAAGTGGTTTATAAAGCATATAATCACATGTGTATTGGCGAGCCCTTAATTTCTAATGAGAAGACCAAAAGGATGAAAGAACTATGTCTTCTTACCCACATATTTAAAGATCACATTTTATATGAAATAATAGTGCTGCCTTTCTTGCACCCTCACATTCATGAAACAATTTCAATTATGTATCTTCTACATCCATGTTTGTTTCATTATCTGAATCCATTTTTCAAGTATCTTAGCCTGGTTTTCAGCGTACATCCCATTGGAGATGAAAATGCCTTTCTGTATGTCCCCTCCGCTCCCAGTTACTATACTTCACAGCAAGAGATTCTGCGTCACCAGCTGGGTATTCCACACTTTAACTCCATTCTAACATGATCTACCTGGAGATAGCGTCAGATACCACAGGTTAGGGTCAATCCCACAAGAGTGCCTTCCCTCCACAACAGATGCCATTTTCAAATTCAGGTTGTCACCTGTATTTCTGACCTCTGGCTATAAATAGGAGGTTCCTACTATGCCCTCCTTGGATTTGATTAAATACTGGAACTCAGGAAAAAAAGTTTACTTACTAGATTACTGATTTATTACAAAGGATATTAAAGGGTAAGAATGAAAAGTCAGATGAAGAGATACATAGAGTGAAGTCCAGAAGGGTTCTGAGTACAGGAGTTTCTGTCCCTTTGGAGTTTGGGGTGAGTCTTCCCAGAATGTGGATATGTTCCTCTCCACCCATCTGGAAGCTCTCTCAACCCCATCTTATTGGATTTTTATATAAGTTTTATTACACAGGCATGGTTGATTAAAGCACTGGCATTGGGGATGTTCAACCTCCAGCCCTGTCCCCTCTGCAGAGGTACATGTGTACTGGGGGGGGGGGGGGGGGAGGGATGGATTCTAGTCTCTTGGTTGGTTCTCCTGGCAAATAGCCTTTATCCTTAGGGGCTTTCCAAAAGTCACTTCATTAACATAAACTCAGATGTGGTGAAAAGGGGTTTGTTATGAATAACGAGACACTCTTTTTTTTTTTTAATTTTTTTGTTTTTTTGTTTTTTCAACGTTTATTTATTTTTGGGACAGAGAGAGACAGAGCATGAACAGGGGAGGGGCAGAGAGAGAGGGAGACACAGAATCGGAAACAGGCTCCAGGCTCTGAGCCATCAGCCCAGAGCCCGACGCGGGGCTCGAACTCCCGGACCGCGAGATCGTGACCTGGCTGAAGTCGGACGCTTAACCGACTGCGCCACCCAGGCGCCCCACGAGACACTCTTTTTACCTGGATGGCTCTGGAGCTATTTGAGGAACCAAGGACAAAGACCAAATATAACAAAAGATACTCCCATTACTCTTATTGCTTAGAAAATTCCATGGGTTTTTGGAGCTGTGTTTCAGAAACAGGAAGACGACAAATACATATATTTTTTTAACGGCTTTTTTTTTTAATGTTTATTTTTGAGAGAGAGAGAGCGCGCACGCAAGCGAATGCGCACAAGCACACAAGGGGGGGAGGGACAGAGAGAGAGGGAGACATAGAATCCAAAGCAGGCTCCAGGCTCTGAACTGTCAGCACAGAGCCCAACGTGGGGCTCGAACTTGTGAACCACGAGATCATGACCTGAGCCAAAATCGGATGCTTAACTGACTGAGCCACCCAGGCGCCCCAAGGAATAATTTTTTATGATAACATATATTTACTTGTGTGAATTAACTTTAGTTTCAAAGTATTGTTCCTACCTTATATCTTCACAAATTTTAAAAAGCCATTTGTTGATATTCTAGACGCTATCATTATGATATTGATACTTATTATAAATCATTAAAGTTGGAATGGGATAATTCTCAGCCTCCCAAAATAAGGCCCAGCCTTTCTCCAAATTGGCCTTTAATATAAAGTGGAATTTTCTGGGAGAGACTGCCAGCTACAAATGAATTAGGAAGTTAGCAAATCCTCTCCCCAAAAGCATCTGTGAATCTGGACAAAATTTTTGGCGCTCTGGAAATTGACCAAATTGACAACAATCTCAGAAGTGTTTATATTTGAAAAATTGCTGAATTTGGGACAATAATAGTGGGAATCAGTAGTACTCTAGCCTACAGTTGTTCTCGTTCTTCTTATCCCACCCCCACACCAGCACAAAGGGCACACAAAGGGCCGGCCATGAGGATTGGCAGCTTTTTTTTGCCACGGTGGAAGTGTGCTCACTAGATTGGAACATGGGTAATGCCTCCATCCCAGCAGCATTGTCAGTGATGGTCCTGGTGGCACATGAACAGGGAGGGCCCACAGCCCTACTAGCCTGAATAGAAGGTTGTGATTGGAGCAAATATATTCCTGAGTGAGGCCATACATATGCAGAAAAGAGACTGGGGAGGGCCCATGCTATATACATACTCCTAATGGGCTCTGAGCCTATGAAAATACAAAGAGGAGACAAAAAAGGTCTCGTGTACAGTAAAAGCTACAGTGAATTTTGAATGTCCTCCTACTTCTTACATACAGATCCATCAGCCCAAGGTATTTAAGCGTAATTTCTGTATAACCATCGTCTGATCATTAACCTGTGGAGATATATGACATTCCCTGTAAAAGGCCAAACTTAGAAATAAAAACAAGATAAAAAAAACAAAACCAACAAATAAGCATAGACATCACCAGAGGGCATACTGTAGGAAAGAAAGCTATCATAAATTTAACCCAAGCAAGTTAATAAACAAACATCAATAACAACTTTTAAGGGGGAAGTCAGAATCCAGAGTTGCTCCAGTACATCATCTAAACTGTCCAAATTTTAAGAAAAGTAACTAGACTTATAAAGAGACAGAAATATTTGATCTATATTCAGGAAGAAAGGCCATGAATGGAAGTAGTTTCTAAGTATCCTAAGATTTCGGATTTAACATACAAAGATTTCAAAGGATCAGTATGTTCAGAGAACTAAAGGAAACTATTTAAAGAATTAAAATTAAAACAGTGAATGAAACAACAAAGAATCTCATTAAGTAAATAGAATTTTTTTTAATAGGACCCCATGGAAAGTCTGGATTGAAAAGGACCATAATTAAAATGAAAAATAATGTAGAGTGACTGACTAGCACATTTGAGATAGCAAAGAAAAAAAATCAGTGAACTTAAAACTGGGCCAATAGAAACTGTCCAGTATGAAAAAGAGAAAAAATTTGTGTAAGGATGAACAGAACCTCAGAGACCTATGGACGACATCAGGTGGACTAATGTGTAATAGTAGCAGAAAGAGAAGAGGAGTAGAAAATGGAAAAAAACAGAAAAATAGTTGAAGAAATAATGGCCAGAAAAACTGAATTTGATAAAACACATTCACCTATGTACTGGAGAAGCTCAGTGAACTCTAAGTAGGATAGATTCAAAAGAACCCATACCTAACACAAACTAGATTGTTAAAGACAAAGTGAAACCCTTGGAAGTAGTAAATAAAAACAACTTCTCACCTCTGAGGGAATAACAATAAGATTAATGGCAACTTCTCATCTACAACAATAAAGGCCAGAAACAGTAGACATTTAAAATGCTGAAAGAAAAAATTACATCCAGCAAAAATTATCCTTTAAAAATGAAAACAAAGATGGGGCACCTGGGTGGCTCAGTCAGTTGAGTGTCCAACTTTGGCTCAGTTCATGATCTCATGGTTCGTGAGTTCGAGCCTCGCATCAGGCTCTGTGCTAACAGCTCAGAGCCTGGAGCCTACTTCTGCTTCTGTGTCTTCCTCTCTCTCTGCCCCTCCCCTGCTCACACTGTCTCTCTCTATCTCAAAAATAAATAAACATTTTAAAAAATAAGTAAAAAATAAAAATGAAAACAAAGCAAAGATGTGCTTGAATAAAGGATGAGAGAATTTGTTATTAGTTCTGCCGTACAAGAAATACTAAAAGAAGTCCTTCAGGCTAAAAGAAAATGACAACAGATAGTAATTCAAGGAGAAATAAAGGGCACTGGAAATGATAAATATGTGGGTTACTCTAAAACACTCCATGTGTGTATTTGTTCTTATTTCTTCTTGTAACATCCTTAAACACATAAAGTTGCATGAAGCAATAATTAAAAAATTATTTTTTTGCTGTTTTGCTTACTTAAAAAATATAGATATATTTTACAGTAATAGCATAAAAATGAGGGAGGGAATGGAGCTGTATTAGAGAACAGTTTATTTTACTAGAATTTAGTGTTGAAATAGGTTGTGCTAAATTAAGATGTATTTTATATTCCCTTTAGCTACCATGAAGAAAGTCCACTCGTGAAATATAGGAAAAAAATCAACTGAGGAATTAAATTATAAATAAAAAATATTAACATAGAAGAGGGCAGTAAAGGAAGAGAAGATGAGAAGGATGGGAGACATGTAAAAAAACAATATGGCAAAATCAAATCCAGCCATATCAATAATTACATTAAGTGTGAATGGTCTAAACTTTCTAGTCAAAAGACAGAGATTGTCAGACTGGATTTAAAAGAGCAAGATCCAACAATATGCTGTCTATAAGAGACACATTTTATTTTATTTTTTAATGTTTATTTGAAAGAGAGAGAAAGCATGAGCAGGGGTTGGTGCAGAGAGAGAGGGAGAGAGAAAATCCCAAGCAGGTTCTGCACTCAGCATGGGTCCCAATGCAGGGCTTGATCTCATGACCATGAGATCACAACCTGTGCCAAAATTGAGAGCTGGATGTTTGACTGAGCCACTCAGGCACCTCTACAAGAGACACATTTTAGATTCAAAGACACAGAAACGTTGAAAGTAAATGGATGGAAAAAGACCTATCATGCAAACACTAACCATGAGAGAATTGGAGTAACTACATTAATTTCAAACAAAATAGACTTAAGAGAAGAAATAGAGATGAATAGGGTCATTTCATAATGATAAAAGGATCATCCCACTAGAAAGATAGAGCACCTGAAATATACACACACCTAACAACAGGTCCACAAAGTACAAGAAGCAAAAACTGACAAAATGTAAAGGATAAATAGGCAATTCAGCAATATTTGATTTCACTACCCTACTCTCCGTAATTTATAGGACAGCTAGACGGAAAATAGCAAGGATCTAGAAGACTTGACAAACACTCTCCATCAATTCTATCTAAGTCACCATACATAGAACACACCACTTAACAAAAAATACACATTCTTTTTAAGTACATGTGGAACATTCTCCAGGATACAGCATAAGTGACGCTATGAAATAAATCTCGATACATCTAAAAGGATTGTAATAATGCAATTTATGTTCTCCACTACAGTAGAATTAAGTTAGAAATCAACACAAGAAAGAAATCTGAAAAAACCCCAAATATTTGGAAACTAAACAACACACTTCTAAATACTCAGTGAGTCAAAGAGGAAATCACAATGGACTTTAAGATATTTTGGACAGAGTAAATGAAAAATGCAACATAACAAAATCATAGGAGGCAGGTAAAGTAATACTTAGAGGGAAATTTATAGCTTTAAACACCTAAGTCAAAAAAAGCCCAAAATTGATCATCTAAATTTCAATCTTAAGAAACCACAAAAAAGAACCAAATAAACCCAAAATAAGCCAAAGAAAGGAAGTAATAAAGATGAGAGCAGAACATGATAAAATAGAAAACAGAAAAATAATAGAGTAGAATCAATGAAACTACAAATTTGGTCTTTGAAAAGATCAGTGAAACTGACAAACCAGTAGCTACATTGACCAAGAGAAAAGGGAGAATGTACATATTAGCAAAATCAGAAATGAAGGAGAGGATAGTACTATGGCCTCGACAGAAACTTGAAGTTGACCAACTTTATGTCAACAAATTTGGTAATTTATATATAATAAACAAATTCCTATAAAGATACAAGTTATGAAAATGGACTCAAGAGGAAACAGAAAATCTAAACAGACCTATAACAAAGAAATTAGAATTAGTAATTTAAAATGTTTCCATAAGGAAAAGCCCAAACCCAAATGATTTTAATGGTGTATTCTATCAAATGTTTATATAAAAAATAACACCAATCCTTCCCATACTGTTTCAGAAAATAGAGGAAGAAGGAACACTTACTAACTCATTCCGTAATGCCAGTATTATCCCAATACCAAAGCCAGACAAAAACACAATAAGAAAACTACAGATCAGTATCCCTCATGGACATAGATGCAAAAATTCTTTTATTTTTATTTTTATTTTTAAAACAAAATTTTTTTTTTCCAACGTTTTTTTTAATTTATTTTTGGGACAGAGAGAGACAGAGCATGAACGGGGGAGGGGCAGAGAGAGAGGGAGACACAGAATCGGAAACAGGCTCCAGGCTCCGAGCCATCAGCCCAGAGCCTGACGCGGGGCTCAAACTCACGGACCGCGAGATCGTGACCTGGCTGAAGTCGGACGCTCAACCGACTGCGCCACCCAGGCGCCCCTAAAAATTCTTAACTGCGTACAGAAGGTCCCCAACTTACAATGGTTCAAAGTTACAATTTTTTGACTTTACAGTGGTACAAAAGCAATATGTATTCAGCAGAAACAGTACTTCAGATTTTGAATTTTGATCTTTTCTTGAGCCAGTGGTATGTGGTACGGTACTCGGTTGTGATGCTGGGCAACAGTGGCAGTGAACCAGAGCTCAGATACACGATCACAAGGGTGAACAACCACTACACCTACAAGCATTCTTTGCCCATAAAACCATTCTGCATTTCACTTTCAGTACAGTATTCAATAAATTACATGAGATATTCAACTCTTTATTATAAAATAGGCTCTGCGTTAGATAATTTTGGCCAGCTATAGGGTAATCTAAGTGTTCTGAGCATGTTTAAGGTGAGCTAGGCTAAGCATTGATGTTTGGTAGGTTAGGTGTACTAAATGCATTTTCAGCTTAACCGTATTTTCAGTTTATGATGGGCTTATTGAGATGTAACCCCATTGTAAGTCAAGGAAGATCTGTATTAGCAAACTGAATCCAGCCACCTATAAAAAGAATTATATACCATTATATACCAAATGGAATTTATCCCCAAAATTCACAGTTGGTTTAACATGTGAAATCAATTAATGTAATTAATGCACAGTTTAACATCTGAAATCAATTAATATAAGGCAATTACGAAATTGAATGCTCTTTTCGTAAGACTGGGGACAGGGTAGTGAGGTTCCACTCTTGCCACATCTATTCAGCATTATACTGGAGGTTCTAGCCAGTACAATTAGATAAGAAAAATAAAAGGAGTCTATACTGGAAAAGAAGAAGTAAAAGTGTCTCATATGACATGATCCTGTGTGTAGAAAATCCCAAGGAATCCACAAAATCTACCAAAGCTCATAAGCAAGGTCACAAGGATCCAAGATTAATGTAAAAAAATCAGTTGTATTTCTATATATCGAGAATGAACAGTTTAAAAATGAAATTAAGAAACAATTTAATTCAGGGTGCCTGGCTGGCTCAGTTGGTTACAGCATACAACTCTTGATCTTGGGGTTGTAAGTTTGACCCCTATGTTGGGTGTAGAGATTGCTTAAAAATAAAATCTTAAAAAGAAAAAAGAAATAATTTCATTCACAGTATCAAAAAGAATAAAATAGTTGAGGATAAATTTAGTAAAGAAGTATAAGATTTTTACCATGAAAAGTATAAAATATTGCTGAGAGAAACTATAGATCTCAATAATATGGAGAAGAAATATTACATGTTCATAGTTTGGAAGACTCATTATTGTCAAGATGGCAATTCTCCCCCAAATTGATTTATTATGAAAAAATTTTTTTAATGTTTATTAATTTTTGAGAGAGAGAGCGTGAGCAGGGGAGGGGCAGAGAGAGAGGGAGACACAGAATCTGAAGCAGGCTCCAGGCTCTGAGCTGTCAGCACAGAGCCTGGCTAGAACTCAAGAACTGTGAGATCATGAGCTGAACCCAAAGTTGGACACTTAACCAACTGAGCCACCCACGTGCCCCCCAAATTGATTTTATGAATCCAAAAATGATTCATATCTAAATCCCAGCAATTTTTTTTAAATAAGACATTACAAGGTGATTCTAAAATTCACATAAGAAATGCAAAAGACCTAGAGTTTTAAAGAACTAAGGTTGAAGACTTAGACTATGTCATATCAATACTTACTATAAGTCTGTAGTAATCAGCAATATAGCACAAGAATAGGTGTAGTATCAGCACAAGGATAGGCATATAGCCAATACAAAATTAAGAATTTAGGGGAAAAAATCTTACATTGATTGTTAATTTATTTTCAACAAAGGTGCCAAGACAATGGGTAAAAGATAGTCTCTTCAGGACGCCTGGGTGGCTCAGTTGGTTAAGCGTCTGACTTCACCTCAGGTCATGATCTTGCGGTTTGTAAGTTCGAGCCCCACGTCGGACTCTGCTGACAGCTCAGAGCCTGGAGCCTGCTTTGGATTCTGTGTCTCCCTCTCTCTCTCTGCCCCTCCCTGCTCACGCTCTGTATCTCTCTCCTTCAAAAATAAACAAACATAAAAAAAAAAATTAAAGGTAGTCTTTTCAACAAATTGTGCCAGGACAGTTAGAAGTCCACATGCAAAAAAAATTATCTTAAATCCTCCCCTTAAACCACACACAAAAATGAACCCAAAATGGGTCATAGACCTAAGTGGAAGAGCTAAAACTGTAGAACTCTCAGAAGAAAAGCAGGAGAAAATCTATATACTTTTGGGTTAGGCAGAGTTCTGTGATATGAGACCAAAAGCACAATCCATAAAAGAGAAAAATGATATATTTGTCTTCATCAAAATTAAGAACTTTTGGTCTTTGAAAGATTTTGTTAAGGGAATGAAAAGACAAGTTACAGACTCAGAGAAGATGTTTAAAATCATAAATCTGATAAAGGACTTGCTTCCAGAATAAACAAGGGGCTCCTAAAATTCAATATTAATACACCTAATTTTAAAGCGGGAAAACTATTCAAATAGACATTTTGCCTAAGAACAAATACTAGGGGCTAATAGGCACTTGAAAAGACGTTCAGCTTTATTAGTCACTAGGAAGATGCAGTTAACAATATGAGATGCCACTGGAATTATATACTAAAATGGCTATAATTAAAAACACAGACAATACCAAGTGTTGACAAGGATGTGGAGAAACTGAAACCCTCATAGAGTGCTAGTGGGAGTATAAAATGATACAGCCTCTTTGGAAAGCAGTTTGATAGTTTCTTAAAAAGTTGAACATAAACTTACTATATACCCCAGCAATTCCTCTTCTAGGAATCTACCCAAGAGAAATGAAAACATATTTCCTTACAAAGGCATGTACACAAATGTTGATAGGACACTATTCATAATAGCCAAAAATCAGGAATAGCCCAAATATCTATTAACTGGTGAATGAATAAAAATAATTGTGGTAGATCCACTCAATGGATTGTTATTATTCAACAATAAAAAGGAATAGAGTACAGCATGAATGAGCCTCAGAATCATGTTAAGAGAAAAAAGTCAGACACAAAAGGCCACATGTTGTATGGTTCCATTTACATGAAATGTGCAGAAAGGGTATATTTGTAGAGCAAGAAATCAGACCGTATGTAGGGCTGGGGCCGAGAGCGGAGCTTAACTGCAAAGGGGCACAAGGGAGCCCCTTGGAATGGTGGAAAGGTTCTAACATTGGATTGGGTGGTGGTTGCCCAGCTCTGTCAATTTACCGAAAATCACCCAATTGTACACATACAGTAGGCGAACTTCATGGTAGGTAATTTATATCTCAAAGCCATTTTTATATCTCAAAGGTTTTTGTGTGTGTGCTTAAATTTTGAGGGCTCTTCTAAATCCTGATGCAACAGGGATTGATTTGTTTACCTTGTCACACAGATGCTCTTATGAATTTAATCTTCCTCTCTCTCTCTCTCATAAGAATGACAGTTGTTAAAAGAAATACCTACGTACACGCCTGCCTTTGTTTCAGATCCATTCTTCCGACACCTCTTTGTGTTTCTCAGCTCCATCCAAGTGGCGTTTGATTTCGGCCTCAGTTGAAGTTCTAGTATTCGTTCTGTCAGTGGTCTTGTCTTTGACAAATTTCTTTTCAGGATGGTATTAACTTTAAGAAACCTCAGCATGGAACGGTCCTTATGTGCTTTTAATGTCCTTTGTTAAATCCTTTCATGGGTACACAGTCTTATTTCTGAAATGCACCTGGATTTTAATTATATGCTTGTCTTTCCTTTGAAACTAGAATATGCTTCTCTGGGATCACTCTATGATTACATTAATAGTAACAGAAGTGAAGAGATGGACATGGATCACATTATGACCTGGGCCACTGATGTAGCCAAAGGTAATAAAGCTTCCTGTGTTCTCACAGAATTGGTGGGGCACGTTTTCCCATCTTGATGTGGTGACTTAAGGCAGAAGATTTGTTCTTCTGTGTCTTTAGATGTTGCTTTTTCAGACTAAAAGTACCAGGAGTTCTGCAACTTTCTGTACAGATATTTTCATTGTATTTCATATTTTAATTCAAGTGTAGTTATTTAACATACAGTGTTACATTCACTTCAGGTGTACAATATAGTGATTCAACAATTCTCTACATTACTCAGTGCTCATCAGGACAAGTGCACTCCTTAATCCTCTTCACCTGTTTCACCCATCATCCCCACCCCCCCAGCAGCCATCTTTTTGTTCTCTATAGTTAACAGTCAGGATTTTTGGTTTGTGTGTGTGTCTCTCTCTCCCTCCCTCCCTCCCTCCCTCCCTCTCCCTCCCTCTCTCCCTACCCCCCCCTCTTTTGTATAGATATTTTAAGTCCCTGCCTTTCCACTCCTGCATTCTTTTTCTCTCTTTACTTTATTTCTTTCCCTAAAACCAAGTCCTAACAAAATCCGTGGCTCCAGGGCAGCCATTTTTGCCACATTTTGTGACATTGTAATTGACCAGCTTGCTTGATCAACACATTAAATGGAAAGATCATAATTCTGTTGTTCTGCAAGACTCCACTCAGACTTAGTATCCAGAAAACGTGATTTATTGTGGGATTAGTTCTACTCATTTTGTGTACATAATAATATGCTAAAAATAGTAACCACTTTCAAAAAAAAAGTTTTATTTGTCCTGCCATGTGAAAGCAATTCAGATTTTATTTTATATTAATGTAAACTTGGAAGTCATCCTTGGAAATGAAATATTTTTAATACCCAAAACCCCTAAACAAGGTGCCCAGTTCTTTTTCCCTCATAAATTCCTGCATAGACTAATGCTTTCTAAAGCAATTTAAATTCCGTTTATTTTTATCTTTTCTTTTCCATTTTCCTAACTGAAGGTCTCTGAGTTTTATTTATAACTGTCAAAGTTGCTTTGGAAACAACTTAATCTAAATAATGAATGCTGATAGTTACACTTGTATTCTAGCAACCCCTAGAAAGTAAGGGTGTCCAGATTTTACCCAGGCACTTCACTTCTTTGCATCTCGCTAGTCTAAGCTCTATAAGCATCTCTTTACAAAGCAAATAAAAGGATATTTAGCACTCAGTAAGGAGAGCAACTCATACTTTGCTTTCACTGGGAAGTCACACAGTGACTTCCAAAAGTAATAGTCTTTCCTTTGGGGAATTATCTTGTCAGTTTTAAGTTTCATCAACACCTGCCAAATTCTTCAAATAGGGAAAGTGAAAAAAAAAAGTTTTTTTTTTAATTTCATGCAAAATGCTGCTGCTGAACCATACTTCATTACCTTATAAGAATAACAAGCTCTGTGTTTAGGATGGTGTGCCTAAGGCTTTGGCTATGTTAATTAACTTAATTGTGTATTCACGCATCAGGCATTTCAAAATCAGCCTTAAATTTTGGCATTCTTAAAGACATTTTCCTGTAACATCATAGTCACTCCTGTATGTGTCACTAGTACACGGGAACCGCCTGTTTGTAAGCAGGGTGGTGTGCTATTTCGGAGAACCACCGGAAGCATTGTGGAAACACGCTCACATAAATGTAAACGCATATACAGGCAGTCTCTGGCTTAAAGCACTTCACCTTACAGACATTTGCGTTTAGGGTGCTCAGCCAATTACACCCATGTTATTACTTAATGGCACTTAGGATGGATAGACAGCAAACAAATCAACTGACATCAGTCACTCCGCTTCCTGCTGTGCACGTGCCACTTAAGCTTCCCTGGCCCTCAGCCTGTGAACCTCTTCCCTCCGGCCCTTTCCCTGCACAGTCCTTGTCTGAGGGGCAAGTCCCTTGGCTCCAGATCAGCTCAGTCATCGCTGGGGTTTCTCAAGACGGCTGGCACTGGGTGTCAGAAGGACAAAGAAGAGAAAGAGCAGGGCTAATTAAGTAGTAGACTGGGACTCCAGGGACAGAGTAGGGATGGAGGGAATGAGTAGACGGGGACTGCATGCCAGACTGCAGAGTAATGACATCACGCTTTCATGGCTGGCGAATTGCTCTAAAAGGCAAGTTCTAACGTGTTTGGCCTCAGGTGAGAAGAATGAGGCAGAGAAGAAACTTGTTTATTTATAGTCCCAAGTAATGCTTAATATTTAAAATGGCCTATAAAAGGAAGAAGAAATCAGTGCTTTCAGAATGACTTCAGCTCTGTCTGGTAAAGCTCTGCACAGAACTTGGAGAGTGAAAGGAACCTTGATTTTTATTGATTCCGTTTCAAATCCAGCCATGTATCTTTCAGTTTGACCACGATCGAAGACATCGAAGCAACAAGATGTTGAGAAATCAAAGAATGAATAATTCTATTCAAATAAGAGTTGATTCATGCATTTTGAAGTAGGCATTGCTTAACATTACTGCTGACAGAATACCTCCTCAAAGCCAAAAAGCAAAAAAAAAAAAAAAAAAAAAAAAAAAAAAAAAAAAGCCTCTCTTCTCTCTGAGTGGGAAGGGAAATGGAGGGCGGACCAGCAAGTAGGTCTGAACTGCTGTAGGTCACTCACCAGTGTGTCAAGGGAACGATTAAAACAGGTGAACCTGGATCCAGTCTGGTAATGGTCCTCCCTGATTCCAAATCTCCCCCAGATGACACCAGTCACTTCTTTGGGAACCCAAGTCTTAAAACAGATGATGGCGTTTTTCAGCCTTCTTCATTGTCTGTCATAAAAATAAGGCAGAAGTATGGATGGCTCTGTAAAAACAAATTAAAGAGAATTTTATATGATTGTGATTACTGCTATGTTTATACACACTGAGTATCCTGTAAATGTATGTTATACATTATACACAAACAACTTATAATATTTTTTCTCAAAATATCTGCCATAAGGAAGAAAAGGCCTATATTTAAAGCTTTTGTGTTGTGTTTTGAAATCATTACTTGTCAGCAGGTATAAAAACTATCTAGCCCTGCCTCTAATTGTAATTAAACAGATTCTACCTGAATTTGGTTCTTGAAGCAAGACAGAGGTATGACATCCAGTCCTAAAAATGATTAAAAGTTATCCAAATGGTAGCTATTGAATTTTTAGTTTGTAATATGTAGAATGTCATGTTAGAAGAACACTCTCCTGTATTCTAGCTCTGTCTTGTGTGAGATCGCTTAAATTACTGAGACTTCTGTCACCCTGACTCCTTTCAGTAATATCTGTATAATGCAGGAGTCTAAATTTTTAAATTTTCTTTGTTCTTGCATGACTCTTCAATATTTAACAATCAGAATGATAGAAAAATAATAGATTACTTTAAAAATTAGCCTTAATAAAATTGAAATTTTCTATATACTCAGAACCAAAGCCTACTTATTATATGTAAATGGATAATTCATTAACAAAAGGAGCTTGTTTGATTGTGGTGGTGGGGAAGCTGTTTCATCCATTACTCAGAAGACAATTTGTGAAGAAAAGGGAAAGGAAATACTATATTTCAATAGAAAATGTTATCCTTTATTCTAAGAAGGTAGATAGTACATAAATACAGAAAAAGAGTCACTACCAAGAGGATAACTGTGAAGTATATATCTTTTAAAGTCTGATTTAAAACAGTAATGTATAATTTTTTATTCAAAATAGTAAAACTATACTTTTTATATATACATTCAGTTTACTGAAGTAACTTGATTTACATTCTAAATATGTTGGAGAGAATTTTGGAGTGCATTTAAATATAGATTATCCTGAAGATTCATCCTTGTAAAAAGAATAAAATATTTTGCAACTCCTGTAAGTTTCTGTATCTGAGGATCATAAAATCTTTTATCAACCACAACTAATGAATCAAACCAGTTCTCCCCACCCGTACCCCACCAGCACTCCCAGGGGCTTATTAGAGTGAGTACTGAGAAAATACATCAAGCTGCAGAAATCCAGATGAAAACTGAAAACCTGGGTCAGAACTTTGGCTGATTTAGAAGGCAACTGGTAGTGGAATACCTTAGTCATTGGAACGCTTCTTCCGGTTGTAACTGTGCTATTTTTGTGCAGACTCCAGAAAATTAAGGTTTCCTTATTAGGTATTGTAAGAAGCTGGCTTTACCCACAATCAAACTCCCGCTTCCAAGAGACTAAAGCACATAAACTTTCCTTAGCATACAAATTTTCCTAATGTAGATATACCCTGTCTCTATCAATCATGTAAGAACAGAACACATGAATTTAGTTTCTGCTGTTGAATCCTCTGCAAAAATATGACATACTGATGTTTGAAAATAGCTAATACTGATGCAGTGTTGAAAAATATTAATGGGCCTTTCTTCTTGTATGAAAAGGAATGCACTATTTACATATGGAGGCTCCTGTCAAAGTGATTCACAGAGATCTCAAGTCAAGAAATGGTAATGTAGCCATATGTTTTTATTTACCTATTTTATTATGAAATCCATGCACCTTGCTATAGAGATAGGCTCATGCTTTTCAGATCTTTTGTACCCTGATGTTTTAACCCGTCACTGATACCATGAAAATCTTTCCAGTGTTTGTAAATTTATTTTCTTTATTTTATTTTAAGAAGCTGCATAGTATTCCATTGTATGAATAGCACAGAATGTGGACATTTGGGGTTGTTTACATTTTTTTCTATGATAGAAAATGTTGAGCTTGATACTTCTCAGCAAAAATTTTCAACACATCCTTAATTATTTCCCTAGAATAATTTTCTAAAAGAGATGTTGCTGGAACAAAGCATGTAGTCATACACTTCTAGTCTTCTATTTTTAGATGGTTCTCTGTACTAGCAGTTTTGAGTTTTGTTCTTGTTACTTCTGAATTATTTGGTGTAAACTTTTGATGTTCGTCATATTACCTGGAGTAGTGCCCAAAAATGATCAACACATTTCAGAGTTTGGAAAGCAAAGGCTTTCTTTTTCTTCTTTTCTTCTGTACTCTTCAAAGGTTATTTATGATCCTATATTTTATAATTTAGAAAGTGAGTAGGGGTACCTGGATGGTTCAGCCGGTTGAGCATCAGACTCTTGATTTCAGCTGAGGTCATGATCCCAGGGTTGTGGGATGGAGCCCCATGTCGGGCTTTACATTCAATAAGGAGCTGCTTGAGATTCTCTCTCCCTCTGCCCCTCCCCGACTCTCTTTGAAAAATAAAAAAATAAATATAAAAAAAGAGAAAGTGAGCATTTAAAAATGACTGGCAGGATTAGACATTATTACCTTTAAGTAACAGAATGCTTCTTCTGTTACATCACTTGGAAGCTAATGGATAAAGGCAGGGAGTGGGATTATTCAGCTGGCCCACACCAGCTGAAGTAAACATTAGAGCTTGTTACTAAAAAGAAAAAATCTTGCTATCAATCCATTTGCATGCCTTAATTATTTACATGCTTTCCAAATGATTCTTCTAAGTAGGGAGAACTATTTAATTTTTTAAAATCTTTAAATCACTGTAGTTAAAATGGGTATATGCTACAAGGGCGATCCTTGCAATGGGTAGTTGGAGGAAGAGACAGACGCAGGGGATGGGCCAGATGCCCTTGTTGGGACTCCAGGACCGTGAGGGTTGTTGCGGTGGAAAAAGGGAAGTTCTTGGCAGCTGCCACTCAGCAGTAGTCCGGGTTGAACCCCAGGCTTGACCCTGACTGTTCTTTCCTTTGTCTAGGTCATCTCTTATCCTCTTATCCTTTGGCTCCTCACAGACAAACTTCCTAGAGCCAGGCACTTTTGAGAGGAGTTGGCTAACAGGAAGTTGTTAGGAAATCATTTCAATCCAGTAGGACATATCAGAGTCTTACACCCGTAGATTTTTAGTTCATGCTCAGAATTTCATGCTAACAAGTTATTTGACTTCTATTTTTTTTTTAAATCTGCTTTATCAGTATATCCTGAACGTATCATGAGATGACAGTGATTAAATTTTGGATTTGAAACTAATAACGGAGACTGTCCTGATTTTCACCAGTCACAATTTTTGCAGTCACTTGATGGGAAAACAACATACACATTGCAACAATATTGACCTAAGTTTTAGCAATTTTTTTCTGAAACAGGGAATAACAAGACTCTTTTATCTTCTATGTTATACCTTTTTATAATTTTGTTTTTTTTTTAATTAAGCACTTGCTAATCTTATGAGAAAAAAGTAATAGAGGTATTTTAAAGAGTAACTGAATGTGGCATTTAACTATATATATATGTATGTATATGTATATATATATGTATATGTATATGTGTGTATATATATATTTTTTAAACTTATAGCTTGTATATGATACCACATTTATCCTTAGGCTATCTCATGCAAAGAGTATTTTTCCCACTTATCAAGGTCATTAGTAACAGCTAGTAAGCATTGATCAGATACCATGTTGAGGGCTCTGTGTGGCTGACAAAAGAAATACCAGAACAGTTCTTCAAGGTCTGCCTTGGGCCTCCTTGCCTCTTATGCTCTTATTCACCCACTGCCATAAAAGTCCCATCTGTGTATTAATGCTCTTAACAGACCTCAGCCTCAGAATCACATGTCTGTCTGCTTTTTGGGAGTGGCTGCACAGATATGCGTATGACTCGAACATGTATTGTGTTCACGTTGATCTTTTCATCCCTCTACCCACTAAAAACTTATTCCCGCATTCCCTTTCTCTGTGAATGGCAGTACCAATTGCCTAACCTAGAAATGAGATAAAAAGGGACAGTTTGAGTGCAGAGCTCCTGTTGTAACCATTGTACTGTATTGCCTCTTTATTTGATTTCATCCTTGAGTCCTCCCTCCCCGCCCTGCGTCTCATCATGTAAGCCCAGCTGATTCTGCCTCCTAAATGTGCCTTGACTCGGTCCACGTCTCTCCTGTGGTATGCCGCAGCCTTTGTACAGGCATCCTACAACCGCTTGTGTGCGCAGTGATCTCCTTGCCTCCAGTTCTGTTCTCTCATATGCTCTCCCCTCTGCACATTTGACCATTTCAGTTCTCTGATTAAAATTGTTCAGTGGCCTTCCACGTCTCACAAAGACTCTTCCAGACCAGGCCCCTGCCTTCCAAAGCTGCGTGCCTTTCCCTCTGCTCCTGACCTTCTGCAAGGCTCTTTTTTCTAAGAATGTGCTTTCCCCCTGCGGCGCTCCTCTGTCTGCTTAATCCCAACTTGTTCTGCAGGTCTTCGTGTAAGCACCATTTCTTCCAAAAACTTCTCTCCGACTTCCTTAGACGTAGATACCCCTGCTCTTTGGTTCTGAGGCAATCTCTGTGTATCTCTCATCATAGAATTTATCCCACTTAATTATATACATTTTAAATTAAACATTTTAACTCCAGCATGATTAACATATGGTATTATATTAGTTTCAGGTGTCATCCCACTTGATTATAGATCATGGTTTCAGGGTCTCTCCCATTAGAGTTGTAAGCTCCACAGAAGCAGAGACAAGCCAGTCTTGCTCATCTTCCTCTTCCAGAACATAGTACGTGGCCTTGCCCATAGTAGGTGCTCGGCAAATATTTGTTAAGTGAATGAATGTGTGAAAGAGTGAATGAATGAATTTTGTCCCTGCCTATAAGAAAATTACTCTTCAGTTGAGAGCAAAAACTATATACCATGAAGTGATAGTGCTGATGCCTTCCTCAGTATCATGCTGGCAGTCTAGTGGCAGAACCCAAGTAAAAAGTTTGGTTCGCTCTACAACTATTAATGCATGCCCTGTTTACTGGACAGTATGACATTTGGTTTAAAGAAATGTTTTGAAAACCTTTAATCAGCAGCTCAAGGAATTCGTTTTTTGGTTTTGTTTTAATGTCAGCTTTTTGCAAAATCTTCAATGTAGTAAATACTTCAGTTTTACCTTTCACATGCCATATGGAAGATAGAAGTTTATGGCAGTTTTTTCTTTCAGTATAAGATGACTCAAATTAGATGATTATCATAATTTTTCTTTCTTTTTTTTTAGTTGTTATAGCTGCTGATGGGGTATTGAAGGTAGGACTGTTTCTTTTAATTTTCTTCAAAAGTATTTCTAAACTTCAGATGTAGGTTTTTGTGACTGATAATTCTTTTATTCATCAGTAGTAGAAGGTTGATACTTGTTTCTCTCTTCTCAGATATGCGATTTTGGTGCCTCTCGGTTCCATAACCATACAACACACATGTCCTTGGTTGGAACTTTCCCATGGATGGCCCCAGAAGTTATCCAGAGTCTCCCTGTGTCTGAAACTTGTGACACATATTCCTATGGTGTGGTGAGTTCATTTCTCATCTTCTGTTGCCCAAGGAAATACAAAAAGCAAACACCTACAGAGGGGGATACAGCAATTTAACACAGCTTTACGGCAGTGATGCTGTTTCCTGGTGGGATGCCTAGAGCAGTGGCCGATCCAGTCGTGGGGACGTTTCCTGTGATCACTTTTATTGTGTCCTGTGTTGAGAAGAAACCAGTGCTGCTTCCAAACAGCGAATTGGATGGACCCTGAAGTCACATCGGGCCTGACGCACTCCTGGGAAGAGTGCTGTCCTGGGCTGGACATGTGACTGTGCAATGTCTGTGTAAGTCAGTGGGAACGTGGGTCATTTGGAACGGGACTTCATTGTAATAAGTTACTCAGAACACACCAATAGATCTGCCACGTGATTTCATTAACAGGAGATGTTTGAATGTCAACTTTAAGCTGACTGGTGAGTTTCTGGAGAGTACAGAAGGAAAAGTATAGCTTTTAGCACATGGCCTTGCCCATGTCTGCTGTGAGTCTTATAAAGTAGCGTGAGTCTCTGAAACACGAATCGAAGGTATCGTGTAAAAGTCACAACTTAGCAGCACAGTTACGAGAATAGAATGTGGGGGTAGGGGATGCTCAGGGAATGGAGACCACAGGAAAGGATCCCTTAAGGAGCAGAAGCTTTTGGAGGAGGAGTTTTGAGGTGGATCATTCTTGAGGAATAAGCAGAGAGAAAGAAGTAAGTGCAATAGGGAGACCGGTGGGATGGGAGGCGAAGATGAGCAAGGTGATTCTTTGGTAGTAGAAGGAATTCATTTGTTGCTTGTTTTTGTTTTGTTTTGTTTTTAATTAATTTTATTTTGAGAGAGAAAGAGAGTGAGAGGGGCAGAGAGAGAAGGAGAAAGAGAATCCCAAGCAGACTCTGCGCTGTCAGCACAGAGCCCTACGTGGAGCTCAAACCCATGAACCGTGAGATCATGACCTGAGCCGAAGTTGGTCTCTCAACCAACTGTGCCACCCAGGCACACTCCTGTTGCCCCTTTTTAAAGAGAAGCTGTTTTTTAATCCCTAACAATACTGTGTATCTCTTAAAAAGTCTAAAATAGTATTTGTAACTCCTTCTCTTTGGGTCTCACCCCTAATTGTAGTGCCTTTATATTTATATTATTACTCTTAAAAGGACATTTTCATAATAAGAAAAGCAGCAGACTAATTTTGGCCCAAATCAACGTGGCTCTTCTTCCCAAACTTCTATGATTTCAATTGCGAGTGACAGCTGATGGCCCAGGAGGAGACCAGCATTGTCGAATGTATTCCTTTCGAGGCCACCAGTCTTTCGAGAGTCTTTCGAGGCCATCAGTCTCTAAATATTTACTGCTGGCTTCAGTACTTAAGTTTTGGGCTTGTTTTCATTGGTAAGCTTTTTCTAAATTATAATACATCTTATGTACACCACATTTATTTAATATAATAGAAATTAATTTTGTTGGCTATTGGAAAAAGTCTTTACAAGAATGAAATACATGTTTTTGGCAAAAGGCTAGAATTTTAAAGGCTGGAAGACAACAGTTGCTTCAGGCTAAATATCTCATTTCCTATAATTCTGGGTGTTTTTAAGGATGAAGGCTATAGGGGCCGCCTGGGTGGCTTAGTCAATGAGGCGTCTGACTTTGGCTCAGATCATGATCTCATGGCTCATGGGTTCAGGGCCCTGCATTGGCCTCTGTGCTGACAGAGTAGAACCTGGAGCCTGCTTTGGATTCTGTGTCTCCCTCTCTCTCTGCCCCACCCGTGCGTTTGCTTGTGCGCGCGCTCTCTCTCTCTCTCTCTCAAAAAGAAACATTAAAAGAAAAAAAACTAAAAAAAAAGGATGAAGGCTATAAACTATTATAGACAGTGACCAAATAAGTCTCACTGAAAGATGAGGAAAAAAACATAAGTTCCTAAAGACACTAGATTCTAAAACTGGTTCCCTGTGTCAAAAATTATTACATTCTGACCATCCTCCAAATCATCTGCTGGGGAGTCTGAAAATGAGGGAATTGGTTGCAATTTCAGACTTTTTGTGACCTCATTTTCTCTTAGGAAGTTCTGTTCCTTTGTTTTTAAGCAATAATGTATTTTTTTGGTGCGTCAGGCACTGTGCTAGGCACTAACATCGGGTAGTTTAAATTGTATTTCGCCAGTCTGTTGCTCATCTTGTGGAACAGGAGCCAGCAAACTTTTCCTGTAAAGCACCTGATAGTAAATATTTTAGACTTTAAGGGCCACTAATAATCTCTACTGTGTATACTTTTGGTTTTTTACAGCCTTTGACAAATGTTAAAAGCACTCTATGTTGTGCAGCAGGCCATGGTTCATTCACAGACTCCTCTGTGGAGCAGGAGGGAGGGGAAGGGGAGCACCACGGCTGGGATGGTTCGTAGAGAGTCATGTGTATACAGACATACACACACGTTTATGTGGTTATAGTTTTTAAATTCTTTTTGCACATTTATATGAACTGGAAGACTTTTGAGGCTCATTTTAACACTCCCCAAGCTCTTGTACAGCACTTTTACTTTTAAAATTCTCCCAAGTCTGGGACTTTCCCTATCTCAGAAATGTTTGCTCTGAAAGACAACTCTGAGTTACCTACAGAATGAATTTTTGGTTTCAGTATTATGAAACATTTATGAAAACAAATCTCACACCACCTCCCTCCAAAACCTTACAGTTGCCAGGGGCTTTTGTGTGAAATGCACCCACTGCGTTTCCTGAGCTGAGACAGAATCTCCGTTCCAGTAACCAAGAATCTGTTCATTTTCACACGCAAACTATCAACGATGGTGGTGACTTCTGTTTGCCGTGCTTAGGATTTTTTCCTGCATCTTTTTAAATCCCTTTCACTCATTCCTCATTGACCCCCTCATGTTAC
This sequence comes from Prionailurus bengalensis, assembly GCF_016509475.1. NCBI lineage: Eukaryota > Metazoa > Chordata > Mammalia > Carnivora > Felidae > Prionailurus > Prionailurus bengalensis. The sequence goes on from NC_057345.1 coordinate 162,463,454, forward strand.
CCATAGTTTGAATCAACCTTTCTGAGTCTGCAAATGTTGTTTACTTTATTAAAAAGCTTTTCCTTCAGGTGATTGCTCACTGCTTTCTTAGTAGGTGGCCCTGAACATTTCTCTTGGCGAATAAGGGTTTCTGTGTACTTGTTTACAGATCCTTCCTTTGTTTTGTTCTGAGGAACTTAACAAATTGCTTAACAGATCATTCTATCAAGTAATTTATAGCATGCCTGATAGCCAGTCGCTGAACATTTCCAGTGTTGCTCTATATTTACACACCAGATGCTTCACCTTAGAACCCATGTGCCTCAGTCACATGCTGCTGAATATCCACTCTGCGTTCATGATAGAGACTTCTTTTGACTGGTGGAAACTAAAACAGTATCTTAGAGAGGTTTACTTGGAACTCTGGTTATCCTTACCCATAGCTTTATCAACAAAATTCCATTCAGAAAATTGCACATACACTAACTTAAGTATAAATGAGAATTCAAGATTTTATTTAATTCCAACCTATTCCCATTCTGTTCTTGATAAACACCATTTAGCGAAAGAAATAGTACAAGGCATGCTCTTCAGAGTTGTTTGCTTAAGCAATCATAGCATTTTTAAAAAATGAAGAAAACATTACATGGTCAAAGTAGGTATTACCTAAAAGAGCAGTAGCGAATGGTTGGTAAGGTAGGGGCATGTTGGTTTTAGAAGTTTGTAATGCATAGACTTTGAAAGAGAGACCTACCTAGGAAAGCAAGGTGGTTGGTTATTTAGAACTTTGGATCTCCTTTCAAAAATGAGTGAGTAGCTAGAACCACTTGTCATTGAAGTATCTCTTTGCATAGAACAGAATTCCCATAGCTCATTGAAAATCCATCCTGGTCATTGAGCCCCGACACACATACATACATAGCAGTCACATACAGATGAGTAAGACCATAATAAAAGAGTTGTCCTTTTTTGAAATCCACCTCAAAAAAAAACACAACTAATATGTTTTTGCTTTTCATGTTTCTATTTTTTTCAGACTTGCTATAATAACAGTCCCCAGTATCGTCCAAGTCCCTGGCCCTCCGCAGCTTGATAAACCTGTGTGGCTTCTTAGCACATGGCAACACTAACAGCCTGGTACAGCCTTAAAAATAAATGTGACACAAATCCCCGAAATGGATCTTGTGGTCCTTGCTTCTAAGCTGACAGACTCTGCTAGGCAGGCGATTGTTTCTCTCTCCATTTTACAAGAAAGGAGATTGTGCTACCCCCTTAGGGTGATTTCTCTTGAAGGACCAAACCAGAGGAGTGTGTAGTATGTTATCCACAAAAAAGAAAAGCCTGGAGGAAACCAAAAATCATTGAAAGAATAGCCTTCTGAGAACACAAGGCCTCGCCACTCTTTAGAAACAAAGCTCTCCTAATGACAATGCAGACAGGATTAGCTTCTCAGAAGCTTCTGAGCCAGAACCACTATTTGAAAATAGAGTGGCTTAAGAGGGAGCATCACTGCCTCACTTGTCTATGAGCCCCGTTCCAGAACCAACCTGGCTCAGGTAATGGCTTTCCATTGTTTGTAAAAGAAAAGGCAGGAAAAGTACACAGCCTTGTCCAAGTTTCTCTGCAAGCTGAAAATAGAAAATTTTCCTTGTGAGCACAATTTAAACGTGAGCACGTCTCAGTATAGAATGAGTTGGAAAGTATTTTTAAGGGGAAAGATCACAATAATGTTTGGCCTGCATCCCCATCACTGGTATTTTCAGGCATAGTTTAATATATTTTTAGACCTCCAAATGACTTCCTCCACAAAGGACTTTTTTGTGCCAAACGTCATTGTGTTTCATGTAGAAACAGCTGTTGTCCTATATCATACCACCTATGTTTTGATACACGCCTACACCTGGTGAATTAGTAACGGCATCGCGGCAGGTGCTGGTGCTGGACTTCACCTAAAGCGCCCAGCGGCTCCCGGTGCCCTGTCCAGATCCCACACGTGTGTGGCTGTCACAGGGACCCTCAGCTGCAGGAGCATGTCTGAGATACAGAGAGGGACTAAAATGAAACTCTTATGTTTCCAGTGTTAGAACTCTTGGAGAAATAGAACTCAGATCTTTGTAGATTTTGGCTATTTTCCAACTGAATATTTTGGAACAGAGAATGACAGAAATCTTTTCCTGTATTACTCCCAAGCTCTTGGTTTTGCATTTTACTTCATACAATGCAGTCAGCCTTCACGTGTGCGCCTGTGCAATGGGTTGTGCGTGCAGGCCACACTCAGAAAACGGGATGCAAGGCCACTTACCTCGACATTTGGGGTCTGGACCATTTGATTTATTTGAAGTCGATTCACTGTACTCTTTCTCCTGAAGAAGGGCCAAATCCTTCCATTTGCTTGCTGTTCATATCCCTTCCCCTCCACAACCCTAGCATCAGGGGAGTGGTAATTGCACTGAATGGAGGGGCTTCATTTCCTGCTCGTCTCCCTCCCCTGTGCAGGCGGGGTCCCAGGGGTGATTGCATACCTGTTCTGGTCTTCCTCAGCTTCCTTTACTTATAGTGCTTACTAGAATCATCCCCTTCCGGGATGCCCCTTACCTTTTCCTAATCACTTCTGTGACTCAAATAGAATTATTCAGCAGCTCTTCTAAAGAAGCACCTTACACACTTGATTAAAAGCCGAAAGAGGCTGCAGCGAATTTTTTTTCTCCCGCTTGAGCAGCATCTGCCGATTTCCCTGATTTTCCTGCTAATTATCTTCGTATTAGCCGGAGTTCATTTAACACGTTCTGATTCAAATATGACCGAGCGCTGGCTGAGGGAGCAGTGGATATAGAGGTAAAGGTTTGTAGGACCTGCTTGAATAGATGTCCTCAGTCAACGTTCTTATTTAGAAATGGCTTTTGTTTTGTTTTTAGGACAAGAGAAATCTAAATCAAAACCGAATTCATTTGCTTCTCACCTCTGCCATGGCTCCACACCTGCACTATGGCTCGTCACATTCTCTCTCATACTGCAGCCTTCTCTTCTCTAGAGTTATGTCAGGTTAAGAGCTTGACCTTTAGGGCAAGGCAGCAAGTGCCACTTGATAGCAGAGTGTCTTTGAGCAAGTTTAATTTAACTTTCTTAGGCCTTAGTTTCCTCATCTGTAAAATGAGGATAATATCTGTTCGATGGGGTTGATATTAATCACAGTAACATGTGTAAAGGGTTCAACAGACCATCTGGAACATAATCACTCAATAAGTGATAGTGGTGGTTGTGGTGATTTACGGGTAAAATTGTAATTGTGTTTGCACTTCACCAAATGTTGATAGACTGATTTTGATGCTCATTGGTATAGAGAAAGTCACCTGAATATAAAAATCTCCATTACTTAGTATTTTAAATGAAACCCAAAATATTGGCAGTTTTCAGCATTCCCAGCTTCAGTTTGCTTTCTTTGGGCATTCCAGTGCAGATTTATTAGTCATGCTGATCTCAAGGATTGTGGAGAGACGAACATACACATAAATTCACACACACACACACACACACACACACACACACACACTCAGCCTATACTTATGAACATAAAGTATTTATTACATTTTAGAATATATAATAAATGATGTTATAGGGGGAAGAAAATTAATACCTTAGACTGACTGACTTTGAGAGCGCTTTCTCCAAAAACACAAAATTTAAATGTTAGAGTTTTTGCAAGTACCTACTATTATGGGGTGAAGGGTTTAGCCAGTGATTCGGATTTAGAGCTCAATTTTTCTTTTATCAGACCATTACTGAACCTTTAAAACTACAGTTGAATTCCCAGTTATTATCTTACGGAGAAATTTATCGGCAATTGAAGGTGGAAAGAGTTTGACCAACAAAATGTAAAATCTAATTTGTGGGAATCTGTGAGAATTCTCATAACTTACAAGATAAATTATGTAGGCCCATTGGTTTCATAAAATTTTAAGTCTGGCTCTAAATGTTCTGATTTCTAGTTTTTTTTTTCTTTATAAAAATGAACAAAAAATGTATGTATATGTTTATATGTATATGTATATATACATATACACAAAATTGTGTGTGTATATATATATGTGTGTGTGTATATATATATATATATATGAATATATACATTTTGCACAAGTTTCTACAGGTGGGGTTGGTTTTTGTCTGGTAATTGGATACAGTTAAATGTTAGATAAAGTTTCAGTAAAACACCAAAAATATAAAGTACAAGAATAAAAATTCCATTTTCTTTTTGTTCCAGGTTCTCTGGGAGATGCTAACAAGGGAGGTCCCCTTTAAAGGTTTGGAAGGATTACAAGTAGCTTGGCTTGTAGTGGAAAAAAACGAGGTAAGACTACGATTCTCCATTCAGGTACATAGATCAGAAAACAGTATTGGGGTTTTGCAAAAGACTTTTTCATCTTCTTCAAATTGAAAGTAAGTTCACGCTTATGGAAAGATTAGCAGTAGGAGCTAACACAAAGGGTCAAAGTGATGTTATTCCTCATGAATGGACCCTTTACATCTAATTGTTGCAGCTTCACGTCGTGATGCTGTAGATCAAAAATTGTACAAGTACTGTACTAGTTTCTCAGTCTCAATTGTAAAACCTAGGGGTTTGTTCTTAGTGATGAAAGAAGCCATTGCGTCCAAGGTAGGGGAACAGTTTAACTCCATCTCCTGCGTTTAGGACATCTTTTTTACTGGCCGGGAGTTGATATATCTGTAAGAGACCTTCAGCTACTTCAACTTACCTCTCCCAGCAGGAGTCACTATAGTACAAGAAACTGTCGCTTAGATGAGAATTTCAAAAATAAAAGAAGAAAAAATAGTTTCAAAAAAGGGAAAAATTACAGTTTTGCCACCTACGTTGAACACTACATTGAAGATGAGCTCCTCACTGGAATTGGCGAGGCAGTGGCATAACTGTTCCCTTCTTCATGCAGAGCCTTTCCATTTCAAAAGAACTTCAGTGGCGTAAACACCGTTTGTGCTGTGTCCCCAGCCTCGCTTTTCTTCTTCCCACAAATTGAGGCTTTCAGTTAGTTGGACCTATGAGCCTACATCAGAGAACGTGGTACATTCATATCAAAGAGAGCAACTACATTTTGAAAGGTTTAAAATTGTGACTGAAATGCACAGGCATGGAAATCCTCAGCATAAGGATGAAGCATCCAATATCAAGGTACTAGGAGAACTTAGATCAAGTAATGGAAGCATGCAGTTGTCTTTGCAATGCAAAACAACCTTATTTCACAAACCTTCATTTCCAGACCTTATCTGTGCCCTCCACAGAAGGTAAGAGTGTAACCTTAGCATAAAATAATTTGCAAAAAGGTTGACTGTATAGAGATATTCCTTTTTTCATGCTTTAAAAGAATTGGATTGATTTGCTCCCCATGTGAGTGCAGGAACAGACTAGATTAACCAAAAAGCTGCTATTGACTAAGAGAAACCATGTTTCCATAGTTTAGATCACATAATCCAGCTACCTTATTAATTTGTCCTCCTGAGCTATTGAGAGCGGATGAAATGTTCATGATAGCTGAACTTGATGGGAGAGAGCTGCCAATTTAAGAAAAAGGAAAAGGAGTTATATTCAAGAACGTGTCTTGCTCAGTGTTTCACAGGAGCTGTTCTGTTTTAATTAAATGTCATGGTTATTCCTGGTGTGCTATTAAATCAGACCTGGTACATAGAATAACTGATATTTTCATGATAGGAGAACCCACTTGTTTCTGTTCAGTTTCTTTTGCCAGTGAGGTGATTAGATGTTTGGTTCTGGGGTTACAAATAAGAGGGAAGAAAATTATTGACCCAATGTTGACTTTGGAGCAGAACACTCCATGTAATTTATTTCCCTCTATGTTGTTCCAAGATAAGCTAGAGGAAAGTTTTTTAAAAGCCAACTGGGCCCTCCAAATATGTCTAAGAAAAACGAATTAATATTTAAAAATAGTACTTCATCTAAAGGATGGCAGAAGAGGTGTGAATCTGAAGCACTTTCAAAACATTGGAGTATCTCTCAAGGATTATTAAAGCTGTTGAGAAAAATGAATTTAGAAACTGCCTTTGGATAGCAGGCTTGAGGGCTGGGAATCACCCATAATCTTCAGAACCTCCCCACCCTGTACAGCAAAGAGGCTATCTCCCCCCTTTCCCTGAAGGATTCCCTAGAGTAGGTTGTACTGTTTTATCCATGGTGTACATGATGGCCAGCTAATAACTGACGGAGACTACTCAGATCCCTCCCATTCTGGACATAGAATAGCAAATTGAAAGACCCCCCCCCCCCATGGTGACACAAGTTTTCCCAACTTTCCACTGAACTTGAGGAAATTTGGGTATTATGAGGATATTTCTCTCTCTACTCTCATTCTACGTATTTATTTGTCAAAAATATGGCAGTTTAGCTGTAAATTCCATTGTCATCATTCGGGAAGGAGTCTTCATTTCATCTCATAAACGTAGACACTTATTACCAAAACAAATTCTACTGACATAACATTAAAATAATTGCCAAGTCTCAACTGGCAGTTTGTAGAGAACAAACTGAGGGTTGCTGGAGGAGGGGATGGGTTACACGGGTGATGGGTATTAAGGAGGGCGCTTGTTGTGATGAGCTCCAGGTGTTATGACGTAAGTGTTGAATCGCTAAATCCTATACCTGAAACTAATAGTACACTGTATGTTAACTACCTGGGACTTGACTTAAAGCTTGAAAAAAATTTGCCAAGGATTTATTTAATTTCATAATAAAATCGAGACTTTGATTTAAATGTAATTTCCAAAATCCTTTCAACTTCTAATTATTTTAATTCACTTATTTTTACTTTGGAATATCTTGGGTTCTTGAGTTGAAAAGAGCAAGCTGTATTTTTTTTCTTTAACAGGCCTCATTTAAGTAAAGAATGATGTGTTTAAACTTAGCGAGACACTTTAAATGTAAGCTACTCACGCTAGAATGCACCTATATTCAAATATTAGAATTGTCTTTTCTTTTTAACTTTTATTTTGAAATAATCATAGACTCACAGTAAGTTGCAAAAATATTAGAAGGGATTCTGTGTATCCTTCACCCAGCTTCTGCCACTGGTGAGATACAGGTGTAGGCCAATACCAAAACCAAAAAGTTGACATTGATACATTACTCTCAACTAGACTCTAGACCTTACTTAGTTTCACCATTTGGGACTGCTTTTTGGATCTGTAGGAAGATCAATACTTTCTAAAAATATCTGAAGGTCTTTGCTTCTAAGTGCTTAATAATGAAATAAGGCCTTCAAACAATTTTTCCTAATATTAAATCCTATTAAAACTAGATACATAAAGCACTGTTAAAGCAAACAGTGAATCCTTACAGAAGTCCTGAAAGTAGGAGGGTATTGCTAGTAAATTTCATAATTCTTCCAGACATGTATGTTTGCCTTTGTTATTTCCATAAAACTGAATTAGTGGTCATTCAGAATATTCTAGCAGGGTAATTTCTATCTTTACAAGTACTTAGATTCTTGTAAAATGTGTTTTGTTCTTAGTAGCAAAGCTACTATTCTTAATAGAAATCCTCAAAAAGCTTAATCCATTGTTGACTACACTTTAGAAAAAGATAAATTATTAAGAGTAATTTTTTTGCATCTTATGTAGAAAATGGTGCAAAAAGGAGTATGACCTTTAAAAAATGTCATGCATTTTGGGGTTATTTTAATTTAAATAGTGTTTGGGAAATATTTTAATTTAAATTTGAAACTTTTAAAATCTTACCGTTTTGAAGTGTTGCAAATCTATTGCTAATATTCTGGCCATTTCAGGATGTTTTAATGCAGTAGGAATACCCACAATTAGGTAATCAGGACTTAAATGCTTTGGGTTCCCTTTTAAAGTACTTTATATTTTTATTTTTTAAAGTACTTTTTAATGCACCAAAATAATCCCTTACATTAGCGCGTGAGTTTAGATTTAGTTGATATTTGACCATATCAGATAACTTAAAATAATTATATCTTATTTCATAATGTCTCAAGATTCAGTAGCTAAAAAGTTTTTCAGTGAGAAAAGATGACAGAAAATTAACATCCATATTCGTCCAGGTCACATTTCAGTTCTTAGAAAAAATGTGAGAAAGTTATATTGAAAATGTTACCTTTTATGAGAAATTTTTTTGCCATGGAGTGGATTCAGCTGAATAGTTGCAATCACTTCGTTTTTCTTAGTTGCTACTCCCAACCAGCCATCATATGTATGTGTGTGTATGTGTATGTGTATGTGTATGTGTATGTGTGTGTGTGTGTGTGTGTGTGTGTGTTTAAGTAAACACCCGATTTTCCTTTTGATTTTCATCAAAAGGTTTCCAGTAAAATAGGAGTACGGTTTACCATGTATTACAGTAAAATAAGAGTGCAGGTTACTACATCTCCTCTGTTCTATGTAATCAATTAAAAAGATGTTTAGCATACCTTTAACTTGGAGAGGGTTGTTTTGTTTAAAACTTGGTTATAAGGTTTTATTTTGGTTTATTTTGATTTTAAGGTTATCTGTAATTCTAAATATAGATCATCTGTTTTCCTGCCAGAATAACTCTTTTTCTAGTTTTATACACAACCTCCCCCAAATCCAAATAAATTCAGTTTAAGCTTTTTATTTACAAAACTTCTTCAGTAAACAATACTGTGAAATAAATCTCAGTACTTCTCAGTGCAGCAGTTCTCAACTCACACCCAGCGCTCTTTTGATAACAACCCTGTTAATGGTCCCTCTACTTCCCTGAAATGAAATTCAGAGGTAGTGCAACCTACCCATTATACACATTATATTTTAAAGTTAACATAATGCTCTAACTGTAATAAAGAAGAAATCGATGAAAAAGGTATTGCAGTGTATAAATGCACAGGCATGGCCACAAGAGAGGAGAGTTTGGAACAATTTTAGATGCTTGTCCCTGCGGGTAAATAGGATTCAAGAGCTACACATGCAGAGTCGAGCTGAATTCTATCAGTGATTCCAGCAGCATGAGCAATGCCGTTGCAGGTGATGTTTTCCAAACATCTCGGTAAGGTTATGAGTACTGCAAAGATCAATCTGCCCTTGATTTATCTTATTTAGTAGTTGCATTCTTAATTCATTGTATTTTAAAACTGCTCAAAAAAATGTGTTTATAAATCCAAGAGAGAGTCTGGGGTCAGAAAATGATAAACCTTGTTGTTTGCACCCAGAGCATCTGGAGTTTAGTGGAGTATGAGGGAGTACTTAATCAGGGATTTACAACACAGTGAAGGATGTCTAGTACTCTTGACCCATGCCAGGTGCAGCCCTCCAGTCTTTAAAACAAACAAAAAATGCCTCTGCAGATCTCTAGAGAGCCTCCAGGGACATCGCAAGTTCTAGAGAACCACTTGTATAAAATGTTGGAACGGGACTGATCCTCACATTATAATCTCTGTTGTGTCCAGTCCCTGCGGTTTACCCATAAGGGGTCATACATTCAGAATATCCTCTTTGGGGGCGCCTGGGTGGCTCAGTTGGTTGAGCGTCCGACTTCAGCTCAGGTCATGATCTCGCAGTCCGTGAGTTCGAGCCCCGCGTCGGGCTCTCTGCTGACAGCTCAGAGCCTGGAGCCTGTTTCGGATTCTGTGTCTCCCTCTCTCTGACCCTCCCCCGTTCATGGTGTGTCTCTCTCTGTCTCAAAAATAAATAAACGTTAAAAAAAAAAAAAGAAAAAGAAAAAACAGAATATCCTCTTTGCTGATGAGAAAAGGCACACTTCTTTAAAATTCTCTCTTTGATGGTCTCTGCAGAAGACGCTTTCAGAATTGTACACCTCCTGCCAGAGCCAAGCTGGTTGCCTGGCTGCCCGACCTGTCTGCAGATTTCGTAGTTGTCTATGAAAGAATGGTGATAGGTTTGTGGTTTTACAGTGTGTATTTCTGTTCCCCCTTGCCCCTGTCCTACTGTAGTTTCTTTTAGACTTGTGTCTAGGTTTTTTTGGATTTGTTGTGCTGAATCCAACTTCTCCATCCACTTGGATACCGTTTTGGAAGAAAAGTAGCATCAGTGTCTTTAGAGATTAGATATTATGAATCTAAACATAAATTCTTACTTGCCATGTATCAATCAATGGAAGTTTTAAAGTTAATGACTTATTTATGCTCTTAAATTAACTTTTATGACCTTTCAGTATTTGCTTACCTTAATGAGTCAATCCTTGTGTTGTTTTTCCTTTCTCTCTGGTAGAGATTAACCATTCCAAGCAGTTGCCCCAGAAGTTTTGCTGAGCTGTTACGTCAGTGTTGGGAAGCTGATGCCAAGGTACATAAATAAATATTCTTTTGGTCGTTGTTCAGAATTCTGAAATTTCACGTGTTTTCTTGGTTTTGAGTTTCTAAAACTTGGAGTAATAAGATTCATTACAAAGCAAGCTGAGTTGCTGCTTCTGTGAGTCCCGGATGGACTGTAAAGGCTTTCTGTTGATATCTGTTCATCTTGATCCTTAGAAACTCATTACTGGCTTTCTTACAGCATTCTGGCACTCTTGACTCAATGGAAAGAATTGCATTCCTTTGTTTTTAATCTCTAATAATAAGTATTGCACTTTCGTGTTATAAAAATGGCTAGCACACAGTGCTCATTATATGCCAGGCACTGCTCCAAGCACTTTATGCACATTTGCTCATTTGTTCCTTAGAATACCTCTATGAAATAGGTTGTGTTATGACACTCATTTTACAGATGAAGGGTCAAGGCACACAGAAGGTAAGTAATGCTCAAGGCCACAGGTTAGTACACGGTGAGACTGGAGAAGGAACCCAAGCAGTCTGAACCAAAGACCAGGCAAAAGTAGCACTTCTAGAGAAACTAGATTCGTGATGTTTTTTAAGCTATCACAATAGAGTTGGAGACATTCCAGAATGTAGACTTTCATGTGGTTATCACATTTGAGCATGAAGGCCCATTTCCTTTCCCTGCAAAGATCATTTTAAAAGACTCTCACATACATACGGAAATATTTATAGATAAAATGATAGGCGAGTCTTGGAGTTGCTTCAAAATAAAGTGAAAGGAAATAGATGGTGGTGTAGATTAAACAAGATTGGCCATAGATAATTTTTGAAGCCACGTGATAGGTATATGGAGGCTTGTTACGTTGTTCTGCGTTTGTGTATGTTTGTAATTTTTCATATTAAAAAGTTAGAAAGTAAAACAACGTCACAGAAGAGAAAGACTCAAGAGAGGAACTAATCTTATAGTTCGAATTTGCCCACTCTGTCACTGAAATCTATTGCGAACTGACTTTTTTAAACAGATCTAAGACTTAAGAATGGAATTTCTTCCTTAATTTAAACTCCGTTCCAATCTGGCCCAGGAAGAATGCATGATGGTAACACAGTCTGTTCTATAGCATGTGTTTCTCTAGCGGGAATAATGCATAAACCACCGGTAAGTCTGAGAAACATGTTCGTGTAACACAGAATTCATGCTGAGTCATACCTGTTACCTAGCACGTCATCCCACACCATCAAGTGAGAACAGCTCAACACCCCAAGTACAGTTTGCAGATCAGCAAGGGACACAGATCTGTGAGGCACCTCCGCCCACGTGCTCCCTCGTGGCTGGGTGGCCGTGCTTTGTCTTGGAGGAGTTTGTGGCTGGGTCTTCCCTGACTTGTACATGTCCCCTTGGCCCTGGTAACCAGCAACCTCAATCTTCGTTTTCACTCCTGTTCATCAAACTATCTTCATCCTTTTTAAAAGGAGAATCTTTTATTGACTTCATAATGTTTTTTATTAATGAATTTAGGGGTGCCTGAGTGGCTCAGTTGGTTGAGCGTCCAGCTTCGGCTCAGGTCATGATCTCATGGTTTGTGAGTTCGAGCCCCGTGTCAGGCTCTGTGCTGACAGCTCAGAGCCCGGAGCCTGCTTCGGATTCTGTCTCCTTCTCTCTCTGCCCCTCCCCAATTGTGCTCTCTCTGTCTCTCAAAAATAAAAAATGTAAAACCAAAAAAAAAAAAAAAAATTAAAAAAAAAGAATTTAACATTTTAAAAATTCTGTTAGTATTTTTATTTACTATGATTGTTTTTATTAGTATTCTGTGACAAAGCTGTATAGGTTTGGAATGGTCTGCCCCGCCTCTGTTCACAGAATATGGGGTTTTGAAGCACTAAGAGAAATGTCTGCACTTTGCAGCTAATCCAGTAGAAAATATAAGCAGCTATTTGCAAGTTTGCTCTAGAACATATATATATATTTAATGCTATCATACCACCTTTTCCATACGCTACCAGTTACATGTCCATTATGGCATATCTAGTCATTTTGGTGGTATTTTTCTGATACTTAAAAATTTTACCTGAAATTATTTGCATTGAATTCGATTAACACAACTAAATCTCTGTAACTGCAATTATATCTCAGTATGCAAAGCAGGTTTTGAATTTCTTAATCGGAAGCTCCGTACTTCAGTAATTAAAATTCTAAGAATATACAGTTTGGTGCGTTAATGAAATGGTAGTGTAAATACCTAACACAGGAAGGACATCAGGCCTGGTGAAGCCATCAAGTTGGCATGTCTTTAACATGTAGCCAGCTTACCCTTCTTTGGCACGAGAGGAGTCTTGTATTCTAGCCAGGTGGAGTATAAAGTTTAAGACTGATTTTTATTTCCTACATTCAAGGCATTTTATTCTGATACAACTAATACATTCCTTCTGTATTTCATTGTACATCCAGCTGCGGCCCATGCTTCCAGCTCTCATGGTTGATCTCCAGCCATACCTTCCACACGTCCCTTCCCTGGGCGTGCCCTCCTGTTTTCTTTCTTCCTTTGATTACTTCAACATCAAGCCCTCCCTGACTATTCTGTTTACTGCAGCCCATACTTGGTACTCCTGTTCCTAAACCACAATCTGGGCTAAGGCCTTACCTTTTGCTGTTGTGTTTTTTAAAATCTCTTTTCTGTCTAAATGGACTGCTGTCTCTTTGAGGGCACGGTGCTACCTTTGGCACCTTCCACACATTTAGTAAGTGGGTGCCCAACGTGTTAACTCAAGTAGCCAGACCAAGGCACATTTTAGTTCTCTGGCTAGAAGTCTGTAGCAATTCAGCCAGAAGTTGATGCCACTCCTGTGCACATATATAGAGCCATGACTGGTTACAAATCTTTCCTTTTTTTCCCAGCCTTTATGCTTTAAAGACATAGATAAAAAAAATATTCAGCTCACCTGTAGAAAAATGTTCTTTTGCAATGAGGAGGCGAAAGAGAATACAAGAGAAAGCTATTTGGTAAATGTCAAGTCATGCCAATGGCTTACACCAGGTGCTCAAAGTAGTTTATCAAAGAAAAAAAGAAGTAAAGGTGGGTAGTTTCCAGTTCTAAACTGGCATTTCTAAATAAGAAAAGAATAAAGCCCGGAGTTTGATAGGAATATCTTACTCTCGTGTGATAAAACATATCGAAAGGTTTAAGAGCCTTGCCCCTGATTTAGTAACTTGCTTCCCGTGTGACACTGGGCAATCCATATTCTTCTGAGATTTTCCTTATCTACAAAATGGAGATAATAAATAATGTATATAAATGCTTAATAAATGGCCCTAGGTGTAATTTTTTTAATGTAAGCAAAACCTACGTGAATACTAAAGGGAACGTAGGCCTGGGCCAAATACTGTATTCTGCAATCAGAATATCTATAAACCATCATCACCACAAAATTCTATATTGTTGTTGTTTTTCAAACGTTCACTTTGATAATTTCCATCTAATTGTGTATTCTACCTATAAAATTAAGGTTTTTCTAGGGGTACTTGTCACCTAATTACAAAAGAGTTTTACTTTATTTCAAGAATGATTAAATGTAGGGAAAAATATTCTTAGCCTCTCACTGCTTTTCCATGCAAAATGAAAATCCTGTATTATATAATTAGTTCCTGTGCAAACAATTAAAACATTTTTCCTTTTACAGCCTGACACGTGGTAGGAGAAATTAAAATAGGAATAAAGTTAAGACCGTATTTTTCAAATTTCCTACTTAAGGCATTTTCTTCTTTGCTTATTACAAGGCTTACTGTGTATCAGCAACACTTAGCTACTTAGGCCCTCTTCTTACACACACACATACAGGCACACACGCCCTTAGAAGAATACAATGAAGGCAGAATTCAGAATGAATAGCCCAGTTTTATATTCCTGAGAAGTGGAAAAATGGTCTTTCTTAAGGTAGGAAGCACTCAAGTCCTAAGAGCAAGCCACCTCAACGTTGTTCCTTCTTGTTTTTGTGCTCCTAAATTAAAATGCATGTTTTAATTGCTGCAACTGTAATTTGCTCAGAAATGGTATAATTATGAGGCATGATGAAGACAGAATGTGCATCATCCTTTTGTTATCTTTCTCCATTTTTGTTTTAACCTTTTGTCTCAGCCTTGGCTAGAGTCTAAGGCAACAGACAAGTGTGGTTACCGCTAAAGAAATGCGCCGAACCGCCACTTTTTCAATTCCTAGTAAACTGTGCGTTAGAGCTTCCCGCTTCCCAAACTAGTTATGATGTGGAGTCAACACTGCAGACAATGAAGTCATAATGACTTTAAAATGGGGGACTTCTTCTATCAGCAAGTGGTTGAGGAAATTTTAGTATTCTAACAGAGGAAGTAGATTCTCCCCCAACATTGTAAGAATGTTCAAACATACAGAAAAGTTGATTGAGTTTTATGGCGAACACTGGTAGACCCAGACTCCACCATTACCTTTTCCTAAACTTGCTGTATCACAAAGATTTTTAAAGGATTTAACTTTTCCCTTTTAGGACTCCTTCATCCTACCCAAAAGAGAATTCGTACTTTCCGTACCTGGAGAAAAACTGTAATTATTCCAGCCTTAGGCCACATGATAGAAAAATGACGAGACTATTCTTATAATTTATTGAAAATAAGGAATATGGTTCCCTTAAACCTGAGTAGTCAGACAGTCGTAATAACTAAGTCAGGACATGGCATGCTATTTTATTTTGTTATGGTATGTCAAGCTTATTGTTTTGCTTGTGGATTTTCTCTTAAAGACCTACTTTTTTAAGTCCCAACAAGTTTATTATTTTCTCTTTTTCAGAAACGGCCATCTTTCAAGCAAATCATTTCAATTCTGGAGTCCATGTCAAATGATACTAGCCTTCCTGACCAGTGTAACTCATTCCTGCACAACAAGGCAGAGTGGAGGTAGGTAAGCCTTGCACCAAGTCATGGCCTCTGGCTTTAAAAGATGGGCCTCTGGCTTTAAAAGATCGGGTCCAGCTCCACTGAAGAAGAAAACCAGTGAACTTGATGACACTCTAGAGTTTTGTTTCTTATGTTAAAATTTTTGGGAGATCTAGTAAGTCCTCCATTGCATACGTCTAAGTATTTGGAAAGACTATTAAAATCATATCTCCTGAGACCGAAGACAGTTACCAGACATTTCTCTGTACCATACACTCTGTATTAGGAAGTCTTGGCATCTGTCCAGTGAGAAATAAAAATATTATTTGCCTAGGAGTTTGCAGAGTACTGGATCTGTTGATGGAGGAGGTAGGGAGACTATAAAAACACTTTTAAAAGAAAACTATTGATGTTATGAATCCTACTAAATTTTGTCAAGTGGAAAGCAAACTTAATAATGAGAGAATTGTAATGTGTGAGTGGAAGGAGCAAGCCCAGGATGAGACAGTTGAGCCAGGTCACGTGCTGCAGTTATATAAATAGCATGTTTGGGAGCTGACATTATTCCTCCCTGACTCAGCAGAGATTTAAGTAACTTGTCTCTGCTCCTGATAGCCTTGGCGGTAACGTGACGCCTTACGCCACCTGCTGATGCCCAATGAATACTGCATGCACCTTGGAAACATCGAGTTGTTCACTCCTGTTCTTAGACGTTTCCTTGGGCTTTCTGTATGATTGTTTTACAGTAACCTTGTTGGTTTTTATTCTTTTGAAATCTCTATCTGAGGCCAGTGAGTTAAATCAGTTTTTATTTAGGGAAACAAAAGTCATACTCTCTGCTCGAATGTAGGTATGAGGGGGTTTCGTTCTGGACTTAAATAATTAACAAAACATGTTAAGTTAATACTTGTTTCCTACAGTAAGAGACCAGCACAAATTAATCAGATCACTCTTGTTTCAAATCCGTGTAAGGGATTACTCTAGTATAAAGGTCAACGCTGCACAAGACTCAGGAGACCCTTTGCACTCTGACCTCAGCAGCCTTACCATAAGAGCATAGTTCTGCCTCTTAACTTCTGGCTTTTAGTCCCTCAGTAGATGCATACTTCTTCCTTGTTCAGAGTCCTTGCAAATGCAGTTTCTTCTATATAAAACTCGTCCCTTTCGGCAGCATACCACCCTTGACACCCACATCCAGCTTGGCTCCTAGTCATCATTTAGATAGCAGCTGAAATAACGTGTATTTAAGGAAGTGTTTCTGACCCTAGATCAGATGAGGTTCTACTTTATGTGCCCTGAGAGCATCTCCTTTAGAACCTCTACTGCTATTGGAATTAATAAGTAATTCTGTAGTTTGCTGTTTTATCTGTACCTCTCTGGCTGAAATGTGAAAGGATCAGATAATCTCTTTTGTTCATTACTATACCTACAGCACCTAGAATGGGACTTGAACACAGCAGTTGCTCGATAAATATTTGGGGAGGGAAACACCATGGTGGTAGCAACAGTAAAAGACATTATGATATCATACAAGAGAATATAAATACGTAAGCTGATTTATTGACAGGTGTGTTTCTTACACTCACTCATTCACATACTCCAGAACCTCTGCCGAGGCAAGGCGCTCTTGTGTTGTGCCATGGTGATGAGCAGAACAGCCCTAGTGCATATGGAGTAGGGGGTCTAGCGTTGAACTACTGACTATAGATGCACAAGCAACTTATTACTACTTTGATAAGAATTATGACAGAGAATTACTGGACATCTGAGAGTATGCAAGCATGAAATCTAGTCTGACGAAATAATAAAAGGATTTCCTGAGGAGATGCTGTTTGATCTGTTATCCAAAAGACTAGTAGGATTTTGAAATTAGTGTATTATAATAGCCTTGAGATACGATACTAAAACTATGCCAACAACATCAGAAAATAGGGGGACAGTTGGTAAATTTTCTATAGAAAAATGTAAAAACCTCCTTTTGGCAAAAGCAGTGCCCACCGTAAACTTCCAGGACAAATGCCACACTGCCGTAACTTCTTTCCCCCTAGATGGTAGCTTGGCAGTTCTGGAAGTTTTTGGTCTCAGGACTCCATTACACTCTGAAAAATTATTGAGGACTACAAAGAGCTTCAGTTGCAGGGAGTTAGATCTGTCAGTATTTACCACATTCAGAATTAGAACTGAGAAAAAATTTATGTAGCTCTTGATTCATTTAAGTAACAATAAATCCTGTCTCTGCGCTCAGCCTGCGGCACTGGCACATATCGTGAAGCCTCTGGAAGGGTCTGTGCACTTGTGAGAGAATGAGAAAAGGCACGTCATGTCTTAATGTTGTTCTGAAAACCACTTTAATCTCTTCGATCCTTTGAAAAGCTCCCACGGGCCCCCAGATCACACTTGGAAGACTACGGTGGTAGACAGAGTTACTGCCTTTAAAATAACATTTTAATTATATCATTCTAAAGGACATGAAAGGCATGTCACAAAAGGAGAACTCAAATGGCCAATAAACATATGAAAATATTTAACCTCACGTACAATCAAGCAACTATAAGGGAACATAATTCATTTGCCAGATTGGCAAAAATCTACATCATGAAAATATCCAGCGTAATAAACTTTCTAGTACATTGCTGGTGAAACTACTACCTTTTTGGAGGACAGTCTGGCAGTATAGATCGGCTGCCTCCACCACTACCACTCCATTCCTGAGGAAATGAAAGGCTATACAAGAATGTACAGATACACACTTATCACAGCGTCATTTAGAATTGTAAATTAGAAAGGGCATAAGGTGCAATAGATTTTTGGTTTTTGTGATTTTTATGGTTTTAACAACTGATGCTATCTCCATATACAGAATAGATGGAGCCATTTATGATAATACAGATCTGATAAATGACTTACAAATAGAGGCTAGGGTCCAGTATGATTAGAATGATTGCATTTTTTGTACTATAAACATTTATGTTTAGATGGTACGTGTACCTAAAAGTATCAAAAGGTCAGTGACACCAGTGGATAATTAAATTTGGGGAGAGTGTTTTCTATTTGGATAGCTTTATTTTCTACAAACCTGGATGGTTGAATAATAAATTTTTTTAAATGTCTGAAGATGAAAAGATGAGGGAAATAACATTGGTAATACATTAATGTGTTTTAGTAAAAAGCAAGCAGTTGCTTAGCTGGCTTCCTCCCTGGCTCTCTTTGAGAAACCAGTTGATTCTGAGAGCTGGTGAGAGAATATGTTTCTTTACCTGAACCCTTAAACCAGTCTAAGAAGTAGCAGGGCTGTTTTATCTGAACGTGGCAATTGGTTAAAACCAGAGGGTATAATACTAGAGTAACAACACACACAACTGCCATTTATTATATTCTCACCAGATGCTCGTACTTTATCTGGATTATCTTTTTTAATCCATACGGCAATCCCGACTTCTGTCACAGAGCAAAATGAGATGGATGGACATGTTAGGTCACCTGCCCAAGATTACACTAAGAGCCAGTACCAGAACCCACGTGGTCTGGTCCCACAGGCCTGCTGTGGTACACGCTCTGCGCAGTGCTGCTCCCGGACCGTGGCCGGCGCCATACCATCCGGTCATGACCATGCAGAGTTCGCTTGATTCCTTTGAGCAAAGAGAAATACGAGAGCGTGATTGTTCTAGGTTATGATCAAGGCAAAAACATCCCACTCTGTCCCACATACCAAAAAGAATCAAATGCTTTGTCACATCATCTGGATATTTCAAAGGGCAACACATTCAGACTGTCCTCTTTCTCCTCACTTTTGTCTTGTGTCTGAAACCACATGACTGCTGTTGAAAGCATGTGTAGGACATCTTGTGTTTCTGGGAAATGCTTGTTTTGTGGTAGAGCTTCCTTACACATAGACCAGATGAAACATTCTGTTTTAGAAAATTAAATGATTTTTATTACAATTCTAAATTTTATATTTATTTTTTAGTTTTGTTTTTTGAGAGAGAGAGAGAGACTAGGGGAGGGGCAGACAGAGAGGGAGAGAGAGACAGAGAGGGAGAGAGAGAATCTTAGGCAGGCTGTACACCCAGCACGGAGACTGATGCAGGACTCTATCTCACAACCATGAGATCATGACCTGAGCCGAAATCAGGAGCTGAACACTAAACCGAATGAGCTGTCCAGTTGCCCCTTAAAATTCTTTTTAAAGCTAGGTTATTTAAAACCATATAAACTATGTTCTTTCCAGGGTGCCTGGGTGGCTCAGTCGGTTAAGCATATGACCCTGGCGCAGGTCATGATCTCGCAATTTGTGGGTTTGAGCCACACGTCGGGCTCTGTGCGGACAACTCAGAGCCTGGAGCCTGCTTCAGATTCTGTGTCTCCCTCTCTGTCTCTCTAAACATTAAAAAAAAATTTTTAAGTGAACTATGTTCTTTCTTTTGATCTAATAGATGATAGGAAAGAAATCTACAGTCAGATATTTCCTTGTTCGTATCTTCAGCTTGTTTCTCCTACTATTGATTTATTAGCAATAACAGCCATGATCATTAAGAACAGGAAATGTGTCACCCTGTTGCTCATGTTTGCAATTTTCATTGCCCCACATAACTGCCTTGTAATCGGCACTGAGTGAGCTGTGTGGCGCTGTGAGGCATGTTCAGATCTGTGTCTCTTGGCGGAATACTTTGCTGATTGTATTCCTCCCTTGTGATTAGAATACCCCTCCGTGGCACACCTTGTTAAAAACAAGAAACGGGTATCTGGGTTGGTTAAGCGTCTGACTTCAGCTCAGGTCATGATCTCAAGGTTTGTGAATTCGAGCCCCACGTTGGGCTCTGTGCTGATAGCTCTGAGCCTGGAGCCTGCTTTGGATTCTGTGTCTCCCTCTCTCTCTGCCCCTTCCTCGCTCGCTCTCTCAAAAATAAACATTAAAATAAATAAAAACAAAAAACAGGGGCACCTGGGTGGCTCAGTGGGTTAGGCATCTGAGAATTTCAGCTCAGGTCATGATCTCACAGTTCATGGGTTTGAGCCCCAATGGGGCTCCGTGCTAACAGTGTGGAGCCTCCTTAGGATTCTCTGTCTCCTCCCTCTCTGCTCCGGCCCTGTTAGCACTCTCTCAAAAATACATAAACACATTAAAAACAATAAAACCAAAAAACAGATAAGGAAATTTAATCTTTGCAAAGATGATGAGCCATGTCATCATCTGGATATTAGCACAAATCCTTTAATATATAACACTAATATTCATATTATTTACTTACCATCATATATATAATATAGCTATTTTTACAAATTGACCTTGAAAAGATAATTACATTTCACTGCCTATTTTTGGCATGTGAAAAATTGATACTAGTGGAAGTCAACCTTAATTGGATTTGGGTTAAGAGAAAAACCATCATTTTCATCAACTAAAACACTTAAACTTTTAAAAACACCTATGTTTATAGAATAAGAAGGTTATATACATACATCAACAGATGCACTCAATGCAAAAGAATCCATTAACAACACGGGGAGCGGGGTCGTTGCGTCCCTCATGGTACATAACTTCCCACACTCCCTGCAGAAGCGGGGCGCCTGGGGCAGGGAGTAGTGTTGGGAAGTGCTGAGCCTGAGGAGCCGGGTTGAGGAAGCAGATTTTACTCAGTGTTTGTTTTTCTGTGTCACAGCTTCCAGCTTACTTAACCATTGGTCTGTTTTCCAGAAGGTCTCAAACTCACAGTTGGCTCCCAGAGCTGAAACTTGAGATGAACCCTTGCCTAAATTACAAGTGAAATTGAACGTGCTGGCCGCTTACCCCTGACCAGAGTATCCGTGCGATCATTCTCTCGGGCAGGGGTGTGGTGTGGCCTGCTGGAGGCACTGCACAGACAGAAGCCCAGCTCCCCCCACCACCTGCCACAGAGTGCCCCCCTCTCGGCTGCCTCCTCTCCTCACCCTCTGACCCCTTCAGTTCCCCAAGATGGCTCACTTTCACTTTCTTTGTTATAAAAGTTTAACCTAAGGTTTCCCACATTGATTTTTTTCCCTCAAATCTCCATTTGAAAAATAAACACACACTTATTTATGAATGGGCATAATCTTTTTGTCAGAAACATCAGGGATAAAATGTGGACTTGATGATAGTGATAATTCTGAAAGATTGCTGATTTTGGTGCCTTTCTTCAGGTAGTGTGACTGTTCTTATGTTCTATAATTTTCAAATGACACCAATAAGAGGAATGGAGTGTCGACGGCAGGTGCTTTTACACTAACTTGCTAACTCCCTGGCTCTGAGGTTCTTTTCAGACAACCAGAGAAGTCCAGTGTTGGACCCAAATCCAGACCCACCTCAGTAGCTGTTCCCTGTCTTAGATGTTGCCAAATAATACCTAGGACTTTTTTTTTTTTTTAATGTTTGTTTATTTATTTTGAAGAGAGAGAGAGAGAGAGAGAGAGAGAATGAATCCCAACCAGACTCCATGCTGTGGCAGCACTTACCAGCTAATAACCAGTCAGCTGTCTCCAGGCCTTTCAGAAACTCAAGGGAAGGAACTTCCAGCTCTCAGAGCACAGTGACAGGCCTGAAGGAAGAAAACGGCTTGTACTGAGCCATGTCATCAACAGTTCATTTTCTACAAAGGTTTCTATAACTGGACATATTCTAAGTAGTGAGGTTGATTGGCCTATAGAGACTAAGGAGGGAACTTTAAAAAAAATTATTAGACTTCAAAAGAATCCTAGAGTTCATCTGATCCACACTTGTCGGATTATAAAAATTACCTGGGTTTTGAAAAAAATTTTTTAATGTTTATTTAGTTTTGAGAGAGAGAGAGACAGAACGTGAGTGGGGGAGGAGCAGAGAGAGAGGGAGACACAGAATCCAAAGCAGGGTCCAGGCTCTGAGCTGTCAGCACAGAGCCCAACGCGGGGCTAGAACCCGCGAACTGTGAGACCATGACCTGAGCCGAAGTTGGACGCTTAACCGACTGAGCCACCCAGGAGCCCCGGGTCTTTTATTAAATAATGGAAATTCCTAGTCCCTACCCAGCCCTACTGAATCATAAGCTCTGAGGAAGGGTCCTAGGAATCTGTATTTTGTTGTGTATTTATTTGTTTTTTAAAAAGCTGCCCAGGTAGTTATTAGGATCAGGCAGTCTGGGGAACCCTGGTATAAGATAATCATCACCCCCTACAACTGAGAAAACTAGGTCAGATTAATCAACTGATTGAGTTACCCAGTCAGGGAATTAGGCTAACCTGAATTCACCAGGGACAGGATGTTGATCACCCAACCTGAACATCATTTTCCCCGTCTCTATATATGGGATTAGTACCGGTTTCTTGGGGCTGTTATGAGAATAAGATGAGACATTGTGTAATAGTGCTTTCTAAACTATAAAGGGCTAGTTTAATGTCAGCATTCATTAAACAGCTAAACCAGGACACCAGCTCCATAGCTTAGGCTCTACTCTCGTGGGTCTTCAGTACTTTGTTAGGAAGTATTTTGAGCTGATTTTTCCAGACTAGAAACTACCTATAGATTTTTAAGGATGTGACAGATTTCTTATTCTCTGATAGTTTCCTGTTTGGTTTAGAAGCACAAGTTTTGCCAGACTCACAGAAATAAAGGATCAGATTTATGGTTACCAGAGTTGGTGGTGGGGGCAAATAGGAGGAAGGTGACCAAAAGGTATAAACTTATACTGGGTGCCTCCGTCCGTTAAAGGTCCGACTCTTGGTTTCCACTCAGGTCATACCTTACAAGTTCCTCAGTTCTTGGGATTCTCTCTCTCCCTCTCTCTCTGCCCCTCCCCCCACTTGCTTATGCACGCTCTCTCTCAAAATAAAAAAGATATAAACTTCTAGTTACAAGATAAATAAGTCCAAGGACTATAATGTGCAACATGATGACTACAGTCTAATGTATCATATGTATGAAAGTTGTTTAGAGAGTACATCTGGAGAGTTCTCATCACAAGAAAATTTTTTTTCTTTTTTTGCTTTCTCTATATGAGATGATGGATGCTAACTAAATTTATAGTGGGCATCATTTCACAGTATGTGTAAGTCAAACTATTATGCAGTACACTGTAAACTTACACAGTGATATATGTCAATGATATCTCAATAAAACTGGCAAAAATCACAGTCTTGTATTCAGCCTTTCATTTTAGCCTTTTAAGTTTATTTTTGAGACAGAGTGTGAGCAAGGGAGGGGCAGGGTAAGCGGGGTTGGGGGAGAGAACCCCAAGCAGACTCTGCACCGTCAGTGGAGAGCCCTACGTGAGGCTGGATCTCACCACCATGCGATCTTGACCTGAGCCAAAATCAAGAGTCAGAGTCTTAACGACTGTGCCACCCAGGCACCCCAGCCTTTCACTTTCATTACACATTCTGATGGGCCACTAAGCATTTAATAACTCTTGAGCAAAGCTGAGACTTAAACCAGTCATCCCTGTGCAGGTGCGAAATTGAGGCAACTCTTGAGAGGCTGAAGAAACTAGAACGGGACCTCAGCTGTAAAGAGCAAGAGCTGAAAGAGCGGGAAAGACGTCTGAGGATGTGGGAGCAAAAGCTGACGGAGCAGTCCAACACCCCGGTGAGTGCTCCCCATGGGTGACTCGGCCCCCAGCTTAGAAGAGGCAGCATGGCGGCCCTCCCCTCCCCCACGGCCACCTCCCTCACTTCCTGCCTTATGCCTGCACGGTGAAGGGCCTGCGTTTACACTCAAGTAGCGCTCGGATCTCATTTCAATTAACAAAATGCCAGAAATTTAAAAGAAAAGCTTAGCCTATTTCTGGCCCTTTCTCTAAGTACTGTTATTCTGTCAGCGTGTTTGTATATTAGAATTACAAAAATAAAATGCAGTGTATTTTCGCACCATCTGTTAGATCCCCAGAACACGTGCCTAACGGCTGATTAACTCCATAGAGCCCATCAGGAATTAATAAGCGGAACGCCGAGGCAGCTCGCTGTCCAAGAGTCTCCATGTGGCAGAACTTAAGCAAGTTTTCCTTCTAAAAGAGAACAAACTTGGTGACATATCAACGACCAGCATTAATATTCCTTGCTCCATTTAGTGTTACAATCACTGCAGCAAAAGATTGGAAAAAGATGTCCCTTGTGACAAGCCTCTAATATTTACTACTTAAGAACTACCTTGTTTTTTTCCCAAGCTTTTTATTTAGAGGAAGATAAAAATTCTTCATAAGGATTTCACTATTTCTGTATTTAGCTTATACTTATATATTGACATGATATATTAAAGTCTAACCAAATTTCAGGATTCTTCCCTATTTTGAATGGTTTATCATTTCAGGAATTTAGTAGATCATTGGCTTTTTTGGTTTTTTTAATGGGTAAAATTTGTCCACTTTATATATTTTTTTCTACCGTTTATTCATTTTTTGATAGAGACAGAGAGTGAGTGGGGTGGGACAGAGAGAGAGGGAGACAGAATCTGAAGCAAGCTCCAGGCTCTGAACTAACATCACAGAGCCTGACGCAGGGCTCGAACTCATGGACCATGAGATCATGACCTGAGCTGAAGTCGGACGCTTAACCGACTGAGCCACCCACGTGCCCCAATATTTGTCCACTTTGAAAACCAAGTAATGGTAAGATTAAAAGTAAAATTATGTATTTTAAATTCATTTTTGATAGTTGCTGCAGTAATTATACCCAAAAAATACTTACATGCTCTTCACTTGGTGATCTTCAAAAAGCTTTCCTATTTTTAAAAGCCTTAATCGCCATTAAGCAGCCAGTGCCCAGTTGCAGAGTATCTTCCAATGTCTAAAGAATAACATAGTTTGCCTCCTTTTCTGGTTTATGTGGAAAAGCAACCTGATATCCAAAAAAGGGAAATACAATGAAGTTAAGTATTTATTATCAGATTTAACTTTTTCCAAAATGACTCTGGCCATCCACAGACTTCCAAAGCAAGAACTGAATTGCTATACATAAGACTGCCATGGGACATTAAAAAGGTACTACATTTTGTAAGTTCATTTGGCTCTCAAGAGGGAAGTCGAGTCTGGTTGAATTGGTATCAACAGGCGGACTCAGAAAGCATCACCCTAAGGGTCTGCTGGGAGCATGGCTTCTCCCAGAGCTGAGGAGAGGCAGACACATGGCTGTCTTCTGAAGGCTGAGAGGCGGGTTTTTTTTTAAAGTACATTGAAATCTTAAGCTATAAAGCACTGCATGGCTTGACTCTTTCTAAATGTAGCATTGTAAGAAAAAACTTTAAACTACCTGTTACAGTATGCTTTAGAAGCTTTCTTTGGTTTATCGGCATTAGTTTTGCTAAGAAATCATGGGCTGCCTTGCACACATTATTGCTATTAGTAACATAGTTGTGTAATAAATAATGAAACAGTAGGAGTGCTCAGTAGGTTGTATGCTTGCGTTTTAACTCCAGAAAACTTTCTGTAAAGGAACCGCTCTGAAGGCTACCATCTAACAATGGACAGCATGAAGCATGATCTCAGAGTTTCTTCTTTTTTTTTTTTTTTTACCTATGAGGGCTAAGTTTTCTTTCTTACAGTACTTGCTTTTAATGTCTCTTCTGCTTAGAGCTCATATTTCTGAAGGAAAGAAAGTTTGTGCTCAGGTATTTTCTAAGTGGGTATTTTCTTTTATCCTCACATCAGTTTCTAGTTGACTTTAAATGAGGTTTCTGAGAGAAAGATGAAATAAACCTTTTAAAAAGGAAGTGGCTGGAGGTTTAGGTTTTCTGTCTGTAGCCTCATCTTAATTATAAAAGTTTAACATTTATGTAACTTCATAAAAACTAGTATTATTGGATTTGTTTCAAGGAGGGACACCATTTACTTTCCTGAAATTAAAACATTAGTTGAAGATATTTGGGAAGAGGAATTCTCCCATACAGAAATACAGACAGTGTTTGTTTTTTAATTATTGTTGCAGCTTGATGTAAAAATTTGATTTCTCTTAAACATCAAAGCTTATTTGAGAGACATCTGTTGAGAAGGCGAGGACAAAGCTCTCTAAAGAGAATCTAACAATTGAAAACAAATTTGAGAAGCTGCAAAGTTTGGCTGCAAGGAAAATAATATCCTGTTTCCAGTGTTAAAGGATCTAACACAATTTTTTCCTTCTTTATAACTGTATTTTTTAGCTGAAGCATGTGAAGTTCTTATTGATGTAACAACTCTGGAAATCTTTTCCTAATAGAGTAAGATATTTTTTAAAAGCCCAACTCCAGGGGGCGCCTGGTTGGCTCAGTCAGTAGAGCATCTGACTCTTGATCTCAGGGTCGTGAGTTTGAGCCCCGTGTAGGGTGTAGAGATTACTTAAAAAAATAAAACTTAAAAAAAAAGAACCTCAACTCCAACTTCAGTTTAAAAATTAGGAAACTGGCCCTAAAAACCATATTTATACCCAGGATGTAAAGGTCATCCCATGTTATTTGTGCACTATTTATCATAAATTTACCCATATTTGAACACCACCAAAAATATAAGCCTTAATTTGCTTATTTGTCAAAAGAAGAGGCAGTAACACTTTTCAGATCCTGACAGACTCCTGAAATGAATAAGACCAGCATTTATGGGAATAGGTTAGTTGTTGAAAATCATGATGTAAGGTAGAAAATAGAGGTCTACCACTGTGAGAGGGGGAATTCCTAGAAAAAAGAGTTCTACTACAAGAAGGGCACTTAGAGAATAGAGCAAAAGGTAACAGTCTAAATTAGTACTAATTTTCTCTCCCCCAGATTTTCATATGTATTTATGTCCTTAAGTATTAGAGACAGATCTAGAATTTGTTCACTAAGTGAATTAATTATTTCATAAGTCAAGTAACTAGGTTTCTATCTGGTTGTAATAAATAATAAGCGGAAACTACTGAATCCTAGACTCCTTTTTAATTTAGAGTCAGATGGTAATCTAGATAGAAAGGAGATTAATGGCCCAGATTTCTGTAGAAGGGTATTGACTACTGAACTGTCTTTATGCTTCCTCTGAACTTGACCCTTTGGTACAAGGTTCCTTCATTTTTTACTTGAGATTTAATCTCTACTTAATTTCTTTTTAATTTAATATTTAACGTTTCTGTGTGAAAGTGAAATTGGAAAAAATTGAGAGAGATCCTAAAAACTGTTTTAAGCGAAATGAGGGCTTAAAACTTGCAACTTCCTTCCCATTTGAAATCTGGCCTGCTGTGGCGCTCTGCAAACTTTTGGTTGTGGTTTACTCTGTCATTTATAAATTATGGCAAGTATGCTGGAGCCAAACCTGCCATTAAATACGTTTTTACAGGATCCCCTACATTCGTTTATTTCACTAATCATTTACCTTCTGTGCAGCACCCACTAATTTTGTGGTATCTGTTTCCTTTATTTAAATTGGTCCTAATTTCTCTTTTTGCTTCTGTCCTTTCTTCCCTCACGATAGCTTCTCTTGCCTCTTGCTGCAAGAATGTCTGAGGAGTCTTACTTTGAATCTAAGACAGAGGAGTCAAACAGTGCAGAGATGTCATGTCAGATCACAGCAACAAGTAACGGGGAGGGCCATGGCATGAACCAAAGTCTGCAGGCCATGATGCTGATGGGCTTTGGGGATATCTTCTCAATGAACAAAGCAGGAGCTGTGCTGCATTCTGGGATGCAGATAAACATGCAAGCCAAGCAGAATTCTTCCAAAACCACATCTAAGAGGAGGGGGAAGAAGGTCAACATGGCCCTGGGGTTCAGTGATTTTGACTTGTCAGAAGGTGACGATGATGATGATGATGATGATGACGGTGATGAGGAGGATAATGACATGGATAATAATAGTGAATGAAAGCAGACAGCAAAGTAAGAAAATTGAAAATGTTCGGCAAACCAAAAGAAACTTGCTACTCAGTCTGTACGAAAACCAATAAGGAGGTAGAAAAGTAAGCACGGAATTTTTAAGCCAATCACATTTCTATGACAGTCATTTCTTTAATGATTTTACTTTTTTTTTTCCTGCTTACAGAAAAATGGGGGTGTGGGGGAGGGTTAAGCCAGAAAGGTATATTTAATGAGTCAGCAAATGTGGTGCCTGATTATAGAAATTTGTGACTCTATTATACAATATAGTATTTTTCACAACTAATTATATTCTGGCTTTTTTTTTTCAAGCAAATACTTTATACTTTGATTTGATTTCATTTATTTAATTGCTTAAGAAAACTTACATTTTGAAAAAGCACTCTTAACTCCTAATTCTTCTTAGACACTGATTTTCTTGTAACACACTACATTTCTTTTTCTTCTGGCAATATGCTGTGCTGTCAGAAATAATTGAGAGTGACTACAAAATCCAACAATAAAAAAATTGAGATGAAAGGCGGCGATCACAAATACTTCAGAAATACCTAAATGCCAAGAATTTTCAATACTTAATAGCACAACTACTCACAGTAAAACCTGAGAGATGTTCTTAATAGTATACTGGAAGAAGAAATACTCTAATTTGAAACCAACAGCAGATGTTGCAGGCTTTCATGCCAGTGCTAGCCCTGGAAGCTTCTGAACAACACACGATCATCTGAGGCGTAGTTTATAAAAGAAGGGTATGGTCTTAAAGGGAAACTTACAGGCAGGGCAGCTCAAGTGCTAATACAGACCTGCTCTGCGCTGCCGGTAAGGATATACGCATGTTCTTTTTCCACAGGGGCATGATCATTCTGGGTTCTAAATATATGCAGAGATGTTTTAAAGAGGGAACTAAATATATAAAGGGAAGAGCGAAGGTAAATTATATCTACTGAGACAGACGTGGAGGATGAAGGGTCCTTTTTAATTCAGATCCAGCCTCCCAGAGTGTTTTGGGTTTTTTTTTTTTTTTTTTGACCTGGATTGAGCCACACTGGTGATAAATGGAAGTGAAAACCTGGTTCTCCAGAGAGAGGTTCTCAGGATGTTATCACATTTGTCAAAGCTATAAAACACTGTTTGAAAAAAACAAAACAAACTACAAAACATTTGTAGTCCTTATATATACAAGAAAGGCAAAAGAATAAAAACTTTTTTCAGCCTATTTTGGAAAGAAGGGCCATTCATTTGACTATTAAACTAAAACACTTTTGGTAGTTCTTTTTATGGGGAATTTAAGAAAGGATATCATCATAGATATTATCTAATACTATTTCCAAGTATACTCAGTCAGGAAAAGTCTCTGGAAATTTGAAGCATGACAGGCTTCTAATCCCTATTAACAGCTGAAAAATACCACAAAATGATCAGTACACTGTGCCAGCTTTATTTGGAGAAAAATAACTATTAAAATGTCCTGGGGTGTGAAATGCAGAACAGTCTATATGCCATGGTGATAAAGAGAAGGATCTGTAGTCAAATTATGATTCAAAACTGCCGTGTAATCTGTTAGAAATTATTTAACCTGCGTATCTGTCTGCTCATTTTTGCCATGGGAATGGTAACAGTACCCACTTCGAAGGATTGCTGAAGGGATTAAATGAAATAATACATGTAAAGCACTTAACACAGAACCAGGCCCATGGGAAGTGGTCAGTTAACTTTAGCAAGTCTTCATTATGCCAGTGAAAAATAAGTGGTTACAGTAACCTGGAAAACTAAACTATCAACTTCAAGTAATACTTATTGAGTAGTAGGCGATGAAAGTTAAAGTAAACAGCTTTCGGGAAAGATGAAGAAAGCATTCTTAGAACATAAACTATATAAACAAATTTAACCTGGTGTTCTTTGAAGACTACGTACCTGAGGGGTTTGCAGGCCCTGCTACCACCCATAGACTAAGTAAAAACAGAACAAATAGGTAAGTCTTTCCCCTGGGAGATGGGTTCCCTCCATACCCAATCCAGTACACCTTCTGTCTATGCAGCCATTCACAGATGCACACTACACCGTGCTGCCGGCAAACAGGCACAAACCTCAACAGGTGTCCTGTCCGTGCGCAGACGTAAGAGGAGCACTCCTTGACTCAAGCTGAGCCCCTCAAGCTGAACATCTGGGAGCCAAGCAGAGGGGTGGTTTTCAACTCTTGACTTCCCAGCATGCCCTGGGGGCACTGTAGTCCAGCAACCTGGAGGAGAGAATCAAGGAGAGAGTAGTTAAAATTTTTTTTTAATGTTTATTTATTTTTGAGAGAGAGAGAGACAGAATGCGAGTAGGTTGGGGGAGAGAGAGAGAGGGAGACACAGAATCCGAAGCAGGCTCCAGACTCCGAGCTGTCAGCACAGAGCCCGACGTGGGACTCGAACTCACAAGCTGTGAGATCATGACCTGAGCTGAAGTCGGACGCTCAACCGACTGAGCCACCCAGGTGCCCCAAGTAGGAAGTAGTTTAAAAGCCTCTTGCACATCTTTCTAGAGAAAGATAAAGTCATTCATTCCACAGATATTCATTGAGCCCCTTCTCTGTGCCAGGGACTGTTCCAGGGACCAGCTAGAGGGAGACCCTGGTGCTCATGGAGCACACCTGCTAGTGAGCAGAGATCCTGACAGTAAACAAAACAAGTGGGTTCTATAGTACGTAAACACTTGTTAAGTGCATGCTGAAAAACGGAGCAGGGAAAGAAGATGACACACGCGGAGGAATGTTGTGGGTTTTCAAGTGTGGTCGGACAAGGCCTCGCTGATCAGGGAATGTCTGTGGGCTAATTTTGAGATCTGCGCACTTTATGTAAGAATGTAAACCCTGCCTCTCATTCAAGAATCCTCATCAACAAATTTAGAACATATAAACAGAACGAAACTGACATTTTTTTCTTAATTTACATATAAATCTATCGTAATTATACATAAAGTTTCGGTGCACTAATAGAAGCAGCCAAACAGGGCTAGAAGAGAAAGGTAATAGGACTCTACTCAGACCTAGGGGTTACCGTTAATTAGGGAATATCTCCCTGATCTCTCCACTGCTGTCATCTTCCTCACCAGTATTCAGGGATTTAGGGTACAGCAGAATTGAAAACTTCAGTGATAAGCTTGAAATTGTTCTCCACCTGGAATTGTATTTTATTATAGGTAATTATCATACAGCATTACTTTATGTTTCAGATAAGTCCCTTTCTAGGGTTTTGAACATCCCTAAAGTCTAAATCCTATAAACAAAATTTTAAAGTGGTCTCACTCTATCTGTGAAGATTATTTAGAAGACTTTAGACTCTTATTACTTTTCAAAGGAACTGTTTATTATGCACATTTCCTAATGATGTTAATTGTACAGCTTCTAATTCACTTTTCAAATCAGTTTTTCAAATGGCAAATTGTTGATGTTGGATTTATTTCCAATTACTTGACTTACAAAAGTGTATACTTATAAAGAAACACTAAGAAATTTAAAGATTCACAATAATAATTGAAACTCTAAATTGTCATAATTTTCAGTCCTACAACTGAAAATATAATTACTCTTTTTCATCTCTTTTTCTATATTCATAAAGTTGACGATCTAGAATTTGATGACTCTCTACCAGCCATTCTCGTCTTGGGCACCTAATGATGTTTGGGGGGGGGGGGGGCTGGAGATTATTTTTGGTTGTCACAGTGACTGGGGTGTATTTAATGCCCAGTGCCAAAAATGGTAACATCCTGCATGCCAGGGACAGTCCCACCCAATAAAGAATTCCATTTACCAATAGCATTGTCCCTTTCCCCTTTAAGAAACTTGCTAAACCTGGCAGTTTTACAGTTCTGTATCAAATTTTTCTCCCTCAAACAAAATTGCTCAAGTCAAAAGATGCATTTCCAAAATTACAACTACTATACAATCTATAGTTTATAGGTTTGTGGCATTTATCTTAAATCCTCCCTTGTGGAAATGGTTTCTTTCCCCTTAAGAATGCTGGTGGAAACTTTATCTGGGGTGGGGGTTGGTGTCACTCTGTTACACTAATTCCAAAATAAGTAAAAAAGGAAAACATCACTGAGGGAGCTATAGTTCTTCAAAGCAGCCAGGTTAATTTAAAAGGGCTGTGTGTGTGTGTGTGTGTGTGTGTTAAGTAAAATCACATTTTAATATTTTACATTAATAACCAATGGGAAGAGTTGAAGGCACATAGGACACTTGTTTTGGATCCTCTGGAAATGTTGAGGGCCAGTTTTTAGCCAGTGATGTTTAACATGCAGCAAATCTGTTCGATTTTAACACCAGCTGAGTTAATTCAAAATTGATTCCCATTAAAATCAAGGAATCAGACGTAAGATTTGGGAGAGATCCAGAATGACTTCTCCTAGAACTATGATGTACATAACTATTTTTCAGAGTTTTCATTGGAGTAGTAAGAATTTCATGAAAGATCATTTTAAAAGCTATTCTGAGTTAAATATTGAGACTTTTTTGGTTTTTGACACGCTAGACTTGTTGCAGCATTTGAAAACTAGCACATTCTCACTCTACCACATATGAGAGAGCATAATTTTTCTATAATCAGGCACCTTTTGCTGCTTTTGAGTAAGACTGTTTTCCTGTTTAGACTTTAAGCGTTGCCAGAAAGAACAATCTGTTCTGTTCTTTCGATTGTGGCCCAGCCTGATAGCTGTAGCATTTCTGTGATGAAAAAGGAGCGTGTACCAGGAAATCTGAAGGGCTAGCTAGCCATGTTCGTTTATGCTTCAACTATCAGTTGCACACTGTTGCCTATGAGGAGCTTTCTGGCATGTGATTAGTGACTTTAAAACTAGTGTTTCAAGCACCTACATTAATTATTTTATGTTGTGTGCAGAACAGTTTAACTTTTAATGTCAGATACAATACACTGCACATATTGCTTTTGCACTTTTAGAAATTTTGTACTAAATAATAGGAAATATTTATATTCTTTGAGTGTGAGCTTTGAATAGATGGCATTATCACTTTTTTTTTTAACAAAACCTTTTTCTCAACTATTCTGTTGCAATGTTATTCTGAGCAAATCCTATGCCAAATATCTTGTATAATGTTTGTATGGGAGATTACATATCACTCGTGTGTGGTAAGACTACTCAGTTATTGATTTCATAGTTGGAATTTGATATTCCAGCACAAGTCCACAATGTATTCAGAAATCCAAGTTGGTGTCATACATTTCATTTTGATGTGAACTTTTCTTTGCTTTTTTCTTTGTTTTAAGACTCCATTTTGCAATAAACGTTTTGACAGTAAATCCCTTTGTTATGTGTTGCTGTGTATATCAGATCTTTGTTAGACGGGATTTCCCAACATCCTTGGAAGGAATCACGGTCACACGCATGCACATGAATGTGAGCTTTTCTCTCCTGAAATCAGTTGAGTGTAAATAATGAATTTGTAAAGTGATGGGGCAGTCACGAGGTGGATTTTTTCTTATCCTCAAAAGAACAAAAGGCTTAGAACTCATGCTACAACAGATACACTGACATGCTAAGAAGGTACAGAAAGCATAAAGGAAATGGTAAACCACTATGTGGCTAGCGATCATTAACTCTTACCCCCATCTTGCCAAATTCAAACCGTCTTGAAGCAGTGTCTGGCTCCAGCCTTCCTATCACTGATCTCTGCAAGCCTTGTGCAAGAATCCTGCCAGAGTGATTATCAAACTGAATCTATGCCTTTCCCTTGGCGTCCTCTTGACGAGCCACTCTAGGAGGGCAAGAGAACTCTTCCCCTCTCCTTTTGACCTTAAAACCAAATATGATGGGTTTTGATTAGTTGTTTCATTTACAACCTTTATTCAAGAAATACTTAACGATTTTGCTTAGCACATTTGGGAATTGTATAAAAATCAAACCACCACATATCCCCCCACTCCCTATAGAGGCCAACCTTGATGCAGGGAGAGAGTTCTGTAAAGTCAGTCTGTTGTTCCTTGAACTCATCAAAAAAGTTCCTTATTTCACATTTGTTTCCGTGATGGGAAAAGGGAATGACATGTTCCTGCAGCTGTATTCAGCTGCCCCATGAACAAATAAAATGTCATGTATATTCTTTGGTCAAATTCAGTTTTAGATTTTTCTTCCTCAAGTCATTTTCCTTTCTGCATTACTGAAGCAGGTGAGTGCATGTGAAGATTCCTACCTATATCCAGTATCTCAGAGGAGGAGAGGGGCAATCCTGAGGGAACTGGGGTACATGGGGGGTAGCAGAGTATATACAGACCGGTCGTGATTTATGCCCTTACAACTCAGCTAGAACACTCAAACTGTACACAATCAAATATATTGTAACTTGTGGGTTTACAACAAAAATTCTGATTGGCTCCCTAGAGATTTTTAATCCTTGCCAGAGAGAATTTAGGCATTTTAAGCAAAGATGTTAAGCATTTCCCCTTTATCCTCCAATATACACACGCTGCATCCAGTGCTCCAGTAAGGCAAACATGCCATGCCCCCCTTCCCTACTGTCCCCAACACCAGTGCCAGTGTCTGGCCTTCCTGCTTCTCCTCAGGTAGAATCACATCTCTGTTCTTTGTGCCCTAGAGTACACAGCTCAAGCCACCATGACTTCCATCCCCATCTTGGTCTATGAAACCCTCCCTTTTCCCTGGTATACCTGCACACATTGAATTCTCTATCAGAGGATTCAGCATTTTAGTAAATGTACCTTGCAGCTGTGTTCATTCAACAAAATGGTTCAACAAAGATTTACCAAGTATTGCACGCCAGGCACTCTGCTAGGCACTGAGTGAGCCAACATGAAGGTAGCCCTAAACTCCTTCATCTATAATCTGTATCTGTTTCACCCCCAATTAAATTAAAAGCTCCTTAAAGGGAGGAGCATACCTTTCCTAGTATGGTTTTGAGCATGTGAGTTCAAAATATTTGCAGATTAGAAACTCACCCACCTTCCGATTTTTACACTAATAGTAAAAGCAACCAGATTCAACTTTGTTTTTCAATTCATTCACAAAAAAAAAAAAAAAAAATGTTATTTGTAACAAAGGTTGAAAGGCACTGCCATGTTACCTTACAAGCAATCCCACCATGCTGGCAAGTTAAGTTAGTTAAAGCTAAAGGGTATGGCAAACTCTAATTCAAGACACAGGACACAATTTTTTTTTCAAATTATGTAGGCGTTTATCATTTAGTCTATTGCCATGGGCATATACTGAAGCAAGTAGCTCTTTGGCTTTGAAAATGATGCAGGCCAAAGTCCTTTTGCAAAGTCTTTCATGTCTACATCTGAAAAGGAGAGAGGTTAGTGGTTTTCATTAGAGCAAACTCTGCAATGTGGGTTTCTTGGGACGACAGTTCCAGTTTCACCCTTCCTTCTTCATCCACGGATCCTAATATTTCCTTTTAAAAATATAATGCAAGTGAGTCATTTGGCTAACCACTTAGAAATTCTCCTGTAAGCAGCAGCATATATGGATGCCTGGCTGGCTCAGTTCGTAAAGCAGGCAATTCCTAATCTTGGGATTTTGAATTCAAGCCCCACATTGGGTGTAGATATTACTTTAAAAAAATAAAGTCTTTTCATCTTGGTAAACTACCCCAACAGTGTGAAGTTAGAATTCCATCAGGGTGATGCCAGGTTCCATTTGAAATTTATTTGCAACCTGCTTGGGCACAGAAGCCATTGTCTCCACAAACACTGGTGTGGTTGAACTGACAGTTAATGTGTTGTGACCTGGAGTTCACCGTTAAAAGGGTCACCCAAGCAAAGTCCTGGAGTTTATTTGGTTATTAATATGATTGTTGGCACATCCTATGCAATATATCTAAATTGAATTATGGTATCAGATAAAATTATAGATGGGATTAAAGCTTGTGTATCGTCCATTATCATGTGTAATCAATAAACGATTTAATATTCTCTTGAAAAAAATTTAAAAAATAAAAAAAAAAAGTAGCAGCAGCAGCATAAAGGTCATCTGATTACCAAAGTGTTGCTTCAGAATTTTCATGAACAATCCGATGATCCTCATGCTGAGTGGGAATTCCAAGGGAGGCTCTGGTATCTGGCAAATGTCAGAAGCTCCTGGACTGTCAAACCCTATTGTGGGAGGGAAGTCCACTCTTGGTGTGCCAAGTACCGAGAGAGGACAGTCTCAAGATCTACAGCCCCTGCTGCAACAGCTCACCAAGTGCAATGAATTGTTACTGACAAGCTGGTGCCTGGGATTGGCTTCTGTGGGTAAACGCTTGGAGCGATGAGAAATTCCCCTCAAGGTCAGGAGAACTGCTTGCCATTCAACCTAACCTGCCAAGGAAGAAACCAAGCCAGAGCAGCGGCCGAAAGCTAAAATAGGGGAGACAAGAGATGAGCCAAAAAGACAATGATAATATTACTTTTGTTTTTCACTGCATTCGTATTTCCCATGCAGCTGCTGCCTTCCTTTGAGATTGGCTCATGGACTGAAGATGACGTGGTAAGCGGCTTCTGTTAATGCCTCCTTTGACCTGGGCAGGTATTTCAGACATTGGTCCACAAGTTACAGATGCAGCTGGAGGGGTCGGGGCCTTAAGAAAATCTAACTAGGAGAAGTTGACAAATTCCTTGTTTTTCTATTTTTAATGCAGTAATGATTTAAAATAAGGCCTCAAGAGCAAGGCAAGTATCTCTTCAAATCTTACAAGAGGATTCCACCTCCCTATTTGCTCTGAAAGGTATTCCAGAATACTATAATGAATACCAATGGCAAAGTTAAAGGAGTGATCCAGGATACCAAATGAACAAACGTGAAAACAGTTTGATCTTAAGTTTTCCTAAAACACCAGGGATGGACTGGAACCACAGTGGAGAAAGATCTGGGAAAGGCAGCTCTAGACTGGGATTCCGCTGAACTGGGTTTCCTTCCTACCTTAGGCCTGTTTGAAAGTGACAGGTGCATCTGTCCTCTGGCCTTTCCCAGGAAGAATGGATGCAAGCTCCCAGACATCCTCTGCAGCTGCAGCCAGAGGAGGAGGACAGATTACTTAAGTCCAGAGGAAGTTCTATACCTTACACTTGGGTAGAGACCCTAAGGAACAATCCTTCTTAGCCTGTTGCGTCTCTGTATTTGCTTCTTTAGTGCAAAGTCTGGAGAATTCTTGATCAGAGACCTCAGGGGCTTATACTTGTCCAGGTCCATTTTATAGGCTCAAGTCCCATTAAATGAAAAAGAAAAACAGCTGTAATGCCAGCCTTAGCAAGCCCTCACCCCAGAGAACAGACCAGATGCCACAGTGTACAAATTCACTGCTAGAAACTCTTAGGAAGGTCTGTTTACCTACCTCAACCTGGTTTCTGGACTGGGGCATTTTCCTCCCTGCCCACCATGCTCTGGTGAAGTAAAATTGCTTTCAACATTAGCTAACCTCTTTGGCTTCTATAGGGTGAGGAAACTTGGCACCACTTGCCTCTACTTCTTCCCATTCACTGGGCCTCGTTGTTGGTAAAGTTCCCACCAGCCCGGATTGTTAACAAGGAAAAAGAACTTAGGATCTATTCATGGGTCTGGATATAATCCCTTTATCCCCAGCTGGAAAGTTGGCCCATCTCATTTGAGAAGAAATTTTTTAAAAAGCACTGAGCTCTAACAGTTATTTTTAGTCTTTGCTCTGAGGTCGAGTGGTTTTCAAGCCATGTAAATAAAATCCCAGGGTCAAGGGCCCCCCAGAGAATTGCTGGGACTGGGTCTGGCCTCCCTTCTATGTGAGAGGCTACCAGTAAACACGTGCCAAGTGATATTCAAGGACGGAGGGTCACTGGGTCCAACTTCATTCTATACAGGAAGCTCTGTGCTTTAACTTGTCTTGGGCCACAGAGCTACTTCCTGACCAGGCCTAAGACATAGCATATTCTGCCCACTTCTCTGTCCACTGCCGTGTGGTCCCTGCTCCCCATACAATTCCTGGGTAAACCAGTACCCCTCAGTAGCTCCGGGGATGACCAGCACATAAAGAGAAAAGTCATTATAAGTTAAGAACCTTCTTGAAGGCTTTTTTTAAATCTCCCAAATAAAAAGCAAAACCCACATTTCCTCAAGTATCCCAAGATGTCCACAGGGAGGGGTATCTCCAATTTGAGAGCTTGATGTTTTAAATCCATAAAGAGAATGTCTTTCATTTTACCTTGGTGGTTGAGCCAAAACTTACATTGCAAAACTACAGATATTTTAATCTATCGAAAAGTGTGTTTTACTGTGAAGTCAGGCCACTGACCGTGTGTGAATCTTCAAATCCATATGTGTCCTCTCTTTCACAGTATTTTTGGGTTCAGCAGCTCGTCAGAAAAGGCAAGTAGAATAACTTACCTTCTTAATTCATGCAGTTAACTTTGCTCAGGGCATGGTTTCATCTCATTTTGTTCTGCCTTCTAATCCCTTCCTTCAGGGGACTCTTCCGAAGAGATGAGCATATATGCAAGCTTGTTTAAGGAAAACAACATTACAGGAAAGCGACTGCTTCTTCTGGAGGAAGAAGACTTGAAGGACATGGGCATTGTCTCCAAGGGGCACATCATCCACCTGAAGGTACCTCAGAGAGGGAGGACAGTTGGTTGACAATCTTTACTGAGCACCTACTATGTAGCAGACCTTGTGTCATGTCAGAGGCTGAGGATACACACGCGAGTGCAATCGGCTGTTACGGTGCTGACATACTCCCATACCAGCTGATAATTAGCCTCTGCTCCCATGGGACCCCCACTCCCTCCTCATAATCCAACCCAGCACAGCAGAAGTCACCTAGATACACTTGAATATCACTCCATGCCCTCAGGAAGTCCCCAGTTCAGTGGAGAAGACAGGGATTGATCATGCAATCGTGATAAAAAGACAGCTGTAGGAAATGCCACAAAGGAGAAGTGAGGTTGAGATGAGGAAAGTCTTTTGCAAAGAAGTTGTGAAGGAGCTGAGAGCCTAAAGACAAGCAGGTGTGAACCAGGGGAAGGGGATACAGGGGAGGAGGTGTTCTGAAAGGGAAGGCACCGCCAGTGGCAAGGCTGTGGTGTGAGAGGCAGCTTAGTGGGCCGGGAGGCCCTGGAAACGTGTTTGTCCGGTGCCTGCAGACCCGCCGTCCACCCGGGGAGACAGCTGGTGATTCCCTTAAAGGCCAGAGAGGCTGGCTGCCCATTAGGAATCCCTAAGGATGCTGGGCCTGTGCAGAGTGAAAGCTAAGCCACTGTAGTACCTAACCTCACGGGAATGTGTGTTCAGTTTGCAGGGTTTGTAATTTTGACCCGGAACGGACACACCACGTGTGTATTCTAATCCTTCATTTTCTCAGGAAATCCTAACATGTCCCCCAGACTGAAGTCTTGAACACTTTAAAAGCTAAACCTGTTATTGGTGCTGTTGCTTTTCTTTTCTTTTCTTTTTTTGGTAGTTTAGCAACCAGATCTGTTTGTCTTGTTTTTTAGTTACCCAAACCAAGTAATTGCTGGCATCTGTGTGGATGCTGTTACTAGAGGCGTGTTTCAAGAGAGATTTTAGGATAAAATCAGTTTGTTCCCCGGACCTTCTCAACCCCATTGTGGGTGGATGGAGGGGTGGGCATAGGTTAGAAAGAAGAGAAGTCAAA
The DNA here is from genome assembly GCF_016509475.1 of Prionailurus bengalensis. Taxonomy (NCBI): domain Eukaryota; kingdom Metazoa; phylum Chordata; class Mammalia; order Carnivora; family Felidae; genus Prionailurus; species Prionailurus bengalensis. The sequence goes on from NC_057345.1 coordinate 162,503,011, forward strand.
GAAGGAAAGGTAGAAAAAGCAGTTTCCTAGCCAAACCCTATCTCACAAAGTCTCTACTAACACGTCAACTGCTTTTCCCTTTACTTCAGTTAAAGCCACCAGTGTGGCTTTTTCCTAAGGAAATCCCCTCTGAGGTCCAAAGAGAACCCATCTACTTCCGTTCGGCGAGCCCTGGGCCCATGCAAGGACTGTCCTTACAGCCCGAGCACCTGTTGGATGATGGCTTAGCCTTAACCTCACCATCTTCTCCCTCTGAGAATAGGGCAGGAAACCTCATTCATAAACATACATCTCAGAGGCTGGCAAGTAATTTAATCTCGACCTCTGGGTGTGGGCACATCCATCCTGAAAAGCTAAGCTGGCTCAGATGGGCTGCGATGGGAAAAATTATTTTCTCTAGTGCAGAGAAGTTTCAAGTTTCCAACAGAGCAATGTGGTAAATCCTGTCCTATTTGGCAGATGACAAGTAAGATGCTCCGACCTCCCTTTCCCTCTTCTGTCTTTGAAAAAGGACCAACATTCCTTAAGGAGCTGTCAGGAGGAAAGAGGGTGGCAAGCTTTAAATCACAGAGCAATAGTGATTTAAATACCCCCGAGTGGGCCTAAGAGACAGTGCCCCCTCCATGCTGGTTGGTATCATTAGGGCAAGCAACGTCCAAACTTATTATTGTTCAACAAATTCAGTGAATGCCTACTACCTGCAAGATTGGGCCTGTGCAGATACGAAGAAGAATCCTGCCCTTGAGGAGTGTACGCCCCAGAGAAGAGAAAACATGTACATACAACTTCTCATGATAAAGAGTCTTGGCAGTTGGGAGGAAAGGAACCATTCACTGCCTCTGCTTGGGAGGGGCTGTGGGCGGTGGCGGGGAGGGGGGGGGTCGGCCAGCGGGAAAACTTCATGGAGTGGGGAGGGTCCCCAAGCTGGATCTTGAAGAAGGACAGAATTTGGAATGCACACAGGCGCAGGAAAGGCAAGAACATGAATTTAGACAGAATAAGGAGTTCAGAGAGAAGGAAACAGGAGAGAACAGAAAAAAACTGGTTCACTACAAGGAACAATAGGTGGCTGTGTCTGGTGGAAGCCTCGTGCCGCAGAGGGTGGAAGGGAGGTGAGGCCAGACCCTGGACAGTTCATGCAGGTGTTTTCCTTCATGCAGGTGTTTCATGGCTTCTGTGCAGTGGCTTCAGGCCAGTTCATGGCTTCAGGCCAGCTGCAGGGAGTATTCGAAGTTTTGAGAACTGACATGTTGAAAACTTTGCTTCTGGAAGTTGTGAAGTAGATTAGAAAGGAGAGGCTAGGTTTGGAAAGACCAGTTCAGAGGTTATGATACAAAGTAAGAAGGCCTAGCTAAGTGTCACGAAAACGTGAATAGAGACGGGAAGGATTCCACAGGTAACAGATCTATTTGCAGGTTCAAGAAGGAAAACTAGTGAACACACGCCGTGACATAGCATAACCGCAAAACCATCCCGCAGAATGAAAGAAGCCAGACCCAAAGGGTCACCTAGTGTATGATTCCATTTACATGAAATATCCAGAAGATAGGTAAATCCACCTTACAGAAAATGGATTCGTGGCTGTCAGGGGCTGGGAATGTCAGGAGTGACTGCTACTAGGCACAGGGTCCCCAAATGTTTCGGAACCAGACAGAGGTACTAGCTGCACAATGCTCCGAAGGTACTAAATGCTGCTGATTCAGCACTTTAAAATGGTTAATTTCATGACAGTGAATTTCACCTCAATAAATAAATAAAAAGAAGGAAAGCACAGTGGCATGTACACGCCTGACCACAAACAGTCTTCCAGTGGGGAAGCTTTCTCTATTTGACGGACAATGGGCCTTCAAGAAGGATGCATGTGGCAAGGAGACGTCCTAGGAGCCTAGGCAGAAGGAAAAGAGGAATGCCCACCCAGGAAGTAGGAAAAGGAGGAGAGAATGGTGTTACAGAAGCCAAAGGTTAAAAAGCTTTATAAAAACAGAGTCTAATGCTGCACAGAAGCCATGAAACACCTGCATGAAGGGAAAGCCCTCACTGGAGGCAGCTGGTTGGGGTGGGGTCAGTGCAATGTCCTCTGCTCATGAAGCAGAGTATCTGCCCTGAGCTCCAAAACAGAGAGCAGACCAGTATCGGGGGGGACCCAAGACTCCCCTGAAACTCATGGATGAGAATGCATATGTGCATAAAGACAGTTCCCAGAGAGGTGAGTCTCAAAAGTCAGTCGGTCCACCTAACTGCCAAAGCCACAGCTAGGTTACTGGCCACTCACGGGAGACTCAGCCAACACGTGACACTCTTAACTCAGCCGGGTTGTGGGTATTTCTGACAAATAAGCTTGTATGATAGAGAAGGATTAAGAGAAAAGGATGATGGAGGCTTGTTCTGGGAGGTCCTGCAAACATTTGTGGGGATATGAGGACAAATAATGCTTTGAGCTGGGCCTCTGGGGATAGGACACCAGGTGAATACCTCCAGACTAAAGGAGCCTTCCTGGTACTTGTCAGGCATGTTACACACACACACACACACACACACACACACACACACACACACACAATGAGAATGTGCCCTCCATTCTCTGCTGTCACCAAGGAAAGCACAATCATCTCTGTGTACTTTCTCAAAGAGACTCTCAACCCTTAAATGGTAGGTCATGAAACTAAACAGTCTTTCTACCTACCCCTCTGCCACTTCGTTGTCCCTTTAAACCTGTCTGAGCATCCTTCTTCCCTGTGCCTGGAAGCCTTCACGTGGAGGGGCCGTGCGGAGGGAATGGGGCTGAACATCCGTAAGTGTTCATTACATTGTCAAGTGTCAACAGCTTTCATTTCACTTTGAAAAATGCATCTAATTTTTCTCACATTGGCACTTTCTTACTCTCTACGTGATACGTTCTGTTCACAGAAAAGCTGGATTATACCTGAGGAGTATAAAAAAAAATAATTTAAATGGTTGCCCTATCCTTCAAGAGTTCTTTGTGCTTCAGTGGGGGCAGGGGGAGCATTGGACACATACCCATAGTAAAGCCCTTACCATGCAATAAACCCTTAGTGAGATTTCAGCCTTAATGAAAGTCTCTGGTGATATATTCATGTTCTTTGTTGTTTTTCCCACAGTTACTCAGGGTGACAACTGCATTCTGCACACTACAACATTAACTTGTCGCCAGTATACTCTACCAGTGTTTGAAGAATGGTTTTATTTACTGTGTACTCTTAACATCTTTAAAATATCTGCCTGTTCCATTAAATAATTATGAACTGCCTAGAATACTCTGAACAGCTTTATTCTCAATAGATGTTGGATATTAACATCCCCAAGATATTTTATGGGCTACATAAAGAATGCCTTTATATGTGCACAGTAATTTAAATCCTCTCTTGGCACTATTGGATCATTAATAAAGTCATGTTTTTTTGTTTTTGTTTTTGCTTTTACAGTCAGCCATTGAGAAATTAACTCATGATTACCTAAACTTATTTCACTTCCCACCACTGATTAAGGTAAGTAAGGTGTTTTTCTCACCGAGAATGGGCTACTTTATTGATGTATGCACCTGCTACATCCACACCTAAATTTGCCAATGTCGGGAATTGTTGTTTGAAGCAAACTTTAATTATTGTCTAACAAAAGGCCCTTTGAGTGAAGCTTAGGATGTGCATAAATTCAACATGCTTGATTCCTACAAGTTGAAATATTAACAGTGTATTCATGATAAGAACAACACATGTCACCTTAGTGACTCAGGGATGTTAAATACTAGCATTGTAGATTAGTACAATGGCCTCCCACCTGTCTCCAGAAACCTTTGTCCAGCACATAAGTCCCTAAAGGAATTCACATAGTAGGGCTCTGGATTATCTATCACTTGCATTGGGTGCAGGGGGTAGGAGATGTCTTGTTTGAATAACGTATTATATTTGACTTATTATTTTGAATCCAGTCTACAAGTATATGGCACATGTTTTTATACAGTATGTGTTTGCAATTAATACACAGAGCTCTTCTCATTCACTAACTATGGTTTTCCACCTCTAAACTCCAGAAGGTTCATTTTGTTTCTTTTCTTGGCCCTTCACCTTCATCTGTTCTAGCAAGTACACAGTTCTTCTTTGGGAATTGCTTGCAAATATCTTGAGTGTTAAGAACTCTCAGAGTAAAGTCTCATAGTGCATCTCCAGGTGCTAAGTGCATTGCTAGAGTAAAACTGTACAATGCAAGATGCATTGTGAAACATGTAAGACAGTGACATTCAATTTGTAGTGCATGAGATAAGTCATGTGGATGTTCTCAAAGGCTTAAGATGTCATTTCTCTTGCTTTAAAGAATTGTCATTTGTAGCTTGATCCAAATTATCAAACATTAAACAATAGGTTAGCATGGAAACACTAGTACTGAGAAATCATCTCTTCTATATGAAATTAAAAAAAAGACACTACATACTATTTAGAGTAAATAGTGCTTGGTTTTCTGTTTTAGGACTCAGTAGATGAACCTAAAGAAAATGAGGAAAAAATCGTGAACCTTGAACTTGTTTTTGGTTTTCACTTGAAACCAGGAACTGGCCCACAGGTAAATCACATATTAAGTCTTTTGGATAAATTTCGATCTAATTTACTATTTTTCTCTCTTGGAACTCTGTGATTTCATACACCTCCCCCCCCCCCCATCCCCAACCAGCAGGTAACTCAATTATAAGTAAAGTATATGGGCTTTAAAAAATAGAATTTACTTGAAAGGCTGCCAGGGGCACCTGGGTGGCTCAGTCAGTTAAACGTTCATGGGGCGCCCGGGTGGCGCAGTCGGTTAAGCGTCCGACTTCAGCCAGGTCACGATCTCGCAGTCTGTGAGTTCGAGCCCCGCGTCAGGCTCTGGGCTGATGGCTCAGAGCCTGGAGCCTGTTTCCGATTCTGTGTCTCCCTCTCTCTCTGCCCCTCCCCCGTTCATGCTCTGTCTCTCTCTGTCCCAAAAATAAATAAACGTTGAAAAAAAAAAAAAAAACGTTCCAACTTCAGGTCAGGGCATGATCTCACAGTTCGTGAGTTTGAGCCCCACATCAACTCACTTGCTGTCAGCACAGAGCCCACTTCCAGTCTTCTGTCCCCCTCTCTGCCCCTCCCCCACTCTTTCTCTCCCTTTCCCTCTCTCTCAAAACTAAACATTAAAAAAAATAAAAAGAAAAAAAGAAAGAAACAAAAAGAAAGGCTGCCAGCCACCTATGTAATCCAGTCTTGGAATCTTACTCTCTTGTTCAGCTGAAGAGTCCTGTGTGAGACTACCCAAACCCTCAGGGAAACTCACAGCAAAGCATTGGGGGGCGGTGGGGAGGATGCCAAAGTGACAGTTGATGCTGTTGGGCCTCGAGCATCTCATCTTCTTGTTTCTGTTTTGTAACACTGAGAGTAAAACAACACCGAGAGTAGAACTGTAGGCAATATGGAAACCCAAAGTATCAGCTCTAAATAGGGCAGAAGGGCATTTGACCAACACTTATTCAATCAGGCTTTCGCTATATGTTAATTTTAGAGTGTGGCAAAATTACTTGACCCAGGGGGCATATGAACTGGAATCACAACAAGTTTGTGTTACTTTGGATTACCATAGATAGGCAGTAATGATAACTTATATTAATGGAACACATATTGTGTTCCAGGCACACAGTACTGAGACATAAATGCTACTTCCCCCTATTTTACAAGTGAGGAAACTGGGGCTCTGAAAAGGTTAACTAACTTACCCAAGGGTTACCTGACTAGCAAGCAGAGAGATGAGGCTTTGAATGCAGGCCTCTCTGATCCCAGAATGAAGCTCTTACTTACGGCACCGTTTGTACCTTTCTTTGGAGGCAGCAGCTAAGAGACCTTGTGAATATAGCTCCTTACAACCCATAGCCAGTTGCTCTGGGAGTGCTAGCCTAGGCTCAGCTAGCCCACTGGCCTGTCCCTAATTATGCTGTGCATACCCCAGGCCAGTCCTGAAACCAGTGTTTGGGAGTGACTGGAAATGGTTTTGAGGGGGTAAACACTTCAAAAGATACACTTTCTGGACTCCTGACAGTGTCCTGCCTGCACCACTACAGCTGTATCGGTGCTTTTGCTGAATGGAAATCTTTATCTCCCTGGTTTTGCCATAGAAGCTGGTTGAGTTAAAAAAAAAAAAAAAAAAAAAAAAAAAAAAAAAGCAGCAGCAGCAGCAGCAGCTGGTTGAGTGAAAGGTTTCTCATATACGAGCACTTTCCCTTCTTCCTGTGATGGGTCATGGTCTAGTCATTCCTGTTGTTAGAAGCAGCTACAGAAAGTGGGGCAGCAAGATCCTCTCTACAACAACAACCAGGCACCCTTCTAGCCCTGGGATTCTGTGGCCGTGGGCACTCCCAAGTCCATGTGATGGTAAACAAATCACATGTTTTAATTTGCTCTCTTTGATGTCCTCGACTCCATGGCACTTAGTACTCTTTGTTTAAACCATCGTATGGCTTGTAGGTGGTGAAAGAAGAGGGAAGAATGTTTTTTGAGAGAGACTTGTCAAATTTAGTCTCAACCAAGAAAATAACTTGCAACTAACAAAGAAATGACTTGTTAATATGGAAAACTAAAAAATATCTTCTGTAAACATTTGCAAGGTATAAAGGATACTGGAGACCAAATACAGTGGTTTCGTTTTGTCCACGGTTGTGTAGCCTTCTCAAGCCGTAGGTTTTCACGAGGCCTAAAGTCACTGCAGCTTTTGACAGCCTATTGATCCTTGATCATGCCTACAGCCATAATTTCAATACATTTACACCATGCATTCAGCAGACGTTTACTGAGGACCTGGCTCTCTGCTAGAAGGTCAGAATACAAAATCAAAAAGTACAGTCCCTGGCTTGCAAGGAACCCATTGCTGATTGGAAGAAATAGACAAGATCAGTGAATGGTTTTAGTACAGAATGACTCCTTTTTTTTTTTTAACAACATCAAGCACATCATTCAATGGAAGCACACTGGCTGCACATTGAAAGCAGATGCATAGAGGGGTCAGAGAGGATCTTAAGGTCTTTTTGGTAGAAGTGATGCTTCAACTAAAAATTTAAAACCATTAGGAATTATTAGGCAGGGAGAAGACATGAAAGGCAAAAGGCATAGCTAGCATCTGCAAAAGATGTATGAAGTATGAAGCCAGGAAGACACAGGGAGCTCTTCTTTAGGCTAATTTCTGTGGGACTGCACAACTCACTTTAAGCATCACTGCCTCTGGGACTTAGCACGAAGCAGGGGGACGAGTGTGGTGAGAGTTAGGCCATAATAGTGGCTGGTGACCAGAAAAAGAACGATGTTAGGTGCTAAACTAAGGAGTTTGAAAAGTTTTAAGCAGGGAGTAGATAGGATCAGATTTATGTTTTTAAAAGATCTCTCAGGGGCACCTGGCTGGCTCAGTTAGAGCATGCGACTCTTGATCTTGGAGTTGTGAGTCCAAGCCTCATGTTGTGTGTAGAGATTACCTAAAAATAAAATATAAAAAAAATTTTTTTAAAAAAAAAAATTTTTTTTTCAACGTTTATTTATTTTTGGGACAGAGAGAGACAGAGCATGAACGGGGGAGGGGCAGAGAGAGAGGGAGACACAGAATCGGAAACAGGCTCCAGGCTCTGAGCCACCAGCCCAGAGCCTGACGCGGGGCTCGAACTCACAGACTGCGAGATCATGACCTGGTTGAAGTCGGACGCTTAACCGACTGCGCCACCCAGGCGCCCCTAAAAAAAATTTTTTTAAGTAAATAAATAAAATATCTCTAAAAAGCACAGGGGAGGGTCAACCGGAAAGAGACCAGGCTAAAGTGAGAAAGACCCATTAGCGGGCAATGCAGACAACCAGGTTAAAGGGAACAAGGAGAGGAGGCTATGGCAGTGCCATGGAAGCGCCAGGAGTCCAAGGACCTCGAGACGGAACTGCTCAGACTGGGTCACCAGCTGGAAATGGTGTAGGGATGGGAGAGGAGCCAGGATATTGCCAGGTTTCTAGTGTGGGCAGCTGGGCAGATGATGTTATAACATAACAGATGAAAAAGTGAAATGTACAATGTGGATGTCATGCCATGGTGCTAAAAGTATAAAGAAGTGACTGGCAGGCTCCGTGCTGAGTGTGGAGCCTGCTTAAGATTCTCTCTCTGTCCCTCTACCCCTCTCTCCAGCTCAGGTGCTCTCTCTCTCTCTAAAATTAAAAAAAAAATTTTTTTTAATTAAAAAAAGGACTGGAATGGATGAGGTTAACCAGGAAAAGCTTTTTTGGAAGGGGTGAGTTTTAAAGCAAGGTTTGAAGAGGTCCATGGTCATTTGCAAATAACTTCCTGAATATAATGTTTAAAGCTTCTACTTAGTACTTTGTTCTAAAGAGCTAAGTTATTTCATAAATGTCATCTCATTTATCCCCTTGGCATTTCTGTGAGATGCTTAAGGTATAATATTGTCATCACTGATCAGGAAACAGAGAGCAAGAGGAAGTGTGTGACCAGCCTTAGATGGGGCGAGGACAGAGCTGAGACTGGAAATTCCATCTTTATCATTACCTTCTTATTAAACATGTGCCAGCTCACATACCTGTCCCAGGAGATTTAAGCCATCTGTAAATTTTCATAAAATAATCCTAGAATAAATCACTGTCCAGTTCTAAACTACCCAGTTATGCCAGCCTATACCCTAGCATTATGAAACATTTCCCCCAAATATTTGAAATTCCAATTCCCCACATGAAAACTGACCTTGACCTTGACCTTATTGCCTTAACCTTTAAAGGTGGAACCCAAGAAAAAAGGACATCCTCAAAATCCCAACTGAGTTCTCATAAACCCATCATCACAGAAACGGTGAAGCCTTTCCGTGACTAGAATAAGTTCCTAGAGGACACTGATGCTCTGCAAGTTGTCTCCAAACCGGGCTTTGCATATCAGGGAGATCTGCTTGACCATTTCACCTTTCCTTTTACAAACAAAATGAAAGATGTGTTCTAATTACAATTACAACCTCCGGGAATAATACAGGACAGTGACCTTATGATGAAATAGCAGCTCCCTTTTCCCATCACATCTGAAAGGGACCACCAGTTCCACAACCACTTAAAATTAGTACGTTGCTTCAGTACCTGCCCTGCCAGGAGAAAACGGTGAAAATATGACCTTATCCACAAGTAACAAATACATGTAGAGGAAAAGCCTTTCATCGTAAGACCGGTCAACCTTTTGTTTTAAGAATTCAGATGCAATGCTGGTTTTTAGCCTCATTTTACAACCAGATGGATTCTGGCACAAAAGTGAGGTTGACTTGCTCAACTGAGGAAAGCCATTCACGTCTGAGCGCCTATATGCCTGCTATTGTGGCCAGGGGCCACTGCATGACGCCTTGCTGTGATGTGTCTTTACTGCCTCGCCCTCTGGATAAGCAGGACCTCAGCAGACCAAAGCCCCATGCACATTTACAGGATTCTCACACAAATGAAGTATGCTTTTCTTCTTTCCTTTTCGAGGCAAACTGGCAGGGAAGATAGGATTGGACCAAAGGCTTCGCTGGCCATTTAAATTAACAAAATCTGAGAATGGGGTTTACCCATGTATTTTACCTGCTTCTAACAAGTAAATTATTAAATAATGCTATATATTGAGGCAAACTTGAACTTGAAATTATGACAGTAGAATTGGCAGAAATTGGGTCTTTCTCAGCTCAAAGTTTTCCTGTGCTCAGATTTGAAATGCTTGTAATAATTATTTCATACCTTTGCCAGACACTGTGGTAAGTGCTCTGCAAACATTCTCCTCACATAATTGTTATAAGCCACCATCACAGTGAGCACTATCCCTGTATCATCTCCAAGAGAAACTGAGGAAGGAAGAGGTAAAGTTCCTTACCCAGAATCCCCACCTATTTAGGGGCAGATCTAGTCCAAGGACTCAACCACTGTGTCATACTGCCCCTTTCTAGAAAGTACCATCATCCCTAAAATACATATATTGGTAATAAAAAGATAATTTGGGGGGGGTCACTTAATAGTAAATTACCATCTTTTGTTTTGTGTGGGAAATGCCTTGTTTTGTAATCTTAAGGCCTTCCACTTGGCACAAAAGGAAAAAGGTTTCTGGAATCTCAGATAGCTTCATGCACCGCCCCCCCCCCCCCCACCCAGGGTGGCAACCACCCTTTCTTTCACTAAAATATTCAGCTCCATAGAGTTTATTATTATATCTCATATAAACTTGCCAGTCAGGAATATTGATTCTCAAATTGCCAAGGAATAAACTATCAAATCACCCAGCAGTTTTCTCACCAAGAAACTTTCTGAGACTGTGTCATAAAAATTTAAAATCAGGGTTATGAAGGAATTATCTGGGGAGCCCATGCTTTCCTTGCGTGTACTGGACAGTCACAGACGTGGTCCCTGGAGTCCCTACCCCCACCCCCTCCCCTCCACATGGAAACCTGTGGGTCTAAGTTGATGACCCACAGCACTCAGGGGAGAAGCCCGGGAAACACCACCCTGTCTCTGCCAGCACCCTGGCTACGCGGACCCCAAAATAGACACAGGCTTCTGGCCTCCTGTACCTCCTACATCTGATTTCCTTTTGAGCAGTATTCTGATGGAGCAAGTGAATAAGGAAGACAAAATAAAGAGGAACACAATTTTGAAGGTCTAGACGCAGAGTAACAGCCCCCATCAGAGTCCAAGGCTTCTTCCGTTCACCCTGCCCCCGCCCCTTCTTGCGTGCGTCACGGGTAACACGGGGACCCCTTCTTCCACACCTTACCAGAAGCAATTCAGTCAAGAGTTCTGCTTCTCTGTTCATCCTCTCTAGGTTAGAAACACTGCTTGTTACAAATACTTCCCACCTACTATTGTGCTGTTAGGTCTTTATTATTGGATCACTTATAAAATGTTGCATTTAATAAACAATTGAATCTCCAGGCCCTTTCTCAGAGCATTGTAAATATCAAAAACTGTCAAATGGGGCTTTTTTTCCTATTGTGTAATTTTTATAAATGGATAAATAAAGTAACAGAGCACAAAGAAAAGGATTTTGTAAGGAAGAAAAAAAAAACCCCAACACTTTTTGTAAATTTCAGAACAGCTAAAAGCAATGCTTTACTTTGATATATCTTGCATTTATTAAAAATGCAGTGTAAAGAAGCTTATTTCCTATGATCAACTCTTTCTTAGGGGATAAACATATGCACACACACATGTCCGTGTGCCTAAGTATATGGGCTTGTAGTGGCAGGGTTCTGTAAGAAATACAACTTTTAATTGACAGCCAGGGAGCAAATGCAGCTTAGAATATGACTGCATGAACTTGCTGCATATTTCTAATCACAGTGGGGCTACACTTCATCACACAGGTCAAGCAGCTGCTTACAGGCCCAGAGCAGAGCTGCTAAGCACATACTTGCTGATAGATGGATAATCACATGTAGAAACGGCACACCAGAAAATGTCTAACAATGGGAGAAAATGGCCCTGACTTGTAGTGTTTGTGGATCTCCATGGTATAAATATTTTCACCACGGCCAATTACCGATCTGATGTCTCTGAACTTGAAGTTGGGAAGAGGTGTGAGCAACCAGCTTGTGAGGGCGGCTCCAGCACACCACTGGATCCCTCGTGGCCTTCTTCATCAAGACCCTGAATTCCTTTTAAGATAGTGAATGGCAAGGAAGTACACGTGATAAAACATAGGTATGACTGCACGACAAATACATATAGCTGGTTTCCAGCTATAATAATATGTGTAGTTAGCTCACAGAGAGCTCTAGTTTCCCACCGAATCCATAGATGGCTCAGATCTCCTTGGGTTGCCATTGGCTCATACAGATACACTGACTCTATTATAGGACTTCAAAAATTAGGATTTGAGTTTGTAGAGAGTAGGAATATACTACTTATGGAAACAGAAACAAAATTTAAATTTGTGATGGTCTTTTAAAAATATTTGAATAGCCACAGTTGTTGACTCCATTGATGACAGGACATCTTTGCTTTCGAAGGTTTTCCAAAGCCACTGAAAGAAGGAAGACTGTGATAACTCAAAATGACTTGTGTTTTCTGAACAAAAAACTAGGTCTTGAGAATAATCAATTATAATAGGGACTGATTATTTGAAATGAAATTAAAAGCACTGCATTGGAAAAGCAAAGATGTACGACAACCATCTCAATCCCGTACGTCAGGATCTGGGCTGAGAACAGCTCAAATGGTAAACAATGCCTACCAACCAGGTCAGTGGTTTTTCTTCAAAGGTCATTAATTTTTGGCATCATCTCTGAAGTCACGGCAAGGGAGGGGAATTTAGTAGTCAGAAGAGCTGTTTTTATATTTTGAGTGTCCTGGGTAAAAGTCAATTTGCAGCCCATTTGTTAGCGTTTAAAAAAGCTTATAAGCAGTAATTAGGTAAGCTAGAACACCTTCTATGTTGTTCAAGAAATTCAGTCTTGAGAATAGATTCTGAGTTATTCAAAATCAATAGCAAGACTTACTCTTTTTTTTCCAAGGTGAATACCCAGCACCTTCCAATTTTAAAAAGAGTTTAAAAAAAATGAAAAAGTCCTTTCCAAACATGTCAACTAACATCTGAACCATTTCAGGTAGTGTGTAATGCATCATATGAGAGTACGTCTCACTTGATTTCTTTTACTTTATTTTAACTTCATCCCTAAAGTCCTTTTTTCATACATAACTGGAATAACAGCCCCCCAAAAGGCAATATAACAACCTTATCTCTACTGGTGTCTAGCTGGCACCAATCTGCCCTGACCTTAGACACAAGCCATTGTTAAGGGTATAACGCATTTACATATTTTGCAATAAAACATCAGTTATTTGCATTACTGTGTCAAGTTTTATTTGATTCTTTCACCTAAAAATGACTCATTTTCCTTTCTTGTATTTTAAAAACCAACTACTCTAAGCTTGTTTGAGAATAATCAAAAATTGCCCATTTAGCTAGAAGTCATTTTCTTTTCAAAAGGCAAATGTTATTTAATCTTTCAGCTGTTCATTGTGCCATCATAAATACTTTCTTTTCAGCACAGTTGTGGGGACTGAAATGAGCCCACTAATTGCCTCCCATTTCGACTGACATGTGGTGGTTTAGTGGAAAGAGAACACAGCAGGGAGAAGGAAATAGGAGGCTGAGAAAATGAGAGCTAATTATTTTCACTGCCTCATGTCAGGCTCTGTGTCAGCCTTGTTTTTACAAACTGGAAGGTTTAGCACTAAATAAAACAAACTGGCGTCATGTTTTTATATACTGGCAGTGTCATGGAAGCAGCTGCACATCTCAAAGACAATATAATGCCTGCGTTCGCATGGACACCATCTGACAGACACTGTGAGCCACGGCTAATGAGGACATCACAGTGGTGCCAAGTGAAAGGTGCTGAATTATGTATGATTCTTCATCAGTACAGCAATAGTCCTGTACATCATTATGAGACATTGTTTTGCTGAAGAGATTAAAACATTCTTAGTTCCAGACCCTGCAACCTATACGCGCTGAAAGAGGTTATTAATGGAATTTTTAGGGAGAGTTTCTTGTGGATTTCTTTTTGGTTGAAAAACAAATCTCGCGGGACAAAGCCGTGATGGGTCATGACACCGTATAGATAAAGAAGAGAAGCAAATTAACCATACTTGCATTATCTTCTTTTTAAAGGCAGCATAATAAAATAGAGAGTAGCGGGGTTATACATAATGATAAATAACCCAGGTGCTATCATGGGATGTTCCACTCTCCTGCCTTTAAAACAGCAGGTTTCAGCAGCTGAGCTAGATAATAGCAACGCATGTAAAGAAGCCTTCGGAGGCCTAAATCATCAACATCTTACTACTTTTAATACCAGCATGACCAACATTTCTACCGCATTTTTATTTCATCTTGCATTACTTCTTACATTTTCCAACAGGCACCTGCTAAGAGACTGTTTCCCTTCCCCCCCCCCGCCCCTCCCTTCTTGAATCTTAAAAAGTTTATTTCAACCTCTGTTTTATATTTTAAAACGTTTCCTCAGTACAGGCCTTTTTAAGGTGGAGAGGCCTCTTTGCTAGAATCCTGAGCAATCGCTGGTGGTTTCACTTTTTCTCCTCCCTGGGGGAAGGGGGTAAGACGGAGACGGGATTTTAAAACTCAGTGTCTTTACCATTAGACGGGGCATGCCCAGGAACTAAATTGTGGCCCCGGCGCAGCTAAGTGCACTTGCCGCAAATCGCTACATTTTCTGAGTCTCAGTCTACCCGTCTGTAAAGTGGAGACATGGCTGTCAACAACAGGGTAAGGCTGGAAGGGTTAAATAACACGGACAAATCTCAACAACATTATACCAAGTGAAAGAAGCCAAACATAGACAAGTACATAGTGTAAAGTTCCAATTTTGCCAGGTTCTAGAGCAGGCAAAATTAATCTATGGTGAGAGAAATGAGAAGAGTGCACACCTCCCCTTGTGTCCCTGCCAGGCAGGGACAGGAGACTTTCTAGGGTTGTGGGAATATCTGGCTTGTGGGGGTGGTTACACTGGTATGTACACAGGTCAAAATTCACTGAACTGTGCACTTAAAAATCGGTTCATTTTACTGTTTGCAACGTATATATTTCAATTAAAAAAAAAAATCTACCAAAAATGTTTTTATCTGTAACCTTCAGGTAGAAGTGATCTGTAGAAGGCTGAAAGCCTAATGTGGGGTCTGTTTCCTTCCGAAATGTCCTGAATAATCTTGTTCCTAGAGTCTCTCTGACTTACCTACACTGTTCACATTTGCAATAATATTTGAGTGGGGGGGGGGGAGGGAGGGAGGGAGGGAGGGAGAGAGGGAGAGAGGGAAATACCGTTGTCTCTGAACTGCCCAGAACTTGAAACAATATTTAAAGTTAATTTCTGTGCTATCTTCAATCCCTTTTTCTACTCGTAAAATTTACCTCTATATGGATCATTTCTTTGTACTCCCTCCCTCCCATCTTTTTTTTTTTTTTTTTTTTTTTTTGGTGGGAGGGAGAAGGGATGTCTATGTTTGGAATCACTTGTTCTAGCTTGGAACTCCAAAGAATTTTAAACAGCTTGCAAAGAATGTAATAGTGATTTCTCACAAAGAGATACTTAATCTAGCATTAACTGAGTGTTGTTTGGGGTTTTATCTTCACAGTGTTAAGAGTTTCTGTTTTACTTGGCCAGTAATCTTAATTCAGAAAATTTTTTAACATAATTGGCAATACAGAAGCAGTTCAGATGGAATGCTTTCTCCTCCTCCATTAACCACACACTTGATTCTAAAATTATCCAGGTATTTCAGCAGCTGCCCAGATAAATAGTACATATCCTGGGCACCCAACGGAGCTGTCTTTTCATCAGTTTCCAATGCAAAAACTCCCCTCTTCCCAACAAAATTCCATTCATTTCTTGTAGATTTGCATGGAGAGGCAGATGATCCAATTAGTGGAAAGGTTTGGATTACCATTTTTTGTTATTCAAAGCCAAGAACATCCCAGGGCCCAGTACTGCTCCTGTGCCAGTGCCTTTTTCCTACTGGTTAGTAAGAGCATTCCCTAGAAATGTGCATCAAGATACAAATTTGAAGAGTGAGACTGTGGGAATCTGGTCATGGAACAGAAATCCACAGTAGTCAGGACCGGTCCCCATGATCTGCTTGTGCAACTAGATGGGAGCGGGTTTTTTCTGGTTTGAAAAGTGGAAGTCATGCCGGGCCACAAAGCCTAAGCCAGGGCTGGCGGAAAGTGTTTGTGATTCCAAATACTGGCCAGAGAAATCAAGAAGAGGAGCATAAAGACAGTGGACTGGCACCATATGCACTTTTAACAAGGATCTTTGTCAATAATGGAGGGAACATAGGCTATGCTGGACTTATTAGAGACTCCGTATTTCAGTTTCTGCCATGGAGACTTATAAAGAAATTCACCAACATAATCTTGACTGTTTGTTGACTCTGGAAGATGGAACTCCCCTGCACTGTAATTCTTACTTCTGTTTAACCCACAACAAGGAAAAGTTCCAGATTCAGAAAAGACTGAGGATTTGGAGACCTGCTCCTCATAGCACCAAGAGACTACCTTAGATCAGTTCCGAACTCCATCTCCTTCTGTCTGTGAGATCTTGGTCAGATTTCCCCATCTCTCTATGCTTCAGTTTCCTCATCAAGATAAGGCTCTCAGGCTGTCAATCCCATTTCATAGCCACCGTCCTCCAGACATCCGATGGTTCCTATTGGTAGGGTCGCATTAGGACCTGCTGAAGCAGGAAGGGGCAGAATTGGTGTTCTATAATCCATCTATGTGAGAAGATACAAGTTTATTCCTTCTGTTTATTTCATAAGACCAGTCATTGTTACGGTGCCACTGTCTACATCTTTTTTTTTTTTTCCCCAACACTGATACCAGACTTTGGTGCCCTCTGGGTGCCCAAGTAAGATGCTCTGACCGCACCTGCCTACTCTGGCCAGAGCCCTTGTCTAAACACTCTGTACTTTCTCGCTTGTCAAAGCTTACTCAACTTCTGGCCCATTCCCTTAGATCGCTGCTAGATGGTGGGGTGGCTAGTCTAATAAACTAATTGGAGCTGTGTTGGTGACTAATGTTGGTAATGATAATTACAATTGCTCCTTTCCAAGCTCCTTATTTGGCTCTGGCACTGTGCTGGGCACTTTATTTACATTATCTCATTTAATCCTCATTCAACATACTTGTGAATAGAAACACCAAGGTCCAAACAGGTTATATAAGTTGGCTAAGGTTGGGGGGAAAGTGACAGAAATGGAATTCAAGCTCCGGGAGCTGGACTTTCAGCTGTCATCTTTCATCTCATTCCCTGCTACTCCCCCAGTCATGGCTTAATGTATACTCTTTTTCTATATTATTTCTATCTTAATCATCACCATCAACCCTTTAAACCAAATGAGTAACAGTGCCATTTCAGACTGCCAGGGGTGAAATGGTTTTGGGAAAGAAGTCCTTTCGGGCCCCCAAAGGCTCTCAGAATACAGAGCTGTCTGCTTTTGATTTCTGCCTGTCAGGACTGCGAGTTGTTCACAAGACGTCCAAAGTGACTCTTGAATGTTTCCGATTCATAAATCAATACCCACATTTCTGTCACTAACATCAAGCCCAAATCAATAGTTCACCCTGGTAAAAGTGAATGGCTTTTACATCTGAGCCCACATTCCCACTACCTGGTCCCTACCACTACCAAGAAACTGAAAAGGCAGCAATTTTGCACGTAAGATCCTATATTAGGCTCATAAATATGTTGTTACTTTTAGCGATGTTCTTGATGATTTAATTCATGTTACTGCTATGAAAACCTTTTCAGTGATCGATTGGTCAAGAACTCATCACATGGCATCCTGTCTTTGTTGGGTCCTGTAGAATTCAATACTTTGTTTAAATCCTGGTAGTTGCGAGCAATGCAATTCATTGACAACTTAATGACTCGCTGTGTAGCAAAAATGCAGAGAATACCTGCGGGTAATAGGAAACTGAGCAGAATTTAAAGAATTCCATGACTTGATTTGAGGGTTACTTTTCTTAACTAGGCAACAGTGAAATCACAGATGCCCCCCCCCCCAAAAAAAAACCTAGAATTATGTCAGGGCACTGACAGATTAAGTTAATAATTGAAGTGAACACTGCATATTTTCTTTCCCACCCAGGTTTGTAATTTAATGACATGGATAATGCCCCCCTTGTCTTACAGTGCCTTTGAGTATAGTTTTATTGCTTCTGTCTCTATCTTTTATGGTTCAGGCAAAAGCCTTTCTTTCAGATAAGAGAAAGAATTTGAAAAGTAAAAAGGTCTATAACCCTATTATGGGGACCCTTGTTTTTCCAAGTTGGACTCTGGGGAACAGGGAAGCAGTTGCTGCAGGAGAGGACCTGCGGCCACTTGCTTTTTCAGTTGTATTAGCAAAATCTTCCCTGGTCCTGCCCCCACTTGCCTGTTGTCAATAGCTGGTCCCATTGTGGAGCTCTGAGAACCGCCCAGTGAGTACATCCTGCCACCTCTCCCAATTGCCCTTCCCTATTGGCAGCTTCTCCAACTCTGGAGCCAGGTGGCCTTGTGCTATTATAATCCCACCTCTACCACTTAATGGCCAGGAGACCCTAGGAAAATTCCTTTATTTACCTGAGCCTCATTTTTCTCACCTAATGGGAAAATAAACCTAACTTGCAGGGTTACTGTGGATCTCAAACAAAAATAGCACAAAGTACCCAGCAGCATGCCTGGAGCAGATTAAGCACACCAACAATGTGAGTTCCCACCTGTCAGCAACCCCTTCTCAACAGAGAGCTCCTCTGAGCGCGTGCACAGGCCGGTCTATGGCAGGCCTGAGGTCAAGGAGAGTTCTCAGGCTGTGAGGTGGGAGAGCCGAGGGCCTCGGGCATTTACACAGCCTGAGGTCTTTCACCTGTGATTTGGCTAACTTCGTTCCAAAACTGGACAGGCAAAAGAAACAGAACTAAGTCACCTCATCTTTCCTAAGGCTTTTTATTCCAGCCACTGCTTGAGGAGGCTCTTGCCATGTCAGAGAAGTGCAGTCATGACTTCAAATAGTCATTATGCTGCCCAGTTACCTCAGGGCTCCCGCTGCCCAGGGAGCAGCCCCAAAACGGAGAAATACTGAGAGATCTGTCCATTCTGAGTGACTGATCTGACTTCTGTTAACCGAAAACTGGGTTTTCACATTACTGAATAGACCTTTTCCTTCACTAATTGGCTCTCCATCTTGTGAATGTGGTTCGGCAAAGAGGGTGACTCCCCTCAGGCACGTGCCCTGCTTGGTTGTGCAATTTATCTAGAAGTTTTCCTAAAACAAAGGGCTCCCCCAGCTTTCTGCTGAAGCCAACAGGTTTTCAACAGCCTCTTTGTTAGTGCTTTTCCATAATAATTTTGTCTGAGCTTGCTCAGGAGACATTCCAGGTCTACTCCTATGAGAGCATTTTCTAGTTTCAGCATGTAAGGTGCTCACTACATTATCCTTAACCTCTCAGAATCCTTCATTCTTCAAGTAACGTAAAAGAGAAGGTGAATTTATGGTTCAGGGGTCAAATTTGGTGCAAAGACATGGCGTATTTCTCCTTTTCATTGCACACACAGTGTTTATCTGCCAACATTTTTATTATTATTCATACAGCCAAGTTAAAAAAAATATTTATAATGAATCCTCCCCTACCCGCTAAATGCAACCATTAGCATTTTATTCTACTTGCCTTATCACATAGATGTCCATCTATCACTGTAGCCATATACCAATCTTCATTTTTTTGATGCAAGTCAAAGTTATTTGCAGACACCAATACACTTCCTCTTAAATATCTCAGTACGCTAGAGTTCAAGAAGAAATGCACACATCTTAAGTATACATTCGCTGAATTTTGACAAATGCATATGCCTATATGACTCAAACCCCTGTGAACAGCGTATTAGCCCCCCATAAAGTCTCACCATGCCCCTTACCAGTCAATCCCCATCTGCAGAACCAACCTTTTCTGAAATTTTTCCACTGCAGATTGGTTTTATCTGTTCTAGAATGTCACATAAACGGAATCCTTAGTATGTTTTTTTTTTTTTTGTATAAGACTTCTTTCACTCACTGTAATGGTTCTGAGATTTTATCCATCTTGTTGCATGTGTCAATGATCTGCTCCTTTTGTGTTGCTGAGTATCATTCCATTCTGCGAATATATGACACTTAACTCATTCTCCTAATGAACACTTGGCCTATTTCTAGGGAGCTTTTAGTTTTGTTTTTTTGGGTTTTTTGTTTTTTGGCTATTATGATAAAGCTACTCAGAGCAACACTGTACAAGTCTTTTTTCATTTCTCTCGGGTAAATACCTAGGAGTTGAATTTCTGA
The DNA here is from genome assembly GCF_016509475.1 of Prionailurus bengalensis. NCBI lineage: Eukaryota > Metazoa > Chordata > Mammalia > Carnivora > Felidae > Prionailurus > Prionailurus bengalensis. Next base: position 162,522,888 of record NC_057345.1, read on the forward strand.
GTCATCAAATAGATGTATGTTTATACATATGGATATATGTTTATAATAAATTGCCAAACCCTTCCCCAGAGCGACTGTACCATTTACACTTCCACCAGCAATCCAGTAGCTCAAAATCCTGGCCAACATTGGATGTTATCCATCTTAGCCATTTGGTGGGCATATAGTGGTATCTCATTGTGGGGACATTTTAATTTACATCCCTGGTGACTAATGATATAGAGCCCTTTTTCATTACATGGTGGTTTTACTGAAAATTTAATTAACGTGACATCATTTTTAAAAATCGAGAGGTTTCACATAAGAATCCAGATATCCAGCTTTTTGGGAAACATTAAAGGACCTAGCAAGACTGAGGTCATATTCCCACATGGGGACAAGCAACAGAAGCTGAGTAATGGCTGTCCCTTTAGGGCAGCTGCCCTTTAGACCCCCAGAGTCCTAACCCTCCTGTAACTCCCCAACACATGAGCCAGTTATCAGTTGCCATACATCACATTTGCAGGGTTCCCTCTGTTAAGAGGAAAGTGAGCTATTTCTTGAGCCCATATTATTATCAACACTGGCAAAGTGAAAGTTAAATCAAAAGGGCCTTGTATTTCAAAATGGGAAGTCCACATTTCTTTGTACGAATAAAAAAATATTCCTACAACGTTTAATATGTAAATTAAATGGGTCTATTTTGAAAGATGACAATTTAGGGCTCTATAATGAAACTGCCTGGCTTTACTCATTTTCATTATTAAATGCCTGGTCCCTTTAGGATTTTGAGTTTGCAACTCCTATAACAATAGAACATTTACATTGATAAATTATGTCTCAAGACTGCACTAACTGGGGGTTGTTTAAATATATAAAGAGATCTAATTTCATGTCCTTTTTTCAAAAAAGGAAAAAAAATTACCTCAATATTTCATTCAGGAAACTTCATGTGTTATAAAACATTGGGACTAGAAAAATTGTTTCACTCTCTGAAATTCTATAATTTTGCTTTTAATTCTAGGATTGTAAGTGGAAAATGTATATGGAGATGGATGGGGATGAAATTGCAATAACCTACATCAAAGATGTGACATTCAACACTAACCTACCTGATGCAGAGATTTTAAAGATGACAAAGGTAGGGTTCTATTTACGGCTTAAAAGCTTTCTTGAATTCACAGATATCAAACAAAGACATTAAAATCCCCCAGCAGTGTGCTTTTGTGCTTGTAGATGTTCACGTCAGCTCAGCCTCAAGCTGCCTGTTGAAAGGCACATTTTATTTAGCCGATTGAGATCATAATAGTTTTTTGTTAAAATTCCACTTAGGCTGTGTGAACTAAAAAGTACTACAAGAAAGTGTCGTTTAAATTTTTTTTGTATTTTCTTCTCTATTTCTTTATGCTTACTCTGTCATTTGTTAAAGGAAAGAAAATGCCAATGGTGAAAATATTTACCTCAAATTTGAGGTCATTTTTTAAACTTTGAAAAACTTGTGCGGAGGAAGGCTTTCTTGGAGGACTGAGGTGAGGTTATTCAGGAGGCACCTGCTGATGTCTTCATAGCTTCCTTGAGTTCACACCTCCGGCCAGAGAACACCTCACTACTTCAGGGTCAGTGGTAGAAGCATACCCTTTACAACACAAAAGACAGATGGAGAGAAATGCTTAGCTTCTCCTCAAAATGGAAAAAAATTCAGTTCTGTCCCAATAAATCTGAAAAAATACATTTGAGACTTCAACAGGAGCAAGTCAACAACTTGGGTGAATAACCATGCTATCCATCAGACCATCACTTGAAACTTCACATAAGCCACTCTTTAGTACGTGATGAACTGTGTATTTGGTTACAGTGAAGAAAGTGGGGTGGGTAGCAGAGAAGAACCTGGGTACAAACACAAGTGGGGAAGCGAAGAGTCTTCAAAGTCACAGCATTAGACTTGCAAATGTGTTCCCTTCCCAGGCATAAGATTGCTAAACATCCAAGTCCTTTTAATTTACAAGTGTATTCATCAAGTCGATTGATTTGATATTCATTGTTGGAATCTTCTGAGTAACTGGGAGTCATTTCAATGGTGTTATTTATCTGTAAAGGTTATGATCTGGTTTTAACTTTCCTTTATTTTGTTGGGACATGATGTTTTGATGTCTTAAAGGCTGGACAGATCCTTGCTCCTTCCCCCCAACCTATGCCATTTAGAAGCAAGATCCAAGTCCTTGTCTGCTAACAGAAGGAAGCCACTCACAGCAAAAATGACAGGGTACAGGTCTAAAGCCAAATACAGGTGTTTCTGGTATAATGCCACATATGCACTCCCAAAGAACCACATCTTGTACAAAATCACACACAACATTAACTGGGGGCTATAGGAAAAACAGGATTGGGGGAGACCATTCAAAATCTGTAGAACTTTTAACATCAACAGAATCATAACAATACTAATTAAAAAAAGAGAAAAGGAAAAAAAAAACCTAGTTAAATCTCTACCACATGTGCTTTGTACTCATCTCAAGGCCAGTCATTTGTAGCCTTAAGTATAGAATGAAGGGGTGGAGGGTGGTTAAAAGAGTGGAGATTCACTTATAATAAAAACCATTTTCATCAAAATTAAAATGGGATCCAAGGTGTCAGGGTGAAAAAGTTTCCCTCTGCCCTTCTAAGTTCTTGGGCTGGTCTAATAATTAAATTAACATAAGACAGATTAACAGGAGAAGAATTTAATTTTGTACATACAGGAGCCCCAAAGATGTGAGACTTACGGGCAAGTCAGGAAGCTGAGGCTAATATATGCTGTCCTCAGCTAAGGAATGAGCCAGGGGCCTGGGGCTTCAAAGACGGGAAGGCAATTCACAGGAAGATAACAAGAGCAGATGTTTGGTAGTTAGAAGCTTGCCCTGCCATGCAGATAGGTCTTTCAGATAAAAAAAAAAAAAAAAAGTATCTCTGATAAAAGCTCTCTTTCTGGGCCAGGTGCCCTATCTAAATTCTTTCAGGCAGTTATGGGAGAGGTAAAAGTTTTTCTTGAGTCTTCTGGGTTTTGATGGTCTTCAGCTAAAAATACAATACACCTGCCAAAGTGCTATGTTTTGGGGTGACATAGTCTCCTGGTGAAAGGCATAGGCTTCTTCATTAATCCTTTCATTTAATACTGTGGGGAAATGTTGCCACAAAGCAGCCTTTGCATGCACAGCCTTGCTGGATAGCCTGATACAGTGAAAAGCAGAGTAGTTGTTGAAACTACTAACCCAGCCATTGCTTGCATTCAAAGAAGGCACTTCTGAGTCTGTATCGTTAAGTCTTTCTCTTAATTATCAGAAAGCTTTCTACTGATGCTTCAAAATATTAGCATGAATAATGAATGACCTAATGATAGGGTTGAGTAGTATATCAGAAAAGAGAAGATCGTGGGACTAAGACTAGATGTTCACAATTACAGAAAAAGAGGTCTTATGAAAACTAACATCCAAGACATTAGCACGTTGTGAGTAATCACACGGGAACCAACACCATGACTTTCATGATAATCTGACATTATACCCTATTTGCCAATTGCATATGGCACAGCTGGCCTCAAAGATCCATGCCATAGTAGGGCAGGCACTAGACCATCCTAACTTTTGTTTTTCAGCCCCCCTTTGTAATGGAGAAGTGGAATGTAGGAATAATGGAAAATCAGACTGTAGAATGCACTGTCACATATGAGGTAAGCTTGGGGTTGGGCAAGGGCGGGATGCTGGTGGCTTTACCATCAGTTTCTTAGTAGGAATTTATTAGTTCCCTCAACAGTGCTTAAAATTGGAGGAGAAATTATTTAACCAACATGAATATGGGAAGATTAACATAATTACTCTAACAAAATGTTGGTAAGGAAAGAGAACAGGATATTCTTGCCTAGGTAAAGATTGAGACAGTAATATATCCATTCATCAGCTAATGACTGAACATCTACATGCTGTGTAACATGTTAGGTACTGGGGTTATACCAAACAGTGACCAAACCAAAGCTCTGCCTTCTTAGTGCTTAGAGTTTAGGGGTAGATCAGCGATTCTTCACAAGGACAGAGAACAACTTCTACTGTCACCTGGTGGGGAGAGAGGTCTATTCTCAAAAACAGATTCCATATATTTTATATATGGATAAATAGAAAAACTGACACTTTAAAAAATATGCTACTAAGATTAAAATTCACATATTTAGCAAATACCTGACAGTTACTCTTCTATGATTAGGGCAGACTAAATCTATACTCTCTCTTGAGGTTCCAATGAGAGGAGATCGATAATAAATAGGTAAGCAATAAGCAGAGAGTGATAAGTGGTAACCAGAAAATAGTGAGACTTGGGCCATGAGACTGGGTGGTTAGTTAGGGAAGGCCTCTCCTCTGAGGAGGAGGCAGCAAGAAAGAGCACAGGAGAGTCAAGGCCAAGCTCCTGAGGCACAGAGGACAATGACAAAGCTCCCGAAAGGGGCAGGCTGGATCACAGAGGTTCGTGGGGCCACAGTGAGGAGTTTGGATTTACTATAAACACAATTGGAAGCCAATGGGGTGTTTTAAGCAGTCTATTGCTTAAAATAATCTAATTATGTTTTTAAAATCAACAATATCTTCGGGTGCCTGGGTAGCTTAGTCGGTTAAGCGGCCAACTTTGGCTCAGGTCATGATCTCATGCTCTGTAGGTTCAAGCCTGCATCGGGCTCTGTGATGATGTCTCAGAGCCTGGAGCTGCTTTGGATTCTGTGTCTCCCTCTCTCTCTGCCCTAACCCCACTCACACTCTGTCTCTTGGTCAAAAATTAATAAGCATTTAAGTCTTTTTTTAAAAAATCAGCAATATCCACATGGCTGGTGGAACATAATGCTTTACAAGGTAGAGAAACCCTGCAGGAACAGGGGGGAGGGGAAGAAGTAGACCCCAGAGTCTCATGACACATGGAGATATTATATTAATATGCATCTGCCATCAAAAGGACATGCATTTCATTCATTCATTTTATTATTCATTCAGGAAACATTTGGTAAGGATCCACCAAGACCCAGGCACTATAACAGGAGTTTACACCTGTTTTATCCCATTAACGTTGTATAAATACTGAGAGATAGGCAGCATTAACTTTCATAGGGAAAACAGGCTCAGAGAGATAGAACGAGGTCCCGAGGTCTGGGGTGGTCGGTGGAGTCACACCCAGGCTCTCAGACTATAAACAGTTTCCACTATTCCTCAGCTGTCCTACCTGTTCCCTTACCAGCAGTAAGATGAGGGAAGTCAGCCTGTAAATGGACTCCATGCACTGCTGCATTGTGATGGTCTTCTGAGCCACCAGATTGGCTCTGATTCAGCATTGGAAATCCATACCCTGGCTAGTCCACTTATCCAGGGTGATCTGATGCCGGAAGCCAATGAGTATTACAATAGTTCCTTATCCTCACCAGCCAGGGAGCACAGCTTGTCAGGGATGAGGTGCCTGAGAAATAGCATTAACTGTCAAAGTGCTGCTGGTAGGACATAAAACCTAAATAAGAACAGTTGATTGGTCCTGAGAAACATGGAATCTAGACTGTTGTGGAACCTGTTGACCAGCCCCCACTATGCAGGAGAGCCTTCTTTTTAGTAACTTTTCTTCTCCTCTCTCCTTCCTCTTCCTCCTTCTCCTTATACTCTGTGATGATGTGCTACTTGTGTCTGTAATTGTCACTGCAGGGTTTTTTAAACATATTTTCATAACCATATCAAAGTCTGAGAGGCTCCTGAACCTGATTTGTGACACCCGGTGATGAAGGGTTTCAGGATGAGAAGGTGGTGTGTCTTGATCTGGTATCTTCTCCTTTTTCTAGTCCTTATTTTTACCTCCCTACCCAGTCTCACTTTTCTATCTGTTACCCTGCACCCTCCATGGGGATAATTATCCACCAGACTGCCCACACCCACTCAGTTACCCTGCTGATCAAAGGCAGTCGTGGGCAAAACAGGGGTCAGATTTTTATGTATTCAAATCTGTCTTCAAGTACTCTAAACAGAAGAAATTGTTTTTCAGTCCTTAGTAAGCAAAAAGGTAAGTTGAGATTCGCCAGATAGAATAAATTCTGGGAGATGACAACGACATTTTGAACTACTATAATCCACTAAGGAATAAAGTGGTCAGAACTTTCCTTTTAGGAGCCCCTGGGTTGGCTCAGTTAAGCACCTGACTCTTGATTTCGGTTCAGGTTATGATCTCTGGGTTGTAGGATCAAGCCCCACATTGGGCTCTGGGCTGAGACAATGGAGCCTACTTGAGATTCTCTCTCTCCTCTCTCTCTGCCTGTCCCCTGCTCTTGTGCATGCACACGTGTGCTCTCTCAAAATAAATTAAAAACAAACAAAACACTTTCCTTTTAATCAGATTACCATATTTAGGCAGGCTGTTATTTCACCTAATGCATTATGATAATAGTGTTCTCAGGAGTTAAATGGGAGTGACATAATAACTTGAGTTCTTTTCTTCCTGTTTTATAACCACCAGCATGTCGTTGTTTCTCTCTCTCTCTCTTTTTTTTTTTTTTTTTACAGAGTGATGTTAGAGCTCCAAAGAGCACTAAACATGTCCACTCAATTCAGTGGAGTAGAATGAAACCTCAGGATGAAGTGAAAGCCGTTCAGCTTGCCATTCAGACACTACTCCCCAACTTAGAGGGCAGCTCTAGAAGCAGGTCTGACTCAAGTAAGTTAGAGATGTGTGCTAGACTAGATTCCAAAACCTTAAATATCAATTTCTCATACCAGGGATAAGTGCCAGTCTGGTAACAGACAATATAAGACTTCCTTCTTCTATTTTTAGAATATTGGTCTTATACACATACTATATGAACAGTAGTGTTTATGGGCTTATAAATATTAGCATATTACAATAAATTTCAGTATTTGGATAACTATGATAAAGACGAAAATTAATAATTCTGTTATACTGGTAAATAAGTATATGTCTATTTATACACTGACATATTTCGTTTCCCAAATCATAGACAGATATTAATCTTCCGTGTCCCGCAAACATTCCTATGAAACCAATGCGATTACTGGGGCAATTTCTTGTGTCCTGAACACCACCGATACATCAAAGCATAAGAATGACAGGGGAAGGGTAGGAGGAAGGGAGGAAGAGAGGGGAATAATAAAGGTAAGGGAGGACAGAGAAAGAGAAAACATGAAATGCATATAACGGACAGTAGTGACAGTAATTACAGATGCTACACTGAAACAATTTAGAAATTACACAGGGGAAGCCTGGCTGCCTTGCTGTTAAATTGGTCATTATTTGGTAGATTCAGGGAAGAGGTCCTGACCTTCACCTTCACAGATGTCTAGAAATTCTAATACAACCCAGAGTTAGGCTCTGGGGGACTGCAACAAGCTAACAGATGCATGGAAGTTGGGTGCATAAACCCCCATGCAATTCACTTTTTACCAGGAGAAATATACCTGCCCAGCGAACCAGAAATACATGTTTCCTGATCAGTGCATTATTTTTCCTGGTAAGAAAACATACCTGAAAAGCCATATCAGAAGGTTCTTTGATGGCATGGAAATAAAGTACCCCGATGACTGCTGTCACTGAGTTACGAGAACCTAGCTAACCGTCCTCTACTCTCAGGACTAGCTTACCAACTGGACCAGATCTTTCCATACGTCGGCCAGCTGGGGGGGGGGGGGGGGGGGCAGTTGGTTTGGTTTTTTTCTTTCACAATGAATCATGACAAGACATTCTGGCCACCATGACTGAACTGGAGTGTTCACGAAGCCTTCTCGGCTACACACATATTTTCAAACCTCTCTTAGGTCAAGCTGTTTCTACACACCACTAACCCAGGTAATGGGTGTTGATTCTCACTAGTGGCCCCTACCTGGAGCATGGCATTTCTAAGTTCTTTTATTTGGTAATCCAACAATCTCTTCTTGCATGCCTACTATCACTTTTAAAAGGACTTCTTACTATAATAATTTTCCCCTCCCAAATAATTAATATTTACTGGCCACATTTTACTTCTATAAGGGCTTTCATTGCTACGATTCTATTTGATCCCTACAACACTCCTGTGCAATCTGTGGGCGTCTTCTCTCTCCACTTCTGCTATATTTTTCCCTTTTACTAAAAGCTGGTTTTCTGTTTCCCCAGCCACAGGACTCATAATAGCTGCCAACTACCTCCAAGTTTTACATGGTTCAAATCCCACCACTTTGAGAATCACCAAATACTTCAACAGTCCCAATTCTAGATTTCCTGGAGGAAGACTGTTGCTGTTTTTTCCAAGCATTCTCTTCTGGACCAATTAACTCTATCAGCAGGAGGAGGTGGTGGTGGGTAGCATAGCCCAGTGGGGGACGCAGGTGGTGAGGACATCCTGTGCAGTGAACTGTAGCCATATGGGTGGAAACAGGGGAGAGACATTCCCCAAAGAGGACAATAAGCAGATGTCTGACAAGTGTCCTGTACCTCTCTGATATCTAAATCTTTTGGGAGAAAGCAAATTATTTCTCTAAGAGAGTTAGGAAACGTCAATACCCTTCAATCTCCCAGTAGAATGGCTTTGGATAAACCTTTCCCTCTATTATTAACTGGAGAGGTTGTGGGATAAAAGCAGAGAGTGACCCCCCGCCCCCCCATGGCTCACTTCAGTTTTAGCTAGTTTGCCTCCCCTTCCTTCTTCCTTGTATTTCTTTTTCGCTTTTGCTGTGAAAACTCAGAGGACACCACCTGGACCAGTTAGGATATATTTTTTAGCTGCAAGTAACAGAAAATCCAACTTCAACTGTCTTCCTCCCAAATGGACCAAAGTGCAGTCCCAGGAACAGTAGCCTCAGGATCAATGGGAACTTGTTAGAAATGCAAATTCTCAAGCCCAACCCCAGACCTGATGAATCAAAAACTGGGAGGAGGGACCAGCAACCTTGGCATGCAAAAGCTCTGAAACACGGGTTTCGGCTGTAATAAAACAGTTATCTTCTGGACTGAAGAATTCCAGAAGGCAGCTGGGCTCAGGTCCAGTGAGAGAAGCTGGCTCACTCATGTTGAGGACCAGGAACAAACCTCTCCTTCCTTCCGCTCTGCCATCTTAGTATGTGCCTTTGCCTACCGCCTAGCTCTGCCACATTTACTGTCGCTACACAAAGATACGGCAACGTGCAGAGGCCACAAAAGGCCGATGCCTTCCCTGCTCTCCTGTCCAGGGGTGAGAAAGACCTGCCTACACGCTGCCAGCAGACCACCTCTCAAGTTGCCTCGGCCAGAACTGAGCAACTTGTCCAGTCCTAAACATGATATCACTGCATCTGGCTCAGGCCAATCAAAGTCTGCCACTAGAGCCAGAATGTGGTCAGCGTCCCCCACTGTGCATGGCTCCAGCAGGGGGTTGGATGCAGGACAAAATGAGGGCTCTGTCAGAAGCTAAAATTTCAGAGAAATCAAGGGGAAGGCAAGAAGGCACTGCGGTTGCGTGAAGCTGTGAGGAGTGTCTGGACACAGCAGGTCAACCCGTGCAGGGCAGTGAGGGAGGCTGCTTGCTGGGAGTCAGGAGTGAGCGGGCTTCTATTCCTCTCCAGAACTCATGGCAAGAACAGCCCAGGGAGGACTACAGGGAACTCAAGAATGTGGGCAATATGGTTCAGGCCCTGGGGGAGGCAGAAAAGACCCAAGGAGGGAGGCACTTACTTATTCACTGAAATAGAGCTTACCAAATGGTTCCTGTTAATTCACCATTTTCTTTTACCTTAACTTCTCTTCCTGTTTGCTGTGAGGCTTCATTTTTCATGGATTAAAAACAAAAACAAAAAAACCATTTCTTATTCCTGGGCCTCAGAATCTCTCCTCTGGAGATGTGAACAGTCTTTCTTCCAAGCAATCCCTAGCTGTCTCAACTGGCTGGAACCCAATTTCTTTTGTCTGCACTGAGGGTTCTTGAGGATTTAAAAGTGCCTGGTGGCAAAAAGCCTTTCATTTACTGAACATGCCCTTACCATCCAAAACACACCAAGAGCAATCTCTAGAAGTGACAACATGGCTAAGTGGGAAAAAGATGGGTTTTAGATGCAGAAAGACCTGGATTAGCTGAGTGACCTTGGGCAAGTTACCTAGCCTCCCAAGCTGCAGTCTCCTTGTTTACAGAATAAGATTATTAGTACTTACCTGAGAAGATTATTGAGAGGATTAAATAAGGTCATGTAATTAAAGCCTATGGAACAATGCCAAGCATATAACATATACTCAGTAAGTACAATCACCCTTATTTTTTAAAAAGTGTTTCTAATAATAAAGGAATGTCCTTATACCTAGCCTAGAACTTCTCTGAATGGTAAAGATTGAAGCATCCAAACAGGCTTGAATTATCTCAAGGCAGTCTTATGAATCAGACCTGCAGCTTACAGTGGCTTAAAAGATGCTCACTTCCATTTCCTCTGCAGGTGCTGATCGCCAGTGGCTGGATACTCTGAGGATGCGGCAGATTGCATCCGATACTTCTTTACAACGTTCTCAGAGCAATCCTATTCTGGGGTCACAGTTCTTCCCATATTTCAATGACCAGGATTCCTATGCTGCTGCCGTAAGGCGGACCCAGGTGCCCATTAAGTATCAACAGATTACACCTATAAACCAATCCAGAAGCTCCTCTCCTACTCAGTATGGACTGACCAAAAACTTCTCTTCTCTGCATCTCAACTCCAGGGACAGTGGCTTTTCCAGTCTTCCAAGTGACAACTCTTTAGAGAGGGGTCGGTACTCAGAGAGAAGCAAAAACAAATATGATCGTGGTAGTGCATCACTCAATTCTTCTCCTAGGGGAAGGTACAGTGGGAAAAGTCAGCATTCCACTCCTTCAAGAGAAAGATATTCTGGAAAATTCTACGGGGTTTCTCAGTCAGCACTCAATACTCACCAGTCGCCTGACTTTAAGAGAAGTCCAAATGACTGCCACCGGTCCAGGACCATACCGGGGATGCCTCTGCACACAGAAACAGACTCAAGAGCCAGTGAAGAGGAGAGCAGAGTCAGCGAAGGAGGATGGACAAAAGTGGAATACCGAAAGAAACCTCACAGGCCCTCTCCTGCCAAGACTAACAGGGAAAGAGCCAGAGGAAACTACCGGGGAAGGAGAAACTTTTGATGAACTGAACTAGAGAAGTTTTCTTAAGCAGGTTTTTTTTTTCCTTTTCTTTTTTTCTTTTTTAAGATGTAATGGATTTTGATAATACCTTCAGACAGAATTAACAAAAAGACAACTTTTCCAATTTTGGATTTAGGAAATGCCTTCTAATTGAGACTACAGCCAAACCACAGCTAAAATGATGGATGTTGGCTGCCAAGGATGATAACTAGACTTCAACATAACTATACATACCTGCATCCCCACACCCCAAATTAACATTTTGACAGGAGGGGATATGCCACCTCATTTCCCTAACCACCGCCATTCTGGTTAGCAGGGCCTGGGCTAGGGTGAGGTTCAGTGGGGCATTTGTCTTGGGTGCAAAAGGGGGTACCAGGAAGCTTGGTAATCAAGATACATAACATTCTAATGCAATATTTAAATAAATGAAAATTAATGCAAAAATTCTGTGATAAACAAATCAAAATTCTACATAAATATAGGATCAGTATTACTGATTTTCCCTCTTGTCTTAGACCCCGGTATGGCTTGGTAAGGCACTGTTACTGTAGATCCTATTTTAAAACTTTGATATTTTGTTCATCATGAATTTTTGCATTAATTTAAAAAATACTGCATTAAAATATCATTTACCTTGATTACTGAGATGTTGGGAGTTTTTGGTTGTTTTTCTTGAGGCCTCCTTAAATTTTGTGCCCTAGGGAAGGGCCTCACTTGCCTTACCCGCATCCTGACACTGCTGGTTCGTATTTATTTTAGTAAGGTATTTGGATTCTTATCCTGGTCAGAGCTGAAGTAATTTGGCTTGTCATTTTTAGACAATAAAAGAGGTTATTGAACTTAATCTTGATTATGATGCATATCTCCTTCATTAAGACTCATCTGAAACCAAAGATCTAAACTGCCTAGGAGATTTGTGGTTACTGCTTTTCCAAAGCTCCCAGGGACTGCTTTTGAATATTATTTTCTACATTTTACTAAAGGAGAAGCAAAGAGGGAAAAAAAAGTCCATAAAGACCCCCTGGAATGTCAGAAATCTAAAATCTGAAAGAAAACAGACACAGAGTGGGATAATAACGTCACAAGCCACAAGCCAAAGAAATTTAAAATTACCAACATCTTTAACACAAGCCAGTAAATGCCATCCTTGCAGCAAGAAAGCTCTAAGCAGCTGGGGGAAAAGAGGTAACCGGTACAGGTGGGAGGAAACTGCCTGCCGTTTAGGACAGGAATCGTGAGATCCAACTTAGGAAATTCTTCATTGTTTACAATTCAGAAAGTCAGGAGGAAATAAACTTTTATGTCAAATAAATAAATGTTACATTCCAATACATTCTGAGATTCTGTTCAACATTCACTAACCCTGAATATCCAGTGTCCTTTGCCTGCACAGGATTCTCAGTGCTCTGTAGAAATTCAAATGCCACACTGGTACTTCTATGGGGTTGAGTTCTCTCTTAATAGAAACCAGTCATCAAGTACATGCTTATATTCCCAGAGAAGCGGATCTGCTCTAACACAGTGCCTGGGGCCTGGTGGAGGAAACCATTTTTGGGAGGCAATAAAGTCAAGGTTATAGGAAATGACCTTTATTTACAAGGGAAGCTGTGACCTAAACGCTGATGCAACAATTCAATTTTGTAAGTTGTATTGTTTGCCACCTGCATTTATAAGCAAAAGCAATGGAGAATGGTAAAATCAGAGAGCAAGGTGTTCTTTTCCATCATGGATAACCAACATCTCTAAGGTTGTAAGCTCCACTGTGATCTTTTCTCACAAATCTGATAGCTACTACAGTCTGTTTTCAATTATTTTCCCCAGGCCCTTGAGTTTAAATTTAAAGAAAAATGGACTAATAGAAAGTATGCTACCTTAATGGCATGCTGCTTCCAAATAAGCAATAAATTTCTCTGATGAGAATTTTTGGGTAAGTGGCTAAACACAGAACAGAGTCTTAACTAAGTCAGTCTGAAAGGAACACAAAGTATGGCTTTAATTACTAACCAAAATGGGCATTTTGAAGAATTATTTAAGACTCTAGTTTAAAAAGTGTTACACAAATGATTGCTTGTTACAGTCTATTTTCTCTACTTCTTGCTTTCCTGGGCTATGGGTTAGAGAATCCAGGCTGGTAGTGAAATGACTTAATGACCTCAGCCCTATTTAGTGTAGTAGCCGATTGCAAATTGGTTATTCCAAGAGCACACAAAACTGACCACTTTGTAATACCTCTTGGAAAAAATACTTGTTAGCATCAATGCTCCCAGTCAAAACGAAAACAAGAATATCTAGAATCTGATTCTTGGTTGTAAAGAAATAATAAGAGTTGGATGTTCTTTCTTTCTTTTCTTTCTTTCTTTCTTTTTTTTCTAATGATGCTTATTCACCAAGAGTTGCTTGCCAGGTTGAAAGATGAAATAAGAACAGAGCAAGGATTAATAGAATTTTTTTTCCATCCAACTAAATCAGTTGCCAACAATGAGAAATTATAGAACTTACAAGAAGCTGAATTTAAAAAAAAAAAAAAGGATATTTTAAGAGAAAAAATTCCAGTAGAAACAAATTAAGAAAATACATCTTGAGTTGGGCATCTCTAAATGTGGCGATTTAGTGGTCATTAAGGAGGCTTTTGACAGGATCTGGAACTGCTGAATCTATGTCGGTTGCTACCATACAGGTAGTCATTATTCTAGGCTCGGCCCAAACAAAGCAAGATATTTTGCTCTCTGCAAAGTCACTGAATTAGCAATTCTATAGAAATAGTCTGAATAATCAAATAATCCCAAATCTGTAAAGGAAAACTGGAGATTATTTATCAGGGACTAACTTTAGAAATAAATATAAACTAACAATTGTTTTCAACCAATTAATAATGAATATAGTTCATAAGAATAATAACAATTAAACTGCAGTATTTAAAACTATTCACAGTGAAATTGAGAATGGTAAAATCTAACCTGGGAAGATTAGATTAAGAAACAATTGCCACAAAAGAATACCCACAGTGGCACAAGTGATAACTGGTAAAACTTCAACAAAACAACTTTTGATATATAAAACCTTCAATGTAAAATTTAAATTGAAAAGAACCGATCCCGTGGGTAAAAACTGATACAACAAAAAATTTAATATAAAAATGAGAGGCGGGGCACCTGGGTGGGTCAGTCGGTTAAGCGTCCGGGAATGATCTCGTTATTCCCGAGTTCGAGCCCTGTATCAGGCTCTGCGCTGACAGCTCAAAGCCTGGAGCCTATTCCAGATTTTGTGTCTCCCTCTCTCTCTCTCTGCCCCTCCCCTCCTTGCACTCTCTCTCTCTCTCTCTCTCTCTCTCTCTCAAAAATAAAAAAAAAAGGGGGCAATTTTATTATGTTGGATAGAAAATCAGGAAATTAAATTGACAATGACCTTCACTTCATGCAATTCTTTCTTGAAAAAAAAATCTTAATAATAATATAGTTTTGATAAAAATATTTCATCCATATAGAGTCAGATGTCCTAGGGAAATCAAAATGTCCAGTAGTACAAAGTAGCAGAGCCAGAACATCCTGGACACAGCTCTGGGCATTCTGACTTCACGGAGATTTTTCCATTAGAGAAGTACCAGCTACTTTATAAGTACATTCTCCATAATCTATCAATTTGCCTCAACAAGCTGGTACAGACACGGCATGCTTCCAAAATTTTGGCTCTCAGAAACTGCTCAGTTATAGGATGTCACGATTTGGTTGTGCCAACTTGTTCAGGACATAGCATTACTGAAATTTTAAATTATAGACACTGTACTCAGGAGGCTTATAAAATCTCTTGCCACCACCGGATCTGAGAGGCTCTAGGTAGGCCAGGATGCCCTGGGGAAGTCAGAGCATAAGCCCTGGGCTTACCTCTATTTGCTATTACTGAAACTGGTTTCTAAGATTCCAGAGGTGGAAGAAATGCCAGATCCACGGTCAAACTTGTCCAGACTTCAGCGGAGCCGGCACCAGTGACTTTTTACTCAATTGCCCTTTTCCTTTGACGAATGAGCTTACCAAATAATGCATGGCCAAATCAAGAGGGTTAAAGAATGAAGAAGACTCATGCCCTCATAGTTCATTCATGCAAAACCAAAATCAAGATGAACTCTCCAGAACTAACGATCCATATCCTCAACAGTCCCCCAGGCGTCCAGATCCTTCCCTTACCACTAGAGAAATCCCACTCAGGCCTCAAGATCCAGGGGACATCCTGCTTCTCCCTCCACATTTCCAACAATTTTCCCCATTCGGTACTCCTCTTGCAGGCCTTTCATCACTCACTCCCTAGCACCACTACTCAACCCTTCAAACCCACTTCCCCAAAGGTCCTCCGTGAGAACAGTGCAGGGATGCCCAAGAATGTGTCAACAGGAAAGCAAGACTAACCTCTGAGATGTCATCAGTGGAATGGCCACAAATGCTGCAATATCTCCCAGATCTGAAGAACATGTTTGCAAATCAGACTGGAAGTATGAGGCAATCCAAAGACAGCATGAACCTTTTAGAGGTGGAGGGAGGGTCAGGGTATAGGTTTGGAGACAAGTTTGGAGACAACCAGGGGTGGTCAATCTTGGAAACCCAAGATGAGGTGACCCACAAAGTAAAAGGTTAGCCATACTATCCACGCCAGGCCTTCATGCTGGGCACAATCTGTGCAGTCATGCACGGAGACCCCTTAAGGAGGACAATACTGTCCAGCAGAACCCCTTCCAAACAGACATGAGAATCCACTCAGTTGGGGAAATATGAACCTGCTGTGGAGACGGCCATATGGTCCCGTTCTTCTGTATCCCCATTTGCCTCTCCCCACGGCAATCAAACACCATGCTCTAACCACACTGAATTGCTGCCGTGTTCCTTCTGGTCTTCAAAACTGGTAATCCCTCCATCCAGCTTCCTTGGCACTGTGTGGCTAGGTCATCCTTCGGCTCTCTGCTAAGACATCACTGCCTCCAGGACACCTTCCAAGATCCCCAGGCCTGGGTAAGGCCTTCCTTCCCTCATGAGAACCTTTTGGTTACTCAATCATATGTATTCCCCATTGTTATAATTGTCCCCAAATTTGGTTATAGAGTTGGTTGTCCTACTAGGCTATCAGATCTCTGAAGGCAAGGGACCGTGCCTATCTTGATGACCAGTGTATCCCACAATAGTTGGTACTCAGTCTATTTGCTGAATGAATACATTAATTAATGAGCCTAGCAAACCAAAAAATCATCTAAATTCTTGCTCTAAGCTTCTCATTAAGTGACCTTACCAAGAGTCTCCAATCCACTTTAGAGTTGCATTTCTAGTGTTAAAATACTTGCCATTCTGACTTTATACATCAGCCTTTTGTGAGCTTTGCCAATGGGAGCTGGCCCCTGAGAACTCAGAGGCACTGATTAAATTTGGGGCTTATCACTGACAGCAAATTGTGGCTAAGTCAAGTCCCCCAGGGAAAAGTCAGACCATTTTTCCCAAGAAACAGCTCTTTGTATCATAGTGAACTGTATGATTTTCCACTTTGAATCTCTAGAGTATAGCACTGTAAACACAGGCTCTCAATAAATGCTTGTCACAGGAATAAAAGAGAATAGAAATACTATGTGTGTTCAAGACATTCACATATAGACATTGTCTTTTTAGACACTTATAGTCTCACTATAAGGCTTTCCTTTCCAGAAGCCCAAAGTTCTTTTTAATGACTAGCAACTGTTTCTAATCCTAGTGCCCTCCCCAGTGCAGCTGTGACTGCTCCTAAAAGTACATAAAGCTTTACTGAAAGTCTGACCTGGCAGTTTTCCTTTCTCATACCCAAAGGTACCAGGCACATTCCTGAGCCAGATGATTCCTGCTCTGGCTGAGCCTGGGGGAGGCTTGACGTTGGTGCAGGGACAATTCAAGATCTGTCAGCTGGTTGTGGCTGATTATCAAGATGTCCAAACTGGCTCCTTGCTATGTGTAAGCAATTTAATTTTGTGCCTAATTTTAATCTGCAGTGTACTGTATGTCTACATCTGCTGTGTTAAAGCATTCATTAGCATTTAAAGGGGGAGCTGATGGTATTGATCACTCCTATTAAAACCAAAAACTGTCATTTGGCAGTAACTGATGAGCATTCTCTTCAACCACTGAAGTCACAGCCGAAGTTGATGTACTCAAAACACTGGCAGAAATGGAAAATGCAATACTAAAGCAGGGATACCAAAGTGGCATCTGTTATAAGCATCTATGGTTTGCCACCACCCACCCAGTCCCCAGCTTCCCAGATTATGAGCTGCTCCACGACAGGAAACTGCATTTTTTCCTGAATTTCACCACCTGGTACAGTGCCTGGCACACAATAGGTTCTCAATAAAGTTTTTAATGAGTGAATAAATTAAGGAATGATGGTGAAATAACCAGTGCATGTTATAAAAACATTCTATATCAACAACTATATTGTTCACACAGGCATTGCAACAGCTATGTATTGCTATGGAGTAAATCATCACAAAACATTTAGTGGCTTAAAATAAGAATAAACATTTGTTATCTCACATAGTTTCTGTAGTTCAGGAATTCAAGAATGGTTTAGCTGGCTGATTCTGGCTTGGGTTTCTGATGAAGTGTTAGTCAAGATGTTCACTGGGGCTACCTTCATCTGAAGGCTTGACTGGGGCTGGAGGGTCTGCTGCCCAGACGGTTCTCTCAGGTGGTGCTGAATGCTGGCAGGAGGCCTCAGTCCCTTCTCGTGTGTATATTTTCACATATGCAAGTATCCTCGTGACATGGTGGCTAGATTCCCCCAGAGAAACAGAATCAAGAAAGTGAAAACCACAATGTCTTTTGTGACAGCCTCAGAAATCACACACGGTCACTTCCCATCCTATCTTACTGTTCACACAGGGTAGCCCTATCAGTATGGGAGGGGACAACCCAAGGGTGTGAATACCAGGTAAGAGTCTCTGAGTCACCTCGTAGCTGGCTCCCACAGGCACTAGAAAAATCACTGTACTCCCCAATTGTGGTTTGCCACCTCCTCTGAGCTTTGCCTTTTCTGCCTCTTTTACATTTTCCCACAATCTAAATTTCAAACCCGAGCTACTTCAACTGAGTGTTAGAGCAGGAAGGCATCATTAAGACCGTCTCCAGAAGTTCAGTACCCTCACTTTACAGATGAAGAAATCAAAGCCCATAGGAGTGACGCACCTGCTCAGCACCTCGGCCTGCTACAGGCCAAGGCGGAGCTCAAGGCCACCCCATTGCAGCTCTCCTTTACACTGTCCTCATGGAAGCCCGTGCTTCGCAAAATGTTTAATCATACGTAAAACTGGTGTTGCTGAGGTCTGGCAGCTAGAGGTTAACACTTATTTTATTTTGGTACAGTTGGGCTTTCTTAAGTCTCCATAGAAACCGGGAGAGTCTTTGTGGATTAGTAGCTATGACTAAATGCTTCTTAAAAACATCAAGGCAATTACATTTCCTCTGTCATCAGGCCTTGTGTTGGTTTCCTCTGGTGCTTTAGAGGGAGCATTTGTTTTCTGGAACAAGTATTTTTAATAAAGTCTGCAGAGTACATTTTAATGCTCAATTTGGTCAAGCAAACATTTGCTGAGGTCCCACTGTATGTCAGGCATTGGCCCTCCCTTCTCTGTGAGTTCCATTATAAATTCAGAAACACATCTCAGAGGTAGGGGGAATTTCCTACAGACTAAATAAGAAACTTGGAAAGAAAAAGATGGAAGTATAAAATGGAAAAGAGATCATTTATCCTGCAGGACAGGAATAATTCCCCACTTTGCCAGTTCTTTCACCCCACGGCCTCCCCTTTCTCTGACTCTCCACATTTTATCTTTGCCTGGGGCACCTGCGCCTCTGAATTTTTGAGTTCTCAGGACTTAGCTTACCTAATTATTCTTTGTCTTTTTCTTTAAAAAAAAAAAATCTAAAAAATCACTAGTTCTGCATTTAATATAAAACACTCAATAATGACCTATCCTTAAATTTGAGCCATCTTATTTTATCAAAGAATCAAAATGAGTTTACTAAAATGAGAGCTCCCGTGCCAGATGGCCAATTTTCAGAAATCCCATACTTCTGACCAACACAGATGAAGTTCCAGGCAAACTCAAAGGAAAATAACACCATCTCCTTGTTTTACTGAGGTCTCGTTATAAGAAACAGAGTCACATTCTAGCTAGACACAATTAAATTTATTTTCATGTAATATAAAATATATCACAGAAGAAATAATTATGATTAGACTTAACGTTTATTGACTAATCACTATGTGCCCAGGCTGGTACTAAGCCCTCCCTCATTAATCTTCCTAATCAAGCCTAGGAGGTAGAGTCTATCATGATCTCCATTTTACAGTTGAGGAAACTGAGGCATAGAGAGGTTAGCTATTTGCCAAAGGTAATTCAAGAAGTGGCATTGCAACAGGGTAAGACCCCACAAAGATTGGTGCTGGAGGAGGGCTGCTCAGAATTCAAGGTGTCTCTAAGGGCCTGTGGTCACTGGAACCTTGCCCCGACACTCTACAATTAATGTGACTCAGCTTCAGCTACCCCCACTTGGCTGCTGCTTTCCATGCCACCAACATCTGATGTTTGCTGCTCTCCTGTATTTCAGTCTGCACCAACAAGCTTCCCATTGCTGATGCCCCCTCATGAACTTTCAGCTATAGTTCCTAACTTTAACTGGTAAATTCCATCCATATTCCTTGTTTCAAAGTCCCCAGAAGAGAGAGAACAGCTTGGCCCAGCTCATGTTTTTGAGACAGACGAAAGAAGTCACTGGTTGCTCTGCTCAGCAGACCCCAGGTTGCCTGGGTGCCCTCCCTGGTCCTGTGGCCTACGAACAAGGCCATCCAGGATGTAAGGTCTATAACCATAATAACTTCTCTTAGAACAGGGTATAGGCATACTTTCCAGCACACTTTTATCCTCTACTATCTAATCTATACAGTGTACTAGAAGGGCATATTCCAACTAATTGGCTGAATTTAATAAGTATTTTTATGTGGCATTTATAAACTATACCAAGAAAACTGCAAATAAAAATTTCTGCTTTGTAAACAAGGCTGGACTGTGAGTAGGAAAAATACACTCCTCTCTCCTTTACTCTCCCATGACTACTGCACTCATAAAACTTCTGACACTAGATACGTGGGGCTTTTTGCCCATACTGAACAATTCTGCAAATCCAGCTGGGTGTCCTACAATTTAACTCAATTCTGACACTATCTCCCTGCAGATCCCACAGGTTAAGGGCTCAGCCCACAAAATTGCTTCCTCCACTTCGGATGCCAATCACAAGTCCACATTGTCACCTGTGCTTCTGACCAGCTATAAATCAGAGGTTCCCAGGCTGCATCCTTGGGTTCAGTAATTTGCGAGAGCAACCACTGAACACAGGAAAACAGCTTTACTTATTATTCACCAGCTTATTAAAAAAGGATATGATAAAGAATACAGATGAACATCCAAATAGAAGAGATGTGTAGAACAAGGTATGTGGGAAGGGGCACCCAGCTTCCATGCCCTCTTTGGGTGCACCACCCTCCCAGCACATCCATCTGTTCACCAACCCACCAAGTTCTCCAAACCCCATACCATTAGGATTTTTATGGAGGCTTGATTATGCAGGCGTGCGTGATCAATTACTAGCTCCATTTCCAGCCCTTTTCTCCTCTCTGGAAAATGAGTGATGGGGCTGAAAATTCCAAGTTCTAATCAAGACGTGGTCTTTCTTGTGACCAGCCCCCCATCCAGGAGCCCACCAAGAGTCTCCTCATTAGAACAGACATTCCTATTACCCAGTAAATTGCAAGGGATTTAGGAGCCTAGTGTCAGGAACCAGAGTCAAAACAAAATATTAGAACAAAAGATGCTCCTATGTGCTCTTCTCACTTAGGAAATTACAAGGGTTTTAGGAGCTCTGTTCCAGCAATCAGGGTCAGACACCAATATATATTTTCTATTATTTCACAGATTGGATAACTTTATATACCAAAGTGTAATCAATTCAAACCAATATTTAATTGAGCATGTACTAAAAGTAACATCAAGGACAAACTTCCTAAGAGTAGGAATAGAGTTTTAGGATTTGAGGGGTAGGAAAGACAACACATGTCCCCCAAACTGGGGTCAGATATATTGTAAAGGACACACGTTCTTTAAGAAATCCTAACTTTTGTGTTTTTAGTCTAATAATAATCTAAGAAATATAGGAGCAGATTTGGGATCATCTGCACAGACTCCTCAAATCTATGTACTGTCATGCAATTTTGGTGTTTGGGTCTGTGTTTTTCTTAATGCCAAACAGCATCAACATTCATTTTGGTGAGCAAACCATAAAGGGAAACCTAATGACACACATGAGCCACATTTATGCCAAAATGCACTGTATGCAGCAGTTTGATTTCCCGGTGGTTTGAACAGAGAAAAATGGAGACAGGATTGAGGTACTGAAGGCACTACATTCATGACGGAACCAGCAACTTTACTTCAAAAACTATCATTCTTTATACCCAGTTAATGGTGTCAAGTTTGATTTTTAGCTTATAAATTAGATTGCGTTGTACAGCTGAATGACAATTACTGAATAATGCAAGGAGTTTATGCTTTCTCAGGTGGTGGTGTTATTTAAGTACCATTATCACCAAAATAATTTATTAAATTTAATAATTCTTCTTTTCCTTTTAATAATTTAATAGTAATTTAGTTTTTAGAATTTCATTAATTCTTTTCTTTTTTAAAAATGTTTATTTATTTATTCATTTAAGTAATCTCTACACCCAACGTGGGGCTGGAATTCACGGCCCTGAGATCAAGAGTAGCATGCTCTTCCAACTGAGCCAGCTAGGCCCCCTAATTCTTTTTTTTTTTTTTTTAATGTTTATTTCTGAGAGAGAGAGACAGACAGAGAGTGTGACTGGGGGGACGGCAGAAAGAGAGGGAGACACGGAATCCAAAGCAGGCAGGGCTTGAACTCACATACTGTAAGATCATGACCTGAGCTGAAATCAGATGCTTAACTGTCTGAGCAAGCCAGGTGCACCCCCCCCCCCAAATTCTTTTACTTTTAAAAGAAGACCATATATTTCCTAAAGTCTGAGGAACACTGATTTAGGTTAACTAATTTTCAGATGAAAGGCACAGGCACAAGGCCCTGAAATATAAAGAAACCTGTGAGCTACTTAAGATAGGGACTGTGACTTACTCATCCCAAGAGCCCAGAACTTAGATCCTCCATACACTGTTACTAAACTCGAGTGCCCAGGACCACAGCAAGATGGTGACAGAGGCAAGGCTAGCTTCTTACACCTATCTTCTTTCCTAGACTCCACCCCCTCCTTCCTTCCCTCCCCTGGCCCCAGGAGGCTTGTCAGTCCTTGCCTAGCTGGGTCACCTAAGTGTGACTTTTTAAAAACTGTAAATATATTTGACGCTAATGATGAGGGAGCATGGGGCAAGCTGAGGGCAAAGTACAGGCTAACAGCACTCCCCACCTCCCCCAGGCGGGATATGTGTGATATTCCTCGGACACTCCTGGCTGTCCAAGATCAGGGGAAAGGAAAGAAAGCAAATGGTTGGCTGATAGAGATCACAGCCATGCAGGACAGGAGTCTCCTTCAGTTTATGGATAACTTAGTAAACTGCAAGAGAAAGGCAATTTTACCCATAGCCTAATCTCCAGAAACCTACAGACGCTGTTTCCTGGAGCCCTAAATATCACCCTCATCAAGATGGAAAGGGGTTTAAACGCTTGCCATGGTGGCATGGGAAACTAAGGCAAATGAAAAATTAAATGCCCTTATTGCCGACAGCCCATTGACGAGTCCTTGAAACAGGCAGAGTAACCTCCTTCCAGGAGCTCAGCTGAAAGATGGTGACACTTTGCTAGGGGCAAAAAGGAATCTTGGACTAACATTATCCTACCCTCCTAGGACCCTGTAAGACTACTTTAACATATAAAAATTCCTTTGGAAACTTCCTTTATCTCAATTCCCCCAACATATATGCTGGCAATTACACTCCAAGATTATGGCCCCCTGATACACATCTGAAGGGTCTCATGACTGAGGTTTTAACTAAGTGGTAATAAATGGTGTTTTCCTAACAACAGCTAGCCCCTGAAAGTCCTAGAAACCTTGCTTCCAAAATACCTCAAAGACTTACTCTATCCCTAAGCCCCTCCCAACCTCAGGGTATATAACGAGTTACTCATCACAACCCCAGTGCAGCTCTTTCTCCCCACGAGTCCTGGCCCCGTGTTTTAATCAAATCACCTTGGGGCGCCTGGGTGGGGAAGTCGGTTAAGCGTCCGACTTCAGCCAGGTCACGATCTCGCGGTCCGGGAGTTCGAGCCCCGCGTCGGGCTCTGGACTGATGGCTCAGAGCTTGGAGCCTGTTTCCGATTCTGTGTCTCCCTCTCTCTCTGCCCCTCCCCCGTTCATGCTCTGTCTCTGTCCCAAAAATAAATAAACGTTGAAAAAAAAATTTAAAAAAAAATCACCTTTTTGCACCAAAGATGTTCTTTTTTTTTTTTTCCACCTTTTTGCACCAAAGAATTCTTTCTTGGCCGTCAGCTCCGGACCACGCCACCATCACCCCCTAAAACTCATCAATACTGTCTTCCATTAGTTTTCCAATGTCCTTTTCCGGCCTTTTTTCTCTCTCCCATTCTCAGTAGTTGCAATAATTGAAACTACAATTCAACTATAGCTTACTCTGTGCCCAGTGCCTTGCAAACATTACCTAGTTTAACATTTAATTAGACTTCTCAAATCTTAAATTGTCTTCAGTTTTACCTTTTTTGTTTGTTTGTTTTAGCTTAGCAGCTTTTCAAGATGAATGGTTACTGAGTGTTCTTAAAGGCTGGCACTTTGAACCTGAATCAGGCTACTGTGTCTACTGAATTAATGATACTTGTCTATTGAATTAATGATACTTGCCCAGTCATTATCTTAAGAGGTTTTTGTTGTCTTTAAAGAGGGATGATTCATTTTGCTTGGGACAGAATGGTGCTCAATAAAAGGCAGTTCACATGCAAGCGGAAACCTCGGTATGTTATGTGTTCTGCTGTGAGCTGCTTTCCTTAGCCAGGTTTCCTGAAAGAAAACACCCCTCCTCTTCTTCTCTCAATCCATCATTTTTCATAGACAGGGTTCCCAAACAAGACAGGAAAAGTACCAAATGTAACACTGTTCTTCCTTTACGCAGTGCTTTACAGCTACCCCACACACGGCAGGCTCCATAGCCAGGGATACCACTGTGTTGAAAACCCTTATCTCGGGGCGCCTGGGTGGCGCAGTCGGTTAAGCGTCCGACTTCAGCCAGGTCACGATCTCGCGGCCCGTGAGTTCGAGCCCCGGGTCGGGCTCTGGGCTGATGGCTCGGAGCCTGGAGCCTGTTTCTGATTCTGTGTCTCTCTCTCTCTCTGCCCCTCCCCCGTTCATGCTCTGTCTCTCTCTGTCCCAAAAATAAATAAACGTTGAAAAAAAAAAATTAAAAAAAAAAAAAAAAGAAAACCCTTATCTCTGTTCTACAGATGTGGAAAGATTTTCCTGGGGGTATTAAAAATATCTAGAGTGTTATCCAAATTGGAAGAAGAACTTAAGTTTAGTCTTTAATTCAAATCATTGTGGTCCCATTTACAACACTGTCATTACAAGACTGAGTCCAGTGATAGCTACAGAAAAAAAACCAGAATGAACGCTGTAAGGGAGGAAAAAGTTTTCCTCCTCCCTCTTATGGTCTCTGGTTGGGTCTGCAAGTTAAACCGACAAAAACGGATTAATAGGAGAAAAGTGTACAATTTATGATAACAGAAAAATTTCCCCCTTTAACTTTGTATCTTAAAGAGAATTTCTCAGGAGATAGCTATTCCCATCCCCACTGTGAATCTGTTACATGGGACTGATATCTCAAACTTTGTTAACAAGTTCTTTTTGTTAACAAATTATACTAAAGTCTAGACATATCTGACAGATTTCTTCTGCAGTTCCTGTAGGGGAGAAACTCTTTTCTTCCCTTCTAGTTTCTTTGGCTAGTCTAATAATTAAATTCACATTAGCCAGGTTGACAAGAGAAAAAAATTTAACTTCGTATGTACAAGAATCCCAAAGACATGAGGCTCCCAGGCAGGCAATCAAGGTTGATTTCCCATTCTGAGCTAAGGAAGAGGGGATAGGGGTCTAGGACTTCAAAGGGAAAGAAGACAATTCACAGGAAGAAGGGAAGAGCAGATATTGGGTAAACAAATGTTCCAGGTGTAGATCAGTCTTTCTAATGTAAAAAGTCATCCCTGGTAATAACTTCTGCTGGTTAAGTCCCCCTATCTAAATTCTCATAGGTAGTTAAGGGAGAGGGAAAAGAAACAAAACAAAACAAAACAAAACAAAACAAAAAGCCACCCTTTCCTGAGTCTGTTAGGTCTTGATTGTCTCCAGCTCAAAATAATCCACAGGGCAAAACAGCACATTTTGGGGTCACGTATCCTGCTCCCTCTCATTCCCTAGTATTGATGATATCAAGATTGAAAAGAATGACTTACCATTGATTCTGGTTTAAAAACAAATTATCAAGAACACAATTGCCTACAAAATAAGGCAATGCTTATCAACACACACTCCTGAGTTTGCTGATTGCGGCATGTGAAAAACAACAGGAGGCTGTTAACAGGCAAGGGAAGGAATGAATCCCAGCACTTCAGCACTTTACAGGCTTGACCTTTAACACGGGGCAAATCTGTGAATTTGCCAAAGTCAAGCTGGGTTGAGGGTAAGAAGGTTGTAGGACCCACTACTGGAAGTACTGGCTCATTTACCAAAGCAAACAGAACTGAAAAGACCAACGCCAAACAAAATGAAGCTCTCTGGCTTTTTTTAAAGATCATTCCAAATATATATTTTTTCTCCTTACTGAAGGGTAGCCCAATGTGCCATTGCAAAACAAGCTTCTTTAGTGTAAAGATGATTTTGAGCTAATTATTTTTTAGAAACTGCAAATGCAGGAGAAGCTCCTTTTGTAAAGGGTATCTACATTTATAAAGGAAATTTACATTAGAAAGGGGGCCTCTACCTGGAAGAGAGCTATTACCACAGAACTTTTTCACCTGAGGGACTTAACCTGCCTGGCAGGACAATCTTTGTTTACAAAACATCCCTCTTCTCATCTTCCCCCCAATTGCTTCTCCCTTTGAAGCCTCAGCCCCTAAACTTGTGTTTAGCTCAATTGCTGGTCACCTTTTGAAACTCATATTTTCATAGAACATTCCAGATTGAATGTTATCATTCTCCTGTTAATCTGTCTTGTATTACTGGCGGGGGGGTGGGGGGGTGGGGGGGTGGACAGGGAATCTTGACCAAGAACTCAGAAGGGTAAAGAGAAAATTATTTTTCCTTCCCAATTCACCTTGGAAGCAAAGCTCTTAGCCCTTGTTTTAAGATAACTACAAAATAAGAATAGATAAGCATCTGTAATAAAGATCTTTAAAAGATAAAAGGGTATAATGTAAAGTGTTCAATTCACACCTGGCTCCCACCATGGGCTCAATAAATTAGAGCTATAATCATTGTTGTTGTTAGTATTTTCTTACATCTTAAAACTCAAATTAAAATGGTCAGGCCTGGGGTGCCTGGGTGGCTCAGTCCACGAAGTGCTCAACTCTTGACTTCAGCTCAGGTCAGGATCTCATGACTAATGGCATCAAGCCCCTAGATGGCTCCACACTGACAGCACCAAGCCTGCTTGGGATTCTCTCTCTTTCTCTCTGCCCCCCCCCCAACCCCACTCTTGATCTCACATGCTCTTTCTCTCAAGATAAATAAATAAACTTTAAACAAAGGGTCAGGGGCAGCTGGGTGGCTCAGATGGTTGAGTGTCTGACTTCGGCTCAGGTCATGATCTCGTGGTTCCTGAGTTGGAGCCCCACACAGGGCTCTCTGCTGACAGCCTGTGAGCACAGAGCCCACTTGAATCCTCTGTCCCCCTCTCTCAGCCCCTCCCCCACTTGCACTCTCTCAAAAAAAGAAATGGCCAGGCCTGAGATAAAAACAGTAACATTCTACTCCAGCTATTGCCCAGGTGAGCACCGACACACCTATTTTAGTCTGTTAATCTTTGCTTAAACCATTGTCACCAGCCCTTTGTTTTGTTTTGATATCACTTTAAGGATGCTGGTTAGTGGTGAATCAAATTTTAAACTCCTTAAAATTTTACAATCCAGTCGCCTTTTCCCCCAGAAGAAATATACCTGTTGCCTCCAAGCTTTGGCTGTTTCAAGGATTGTACATCAGGAGCTTGTTTGTACAAGTTTTATATTCCTAAACACTTAATACCATGGCAGCTTGGTAAATCGCAAAATTCTATGTTTTTTTTTTAACGTTTGTTTTTTTCAATATATGAAATTTATTGTCAAATTGGTTTCCATACAACATCCAGCGCTCATCCCAAAAGGTGCCCTCCTCAATACCCATCACCCACCCTCCTCTCCCTCCCACCCCCCATCAACCCTCAGTTTGTTCTCAGTTTTTTTTTTTATTAAAAAAAATTTTTTTTTTCAACATTTATTTATTTTTGGGACAGAGAGAGACAGAGCATGAACGGGGGAGGGGCAGAGAGAGAGGGAGACACAGAATCGGAAACAGGCTCCAGGCTCTGAGCCATCAGCCCAGAGCCTGATGCGGGGCTCGAACTCACGGGCCGCGAGATCGTGACCTGGCTGAAGTCGGCCGCTTAACCGACTGCGCCACCCAGGCGCCCCTGTTCTCAGTTTTTTAAGAGTCTCTTATGCTTTGGCTCTCTCCCACTCTAACCTCTTTTTTTTTTTTTCCTTCCCCTCCCCCATGGGTTTCTGTTAAGTTTTTCAGGATCCACATAAGAGTGAAAACATGATATCTGTCTTTCTCTGTATGGCTTATTTCACTTAGCATAACACTCTCCAGTTCCATCCATGTTGCTACAAAGGGCCATATTTCATTCTTTCTCATTGCCATGTCATAGTACTCCATTGTGTATATAAACCACAATTTCTTTATCCATTCATCAGTTGATGGACATTCAGGCTCTTTCCATAATTTGGTTATTGTTGAGAGTGCTGCTATAAACATTGGGGTACAAGTGCCCCTATGCATCAGTACTCCTGTATCCCTTGGGTAAATTCCTAGCAGTGCTATTGCTGGGTCATAGGGTAGGTCTATACGTTTATTTATTTTTGAGAAACAGAGAGAGACAGAGAACGAGCAGGGGAGGAACAGAGAGAGAGGGAGACACAGAATCCGAAGCAGGCTCCAGGCTCCGAGCTGTCAGCACAGAGCCTGACGCGGGGCTCGAACCCATGAACCATGAGATCATGACCTGAGCCGAAGTCAGTTGCCTAACCGACTGAGCCACCCAGGTGCCCCGCAAAATTCTGTATGTTTTTACTGGCCCCCAAGATTCCAATCTGGTATTATTGCACAAAAAAGTCAAATTTCTTTTTTTTTTTTAATGTTTATTTATTTTGAGAGAGAGTGAGTGAGAGAGAGCGTGGGAGAGGCAGAAAGGGAAAGAGAGAGAATCTCGAGTAGGCTCCATGCTGTCAGCACAGAGCTTAATGCAGGGCTCAAACTCAGGAATCATGAGATCATGACCTGAGCTGAAATCAAGAGTCAGATACTCGACCAACTAAGCCACCCAGGCACCCCAAAAAGTCAAGTTTAAAAGTGTGTGTGTGTGTGTGTGTGTGTGTGTGTGTGTGTGTGTGTGGCAGGGGGGGAGGGGGAGGGAGAGAGAGGAAAGAGAGAAAACAAAGTCTGGAAAGACAGAAGATAAAATATTTCTCTCTCAGTGGTGGGATAGCAGGTACTTTGTACTTTCACCCTGTTTTGCTTATTTTCTTAGTACTTCAAAAATGAGGGTGAATTACTTGTATCTTTATTAGTTAAAAATGTACTTATATAAACACTGTAATTGAATATATTTTTTAAAAAATTTTTAATGTTTATTTTTGTGAGAGAGAGAGAGAGAGAGAGAGAGAGAGAGAGAGAGAGGCAGATTGCAAGTGGGTAAGGGGCAGAGAGAGAGGGAGACATAGAATCTGAAGCAGGCTCCAGGCTGTGAGCTGTCAGCACAGAGCCCCACGTGGGGCTTGAACCCATGAACTGTGAGATCATGACCTGAGCTAAAGTTGGTCACTTAACCAACTGAGCCACTCAGGTGCCCCTGTAATTGAATATCTTTAGATAACCCTACTAGGGAGAGCTTTCTATCTCCTCAGCCCAATGGGTCCTTTTTGTATCTCACTAGGCTCTGAAGGAGTCATACCAGTTATCCATGGTATGCTTAGTTTGCTGCCTATACCCCCAATTCCAGCCAGACATTTTCAAAAGGTAACCAACGAACAGTACAAATCAATACTATTGCTACTGAAAAGATCGAGTTCTTGCTCTATCGGATGTGAGCTAACAACTTCATCTTTGGGATTGAGACAGCCCTAAATTTTAATCTGTCATTTAGGAGCTTTATCATTTTGGACACATGTTCCCAATCCAGAAAATGGGTACATGAATCCTGACTTCACAGGAGAGTTTTGAATATTAGGGATGAGTATACAACCCCAAAGTGCCTGGCAAAAGCCAGCCTTCAAAATACAGTAGCTATGCTTATGATTCTTCTCCGTAGGTATGACAGCAAGTGGTCCTTTCTGTTTCCACCTCCCACCCCCGCTAAGTATGAACATCTCCAAAGGCAGGACCTCCAACACAGGTTTGCCAGCGAAAGGGAACCAGCCTGCACTCATTTGCTGTTGAAGTGATGAAGACGCATATACCTCTTCAGACAATACTATTTTATTTATCTATATGTGTTACATATAGATATCCAAAATCTGTATTTAGGTCGGCTGTTTATACTGATCTAGCAGCTGATTAAGTGACTACCAGATCGTATATGTTACTGCTAATCCAGAACAATGAAGCTTTTGTCCTGCTTACCCTTCTAATTTATTAACCACCTGTATTCTTAAAGACCTTCTTCTTCTTCTCTAAATAATTAAGTTGATAAAATGCTTTGTGGACAGGGTTCATTTTCAGATTCAGTGTCTCTGAATCTCTTTTTAATTTTTCTTTTTTTTTTTTTAAGTTTATTTATTTGTTTTGAGAGAGAGAGAGCAGGGGAGGGTCAGAGAGAGACAGAGAGAGACAATCTCAAGCAGGTTCTGCTATGTCAGCTCAGAGCCCAATTCGGGGCTTGATCTAATGAACCAAGAGATCATGACCTGATGAAAATCAAGAGTCAGATGCTTAACTGACTGAGCCACCCTTGCAAGGTGGCCCCTTTTAATCCTTTTGAGAATTATCTTCTAAGTCTGTGTCTCTAAAATTGTCAAGGCTACAGCCGGAAGTCTCAGACTGCCCCAGCTCAGATTCCAACTCTCCATTTCAAACCATGTGATAAATTACTTATCCCCACTGTGTTTCAGATTCCTCCACAGTATAAGATAATCATAGCACCTATTCTGTCTCATAAGGTAACGTGCTTAGAACAGGGAGAGCCCAGCATACAGTAAGTAGCAATTATTATATGTGATCAATATTATAAAGGTGAAATCTACTCCATGAATATCTGCAACTCCATCAGAATGGCAAACTGCCTACCTGCAGGATTCTCTTTCAAATGATAACCATTGTTGGAAAACCATTAAATGTGCATACAATTGTCATAGCAAAGAGAAAATGACACACATAGTCTCTAAAGTAATTTCTGCATGATGGATGTTACTGGAAGTTGAGTGGCAGAACATTATTCACTCCCATGGAGAAACCTGGTTTGGGGGTTTCCAATAAACTACAGTAATAACTAGTTGGCTCTGCCCCCAGTCAAGTTCAGTCATCTCAGATGTGTTTGAATGCTGAGTCGCTTATTGTTTGTTTAATCCTCGGTTTCCTCTTCTTTATTCCGGCCTCCCCCAGCAGATGTCCCCACGCATATGGGAGTGCTTGGGGAAGACCAGCAGCAGCATACCCCACAAGGGGACACATCAAAACTATCCCCAGACCATTATCCAGAAACTTGCTGAGCTGATTGAAGGGCACAAAGTTTCTCAGGCATTCTTTGTTCCTTCCTCCCCACTGTGTGCAATCACTCAAAACAAGGATCTCTGTGAGCGCCAGCACCAGCAACGATTCTGTCACCGGTTTAAGCAATTCTGCAGAGGATCAAATCTCTGCCTTTTAAGCCTGTGTTTTCCACAAACCCAATTCCCAAAGATGGTGAAGATGTGCTTCAAAGATATTCATTTGAATTTTTACTTCCATGGTGAAATGCCCTCTGATTTAATTACTATTATTACTCTGAGCCAGAAAAGACACATTATTTGGCAATTGAGAGGGAAAAACCTGAGCCAGAAAGACCTCCTGACATTTTATATCAATAAATTAGAAAGAAATAACCAGGCTCTCCTGAAAAAGATGGAGATCAGCAGAAATATTTTGTGATGGGCTTCATGTGACGTGGAAGTAGTTCTAATTCTTTATTCTAATAAACTTCCAGAGCTCCAGGAATCACATTGTTGGGTGTGACAGGTTGGAGGTCATGTAGGAGTTTATACATGTCTACAGTTAATAACAGTCTGTGGAGATTATATTTAACCACATGTAAACAGCTGGTGTGGAATCGGCCCACTGTTCGACCCAGCTGGAAAGCACCAGAGTGGTTAAGCTAAAGACTGCAGGGGCAGCACAATATCCACCAGCTCTCTGCTAGAGGAGATTACCAGGGCAGGTAATACCTCCCAAGTGATTTTCTGGCCTTCCATGAGTATCCAGGCTCACAAAGAGTTTGATTCTCCTTTCTCAAAATTCCTATACTACTTGCAGTCTGATGTTCACACTCTATCACTTGATTTTAATAGAGACTAGGCAATAAAGAGTTAAAATAGTCTAATTGTTTCTGTAGATTGGTCTTTTCTCACTACAAAGCTCTCCTCATCAGGGTCACAGATAATATCCTTTGAACATCCAACAACTCCGCAACAATCACCTAGCACAGACTAGGTGATCCTCTCAACTCAACTGGATAAAAACACCACTGTTCAAATGTCACACGAGCTCAGCCTACGCCTTCTTCCCACGGCAAACAAAACACGTGCTTCATAAAACAAAATACGTTTTAAAAAATCACGTTTTACTTTTTTTTTAATGTTTATTTATTTTTGAAAGAGCACATGAGCAGGGGAGGGGCAGAGAGAGAGGGAGATACAGAATCCTAAACAGGCTTCAGGCTCTGAGCTGTCAGCACAGAGTCCAACAGAGAGCTTGAACTCCCAGATCATGAGAGCCCAAGTCAGAAGCGTAACTCACTGAACCACCCAGGCACCCCTAAAATTTTTTTTTAGTAATCTCTACACCCAATGTGGGGCTTGAACTCATGACCCCAAGATTAAGAGTAAGGAGCTCTATCAACAGAGCCAGCCAGATGCCCCAAAACAAAATACATTAAAATACTTAGGTATAATGGTAGAAAGATTTATTAGCCAGGTCATATGGTTTACAACACCAGCGCTGCAAACTATGTGATCTTGGGCAAACCACTTACCCTCTCTGTGCTATAATCATTAATCCAATTAGTCACTTGATAGGTCTTTAATTATCATTTGATTTGTGTAGAATGTTGTGCTAGAAAGGGATACAAAGGTAAATAAGGCTTCCTCAAGTCTATCTTCTGACACTTATATTAAAGTTTTCATTTCTGTGATATTTTATTTTGAAAGCTCTCTCTTCTTAGTCTCTGAGTATTCCCTCTTTACAGCACTCTGTCCTAATATCTTCTCATCCCTTTGAGAATATTAGTGTAATCTTTTTCTTTTAATGTTTATTTTTCCATGTAGAGTCTCTGTTTTCGCCAAGTTTCCTCTATTTTTTGTTAGATTTCTGTCTGTATCATATCATGTGCTTTCCTCCAAAGTCATCTTTTAGAGTGAGGATGAAAAGCTGACAGGAAGCTCTGAACACTTTTCAGTGTAGCCTATAAACTGTGTTCTCACTATAGGGCAGTGGCTTTCTGAATATTTTGACCAGATTCCCAGACTGCTGGGAAGATGATGGAGTAGGAGGACCTTAAGCTCACTTCGTCCCATGGACACTACTAGATAACACTCACATCAGTGTACATAACCCAGGCAACGATCCAAAGATGGGCAGAAAAACTCCACAAGCAAATGGAAAGAAGAGGCTACATGAAAACGGTAGGAAGGGCAAACACATGGTGGGGAGCTGAAAGATAGCAAGGCTGTCCATGGG
This sequence comes from Prionailurus bengalensis, assembly GCF_016509475.1. Taxonomy (NCBI): domain Eukaryota; kingdom Metazoa; phylum Chordata; class Mammalia; order Carnivora; family Felidae; genus Prionailurus; species Prionailurus bengalensis. The sequence goes on from NC_057345.1 coordinate 162,556,273, forward strand.
AGGGAGGAACTGTGGGTAGGGAGAGAGGAGAGAAATAGATGATCACACCAGGAAAGATGAATCCCCATAATATTTGGCATTAAAGACCAGAAGGGCCAAATTTTGTGAGTTCTTACAACCATGAGATGTAAACCTGGAATTTTATTATTTTTTTTAATGTTTGTTTATTTTTGAGAGAGAGAAAGAGAGTATGAGTGGGGGAGGGGCAGAGAGAGAGAGAGAGGGAGACAGAATCCGAAGCAGGCTCCAGGATCCAAGCTGTCAGCACAGAGCCCGACATGGGGCTCGAACTCACAAACCGTGAAATCATGACCCGAGCTGAAGTCGGACACTTAACCGACTGAGCCACCCAGGTGCCTCGTAAACCTGGAATTTTAAAAATCAGTGGGCTCAGCTCTGGGAGAGCTGGGAAGGCAAGAGGGAATTGGGTCCCCACCCTTACAGAGAGCACAACAGTCCAAAAAGATATAGCATACAAGATGGAGTTAGAAAAATGCCTGGGATATATGGTAGGGAGAGTTATTTACTAATCTCAGAGCATGTGGAGGGACTGAGATGTATGAGGAAGATAGGAGCTGGGAGGCACCACTTCCCTCCCACACACCCAAGCATAAAAACATGGCCATCTGTGCGAGCCAGTGCTGTGCCTACATACAATACCTAACATCCTTACATCAAGCCCTGCCCTTGGGCATCATGGATCTACGCTTTCCAGTCAGGCTTGTCTCAGTCCCATTGCTGTGGGTCTCCTTCCCAGAAGACCATGGCAAGCCTTGCTAACACATCACCTCCAGACCCAGGGGCTTTGTGGGGCCTTGGTCCTGACAGCAGCAGGTCCCCTCTCGCAAAGGATTGGTGCACAAACCTTACTAAAACTGCCTGCTCCACCCCCACGTGTTTCTTGTATACGCCCCCTCCAATACTCTCTTGGATGAAGCCCATTCAAAACGAGGACACAAGTCTGGCAGTGTGCAAGCAACCCAGACAGGGGCCAGCACCACTCCAAAGTGACTCTTGCCCCGGGAAGAGGGAAAAATAACCACACATACCACTCATACTGCAAGCCCAGCACTGGGCTGGAGGCACAGATCTAGTTTGATTGCAGGGCCTGCCCACCAATGAAAGTTTCTTAGGAGACAACACAGGAAAAGCACCCTGCAGTTTGGTGGTACTGCACCTGACAAACACCAAGTCAGACTCAACTCAAGCCCAAGACAGCCTCAGACTTGTCCAGGAACACCACAGGGACAAAACCCTGCCTACATCAGGCAAAGAGAGTGTCTGTACACAACTGGACTGAAGGAAAAAGCAGCTCAGCCACAACAGCAAGGTGTATGCAACACACAAGAGACACCACTGAAGCATGCAGTGCTGGTAAATAGGGGACACTGCACTGTAGGGCACTACAGGACCTCTTCTTCATGTAAGAGACATAGCTGACGTTCCTAACACACAGAAACAGATACAGACAGACAAAATGAGGAGACCGAGGAATATATTCCAAATGAAAAAAGAGGAAAAAACCACAGCAAGTGACCTAAGCAAAACAGAAGTAATATATGCCTGATTGATAGACAATTTAAAGTAATGATCATAAAGATATTCACTGAATTTGAGAAAAGAGTAGAGGACATCAGTGAGACCTTTAAAAAAGAGATATGGAAAAAAACAGAGATTAAGAACACAATAAGTGAAAATAAAAATACACCAGGTGGAATAAGTAGCAGACTAGAGCAAGCCAAAGAACAAATCAGTGACCCAGATGATGAAATAATACAATCAAGCTGAGCAGTGAGATAAAAAATTATGCAAAGTGGGAATAGACTTAGGGAATTCAGTGGCACTATCAAGTGTAATAACATTCACATTATAGGGATCCCAGAAGGAAAAGAGAAAGAATGGGAGATAGAAAATTTATTTGAAGAAATAACTGAAAACTTGACAAATCTGAAGAAAGGAAGAGAAATTCAGATCCAGGGGGCACAGAGATCCCCCAACAAAATCAACTGAGGAGGTCCACACCAAGACACATAGTAATTAGAATAGCAAAAAGTAGTGATAAAGAGAAAATATTTAAAGCAGCAAAAGAAAACAATTACATACAAAGGAAACCTCATAAGGCTATCAACTGAGTTTTCAACAGAAACTTTAGAGGCCAGAAGGGAGTGGCATGATATTTTCAAAGTTCTGAAAGGAAAAATCTATCTTTAAGAATACTTTATCCAGCAAGGCTACCATTCAGGGAAAAAGAGGAGAGATAAAAAGTTTCCCAAACAAAGGCTAAAGGAATTCATGACCACTAACCAGCCTTATAAGAAATGTTACAGGGGATTCTTTGAGTGGAAAGGAGGGGCCATAAGTAAGTGCAATAAAAGAAGCACAAAAGCTGTAAAATTAAGTCTATTTTTAAAAATCAGTCAAGGGACTCACAAAATAAAAGAATGTAAAGTATGACACCAAATCTCTAAAATGGGGTGTAAAGAATGGGTTCAAGCTTAAGAACCCATCAACTTAATATAGACTGCTATATGCAGATGTTATATACAATCCTAGTAATTAGCAGAAACCAAAAACCAGTAACAGATATGAAAAAAAGAGAGAAAGAGAGAGGAAGGAATCCAATTATCTCACTAAAGAAAGCCAAGTTATCTTAAGGGAGCAAGGGAAGAAACAGAAGAACTACAAATACAACCATAAAAGAAGTAACATTTAAAATAATAAAATACATAAAATAATAAATACATAATAAATAATAAATAAATAAATACATATCTATCAATAATTATTTTGAATGTAAATGTACTAAATGCTCCCATCAAAAGACACATGATGACAGAATGGATAAAAAAAACCAAGACCCATTTATATGCTACCTACAAGAGACTCATTTCAGACCTAAAGACACATGCAGAAAGTAAGTAAAGGGATGGAGAATATTTATCATGCAAATGGGTGTGAAAAGAAAGCTAGGGTAGCAATACTTATATGAGACAAAACAGACTTTAAAACAAGACTGTAAAAGACTTAAAAACAAGAGACAAAAAAGGATACCATATAATCATAATGGGGACAATCCAACAGGAAGATATAACAATTGTAAATATTTACGCATTCAATGCAAGATGACCCAAAAGCATAAAGCAGCTAATAATAAACATAAAGAAATTAATTGATGGTAATACAATAATAGTAGGGGACCTTAATAGCCCACTTACATCAATGGGCATATCATCCAAACAGAAAACCCAAAAGGAAACACTGGCTTTGAATGACATATTGGACCAGATGGATTTAAAAGATATATTCAGAACATTCCATCTGAAAACAACAGAATACACATTCTTTGCAAGTGCACATGAAACATTCTCCAGAACAGATCACATATTAGGCCAAAAAACAAATTTCAACAAATTCAAAAAGATCAAAGTCACATCATACATCTTTTCTGACCACAATGGTATGAAACTAGAAATGACTAACAAGAAAAAATCTGAAGAGATGACAACTACATGGAAGTTAAATAACATGCTACTAAACAATGAATGATTCAACCAAGAAATCAAAGAAAAAAATCAATACATGAAGACATATAAAAATGAAAACACAACAGTCCAAAATCTTTGGCATGCAGCAAAAGCGATTTTAAGAAAGCAATTTATAGCAACACAGTCCTAGCTCAAGATCCAAGACAAATCACAAATAAAGAATTAAACGTACACCTAGAGGAACCAGAAAAAAGAAGAATAAAAACTCAAACCAGCAATAAAAAGGAAATAATAATAAAGACTAGACCAGAAATAAGCGATATGTAAACTAAAACAAAACAAAACCAGAACAGATAAATGAAACCATGAACTGGTCCTTTGAAAAGATCACACTAAAAATAATAATAAATCACCATGACTCATAAACCTCTAGCTAGACTCATCAAAAAAAGAAAGAAAAGAAAAAAAAGGAGCAAGGACTCAAATAAACAAAATCACAAATTAAAGATGAGAAAGAACCACAGAAATACAACCATCAGAGAATATTATGAAAAACTATATGCTAATAAGTTGGACACCTAGAAGAAATGGATAATTCCTAGACACATATATCTTCCCCCAAAACTGAAGAAACAGAAAATTTGAACAGACTGATTACCAGCAATGAAACTGAATCAGTAATCAAAAAATGCCTCACAGGGGCACCTGGGTACCTCAGTTGGTTAAGTGTCTTGACTTCAGCTCAGGTCATGATCTTACCGTTCATGAGTTTGAGCCCTGTGTCGGGCTCTGTGCTGACAGCTCAGAGCCTGGAGCCTGCTTTGGGTACTGTGTCTCTCTGTCTCTCTGTCACTCCCCTGTCTGTGCTCACTCGCTCTCAAAAAACAAATAAACAAAAAAAAATTTTTATAATGCCCCACAAAGTCCAGGACCAAATGACTACACAGGTGAATTCTGAAAAACACTTATAGAAGAGTTCATACCTAATCTTCTCAAACTATTCCAAAAAGAAGATGAAGAGGAAGGAAAGCTTCCAAATTCATTCTATGGGGCCAGCATTACCATGGTAATAAAACCAGATAAAGACACTATAAAATAAGAGAACTACAGGCCAATATCTCTGATGAACATAGATGCAAAAATCCTAAACAAAATATTAGCAAAGCAACATAAAAAAAATTAATTCCCCATGATCCAGTGGGATTTATTTTCAGGTTGCAAGGGTGGGTCAATATTTGAATTCAATCACCATGATACATCATATCAATAAGACAAAGGATAAAAACCATATGATTATGTCAATAGACGCAGAAAAAGCATTTGACAAAGTACAACATCCATCCATGACAAAAACTCACAACAAAGTAGGCTCAGAGACAACATACCTTATCATAATAAAAGCCATATATGAAAAATCCACAGCTAGCATTACAGACAGTGGGGAGAAACTGAGAGCTTTTCCCCTAAAGTCAGGAACAAGACAAGGACATCCACTCTCAACAATTTATTCAACAAAGTACTAGAAGTCTTAGCCACAGCAATCAGACAAGAAAAAGGAATAAAAGGCATCCAAATCAGTAAGAAAGAAATTAAACTTTCACTATGTGCAGATGACAGGATACTATATAGAGAAAACCTGAAAGACTCCACCAAAAAGCTACTAGAACTGATGAATGAAAAAAAAAAGGAACAAAAAAAGAACTGATGATTGGATTCAGTAAGAAGAAATCTATTATACTTCTATACCCTAATAATGAAGCAGCAGAAAGAGAAATTAAGAAAGCAGTCCCATTTACCATTGCACCAAAAATAATAAAACACCTAGGAATAAACTCAACCAAGGAGGTGAATGGCCTGTCCTCAAAACTATAAAACACTGACGAAAGAAACTGAAGATGGCACAAACAAATGGAATGACATTCCATGCTCACGGATGGCAAGGACAAAGGTTGTTGGAATGTCCATATCATCCAAAGCAATCTACAGATTTAATGCAATCCCTATCAAAATACCAACAGCATTTTTCACAGAACTAGAACAAACAAACCTAAAATTTGTATGGAACTACAAAAGCATAAATAGCCAAACCAAAAAAGAAAAACAGAGCTGGAGGTATCACAGTTCCAGATTTTGAGATATACTGTATCTAAACTGTAGTAATCAAAACTATAGTAATCAAAACACTATGGTACTGGCACCAAAAAAGACACATAGATTGATGGAATAGAAAGCCTAGAAATAAACCTAAGATTGTATGGTCAATTTATCTTCAACAAAGGAGGCAGGAATATGCAATGGGAAAAAGACAGTGTCTTCAACAAATGGTGCTGGGAAAACTGGACAGCTCCATGCAAAAGAATGAACCTGGACCACTTTCTTACACCATATATAAAAATAAACCTAAAATGAATTAGAGACCTAAATGTGAGACCTGAAACCATAAGAATCCTACAGGAGAAGACAGGCAGTAACTTCTCGGATGTCGGCCATAGCAACCTTTCTAGATAGGTCTCTGAGGCAGGGGAAACAAAAGTAAAAATAAACTATTGGGACTACATTAAAATAAAAAGCTTCTGCACAATGAAGGAAACCACAAAGTTAAAAGAAAACCTACTGAGTGGGAGAAGATATTTGCAAATGACATATCTGATAAAGGGCTGGCATCCAAAATATATAAAGAACTCATACGACTCAACAGCCAAAACCCAATAATCCAATTAAAAAATGGGCAAAAGATACGAGCAGATATTTCTCTAAAGAAGACATATAGATGGCCAAGATGTACATGAAAAGATGCTCACCATCACTCATCATTAGGGAAATGCAAATCAAAACCACAGTGAGATATCACCTCACACCTGTCAGAATGGCTAACATCAAAAACACAAGAAACAACAAGTGCTGATGAGGATATGGAGAAAGAGGAACCCTCATAGGCTGTTGCTGGTGAAGCCAATGTATAAAGTTTTTTTAAGGAGGTTCCTTAAAAAATTAAAAATAGAAGTGCCATATGATCCAGTAATCACATTACTGAATATTTACCCAAAGAATACAAAAATCATAATTTGAAGGGTTATATATACATCCTGTGTTTATTGGAGCATTATTTACAATAGCCAAATTATGGAACCAGCCCCAGTGTCCATGGATAGATGAATGAATAAAGAAGATATGGGGGGTGTGTGTGTGTGTACACATATATATAACAGAACATTATTGAGCCATAAAAAAGAATGAAATCTTGCCATCTGCAACACCATGGATGGATATGGAAAATAGAATGCTAACTAAAATAAGTCAGTGAGAGAAAGGCAAATACCATGATTTCACTCATGTGTGGAATTTAAAAAACAAAACAAACAATGGAATTAAAATAAGAGACAAACCAAAAATCAGACTCTTAGCTATGGAAAACAAAGAGATGGTTACCAGAGGGGAGGTGGGGATGGGTGAAATAGGAGAAGGGGATTAAGAGTACACTTATCTTGATGGGCACTAAGTAACATGAAATTGTTGAATCGCTATATCGTACATTTGAAACTAATATAACACTGTATGTTAAGTATACTGGAATTAAAAGAAATTAAATTCTTAAAAAAGTATGTTGACCGAGTAAACAGTAAGAAATGCAGTCTACATAATAACTCTGTGTATGTGCATGTGTGTGTCTTAAAGAAAATTTTCATAATCCATTTTCACAATACTTTATTAATACTTTCTTTTATTGCATGTGATATGTTCTCATATTTTTTCTAATTTATAAACACAGCCAACTGAATTGATTTCATGATATAGTAATGCATCCCCATAATTGAAAAGCACTTGTAGAGGTGATCTTACTGGGCTGTTTTTGGGGGGAATCTTTGGTCAGACCTTCTGTCTTAGACCTGCCAGGTAAGTACCCAGAAGATACTTTTCCTTTTTCCTAGGGAAAAAGAGCTTTCATGGAAAGTTCAGAGGTGGCCAGATGTCTAGGAGCAAATAGGGGTAGAAGATGGGGGCCTCCATCTTCGAGATGTGAACTATCAATAATCACCTGTTTGTAGGTGTAGAGTTCCCCTCATTTCAGATGCCTTTTATGTTTACCCTTTAGAGACAAGAAATACCCAGTCTTGGGGCAGTACCTGGGGCTCTACATTCTCCTTACATCGAATTTTAGCCATTCCTCCCCTTTGTGGTTCACCTGTACCTTTTTTTTTTTCCACCTGTACCCTTATTTAGAAGGATATACAATATTGCCAATTCCTGACTATTGGGAATTCTATCCCAGAAATGGCATTCCTATTTCTTGGTATTCCTCACTGCTGGTTAAGGAACCCATTTTCTCAAGTTGGTTACCATTCTACCCTCTCTTTTCCACCTTCTAAAATATTGTTTCTTTCATCTATTCTCCTAACCTCTTTGATCTTGTGGTTTTCTGTTTTAAAAACAACCAACAAAGGACACCCCTGTTACTGTGGGTTTAGTGGGGTATGGGAGGGAGCATAGCTAATTGTTAGTATTAAAATCAACATTTTAAGCCAGGCTTCATTACAACATATTTCCTTAAAATTTTTTAAAATATAAGAATCATTTCCCTATGATTAAAAACTTAGTATCATTTTAATATTCCTTTGTCCTTTCTTAACAATTTTCCCATCACGGACAATGAGCTTGTTTCCAAATTATAAATAATACTTCCCAATTATAACAATATTTCCCAATTATAAATAATACTGTAATGAACATCTTTGTATATAAAACAATGTTCTCATTTTAGATTATTTCCTTGAAGTAAATTCCCACAAGGGGAAGTATTATGTGAAAAATAAGAGAATGCTGATAGATGAAAAAACAAGCAAATACTCTGAAGAGGTCTAAACCCATGGTCCTCAAACTCTACTTGCCTTAGAGTAGCCTGGAGGACATGACAGCCTGCTGGGCCCATCCCTAGAGTGAACGATTCAGTAGGTCTGGGGTGGGCTGATGATACATGCATTTTTAATAAGTTCCAAGACCTGTGCTAAAGCTATAGTCACACCAGGGGAACACTGATCTAAACCACAGAGAAAAATAGTCTTGAACAACAGGAGGGAAATTAAGACTAAATGAGACTACAGCAGTGTTTGTTAGGCAGAACCCAGTCAAGAGATTGCATCTTTATTTTCAACTGAAACAGGAGGTAGAATTCTAAGCCAAAAAAGGAGGTAAGTGTAGTGTGAGTAAGTGTGATGAAAGGGATGAATGGTTTGGGTTAGCCTCAGTGGATTTTAATGAAGGAACTGATATGGAGCCCTATAGAGCATTAACCAGCGGCACTAAGAATCCATCTTAAACTAGACATCATAAATTCAGGACACTACTAGTCCTCCCATCAAATGAGGTTTTACAACAGTGCTCAGCTGTTAATGCTCAGTGCTCAGACAAGGCCTATAGGGTGGGTAGGGAAGGAGCTGACACTAGTGGTGAGCGAGAAACTGAAGCAATGGGCCATGAGGTCTAGGCTTGAGAGGAAAGGTCTAAGCATGCAGACCACCATGCCAGAAGGCAAGAAAAGGAAAAGCTATCAAAGGGATGGCCATTTTGGTAAAATACAAAGAAGGCCTTGGGCAAGTAAACACATAAGCAAGCAAGAGAAGGAATAGGAGATAGTTCTTGAGTCATGCCATTAGGTTGACCATTCTACAAATGGAGCTGTTCTGAGGTGTGAGAAGAATCTGAGGGACCATTAGAGTCAGATCGAGGGTCTAGAGGTAAGTTGATGATAGATGGGTCATTTGCATGGCACTAAAGTTCCTGAGGATAACAACAAATCCTGGGTTACCCAGAGGTTGGTAAATGAGAGCTGTGGAAATGAATAGTGGAATTAAAGGCAGGGGTGGTGGGAACCTCAAAAGTCTTTGGCATCAAAGCTGGAAACTAGTAAACTGAAATCAGCCATCAAGAGCTAGGAGAATTCGTATACGATTTTCTTGTTCATGGTAGGTGAAGGATGGGAAGCTAATGGATGTCATCTGGAGCCCTGGAAATGGCCAGTGAGGGGCCAAACCTGTCAGAAGTTACAGGTGCTGAGTGTGGCACTAAGATTCATTTCTATAAGAGCTAGAGGGTAATGAGAGTTCTCATAGAAAAGCCTGAGACCCACAGGGTTGTTTTTGGTACACAAGAAACCTAGACATCTCTCAACCAGGATCAAGGCTCACAAGGACAATGTTGATGCATTTTGTGACCATTAATTCTTTCTTTCATATCAAGCCAGAGTTGAGTGGTTACTGTTCTCCCCTACTTCCCCAGGATGTTACAGGCAATCACTACCAATCCATTAGTTTGTACTAAAAAGTGAAGCTCCCTTGCCATCCTTGTTGTAGACAACGGGAATACTAAGTCCTTATTCTCAAGGATCTCAGTGACTGGGGTAAGGACAGTCTAGGATATGAAATGGTCTTGATGGGAGCTCAAAAAAGGGAGCATGTTGGGGCACCTGGGTGGCTGGGTCAGTTAAGCATCCAAATCTTGGTTTTGGCTCAGGTCATGATCTCACATTTTCCTGAGTTCAAGCCCAGCATCGGGCTCCGTGCAGGTAGTGCGAAGCCTGCCTGGGATCCTCTCTCCCCCTCTCTCTTGCCCTTTCCCCACTCAAACTGTCTCTGTATCTCTAAAAATATATAAATTAAAAAAAAAAAATAGTACTCCTATGTACTGTATCATAAGAAAGAAAGAAAGAAAGAAAGAAAGAAAGAAAGAAAGAAAGAAAGAAAGAAAGAAAGGAAGGAAGGAACACCTAAGTTTAAAAAGATAGAAAATGGGGTGCCTGGGTGGCGCAGTCGGTTAAGCGTCCGACTTCAGCCAGGTCACAATCTCACGGTCCGGGAGTTCGAGCCCCGCGTCAGGCTCTGGGCTGATGGCTCAGAGCCTGGAGCCTGTTTCTGATTCTGTGTCTCCCTCTCTCTCTGCCCCTCCCCCATTCATGCTCTGTCTCTCTCTGTCCCAAAAATAAATAAACGTTGAAAAAAAAAATTAAAAAAAAAAAGATAGAAAATGACTAAATGACTATTCTTTTATGAGGCAAATTCTTTGAGACAGGTATTTCCTAGGAAGTCAGTCCTCAAAATTCAAATAAACCACTTAAGACAAAGTAAAGCTATTTCTCATTGGCTACTATTTCTGGCCTACTTTCTAGGAAAAAGGGAGTTACCCTTAAAGGGAGTTAGGCCAAGTGAAGGGAGGAGGGGGCCAAGGGGAGGTATTCCATGCTGGGCTCTAGTCTATTACATCACAAAGACTGGAGCCTTTGCAAATTCCAGGGCAGCCCAGCTGGTAAGGAGAGAGGGTATAAACAAATATACTGCTCTTGGGTTTCATTCATCCTCACTCGGCCTCTGGAATTATCAGCCTTTTATTTTTTTCTACAAAAAAATTTTTTTAATGTTTATTTACTTTTGAGACAGAGAGAGCATGTGCATGCAAGTTGGGGAGGGGGAGAGAACAGAACGGGAGACAAAGGATTCAAGGTAGGCTCCATGCTGACAGCAAAGAGCCTCATATGAGGCTCAAACTCCTGAACCGTGATATCACCACCTGAGCCGAAGTCCGATGCTCAACGGCCTGAAGTCAGTTACGCCTCTGACTTCCGCTCAGGTCATGATCTCACAATCTGAGCTCAAGCCCCATGTGGGGCTATGTACGGACAACTCAGAGCCCGGAGCCTGCTTTGGATCCTGTGTCTTCCTCCCTCTCTGCCCCTCCCCCGCTCACACTGTCTTTCTCTTTCAAAAATAAATAAAACTTAAAAAAACTTTTTTTAAATAAAGAAAAAGACACCATATCTCGAAAGACTTGGCCCAAAAAGGGGTGAGTAGGGAAACAATAAAAGAGGCAGGAATACCGTATATGATCGACCCCCAGAGTGTGTGTAGACAGAGCACAGGAGAGCACCTAGACCAAAACCCTCAAGAACATTTTTAGGGTGGACGGAGTTAGTGAAACCTGCTGAGGAAACAGGAAGGTTACCTATAGAGGTGGGCCTGCATGGGTTCCTGGGGAAATATGACTCATCCCATAGCCAGTGCTGGGAAAAGCAAAACAGACCACCAAGTGATAGAACAGATGGTGGATGGTGAGGTTTTAAGAAGAAATAGGGAACATCTGAGTCACTGGAGAGACCAGAGAAATAAAGACCAATAAGTAACAAGGCTGGATTGAAATTACTGATTTTTTTGTCAGGAGAGCCATTGAGGAATTGCAAATTGGGGAGCTCTATGGTTGTGTGTGTATAAAGAACAGTAGCTGGCCAAGACGAAGCTAGGTGGATGGGTGGGGGTGGGATAGGAGGCAGGGAGATGATTCAGTCTCTCCACATAGGTCCTTCATTCTTTGTCTATCATTTTCTCTATTCCTCTACCTCTAGGAAGGCCTAGGCCAGAGACTTACTTTTCTTCCTAGGCTGTGGGGGTTGATTCCTCCTTTTTACAGTGGTGAGAAATCAAAGTGACAAGCCTAGCCTCATTCACACTAAGAGAAAAGAAGCCTTGCTAGATTTTAACCAAAAGGAGACTAGGAATGTTGGAAGTACTATAACCAAGAAACTCTCCACTGGCTTTCCTGGCATCTGCAGGATTGATTCATTGAATCAATTGATTCATTGAACATTTACTATATGCCAGTGTAGTGGGGAGGAAATTTCCCTCTACCTTTGTAATTCCTTGGTTGAGACTACCTGGTCATAAAAAGATTAATGGGGGGAAAAAAACTAAGTTAATTACATCCATACTTACAGGAGCCCCACAAAGATATGAGACAGAAAAAAGTGACCACATTTGTAAAGAATTGACAAGACAAAAGGGTTTAGGCTAGGGGTAGTAAAATGGTGAAGAAACAACAAGGTTTGTTTATACAGCATCTTGGCCCTAAATTCCCCGAGGAAGTCTTCTACTCTCCTAGTACAGGGAGGGCACCTTTCACATGGGAGATTTATCTCCTGCTTTCAGGGGGCCAAAGGAGGTTCAGAGTGTCCTCCTTGCACCAGCTGATTCTCAAATGACTTTAATACACCAAGATGGCATATTTGGGGTAACATATTCTGAATCTCTTCACCATCCATGGTACTAAGATGAGAGCCATGAACAAGACAGGGTCTTTGCTCTCCTATAGTTACATTCTAGGCAGGGTGTGTGTGTGTTTTGGGAGTAGAGGGTGAAACAAGACTATAATCAAATAACCACGAAAACTTCAGATTTTGAGAGGAGCTGCAAGGAAAAGAAATAGGGATAATAAAATAAATAGGGTCCTATCATAGTACTGAATAGGGCTGGGGCACCTGTGTGGCTCAGTTGGTTAAGCATCCAACTCCTGATTTCGGCTCAGGTCATGATCTCACAGTTTGTGAGTTTAAGACCTGAGACTGGGCTCTGTGCTATCAGAGCTTGGGATTTTCTCCCCCTCTACCTGTCCATACCTGCCCCCTCCTCACACATGCTCACTCTCGCTCTCCCTCAAAATAAACTTTAAAAAAAGAAAAGGGCTTAGGGGAGGCCTCCCTGAATGTAAAAGAAGTCCTGGGAAGGTGACATTTGAAGATACTTGGAGGAATCAGAGTACAAAGATCATTTCACAGTCAGAATAGCATGTGCAAAAGCCTTGAGGTGGTTATGAGTCTGAGGTTCTTGTGGGAGAATCACACAGAGCAAGGCAGTTGGTCACTAGTATAGGATAAGGTGGAGGAGGCAGAGGCTAGAGCATGTAAGATCTGGAGCAGTAGAAAGCTAATGAAGGACTTTTTATACAGAAAAATGACATAATCCAAGTCACTTTTCTAAAACAAAAAACAAAACAAAAAACAGCTGTGGCTCCTGTGTAGATATAATTTAGGAAGTCACAGGAGTATCCAGAAAGATAATGGTGGTTTAGACTAGAATGATGGCAGTGGAGATGGAGAATGGTGGATAGATGGGGGATAGATTTGTGGAAGTAGAATCTACAGTGTTTGGTGAGATTCAATGTGAGAAATAAGGGGTAGAGAGGAATCAAGAATAATGCTTGGATTCTATTCTAGCTAGAGCAACTAGGTAGATGATAATGGCATTTACTGAGGTGGAAAAATCTGGAGATGAATGGATTTTGAGGAGGGAACCAAGGGATCCATTCTCATGTTTTTTATATTCAAAATGACATCAAACAGCTAATTTCATATAGGAGTGTGGAGATCAGATGAAAAGTCTTTGCTGGAGATATGGTATCAGGAGTTATAGGACATAATGACTCCATTGCTCATGGGTTGAGATAATTTGTTCCTCAAAACAACCTAATCAAGTCACAGCTTTGCTAAATTTAAGAGCATGTCATCCCTCATGACATCTTTCGGTTAATCCTCACATTCCAAAGGCAATCACTGTTCTGATTTCTACTGCCCATTTCATTTTGGCTGTTCTAGTATTCTACTTTCATTATAATTCAATTCAAAATATTTTTCCCTTCTGATTTGACTCATGGATAATACTTAGATGTGTGCTGTTTAATTTCTGAATATTTGAGGCTTCCTGGATAACATTAATGTCTAATGTAATTCTCTTGTGGTCAGCAAACATACTACGTATAATTGCGATTTCTTTAAAAATTTAGGTGGGTATAAAGATGACTTCAGGGGCGCCTGGGTGGCGCAGTCAGTTAAGTGTCTGACTTCAGCCAGGTCGCGATCTCGCAGTCCGTGAGTTCGAGCCCCGCGTCAGGCTCTGGGCTGATGGCTCAGAGCCTGGAGCCTGTTTCCGATTCTGTGTCTCCCTCTCTCTCTGCCCCTCCCCCGTTCATGCTCTGTCTCTGTCCCAAAAATAAATAAACGTTGAAAAAAAAAATTAAAAAAAAAATTTAGATACTATTTCATGATCTAGAATAAGATCTATCTTGATGAATGTTCCATTTGCACTTGAAAAGAATATGTATTCTGCTACTCTACAGTTGCTGGATGAAATATTTTATGTCAATTAAATAATTAAGTTGCTTAATGGTGTTTTTCAAATTCTTCATATCCTGGGTGTGTGTGTGTGTGTGTGTGTGTGTGTGTGTGTTGGGCCTAATTCTGTCAATTTTTTGAAATTTATTTTGAGAAAGAATGTGAATGGGAGAGGTGCAGAGAGAAAAGAGGGAGAGAAAGAATCCCAAGCAGGCTCCCTGCTGTTAGCGCAGAGCCTGATGCAGAGCTTGATCTTATGAACGGTGAGATTGTGACCTGAGCTGAAATCAAAAGTTGGGTGCGTAACCTATTGAGCCACCCAGGCACCCCAATTCTGTCCATTTTTGAGGTACGGAAGTTAAAATATCCTATAGGATTATGAATTTCTTTAGTTTTCTCTAAGTTTTGTCAATTTTTTTTTTTTTTGAAGTTTGTTATTAGGTTTGTATACATTTAGTGTTGATAGGTCTTCCTGGTGAAATAATCCCTTTATCATTATAAAATATTCTTATTTCTGGTAAAACATTTTGTTGTGAAGTCTCATTTGCCTCATAATAGCCATTCTTCAAGTATGTCTTCTTTTTTTAGTGTTTATTTTAAAACTTCAGGCCTACTCTTTCCTTTTTTCTTTTCTTAAGTTTATTTATTTTAGGGAGAGCGTGCACACGCACAAGCACCCCAGGGAGGGACACACAGAGGGGGAGAGAATCCCAAGCAGGCTCCAAATGGGGGCTCGATCAGCACAGAGCCCAAATGGGGGCTCGATCACACAAACCATGAGATCATGACCTGGGCCAAAATCAAGAGTTGGACACTTAACTGACTGAGCCATCCAGGCCCCACAAGTGAGTCTCTTTTAGATAGCACACAGTTAGATATTCTTTTTAAAATTCAGTCTGGCAATCCCAGCCTCTTAATTGGTGTGTTAGGTTCATTCACATTTGATGTAATTATTGATATGTTTAATTCAGTTCTATTTTGCTGTTTGTTTTCTATCTGTCTGAACTATTTTTTATTTTTCTATTTCTCCTTTCCATTCTTCTGTTTGGTAAATCAATATGTTTTTTTAGTACTCAATGTCTTAGTTCCTCTATTAGCTTTTTAGATCTGACACCTCAAGCCAGTAAAGACTGTAGATCTCTGTTTGAATTCTAGTAGCCCTGTGCTGCACAGACATGGAAATATCTGAATAAATGTAGATTTCCTCTACTGTTTGTAGTGCCCTTCTTTTAGGTCTTGAAGGTCCCCCTTCAGTTTCTGCCTGCTTTGAGGCCCTCTCTAGAGTCTTCAAATATTGTTTGGTTATGCTTTGTCCAGAGTTTATACTTGTGATCTCTGGGAAAGTTATTTTCATACTAGCTATTCTGCCATTATCAACACCAGAACTCGCAGGTCTCTCCCTTTGTTTTTTTAAACTACTCTACTTTCGAGTCAGGCTCTGGGCTGATGGCTCGGAGCCTGGAGCCTGTTTCAGATTCTGTGTCTCCCTCTCTCTCTGCCCCTCCCCCGTTCATGCTCTGTCTCTCTCTGTCCCAAAAATAAATAAATGTTGAAAAAAAAAGAATAAACTACTCTACTTTTTATTTTTTTAAGTTTATTTTGAGAGACAGAGAAAGTGAGTGGGGGAGGGAGAGAGAGAGGAAGAAAGAGGGAGAGGGGGAATCCCAAGCAGACTCTGTGCTGTCAGCATGGAGCCTGCAGCAGGGTTCAAATCAAGAGTTGAAGGGAGGGACGCCTGGGTTGCTCAGTTGGTTAAGCATCCAACTTTGGCTTAGGTCATAATCTCACAGTTCATGAGTTCGAGCCCCACATCAGGCTCTCTGCTATCAGCTCAGAGCCCACGTTGTATCCTCTCTTTCTCTGCCCATCCCCCTCGAGTGTGTTCTCTCTCAAAAAATAAACAAACATAAAAAAAAAAAAAAGAGTTGGACACTTAACCCACTGAGCCACCCAGGTGCCCTCAATTCTGTTAATCCTTTAAAAATCCTTATTATATAAAGGAGATAGCCTTTGGTTTTATCCAAAATAGAACATGTCTCAGGCTTTAGAGGACAATAACATCTAATTAGAATTTAATAATCATGTTTTGTATGTTATCTATCATTTTACTGATGGATAATTATACTGTTTTTGCAATTGTAGCTATGATTTCAAGTTTTATACAAGCGAAAATGTGAGTCGATGTACAGAAAACTAAAAAAAACTAACAGTATCAGGGTTACACAGTTATGGCAAAACGTGAAGACAACAGTGCTGGAATGACTGAAGTAAGGAAAATACTGTTCACTAACATACTTCCTCTGACCATGAGACAGTGGTGAATGACAGTTACAGTTAGGAAGAAAAGTCAGGACCGGAAACAGAGATTAGAGAATTCAAAGGCTTAAGGCCCTCAGTCCAGTGCCATTGTTAAAATCAGGTTTTATAGCTTTACTGTAAAAGGTTGTTGAGAATACAGCCATTCAAGAGGCTCTATCTTTGGTTCCCTGAGATGTTTTTATCCTTATAGGTTGTTAAATTTTGTAAGAATCAGTATAACATGTTCAATTCCACTTCTGACTTATGTGTTTTTTATTTGATTTTTGCTTTCTATTTCCAACCATTGTCGAGGTAGCTTTAAAATATCTTTATAAGTTCATTTGTTTGAATGTCTCTGATGAAACTTCAATTTCAGAAATATCTATTGTTGCCTTTCTTTTTTTTCTACATTGATCTTGATCCTGAGGAGAGTTATAAAATTTTCTTTTAAGTCATATGATTCTAGTCCTGGATCAGGTCAATATCACCTGAAAAGTAACACTTTTGTTATCCAAAGAATATAAAGAAAATAAACCCCTAGGGAGATGGCATTGACTAGAGATTAGAAGAGGCTGTCAGGATGATAATCCAATTTAATCAGCTATCCTCTTTCTAAACTCTGCTACCAGTACTTTCTACTTTGGCTTTTCAGGGGTTAGTATGACAACTTGGTGCTAATATTTATTTATATAATGAAGGCACAGTTTTGTTTTCTTAAGAAAGTAGGTTTTCATCAGTCCACTATGTAGTAGCTGGTTCTTTCATCTATTTTGGATGATGGGACTAAAGAAAAAATTTCCAACAATTCTGTTAAGGGCCTAGCATCATGAACATGTGTCCTACCATTTTTTCTTGCTGGTAGTATGCTAAAGTTGAATTACTCTAAGACACAGATTTTAGAATACTTAAATACTTTTGATGAGAAGCCAGTGGTCATTTGTATTGTATTCTCATGTATGTATTTGTAAAAACTGTTTTTAAGATTTTTCTCTTTATCATTGGTCTTCAGAAAATTTACTAAAGATATCACAGATGTGGCTTTCTTTGTATTCATCCTATTGGGATTCGTTGAGCTTCTTGAATCTGTAAATTTGGGAAAGTCTCAGCTATTATTATTCCTTCAAATGTTTTTCTGTATCATTCTCTCTCTGCTTTCCTTCTAGGACTCCAATTAACTCATATATTAGGATTTTTTACATTGCCTGTACATCACTAAGTCCCTGTTCCAATCTTTTCCTTTATTCTCTCTATTTTTTTTCTGTTCTTCAAACTGAATAATTCCTAATCATCTATCTTCATGTGCACTTATTCTTACATCATCTCTAATCTTCTGTTAAGTCCATCCATTAGACACTTTATTCAGGTTATTTTCCAGCTCTAGAATTTCCATCTGGGTTTCTTTTTTAAATATTTTCGATTTCTCTGTTGATATCTCTTATTTATTGATTACAAGATATCTTCCTTTATGTCTCCGAGCATAGTTAGAATAGCTGTTTTACAATCTTTGCTAACTTCAAAATCTGGGAAATCTTGAAGTCAGTCTGCACTGAATACTTGAGTTATGTTTTCTTTCTTTTTTTCCCTATATCTAGTTAATTTTGGATTTTACTCAAGACATTATTAATAATCACTGTAGAAACTCTGGATTCTATTCTATTCTTTCAAAGAGTCCTGATTGTTTAACAGAAAGTTAACTAGGCCTGCTTCAAACTTCAAATTCAAACTCCTCTGCAGCAGGCAGCAACAGAAATCTGTTTAGTTCTTTTAGCCATGGACATACTTCTTGGATCTGTCTCACACATGTATGTATGGTTTGGGAATCAGGAAAGATTTGGGCAGAATTTATGTGCAGATTTTGAGATTATCCCTTTATGATTCCCTTCTTTCTGAGATTCTCACTCAGTTTCCAGCTGCTGTGGCCACTTTAAACTCTGGTTCTTCAAGCCAGTAACATTGCAGTTTTCTATTGGCTTTTTAGCCTACTTGTCTGGTGCCAACTACGGACTACCTTCGGGTGAAAAGTCATAAAAATGGGAAATTCACACTAAGGTAGTCCCTTCTTCCAACTCTTTAGTTCCTGACTGCTTTTGGTCACTCTCTCTTGTGTCTTCAGGCAACTCATTTTTATATTTTATCCAAGAGTGTTGGTGTTATAGGAGTTTCTACACCATTATTGGAGTAAAACTTAATACTTTTCTTAAGATATCTGTCTCTCAAAAAAAATTAATTGCACTGCCTTAGGGACAGTACCTTTAGACTTTTACTTTATAGATAGATAATTGTTCAGTATACTTTATGCTTATCAGCTTTAAGTTTCTTTATTTTGAGAGAGAGCAAGAGAATGAGTGACCGGTGGGGAGAGGCAGAGAGTCAGGACAGAGAGAATCCCAAGCACTCTGTGCACAGAGCCTGCCACAGGGCTTGATCTCACAACTGTGAGATCATGACCTGAGCCGAAATCAAGAGTTGAACACTTAACCAACTGATCCACCCAGGTGCCCCTAACAGCTTTATTTTTAAATCAAATTTCTGACTTTTGAGATAACTGTAGATTCAAACACAGTTATAAAAAATAAGAGACCCCATGTACCCATTATCCAGCATCCCCCACAATGGTAACTTCTTAAAAACTATAGTACAATATAACAACCAGGATAAAATCAAGATTCAGAACATTTCTATCACCACAAAGATTCCTCATGTTGCCTTTTTATAGCCATGCTTACTTCTCTTTTGCCCTCATCCTCTCCTTAATCCCTGGCAAACACTAATCTGTTCTCCATTTCTATGGTTTTGTCACTTCAAGAATGTATATAAATCAGAGACCTGGCTGGCTCATTTGGCAGAGCATGCAACTCTTGATCTTGGGGTCATGAGTTTGAGCCCCACGTTGGGGGTAGATATTGTTTTAAAAAAATGTATAAAAACGGAATCATTCAGCAGGTAATCTTTTGGGATTTTTTTCCCAGTTTTTCACTAACTATTATGAATAAAGTTGCTATGGAAATTTATGTAGGTTTTCATGTGAACATAAATTTTCGTTTCTTTGGAATAAATGCCCAGGAGTGCAAATGCTGGAACATATGATACTTGCATATTTTGTTTAAGAGACTGCCAAATTGTTTTCCAGACTGGCTGGGTCCCTTTAGATCCCCTCTAGCAACATATGAGTGATCCAGTTTCTCTCCCTCTTCACCATCATTTGGTGGGATCACTGTTTTTTATTTTAACCATTCTGGTAGGTGTATAGTGATAATGTGGTTTTAATTTGCATTTCCCTAATAACTAATGATATCAAACATCATTTCATGTGCTTAATTATCATATATATACTGGTTTTCTGTGGAATGTCTCTTTGTGTGTTTTGTGTACATTAAGTTGGATTATTTTATTGCTGAGTGTTGAAAGTTCCTTATATATTTCAGATACTAATTCTTTCTCAGTTATGCAGTTTATAAATATTTTCTCCCAAATTATCTTAATTAAGCTTATCTTAATTCTTTATTTTTTAATTTTTTTAATGTTTACTTATTTTTGAGACAGAGAGACAGAGCATGAGCAGGAAAGGGGCAGAGAGAGAGCGAGACACAGAATCTGAAACAGGCTCCAGGCTCTGAGCTGTCAGCACAGAGCCCAACCTGGGGCTTGAACTCACGAACCATGAGATCATGACCTGAGCCAAAGTCGAATGCCATGCAAATGCCCCTTATCTTAACTCTTTAAATGTTTGCTAGAATCTCTTTGGGGCCTGGATATGTCTTTTCTGAGAATTTTAAAATTACACATTCCATTTCATTAACAGTTATAGGATATTCAAATGATCTATTCCACATTGGGTGAACAACAGTTTATTCGGCCTTAAAAATAATGAAATTTTGATTCAAGTTTCATTCACGTAGTATGTAAGTATTCTGTTAAGTGTTATATAAGCCAGACACAAAGGACAAATACTGTAGGATTCCACATGTATGAAGTAGCTAGAATAGGCAAATTCATAGAGACAGAAAGTAGAACAGAGGTGGCTGGGGTAAGGAACTATTATTTAATGGTTGGAGCAAGGAGGAGAACCATATTTCCACCCCACTCTCTCCTAGATTTCCAGAGGAGAAGAAATTACTGTTGTAAATATGAGTTATAAATAGTTCACAAAGTCATAATTCACAGCTCCCTTTTGCTATAACAGTGTTTAAAAATAATTTTTAAATAAAAATAAATTTTACTAACAATGGCACATAATCTTTTTTTTTTTTTTCAACGTTTATTTATTTTTGGGACAGAGAGAGACAGAGCATGAACGGGGGAGGGGCAGAGAGAGAGGGAGACACAGAATCGGAAACAGGCTCCAGGCTCTGAGCCATCAGCCCAGAGCCCGACGCGGGGCTCAAACTCCCGGACCGCGAGATCATGACCTGGCTGAAGTCGGACGCTTAACCGACTGCGCCACCCAGGCGCCCCTGGCACATAATCTTTATACCCACAAACCTATACTCATTTCATGGGCCATCAAAAAGAAATTAAAAAGAAAACATCCAGAATTGTCAACCTGGCCTAGGTATACAGAAACCCAGCAATGGGAGAAATGGTATCCCCATTCCTTGGTGAGTGTTACTTAGTGTAAAAGGAAATGACTCTAACAGAACATGCAGGCTAAGTCAGGTATCTCCTGGA
Source organism: Prionailurus bengalensis (assembly GCF_016509475.1). Classification (NCBI taxonomy): domain Eukaryota; kingdom Metazoa; phylum Chordata; class Mammalia; order Carnivora; family Felidae; genus Prionailurus; species Prionailurus bengalensis. The sequence continues at coordinate 162,577,648 of NC_057345.1, forward strand.
ACACTTACGGAGTTTTGGTACAAACAAATATTTTGGAATGGCACACAAATTCCACTCTAATGGTCTATAGATGGTTCTGGTAAAACTCATCTCTCCTGGGTTGTAACTCAGAATGGCCTACTCCCTTCGGAATTTAATGAAAGAACTGTAAAAACTGGAAGAAGGCTTTTGTTGTTTCAAAAAGATCAACATCTGCAACCACATGCATCACCAAATATCTGCATTAGTGATTGAAGAGATGATGGGGCAATGTGAGTTGCAACAGCAAGGTACTTTGCTGATTAGGACCACCAGGCAATGGAGTAGAAAAGAGCACTGAGGGTGCAACAGGGGTGATTTAATGGCAACCAAGAATATCATAGGAGCCTTATGGGCTAGGATTTAATGAAAAGCTTAAGTTTGGATTGTATCCTGAAGGCAATGGGGTTTTGAGCAAAGGAACAATATAACAAAAATGCATTTCAGAAAAATCACTCTGGCAGTAGGATGAAGAATTTACAAGAAGGGGGGCAAAGAAGTTGGATGTTGAAAAAAACAGGAACCTATTCTAGCCATCTAGACAAGAAATAATGAGGGGCTAAGTTAATATTGTTCAGGTAGAATTGGAGGGGTAAGCATAAAACTGGATATAAAAGATATTTAGGAGAGCATAGAAAGCAAGAATATAAGCAGTGAAGACTATAAAATGACAGAATTGATAAAGAGATTTAGAGTGCTATCATTAAAGAAAGAGACTATCATAGTGTCAAAAATAAGACAATGAACTACATTCATAAGTATATAAGTTTGTACATACATTTGAAAAACTGGAAACTAAAAACTAAAACTAAAAACCATGATTCCAAGAACAGATATCATAAATAAAAGTACACTGGTCTCCAGTTGGAATTATATAATTATTATAGGGATAACAAAGTTTAAGGAAGACTTCACATATGGAGCACCTGGGTGGCTCAGTTAGTTAAGCATCAAACTCTTGATTTTGGTTCAGGTCATGATCTTACGGTCATGAGACTGAGCCCTGCATCAGGCTCTGTGCTGACAACACAGAGCCTGCTTAGGATTCTCTCTCCCTTTCTCTCTGTTCCTCCTCTACTTGCACACATGCTCTCTTCTCTCTCTCAAAATGAATAAGATTTGTAAAAAGACCTCACATACAAAACAACCATAAAACAACAAAATGACACAAAGTGTATGCCCATCAGTAATTACGTTTCTTACCAATAATTATTTTGAATGCAAATGGACTAAATGCTCCAATCAAAAGAAATAGGGTGACAGAATGGATAAAAGTAACTCTCATCTATATGCTTTCTACAAGAGACTCACTTCAGACCAAAGACACATGCAAACAAAGTGAAGGGATGGAGAAGCATTTATCGTGCAAATGGATGTGAGAAGAAATTCTGGGTAACAATACTTACATCAGACAAAATAGATTTTAAAACAAAGACTATGACAAGACAAAGAAGGACACAATATAATCATAAAGGGAAAAATACAAGAAGATATAACAATTGGAAATATTTATACGTCCAACACAGAACCACCCAAATACACAATGCAGTTAATAGTAAACATAAAGGAAGTATTCGATAGTAATACAATAAGTAGATGACTCTAACATCAATGAACATATCATCATCCAAATATAAAATCAACAAGGAAACAGTGGCTTCGAATGACACACTGAACCAGATACAGCAAACAGATATATTCAAAAGGTTCCACCCTAAAACAGCAAAACACACATTCTTTTCTGAAAGTGTACATGGAATATTCTCCAGAAGAGATCACATATTAAGCCAGAAAACAAGTCTCAACAAATTAAAAAAGATAAAAGCCATACAATGAACTTTTTAAAATGTTATTTATTTTTGAGAGAGCAAGTGAGTGGGGGACAAAGGATCCAAAATGGGCTCTGTGTTGACAGCAGAGTGCCCAATGCAGGGCTCGAACTCACAAATCCATGAGATCATGTGAGATGAAATCAAGAGTTGGAGGCTTAACAGACTTAGCCACCCAGGTACCCCACAATGCATCTTTTCTGACCACAACTCTATGAAACTAGAAATAACCACAAGGAAAACTCTGGAAAGAGCTCAAACAACTGGAGGTTAAATAACATGCTACTGAACAATGAATCGGTAAACCAAGAAACCAAAGAGAAAATCGAAAAATATATCGACACATGGGAGTGCCTTGCTGGCTCAGTTGGTAAAGCATGTGGCTCTTGATATCAGAGTCATGAGTTCAAACCCCATGTTGGGTATAGAGGTTGCTTAAAAATATATAGAGAGAGAAAAATGAAAATGAAAGCACAGCAGTCCAAAATTTTTGGGATGTAGCAAAAGCAATCCTAAGAGGGAAGTTTATAGCAATACAGGCCTACCTCAAGAAGCAAGAAAAAATATTAACCTAGCCTTACACCTAAAGCAGTTAGAAAAGAATAAACAAAACCCAAACCAGTAGAAGAAAGGAAATAAGATTAGAGCAGAAATAAACAACACAGAAATTAAAAAAATAATACAACAGATCAATGAAACCAGGAACTGGTTCCCTGAAAAGATCACGAAAGTTGATAAGCTTCTAGCTAGACTCATGAGAGAGAGAGAGAGAGAGAGAGAAGAGATTCAAACAAAATCAGAAATTAAAGAGGAGAAATAACTAATGTTACAGACATACAAATGATTGCAAGAGAATATTATGAAAAATTATATTCCAACAAACTGGAAACCTACAAGAAATGAATAAGTTCCTAGAAACATATATCCTCCCAAAACTGAAGAAACAGAAAATTTGAACAGACTGATTACCAGCAATGAATCTGAATCAGTAATCAAAAACCTCCTAACAAACAGAAGTCCAGAAACTGATGGCTTCACAGATGAATTCTACCAAACATTTAAAGAAAAGTTAATACCTATTCTTTTCAAACTACTGCAAAAAAATAGAAGAGGAAGGAAGGCTTCCAAATTCATTCTATATGAGGCCAACATTACCCTGGTACCAAAACCAGATAAAGACACTACAAAAAAAGAATTTTAGGTCAATATCTCTGATGAACATAGATGCAAAAATCCTAAACAAAATATTAGCAAAGCAAAGCAAATCAAACAAGACATTAAAAAAATAATTCGCCATGATCCAGTGGGATTTATTTTCAGGTTGCAAGGGTGGGTCAATATTTGAATTCAATCACCATGATACATCATATCAATAAGACAAAGGATAAAAACCATATGGTTATGTCAATAGATGCAGAAAAAGCATTTGACAAAGTACAACATCCATCCATGACAAAAACTCACAACAAAGTAGGCTCAGAGACAACATACCTTATCATAATAAAAGCCATATATGAAAAATCCACAGCTAACATCACAGACAGTGGGGAGAAACTGAGAGCTTTTCCCCTAAAGTCAGGAACAAGACAAGGACATCCACTCTCAACAATTTATTCAACAAAGTACTAGAAGTCTTAGCCACAGCAATCAGACAAGAAAAAGGAATAAAAGGCATCCAAATCAGTAAGGAAGAAATTAAACTTTCACTATGTGCAGATGACAGGATACTATATACAGAAAACCTGAAAGACTCCACCAAAAAGCTACTAGAACTGATGAATGGATTCAGTAAGGTCACAGGATACATAATCAATGTACAGAAATCTATTATACTTCTATACCCTAATAATGAAGAAGCAGAAAGAGAAATTAAGAAAGCAGTCCCATTTACCATTGCACCAAAAATAATAAAACACCTAGGAATAAACTCAACCAAGGAGGTGAATGGCCTGTCCTCAAAACTATAAAACACTGACGAAAGAAACTGAAGATGGCACAAATGGAATGACATTCCATGCTCATGGATGGCAAGGTCAAAGGTTGTTGGAATGTCCATACCACCCAAAGCAGTCTACAGATTTAATGCAATCCCTATCAAAATACCAACAGCATTTTTCACAGAACTAGAACAAACAATCCTAAAATTTGTACAGAACCACAAAAGCACAAATAGCCAAACCAAAAAAGAAAAACAAAGCTGGAGGTATCACAGTTCCAGATTTCGAGATATACTGCAAAGCTGTAGTAATCAAAACACTATGGTACTGGCACCAAAAAAGACACATAGATCAATGGACTAGAAAGCCTAGAAATAAACCTAAGATTGTATGGTCAATTAATCTTCGACAAAGGAGGCAGGAATATGCAATGGGAAAAAGACAGTGTCTTCAACAAATGGTGCTGGGAAAACTGGACAGCTCCATGCAAAAGAATGAACCTGGACCACTTTCTTACACCATATACAAAAATAAACCCAAAATGAATTAGAGACCTAAATGTGAGACCTGAAACCATAAGAATCCTACAGGAGAAGACAGGCAGTAACTTCTCGGATGTCAGCCATAGCAACATCTTTCTAGATAGGTCTCCTGAGGCAGGGGAAACAAAAGTAAAAATAAACTATTGGGACTACATTAAAATAAAAAGCTTCAGCACAATGAAGGAAACCACAAAGCTAAAAGAAAACCTACTGAGTGGGAGAAGATATTTGCAGATGACATATCTGATAAAGGGCTGGCATCCAAAATATATAAAGAACTCATACGACTCAACAGCCAAAACCCAATAATCCAGCTAAAAAATGGGCAAAAGATACGAGCAGATATTTCTCTAAAGACATATAGATGGCCAAGATGTACATGAAAAGATGCTCACCATCACTCATCATTAGGGAAATGCAAATCAAAACCACAGTGAGATATCACCTCACACCTGTCAGAATGGCTAACATCAAAAACACAAGAAACAACAAGTGCTGATGAGGATGTGGAGAAAGAGGAACGCTTGTGCACTGCTGGTGGGAATGCAAACTGGTACAACCACTGTGGAAGACAGTACAGAGGTCCCCCCACTCCCTTAATTAAAAATAGAAACATCATATGAGCCAGTAATCACACTACTGGATATTTACCCAAAGAATTCAAAAACAGTAATTCAAAGGGATATTTGCATTGTTGTGTTTATAGCATTATATAAAATAGCTAAATTATGCAAGTAGACTAAGTGTCCTTCAATAGGTGAGTGGATAAAGATGTGGTTAAAAAAAAAAAAGATGTGGTGTATATATTATTCAGCCATAAGAAAGAATGAAATCTTGGTGCACCTGGATGGCTCGGTCAGTTAAGCATCCGACTTCGGCTCAGGTCATGATCTCATGGTTAGTGGGTTCAAGCCCCACATCGGGCTCTGTACTGACAGCTCAGAGCCTGGAGCCTACTTCAGATACTGTCTCTGTCTCTGTCTCTCTCTCTCTGCCCCTCCCCCGCTCGTGCTCTCTGTCTCTCAAAAAGAATAAACATTTAAAAAAATTTAAAGAAGAATGAAATCTTGCCATCTGTACCAACACAGATATAACTGAAGAGTATAAAGTTACGTGAAATAGGGAGAGAAAGAGAAATACCATATGACTTCACTCATATGTGGAATTTAGAGAAATAAATCAATGAGAAAAAAAGAGAGACAAGCCAAAAAACAGAATCTTAGCTACAGAAAATAAAGAGATGGTTACCAGAGGCATGGAGATGGTGGGATGGGTGAAATAGGTGAAGGGGTTACAAGTACACTTATCATGATGAGCACTAATAATATATAGAACTGTTGAATCACCGTATTGTACACTTGAAACTAATGTAATGCTTTATGTTAAAGATACTGGAATTAAAATTAAAAAAATAATTAGTCTGTGAGTGATTTGAAAGTACAGGGTGGACTGTGGCCTGTTGGTTTGATAGGATTTCAAATCCACTTATTTGTGGCAAAGACAAAAAAGTCATTTTTCGCAGTAAAGTTGTTTTGATATAAGAATGCAAAAAAGGGGCACCTAGTTGGCTCAGTTGGTAGAGCATGCAACTCTTGATCTTGCAGTTGTTAAGTCTGAGCCCCATGTTGGGTGTAGAGATTACTTAAAAAATCTTCACAGTACCTGGCTCAGTCGGCACAGAAAGTAACTCTTGATCTCTGGGTTGTGAGTTCGAGCTCCACATTAGATATAGAGATTCCTTAAAAATAAAATCTTACAACAACAACAAAAAAGGCAATGCAAAAAAAAAAAAAAAAAAAAGATGAAGACCTCACATTAGTGTACTTCGTCCAGACAGCCACCATGTGCCTTGTGCTATATTAACATATGCATATACACACATATATGTACACACTTACTAACATAAGGCAGGAAAACAGGATCTGGCCTTCCTGCAGCAAGGTTCATATGAAACTGAGCTCATCCCTATAATTACTTTAATTCTTAGAAGCTTATTTTAAATGTCTGCATTTAATAGATACTTACATAAAATATATTTAAATACTTTCATATACTTTAACATGTTTAATATTATATGAGTATTTAAATACTATGTCAGCAATGTTGATGATGGTTAAAGCTACCACTTACTCATTCATAGGTTGTAAAAACAGCAAGAAGGGATTGTAGCAGAACTGGAAATGGGATGGAAAGTGCAAGAAGGCTGTGAATGCGACTGAGAAGTACCTTTAATATTGCCCCATGAGATCTTCTGTAGATACAGTAGCTGGATATGATTTTAGGAACTTTTTTTTTTAAAGGAAAAATAGGAATGTGAGCTTGTGATTAGTAAAGTGAGATATGAATCATGTTACTTGAAGGCATCTTTGGAACCACAAAATGGGAAAAGTCATGGGTTTACCAGTCTCACTACTAACAGTTTGAACTTGTAATGGAAACCCTTGTAGCCTGTGATAAGTATGATAATGTAATACCTATAGCAAACATTATTAACGATATACAAAGAGACCCACTAAAAAATATCTTAAATAAATCAAGATGGAATTTTTTTTAAATGTTCAAGTAACCCACAGGAAAGCAGAAAAAATAAAAGAGAAACAAATAAACAGGAGAAAAAACAGCAAATAAAATATTAAATGGCAACCTTACAACCTAATAATAGCTAAAATGTATTGAACACTGACTGTATGCCAGATATATAGTTATTTAATCCTCATGCCAACCCTGTGAGGTAGACTTGGATTATTATCTCCATTTTGTAGATCAGATAATAACACTGAGATAGATCAAGATTACCTTACCCAAGATCATAAAGCATGTGGTGGGTGGCAGAGCCCACACTCTTCGCTATCATACTGTGCCAGGCAGCATCTGAATACCCAGACCTAACTGCTTACGCATCACATTTGATACCACGTGATAATGTAACCCTGCTCCCAGATAGCACAGGTTGGACGCTTGCCATAGAGGCCACTGATCATGTTACCTCAAGCGGCCCCATATACACATACACAAGATGAACTTAAGCCAATCATTTTCTTTCTCTTGGTTTAATTTCGTCAGTACCAAGAGATAATGTGGGCTAATGGTAATACTGAAGGCAAAATGATGCTGAGTCCAAGGTAGACCAAAGCTTGCTCTAAGTCGGTGTCATGAGTGAGAAGAGACCAAATGGGCAGTAAAGAAAGCTGGGTTGCTTAGGAGAGTATTAAGGAGAAGTATTTAAAACTTGGAAAAATTAGAAACTGTAGAAACTGGGTTGTTCAGACTACTGTTAACAAACAACGTAACATAGGCTGCGTGGCTTAAACAACAAACATTCGTTTCTCAGAGTTCTGGAGGATGGGAAGTTCATGATCAAGGTGCCAGCAGATCCAGTGTCTGGTAAGGGCCCTTTTCCTGGTTTGCAGATAGCTGTCTTCCTTATAACCTCACAGAGTGGAGAGCAGGGAGAAAGGAAGCAAACTTTCTTTCATATTTCTTTCTCTAAGGGCACTAATCCCACTCATGATGGCTCTGTCCTCATGACCTGATTACCTCCAAAGGACTCACCTCTAAATACCATCTCAAGAGAGATTAGACATCCACATACGAATGGGGCAGGGGCAGGCATACAAACATTCAGTCCATAGCACTGGCTCCATCAGTCATGAACACTAGCTGAAAACTGGGAAAGCCTGGTTATCCTAGTTGTCTTTTAGAGTGAGAGTTTTAAAGATCTAATCTAGTTTGTCCCCAGAGTTGTGATGGCAATGCCATCTCCAGCATGAAAGCCTGGTCAAACTGGTCCTGTTTGGACTCATCTTTTTCAGATTAGAGACTGGAAGCCAATGGGGTCATATTAATTTCCTGTGGCTGCCATAAAAAATTACCACGGGGGACAGGGTGCGCCAGGGTGGCTCAGTCAGTTAAGTGTCCGATTATTGATTTCCACTCAGGTCATGATCTCATGGTTCATGGAACTGAGTCCCTTGTCTGGTTCTGTGCTAACAGTGTAGAGCCTGCTTGGAATTCTCCCTCACTCCCTTTCTGCCCCTCCCCTGTTTGCACGTGCTCTCTCTCAAAAGAAATAAACAAACTTGTTTTGTTGTTGTTGTTTTTTTTTTAATCACAACAAGGGTGCCCGGGTGGCTCAGTCGAGTGTCACTCTTGATTTTGGCTCAGGTCATAATCTCATGGTTCATGAGATCCAGCACGGAGCCTGCTTGAGATTCTCTCTTCTTTCTCTGCCACTACCCCCCCCCCCCCGCCTCTTTCTCCCCAAATAAACATAAATATATCACAAACTTGGTGGCTTAAAACAACAGAAATGTATTCTCCCATAGTTCTGGAGACCAGAAGTCTGAAATCAAGGTATGGGCAGGACTGTGCTCCTCCAGAAACTTAAGGAGAGATTCTGTTACTTGCCTCTTCCAGCTTCTGGAGGCTGTCCTCATTCCTTGGCTTGTGGCTGCTCACTCCAATCTCCACCTCCATCTTCAAATGACCTTCTTTATGTCTCTGACTTCTCTTTCTTATAAGGACACTTATCATTGGGTTTAGGAACTACTTTAGGACCTATTTTTGAGACAGAGAGAGACAGAGTACAAGCAGGGGAGGGGCAGAGACAGAAGGAGACACAGAATCTGAAGCAGGCTCCAGACTCCGAGCTGTCAGCACAGAGCCTGAGCCAGGGCTCGAACCCACTAACCGCGAGATCATGACCTGAGCCAAAGTCACTTACTCGACTGAGCCACCCAGGCGCCCCTGCAAAGACCCTTTTTCTAAGTAAGGTAACATTTTACAGTCTGGGTATTAGAACAAGGACATGTATTTTGAGGGACCACCATTCAATCCACTACAGGTGTCCTGGGTGTGGTACCAGCTGTTTTTCTGAAAGCCTAAGAAAAGGTAAAGCAGAATAATAAGCTTTCAGCTTTCTGTCAGTGTTTCTTTTGCATAATGAATTCTGTGGGTTGGAATGCATGAAATTCCAGACTGACTGGTAGAGAAAGTATCAGCCCATAGCAGTTTGTATGCTTTATATTTGAAGACGGAGGAAAGCCGTTTTGAAAAACAATTAGATTGAGATGAGCCATGACAAGGTTACCTTTGAGGACTCCAAAAGAGATAAAAAGCTGAAATTCTGTCTGCTGACCAGCAGAAATGATGGATCATCTGGTATCTATTTTTAACTTTTTAAGGACTGCTGGTAGACTGGTTTTAATTCTATACATCAATGTGAAGATGAGACTCTTCCCTGGTTCCCACACCATGTTGAATTTTGTTCACTCCAGAAATTAGCCAATTTACAGAGAATCCCTAAGTCTCTTTCTAGCTAATAGTTAAACATCCTCTCTCTGTAACAGTTCTGTTTCCACAAAGAGCTGCCTAAAAGGAACAGATCTGAAGAATTCTATGACCTGGAAAATTCACAACTACGATAGTTTAGAAGAAGTTGCCTATGCGATGAACAAAGTTCTCACACCTGAAAAACAGAGATTTTTTTGCACCCCAGTTGTTTCCAGAAGGGGAAATGATCAAATTAAAAACAAGCAAAAAGTTCTTGAGTAAAAACAAAAGTCTTTGCTAGGTGTCTGTGGGTTAGAAGCTGCCCAGCAGGACTTTGCTAGCATATTCCAGAAGGTGGAGCAGGTGCAGTCAGAGCTCCCAGGATAACTGAGGAGCGCATCATAGCCGCTGCCCCACAAACTGTCTCTCACTTTCCCAGACTCCATTCTCCCCTCACAAGCCCACCCAGATAACCCTAACTGCCTCAGCCCCTCTTCCTTTGCATGGTTTGTTTCTGTGATTTTAAGGACAGGGAGCTACTCTTCTATTCTCTTCCTGCAGTTTTCAAAGTCACTTGAGCTCATTCTAGACAATTTGGAAAGAACAAGAAATAGAAAAGAGACAAAAGAAAAATCTCCACTAGCTCCCTCATCTCAGAAGAGATCTCTGCTAACATTCTGCCATATAGTTTTCTGGTCTTTTTTCCTCCCTTCATGGTGTTTTCTAAAGTTACCATTACATCAGAAAGATAAGAGATAACAAGTTTTGGCATGGATGTGGAAAAAAGGAAACACCTCGATATACAAATTGGTGCAGCTATTATGGAAAACAGTATGCTGGTTCCTTTAAAAAAAAAAAGCTACAAATAGAAAATACCATATGACCCACTAATTCCACTTCTGGGTATATACCTAAGGGAAATGAAATCACCATCTTCAAGAGATCTTTGCACCCCTATACAAAAATTTTGCCAGGGGCAAATTTAAAAAGTTATAGAAGAACAACTTTGAGGGGTGTTGTGGCTGGTAAAATGCAGGCAGTTAGGTTATAGTTCAGCTTCCATAATGTTGGAACTGATTCAGTAATTAAAACATGACTTTATCTCATCCAGTGTTTACTGATGCTTTAACACTCTACGCAGTGAAATATTTTTTTTAATGTTAATTTTTGAGAGAGAGACTGAGACAGAGCACAAGCAGCAGAGGGGCAGAGAGAGAGAGGGAGACAGAGTACCTGAAGTACGCTCCAGGCTCCAAGCTGTCAGCACAGAGCCCAACACGGGGCTCGAACCCGTGAGATCATGACCTGAGTCAAAGTCAGATGCTTAACCTACTGAGTCACCCAGGTGCCCCTACACAGTGAAATATTTCAAAATGAACAATGCCTATCCATGAAAAAACAAGTATTTCCTCTTGCTACAGATGACCAGCTTTGCATTCATGTTTCTATGTTCCTTTCTCTAATCAGGGATCAGTTGTCTGCAAAACGATCTGCTTAACAGTGCTGACATGTAATCAAAAGCAACATACCAACAGAGTTTGGAGTGGTAAGATTTGTGGACTAAACTGAACCAGGTTGGTAATGGGCTAGGCCCTCCCCCAGAGTGGCTTCTGGCAACAGAAGGGTAACTTTAGGCCTTTTAGGTTTCTTGCCTTTGTACATCCTGAAAGCAGACACTGGGGAGGTAAACCTATAATTAGGGGGTTATTTAGAATAGAGATTTGTGACAGACTGCAACCTGTCTGTATTCTCAAACACAGTGAAACCCTTTTCCAGCCCTTTGTCTCTTGGGTGTGTGCGGTCTATTGGAAGGTCTCTAGTTTACTGAACAACTTGGGTTCACATTACATTTCCTGAGAGAAGGAAGGGCATATGGGACCGAGAACAGCATGTCTACTGGGACATCAGCTTTGCTTTGAAATCGCATCTAAAAATGATACATCTCAGGGCACCTGGGGAGCTCAGTCAGTTAAATGTCTGACTTTGGTTCATGTCACGATCTCATGGTTCATGAGTTCGAGCCCCGGGGTGGAGCTCTGTGCTGACAGCTCAGAGCCTAGAGCCTGCTTGCATTCTGTGTCTCCCTCTCTCTGCCCCTCCCCTGCTTGCTCACTCTCTCTTTCAAAAATAAATAAACATTAAGAAAAACAAAAAAAAATAAAAATGATACATCTCATTAATTCTTGCATTCTTTGTCCTAAAATCAATCATCTTGAGTTCAAGTTTGACTTTAGCTCACTTCATTATATAAGTGCTGAGTGCTCAGAACCTCAGGATCAAATTTCAAACTTAGTAATAGGAAATGGAATTCTTTGTGCATGGTGAATAAAAGCTATAGGACAACACACACCAATCCTTAAAGATAAAGCTCTTCAACAAGAGACTGGTATTTTAGAACGTTTTAGATTTAAAATTCCATGTATAATCATTTTAGTTGGTAGTAAATATTTTCTAGGTACCTATTGTATTTACAGCCCTCATACCAGATACTGTCTGTAGATGTCAGGTATGTGCTTATGAAATGTCATTCCCTGTTACCTGTTGCTGTGGCCTGGGCCCTCATCAATCTCTGCACTGAATTTCCATTCTTACTCATTTTGTGTCTTTCACTTAAAATGAACATATTTACCAGTATATGGTAACACAGTGACTTAAGACCTTTATGAGGTACCTAAAATTGCAAGATGAACTTGCATTCCCATTTATAGGACGCTGTAAAGGGACTGAATATTTAACACTACAAATATTCATCTTGATTGACAGGACAAATGTTTCAAAATTTAAAAAATTTTTCTTATAAAAAGTTTCAGATCCAAAAGAATATAAAAACCCACAGAAAGTAAAAACATAAAAGACACTCATATACCCACCACTCACATTTAACACTTTGCCATATTTGCTTCACACGGTTTAGTTTTAAAGAAAGAATCAATGAATGATAGAGCGGGCGGAAGCCTGCATCTCCTCTTTTTTCTTCCCTCCTTGAGTTTACCTCTATCATATTTTGTTTGTGCATGTTTTTATACTTTCACAACTTAAATTATGTTTCTAAAATTTGCATAAGGGGTACAATTTGCAGAAATGTTTGCAATTTGCTTTTTCATTCAACATTAAGATTTATCTGTATTGAGGTAAGTAAGCTAGGTCATTCATTTGAACTACTGTTCAAATGCCATTGTATGAATATGCCACTGTTTATACATCCATTTCCCTTCTGAGGGGCATTTAGTTTATTTGGAATATTTTTACTATGATACACAATGCTAGTATGAATGAACCATCCATCCCTCCAGTGCCATTAGCTCTATCTTCAAAATAACATATCTTAAATCTGAGCACTTCTTCCCACTCCAAAACTACTCTAGTCCAAGCCATCATTTTCTCCTCCAGGGGCTCCTAAGTGACTTGAGCTTTCAATTCTGCTCCCTTTCAATCCATAGTTCACAAAGCTCATGGGGTCAGATTGGGTCTGTCCTTCATCAAAATCCTTCCCATTGTACCTACGATGAAATCCAAAGCTCTTCCCAAGGTCAGGAAGACCCCACATGATCTGGCCCCTCTCCCTTTCCTTCCCTAGCTCTCTCTAGTCAAGAATACTTGGCTTCTGGGGCACCTGGGTGGCTCAGGTTACCACTCATGGTTTGTGAGTTCAAGCCCCACATCAACTGGCTGCCATCATCAGCCTGTTAGCATAGAGCCTGCTTCAGATCGTCTGTTCCGCCCCCTCCACCCTTCCCCCACTTGTGCTCTCCCCAATTAAAAAAATAACAAATAAACATTAAAAAAAAAAAAAAAAGGAATATTTGGCTTCTGCTGCTAGCTGTCTTACAGAGCCTTTGAATCAGCTGTTCATTCTGCCTGAAGTCAGCACTTCCCTCATTTGTGTATGGCTTGGTCTCTTGCTTTATTCAGGCTCCTGATCAGATAACTCCTCAGAGAAGCCTTTCCTGTTTTTTCTTATCTGAATACCTCTTTCATTTCGTTTCTCCTTATCCTGCTTTTTTCTTCTCAGAAGTTATCACACCTGAAATTATCTTGTTTACTTCTGTTCCTCCACTAGAATGTAAAGTCCCTGGCCTTCGTGTCCCCAGTTCTCAGAATAGTGTCTAGTGTAACAGGCATCGTCCATACTTAACCTGAACGAATGAGACAGCACCAGTACAAGACTCAACATGCACATTCTCCAGGACACGATCTTAAAACTTTTGTTGATGGTGAAGCACAATATGAAATACACATTTATACAAAGCACACACCCAAAGTGACACAAAGTTGCAGAAAACAACACTCACACTTACTACTCCTAAATTTTTTTTACCCAATTTCAAAAAGAGAAAATGTGCTAGCTGTAATCCAGTAAATTGATTTCACAATTCACCTGCAGTGTGAAAAACTCTGTTTACAACTGGAAGTGGTTTTGCTGGGTTTTACTAAAGATTTCTGAACTGCCCTCCAAAGTAAAATAAAATCACACTACTAACATCATTGCAGCAATTTCCTCATTTCCTTACCAATACCTGGTCTTATCAGGCTTTTCCATTTTCGCCAGTCTGAGTGGAACTCTATTGCTTTGTTTTAACTTGCATCTTCCTACTTACTAAAAAGACTGACAGCTTAACCTTAAAAAAAAAAAATTGTGTAAACTAAATTACTTTCTAGTGCCCCAAGAGATCTAAGAATTTTCCTATCAGAACTTTTCAGAGTTCAAGTGGCTTAATCTTCCCTTACTTTATGCATTTCACAATTCCAAATTCTCACATACTTAAATTGTAGTGTCACAAAACTGTATCCCCAAGGACACAGCACTGACCACAATTTTAGTTCTTTCACCATTTATATGGTTATTTACTCAACACTTATTGACACCCCCCCCCATCCCCAACACTGCCAAGAATTTCCCCAGGCAAACCGCCTCCCCTGGCGCCTACCTTCGAGACCATGAGTTCTTTGTCCCTTGCACTGTCACAGAATGACCATGGCCAAGGCGTTAGTTTTAGAAAGGCTCTTAGACTCCGACCAAGACCCTCCCAATTCTTCCAATCCATTGTTCTCTAGCATTACTTGCTCCCAAGTTTTTGTATTCAATACATCCAGAGAGGAACGCGGTGGATTCACGCATGCTCTCTCACTGCAAAGGAATTCTTCCCCCAGAGAAAAGTTTTTTAAGGGCGAAAATTCGAATATTTTCATTTCAAGCACTTGTTTTAAATGAGAGATTATAATTAGGGTTTTTTAAAGCAACCCAAATTATTTTGCTTTTTCTTCTGAAAGCTACTTTATTTCTGCTCTCTACAAAATATGCTTAAAAAGTCACACCTTACTGCGTCGGAATGTCAGGTTTGATTAAAAAGGCAAATGAAAAACATCTCACATTCATTCCAATTTCGGTAATTATAAATTCTGACAAAAGATATGATCGCCAAACCACATTAATAGCCTTTAGGTTCTATCCCGACAGATAAATTCTAAAGGCTTTAGAATCCCGCAGTTAAGTCTTAACTAATAGCAACCCCTTTTTTTCTAATTTCAAAATCACAAGGCTTATGTAAAACTGCAACACAGCTTCGGGTGCTTTCTGGAATGAAACGTCAGGAGTTACCCCATTTAATCGCTTCAGATAACGATGTGGTTACCAAATACGAGGTGCCTCACTCAGGACAGCGACTGGGCTAATAAAGATTGTAGTTCGTGCTTAATTCTTTGATTTTTATATCTAATGATGTAAACCGCACGTCGCAATTAAAGTGCTAAATGCCAAGATCCCCAAGACTCCCGCGCTGCTCTCCATTACCCCGTATCTGCACTTTTCCTCTCTCAGCCCGGAATTCATGCAAATCAGCCTGGTAACCCCGAGGCAATACGAACCTCTTTCGCGCCATTCGCTCAGGACCGTGCAGCGACGTAAAGAGAGTGGTCCTGGAGCCCTAAAAGGGTCGGTTTTCTACGGTGGCTTTTGGAGATTCCTAGGTTGGTGCTCGAGGTCATAATATTTGGGAGGCGGCTTTTTCCCCCCGGCGCCGAGTACGTCTCGCTCCTGGACACGCGGTTACCACAGCTTGCAGGACCTGCGCCCCAACGCGGGAAACCCGGCCGGAGCCCCGCCCCTCTGGGCCCGGGTCTGCGCGCCCCGCCCGCCTGCCGCATCTCCTACTCCTTCGGCTCACTGGGACCGCTGCTCGCGCGGTGCTTCGCTCTCCCAGCTCTGAGCGCCGGCCTGGGCACCCGCCACCGGCATGGACG
This sequence comes from Prionailurus bengalensis, assembly GCF_016509475.1. Classification (NCBI taxonomy): domain Eukaryota; kingdom Metazoa; phylum Chordata; class Mammalia; order Carnivora; family Felidae; genus Prionailurus; species Prionailurus bengalensis. Next base: position 162,593,485 of record NC_057345.1, read on the forward strand.
CTCGCCGCGTGCGGGTGAGCGCTAGGCGGACTAACCCGAGGGGCGGGTGCGGTGGGTGCTGGGCGCGGAACGACTCCCTCCAACTACCGCGGACGGAGTTAACTGGTGGCCGTCTTGGGCGGCATCCGTTTAGGCAAACCCCAGGTTTTGTGCATTTTGGGTAATTCGGCGCGCGGGGTCGGCCCCGTCTCGTGCGCAGGCTGTTCGGAGATGTGAGCAGTTTGCAGGGCTGGCCGCGCCGGAGAACCTGAGGCCACGTGCGCTCTAAGTGCACGTGCGCCCGGGGCCAGACAGTAGCCGGGGCTGGCGGGTTCCCCATTGTGTCTGCCGGCCTGAGCCCGGACGGAGAGGAGCGCCACCCTCCCCGCTCCCTGCGGTTTGCCGTGCAGCCGCCCAGCCCTTTCCAGCGTGCAGCCATGGGCGGGCGGGTGGCTCGCTGTGGCTTGACTCGTGCACAGTGGGGCGGGGGGGAGGGGGACCTTGGACGCGGTCCCCACGGGATTTTGCGGCTGCCACAGCGGCATCCGCTTCTAACTGCCGGGGGTCGGTGGGTTTGAAGTTTAAAGGTGTTGCAAAAACGGTCTCTTTAGAATTTGTGTTGCACACGTGGGGGGGAGGCGTCTCTAGTTCAGGGCGGTGGTTAAGAGCACTTAAAAGATCTGGTGGTCCAAACTGTTCGCCCACCATTTGCTCGTTTTCCATTCATCAACCTTACTCACAGCTGCAGGACGTTGCCCTGAATGGAACGTTACTTTTTGCTCTAACGGAAACCGGAACGTAGGGTCTGCCCCAGGAGAGGTTAGAAGATGGGGGCTGGGTGAAAAGGAAGAAAGTGACATGCTCAAAATAAATAAAGATTAACACAAGTGGGGAAGCTGGGGTTTTCGTTGGGGGGGGTGGGGAGTGGACGTGTTGGGGGCGTGGTTTCAAAGACAGCTCTGCCGGGTGTAACCGGGTGTAGCTTTCAGGTAGAAGAAAGCCTTGGGCAAATTGGGCTTGGAATCTGACGTACCTGGGTTCAAATGTGGGCCATCCTGTGACTTGAGTAACCTACTTCACGTCTCGTGCCTCAGCTTTCCCGTCTGTTAAATGGGAAGAATGACAGCACCTTTGTTACAAGGAATTCATGTGAAAACATGCTTAGTGCCTGGCAGGAAAATAAAAACACCTACTAAATGGTATAGTTACCGGCCTGCCGGAAAAGTTCGACTTAGCCATAACCATTTGCCTTTTTCTATGTCTTTTCCTCCACCGGTTAACTGAGTCTTGGCATGTGCTGACTTGTTAAAGCCCAGCATTAGTGCTGTCGGCTTCCAGTAGACTGCCTGCCTTGAGGCTGTCTTGGGCCTTTGACTGCTTGCAGGTAGATTGATGAGTAAATGGTGATAATTGCTGCAGCAGTGCAAGGTGCGCTGCTGTTTTAGGAGATTGCAGAATTGGGTTCTCCTGCCAACTGTGTCAGCTTGGGCGCTCTATTTCACCTCCCTGGAGCCTTGAATTTCCTCACCTGGAAAATAGGGTGTTTCTGAGAACCCTTCTAATGGGTAGTAGTTCTGCGTATCATCACATTTTCTTCCCTTTCTAAAAGGACAAAAGACGTCATTTTATTTGCAAGAGATTGAAATGAAATGCAGAATGTTAGGTGTACAAAGAAGGTCAAGAGTGTTCTTTCCATGGGGCGCCTGGGTGGCTCATTCGGATTCTTGGTTTCTGCTCAGGTCATGATCTTATGGTTAATGAGTTGGAGCCTCCAAGCTCCCCTCCCCTCTACGGGCTCTGCGCTGCTTGGGACTCTCTCTCTGCCCCTCCCCTCCCAAATAAATAAATAAAACTTAAAAAAAAGGAAAAAGAATGTTCATTTCACCTGACACCGCACATCTTGGCATTATTTTGTGGGACCCATAGCAGAGCTTGCCTTCCAAAGTTTTCATTGTGAGGAATCACTTTTGTTGCGTGGCCATATTTAAGAAAATTAAAATACAGGATCTAATACTGCTGTTTTAACAGGAGATAGACACCAATTTCATTTTTTTGTGAGCAATGCCAGGTTGTTCGGTGTTTAACAAGTAATCTACAAGTAATTTGTGACTTAACAGAAGGACTTCTAAAAATTTAAGACTTGTACAGCAAGGAGACAGGAGAACTGAATATCAGGCCAGGCTAGTGGAGCGCTGAAGTGGGATCAGGCATTCTACCTGGGTTTGGAGTGCTGTTTGACCTTTAACTTGGCTCCTTGTATGTTTGTTCACTGAGTTGATGTACTTGATTTATAAGGACTTGTGCTGAAATCACTATACCCTTCCTGGTTGGAACAGGGCCTGTTTGAAAGCCTGCCATCTTGAAATAGAGGTGCTGCCCAGTTTTTGTAGTTTGGGAAATTAGCATCACAGTACAGAGCCCAAAGCTTATATAAAAAGACCTCATTAGGTTGATTTTGGCCGAGGAACTCTACCATTTTGTACTTTTGAAAATTTCCTTTTAGAAGTGCAATCTAATGTTTTTTATTAACAGGCAGATTTTAGGAGGCCAGCATGAAACCCCTTGGGAACTCAGTATACTCTCAGCTTGGTGGGAAGAAAGGTGCACAGTGAGGTAGCCCTATAGATGTTTCATTATTTTGATAAATGTCCTTAACAATATCCCTTCAAAGGGATCCCCTTCCTTTTATGGTTTTACCAGGTTTTGAAAATATTTTTGTAGCATTTGCAAATCCTCCTTTTTCTGTATAGGACATAAGAAATGGTAATGTTGACTCTGCACTGTTTCAACCTACTAAACTCAAAAATGATGTCTTTAGTTAGTGTAGTAAGTGTCCCACTTAATAGTATTGCCATTTTCCTTTGCAGCAAAAGGGTCACGGAGTAAAGAAGAACTTAAAGAAATTTAGATACGTGAAGTTGATTTCCATGGAAACCTCGTCATCCTCTGATGACAGTTGTGACAGCTTTGCTTCTGATAATTTTGCAAACACGGTAAGTGCTGCCTGAGAATAAACAGAATTGAGTCTGCAGTGCTCAAAATGCCCCCAAATGCTTTGTGCGTGATTAAAACTGCTTGCTTTTTGCCTGCATTTCTACACAGCCGCTAGGAAAATACAGTATGCATTGTAATTTCATTTCATTTTTTGCTGTGGTTCTAGGTAGTAATTGTTGGAGGTAGATTAGCTACTTATTCTATCCTTTTGAAATGTCGCCTAACCTAACATGCTTGATGATTTGCCATAACAACTCAGAAATCATTTGTAAACCTCTGAACCATTTTTCTTTGTAACAAAAGCTGTTCTCTTGTAGTGCACTTGTAAATGTGATTTGCTCTCTGCACGGTTTATGGAAAATTGGTTCTTGAAAAAGGGGGAAAATGCACAACCACATTTATTTATTTATTTTACAGAAACCTAAATTCAGGTCAGATATCAGTGAAGAACTGGCAAATGTTTTTTATGAGGACTCTGATAATGAATCTTTCTGCGGCTTTTCAGAAAGTGAGGTGCAAGATGTGTTAGACCATTGTGGATTTTTACAGAAACCAAGGCCAGATGTCACTAAAGAACTGGCCAGTATTTTTCATGCCGACTCTGACGATGAATCATTTTGCGGTTTCTCAGAGAGTGAGATACAAGATGGAATGGTGAGTTTGAGAACCAATATCAAGAAGTAAGGTACATTTACAGGCATGACACGCTTGTTTTAAAAAAGTTTTTTTTCTTGTAATTTTCATTTTAGTCATGCCAGGAAATTTTGTTGACCTTTTTAAAATTTTGAGTTCTTTTCTTCATGTCTTACAGCAGTTTTTACTGATGTAGTCCTACTTGTAAAGCTTGAATATTTTGTAGGCTCTGAAAATCTTGGAAACTGGTAAGATAAAATTGACAGACCTCCAGATTTCTGTTGCCACAAAAATCTACCCTGATGATCAGAAGCACGCATGTCCTCCAGATCAGCCACATTCACATTGAAGTTCAAGTGCCCAGCCCAGTACCGGCCTGGCATGGGGCAGGCCTTTGGTAAATGTTGGTTCCCGTGGTGGATCTTACATACATCTGCATCCAGAAAACCTGTGATAACTCATGTGCAGGAGTTCGAGTGCAGATAATGACAATTAGGACCCTTCATGCTTTGACTTTGGCTCCTTGGCTGGCTTTTCTTGTGCACGCTGCCTTGCCCATAACCTCTGTCATTCTGCTCAGGCCACTGCTGCTGCTGCACGTCAGTCCCACTCTCCCTGAGCATACTGTTTAGTTCTGCAGACTCTTGTGAACAAGACTGTCTGAACAAAGGAAGCAGTGTGTTGATTTATAGTCAGGTGCGTGCTCTTCAGCTCATGGTGGTCTGATGTGGGGCCACTCCCGGGGACCACACTGATCCTGACTTAAAAGGACACCTGGCCACGGAGTGTTTATCACTATCTAACTTTGTGGTAATGTAACATTTCCCCTAAGAAGTGACGGTGGTCCAAATCAGTGCATATCAGGAGTTATTACTGGTCTGCAAATACTGGATGTGACCCAAACGTTGTCTACAGCCTGAGTCATTTCTGGACAATGTTTCCATTCTTTGTGGTTGCTGTTTGTTTCGATTGATAACATGCCAATCAATTAAAAGTCTTAAGAACTCATAAAAGTTTGTCATTTTCTCCTAATCATGCATACTAAAAGTACATGAAGAATACTAAAAGCTGTTTGGATTTCAGAAATGTTTGAATGTTAAAAAAAAAAATGGCTCTTCCATTTCTGGAAGTTTTATGAGTGGTATTTTTTCCTTTCTCATTTTTTTTCAACCATCACCACAGTCGATTTAGAATGTTTTGATCACCTCCCGCAAAACCCTGTTCCCATGAACGTCCTTTCCCAATATCCTCAATCGGCAACCACCAGTCTATCTTCTACTGTTAGAGGTTTTTATATTTTGGACAGCGTATAAATGAATGCAGTCTTTTGTGACTGGCTTCTTTCACTTCACGAAATGTTTTCAAGGTTCTTCCATGTTGTGGTAGGTGCTAGTACTTGATAACTTTTTTACTGCTGAATGATATTTTCTGAAAATGCTACATTGTATTTATCCTATTCACCAGTTGGTGGATTTTTGGATTGATTGTACCTTTTGGCTATTGTGAATAGTACTTCTTTGAACATTCATGATCAAGTTTTTGTGTGGACATATATTCTTGGAGTATATATATGATTGGATTATATAGTAACTCTGGCCTTTTAATGAACTGACACGCTGTTTTCCTAAGTAGCTGCACCATTTTACATTCCTACCTGTAGTGTAGGCGGGTTCCAGTTTCTCTATATCCTTCTCATACATTCTTGTTACTGATTCAGTTCTACTAGTAGGTAATGAAGCAGTATCTTGTGATTCTGATTTGTCTTTCCCTAATGGATAATTTTAATGCATCTTTAATGGTGGAAACTTACTTTTGGAATCTCCTTTTTTTCTCTTCCTCTAATTTTTAAATGTTCAATAAGATGATTAGAGAGCTATCTAGAGTAGTCAAATTCGTAGCGACAGAAAGTAGAATGGTGGTTGCCAGAAGCCAGGGGTGGAATGGGGAGTTAGTATTTCATGGGTACGGTTTCAGTTTGGGAAGATGAAAAAGTTTTGGAGATGGATTGTGGTGATGGTTACACAACAGTGTGAATGTATTCAATGCCACTGAACTATACACTTAAAAATAGTTAAAATGGTGGGGCACCTGCACGGCTCGGTCAGTTAATGGTTCAACTTTTGATCTCAGCTCAGGTCTTGATATCAGGGTCAGGAGTTTAAGGCCCGTGTTGGGTTCCACGCTGGGTGTGAGGCCTACTTAAAAATAAAAACGAAAAGTTTAAAATGGTATATTTTTATGTCACATATATTTACTGTGAATTTTTTAAAAAGTAGATTAGAGAACAAAGATCCCTTTAATATAGTTTAATGCCATAACCATTGAAACCATGTTTATGGGAGAGCACAATTGTAGGAATTCTTGTAATAAACCAAAGGTCTATTTTTTTTTAAAGAAATTAAAAAAGGAGCTAGGAATTTCACATTTCAAAAAAATGACTCAAAACCACTGGCCTAAGGGCTATGATAATGACTTGTAATGATGTGTCTCAGATAGGCTATGTGAGTTAACACTCAGATTGTTGTAATTCCTGATTTTGTTACCCAGAGCTATCAATTACAATTGACAGTTAAAGTATTCAGTTAAAATTTATTTGATGCCATTGTCTCTTGTCCAAAAGGAATTTGGTAGTCATACTGGTGCAGCCTGTGGGACAATCAGCAAGTCATTAACGATTCTATTGTTCCCACCCAATTAACTAGAGACTGCAGTCAGACCACACTGGCTGCAGGACCCGAAGCCAGTGCAGAAGATCCGGACCCCTCCGCGTGGCCATGAAGTTTCCAACCCAGAACACCAGGGGAGCCGCCAACAAGAGAGCAGCACCCCCAGAACCCTCTGAGAATTCTGTGACCGATTCCAGTTCTGATTCAGAAGATGAAAATGGCATGAATTTTTTGGAGAAAAGAGCTTTAAATATAAAGCAAAACAAAGCAATGGTAGGTGTCTGACTTTGTGCTAAAACTCTTCCTGGCCTTTCTCTAAGCCGCTTGTTGCTTATATCTGTCCTAAGAATTATTTTCAGTGTAGCTGTGAAGTCTTCATAAAATATGCTTTAAGACGTGCTTCTTTTTCCTAAATTCCTAAAAAATTTCCTTAAAAAATCTTTTTTAATCATTAAAGTCTCGGTAAATGTATAAGTTAAATCAAACTCGAGATGTGCACTGTAATTTCATTTTTGGCAAGTAACCTAAACTAATAGTTTCTGTTGAATTTCTTCCCTTTTTAGCTTGCAAAACTAATGTCAGAATTAGAAAGTTTCCCTGGCTCATTCCCTGGAAGGCGTTCCCTACCAGGCCCCAGTTCGGTAAGTGTGATCCTTATTTGTATAATAGTATTATGGACAGGTCTAATGTAGATTTGTTATTTTAAAATCCAATTTCCTTATTTTGTGTAGTCCTACAGACAAAGAGGAAGTAGAGAAAACCTTCTAACCGATCTCTGGGACCTCTTCTGTACATCCCAGGGCAGGTGGGGCCTCCCCAAGCCATGCTTCTGCAGTGCTTAAACTAACCCTTCGGATTGGTTCTTTCTCTCCTTCCCAACTCAGCTAAGTCCCTCAAGCACAGGGAGTAAATACTGGAAAAAAAATTTTTTTTTCTTAACATTAGTATATTCCTTCTACATAATAGATGCATAATAATAGGTTTTTAATAACTGAGAATGAGAAAAAAGAAGGAAAAAACAATTTTGTTTAAATGTTTGTTTAGTTTTGACAGAGAGTGCATGCAGGGGAGGGGCAGAGAAAGGACAGAGGATCCAGAGCAGGCTCTGTGCTGACAGCAGCAAGCCCAACCCAGGCTGGAACTCCCAACCCATGAGATCATGACCTGAGCCAAGTCAAACGCTCAACTGACTTATTAAGTGGAAGGATAAGTAGATGATCTCTCAGTTTGAGAGGAAACAGCTTGGTATTAGAAAAGCAGAATTACGGCGCGCCTGGGTGGCTCAGCCGGTTGAGTGTCAGACCTCGGCTCGGGTCATGATCTCACAGTGTGAGTTCAGGCCCCGCATTGGGCTCTGTGCCTATAGCTCGGAGCTTGGAGCCTGCTTCAGATTCTGTGTCTTCTCTCTCTCTGCCCCTCCCCTGCGTACACGTGTGCTCTCTCTCTCTCTCTCTCTCTCTTTTTCTCTCTCTCAAAAATAAAGAAACATTTAAAAATTTTAAGAAAAAAAAGCAGAATTACAATAGCTCTATCATTTGGGGGCTCATTTTCTCATGAATTCTAGAAAGAACAAAGAATTAGGAAATGGAGCTCTCCTTTTACTTTTACAAAAACATACTTAAAGAGAAGGTGCCACAGAACCTTCATTCTGGAATAAATGGGTTCCATCATATGTGTTTTGTTTAGCAGTCAAAGACAACCCGGAGGCGTACATTCCCAGGTGTTGCTTCCAGAAGAAACCCTGAACGGAGAGCTCGTCCTCTCACCAGGTCAAGGTCCCGGATCCTTGGGTCCCTTAGTGCTCTGCCCCCAGAAGAGGAGGAGGAAGAGGAGGAAGATAAGTTCATGTTGGTGAGAAAGAGGAAGACCATGGACAACTACATGAATGTGAGTTCTCCACATTTGTGCTCGCCCTTCCGTTTATCGTCTTCCACAGGCCCAGCGTCCGATACACAGCACAGGGACACACGCAGCCTCAACGCCAGATGACCCGTGGTAAACATGCTTCTCAAACCGTTTAAAATTGTTAATGCCACATATGCTATCAAATAGATGGGCTTTGTTATTAGATGAGCAGGTCAAAGGTTTCTTCACCTTTTCTTAATGTCGGAATCATTTCCATGATGTTGTCCCGAATATCCTTAGTAAACTTAACAACTTGCATCTTCTCCATAAGCTCTAAAACAGATTTCTAGGTTGAATTCTTTGTGGAGAAATTACAAATCCTGTATCCGAGATTCAGAACTGGGGAGCACCAGTAAGAGCGCTATTCCATGATTTTTGTCATGCAGGAAGATGACGTGCCCAGAAATCGTCGTGCCGGATCCATGACCCTCCCACATATAATTCGCCCTGTGGAAGAAATTACAGAGGAAGAGCTGGAGAACATCTGTAACAACTCTCGAGAGAAGATCTATAACCGTTCATTGGTACAAGCCTCTAAATTGTTATCTGTGAACGTGAATGTCTGTGAGAGAAAGGATAGCTTCTATCCTTAGAGTTTTGCTAATGTTAAAGGTCTCACCATGTGGGATATGTGCCTGTGTGGTTTGTTTTTTTTTTTTTTTTTTTTTTTTTTTTTCTTTTCTTTTCTTTTCATAGAAGAAAAGAGAGTTTTTAGCATCTTTGGAATATAGACCTCTTGGTCTGCAATAGTAGTATTTGCTTAGTAAGCCTTTGGTAGCAGTTGATCTTTTCTCAATTTAGAAATTGATTCAGCATATATCTACTATATACACAGTTGCTGGGTGTATGGTGGTATACAAAAGATAAAAAAGGATTTGGGTGGGGTTGATCATATTAACTATAGCATGTGCCAATTGAATGAAATCAGTATGCCTGATATACTTTTCATGTCCTTAGCATATACCCATGTATGTAGATCTGAAATAGGATTCAAAGACGAATTGTCAGACTCCATCCACAAAGAAGGACATTCTTTATGCTATTTCTCTATACAAAAAGCAGTATTTTGTTCTTTTTTCCCCCTATTTGCCTCTTTGTAGGGATCTACTTGCCACCAATGCCGCCAGAAAACTATCGATACCAAAACAAACTGCAGAAACCCGGAGTGCTGGGGTGTTCGTGGCCAGTTCTGTGGCCCCTGCCTTCGAAACCGTTATGGTGAAGAAGTCAAGGATGCTCTGCTGGATCCAGTAGGTTCCTCGAAGGGGTGGTGCTGTGGGCTTGAAGGGCCACGAGTTGAAAGGGCCCAAAGGAGGGCATCCATGAGAGGACTGAGCCCTTATTGTTGTGGGGCATACATATTTCAGGGGAGGCCGATGAATTCATAGTGTTGGTGCTAGGTTAAGTGTGAGCCCCTTTCCAGAGTTTGTGGGACCAGGCCGTTCAGGGGATGCCGATTCTGTTTACCCCTGCTATTGCTATGTAACTTCCTCTGCTGCATTTCCTAAGAAAATAATCCTTCGAATGTAGGAAATGACTAATGGAAATTAATCCTATTAAAAAACCTATGAAAGGTTTTTCTATTCATTTAAAAAAAAAAGATTTAAATGCAATTGATGATACCTACCTTAGATTAAAGAGAAATGGATAAGTAAGAGGAGGAAGGGCAGATGTGATTTAACTGTGCCTTTTCACAATTCTCCTTCAGAACTGGTATTGTCCGCCTTGCCGCCGAATCTGCAACTGCAGTTTCTGTCGGCAGCGAGATGGGCGGTGTGCGACTGGGGTCCTTGTGTATTTAGCCAAATACCATGGCTTTGGGAACGTGCATGCTTACTTGAAAAGGTAATTGGCTGGCTTTTCTCTCCTCCACACCCAAATCTTAACATTCATTTATGTATCTTAGTAAGAAGGTGATAGAAGTCAGAATAGGGGTTATCTCCAGGTGGTGGGAACCGCATGTTTTGACTGGAAACAGGCACATTGGGAGTCTTTTTGAATGTTAGAGACATTTTATATCTTCATCTGGGTGGTGGGGACATGTACGTGTGAGTGTGTAAAAATTCAAGTTGTACATTTCAGATGTATGCACTTGACTATTTTACAACTCAGTAAAGACATTTTTAAATAATTTTTCTTGAAGTTTACTTATTTTGAGAGAGGTAGACAATGTGAGTCGGGGAGGAGCAGAGAGGGGGAGAAAATCCCAAGCAGGCTCCACACAGTCAGTGGAGAACCTGATGCAGGGCTCGAACTTACAAACCTTGAGATCATGACCTGAGCCAAAATCAAGAGTCAGACACTTAAACCGACTGAGCCACCCAGGCACCCCTCAATGAAAACATTTTTTAAAACAGTGAATTAAACTTTCGAAAGAAAATTCTTAGGTCGAAAACCATATCCTGACATGTTCCTTTCTCTCTTTCAGTCTGAAACAGGAATTCGAAATGCAAGCATAGCATTTAGAAGATCCAGTACCCGTCTTCCACTGTGCAAATCTTCCAAGTTCAGGTTTTCAATTTTGTCATGTGATTGGAACCTGAGTTACAAATTTTGATGATCAGTCTGTTCTGTAGGAAACGCAAATCAAGTTCCTCTCACTAACAAACGTGTTTCTGAGCATCACAGAGGTATATCTCTAGCTATATACTGTGCCCTCCTGCTGTTTCTTTGCTTTTTTCCCCACCCCTCACCTCATTCCATCCCCCTCTATTTCCAGTGGTTCCCTCCCACCATTTTGTTTCTGAATTCTTTTTGAATAGCAATTTTATGAAAGCATGTTTGATTTAATTGGCGTTGAAACTGCCCTGGAATCTGCCCATAAAACCAAGCACTTAGAAACAGTAGTAACATTAACTAACTACATCTATTGAATTCCAGAGAACAGCCCTCTAACTTGTTTACGGGAAAGCAGTGAGCACAATTTATGATTTATTGTTCATACTAGTTAACCTTTTCTAACAGAATCAAGGCACACAAGTCTTAAAACCATGTGGAAAAATTGGGTAATTGTTGGGAAATGGAGTATTATTTTGGATGCCTCTCGTGAGAATATTCCATGTATTGTGCAATTGTAGTTTGCCAAGTTTATTTCTGTTCCTACGTAAGATGTTTCAAATTCCTGATCATTTTGCATGGAAAATTGATATTAGTACTAGTCTACGACTAGTCTTTGCAGTTTTTACTTTCTTGAAGTTATAAACTAGGCACAGAGTTCATGTTCAGGTTTTAAGCACTTTTATAACAATGAGAAGTGCCTTTTTGGAGTTGGGTGACTTTCAACAGTTTAACTTGACATCTCTGTCCTTTTAATTTCTGGGCAGAATTCATGTGTCGCCCCTACCCCCTACCCGACCCCTTTTTGCATTAGATCGTTTTGTAGAGGTGGAATCAAAGTGTCTTTGTCCATTTTCTTTGCATGTGTAGCCTATTGCTATGGCCATTCAGTGTTTGATGCCTAATTGGACATTGAATCAATAAATGTAAATAGAGCTTTTGGTCTGTAATGCTTTTATACAAAGTTTTTTATTTTAATAATAAAATGTTATATTGTAGCTTGTCTGTTTTCTTTTTTATTCTTTAATAATCTTAACTGCACTGAATCCTAATTGTCTTCTCATATTTAAACAAAAGACCATTTCTACCTTTTATAGAGTCTGCCTTTTGGCTTAAGTTTCTGAAGGTTGAGGGCCAGCTCTTTTGAACAGGACCTAGCTTGGTGATATAACCAGTTGCTGTGATCAGAAAATCAGCGGAGACAACTATAGATAGAAAATAATACATGCTCATGAAGTTTTACAACTTTGTTTTCCTTTCACCATTTGCCAACCCAAGAACTAACACCAATTTCAAAATACCTGGCTTGATTTTATCAGCCATTTGAATATTTTTTAAGTTAGAAAAAAAGTTTTTTAAGTTTATTTTGAGAGAGAAAGCGAGCAAGTGGGGGAGGGGCAGAGAGAGGGAGGGGGAGAGAGAGAGCCTAATTTGGGGCTCTAACTCATGAATCATGAGATGCCCTGAGCCCAAGTCAGACACTTGGCAGACCGAGCCACCCAGGTGCCTGTATTTATTTTTTAATTTTTATACTTTAGGCTCCACGCCCAGTGTGGGGTTCAGACTCACAACTCTGAGATCAAGAGTCACATGTTCCATGGAACCATTCGAGTATTTAGGCCATGCTATATCTTTTTTTTTTTTTTAATTTTTTTTTTTTCAACGTTTATTTATTTTTTGGGACAGAGAGAGACAGAGCATGAATGGGGGAGGGGCAGAGAGAGAGGGAGACACAGAATTGGAAACAGGCTCCAGGCTCTGAGCCATCAGCCCAGAGCCTGACGTGGGGCTCGAACTCCCGGACCGCGAGATCGTGACCTGGCTGAAGTCGGACGCTTAACCAACTGCGCCACCCAGGCGCCCCTAGGCCATGCTATATCTTGAGGCCTGCTCTAGAACTGAGAGAAGCCAAAGACAAGGCACAGTCTGAAAGCTCTCATAATCCAGTTTAGACCAGAGTTGACAAATTACAGCCTGTGGGCCAGATCCTACTGTAGCCTATATTCATATGGCAGTTGCACTAAGTATGTTCTTTACTTTTTTAGAGGGTTGTAAAAAAAGCACGTGACACAGTGGTTTACAAAGCCTAAAATGTTTACAGTCTGCCACTTAACTATAGGTTTGCTGACTTAATCTCTAGACTTCTCTTGGAAATCCTGTATACCCCTATGTACTCATTTGGGGAGAAAATGATCAAGCTATGGGAGGTTATACAACTGGTATTCTAGATGGATCCAAAAGAAATGGGTATTTTTATAAACTTGGGACTCTTAACCCAAATTGTAATCTAACTCCCCCTTTTAGGTATGTGATTAGGAAGGTTAAATTCAGGGGAGTTTGTAAAATTGGTCGCTGTCTGGGATATTTTTGTTGTTACCATGTTTTAATATGAAATGGAACTATTGTTTTTCACTCAAGAATAGTGACTAGTAACAGCTGATTCCGAGACTTAAACGATTTACGGTCTAGTGGAGGAACATAGAGAAAAACCTAAAAATGGAATTCTGAGTAGGAATGAACACAGGAAGAGGCATTTTATAGCACTGATGGGCCCATGGGTTTTGTAATGACTTCCATCTTACAGAAAAGATACAGATCAGTGGCTTTATTTGGGGAGAACGAGTGGGGGAGGGGCAGAGAGGAGGATCGAAGATCCAAAGCGGCCTCTGCGCTGACAGGCTGACAGCACATGTGGGGCTGGAACTCATGAACTGCGAGATCATGTTCTCAGCTGAAAGGCACTCAACAGACTGAGCCACCCAGGTGCCCCAAGATGTGTGTTTTAAGAGAAGTATGTGCCTTTATTGGCCAAGCAACTTAAAGAGGAATGGAGTGGAGGTAGTGGGTGGCCCGATGCCAGACTGGCCCAGCTTCACTGGCTTGCAGGTGATGGAGAACTCGCCCAGGTACTGGCCAATCTTCTCTGGCAGGGCGATCCTACTCCCCTAGTGAGCCTTAACCTCCTGGGGCCCCTCCCTGGGCGCCCCCCCTCCCCCAAACACGGGCCTTGCGCAGGCGCCTCAGCAGCCATTACCTCGCCCGCAGCAGGCCCGCGTTGCTACCCCCGCAGCTGCGCACTAAGCCAGTGCATGAGCTGCTGGAGGGACAAGTCCAGCCGGTGGTCAAGGCCCACGCGGTGGTAGGTGAACTTGCAAAAAGGTGCACTGCTGCTTCTCCTTTACTTCCGCCATCTTTTTGGCTCTTCAGCGAAGGTGAGAGAACTTAAGTTTTGACAATTAGGTGTGAAGAGTAAAGAGTAGTTTATGGCATTTATGCTCCAGGAATTGTCTTTACGTTGGTCTCTCCAGCCTGGGTTCCTGAGGTTCCAGAGGCTCTCCACCTTTATCTACATCAACTGAGGGGTTGAGGAATGAAAAAGAGACTGTAATAGACTCAGTAGTTTAATAACGAAGAGGGGCAAAAGCAGTTAGGGGGTGCTGCCGCGGGGCATAGTTGTGTTTTATTTTGCTTTTAAAAATGAGAGGGAGCTCCTGATGGCTCAAGATCAGGTAGAAAATTGGGTTATTTGCATACCAGGGGAATGGAGTAAGAAAGTTAAGTGCTTTGAAGTGTGCCTGCAAAGTATTAGGTTCTGAGTGAAGAGTGATAGCAAGTCCTAAAGGGAATGAAAGGTGAACAAATGTTATTTTACCTTAATGTTAGTGACACATTTGTGGGGTAGTATCTTAAGGATGAGGAAGTAAATCCAGAGAAGTTGAGAAAAATGCCTAATGCCACATAGCTGAAATGGCAGAGCTAGACCATTGTTCCAGGGAAGAGGCCTGTGTCTCCTTTTTTGTTTTTTCTTTTAAAACTAAGCTGAGCTTGCCTGCCTTAGAAAAGCAGAAGGTGCTCATCAGATTCTGTCCATGAGAACAAGGTATACTGGGTGCTGAGGCAAGCTTGGCTGAGGTGACTTTCGCAGAAACCCTGTTGAATAGGGAGAGAAGGCCGGGAGGGAGCTGAGGGCTTCCTGTGGTCATGGATAGTGGGGAAACTCAAATACTGGATCATACCGCAAGGATGCTGTCAACCCCTGAGGCTTTTAACCACAGGGCATTAAAGCCCTGTGTGTGGAAGATGACCTTTTAAATAACTACAAGGTTGAGGAAGGCTGAAGATAAGAGGGGCCAAGAACTTCCCAAGGAGATGTTGCTGAGACAGTGGAGGATGGACTAAAGCCTGGAGTGGCAGAAGGAAGCTGGGGAATCTGCTTGGAGATGTGTAAGAAATCAACTTCGGGTTGCGGAGAAATTGGCATGTTCCAGGTAGAGGCCTCCATCCATTTTAATATCCAAGTGATGAAAGACTTGTTTGAAGGAGCAAGAAGCAAAGGAGACACCATTTAAGGCTAAAAGTCACTAACATTTTGGTTGTTGTCAATCTCCCTTGCATTTTGTTTTATATGGTAGTATTTATTACTATATGTACAACTTTTTTAGCATTAAGAATGTCAAAACTTTTTTTAATATTTATTTTTGGGAGAGAGAGAGCACGAGTGGGGAAGGGGTAGAGAGAGAGGGAGACAGAGAATCCAAAGCAGGCTCCACGTTGTCAGCGCAAAGCCCCACATGGGGCTTGAACCCAGGAACCGTGAGATCAATACCTGAGCCAAAGTTGGATGCTCAACCAACTCAGCCAACTAAGCCACCTAGGTGTCCCATGAATGTCAAGTATTTTATATATTTTTACATTAATTTACTTATTTTGAAAGAGAGAGAGATGGGGTGCCTGGGTGGCTCAGTCGGTTGAGCGTCCGACTTCGGCTCAGGTCATGATCTCACAGTCCGTGAGTTCGAGCCCCGCGTCGGGCTCTGTGCTGACAGCTCAGAGCCTGGAGCCTGCTTCAGATTCTGTGTCTCCCTCTCTCTCTGACCCTCCCCTGTTCATGCTCTGTCTCTCTCTGTCTCAAAAATAAATTAAAAAAAAAAAAACATTAAAAAAAAAAGAGAGAGAGAGAGAGAGAGAGAGAGAGAGCATGTTCAAGCAGGGGAGGGGCAGAGAGAAGGAGAGAGAAAATCCAAAGCAGACTCTGCATTGTCAGCACAGATCCTGGTATGGGGCTCAAACTCCTGAACAGTGAGATCATGACCCTAGCCAAAGTTGGATGCTTAACCAACTGAGCCACCTGGACACCCCAATGTCAAAACATTTTAAATGGCTATACAGTGTTTATATGGATGGTCCATGTTTTACTTAAACGGTTTCCAATCTTGGGGTGTCTGGATTGTTAATCTTTTGCTATTATGAGTAATGCTGTAGTTAGTATTGTTAAGGCTAAATCTTGGGTTAAAATAGAGGTTGAAAGTAAAGTAATCCTTTAATTACAGAGATGAAGGAAGATAGTAGATTAGGAATTTGGGAGAGTGTGTGGCTGTTCTGGAGACCTAAGCTGCCAAGGGTTGGAAATAAACGTGGGTGCAGCCCACAGGTGGGAGGAGAGGAGGTAAGCTATTTCACTAGACACCAAAATAAGAGGCATGGTTGACCATAGGGAAACTCAACCTGTACATAGCTGGCCAAAGAAGAAACATTGTTTTATATAATCCTGTGCCTTGAATTAAGGAAGTTTATTGAAAGTGTTCATTGTCAGATGAAAGTACCTGCTGGTAATGCATGATTGCGTCAGTGCAACATTACAAATATTTGCCAAAGGAAGAAATGTTTGCCAAAGGAATAAAACTATAGTTATGCACCTCCTAGGTGCAACGCACAGTGCTCAATGCAGTATCTGTGTTAGCTTTTCATAACAGGTATTTTAGAGTTTAGGAGACTCGACAAGGTTAAGTAACTTCTGAAGACTGAAGAGCCCATGCTTGTTCCCCTAGCCTGAAAAAGGAGGTATTAGACCAAACACCCTTGTGAAGACTTCTGATAAACCTGGTTATATACCTTGATCATAACAGATAATACCTGCCACTCATAGTTACATGTTTATTTTAGTTTTTCCCTTTACAAGACGGTGAAGTTCTTGAGAGCAAGACCATCTTTGATCCAAATACCCTTATCATGTAGTAGGTACTCAGTAAATGTTTATCAAAGGATTCATTGAGTGTCCCAGGCAGGATATTTCCTTAGATTTGGGTAGAAAGAACTAAAATTATGGTGAAGGAGAAATAATGAGTAGATCCCAACATTGAAAGCATTAACTCCTATGAGGCATAACCTTTCTTTATGATATAATACTTAGCTTGCCGTGAAACTGCCATAGTCAATTCATTTGAATTTATGCATTTCTAATTATGTATTTTTCTATGGGAAATATAATTTACTTCATCATACTAACTTTGAAGAAATACTTCTACTGGATAAAATATTTGTATTATTGAGCTACAAATAAGCTACAAATTGAGCTACAAAAAGATATTTTTCTTTTTAAGTAATCTCTACACCCAACTTCAGGGCTCAGATTTATAACCCTAAGATCAAGAGTCACATGTTCTACCAACTGAGCCAAACAGACACCCCTACAAAGATAATATTAGATACAGTAGCTCCGAGTGTTACCATGTGTTGAGGGGAGAACTTTCGGTGGCAAATATTGAGTGCATAGAACTTTTTTTTTAAGAGAAAAGAGAGCCTCTCCCCACTTCCATCACTAACTTCACCAATGATAAACTGATGGTACATCCTGCTTCATGTGTATTTCCTTACTCCCCCCCCCAACCCACTGAATTATTTTCAAGAAGATACGAGACATTGGGGTGACTGGCTGGCTCAGTTGGGAAGAGCAGGAGACTCTTGATCTCAGGGTTGTGAGTTTGAACCCCACATTTGGATGTAGAAATTAGGTAAATGAAAAGAAAATTAAAAAGTAAAACACCCAGGGGTGCCTGGGTGTCTCGGTTGATTGTCTGACTCTTCTTGATTTCGGCTCAGATCATGATCCCAGGGTCCTGAGATTGAGCTCCGCTTTGGGCTCCTCACTGAACATAAAGCCTGCTGGCTCTCGCTCTCGCTTGCTCGCGCTCTCTCTCTCTCTCTGTCTCTCCCTCCCCCCCACTTGTCTGCTCTCTCTCTCTCTAAAAAAAAAAAAAAAAAAAAAAAGAAAACACCAGACATTATATGTCATTCATAAAGGCTTCAATATTTTTAAAAGGTAATGACTCTTTTTAAGCAAAAATAATAAAAATGATATACCTGCATAAAATTAGCAAGGGTTTCTAAATATCAAATATATCAAATACCCCCTCACTCTTTTTATGTAGTTGTTTTCATTTGAATTCAGGGGTCTTAACTCTTATTTATTTCTTTAAAGTCTCTTTTAATTAATAGGTTTCCTCTCCCTCCCCCCCCCTTGCAGTTTATTTGTTAAAAAAAAAAAAAAATTTCCTGTAGAATTTTCCAGTTTACTCATTTCCACATTTTACTAATTGAACCCTGGGTGTCCTTTAACATGTTCCTCTGTCTTCTCTGTTAGATCCAGAAAGTTGATCTGATTCAGCTGCAACAATACTTTATAGCTAATGTTGTGTGCTGACATCAGAGAACTCTTACTATCCTGTTGTATCCCTTTTTATATTTTTCATGGCAACTGATAAACATTTCCTGTAAATTCTCTCTTTCCTTCTTCATTAATCAACTGGAAACATTCCCTTGTGGGGGATTTAATTATCCCAGGTAGCGTTTGTACAGAAAAGGTATATTAAGGACTTGATTTTTTTTTTTTTTTTTTTTTACCCATTTTTAGAATCAAAAATTAGGTTTTTAGTTTCCTCCAGTGGTGCCTAACAAGGTTTTTTGGGATTTTTATTGTTGTTTGTTGTTTGTTTGTTTTTGTTTAAGTATCACATGACCTCCTAAATTTTTCAGATATTTCATGTGTTCAGTCCATTGCACTTCTTCTTATTATTTTTTTTTTAATTTTTTTTTCAACGTTTTTTATTTATTTTTGGGACAGAGAGAGACAGAGCATGAACGGGGGAGGGGCAGAGAGAGAGGGAGACACAGAATGGGAAACAGGCTCCAGGCTCCGAGCCATCAACCCAGAGCCTGACGCGGGGCTCGAACTCACGGGCCGCGAGATCGTGACCTGGCTGAAGTCGGACGCTTAACCGACTGCGCCACCCAGGCGCCCCAGCACTTCTCATTATTGATGCCCAATTTTGACCCAGTGGGAGGGAGCCTCTTCACATAGACCCCTGAATCCTTCTAGTATGACCCCAATGGTTTTTGATAGTTTCTTTTGTTTTCTAATAAAACAAAATGTTCCGGGCTTACCTTACACGTTTTCTGCCCCTAACCTAGAATCAGCCATTTCTCCAAAGTGTTTTGTTTTCAAAACGCATTTCTTTCACGTATATCTACTATTTATCTGTATATGTATGCATATGTACACAATTATGTAAACGTGCTTATATATAAGCAACTATATGCTTTATTGTTTTTATATTTGTTGTATTAGTAATATCACTATATACACACATATATATGATTTCAGAATAGTACCAATATTATTACTAAAATATAACTACTATTACTGAAAACAGTTTAATGTTTTTTTGGTTTGGTCCTTAGAGTGAGTCTTTTGGTACGCATTACTGTTTTTGAAATCATTTCGAACAGTTCCTCTTTATGTGGTTAAGTCACCAACTCGATGCATTGTGAGGTCTATTTGTTTTGTTTTATTTTTATTTTTATTAAGACTGCTTTTTAAAAAATTAGGATTTAATTCAGTTTTATAATGTTAAACAGTTACATATTTTCAAAGTCAAGCTTACAAAAATAAGGTGTTTTTAGAGAATCTAGGTGATATTTCTGTTCTCTCACCCAGATCCTCTCTCTACAGATAGGTAAACATTTAAAAGAATTTGTGACTTATACTTTGATTTTCAAAAATGTAAGCAAATATGTATAAATATTTGTACCCTTCTCTTGCCATCTCAGATAAATGGCAGGATATTACTCACTACCTACTTTTTTCTATCTTGCCTCTTTTATTTAACTATATACATATGTATGTATATATATATATGCATGTATATATATATATATACACATACATGCATATATATATGTGAGGAGGAAACATAACTAATTTTATTATACATAGAATATTGTACAAAGAATTCTGAAATATACTTACACATATGAACACTGAACTAAGCTTTAAAGTTTTAGAGACAAAAATATGGTGGAGAGTGGTTTTCTGTCCTATTCAAACACCCAAGGACAAACTGTTCTGTGAGCTTATGCTAGGGAAGTCTTCTTGCATACTTAGTAGGCGAACCATTTCAGCAGGAACTAGTATTTTGCCTTATTTTTATTTGATTACATGTTCTTTAATAGACTTATCTTCAAATTTGTCTTCTAAATTGAATAGCTGTAAATGTTTCTGGATACTCCTTGAAGACCATACGGTATGGCTTTTAAAAAGGTAATAATCACCGCAGGAGCTTGCCTGAATCTCCAAGACGTGACCATTTTGAGTATCCTAGTGCTTAAGGAGGAAAAATATGTAAATAAAATTCCTTTATGCAAATGTTTCCTGCAATTCTCATTGCCATCCAAATTCTTGTAAATCATGATAAACAGATGCTACTGAACTAAATGACTAAGTAAAATTATGGAGATAGATTCTATTTATCTTATTTTTCAGTGTTGGGGAGGGAGAGAAGGATATTAACTAAATTTTATCTGTCTGCATGATGATTAGGGCAGACACCAAGAACTCTATTAATTGAGTTCAGCAAGGCGAGATGTGGGACTCTTAAAAACTGGAGAGCTGCCCTGGGTAAGGGAGAGGTTCTACTGCAACTTAGTTTGCTTTATCAGAGAACTGGGTTTGAAACAATTCAGTATCCAGCTTGCTGGGTCTTTGCCTACTGTTTAAATTCTTGTTACTTTTGTTCTTAAGAAAACTGAAGTAAAATTTACTTAACATAAAATTTACCATTTAAAAAAAATGTGCAATTTGGTAGCTTCCAGTACATTCACAATGTCGTGCAACCACTGCCACTGTGTAACTCCCGAACATTTTCATCATTCCCATAGGAAGCTGGGTACTCATTAAGTAGTCACTCCCCCTTTTCCCTCTCCTCTTCAGCCCATGGCAACCCATCTGCTTTCTGTCTTTATGGATTTGTCTGTTCTAGACATCTGGGAACATACAATATGTGGCTTTTTGCAACTGGCTTCTTTCACTTAGCATTATGTTTGCAAGATTCATCCTTGTAGTAGGCATCGGTACTTAATTCCTTTTTATGACCAAGTAATATTACATTGTATAGACGTATCACAATCTATTCATTAATCAGTTGATGGATATTTTGGCTGTTTTCACCTTTTGGCTATTGTGAGCAATGCTGTTATGAACATTTGTGTGTGTGTGTGTGTGTGTGTGTGTGTGTGTGTGTGTGTGTGTGTGTGTTAAGTTTATTTATTTTGAAAGATAGAGCTCAAGCTGGGGAGAGGCAGAGAGGGAAGGGACAGAGGATCTGAAGCAGGCTCTGTGCTGATGGCAGAGAGCCCTATGAGGGGATCAAACCCATGAACTGTGAGATTGTGACCTGAGCCGAAGTTGGATACTTAACCAGCTGAGCCACCCAGGTGCCCCCATGTTATGAACATTTGTTCACAACATTTTGTTTGAATACCTGATTTCAATTCTCTTGGGTATATACCTAATAGTGGAATTGTTGGGTCATATAAGAACTATTTTTAATTGTTTGAGTAACTGCCAGACTGTCTTTTTCAGTTTGATTATGCTCTTTTATGCACAGTTTTCATTGTAATAGAATCCAATTTATCTAGTTTTTCTTTTGTTGTTTGTGCTTTTGGTGTTGTATCTAAGAATCCATTGCCACATCCAACACCATGAAGATATGTGCCTATTTTTTCTTCTACATTTAGGTCTTTTGAGTTCATTTTGTATATGGTGTGAGGCAAGGGTTCAACTTACCCGTTGTCCTAGCACCATTTGTGAAAAGACTTTTTTTTTTCCCCATTGAATGCTTGGTACCCTTATTGAAAATCAGTAAACCATAGATATATGGATTTATTTCTGGACACTCAATCTTATCCCATTGGTCTGTAGTTTTATGTAGGTTGTTAAATTGGGAAGTGTGAGCCCTACACCTTTCTTCTTTTTCAAGATTTTTATTTTTTTAATGTTTATTTTTGAAAGAGATAGAGACCAAGTGCAAGCAAGGGAGGGGCAGAGAGAGAGACACACACAGAATCCAAAGCAGGCTCCAGGCTCCGAACTGTCAGCACAGAGCCTGAACGGGGCTCAAGTTCACGAACCATGAGATCATGACCTGAGCTGAAGTCAGATGCTCAACCGACTGAGCCACCCAGACGCCCCTCAAGATGTTTTGATTATTCAAGATGCTTTGCAACTTTTATATTAGTTTTAAGATCAGCTTATCTGTTTCTTCAAAAAAAAAAAAAGAAGTTGGAGTTTTGATAAGAATTATATTCAATCTGTAGTTCAATTTAGGGAGTATTGCCATATTAACAATATGAAGTCTTCCGGCCCATGAACAGAGGATATCTTTCCATTTATTAGGTTTTTCTATAGTTTCTTTCAATAGTATTTTGTAGTTTCCAGTGTACAAGTCCTGCATCTCCCTGGAATTTATTCCCAAGGATTTTATTCTTTGTGATGCTATTATAGCTGAAATTACTTTCTCAATTTCATTTTTAGATCATTTATTGCTTGTATATAAAAATACAACTCATTTTTGTATGTTGAAGTTACTATTATTATTAAGGGAACTGTTTTCCCACCAGTGAGTTCATCCTTGAGAATTTTTGCTGCTTCTTTTGGTTTAATAGTCACTCTCTGACCCTCAGTCTTTCTAAATGCTAAAGGATATTGCCACCCTCCTTAGTCTTAGTCTCACTCATCTTGACCTGAGCATTTCAACACTGCTTTGTTAACAAGAAGTTAACGCTTTTAAATTAGCCATAGGTAATACTTTATTTGAAAATGCTGACTGAAATGTTGGGGAGGAGAAAAGAGAGAGATCTGAGAAATAAGCTTATATTCTTCTTTTCTTTTTTTTTTTTTAAATTTTTTTTAATGTTTATTCATTTTTTGATAGAGACAGAGCGTGAGTGGGGGAGTGGCAGAGAGAGAGGGAGACACAGAATCCGAAGCAGGCTCCAGGCTCCGAACTGACAGCACAGAGCCCGACGCGGGGCTCGAACTCACGGACCATGAGATCGTGACCTGAGCCGAAGTCAGACACCCAACCGATGGAGCCACCCAGGTACCCTTTATATTCTTATTTTCAAATGCATTCTTATTTTTTTTTTCAGTATATTTGGATGGTTATAAAAATATCTTTTGCTTAACTATTATATAAAATTGGAGTTTCATGATTAAAATCACCCATAATTTTACCACTCATAGATAACTACAGTTAATATTTGGGTTACTCATGGATTGAATGCTGAACATTGAGTATTGTTAACATTGCTAAGATTATACTCTGCATATAATTTTTAGCCTTCCTTTTTTTTTTTTTTAACATCAAATTGTGTAATAATGCCTCACTGTTAGGAAACGTTAATTTAAATACACTATAAAAACAAGAAGTAATAGTGATTTTTTTGATATTTATTTGGGACAGCCATTTTTGGTGTGTCTTTTTCACAGGTCCTTTTTCTTAAAGCAATGCATGCATTTGGTTAAAACAATGAAATAGTTCTGAAGGATTCAAAATGAAAAGCAATGATTGGGGGCACCTGGGTGGTTCAGTCAGTTAAGCATCTGTCTCTTGACTTCAGCTCAGGTCATGAGCTCACAATTCATGAATTAGAGCCCTGTGTCAGGCTCTGTACTGACAGCGTGCAGCCTGCTTCAGATTCTCTCTCTCCCTCTCCCTCCCTCTCTCTCTCTCTCTCTCTCTCTCTCTCTCTCTCTCTCTCTCTCTCTCTCTCTCTCCCCCCCCCTCTCCCTCCCTCTCCCTCTCCCCCCCCCCCCGCACCTCCTCCACTCACACATTCTCTTTTTCTCTCAAAATAAATAAATAAAGAAAAAGCAATAATGCATTTCCTCACTTTTCCAGAACCCACTCCTCCTCTCCAGGAGGCAACCACTTTTAATTCCAACTTTGTAACTTTTGAGGGATAACCGCCATATCTCAAATAATGTTTCTCTCCAGATATTTCTTTATCAACTTTAAACATTAGCCATTGACTTCCTGACCTCTTTCCCCTCCTTCCTCATCAACCTTTAAGGCCTGACCAGATATTAAGGGACACTGGCCCTAGATCTTACGAGCAACTAGAATTTCCTAAGCACTTATTATGTGTCAGGCACCCTGCTCTAAAGTTGCCGTTTTAATCATAACAACCAGATGATTCCATCTACATTATGCTAGTTTAAAGATGAGGAAAGAGAGATTCAAGGAAGCAAAGAAACTAGTCTGAGGGTGGCAGATCATGTTTTCCAAAAAATGGCCACAACAATATTTCTTGTCCCACCTGCTTTTCCCAAACACTGCCATTTTCTCTTGCCTTGGAATCTACTTTCTCTCTTTTTGAACCTGAGCAAGCCTTTGTAATTGAGCTGATGAATAGAACACTCTGGAAATACTGCTGCTTCATGACTTATGAGGCTGGGTTTACAACAGTGGAATAGCTTCTGTCTCCCAGAGAGGATTCTCAACCGTGGAATCCAATCACCATGTTGTGAGGTTCCACGAAGAGGCACATGTAGGTTTTCTGGCTAACCGTGGCAACGTGGTCCCAGCCAACAGCTGGCATCAGCCACCAGACATGTGAGAAAACAGGTCTTGAGATGATGCTAGACTCCAGCTGTGGGGTCATTCTCATCTTCCCAGTCTCCCAGCTGAGACCCCAAACATTGTAGAACAAAAAACAAATTGCCCCCATTATGCCCTGTCCAAATTCCTGACCCACAGAATCTATGAGTGTGACAAGGGTGTTTTATGCCACTGAGTTTTGAAGTAATTTGACACACACAGATAGGTAACCAGAACATCAAGGCACATAAATCTGGTAAGTGACAGCCCTGGGGTTTGCACCTGGCTCTGTCTATCTCCAGAATCAACTCTCTTAGCCAGTAGGCTCCATAAATGTGCAGACTACTATTTTAGTTTGCTTCGGCTGCCAGAACAAATTACCACACACTAGGTGGTTTAAGTGTATTTCCTCACGATTCTGGAGACTAGAAGTCTGAGATCAAGATGTGGGCAGGGTTGGTTTCTTCTAAAGCCTGTCTTCTTGACTTGCAGATAGCCGTCTCCTCCCTGTACCTTCACTTGATCTTCCCTTTGTGCTTGTCTGTGTCCTATCTCCTCCTCGTATCAGGACACCAGTTATATTGGATTACAACCCACTCACATGACCTCATTTTACCCTGATTACCTCTTGAAAGGCCCTATTTCCAAATACGGTCACATTTCTAAGGTACCGGAATTTAAAACTTTAACATATGGATTTGGGAAGCACAGAATTCAGCCCATAAAAACCACCCACAGGGCATTCTGGTGGTCTTGGGCCTGGAGCTCTCTGGCTTGTGTCTGTCTCATTTATCTGCCTCCCAGGGCAGTGGTTTTAGACCCTGGCCACCCATTGGTATAATCCGGTGAGTTCCAAAAAGAAGAGTTACAGCTAGGCCCTACCCCAGACCAATTAAATCACAATCTTTGGGGCAGGCAGGCCTGTTTTAAAAGTTCCTCCGGGATTCTAATGTGCAACCAGGGTTGAGGATGACCTCTCCAGAGTGGAGAAGAGGTCTGATGAGAGCAGTAAGTGAGCCAGCCAACAAAACTGAGGGTCACTTGGGGCAGCAAAATTGCTGCTTTGGTTAGAGGAGGAGAAATAAAAATCACAGAAGATCCTTTCATGTTTCATAGTAGCTTAAGTATGAGGAAGATGGGGCAGTAAGTGGAATAAAAAACAGAAGATGTGAGGAAGTATCCAGCCCACTAGTTAAGATGTGAAATTTTATTACAGGACATTAGAAACCAAAAAAAAAAAAAAAAGGGGAAAGCAAGAAAGCACAAGATAATTGATAATGGAAATGAAACGCAAATGAATAACCAGGGTTTAGTAATGAGTCTCCTCTCTTAAAGCCTCGTCTTCATGATTTACTTTGGAAATTTGTAACTGAGCAGAATTTATTGACTCTATTTTATAAAATGCAAAAATCAACCGCTGGCGTTATCGTTCAGCGTGGGAGCTCATTACCCACATGCCAGGAATCTCGAGTTTGATCTCCGCTCACAATCGGAAGTCAGAGCAGCCCCAGCCAGTCCCTACCTAGCCTTGTCTCGGCTACAGCCATTCAGCAGACCTCTATTCCGGACAGATTTTTCTTTCCTCCTGACTCCCAGCCTTTCCCTTCAGCTGTTTTCTGGGGCTGTATGTTGCTTGCAAATCGACACGGGGGATGCTGCCTATTCCTGAAGTCATTTTTATTGGTATTACTACAGTAAATTCTTTATGAAATAAAAATCAATAGTCACCGACATCCTGAGTAGTGAGGAAAATAATTGTTTATGGCACTCAGCTTAAGCTGTTCTGGTAATCACGTTGAAAAATACAATATTTATTCATTAGATCAAATTTAATGAGGCCTCCTGGCAGTAATTATAAAAATTACTGTAGCAGTAAATTACTAATGAGTTGTGATGTGCTTCCTACCTGTGAAGAAGGACTGGGGGTTGAAAAAGCCTGCTACCCAGATGATGATGTGAGGGAGGGAGCCCCCACAGGCCCGGCGCTGCTCTCTCACCCAGGCAAGAAAGGATCAGTGTACCCAGACCACAAAAGCAAACAAGAAAAAAAGACCAAGGACACACAACTGGAAGGGGGAGGGGGGGAGGTTCTTGCAGCTTCGAACGGGATCAAGATTAGAGCGTTCTTTTCCCCAAAGGTGAGCATCCTCTCAGCAACTTGGAGTTGCCAGCGTGCTGGGGTCACAGAGGAGCACTAATCTGATGCCTGGGAAGGCCGGAGCTTCTTATTAAGGCTGGGGAATGATTCCAGACACACGCCGCCCTTCAAGTCTGAGGGCTTGACTCTGACCGCCAAGGTCCAGGTCCTGCTCAGCGTTTTCAAAAACAGCCGCTAAGCGTGGCGCCTGCTCTAATGCAACCACAGTTGATGGATTTTACAAGCTCCTGGGGGCTTCTTCCTCTTCTGAAGGCTCAGAGCTAGCTAGAATTTTTGCTTTTCTATTTATAGCATGGAGCTAAATTGTGTGTGTGTATGTGTGTGTGTGTGTGTTTTGAAAGGACATGAGTAATTAATTTGAGAGCCTATATGTAAAAAAGCCAAAAAAAAAAAAATTACATTGATCTGAGGGCAGGCACAGTTAAAAAAAAACAACAAAAACTTTAACAGAGTTGAACGGGAACATTATATCTTCACAAGGGATGGTTCAACATATCTTTGCACTATAGTCTACTAGCCTAACAGACTACTGTGTCCATTCACAACAGTAGCCTTTGTTCCCTAGATGCAGAACTGCAGCCTGCGGGTGAGGGACCAGCCACACCAGGTGAGGGCCTTCCGGCCTCCAGCAGCTGGAGCGTGGTAACCAGCAGAAACGCCCACTGAGGCCTCCGCACAGCGTCCCCCTCAAAAGCATCCGTCTCTGAATAGCAGGCAGGCTGTCGTCTGGAGTGACAGGTATCTATTCAGGTAGTGGCTGCTATTGTCTTCTCCCTTGGAGCACCAAGAGGAATTTTGTTTCACTTTAAGGATTCTGACAGCATTTCAGAATGTCGTACTCCAAGCGGGTTCAATCCCTCCTCTCATGGGGAGGACGCAATGACATTAGAGTGTACATTTTTTTTCTTTAAATTGCAGATGCCTTAAAATGAGATTGTCGGGTTTGTTGGCTTGTCAGACTAAAGTATCAAGATTGTCACAGTGTATTATATCACTATAATATGATCATTGTACACGGAACTAATGAGTAATATTGTACTTAGTGGTGGGACTGAGTCACATTAACATTAGAAACGGTGAAAGCCTTGCATTTTACCAGAATCTAGGAAAGATGCTAGCTTGTGGGAGGTGAGGCCGGGATTTCATCATCCAGAGAAGGTCAGGAAGCCGTCTTTAAAGAGAGGCAGGTGTGGTAGTGGTGACAAGCCGAGGGCTGCGCTGGGGAGACCAGGGCAACATGGAGTGGGGGTGCTCCTTGGGGAGGCTGATTGAAGCACCTGATAGGTACTCAGCAGTGGTTTTCAAAGGAAGGAGTGAATGTCCATTGTGAGTTTTCTTCCCAATTAAAATCACATGCAGCTATACTAGAAGCAATTTGGAGAGGAGTGTTATTTTACGTTTATTTATTTTGAGAGAGAAAGGGGCAGAGAGCAGGGGAGAGAGAGAGAGAGAGAGAGAGAGAGAATCCCAGACAGACTGTGCACTGTCAGCACAGAGTCCAATGTGGGGCTTGAACCCATGAACCATGAGATCACGACCTGAGCAAAGTCGGACGGTCAACCGACTTGAGCCACCCAGGTGCCCCAGAAGGAGTGTTATTTTAGTATCTGCCTTGCCCTCCTTGGCTATTTATTCACCCATTTGTTCATCCATCCATCCATGCATCCATTCATCCATTATCCATTAGGTGTTAATAAGCCCTACCATGTGCCAGGCATTAGGCACCCACTGGTATGGGTAATAGGCACAGGCCTGCCTGGCAGGCTTGAAGTGCAGGAGTACAGGTGTTGACCGAGTGCAAGTATAAACTAACGCCTGGTGTCCAAGTGAGGTAAGCACTGGAGACGCCTAATGTATTTGGAGGAAGTAATGGTGAAGCTGGGAACTCCGAGGAGGAGGAGGAGGAGGAGGAGGAGGAGGGGAGGGGTGGTTAGGATGGGAGAGGTTGGGGAGGAGCTTCGGAGGTACAGGAAGCTTCATGCCTGGAACAGAGAGTGCTTAGCACCCGTGGGGACTGATGGAAGGTCAGAGGGACTGGAGAGAAGCACTGGCCTCTGGGGTCAGACAGACACGAGTTGGACGGGGGGATCACTTGACCTCTCTTAGTTGTAAAGGACTTAATAACAGTCCGTAAAGCCCTCAGCACAGGCCCTGGCACAGAGTAGAAATTCAGTGCATGGAAACAACCAGTATTGTTATGTACTGCTATGTGGCAGGGTGAAGGCACCCAACTACCTGTTCTGTGGTAGATGGACCTTGTGGGCAGGGGTTGGATAGACAAAGGGAAAGGCGTGTGCAAGCATGATACCACAGGTATACCTGAATTCGGATGCAGAAGAGAACAGAAGAGTAAGTGCTTAACATTGATTCGGGATAACAGTAACCTAAACTAAACATTCATCGGCTTTGTTAGTGGTAAGCAACGCCTTCACGTGTGGTACGTTAGCTTGTACCTTATAGTTTGAGTGGTACCTCCTAGATTTGTTCAGGATACAAACTGCACAATCATACTCAAAATCCCTGAATCCAATACACTGTTCTTGGCGTGCCTACAAAGTGGTAAATTTGAAGTCTGTTCTTTTTTTCCAAGGCAGACTACTCTTGCGCCTACTGCTGTTGAATGTTTCCTAAAACTGATAGGATTTAGAGGGATTATCGTTTCCAAAAGATGCGCGTAGCTTCCTCTCACTAATGTTACAGCAAACTGCATTCAGACTTGCAGAAGAAATATTTCCCATAAGGACTGCTAGAAAAGTTAAAAATGTGTACCCAGAACCCTTCTAGAAGTCAAAGATACCAGTGTTTAGAGTATGCACACTTGGTTCTTTGACATCCTGGGCCCCATTTCCCCATACTCAAGAGGGGCATGCTAAGATGAAGTGCCAAAGAACATCGTCGTCGATCCAGCATGTTAAAACATGGTTGAGATAATTTTGCATGGGTGAGGTGTGAACATATTTGTAAAGGACTAACCTGGGCCTGGTATTCCAGGAAAACGATTTGGCTAAATGCGTATTTTATTCCACTTGTTTCCTTCATTGGTATCTCCCCCTCGTTATTCTTGATACTAGTCTTTGTTGAGGGTAAACAAAGGGTACCCAATGAGGGTAAAACGCACTTCATTAGTATGCTTCTAGGTGAGACGTAGCTTTTTCCAGCCTGTACTTCCAGAAGATTATAAAGCTCTTATTTGCTGTGAATTTTTGTCTAGAGGAAAAGCATTCACTGATGGGTTGACTGAGCTTTGTAACCAAAATGGCTGAACAAATGAGATGTGGGGATTCTATGCCGGCTTATCACTTCGGAATGCATAAAGCGGGGAGTTCTGGGGAGGGGAGAATGGGGAAGAAGCAGGAGGAGAGCAGAAACAGGCTGGAGACTCACCAGTCCTGCCAGGCACGGCTTTGTTTGGCCCGGACTGTCTGTGGTAGGCGAGGGCACACGCGTATTCTCACGCGGCTCCACTCTCCCTTGCCTGCAAGCCCGCTGCCCCTGACTCTTTTTAGAGTGCCAGGTCCAAGTGTGGCTGAAAGAGCCGTCTGCAGAGCCTGCCACGTGCACATGGTCAGCTTTTTGTGGAAGCTGCTTATTGGGGGTACTTTAGAACTCGGCCTCTTTGTCCCACAAACAGCATACTTCTGTTGGTTTTTTCCCCCTAAATTGAACCACTCCTGTCCCTAATTGTGTCACTCCTGCTGTCACCTCCTAGCCATCAGAGCCCGTGGCATGGTTCTGATTGTGTTGCAATGCGTCCTTGAAGCATTCTTTTTGTTGTGTTCAATGGCTCTCCTTCAGCTCATAACACAGTGGTCGCACTGGATTCCTAGGGTCACCCATTCTCTGCTGAGGACCAGCCCAGAAAAGCTCAGTCGTAATGAACGGGGCTTCAGACGGACAGACGCACACACAGGCTTGAGAGCCCTCCTGGCTTCGGCCACTCTAACAAGATTTTGTCATTTGTGGCTTTTGCACATTGGAAAAAACTTTCATCTCTGAGTTTCTATGGGCTATAAATACTTGGTAGGTTAAAAAGGAATCATTCAGAACATGAAATAAACATAACCTGGCACGTACACAGCAACACACCTCAACGGAGCCCTTCAACTTGTAGGCCAGAGCTGCAGGAATCCGAGACAGGGTTTCCTTCATCTCCTCTCTCATTCACTTCCCTCCCGGGCTGGACACTGCTCTGGTTTATGACCTCTTTTGGTTGGATATTTTCCTAATGAGGCAGGAGGATTAGGTCTCCATGTTACTTACACCTTTTAGCCACGAAGTGAAAACTGTTGATTTAGTTGGGATTGGGGAAAATTTTCACAATGTCTAGAAAAAATGCTGTGGGTAAATAATATGCATCTACCACAAGTTGAGAAACGGGTCTGGCAGTGGGACATTCTGTCTTGATTCTGAAACATCGCCGCAATCCTGGTCTTTAGGACCGTGCTTGTTTTCTAAAGTAGCTGCTTTCTTCTTATTTTTTCAGATTGTAAAAGAAACATGTGGTTCTTGTAAAAAAATTTAATAGAGAAAGAGACTGTGAAAGGTAAAAATCAGCCATATTTTCCGAAAATGTTATCATTACTATCTTGGTCCTACGCTTTTCTTAATGTTGAGATATAAAATATACGTAGAAAAGTGCACAAATCCTAAGTGCACCTCTGAACGTTTAAAAGATCTTTAAAAATAGTGCATATCCACATCACCACCATCTAGATCGAAACATATCTTGTACCATAACAAACCCTATGGTGCCCTCTCCTAGTCAATACCGTCCCCGTGGTCTCTCTTCCAACATGTATAATATACAAATCACATCTTTATACTTGGTTCTCTCTAGATTATACCATTTGCACCTTGTTTTATGTATATCAGACATTGTTACAAAAACGGATCAAGTTCTTTATGGAATATTGCAGTCAGATCTCACTTTAGTATAATGTGAATTTTAAATTATGTAGTATTTATATGATAAAATATATAATATTACCATATATAATATCAATGAAATCACCCATATGCATTATGTGCAAATATATGATTTATATAATTATTGCTTTCTATGGTGTCTTTCTATGTCAGTAAACATAAAACATCGTTTGTAAAGGCTGCATCCCATTCTTAGGTATGCCGTCATTTGTAAACTACTTCCCCACGGTTAGACATTTGGCACCATTCTCTTGTGATTATATTTAAAAATTGCCATTCGGGTAACATCTGTGAGCAAACTTATTCCAAAAGCTTTGTAATCCTATTTTCCTGTTACTAAGTAGGACGATTGTGAAATACTTCTACATTTCTGTGTCGTGCATCTCTTTTGTTCTCTCCCTAGCAAGCAGTCACCTCATAGCGCGGCTAAAGGACAGCGTGTGCTTGTGCGCGCGCGCGTGTTCTGTTTCCCTGTTATTCCGCAGTCCCAATCCAGGCCAGTCTTGGAGCAGGAGACAGGAAGTATGTTTGGGTCCACACGCCATCCATGTCAGGAGGCTTTAAAATTCATTTACAAATTCTCATCAGGTTGCATTTCGTTTCTTCACACATCATTCTGGGTCTTTCAATTCACAGGAGCAAAAAAAGTATCTGGTTCACGTCCTCCGTGCAGTCAAGTTGTTGTAATGTCACCCCTTCCACTTGACTGGAAAGCACCTCCATGAGTACACACGGTACATTTTTTTTTTTCTTCCTACTTTAATCCTTGAATATCACTACCCTGTTTCTCAACCCCAGCCCCCAGGCTTTTGGTACAATACTTCTTGTTTTTTGTTGGGAGTTAGAGTCTCTCATACAAAACTCCAGTGCTGTGGCTTGGCACATTTGCTGAATTTTAAAATGAGGGGTTCATTTAAAATTTTTTTTATTTTTTAAAGACATCTTTTATTTTCAGTCAAAAAGACAAGTAAAAATAATTCTCAGAGATATGTGTTTAAAGTAAAAGGGTTTTTATTAGGATGTTTGTTTATATTGACTCTACAGAATTCTTTTTAGTGTAGAAGCCACAGGGATTATTATTTCTTTGTCTTGGAATCCCTAGATCTTTGTGGGAGGCCTAGAAGAACCAGTTTCTCTTCCATTTAAACAAATCCAATTCAATTCACTTGCATTGGCAGAGCACAGGAAAATCTTAATTTTCTCAGCCAAGGAGAGCAAAGTCTGCCTGGGAGTTTTTTAAACATGGATTTTTTTTTTATCCTATTTTTTTTTTCTTTTGGCCCAGAGATATAGATAGATAGATCCACTGACCGACCCTCTTCTCCAAAGCAACGAAAACATACGAATTTTCTCTCCTAAAACCGTTCTTGTCCCAGGAGATTATGTATGAATGAAAGAAGGAAAGTAAAATTTTCTTGTTGGCTTAAAGGAAACAGCCAAGCAAATAAATACTTGTTTTAAAAAATTCAAACAAACAGCTGAAAAGTAAAAAAATAAAATTTGATCTCCCATGGTCCTGTTACCTTACTCAGGGTTAATCATTATTAAGAGCCAGTGTTTGTATCCTGCATTAGAAATAAAATATGAGATTGCGCTATTCATATCATGACACAAAAAGCAGTTTTCGGGGCGCCTGGGTGGTGCAGTCGGTTGGGCGTCCGACTTCAGCCAGGTCACGATCTCGCGGTCCGTGAGTTCGAGCCCCGCGTCGGGCTCTGGGCTGATGGCTCAGAGCCTGGAGCCTGTTTCCGATTCTGTGTCTGCCTCTCTCTCTGCCCCTCCCCCGTTCATGCTCTGTCTCTCTCTGTCCCAAAAATAAATTAAAAACGTTGAAAAAAAAAAAAAAGCAGTTTTCATTCCACACTATGTTGGATACTGTTCTGTGGCAGTGAAGGGGAATAGAATATGTCACCCCAAAATATGCCACTTTGACATGTGGATTATATTCAGCTAAACATCATCAAGACCCAGTAGACTCAGGAACAACTTTTACCCTTCCCATAACTGCCTAAAAGAATTTAGATAGGAGGGCTGGTGCAGAAAGAGAGCTATTACCAGAGATAACTTTTTATCTGAAAGACCTATCTGCGTGGCAGGGCAAGCTTCTAACTACCAAACATCTGCTCTTGTTATCTTCCTGTGAATTGCCTTCCCCTCTTTGAAGCCCCAGGCCCCTGGCTCATTCCTTAGCTGAGGAAGGCATATATTAGCCTCAGCTTCCTGACTTGCCCGTAAGTCTCACATCTTTGGGGCTCCTGTATGTACAAAATTAAGCTTTTCTCCTATTAATCTGTCTTATGTCAACTTAAGTACCGGACCAACCAAAGAACCTAGAAGGGAAGAAGGGGCAAAAAAAATTCCACTCCTGTATCAGAGCAGCAAGATCTACCTTGTTCTTGAATGGTAACAGAGAATTCCATAGTATGAACCCCTATAATTAATCATTTTCTATTAGTGGGCGTTTAGATTTTCTACCGATTTTTCTATTTAAAAGCCTAGGTAATGATTCTAAATGTCTCACAGGGCCAATTACAGTTCTAGCCTCAGGTCATAGGCAGGCTCAGGGATCGTCACAATTGGCGGTTTGTATTTTTTTGTTTTTGTTTTTGGGTTTTTGTTGTTGTCTGTTTGTTTTTATCCATTTCTGTTCCCAGAAAGAAAGGAATGAGGCAATCTACAACCAATTCTTGGCCCGCCTACCCAGTACAAAATTATAAATACAAAATCTCCTTCCCTCTTCCATCCCAGCCTCCCCAGTTTCTTCCTCACACCTGCCTTTCCCTTTCCCCCCACCCATCAGATGGGAAGAAAAGGTTCCAAGAGAAAGTTTGGAGCTTGAACTAATTGAACTAATTGAACTAAGCATTTCTAATTCTAACAAGGTGTTCTTAAGCCAAAGGTATGGCATTTCGAATCCTGTGTTTGTGTTCCCCTTCCTTCGTGGTCAGTAAGCTAGAGGAAAATGGTACAAAGAGGTCAGTCTTCACACTTGCATGTTAAAATGGCAGAGTTCTGTGTGTTGTAGTTATACTGTCAGCCCATGAAAAACAGACAAGATTTAGGAAATAGGAAGGCTATTTATGAGAACAAAATACACGATAGTTCACATCCCATATTTTCTTGATGGACACAAAGTGACATCCATACTGATTGACTGTCGGCATGTGCCTCTCCCCTGAGCCAGGCTCTGTGATGGATCAGCCAGGCTCAGGCAAGTGTCAGAAAGATGATCAAAAGAAAGAGCTGTCTGTAGTTGTTCCATTTCTGAAGAGATTGACAACTCACCCTAACAAAAGGAAACATTAGTGTGCTATTTGCGTCTCCAAAAGAGACTGTGATAAGATGACGTGATAAATGGTGGGGTGGGGTGGGAGGGAGGTTGCCATAAAAACACATAAGGTAGCTAAGTCGTGAAGTGCAAAGAAACCTCAGCTCGCACAA
Organism: Prionailurus bengalensis; assembly: GCF_016509475.1. Classification (NCBI taxonomy): domain Eukaryota; kingdom Metazoa; phylum Chordata; class Mammalia; order Carnivora; family Felidae; genus Prionailurus; species Prionailurus bengalensis. The sequence goes on from NC_057345.1 coordinate 162,628,458, forward strand.
TTGATGAGGCTTGTTTATTTTAAGAAGCCGAGCTGATCTGAACCGTGAGAGAGCCTGCAGATATCTCAGATGATAGCCTAAGTTCTCATACCAGTGTTGCCCACAGCTTCAAGAGAAATCTTAAATACTACGTGCCTTCCCCTCTTCGTATCTCTTCCCCCAATTGCTTTACTATGACCACTGATTGCTTGCGCAAGAAGACACTGTGTACCATGGAGCAAGAAGGAATTGGGCAAAACCACTGGGGTCTGGGTCTGGCCCAGCCCCAGCAGCAGGAGTTTGTATATTGGATTCAAAGAGTGTGTTTATTGTGATTCTGAAACAAACTGGATGAACTTGAGTGTATTCATATAAGAAATTGTCCCCTCGAAGATTATAGAGATGGCACCAATCTCAAGCATTTTCAGGTCATCTTGGAAGGCTCGCTTCCAGAACGTGTGGGAGTTGATGTGCGGAGGTTGCGTTTGGAGGTGAGAATGCTTTGACAGATGGCTCAAGTCCACATAGCACCTGGAGCAGCTGTTTTTCTCCTTGTTGAGCCTGCATTCCCAGCTCCTACAGTGCTGCTGGAGGTTCTCTTGCCCATGGCAAATCGGACCATGTCTAGCAGGTGGTAGGGCTCCTCCAGCCTGGGCAGAGGTGGTTCTGGATCTCAACCACCTGCTGCAGGAGCTCACCCGTGGGTCAGGCTGTTTCCGATCAGTGTCCTTGGGGTCTAGGCTTGAAGTGGGTCCCCAAGAAATGCTTGCTGAACTTGGCTGGTTCAGAGGAGCTGAGGGCTCTGGAGTGCTTTATTTAGCATGGATCTCAAGATAGGCTTCTGACTGAGCTGTGTCTCATTCTCTGCCCCAGAGATCCAAGGATCTCTGCCACTCCTTCCCACATGCACAAACTAACTTTGGCTTTTGGAGTTTAAGGTGGAGACTACCTAGTGAATCAAGACAGGTTCTTATATATGCAACTCTCAGAGTGGAGAAGAGTCTTGTGAGCTTTGTGTAATGTCAGTAATGTAAGCACCGACTAGGTGGGGAATAACTTTATGCTCGCAATTTCTTGGTAGAAAATATGGTCAGCATCAAATGCCAATGATAGCAATGGGGGAAAGTGGTTTTCTTTTTTTTTTTTTTTTAATTTTTTTTTTCAACACTTTTTATTTATTTTTGGGACAGAGAGAGACAGAGCATGAACAGGGGAGGGGCAGAGAGAGAGGGAGACACAGAATCGGAAACAGGCTCCAGGCTCTGGGCCATCAGCCCAGAGCCTGACGCGGGGCTCGAACTCACGGACCGCGAGATCGTGACCTGGCTGAAGTCGGACGCTTAACCGACTGCGCCACCCAGGCGCCCCGGAAAGTGGTTTTCTGACTTCTGAGAAACTGTTTCTTCCTGCTCTGTGGGTGCTGGCCTCTACTATTACATCCTATTCGATGACCTACTTCACTATATTTCTTAAATGCCATACTTTCTCCTGAGACTTAAATTGGTTTAATCTTGGTGTGATTAATCTTGGTGTGTGTAAGCCCTGGGTGGCTTACATTTCACTTAAAGCTGTTCGGTTAAAGACAACTGGATGGGAGGTTGTGGTGAGCCTTTTACTCATGGTGCTGGGAGGGCTACAGTGAACAATAAGTCAAGCTCCATTAGTGTGTTTTTGCTGGTCAGTGGGAATGACATGATCAGGTTGTGCCAGCCACTAATTTGGTGACTTCAAAGTCCCTGGGAAGCCCTCACCCTGCTCACAGAGGAGGCCAAACACAGATCTGGGTCTTTCCACATTTAGGTGACCTCTGGGAGAGAAATGGACTCTTTTTCTCTGGGGCCAGTCTTTATATATTGAAGCCTTCTTGGACCTGTCTGAGCCCCTAGAGAAGCCACATCACAATTGTACCTTCTTGTCTTCTCTTGATCTTTGTCTTCATGACCATGAAAAACCACATTCTGCAAATAACACCCAACTCTACCTTTTCTACCCCGGGTAGCCTGATTCCGTTACAGGTTATGAGACCCTCTAATCCCTAGAGTACTGAGGCAAACCGGCAAGTTTTCATGAGGGTCTAAATTTAAAGTGATTTCAAAACAAGTAATTGAAGGAAATGGTGAATCAGCAGAAAGCCCGAGAAGGAAACTCTTGCAAGGATGGGGAGAAGAAAGGAGGCAAACAAACAAGCTTCAAAGAGGAATCAGGGATACTGGAGGGGGGAGGAAGAGGGCGGAGAGAGAGAGAGGACAATAAGAAGGCCAAAGAGAAATCAAATTACTTGAGTGAAAAAGAAAACAAAACAAAATTGGCAAAAACTAAACTCAAACAACAATAACATCCACTCCCAGAGTCTTCCCCAAATTTCCTCAGATTAGGAACACCCACCAGGTGATCGGACAGTGACGCCAGGTGACTGATGAGGCCACACAGAGGAATTAGCCTAAATTATTTTATGATAGTAAACCAAACTTTGTTTTATAAACCAGCCCTCAGATTAGAACAGAATTGTAAGAAACCTAGAAATCATGTAATTGGACTTGATGTACTCATTTTACAGCCTGAGGACACTGGGTCCTCACATTTGCAAAACCGACCAACCGACCAGCCAAAAAACAAATACAATCCAGGACTGCAGACATAGCACTTCCTTTTAACCAACTCCATGACTACAGCTTTTGTGGCTATTAACTTTAAAATATAAAAGCTACCTTTTGGTAAATAAGGGGCAACTAATAACACAAACGTAAATTGTAATGATCTGGGTATTATATTTGATCAATTTAGATGCACACAGGAGATTACTGTATAACGTTAATCATCACAAACATATATGCAGTACCTGTTGAAGTATAATAGATTATTGGAGAGAGAAAAATTTGTCCAGCATTGTTTTATATTCTGGTAAGTTACAGAGAGCTATCTGTTATTCTGGGAGTAATGTCAGATACCGACCATGTGCTTCTGGTAGTTTTTAAATAATGTTATGCAGGAGAATCATCAAATGTAAGAGAAAATGGAGAAATTCTAAATATTTTTGGTGTTTTATATAGTGAATTAGAATACAGGGGTCTGTTTGTCCTAGTTATGTATGAATATGGTTTCATTTAAATTATGCACCAAATGAAGCATTTGGATGGCAAAAAAAAAAAAAAAAGCCATGTTCAGTATTAGAATATGAATCAGCAAGTACTAAGCACGCAGAATATCACTCCGGACTTTTATAAAGCAATTTGACTCTTGGAAGAAAAAACTTCTTATAGGGAGGAAAAGGAAGAAATGAAAATATTTAAGCAAGTTACAACTGATAATGGCATATTGAGAACTGGTTCTCTAACTTAAACAAAATTTCTTACATGCCCAAGTCTTATACGTTATTGAAAGTAAAGGAAAAATCTTTATGATTTCAAAGAGTGGTTTATGTAGTTTGATTTGTTTTATTGGCTATTTTTTTTTAAGCTGTAAAGCCAATTCCTGCTTTGCTTTTGTCAAATTAAAGGGAAAAGAAAAATCAAACAAGAAAATAGCTATGTTAAATGAAATCAATGACCGTACTGAAGAACACACTTGCTTTATCACTTTTGTGAACTATTTCCTATCCCTTTGTGTTTGCAAGTCTTTCTCTCTGAGCATCTCTGTGTATTTAGCAACTGCCAGTGATGTCCCCTCACCAGTGATGAGGCTGTCGATCAGGCTACCAAACATCCCTGTCGGGAGGTCAGTCTCTACCTTAGGGTACAGGACACACAGGGTCGTGCCCTCGTGGGGCACTCTTTCATTCCTACACATGAGCTCTGGAAATCCCTTGAAGAAGCCACCACACAATAGGGTGGGGAGGGCGAGAAACCACCGCCTTATCCACTTTGCCCAGTGAAACCCCAGTTATGTTCAACACTGCCCTGATCAGATAGATGCACAAGCCAGTGATTCTGTTGGAGCAATCATGTTGATAATGATCCAACATTTATAATGTGTCTGTGCAAGCCTAAGTGAGTCTATATCATTAAAACGACATGCACAGAACACAATTATGGACTTTTCATTGACACACATTCCCACTTGGGCTGCTGCTAGTTCTCTGAACTGTCTTTTAGCTGACTTGTTATTAAATACAAACATGGCCCCCTTTTTTTCAGAGGGGACACATCTCTCATTTTTGAAGCGCTATCTCATTGCAAAACATTATTATTCCATTTGTTCCAAATTAAACAATTTAATATTTTAGAAAAATACTTTCCCTTATTTAAATGAAAACAATCAATGTAGTTTGCAAAGTAAAAGGCAGGGTTTCATCTTTGAGACAAAAAAAAAAAATTAAAACAGAGAGAATAAGAAAGACATGTATTGTCTATTTGACAATCAAAACACTCCAATAAAATAAAATAAAATCGTGGTATCATAATAATGAGTTCTCTTTCAAATGGTTTGCTCTGAACTAAATGGTGTTCTTTATGGAACAGAATGTCAAACGGTTTAATTCAGTATCAAATATTCATGAGCTCTGAATGTGCTGCATCACCAAAACGGGTGCAAAATCATAAATACTGTAGCGTGAAGAGGGATGGAAGCTAACAGAAGTGGACATCTGCATTGGTTTTTAACGTTATTGTGACTTTAAGAAAGAGAGGAGTGAGTGCTGCTGTGGGGAGAAAAAAAGGGTGCGAACAGAACCTGGGTAGAGATTTTCATAGCTGCTTTTCAAATCAAAAAGCTACAAGTAGATCAGGGATTGGGCTGTAATGTGACAGAGATTTTTAGACATTTCAGAATGGATCGGGGTAGTGTTTCTTTATTAGAAAAGATAGTGTGTAAACTGAGGTTTTGTTTTTTTCCTTTACGATTAGAATGATTACCATTACCAAATTACATATTCAAATTACCATTTGAATCTAAATTTAAAAATGAAGTGGATTGTGACCATTCAGGCAGCTAGATGAGAGATCAGCTTACGTATCGTCTCTTTGACTGTATTGTTTGCTCCTTCTGTGGCAGGACTTTGTGGGAAGACGTGTCTGTGGAAATACTGGAAATTACAACTAGAAAAACCAGCTCTGTTCTGCAAGCTCTGAGGTCTTCTTAGACCTCCCTGGAACACACGGATTAATTTGGAGTAACAGATTTCTTCCTTTAGCCTCAGCCATGCTGTCTCAATGCCACACAGGTCTGTCTGTCTGTCTCTCATCTGACAGTGTTTGCCTCAGAGCAATGGAGGGACAACAAACAGTTCAGAAGGAGAAGGGAGTGTGTTAGTTGTCAGGGATAATATGCAGATTCCCTTTGCCTCACATGGGGCCATGTTCCACCATTTCCCAGCTGCCGTGTTTGCACTTTTCTAGAACTCACAAGTTCAGGAAAGGTTGACCTCCACCCAGTGTGTGAGGCAATCTATTAGAGGAGTTCTGTTTCCATCCCTGTAAGCATTCATTTGGAGTTGCCTAAGAAATCTTCTAAGAACTCTTACAAAACTGAAATCAACTCTCCCAAATGGCATGAAGAGTTTTTGGTTATTAACTCTACCGTCTCCTGTTAGCTAAGCTCATTTGTTTTCCCTCCGGAGAGAAGAGCTCTTGCATCTAATCATACCTAATCTTTCTGCAAAGATGTTTTCCTTAAAAAAAAAAAAAAAAAAAAGTGTAAATCAAGTTTTTCTAAATCTAATCATATGTTTTATGCATCAGGGGAACTTGGAATGTAAAGGAATCCCATGGTGCATCCTTCTGTAAAATGAAGATTTGCTCCCTTATTATTCATTTTTGTAAATCTGAATAATTATTCATTGGGTTGAAGGAGGTATGCCTTTATTTAGGTTTTTGCATTTGGTGCCTTTCCATTTCTTATTTTCCATGAGCTCCCAAATGGGCACACATTCTACTTTTTAGAGAAAAGGAAACATAGCAAACATACTCTCTGATTCTGAGGTCTTAAGGAGCCTCCAAATTATGTGCCAGTGGATGATGATGAGTCATCGTCTGATCGAAAAAATAAACCTGCAGAAAACCTTGCTTCTATCTTGCTCCATAAAGCCAGATATCCATTTCAGACTGTCTTGGTTCTATTCCTTCTTTCTTTCCCTTCATCTTCCCTTTTAGAAAATAAAAAGATTCACAGCGTTCTTTCTCAATTTAAAATAAGATGGTGTCTATTAAAGCTTTATCTAGCAGGAATTCCCCAAATCGAGGGTCATGAAATTATGCAACCACCAGGGATTCCGGAGAGTCTGGTCTCTGAAGATGAAGTTAGAAATGAGGGAAGGTTTATTGTTCATTCAACTCGGCAGAAGCCACAGGGTCCTATAGCAAGGAAAGGCTTAGCAATCAGAGCAGGGTGAGACCAGATTCCCAACATTTGTGTTATAGACCTTACTCCAAAGGGAAACTTTCTTGAGGTATTTTTCTACCCTGCATCTACTGGATCCCAATTAAAGGAAACTTTTTTTTTTTTAATTTTTTTTTTTCAACATTTATTTATTTTTGGGACAGAGAGACAGAGCATGAACGGGGGAGGGGCAGAGAGAGAGGGAGACACAGAATCGGAAACAGGCTCCAGGCTCTGAGCCATCAGCCCAGAGCCCGACGCGGGGCTCGAACTCACAGACCGTGAGATTGTGACCTGGCTGAAGTTGGACGCTTAACCGACTGCGCCACCCAGGTGCCCCAAGGAAACTGTTTTTAAGACATGTCTTTTTCCCGTGATAGAAAAACAGGGTTCTTTCTTTCTTTCTTTCTTTCTTTCTTTCTTTCTTTCTTTCTTTCTTTCTTTCTTTTATCCATCTGGATGGGGAAGAAAAAGCATCTGATATTTGAGAAATGTAACTTTATTAATGAGAAACCTGTCCTACGAGGACATCCAGGTTTTAAATTTGGGAAATGTCCCAAACCTAAATCCCAGCCTAGAGGAGTCCAGTGCCATATGAACTGGACAAACTGGACTGTCTTTCAGTGAAGGAGACATGGCCAAGAGAAAGTAAGAATCACAAAGGCTGAACATTTCTGTCAGCTCAAGTCCTTGGAAAAAGCCACAATATGAGAATAAAGTGGCTGACTGAAAGCTTACTCAATCAGGGTTTCACACACTCTTGCAGGAATAAAAGAATTCCGGGCAGGGTTTACCAAGTGCTTTGGATGCCAGCAGGGGGAGCTCTAACTCTGGAAACCTGTCAGTGGTCACGAAAAGCTACTTACCAGGTCTAGACCTTTCCACATACTGTTTGTTCACCATTCCTGTGACTCCGGTCATAGAAGTCAGGAACAAGACCCACAGGCAATGTCACTGAACCAGAAACAGATCCCATGGTCTCTGGAGGAGGAAAATAGTTAACACCTTTATAGAAACAGAGCTGACTCCCTGGCAGGGTGAGAGAGGCATTTTAGGAGCTGCTGACCAGAGTCTTCCAAAGAAAGCTGAGAAAAAGCCCCTTCTTTCTGCATTTTTCCCTTCCTCCGCCCCCAGGCACAACTCTCTCTCTGCCGGGAACTTCGGTTGGATCTGATACTTAGATGATCCATTTAACAGGAGGGGGGTCACCCCAGCTTGTATAAGCTGCCTGTGGTTGGAGTGAACCAGATTTCTCCATGCCATCAATCAGCTCTGGGTCACTGCTGGGTTTCCTCCGCTCTCACTTTGGGTTTTTAGGAAGGAGAAACAAAACCCTTAAGCTGTAACTGTATCAGGGTCAAGAGATTCCACCTCTTATGTCTTCTGTGCTTGGTGCAGAAGGTTCTGCAGAGAGAGGAAGAAAGCCTTACAAAACTCAGACACAGATTATTAAAAACCATTCCAGCCCATGAAATATCTGAGAAGCTGCCCTGTTCAGAACAGCCGTTCCCCCTCCCCCACGGAAACTTTTAGAAGTCCTAGGCCTTCTACAGTTCAAATGAATAAATGAAAAAACCCACTTAATTTTCTTTAATCCAGCCTTTCCATGATTCATCTGACCATGAAATATCTTTTCCTCTCCAGAGAGTGCCTATACTCTAGGCACTTGTGTTCTGTGGAGCACACTTTGAGAAATGCTGAGTATAGATTAGAAGCAAAATTCTAGGGGTGAAAAAACATGTACATTCTGCAGATTGGCTGAGTCTAACTGTTGCTATAATTTTTTTTTAATTAAAAAAATTTTTTTGTTTATTTTTGAGGGAGAGAGAAAGAGCACGAGCAGGGGAGGGGCAGACACACACACACACACACACACACACACACACACACACAGAATCTGAAGCAGGCTCCAGGCTCTGAGCTGTCAGCACAGAGCCCAACGTGGGGCTCGAACTCACAGGCTGTGAGATCATGACCTGAGCCGAAGTCAGACGTTTAACCAACTGCGCCACCCGGCCGCCTCTATTGCTATGATTTTTGACAAGTCACCTAGCCTCTCTGGTCCTCAGTTTTCTCTTCTGTAGAGTGACAGTTCCTCCAGTTCTACAAGTCTTTGTGGCTCTCTGCTGGAAGGGGAATGCCAGATCTTCCAATGCATTCAGAGTTCCTAAAACTTGTGCTTCTGAACATGGAAATGGATCGCACATTTATGCTGAAAGCAAGTTGTAGACTTTTGTCTACAAACAGACAAAATCATATGACAAGAAAAGGCAACATTCCTCTTTCTTTGTATTTGGCTTCTGAACCATGCCAGTCCTATCGCTACTTCTGTGTCTTTATCTGTCCACGTTGTTGAACTTGTGGAATTGCTGTATGCATCATTCTTTTTGTTTCACCTGTATAAGACTGCAAGAGTCTTGTTTTGTTTTCATTCAGGTTATGAGTGGATTTTAATTTTCCAGGACATTTATCCAGAATTTTAACAGGGATTCCAGGGAGTGCAAGGATTTATAGGCTTCTCTGAACAGCAGCATGCGCCAGAGCACCTGCCCGTGGGAGTTAGGGACCGACATTAATGAAGTGGTTCAAGCTGGAAAGCGTACACCTGAAGGTTTATTTCTAAGGAGCTGTAAGAGGCGGTGATTGGAATGTTTGGGTCCTCTGTGCTAAAAGGACCTTTCTGCTCATTCCCCAAACCCTTGCCTCTCCTTTACTTGGGAGTGGAAATGGTATCATATGACCTTGAATACCTTCCCTGGGGGATATTGATCCAGGTGCATCAGAAGGAAGAAGGGAAATGAAGTTTTGCAGTATGACATTACTGGACATCCACCTTGCTCATGCCCGTCTGCATGTCAACAGCATTGAACAAATCCAGCAAATACTGGTTAAGCACCTTCTATGTGCCAGGTGCTTATTCCCATTAAGTGAAAAGTCTTCCCTTCTGAGCTCTGGCCCAAATTCTGGCATCTCTCTGGAGATTTTTCTGATATTTCCAGCTTTCACTGATACCTGCCAAATGGCAAACTGTTACGGTTGGGGTCACACAATTGAGCACTCATTATATCCTGCCTTTTGCTCTGGTTTCCTATGGATCCCTAACTAGGAAGTAAGCTTCATGAGAGCAGGGGCTACATCCTAACACTCTTTTCCTTGCCCAGGGAGCTGCCCTAAATGCAGTTCACCAAATAATAGCGAATCACAACAGAATCTGGAGAATCCTTCTGATGACAGTTCTCCGCACCTCAGAGTAGTAAAATCTGTTTTTAAGCCAATGGTGTCTGTTGTGCAGCACGTGCTCATAACTGTCTGTCATGTCTGCTGTCTGTTTCAGTTGTTTTCTGTTGGTTTCAGAATTAGAGGGTCTGATTTGGAGTTTACATCTATTTGTTATTGATAATGTTGTGCACTAGGATTTGTTAAACTTCACAGAAGTAAGTGCCTTTCTGGGTGGTCTGAATTCATCTCCAAAGGCAACTTCCACTGATGTGGTCTTTCCCCTAGCTTTCTGTTTTACTAGTTTATGGCTAATTATGAGGGTTTCAGTCAGATCAATGTAGCCACAGATGGCACCAACACCCCAGGTGGCCCAAAAGAGGATTTGTGGGGCCATGGCATCTGGGCTCCTTCAGAGAGACCTGCAGGGAAATTAGTGATGTGGTTGTGGTTGTGTGTCTCTTTCCCCCTCACACCTCTCTTCCTGGCATCCTCGTGTCTCCTGGAGCCTCTTCCTCTGCCTATACTGGAGCCTTAAAACTTAGGTGTTCCCTACTTGAAGGTCACTGCCTAAGTAAGGTGGGGACTGATAAGTGCTCACAGTGGACCCTTCCCAAGTGTGCGCTTGCCTGAAAAAGGGATCTCGGATATCCGAAAGTCCTTCACCAAGCCTGACTTGACTGGTCTTTCCCAGTAACCTTTGCATAGCATTTTTAAAGTCAACAAAATGTTTTCATGGCACAGTGTCAGTCGAGCTGTAAAACAAGCAGATGAAGTCGGGGAGGTGGTGGAGAAGCCGAGGACAGGTGACCTGTACAGAGTGCAGAAGAGTGGCAGGGCCAGAACCAAGTTTTTCTGACCCCCCCCCCCCCCCCCCCCCCCCGCCGCCTGTGTTTTGCCTTGAATCGTGGGATTCTTGGCAGATCCATCCCTCATCCTCATAGCCTGTCATGGGTGGTAGTGGACAGGTATTCATTCTAAACACCTGGGACTAAAAGTAGGTCTTCCTCTCACAAGCAAGTGGACATGGTGACAATGACAGGAACGGCTCCCCCTGTATTCAGTACTTTCTAGGTGTGAGGATTTGCACACACATATTATCTCATTGTCTTAATCCATTCGGGTCACAAATACCAGAGACTAAGTGCTTTATAAACAGCAGACATTTATTTCTCACAGCTCTGGAGGCTGGGAAGTCTGAGATCAAGGTATTAGCAGATTTCAGTTCTGGTGAGACCTTATTTCCTGTTCATAGATGGCCACCTTCTCTCTGTGTCCTCACATGGTAGAAGGGGTGAGAGAGCCCTCTGGGGTTTCTTTTATAAGGACACAATATATTTCATGGAGGCTCCCAATCACCTCCCAAAGGCCCCACCTCCAAAAACCATCACACTGGGGTGGGGGTAGGTTTTAACATGTGAATTTGGCGGCGGGGGGCGGGGGGTGGGGGCTCGCGGGATACAGACATTCAATCTATGGCACTCATGTAATACTCATAACAGACCCAGAGGCATGTACTTTACCCTGTTCTGCAATGGAGTCTTAGAGCAAGGTTTCACCATCACTAACTGGTGCTGCTTGGATTAAAAGCCATGTTTTGTCTGTTTTTGGCTCGTGATTGTTCAGTTTCTTCATTGGTTGTCGAGAGGTTTAAACAAGATAAACAAGGGTTGAGCATGGTGCCTCGCTACCCACGGTCAGCTCACAATAAGCACTAGGTCTTTCTGCCTTTTCCCTTAGCCTAGGGACTTAATCATGTCCCGCCAGCCCTGCCATGTAGATATTTCCTGCAGAATAGTGCTTTACATAAGTCAGTTCTCAGTAAATGTTCATTGAGTTAATTGGAAATCAGAGTTGAGAGTGAGGAATCAGTTTGCTTTCCTAAGCATGTGGAGGAAATAAATGAAGTAGTCACCCTATAGAGGTTGCTGGTACTTGTGCTGGAACACGGTGACACCAGAGTTATGGCTTTGGTCCCCAATCACTTCTCCTGGTTCTTTGCCCATCTCTGTGGCTGTCCCTTCTTATTCCCCTTTGTAGGCTTCTCTTTCTGTGTTCACCCTCATCTTACTGTATCTGAGGGTTCTGTCTGCACCGATAACTCACAAATCCCTTTCACAGCCCCGATCTCCTTCCTGCAGGTGCATTTATATCAACACCTACTCAGCTTGGAACCCCACACCTCATACATAGCATGTCCTGGATTGAATTCATTATTCCCTCATCCTGCTTAGTTGCTTTTCATTTTAAGCTCATTTTAATCATTTCAAGTAACGGTGGTTTTGTTGTAAGGATACACATGTGAGAAAACCTGTTAAGGCTGGAAAAACAAAAAACAAAGCCAGGCCTCAAGGGAAAAGAAACCATAGTCGATCAGGAAAAGTGGGACTCCAGAGCAGCTCTTAGAACATTAACGTTAATAGGACCCAGCATGCTTTCTGTCTGCTTACCATTGCTAACCTCACTCACCTATCCTCCATACTCTGCCCTACTTTGTACTTGCAACTGTGTGGCTGGTCCACCCTACAGGCTGTGTGTCTTTTTTTTTTTTTTTTTAAACCTCATAACCTCTATTAACTTCCCTCTTCCTCATCTTTCCCACAGTGTCTCCTGCATAACCCTGGCTTGCATTGACCCTTCAAAGCCCAACTCCAGCTCATGGAGTCTCTGTGCATTCTGCCAGCTTTAGCTCCCACTGAATGCTCCCACTGAATCCCACTGAATCATTCTTTCAGTATTTTTGCAGTTCAAACTTGAGAGAATATGACTCTCGGGCACATCTTTTCTTGCCAGGCCACCTTCCTAGTTGTTGACCAGCATATGGATTGCCTGTCATTGGATCAGATCCAATCCAGTCAGTTGTGGCCAAGGGTGGGACCCCTGGGCTGCCTTCCCTCAGATGTGTTTGCACAACCCAAATGTTCTATGCTAAATGAGAAAGTTGTAAAGGATTTCATATTGGGTGATTTCATTTATGTGAAATGTCCAGAATAGGCAAATCTATAGAAATAGGACATTAGTAGCTGCCTAAGGCTGGGTGGTAAGGGCATGGAATTAGAGGATGACAGCTAAGGGGTGTGGTGTTGGGGTGATGAAAATGTTCTAAAATTGATTGTGGTAATGGTTGCAAAATTCCATGGATATACTAAAAGACATTGAAGTCTATGCTTTATTTATTTATTTATTTATTTATTTATTTATTTATTTATTTATTTATTTTAACGTTTATTTATTTTTGAAACAGAGAGACACAGCATGAACGGGGGAGGGGCAGAGAGAGAGGGAAACACAGAATCGGAAGCAGGATCCAGGCTCTGAGCCATCAGCCCAGAGCCTGACACGGGGCTCGAACTCGCGGACCGCGAGATCGTGACCTGAGCTGAAGTCGGACGCTTAACCGACTGCACCACCCAGGCGCCCCCATGCTTTATTTTTTTTAATTCTTCTTTTTATTTTTTGAATGTTTATTGATATTTTGAGAAAGAGACCATGAGCAGGGGAAGGGCAGAGAGAGGGAGAGAAAGAGACTCTTTCTCATCAGGCCAAGCGCAGAGCCCGATGTGGGGCTCAGTCTCATGACCCTGGGGTCATGACCTGAGCTGAAACCAAGAGTTGGACACTCAGTCAGCTGAGCCACCCGGGCGCCCCTGAAGTGAACACTTTAAATGGATGAATTGAATGGTAAGTGAATTATATCAGAATAAAACTGCTTTAAAATAAGAGTGTTTGGTAGGGCAAATGGCCAAGGACTAGGCAGATACCATATCCTCTTTATTTGTTTATCTTAATAAGTGCTTCCACATTTTACCCACTTTGCCAAATCCAAACTCTGAAATTTATCCTGGTATCCTCACTCTTTCAGTTTAATCGTCACCTGCTTCCCTGGTGCCAGCAGCGATGAGTGCAGTAGTTGGGTCAGGTGCCCATCCTCTGTGCTCCAATGGCAGCTCATGCATGAACATCTCATTTATTATTCCATATTATAATTGGGGCCTTGTTAGCAAGTCTCTGAGGGCCTTTCATTCCTAGCATCCTACCTGTTGCTTTAGGTATCCACGGAGTTTTCTTATGTGGATGGGATGGGTGGATGGGATGGGATGAAGGGATGAATGAAAGGGAAAGACCATTGTCTATACCCATGGCTACTGCCTGCTTTTAAATATCTTACCAATTCCCAGGGTGCCTGGGTGGCTCAGTTGGTTAAGTGTCTGACTTGATTTTGGCTCAGGTCACACATAATCTCACGGTTTGTGAGTTCGAGCCCTGCATCGGGCTCTGCTCTGACAGCACAGAGCCTGCTTGGGATTCTCTCTCTCTCTCTCTCTCTCTCTCTCTCTCTGTCTCTGTCTCTCTCTCTCTCTCTCTTTCTCTGTCTTTCTCTGTCTCTCTCTCTCCCTCCCTCTGCCCCTCTCCGTGTGCATGCATCCTCTCTCTCTCAAAAATAAATAAACTTTAATATAAAAAAAAGAAATCTTACCAGTTCCCTGAAATAGGTGTGCCAGTGGGAGAATGAATGAAAAATAGGGAGATCAGTACAGCTCCACCCTTGTGACCTACTGAAGAATCCAAAACACAAATGATGTTAATGTGGTTTAGCCTGTTAACTATTGGAATAGTTGTGTGGGGCAACTAACAAACTTCCAACGAATCTGTTTCCACTCACTGTGACTTGAGTTTCCGACATGTCCTGTGGTGTGATATACTCCTTGGGGTAAGGGCAGACCCAGTGCTAACAACACATTAGAGACCCAGTGTTTCTAGCCATTTCTCTTCTGTGCCAACCCCAGTGACTGAACGATCTGGTGCATGGTGGAAAGGCAGCAGGGTGGGAGAAGGAGATGGGGACGGGAATGGACTTCTCAGAGAGCAACGATTGATTTGAAATACGAAACATCTTATTGATAAAAGCAAAGCCTAGACGGAAGGAAGCAGTTTGATATAGCACACTATCTGAAAAAAATCATGTGCATCTGTTTAGCACAATATACAGCATAATGACAGCAATCTTCCCTGTTTGTATCCATTCATCTGATTATACAGAGTAACAATTCTTTTAGTTACACATTTATTTACCCAAGGATTTTTTTAATGGATAATAAGTTAGTAAATCAGATAGCATGTGTTCTGGATAATACTTTAGTAAACTGTCTACCACACAAGACAGTTGCAATTCACATTTTATATAACATCCAGCGTTCTCTTAATACACATAGCACAATGGGAAGCTATGAGCAGCTCTTCAAGAAGGACAAAGCAGATTTTAATGATTATTTAATATTGTTTGATCTAGACACATATTATGTTGAAAAGCTACAGATTTCAGCCCTGCAATGCACCGCAGATGTGACAAGAAATGTGGACGTATTTGAAGTAGATAGATTCCAGTGGCCTTCTTTTGATGCAGTTGCCATGGCTGTTGGTACTAAAGTTTCCGGTCTTTGACTCAACGAATACATTATGAGCTTTTTCTGACTGGTGAGAATCCAAACTTGAACCCCGAAATGCATATATTGCTTCATGGCAAAATAATACTAAGGAAGAGAGGATAGGGTTTAACTTAGGTCCTTGAAATATGATAACAAAAATATAAATAATTCTCTCTTTCTGAAGTGAACACAGAAGTCAACAAAATTCCTGGTCCTTTCCAGAATGTTGAGTGGGGTGGGAAGTCTCAACTGTTTAAGGCTTGAATTGGAGATGGGAAAAGGGCACTGCCAGGGAAGAAAGCTAGCTACTTCTGCCCCACCCACCCCATGCTGGGGTCAGACTGTCAGGAAAGCACAGCTGCTGTCCTTGCAAGGTCCACATGTAACGACGACCTCTGACGTATCCAACAATATCTACTTCCTCTGTGCCTCGTCACAAAGCTAGCTCATGGGGCATCTCAAGGTCATTAAGATGAGATCTCTTGTGGTCTTAATGCCACCTTGTCTGTCTTATTTTAAAGAAAGTTCCTAGGGTTAGATTCCCCTTGCAGCCCACGTTCGTGGGGTATCACTGGGAAGGGATACCAGAACCCTTATTATTCAGCAAGTCATTGAACAGGGAGCATTTGCAGGCACACTCTGGACTGCTTTGAGTCATTTCCTAAAGGGAGAAGAATCTACATGTTATATCTGATCAGATACAGATAACAGGAAGACCTTTCTGTTCTTCTGATGTCGAGGCAATGGATATGGACTTGTTGCTCAAAATGTGGCATTCACACTTGGCTTGTTCTTGCACAGTCCCAGCAGACAAGCTCCTTAGCCAGGGACTCCATAGCTTTGCAAAGGCAATTCCTTGAGACAGAATGAAAAGACATTGGATATTTGAGCTACTTTCTGGAAATAATTTAGCAAAATTACATTTTAGAGTAATAAAACAATTGAAGATAGGGGTACCTGGCTGTCCCAGTCAGAAGAGCATGCAACTTGATCTTTGGGTCGTGAGTTTGAGCCCCACATTTGAGTGTAGAGATTGCTGAAATAATTTTAAAATAAATTTTAAAAATTTAAATAATTTTTTTTTTTAAATTGAAGATACATAGGAAAGGAATTTGGCACTAATAGGCATTTACTGTTTACCAAGCATGTTCCACACACTTTCTCATCTAATAGTTACAGTGGCTTTATGGAAGTAGGGATTATCATCTCCCTTTTCCAGACAATGAAACAAGATTCAAATTTGCACAATCAATCAGGGACAATGCCAGTCTCTGAGCTCAGTGTTAGCTGACTCCGAAGCCTGTGTGGTTTCTCTGTACCAGTATGCTTCAAGCCTTGCTGCATAATACTACTCTCTGGGAGTTAAAAGTACACCAGTGCCCCTATTCTACACCTGGAGATACTCAAGAAATTGGTCTGGGCTAGGGCCAGGGCATTAGCGTTTTCAAGAAACTCACCCAGTGATTCTACTAAGCAGCTAGGGTTAAGAACCACTGGGTCACGCCATACTGCCCACAAAATTACAACTCCACTATAAGTTACATACGTTTACCTGAGCTACATAAGGTCACAACTGACAAGTATCACACAATCTGTGTTGGGGGACAGATAAGAAAATGTGGATGCCCTTGAACACAATTATCAATCTTTTCTATAAACTCCTCATGCATTAGACATTCCACAGGGAGATTTTGGACTACAGTTGAAAATCTGGCCTCTCTTTATTTTTGTTCCAATTCAGCAAGCATCTTAATGTTTTATTTTTTTTTTTAATTTTTTTTATACATTTATTTATTTTTGAGACAGAGACAGAGCGTGAACGGGGGAGGGTCAGAGAGAGGGAGACACAGAATCTGAAACAGGCTCCAGGGTCTGAGCTGTCAGCACAGAGCCCGACGCAGGGCTCGAACTCACGGACCGCGAGATCATGACCTGAGCCGAAGTCGGCCGCCCAACCGACTGAGCCACCCAGGCGCCCTGCATCTTAATGTTTTAAAGGTCATTGAGCTATGTTCTAGTAGTGGTTGTATTGTACCAAACCTATCCAAGGAACTCAAGAAAGGAAATGGTCAAATGAAACTATGTCTTTGACAATGGGGTAAAAAATTGGGTTAAAGTTTAAAACGTAGACATTTCCAGTCATTAATTTCTTTTATTCATTTTCATAATCTCAAAACTCTTATTTGATTGGATCTGTGTCATTGTTGTTTTTTAGTAGACTCCGTGCTCCACATGAGACTTGAACTCATGACCCTGCGATTCAGAGTTGCATGCTCTACCAACTGAGCCAGCCCTGGATCTTTGTTTTAATAACTAGAATCTAGCTATTCACCTGGCAAGTTGTTCTGATGCTGCAAGAGTCCATTCTGTGGATGAGAAGTAGTAAATGCTCAACGGTATTAAACATAGACTTTTATTTAAAGCAGAACTAACCTCTTCATGGAACTTTTTTGTGGGTTTTTTGGTGCCACGAGTGCTTTCTTTTAACACATTAATACCATTTCTTTCCCCAAGGCTATGTGGGCCCTTTCTAAGGCACAAAAATTCCCCCCAAACCCCCATATAAGAGTTAAATGATGTAAGCATTGATTGTGGTTAGAAATATTAATGCTTATTGGAGGAAGTGCTCCAAAATGGTAACAGTGGCCATCCTTATTGATTAGAGGTACATGTAAAAAATATCCAAACTAAACCCAAACACATATTTTTTTAGATTTTTAAAACTGTTTATATCTGTGGTCCTATGTATCATTTTTCTTGGAAGACAGTGACTCTGGGTCATTTTCAGGACTCTTTCCTTCCTTCCTTCCTTCCTTCCTTCCTTCCTTCCTTCCTTCCTTTGCTTCTTTCTTTTTTCTTCTTTCCTTTCCCTTTCTTTTCTTTCTTCTTTCTTTCTTTCTTTCTTTCTTTCTTTCTTTCTTTCTTTCTTTCTTTCTTTTTTCTTCTTTCCTTTCCTTTCCCTTTCTTTTCTTTCTTTCTTTTTAAAATTACATCTTAGTTCAATGACTTGCTCTAATGAAAGCTTTTTATTTTAAACATATGGGAGCAGAGATTAAAAGCACTGGCATTTTTGCTGAAAATCTTCTAAAATGAACAAATATGCTTCCAAAGCTTTCTCAGACTTCAATCTCTTTGAACTACTCTGTTTCAATATACATATACATACATATATGTGTAGATCTATATTATATATGTATTTTTTACCTGATTCTGATTCCAGATTTTGTTGAAGAAACGAAAGCTAAAGCATTACGTATGGTTTAACAAGGAGGAAGTTAAGTGAAAATAAGGAGGCTTAATTCCCACAAAAAAGCTTTTAATATCACACAGTATCAGGATTAGGAAAATGGACACTGCAGCCAGAATGCCTGTAGTTGATCCTGGTCACATGACCTCAGTAAACATCTTTACCTCATCTGCCTCAATTTCTTCTCTGTAAATGGGACTAATATTTGGTAACTTCCCAGTGGGGTTCCTATGAGGATTAAATAAGTTAATACATGAAAAGTGCTTGGAACACAACCCAGCACATGATAAGTGCTCAATATATGATATTACTATTATTATCATTATCATTATTATTATCATTATTATTATTATTTTAGACGGAATAGGTACTTTGATCGATGGCAAAGCTAGTAAAATTGTGCAAAATCTAATGTGGATAGCCTATGTTTAGAAAAAATTTTCACTCTCAATTGAGTGTTCCTAAGCAAGGAGGGCTCACAGGACACAGGCAGTAGGGAGTGGAGAGCAGCTGACAGTTTCTTCTCCTTGCTTCAGGGCCATGCAAAAACTTCAGTTGTTTTGTTTTTTGTCTCTGGATGCTGCTGGGAACTTCGGTAGATACTGGAGACAAGTTCAGAGTTTTATCCTGTTGACCAGCAGTTTACGTTCCTGGCCAGGACCAAAGGCTAGGATTTTAGCAAGAAACGACACTCTGAGCCTGGACTTGGACAGCAGCAAGATCTTTGACTTTGGGTACAGAAGCGTTGCTGCACATTTTCTTCCTTGCCTCCCTCACCTCTTCTTTCCTCCCCGTTTTCCTTTCTTCTTTTCTTTCTTTATCATTCTTTCTATCCTTTTTAGCATTTCAGTTATTTTTAGTTAAAGAAAAACAGCCTTTTCCAAGGGTGACAAATTGAACAGAAGGAAGCACGGTGTGGGCTGCTCAGAGCTCTTGCTTCAGGATCTGGAGGCGAAGAAAGAAGGCCCTCCCAAGAACTCAGGGTGATTGGCCAGCAAAGGGATGACTTTGATGACTTTGGTCACTGGATTTGTTGAAGGAGGCTCTAAAGGTGATTTTCACCTGTGAGTTTGTTGACATGATTAATATTATAATTCTTGGAGGCTATTCAATTAAGGAATGATGCAGGAAGCCAAGAGCGTGGATTCAGTTGGATTCTGAATCACACTCAGGAAATCGTCTTAATCTGGTATAACCATAATTTCATTTTTCTTGGGGCAAATTCAAAGGAAGTTGAGGTCATTCTGGGGGTCAATTTCATGCATGGTGCTCCGGGCATTTAGGTGAGGTTGTGCATGAAGTTGGCATACTGTGCGGTGGTGGGATTGTCCATGGTGCTCTTGATGGGAAGGCCTGTCCTCACCACCATGATTCCCTGTACTCCTTTCTCTGAAGTGGCTTCAGTGTCTCCTCTACCTCTGCCGTCTCCCACTGATTGGGTAGTTCTGTGACACTGGCACTCAGCCGCTCACCGCTCATTCTCTTTCTTTTAAAAAATTATCAGTTCTAAAAACAGATCCCTTTATCTCCCTGTTCGATCAGTAAAAAGCATCGGGTAAAAATGGAATCAGTTAACTAAAACATTAATTCTATTGCTAATGTAGCAAACAGCACACGCTGCTTGTTCAGTGTTGGTGTTCTGCAGTATGTATGGTAGTACTGTGGGGTCTTCCTGGGAGATGAACCCCCAAACATGCACAGACACAGAGTTCTTCCCCACTTTTCCCCCTCCCCCTCCCCCTCCCCCTCCTCCTCCTCCTCCAGCCTGCTGAGGGGTAGGGGTGTTGAAGGAAAAATTGCTAGCTCTTTTGCTTAGGATTTCTCACCTTACTCCAGCTTGGAGGGCCCCTTAGAGACCCTGGGCTCTGAAGGGATGCATTTCTTATATTTTTATCAGCTTTCACTTAGCTACTGCATTAGATTACAACATTCTTTGTAGCAACATTAAATATCAGAATAAAAATGATTTTCAAAAATACCCCTCATGTCTTCTCTTATAACTTGGACCACATTTTGAGTGCATGCAACTAAGTCCAAGGCATTCTTTCTTTGGCTGTATGTTCAGATGTCTTGTCTTCATTATGGAACAGCCCCACACAAGCCCCAAATTGCTCATATTTCACTTTTACGTCTTTCAGTTCACTTAGTATATTATTCTTAAATCATCTATTGAAATTCTTGACTAAGTTTCCTTTAATTTTTGCCTCTACACTTTGATATCCCCTCTGCCCTAAAGCTTATACTCATTTTCTCCTTAAAGAAATACAGTAGGCCTAAATGATCTTGTTTCTGTGTATATTCCCCCCGTGATAGGTTGTTCTTTGAGTGACTACCAGTCCTGGGCTCTCCACCTACCTTAGGATAGAGAAACTTAAATGTCATTGCCCATGTTTGGTCGAGGACCAGTAAATCTGATTAGTCGCAATTAAGTCATCAGACCAGGAACCAAGAAAAAGGGCTTAAAAATGAAGGATGAAGCCATCTTTTATTAGAATATAGGTTCTTGGGGTCTGGATGGATCTCAGAAATAAATGAGATGTGTCTGGACGTTTGCTAGATGAAGAAACCAAAGACCTAGGAGGTTACTTTTCCTGGTCAAGTGCCACACAAATAGTGGTGAAGTTAGAACTGAAGTCTAAGTGGGGCACCTGGGTGGCTCAGTCAGTTAAGTGCCCAACTCTTGATCTCAGCTCAGGTCACGATCGTCCAGCTCTTTATCCTGGCTCAGGTCATGATCTCACGGCTCATTGGTTTGAGACCCACATTGGACTCTGTGCTGACAGCCCCAGGCCTACTTGGGATTCTCTTTCTCACCCTCTCTCTCTGTCCCTCCCTGGCTCTCTCTCTCTCTCTCTCTCTCTCTCTCTCAAAATAAATCAATAAACTTAAAAAAAAAAGAACTGAAGTCTAAGTTTCTGGACACCTCCTAGTATAACACTTTCATTCATTCATTTATTCATTATCTTCCTTCCTTCCTTCCTTCCTTCCTTCCTTCCTTCCTTCCTTCAGTATTTATTCATGCCTATCGTGTACATGTTTTCATAATAAACAGGGGACCACTAGTAATTTATTTTTGGAATTAAACACATGGACAAACGTGATCTGACAAGTAGGAGAGTACTAAATAGACACATAGAAATAAGAACAACTCTGGAAAATCTGATTAGGGTGGTCACCGTCACTATAGTGTAACACTTCGTTGTAACACACACCACACCACCTTTGCTGTAATACTATAGAATCTTGATCCAAAACAAGGCAAAAAGAACCAAAGGACAATAACAAAGTACACATACACTTTCAAACCCATACACTGAGATGGAGCTGCCTTAGATGTAATACGGCAGACAATTAGTACACTGACATTTTGGCAAAATTTCCAGGCATTTCCATAAACCCTTTTTGGATTCTTTTTCCCTCCAGCTCAGCAAGACGGTCACATTCTTCTGGGCCTCAGACAAACAATAGCCTCCAAATGACATTTAAGAACAACCCCCTAGCATGACAACGGAGGCTCAACCCGTCTCGGAAAAAGGAAGGTCACCATATGCCCCGTGCTCTTTGTGCTCGGCCTCGCTGCCATTTTACAGCTGCCTTAGCCTTTTTATTTTACTTTGGAAGACAAGGGCTCCACTAAAATGCACAAAGGGGATTTAGGATTAAGCATCATCTTCTGTCTCTCTAACCTGTAACCTCTTTCATCCTAACAAAGGTGGGAGGAGCTGAAGAGAGAGCTGGGGCTAGCAGGAGGAGGGCCAGGAGGAAACCAGCAGACAATGGTGGGGGGGGGGGCAGGGGAGAGAGCCATCTTTTCTAAACTTGCTGTCCCTCTCACCCTCATTTTTTCTTCATCGTACAGAAGCACCATCTGTTCACAGACTCGATGTGTCTGCATTTGTTTTCCTCAGTAACAGCTTATATAGGAAGCAGATTATGAAGGGAGCAAATATGCCACCAACTGGATCAGTGACTGTACATTGTTCATGCCCCTTAAAACTTTGCAGAAACACTGCAGCAGGCTCTGTGTGGGTCCTGACCCGTTCCCGGCTCCGGTGTGCTGACCTTGATTAGCACCACCTGACTTGGTTTAGCCCCTTTTATGCTAAAACCCCTCAGGATTTATGCACTTGATTTATACTATATTTTAAAGTAGGCTTCAATGAGGCTTTCAAAATTTTTTCTAGCGTACTAGCTTCACAAGAGCATAAACAATTTGAGAACAGGGAGTTTTCTGTTTGTTTGCTGTATGCCCTTTTCTCTGGTCAGCCACACAATTGACTTTATAATATGTTGACATTTGGCAAAGTTTCCAGGCATTCTTTTAAATATGTAGACTTATTTGATCATACTTTCAGAACTAATGTGAGAATAAGTTACAAGACAGAGAAGTGGTTCTAGATACCAAAATACCACTTTTTGCTACCTCAAAATAGAAAAGATATACTGTACATTTTTAGGCATCCCTGAAGAAATGATCCAGGTACAGTGATCTTCACACTGGCTCAGAGTATGTCCCAGTTATGTGACTCTGACATGCAAAGAGGCCCACATACAATTCCATACAGCTGATATACTCAAGATTACATCCTCAAATATCATTGGACATTTTAGTTATTTTAAAATTTTCAGTTATGCATAATGCTGCATCAAATCTTTGAGCATGGAGCTTTTTCTATTTTTAGAATTATTTTCTTAGGCTGTATTATAGGAAGTGGAAGTATAAAATCAAATGAGTGATTTTGTTTTTTTTTTAATTTAAATTCAAGTTAACATATAGCATAGTATTGGTTTCAGGAGTAGAATTCAGTGATTCATCACTTCCATACAATACCCCTGGCTCATTCCAGCAAGTGCCCTTCTTAATGCCCATCACCCATTTAGCCCATCCCCTCACCCAACATCCTCCAGCAACCTTCAGCTTGTTCTCTGTATTTAAGGGTCTCTTATGGTTTGCTTCCCTCTCTCTTTTTATCTTATTTTATTTTTCCTTCCCTTCCTCTATGTTCATCTGTTTTGTTTCTTAAATTCCACATAAGTGAAATCATACATTTGTTTTTCTCTGACTGACTTACTTTGCTTAGCATAATGTACTTTATCCACGTTCTAGCCACGTTATTTCATTCTTTTTGATCACTGAGTAATATTCCATTGTATATATACACCACATCTTGTTTATCCCTTCATTAGTCAGTGAATACTTGGACTCTTTCCATAATTTGGCTATTGCTGATAGCGCTGCTATAAACATTGGGGTGCATGTGTCCCTTCAAATCAGCATTTTTGTATCCTTTGGATAAATACCTAGTAGTGCGATTGCTGGATCATAGGGTGGTTCTGTTTTTAACTTTTTGAGGAATCTCCATACTATTTTCCAGAGTGGCTGCACCAGTTTGCATTCCCACCAGCCATGCAAAAGTGTCTCCCTTTCAAATAAGCGATATTTTGAATTTAATTTTCAAACTCTACTATTGAAGAAAAGCCTACTATTTTGAGTAAGGATATGAAAGTCAGGACCACTGATGCATCATTGCATTTATATACTTTCACCCAAACTTTATTGAATAGCCTTGGTATATCACTTTACTAGTTCTCAGCTGTACAAACAAAATTTAATGTTTATTTCCCTGAAATATCCTTAAGATCTAGGAATATAAATTGCCATTAAAATTATTCCTTATTTTTCTTAGAAATTCAGTGAACATTTAGGGGTGCCTGGGTGGCTCAGTCGGTTGAGCATCGGCTCTTGATGTTAATTCAGGTCATGATCTCACCGTTGTGAGTTTGAGCCCCGCGTTGGGCTCTGTGCTGATAGCACGGAGTCTGCTTGGGATTCTCTTTCCCCCCCTCTCTTTGCCACTTCCTCGCTCATGCTCTCTCTCAAAATAAATAAATAAACTTAATTAAAATAAAAAAGAAATTCAGTGAACACTTAAGCACTTTGCTAGAGAATATGAGTGAGTAGATTGGATACTTACTTAAAACTTAAATGTACTATTCTGGCATATTATAATACATTCTGTACACACCATAAATTGACTAGACATCAAATTATAGAAGTGCAATAAAGAATTGTGAAATTTTAAGCTCTAAATGTCACGGATTAATAATTATATACTGATTTTTTTAAACAGCTAAATTTAACTCTGTTATAATTTTTTATCCTATTTCATATTTCCTTGGAGATTTTTACTGTGTTTTAAAAATTTAAATTAGATTAGTGGAGCAGAAAAATCTCAGGATGTCCATTTTAAGTTGAAATTGCCATGTGGATTCCAAGAGTTATTTTAAGTTGAACTACTTGTGGTACTCGAACTTTTTCTTCGGTGAATACATCTAATTGCCTTGTGCTAATAATGTACACTTCTTGCTTAATAATTTATCTTTCATTACACTTGAGCATAGGCATTCTTTTGTTTGAAAGGAGCTTTTATTTTTCACCCAAAACTTTGTGCATATAAAATATGTGCACAGGACAACTTTAGTGACATATCACAGTGACCAGGCTTAATCACAAATATGCTGCTGTATCACTGAGTCTCATTCCTATGTGTCCTGTTGGCACAAGTCCGTGCTCTGACAATCTACCGATAAGCATAAAACCCTGTAACTTCTCACAGAATGACCTTGACCATTCCAATGTAAAGCTTATTATAATTAATCTAATAGCTCCCAGTTATTAGACAGAAGGTAGTCTCTGGGCAAGATTGTGAATTTTCATTAAATCTTCTATTTTCCCCAACTTGACTTTTCTTGGATCTGCTCTAATTTCTTTTGAGTTCCGAATTCATGCTAGTGTGCATGCCTGAGATAGGACTGTGTAGAGCTAATGAGTTGGGGGGGGGGTGGAGAAGACCTGTCACAGTGTCCCTATTGAGCAAGGAAGCAGAGGTATTTTTCAGCCATTCTGGCCAAGGGTTCCAGTGCTTAAACACAGGAGGGGAGGGGCACCTGGGTGGCTCAGTTGATTAAGTGTCTGACTTTGGTTCAAGTCATGATGTCAAAGTTCATGGGTTCAAGCCCCACGTCCGGCTCTGTGCTGACAGCTCAGATCCTGGAGCCTGTCTCAGATTCTGTGTCTCCCTCTCTCTCTACTCCTACCCTGCTCATGTGTGTAATCTCTCTGTCTCTGTCTCTCTCTCAAATATATAAACATTGAAAAAAAAATAAATGCAGGAGGGGATCAGATGTGTCCCTTTAAAGTCTTTTGTCTGTATCAGCTCAGAGTGTAAATACAGTGATAGAGGCACACCCAGGGTGTTATGCAAGCCCAGAATCACCTCTTGGGGTCCCTTACACACCTACAGATTTCTTTTACTTTTGCAGAAGTTTGGAAAAACAGAACCCACTGTTCACTGCATCCATCCTATACTGGAGAGTATTGCAAGTGGGAGTATGAATTCCTGCTGCTCATGTCCACAAACAAAGCATCTGCTCTTTCTCTTTGGATGACACCTCACAGAGGTACTCCAGACTTCTCCTTTCTCCTTAAGCCCCAGTCTCTCCGACAAGCATTCCCCTTGACCCACTTGAATTTGAGTGCACGTGATGTCCCTTGGATGTTTTCTTCTCTGTCACTCACTCATCTTTCCAGGCCTAAGCTCAAAACATTCTCTTACCAACTTCACTTCCTACTCTGCATTATAGCTAATCTGCTACAGGGGAATGGTAGGTAGATTAACTCCACAGTGCTCACACAGATTCTGCTGGAAGGACCTGGAATGTGCTTCTTATGACTCCTGCCAGTCTTTCCCAGGGAATTGCCCTGGGCCAGGGTTATGCCCTTGGCCTGACGCTGCCTGCATGCAGTGACTGGCCAACGAAAGGAAGAGGGAAATAGGGTCACCAGCCTTGGCCACCTGCCACCATATCACAGTTCAGTCCTTCCGCCTGCCAGTCCTTCTCCTTTCTCTCCCTCACAGGTGGCTGCTGCTGAGAACTGTGCCCCCACAAAACTTCTTGCATGCAAATCTCAGAGTCTTATGGTCTGTTTCCAGGGAATCTGATCTGTGACGGGGCATAATTTAGGTGCTACCATATGCTACTTTGTAACAAGATCATTTTTATTGATTATACCATTTTTATTTTTTAATGTATTTTATTATTTTATTTTTTTTTAATTAAAAAAAATTTTTTAATGCAATCTTCACCCCCCAACGTGGCACTTGGACTCCAGAGATTCTGAGATCAAGGTTCAAGATCTGCTCTGCTGACCAAGCCAGCCAGGAGCCCCCTGATTATGCCATTTTTAGGTGATGCTAGATCTCCACAGGGACCAATAAATAGTTTTGAACCAATAGAGAATTAAGACAGACAAGTTAGGCAAGTATGGGATCAAAACATCACCTTTATTACCAAGAAAGCTGATTCCAGGAATAGGACCTATATCTGCAGAAATTAGATGGAAACACCTCTGTTATCAGCCACAGTGGTGCTGGACCAAAGCCAGCCCCACAGAACACGCACAGGTGGGCACAGAGGAAGAAGGCAGGCCTTTCCAGAGGATGACTGAGGCTTTGCGCTTTGTCTCAAATGCATCCATGAGTTCATCACTTCACCTTCCCCGGGGAGGAAGGAATTGAGAGGTGAGTCCAGGAATGTTATGCTAGGTAGCTTCCTACCTATGGGGTGGGGAAACAATTCTCTCCTCAATAGGACAATCTCCCTTTTGAATTCTTGGAAATTTAGTCCTTTAACAGATAATTTTCCAATATCACTAATACCTACCATGTGACAGGCACTGTTTTAGGGAACCCAGATGTGAACAACAGGCAAAAATCCCTGTCCTTGTGGATGTTACAGTCTAGTGGGGGACACAGAGAATAAACAAGGGAAATAAGGAAAATATAAAGTGGGAAGGGTGGTTAGGAGTGAGCAAGAGAAACCATAAAGTGGGGAAGGGCAAATGAGGGATTGTGAGGGATGGTGCTTTCACACGGAGAAAGCCTCCCACCACTTGAGTACAAGGGGACTGGGGAGTTCGTATCTGCCAGTGGAACTGTGCTACCCATTCCAATTCACATCCCCTCTGACATTCCCTCTCTCCCAGATTCTTACTGCTCTGCAACATGAGCGTGTACTGCAGCCTTGCAGCCTTCTAGTCCATCCTTTTCAGGGGCAACTATAGTAGGTGGCCTTGACTGTGGCCTTGAGGATATGAGCATTCTAGGTGTTTGCCCCTGGCAGAAGGTCAGCATTCCTTCTCTGTCTGCAGGCTTTGCTCTTTGCCAGACCCCAGTGCTGGTCTAGCTGGCTGTGACTCAATCAGCTCTGAAGGGACTTGTACCACCTCAATCCAGTTAGAGGTCAGCTCATGCAGCTACATTTGTAGTTTCATCTTTGCTGCTGTAATATGAACCCCAGAACGAGAGATTCTGTCAGCAGTTGGAAATTAGGAATGGATTGGGGGAGTCCTGGCATGGTGGATATTTCTCATTTTGTGTTCCTCCTGCCTTCTGGCAATAGTCCCCCTTTCTTGGGGGGAGCTGTTTTCTCTACCCTATATGGATCAAATGGGGAATTTATACTTTTACATGATCCCACTTGCCTGTACATAGTGTTTAGTCAAAAGGTAGGCCCATGGCCAAGCAGGACTAATCATGGAAGTCACTGCTCTGGCCACAGTGACCTGTCCTGAGTGGGTGACTCAAGAAACCAATCAAACTCCCCTAGGGTTTCAATAACTAAACCTGGGTGGTAGAGAACTTTTTTCTCTTGAGGAGGAGCTGGGAGATGTGAGTCCATAGCTGCGGCAGCCATGCCTCTGTTCTGTGAAGAAAACTGGACTGTGGTAGGAGAGAAAGAAGCCAGTCTTCAGAGAGAGGAAGAGATGAGAGTGTGACTAGCCTGAATCCCTGGCTCCAGGAGTCTCTAGCCACACTCCTGCCCTTTAGGTCCTTGAGCGAGTACCTTCCCATTTTCTCCTTAGTAGGGTCGGGTTGGGTCTGTGACTTGGAATCAACAGAGTCATGACCGCCATACTTGGAAGAACCCAGAGAGTTCAGGCTAGCTTCCCTACATCTTCTCCCTACCTTTGGAGGATTACTTCTTCCATGAAGCTTTCTCCGAATGTCCCAAGTAGAATCGACTCTTCCTCCCTCCTTTGTGCCCACACAGCTCTCCCATTTCTTCATTCTCATCTCTTGTCTTTGCGGGGCTTTTAATCCGTAGTGTACTTACTGGTTTACCCATCTGTTCCCACTTAGAGGGTAGAGATTGGTCTTCCTCTTGTTTGTATTCCCACAGTTGGCACATAGGTGCTTAATATATGTTTGTTTGTTGATTGTAATGAATACATGGATGGACAGATAGATAAGTACCACCATCATTCAGCAGGTGCCTCTATATGCTGGTCCTTTAGTGAAGATTTCAAAATCCAGAGATTCTCTGGGCATTGAATTAATTCTGAGATATTGGAGAGATTTTGAGATCTCTTTCCCTCCTTCTCCCCTTCCCTTTCCCCTGCTCCCTCTCTGTCTCCCCCTCTCTCTATCTCTCCCTCCCACTCTCCTTCACTCTCTCCCTTTTTTCCTCCCCCCCTCACTCTCCTTCTCCCTCTGCCTCTGCCTCTCTCTCTTTTTCACACACACACATCTCATTTATGGCATTCACTTCTTTCTGATTTTTTTTTTGGTCTTTTGCATAGAGATCATGTACTTTTTAAGAGCAAGAGTCATATTTTATTCATTTTTGTACCTTTTAGGGCACCCAGAAGTGCCTCTAGTGCCTAGAGGAAATGGAGTTAAATATTTTTTGGGTAAAGCATTTGCAATTTGGGTTTATCTAGTTCAGATCATTTACACAGGTTTCTCCAAAGAGGTTTGTATGGCAAGTCATTGGCTTCTTCATTTTCAGATAAATTTTATATGTAATAGCATTAATGAATATTGTGAAAAGACAAAGGGATCTATGCACAATACCACAGTATTACGTCCAGTGTATGTATAACTACTCCATGTGGCAGGATACTCCTCAAGAAACATCAATTGGTGGGACACTTCTTCCTCGTGTGGACTGTCTAGCATATTGACCCATCCTTCCAAATGCCAGCAGGTCCCTCCATCGTTGTGGCAAATCAAAAATGCCAGGATAGTTAATTCCTTTTAAAGTTAGCCACTTTACCACCTTGATGCATATAATTCCACTTTTCTTTTTTTTTTTTTTTTCAACGTTTTATTTATTTGGGACAGAGAGAGACAGAGCATGAATGGGGGAGGGGCAGAGAGAGAGGGAGACACAGAATTGGAAACAGGCTCCAGGCTCTGAGCCATCAGCCCAGAGCCTGACGTGGGGCTCGAACTCACGGACTGCGAGATCGTGACCTGGCTGAAGTCGGACGCTTAACCGACTGTGCCACCCAGGCGCCCCTAATTCCACTTTTCAATCCACATGTGTATAAATAAAAATAGCATCATGCTATATGTTCTGTTGTGTAACCTGCATTGCCTCTTAACAATATATTATAAACACCTCTTTGTTGGTGATAGAGACATTTATCTAACATTATCTTTAATAGCTGGCACATTATTTTATTGTCTGAGTGTACTCTAATTTATTTCCTCAATCCCCTATTGCTGGGACTTTTGGTTGCTCCCAATATTCATGATTATTAACAGAACTGCAGTGAACTTCCTTGTTACACCTTTTCATAATCCATCGTTGTTTATTTATGATGATAAGCTCCTAGAGTGGAATGTACATTTTAAAATCTTTTGAGACATACTTACAAATGCCTTTCTCCAGAGCCTTTGGTTTGAGTTGCTTTTATAGCTTTCCTTGTAGCCATTGAACCAACTCCTTGTCACCGTTTGGTGACTCCAACGTAGTGCCAAGGGAACCCTATTTTCCCCAGACCTTCTCAAAGTCTCTCCCAAGTCCCCAAATTAATTCTAGTTTTTTACCACAATTTTTCCTCAGAGTGACCTGTTTTGTTGTTTAAGGACCACCCTGAAATTATTGGGGTACAGAGACACAAGAACTATTTTAAAAGTCAGGAAAAGTAGAAAAACCTATAGAGAGCTTCACAGGCATGCCATAGGATAAATGGAGGTTGATCATTATGTCTCTTACATATTATTTTGAGTGTACTCATTATATAGCTCTAAAATGCTATTTTGAAATGCCACATATTACTACTTAAGATGTAAACAACTCATTCTAGGTTAAAAACTGTATGGTCAGAAGGCTTCAAAAATAGTAGCTCTATGGCTAGAAGGCTTCAAAAGTAATGCCCGATGTACAGTTTTGAAATATGGAACACCATTGCTGTTCACCAGCAGGCCTGAGGCAGCCAGTACAGTCAAAAGCTGACACGCCTGTGCCTCTCATGGAAGCTTCTAGAGCACAACTAGGTAAGGCAAGACTTGGACCCAAAGTCCTATGCTCAGTTGACTCACAGCCACTACTTATCTCTATGTGAAGTCAAAATACAGATGCCAAAATTTCACTTTCCCCAATTTTCTATTTTTGCTAATTGCATTTACCTTGCTCTTTTCCTTTATATTCTACACATGTTTGACATTTTAAAAAGGTGTTTTAGCCTCTGAGTTTAAGCAAATTGGTCCACAGAACTCCCCAGTGAGTAGCAAGCTCAGAGTTAATATTCATGGTGTCCTAAATGTTAACATTACCGTCAAAGCAGCTTGGTTTGCCTTGGCTCCAGCTAAGTTTAAATTGTATTTACAGAGTTACTTGCTTTTTTGTGTGTGTGAGTCAGAATATCCAGCTAAACTTGGTCAGCTCTTTCACTACTATTCTTCACATAGGACAGTTAAATTATAATGTTACTTTTAAAAGCAAAGAATCCATAGTAGGTTTGTGTTTGTACAAGAGCATGCTTTTCTGCCAGAGGTGAGGATCTTCTGGGCCTTATGTTCTGGAATGCCTTCTTTAGTAAAGAAGGGTAAACAAATCTCTGAAATTATTGGAGAATGGTTCTTTCATTTTGGTTTTTAAAAAATGCTTGCTTATTTAATATTCTGTTAATGAGAAGGCATAGAGGACAACCAAAGTTGAGAGGATTGATAACAAAATGTGTAGCATACTATTCACTGAAAAGTAACTCTGAGGGCACCTGGGTGGCTCAGTCAGTTAAGCGTCTGACTCTTGATTTCGGATCAGGTTATGATCTCACAGTGTGTGAGTTCCAGCCCTGTTTCAGTCCCTACACTGACAGGCTGACAGCACAGGGCCTGCTTGGGATTCTCTCCCTCCCTCCCTCTCTCTCTATGCCCCTCACCTGCTTGTGCCTGTGCTGTCCCTCTCTGTCTCTCAAAATAAATAAACATTAAGAAAAAAAGTGACTCTGAAAAACAAGGTCCTGATACTTTATCAACACTAAATAACAAAGGCAGTTATTTCCAGATGTATGTGGAGTTAAAATACTCTCATATTACACATTCATATTTTTTCTTACCGTTAGTCCCTTCTTTGGAATTCCCACAAGCACACTCAGAAATACCTACTACCATTCATATTGTCGTCCTTGGCCATGAGGAATAATACTAGACATTTCTATGAAGATGATATTTTCTATAGAACCATTGCTGTTTCCTTATTTGTCAGAGAAATATATGAGCAATGTCTTATATTGAATGTGTATCCCAAATGTTCTGGATTCATCACTCTGGAATTTCTGTCACATTCATCTGAGGCCCCATTCTGTTTAACAGTCTTGTAATTTCCACGTATCTCTTCTGGCTGTGTCTCGTCTAATCCGGTTTTCTGCCTCCCCACCATTGCTCTGCGCTCTCCCCATTTTGTGACCAGTTTTCTGTTCTATTGTTTTCTCTATCCTACTTTATCCTGACAGTGGACACAGACCCTTCCTGCAATCCCCCAGTGGAAGTTGAGACCAAGCTATAACTTTTGAGGGTTGGGACTGTGGGAAATGAATTAAATCCCAGAGGCGAAGACTGCAGACAGGATTGCTTACAACATCAGTCACCCCATCCATCACAGGGATACCCACCTGGACACCTTTCTTCCTAGACCCTGTCAACAACCACTTTGCAGGACCTACTTATCTTCTTTAAATGGGAGACAATTGCCCCTTGCCACAGGTAGCATGTTTATGTTTCCCTCACTGGAGTCCAGACCCAACATCTTACAGATTGAGAAAAAGGAAAAGATTCTTCTTTAACTTTGTATAGGAATTTGGGTAAGAATTGTTCCTTCCCAAGATTATAGATATTTGAATTTGTTTACTTCTTTTAGGGGCAACTCCATCCCCATGACCTTGCCCTTTGATTTATAAAAGACTTGAAAATTCACTAGTTTGATGTCAATACATGTCCCAGAATTTGATGACGTAGGTTTGGGGCTTTTGCAGAGGGGTCAGTGTTGGGCTTTGGCATTTCCAGTCTCCTGACATGAGGGCACTTCCTATGGCCTATTGGAGTCTATGTTGCCTAAATCCACATTAATAAGGCCACATTTTTCCTGAAGGAAACTTAATTTGCAGAAGTATAGGTCCCATCAAAAACCACATCTAACTGACATTATTGAAAAAGGCACTGAACTTCCCAGTCAGAATGTATGCATTCTGGTCTTTCCCAAGAACAACAAGAGTATTTGTTTTACATTTGCACATACCTGAGTGATGTGTCTAGAAGCATGTAGAGGCAGTACTAGAAAAGAGATTTTATTGTCCATCATTCTACAGCAATTTTTTCCCCAAATGCAAACCAAAAAAGTTTCTATAAATCAAATAAGTATGAGAAATACAAGATTTTTTTTCAGATCAAATATGTCTCAAGACTTTTCATTTGCTCTGTCCATTATGCCTCTTCCAGGGATGGTATAACATGTTTCTTAAACTTTTGACCCTTAAATTCCCACCCCCTGTCCCCCACTCGCAAAGAATTACATTTCTAGAGTTCTAATAAAGATTGGATGGATAAAGATGAGACCCTCTGTCTTCCTTGGTTAAGGACACACAGTTTACATCCCATTACTAGGATATGCTTAGAATTAAATTTCTAGCCTGCCCCAGGGAATAGAGAGAAATCCCAGAAATCCTGTGATCTGGCAGCTTTAACATCGTGAAACAATCTGTTCCACTCCAGATGGCTTTTGTCCAGGGAGCCCATATGGCATGGCAGACCCAAGCATCCAGAATCTCTGGTTTCCTACCTTTTTCTCTTGTTCTCTCCTTTCTTTCCTCATCCTGAAAGGTTTAGGGATGTACACTGTGAGAATTTTTTCTCTCTCTTATCATTTTAGAACCCTTCCTGATAGGTCATTGTATTAAAAAAATATTTTCTAGAAGGTTTTTGAGGAACAAATCTGCCACTACTTATCAGACTTGAGAAGATTTTAATTTTTTGGTGAGGCAATGATCATGTAATGTTTAGTTTCTGGTAATAGTCACACACAGTAGTTTATCAGTAGTCAATCATTCATGTAAAATAAAAATGTAAACATTGTGATACTATAAATGTGAATGTATAATGCTTGTTTCAAGATTTCCTCTACGATCCTGGGACACATGGGTGGCTCAGTCAGTTAAGCCTCCAACTTCAGCACAGGTCATGATCTCATGGTTCATGAGTTCGAGCCCCATGTCAGGCTCTGTGCTGACAGCTCAGAGCCTGGAGCCTACTTCGGATTCTGTGTCTCCCTCTCTCTCTCTGCCCCTCCCCCCCTCAAAAATAAACATTAAAAATTTTTTGAAAAAGATTTCCTCTACCATCCTTCATCTTTAGATGATGAATCTGTGCAGTGACCATAAACTCTTCCTCAGTAAAAAGCAAACATTTATCATATAGGTCAAGTTAATTCCATGTCAGGAAAGCTTGTGGTACTAAGCTGTAAATGTAAATGTAAAAAGATGTAAATCATTACATTTACATTTACTTTAACCTCTTGGAGAACTGTAAAATGCCCTACCTGTCCTCAAGAAATGTAAATAAAAGAGTAATGTGAAGGAACCTATCTGTGCTAATAAAAAAGTTGGGGAGTAGCACCACAGTTTACTTTAATGCATGTGGTCACAGTATGCACATACACTCATCACAAGTATTTTATTTAAAGAAGTTGGAAAACAAGATACCTACTGAGTGGATGTATTTGTCTCAGTAGGCCACAATGGACAACAATGAACGTGAAATGGTTGACTCATCAATCAGGCTATTGACCTCTGTCACAATATTGAAGAGTCCCATGTACAGTTTTGTTTTGTGGTGGGATTAAGGAGGGAGAACTGTTGTGGGGACGAAAGAGAGAGAAAAATTGTAGGAAAGTCAGTAAATAAATTTCCCGAAGAGGAAATGAGCTTTTCACACAGACATGTTGATCTGCTTTTGTAGAGTCAACTGGAATAAGAACTAATATATATCCTTTTGGTCCTAAGTTTATAAAGCTCATCTATGAGGAAATAGAACAGTAAAGACTTTATTTTACTTATTTGTTATTTCCCCAGTAACATTATTTCTAAGACTTGCCAGCGACAGAGACCTAGTGAAAACAGGAGGGTTTATTCTTCACTGCCAGAAGGAAACAGAAAGTGGCAGGAGATCAAGGGGGTGGGGATTTCTTGTTGCTGAAAATAGGGTAACACATTTGAGATTGCTCAGTATTAGTAGTAATTATTTTTGTATGTGTGTGATGCTCCCAGAACAGTTTATCACAACCTCCAGTGTAGCACATAACACTGCATTAAAATCTCTTATTTGCGGTCCTCAAATAGATTTGTGAACAACTAGGCCATATCTAAAGATTTAATGTAGAAATTTATAGACCTAGAAAAATCTCAAGCTTTCTCTTCCATGGAACTGTGAAGGCTCTCAATACTCAATACTATGGAGAGGCACCCACAGAAGAGGTGTAGTGGAACACAGTAGGTGGTAAGGAGGCACCAGTGAAAAGAATATGATTCCTGTATTGGTTAAGATGTTTTTGGCTGCAAGTAACAAAACATCCTGACTAATGGTGATTTAAGTCAATAGGGGTTTGCTTTTCTCACATAGAGAAGTCTGGGGATCGACAAATACTGGATGTCAGTTCAGCAGCCCAGTATAGATCTAGAATGCTCAACCTTTCCTTCATGGTGGCAAGATGTCTCCTGCAGCACCAGCCACCACATCCACATTCAAGGTAGTGCCTGGACAAGGTAGTGCAATTGTTGCTTCTAGTATCCATTCATTCATTCAACACATATTTTACTGAGAACCTGCCATGTGCCAATACTAAAGTGGGCACTGTGAATAGAAAGACAAGAGAAGACAAAGAGTAGAAAGGAGAATATTGTATGTTTTCATCCTTTCTTTCAGGAAAACAGATGTCTCCCTAGGAGCCTTCCAGAGGCTACTGTTTCATGGGCAAGTCATAGATCCATGCCCCCTGCTAGTTCAATCACTGGTAAAGAGTGGTTAGAAGATTACAGCCTTCTACCAGTCATAATTAATCTTCTGAGGCTAGGGGAAGGACTGTTCTTCCCTGAGAACATGTGACAATTATAATTCCTGGATTTTATCTGCAGTTGTTGCTCCTAGTATTCATTCATTAATCCAACAAAGAATTATTGAGCATGTGCTCTGTACTAGATCTAAGCAAGGTACTGGGGAAAGAGAGATGCATAAGACAAGGAGTTCCCAATATTCTAGAAATGAAAACAGTGCAAACAGTGAACTGTAATGCGGTGTGATACAATGAATTAAGGTGATGTTAGGAGTGGACAGAATCCCGGAAAGAGTTACAAATTTCCAAGGAGAGAGAGAGGGATAGATTGAGATAAATGAAGATGTCCTAGAAGAGAGGATATTACAGTAGGCCGTTGGGGGATAAATGGGATTCCATAGAGCATAGAAGGTTTGAAGATGGAAGAGAGGTGGTGAGGGACTCAGGAGTCTCTGACCTAGTTGCAGTGATCATGGGGTGCTTGGAGTCTTTGTTTCCCTATGGAAGACAGCCTTTTCCCAGGTCTCTGTATTGGCTAATTGTGCCATTCGTTCAAGGAGTGTGAGGCAATGAGTAGTGGATGCAGAGGAAGGCCGAATCTACCTTGGAATCTCCTCTTTGAACAAAAAAGGTCTTCTATTAAAGTTGCAATCTCTTCAACCTTTCTTTTGTCCTGCCAAACTAAGAGACAGGAGAGTTAAAGTTCGCCATTTGGCACAGAAAGATCAAACCTTCAGAGAATCAGAAGGGAGGGGACAGTGTTCCCCTCATTGTTCCTGATGCATTTCTAACCTGTCACCCTCACTTCAGTAACTTTATTGGCATGACAAGGCGCACAAAAAGCTTTCCAGCTGCAAGCTCTACTGCTCACAAGAAAGGGGAAGGCCTGAGGTCCCCCATTATATTCACGGGGGAGCTTCAGAGTAGGAAGGGGCCCAGCGTCTGTCTGCATATTAGACAAGTCCAAACAGTTCCAGACAAGGAAGACTTCCAAGTTCCCCCAAGTGCTAATCCATAAAAGACCTGGTTGGTCTTCTTTATAAACCTAATCCTTCTGTCAATAGCAGTTAGGAGTCTGAGTACACACTGCTTCAGAAGCACTGGGTTGTACCAGCCCTTTTCTGAATTAGTTGCTGAGCAAGTACACAGCAAGCCCTTTAGAAAGCATGGGGTTATGACATCTGACCTTAGAGAAACCAAGTGACATAATCCAACTCTACACAACTCTATTTTGGGTCTGACTAATGAAAATCCCCTACTGAGGAGGAAGAAGGATCTTCAGTTTTAGGATGTATCTGAGGGTATAGGAAGAGATTGACTCTGACGGTTTTATTCTGACCTAAAGATATACAATATCTTTTAAGTTACAGCTTAAAAAATAGTCTTGATCTCTCAGAAAGGAAAATTAAATGTGGTTTGGGGAGGAATGTCTTGGACTGGAGTAAATATTGGATGCTGTAACCTGGTAGGATGTTGCTGAAACTCAGACATGTTTTCTCTGAGCTAGAAGAAAGTATGCCAAGTTTATCAGCAATGGTCCTTAGCATCAGAGGCTGTAGATGCCTGGCAACCTGGTGGGCAGGAGATTTCCATGGAGACCATATAATCCAGAGGCACCAACTTTTCCTTCCACTACATTTTTGCAAGGGGTCATGTTTTTCCTTAGTGCATCTAGTCACCATCTAGAGAATTCAGTTAATAAGGGAATCAGAAAGAAGATTGAGCAAACTGAGTGCCTGAAAATAGTTCTTTCTTAAGAGAGTGCATAATATTTAAAAGTATTTTTTAGTTAAAAATAGAACTACCCTATGAATCAGCAATCACACTGCTAGATATTTACCCGAAGAATACCAAAATACTAATTCAAAGGGATCCGTGCACGCTGGTGTTTATAACAGCATTATCTACAATAGCCAAGTTATGGAAACAGCCCAGGTGTCCATTGATTGATGAATGGATAGAGAAGATGTGGTATATGTATACACACACACACTAACACACACTAAACAGAATATGTACACACACACACACACACACACACACACACACACACACACACACTAAACGGAATATTACTTAGCCATCAAAAAGAATGATGTCTTGTCATTTGCAATGACATGGATAGAACTAGAGAATATTATGCTAAGCAAAATAAATCAGTCAGAGAAGGACAAATACCATATGATTTCACTCATATGGGGAATTTAAGAAACAAAACAAATGAGCAAAGGGGGAAAAAAGAGAGGCAAACTAAAACAGAGTCTTAACTTAGAGAACAAATTGGTGATTACCACAGGGGAGGTGGGTGGAGGGATGGATTAAATAGATGATGAGGGTTAAAGAGTGCACTTGTGATGAGCACTGGGTGATGTGTGGAAGTGTTGAATCACTGTATTATACATCTTAAACTAATATAACACTGTATGTTAACTAACTGGAATTTAAATAAAAACTTAAAAAATAAATGATGAACACACCAAAAAAATATACATAAAGAGATTTTTAAAAGTCTATTTATTTATTTTGAGATAGAGAGCACAAATGGGGAAGGGACAGAGAGAAGGAGAGAGAATCCCAAGCAGGCTCTGTACCACCCGTGCAGAGCCCCATGTAGGGCTTAAACTCTTGAACTGCAAGATTGTGACCTGAGTGGAAGTCAGACACTTAATTGACTGAGCCACTCAGGCGCCCCTAAAGGGATTTTTTAAATGGTAGAACAGGTTCAGTTTTGAATGACATAAAACAAGAAGTTATTCTTCCCTCCAGAAAGTGAGAAGTCAAAAGGAAGATTAGGACACAAAAGAATAGAACTATATCCTCTCTTTGCACAATTGAGTTAATGCATGAGTTACATTTGCAAACGTGATACAAAAGGGTGAACAAATTCCTACACAGTTCCAAATTCTACAGATCTGTTTTCCCGATTTTAAATAGGAAACCTTAGGATAAGAATAAATGAACATTTCTAGAAATCCAGCTTTATATATCAGACAATGAAGAACATTATTATAGGAGTATTGTAAGTTAAGCTATTTCTTATCCTACGTATTTCTTTCCATTTTACTGTTTTTAATTAGATATATTTGGCATATTGTGAAGAATATTTTTAAAATAAATTTTTTACTGGGGTGCCTGGGTGGCTCAATTAGTTAATAAGCATCCGATTTCAGCTCAAGTCATGATCTCACGGTTCGTGAGTTCAAGCCCTGTGTCGGGCTCTGTGCTGACAGCTCAGCGCCTGGAGTCTGCTTCAGATTCTGTGTCTCTCTCTCTCTCTCTTTGTCCCTCCCCTGCTCGTGCCGCCTCTCTCTCTTTCTCTCAAAAATAAATAAAACACTTAAAAAATTAAAATAAATTTTTTATTTTATAATAGTTTTAGATTTGTAAAATAGTTGCAAACCTAGTACAGCGGTTGCCCATGTAACACCAATTTCCCCTATTGTTAACATCTTACATTAGTATGGTACACCTGTAACAACTAATGAATGAATGCTGATACATGACTGTTAACCAAAGTCTATATGCTCTTCAGATTTCCTTTTTACTTAATGTCCTTTTTTCTCTCCTGGGATCCCATCCAGGACACCGCATCATACTTAGTGATCACATCCCCTTAAGTTCCTCTAGACTATGATAGTTTCTTAGACTTTTGTTTTTGATGGCCTTGACAGTCTTGAGAAGTACTGGTCAGGTATCTTGTAGAATGCTTCTCAATATGGGTTTCTTTGATGTCTTTCTCATGATTAAACTGGGATTATGGGGTTTTGAGGGGAAGACACAGAGGAAAAGTGCCCTTCTCATCGTGTCAAGGGCATATTGTATCCCCATGCCATCACCTTGATCACTGGCTGAGGAAATGTTTGTCGGATTTCTCCATAGAAATGGTACCCTTGCCTCTTCTTTGCATACTGCACTCTTTGGGAAGGAGTGCTCTTTTGATAATCATTCTCCTAGGTTTTGTCTCATTCTTGTCATTTTATATATCCTTTTCCTTCCTCTCAGCAAGAGCCTGGAACTCCATGCACAAATAAGAGAAACCTGCCTTCTGTGCTCTTCTACGAAGAAGTTATAAAAAAAAAAGCAAAGAAAAACCTTTTTTTGTGCTAGTAGAAGGTAATAGAAATAGTTTTTATTTAGAGAAGTTCCTTTTTAGAGAAGTATGTAAAAAACTCTCTCAGCACATGAAATAGGATACATGCAATTTACTATAAGGCTGGACATTGGATCACCAGGAAGGTATTTTTTTCATTAAAAAAATTTTTTTTAATGTTTATTTTTGAGAGAGAGAAATAGAGAAAGAGAGAGTGTGAGTGGGAGAGGAGCAGAGAGGGAGAGAAAAAGAGAGAGAGGGACAGAGAATCTGAAGTGGGCTCTGTGCTGACAGCAGAGAGCCTGATGCGGGGATCAAACTCACAAACCGTGAGATCATGACCTGAGCCAAAGTTGGATGCTTAATGAACTGAGCCACCCAAGTGCCCCTTAATTTTTTCCCAATGTTTGTTTATTTTTTATTTAGAGAGAAAGTGTGTGTGTGTGTGTGTGTGTGTGTGTGTGTGAGAGAGAGAGAGAGAGAGAGAGAGAGCGAGCGAGCAAGCGAGCTGGGCAGGGGCAGAGAGAGAGGGAGAGAAAGAGAATTTCAAGCAGGCACCATGGTGTCAGCTCAGAGCCTGACGTGAGGCTCATGAAAGCGTGAGATCATGACCTGGGCTGAGATCAAGAGTCAGACGCTTAACTATTTGAACTACCCAGGCAACCCCCCATGAGGGTAGTTATTAATGGAAGTGGCAGTGAACCAGGAAATGAGGTCATTACCTCTTCCTTCAAGAGTGTGGACTTTGAGGACAGTGCTGGGGTGATATTTCATTGTGCATTCCCACCATTTGAGCATTTCTGTAAACTAATGCTTGGTTCCCACTTTCCCAAGAACCAGGTATAAGATCTTGGGCCAAATTATTTCACCTTTAAACCCTCAGATCCACATTATCAGACAGGGATGTTATTACCTATTTTACCAACTTTAGTGCATCTTTGACAGGTGCTCATGAAATTTGTGGGTGATGCTGCATTGAAAAGGATAATATAGGTATATAAGCCCTTAGCCACACTCCAGAAACTTTTTCTGAAAACTGGAAGTTATTTTATAATTCCCTTGGTGACAAAACATGGCATGACCTGCTATGAGGCTATTGATAATTTTTATTTTACTTCATTTAGTACAAACTTACAGTTAGCTACAGAAATATGAGTGTGTTTAATTATGGAATACTGCCCGTATTATAATGCAGATATTATATAATGTATGACATATGTACTGTTACAGTTTTAAATTCCTAACATTTCTAAATTCTGAAACACATCCACTGCAAAGGAGTTCCGGTAAGAGACTGTAAATCGCTATGTCACGGTGTCATTATTATTTCTCTATCATTAAGTGGGACTTCTCTCAACCGTTTCTAAAACCACAGCCACTCCTTTTTTTCCCTTACTTGGTGGAGACTCACAGTAAATGTTTCTATTTATATTTTCACTTATGGTATAGTCTCAAAATTCTTCAGTATTAAAGCTAAGAGGTATATGGGAAATATTATTGTTCTAGATTGTCAGATGGGTGCTTTCCCACTATGGATGAACTAGAACCCAAAGCATGTAGACAGAAGGTCACTGAGTAGTAGTAGAGGTATACAGGTAAGCCAAAAAGTCATGTGACCTTCACTCCCACATTCTATCTCCTAGAGAACACAGCCTTTATTCCTAGTTGGTAATTTCTTCTCTGTGATTAAATCCATTTGATGGTACATTTTATTTATTCTAAAGTTTATTTTGAGAGAGAGAGAGTGGGGGGGGGAGGGGCAGAGGGAGATGGGGGAGAGAGACTCCCAAGCAGGCTCCGTGCCATGAGCACAGAGCCTGATGTGGGGTTTGATCCTCCCAAACCCTGAGATCATGACCTGAGCCAAAATCAAGAGTCAGGGGCTTAACCAACTGAGTCACCCAGGCACCCCTGATGGTACATTTAAATCAGCTATAATTGAATACTTGCTGTGTTTTAAAAATACTACTCTTCTTTATCTATGTAACTTTTCTCTCCACCCTATCACTTTTTTTAAGTAGAATTTTTATGTGTGCGTGCATGAACAGTATGTAAATTTTGGGCTGGTTCATTATTATCTGGAGGCAAAATTTTTTTCCCACTTATTTGGTTAACTTCATCTGTTGACAGTCTGGGAAGCATTATAAATATTTTTAAACCCTATATAAAGAACTATCTTAATTAAATGCAGTACATCCCTTAGACGTCAATGAGCTGTAAAATCAGCTCTTCACCTTCAAATGCCTGATAGCTAATTTCACGTGACATGCTAGCAGCAGGCAGCCATAAAGTTGAAACCAGAACAGAGTCCTCGAAGTGGATAGAGGGAAGTTTTTTGTTTGTTGATTTATTTATTTATGTATTTATTTATTTTATATAATATAATTTATTGTCAAATTGGCTAACACACAAGTGTGTAAAGTGTGCTCTTGGTTTT
This sequence comes from Prionailurus bengalensis, assembly GCF_016509475.1. NCBI lineage: Eukaryota > Metazoa > Chordata > Mammalia > Carnivora > Felidae > Prionailurus > Prionailurus bengalensis. The sequence continues at coordinate 162,670,559 of NC_057345.1, forward strand.
TGGGGTAGCTTCCCATGGTTCGTTGCTTACATACAACACCCGGTGCTCATCCCAACAATATGTTGCTTTTTTAAAACTTCCCATCTTAACCCTTAATTTTACATGGCAAACTGGGTATGTTTGACCTCTGAATTTTATTCTTCTTGGTTTGCATTCCAGATGGCTCTGGGTACAAATAGCAGAAGCATGAAAAAGGCTACTCTGATTAATAATTTGTGCTTGCTAGTGAACGAATGCATCAAAATGTGGATGGAAATGCAAAAGCCACAGTAGACCTATTAGCCCCATGTATTCACAGGAGGAGAATTGATTGGAACTAACTCTATGAATCATGTGTAGATTATGTTATCCTCGTGTGGAGTTATATGTGTGTCCTAAATATAATACTTTGTTACAGTTTATTGGCCCTGATCCTACTTGTGAGACCAGAGTAAATTATTCTCTTTTAGGGTGGCATTAATGATTTCAATCTGCCTTGATGAATCATAAAGCAAGGAAAAATCTAGCAGAGTGCTTTTTCTGGATTTTTGCATGCACATTTGTACCCACCGCTTGAGTCTCTAGGGGCCTTTGTATATTCAGAAAATCCTGAGTGACAAAGTAAAATCACACATAGGTGAGACTAGCCAATCTGTTCCAGACAAATTCCTTAATCAACCACATCCAGCTGGTAAGAAAACTCCTTCCCAGTGAAATATTTTTAGCCAAGATTTGAGTCAAGAAGAGAATCTTAACATTTTGCAAGATTACTCCTATTTCCCACAGATCACATTTTGTGTTTGCGTGACAAACTCAGGTATTCTGGCCAGAGATAGCTGAGATAGTTGTGAAAGTATAATGTACTGTCTGTCATCTAAAAAGATGATGCTTGTGACCCTCTACCAGGAGGGCATGCTCTTTGAGTCGGTTTTGCTGCAATGGAGAAAAGTGTTTCTCTGATGTGTTCACATACTCTCTTTATGTTGTCCTTGACCCTGAGGGTGGCTCTAATGAAGTTTCTTGGTAGTTTCCCTATAAGCATCTTTGTGGCACACATTTTTGCCACATAGCTAACTGGCATAAGGCAATTGTACAGTAAGACATTAAAAAAAAGCTGGTTGACAGTCGGTTTGACAATTTGTTGGTTCCATCAAGTAGTTGACAGTTTGGTTTCATTTCTCCATTGATACAGTTACACCCATTTCTGTAATACATATGTGTGTGTGTGTGTGTGTGTGTGTGTGTGTGTGTGTGTGTATGTATAGTGGTCTATACAGTGGCACAGAGCTTTTAACCCGCATTTCCCATAGAATTTTGGAAAGTCTATCGACAGGCACGGGACAATAGGCCAAAAACAAACAACAGTGAGGAAGGCTTTCACAGTGCAGTACAAGCTCAGTTACAGATACGCATCTTGGTATTTGTAAACTGACACCTCTCAGTGAAGGACGAAATTTCAGAAAATAGAAAAAGTGTAATGCACAGGAGATGCATCAATAAGAACAAACTATATATGTATATATAACACTATGGAAGAAAGACTCTGAAGATGTGCTTAGGTACAGTCCACATTTGCACAGTATTGCCACACAACTACCCCCATTTTAAATGTATTCAAATATTTTGTATTTCACAATGAAATATTTTTGACTTTGTTATTTATTTTTCATGCTCCACATGTCCTTTTCAATGAATGTCTCTTTTATTTTTGTGTGATTTTTTTTCTTTTATGGCAAAATTGCCCTATAGCCAATTAGTTCTGTGGTGAAAATGCTTACCAAAAAGATGCCAACTGTGGAAATACTGGACATGCCTGGTGAATATGGAGCAGGGAGGGGGGGACACAAAATCACAAAACGACACTGGGACTCCTTGGACAGCTTCCTGCCATGGAAGCTTGGGTGGCTCTTGAAAAGTAACAGAATGTACAAGGACGAAAAATCCAGAAGAAACTGGGGTTGGTGAGAAACTGCCAAATCATGTTTCAGAAACAATCTTTAGCTTCTTTCCTCATCCAAGTCTGAGACATTATCATGCATTTTAAATCCACCCTCCTCCTTTATCAAATTAGAGTTTTCTCTTTTGTTACTATGAAGAGTCTCTTTTGCATTTTGATGAAGGTACTTTGTTTTACTTCTGCATTTGTGACTCCTTCATCCTGGAACCTGGAGAATGAGGTGAAATAAATTTAGGCAGGAGTCTGAGAAACCTGAGACGTCAAAACAAGCCTAAGATCCCTGCCCTCCCTAGCCAGCCATTCTTCCCCTTGCAGGTTTACATTACAGAGAATGGGACGAGCAAAGCTAAGGGCAGAATAACACACACTGATTTGTATCCATCTTTCTGTTTTGTTTTGTTTTGTTTTAATTTTAGAGAGAGAGAGCATGAGTGTGGGGTGGGGGGAGTGGCAGAGAGGGAGAGAGAGAGCCTGACACGGGGTTTGATCCCACGACCCTGGGATCATGACCTGAGCCGAAATCAAGAGTTGGACGCTTAACCAGCTGAGCCACCCAGGCGCCCCTGTATCCATCTTTAAATCTGATGCTAAAAGCACCCATAAATCTGATGTTAATGAAGAGGAGGAAAGTTCCACTCCTACCTGTGCCTTCTAAAGAACATGCTTCCTGTATCTTAGAATATAAGGGTGGGATCCCTATGGTTAAAATGGGGCATAACCTGGGGCGCCTGGGTGGCTCAGTCGGTTGAGTGTCCGACTTCGGCTCAGGTCATGGTCTCACAGTTTGTGAGTTCAGGCCTTGCGTTGGGCTCTGTGCTGACAGCTCGGAGCCTGGAGCCTGCTTCGGGTTCTGTGTCTCCCTCTCTCTGCCCCTCCCCGACTCATGCTCTGTCTCTCTCTGTCTCTCAAAAATGAATAAACATTAAAACAATTTTTTTAAAAAATGGGGCATAACCTGCATGCACTTGTATATATTTACTTAAACTACATGCTAATATTAAGTGAAACGAAGCAATACTGCTGTCAGCTGCAACATGTGCAAGCTTCAATATCAGGAAAAAAATTATGAAATGTGCAGGAGATTTTTTAAATGAGTCAATTCGATTTTATCATCACAAAAGACCTTGACACAGAAAGAAAAACAAATCAGGCTAAGTTGACAGTAGTTATTTAAAATGGTGAGTTGCTAAAACAATATTGATTTTCCCAAAATGAGCAAGAGAAGTAAAGTGTCCAAAAGTTCTATTTAGGTAACTGTGAGCAACAGATAAATTTGAAAAATAGTGTTAGAGTACCTACTTTTTAAATATTTTATACTGGAAAAAGTTGTTACACTGAATTTAAAGAACTTAACTTTCTAGTGAGCAGTTTTGTTATTTAAAAAGAGGCAGACAGGAGTGCCTGGGTAGCTCACTCAGTTAAGCGTCTGACTCATGACTTCAAGCTCAGGTCATGATCTCATGGCTCGTGAGATCGAGCCCTGCAACGGGCTCTGTGCTAACAGTAAAGAGCCTGCTTGGGATTCTCTCTCCCCCTGTCTCTTTGCCCCTCCTGCGTGTGCATGCACTCCCTCTCTCTAAATAAATAAGCATTTTTGGGGCGCCTCGGTGGCGCAGTCGGTTAAGCGTCCAACTTCAGCCAGGTCACGATCTCGCGGTCCATGAGTTCGAGCCCCGCGTCAGGCTCTGGGCTGATGGCTCAGAGCCTGGAGCCTGTTTCCGATTCTGTGTCTCCCTCTCTCTCTGCCCCTCCCCCGTTCATGCTCTGTCTCTCTCTGTCCCCAAAATAAATAAACGTTAAAAAAAAATTATTAAAAATAAATAAATAAGCATTTTTTTGAAAGGCGCACACACACACATATTTGAATGAACTAATGATCTCTAGACAACTACTGCTCCCATCCACTTTCAGCGGAAAAGAATGTTGGATCGTAAGCATGAGGTAGCAGCTCTTGGGCACAGTCATCACAGAGAAATGCTGGTGCCGAGGGATATCGTGAGCATTCATTTCTGGACTGGGCCGCGGTCTACTGGGCAGCTCCCCGGGGATCTCTGGTTTGCTCCTAGGTCAAAGACCTTTGCAGCCCTGCCTATTCCTCCTGTTCAAAGTTTTCTAATTTGGGCAGTGGGTTTAAGGGCAATGATGATGTATTGTTTGCCCCGAGGCACTCAAAAGCCAAGAGGGGACAGTCACTGTCTTCATTGTATTCGTTTCTTAGGACTCTTGTAACAAAGTACCACAAACTGGGTGGTTTAGAGCAACAGAATTTACTGTCTCACAGTTTTGGAGGCCAAAAGTTCCAAATCAAGGTGTCAGCAGGATCACACATGCTCTGAAGGTGCTAGAAGGGTCTGTTCCAGGCCTTTCTCCTGGCTTCTGGTACTCCTTTGGCCTGTGGTTACATAACCTTCAATCCTCACATGCCCTTCTTTCTCTGTGGGGGTCCCTGTGTCCAGATTTTCTTTTCTTTTTTTTTAAGTTTATTTATTTATTTTGAGAGAGAGAGAGAGGCAGAGAGAGAGAAGGAAAGAAAGTATCCCAAGCAGGCTCCACACTGTCAGCGCAGAGCGTGACGCAGGGCTCAAACTCACAAACCGTGAAATGGTGACCTGATCCAAAAATCAAGAGTCAGACACTCAATCAACTGAGCCACCCAGGCAGCCCCAAATTTTCCCTTTTTAGAAGGACCACTGCTCATAGTGGTTAGGGGCTCACCCTATTCCAGTTTGAGTTCATTTTAACTTATCTGATTTCATCTGCAATGACCCTATTTCCAAAGATCACCTTGTGAGGTACTGGGGGTTAGGACTTCCACATAAGCATTTGTGGGGGGACACCATTCAACATGTAACACTCATCAAGTCTGTTTCCTGTATATTTAACTTCTATTCCGGCCCCTGCTGCTGTATTGGGGTGTTTCTAGCTTCTGCAATGGGGAAGTGTCCCCAAGGAAATTACTCTGTGCAGAGGGAAGGCAGGTGAGGGACTCCTCTGATAGCTGAATTTTCAACTCGATTTCGAAATCATCTTCTGTCTTTGTGAGTGCTGCCTGAAACATCAATAAAGACTTTTCAAACCTCTAATGTCAGTCTTGTCAACAGAGGAAACATGCATCACTGCCCTTCCAACTTGATCATCTCAAGGGCTTTTGCTGTGATTTTATGGCTTCTGTCATTCAATTCCCAGTCGACTTCAAAAGGGAAATAAAGCGTTGTTTTGCCCTATTCTTGAAGTGGCTGTAGGAGACTAGAGAAATAACCATTTGCAGAGGGAGCATTCAGAATTAGTGGACCAGGATTAATATCTATCAGGAAACCGGGGAAAAAACAAACTCACTTGGAGGGCAGAGGAAATCCTGCAGCTCCCATCCAAGGGTGGCGATTTCTTCCCTCTGGCGACATCATCTAAGTTCAAAGTGACACAGGCAAACCTGTTCTTTTTAGGATTTTCCAGATTCATTCTCCTCTGTTAAGAGTTTAGCTTCTCCTTCTCTGATAACTGGCAGAAATTATTAAAGTGGTCTGAAACCAGATTTCAAATTTTCAAGATTTGAAAGCTGATAGGCCAAAATGTATACCTCTTATTTCCCGCCCTGTGCAACTGACCAAAAACAAGAAGCAGAGTGGAGAAAAGGTGGCCATCCAGAAAACTAAAAGCAAAAGCAAAAAGTAACCAAATCAGATCATGTTAGGAAAATAAGAGCAAGAAGGACAATGAGTAAGGGAGAGGGTTAATAGGAGGAGTAGAAAGAAGTGTTGGAACAGAAGGCTGTTACTAAGAGGTTACTCAGTTGCAAAGTTGTAACCAAAACATAAAAAGTAGTGGTCATTTCGAAGTCTTTGCTCACCATGGAGTCAGTCTTTAAAATCAAAACCTCAAGGAATGTGAATAAAGAAAGGTAGTCCTAGTATGTCCGATAATGAGTGAATGTGTGCACTCTGTAATCCAGAACCTGAATGCCTCATCCTGATGTGTGTGTGTTGGTGGTGCCCAAGATGCCTTTTCCCAGGGACACCAGGGACACCAGGGATAGCCACATGGATGCGAGAAGGTCAAGGCTCAGTTTTCCAAGGAATCTCTAGTTGCCTCCAGGAGTTTTAAAGTCGGTGTCCATTGTTAAATCCTTAAGGATAGGAGTGGCCGGTGAGATCCAGCCTATCTGCCTTCTAGTTGTTCTCTGTTCTCTTTTGGAGGCTCTAGGGAAGAATATGCTTCTAGGCGTGTTCAGGTTGTTGGCAGAATTCAGTTCCTGTGGCTGTAGAACTAAGGTCCTTTGTCCCTTCAGGCTATGAGCAGGAGCTGTTTTCAGCTCATATTTCTGGCCACTTACTTGGTCCCTTCGTTTTCAGGCAGCAGTGGAGAACTTTTCCATGTTGAATCCCTGTTGTGCTTCCCGATCTTGGATTTTCTCCTTTTCTGCAACCAGCCAGAGAAAACCCTCGGCTTTTAAAGAGCTCATAGGACTAGTTCAGGCCTAATATATGATAATTAGAGATAATTTCCCTATCTTGAGCTCAGCTGGTTTGGAAGCTTAATGACATCTGTACAATCCTTTCATTGCGGTGTTTGATTGAATAACTGAGAGAAGGAGTTTATACCTTAAGGGTTGTGAATCTTGAGGGACTATCTTAGAATTCATCCTACCACAGGGTCCTCCTTCATTAGCGGTACTTTTGCTGAAATGGTGAGAAGCCAATTTGCTATATGTATAGACACAGATCTCTAAATAGCAGAAGACTGCAATAAAATTGCATGATAAATTGTTCAAGATTGCTACAGTATTTTAAAAAAATGTCTTCTATTTACAACAGCAGTTCTTAACAGCTTTGCATCAATAGGGTGACTTTAAAACTAAAGTCAGCATTGGGGGACTTTGTGTGACCCCACATCCCCATCCAATCTGCTGATTGAATAGACACCTAATAATGACCATTTTGGTTTCGAATCTGAATTATGTAGCAAAAAGATAAACTCATATAAAGGTTTAACTTTTGCTGGCACAGTAATGAATCTTAGAAATAGAAATGAAAATAAATAAAAGGCTTCTCACAAAATATTTTGGAAAGTAGTGTAATCCACAAAGACCAACATGGAAAAGACCTATTATCGCACTACCCAGAGGCAACCTCTGTTAAGCTTTTGCCATTCTGTCTCAGTGTTTTTTCTCTCTTCCTATATGTAAACATGTGTGTTAGGGTCCAATCAGGAGACAGAAATCACACAGCATTTTGGACACAGAAAATTTATTGTAAAGAACTATTAACTATAACATAGGTGTAATTAGGAAGGTGAAAACAAAACTCAAAAGAATACCCTAAGGCTGAGAAAGAACATCCAAGGGAGGAACAACTTTAAAGGAGGGGCCTCCTTCCCAGAGCAGACACAGGCCTTCCTGGAGAGGATGACAGCCCCATTGGATGGTGACATTCTTGGGTTGCCTGAGCCAACACTGGTCCACAGAGACCAGGCAATCCGGGAACATACCTCTGCAGGGCAGGTGCTCAGAGGCAGTTGGGTTCCCAAGAGTCAGCTTGCTGGCAAGATGAATGGAGCCTGGGATGACGGTGTCCCTGTTGGGAAGACTGCAGCAAGGTGGTCGCTGGCTGGGGTGGGGCTGAGTGTCTGCTGAGGGACAGCATGCTCTGGGTGTGCATCTGGGGCAAAAGCGTCTGGTAGTGGTATTGAAGGAAGAAGAAAAATGAAAGAAAAGTTCTGGAATCAGGAGAGGAAGCTTCTTCCTCCTGCATTTTCTCTCTTCTTCCCTCTACTGACCAACCTAATGTCATGCTTGCTGCCAAGGAAAAATGAGTAAAGAGCCCGGCCTGTTAAGGCAGAAGAGGTAATCAAGTTAGATTTGGAGCTGAGAGGCAATATGTTGCCAAACTGAGATCACAGCATATGTCTTGTTTTGGAACTTGCTTTGTTTACTTCAAAATATACTAAGAACATTTTTCCACGTGATAAAAATATTCTTTTACCACATTATTTTTAATGGGTATATAGTATTCCATATTATGGATGACCCATAAATTGTTTAGCCAGTTCCCAGTGTGGCCACATTGATGTTATGTCTAACATATTCTTGCCGTATTCTTATTTCCTAAGGATAAAGTCCTAGCAGTGAGATTCCTGGGTCAAAGTGTATATACTCAATGCTCTGAAATTTTCCTCCAGAAAATAACAGCATGTTTGGAAGCAACAGGTCTTAGTAAAATTTCTGCACTTCATTTTTTACTGTGTTCTAATTTAAAAAAAAACCCTGCTAATTAAATGAATTTTATGATGGTAATGAAATAGTCCAGGTGAAAACAGTTCTTATAACAACATTTAATAATGAGTGATACCAAAGAACTATTTTAAATGATAATGAAGTGGCTATTAGTACAGTACCAAAGAGGGAGAAATGCTCAGAACTTACAAATGAAGACTCTGATTATTCCAAACATAAATTTCAAACTGTAAACACAGAACTTATTGTAATGAACCATTTTAGTATTTTACAAAGGAAGAGACAAAGATGTAATAATCTGTTCCAAAAGGGTTGCCTTTATAAAAAAAAAATCAGTGATAATTAGATTTCTACTCTTCTACATGGAAAACTACAGTAGAAAAAAAAAATACCTAGAAGGAAAAAAGACATGGGATGAAGAAGGAGGGAAGAAAGGAAGAAAGAGAAAAAAAGAGGGAAAAAAAGATAACAAGAAGTCAGAAAGGTTAAAAAAAATTACAGGGAGGGTGCTATGGAAAACAGTATGGAGGTTCCTCAAAAAATTAAATAGAACTATACCATATGACCCAGCAATCCCACTTCATCCCAAAGGAAATGAAAACAGAATTTCAAAAAGATATCTGTACTTGTGTGTTCATTGCAGCCTTATTTACTATAGCCAAAGAATGGAAACAATCTAAGTGTCTATCAGCAGATGAATGGGTAAAGGAACATGAGATATATGAGATACAGACACGTACATATTTACGCATGTGGACATATATACATATAGGCATGTGTGTATGTGTATGTATATGTGTATCTATATCTACACACACACATACACACACACACACACACACACACACACACACACAGGAATATCATTCAGCCATGAGAAAGAAGTCCTGCAGGTTGCGACAACATGGATGCATCTTGATGGCACCATACTAAGTGAAATAAGCCAGACAAAGAAAGACAAATACTGCATGATATCACTTTTATGTGGACTCTAAGAAAAAAGAGATAAATTCGTAGAAATGGGGAATAGGAACTGCTACCAGGGACTGAGGTGGGGAGGGGGATAGGGAAAGATGGGTAAAAGGGCACAGACTTGCAGCTGTCAAACAGGTGAGCTCTGAGGAGGCAATGCAAAACATGGTGACTATCCTTGATAACGACTGTATTGTTTAATTGAAACTTGCTAAGAGAGTAGAATTTAAATGTTCTCACCCCCCCCCAAAGATCAAGTATGTGAGATAATGGGTGTGTTAATTAATTCAATGGGGGGTGTCCTTTCACAGTGTATAGATATATCAAATCGCCATGATGTTCACTTTAAATATCTTATAATTTTGTTTGTCAATTATACCTCTATGAAGCTGAAATAAAAATAAAAAGGCAGGAAGGAGAGAGTAATGAAGAAAAGAAAATGAGGAAGGAAAGAAATAAGGAGCACGAAAGTAGAACACAGGCAAAAAAGAGAAGATTTAAAAAAAAATTTTTTTTTAACGTTTATTTATTTTTGAGACAGAGAGAGACACACCATGAACGGGGGAGGGTCAGAGAGAGGGAGACACAGAATCTGAAACAGGCTCCAGGCTCCGAGCTGTCAGCACAGAGCCCGACGCGGGGCTCGAACTCACGGACCGCGAGATCATGACCTGAGCCGAAGTCGGCCGCTTAACCGACTGAGCCACCCAGGCGCCCCAAGAGAAGATATTTTTGAGCAAACTCCATCTCTGGGATGGTAATATTTAATGGGCTAAATATCAAAACATTTTTTAATGTTTATTTTTGAGAGAGAGACAGAGTGTGAGTGGGGGAGGAGCAGAAAGAGAGGGAGACACAGGATCCGAAGCAGGTCCAGGCTCTGAGCTGTCAGCAAAGAGTCCGACACAGGGTTCAAACTCGTGAACCGTGAGATCACGACCTGAGCCAAAGTTGGATGCTTTACTGACTGAACCACCCACGTGCCCCCAAAACATTTTTGAATATAAGGAATATATAGCTTAAGAGAGACATGCTTGCAGAAACTGAGCCTTAATTGCCCAAATGGCCAGAGAAGCAGAAATGGCAGTGTTTTTGTGACCGTTGTATGGTTGGGCCCTCTCATCATGCACGTACAGATGTTTGTGGATTTCTGCACTGCCACACAGTCTCCAATGCTTTCATTTGTTATGAAGCACCTCAAAATAAACGGCACAAGTATTCCATCAAAATAAACGGCACAAGATTTGGGAGTAGACACACCAAGCATCTCCATCGTGGTGTGGTAGAGTTTATTTGCTGATGGGTGAGTTGTGCTGGCATGAATTCTCAACAAGCCGAATGGGGGTCTGGCCGGCAAAGGAGCCAGCACAAAGTCAAAGCCGCTGAGGGAAGGCAAGTCTTCCGGCAGATGTCCTGTGTTCACAGTCCCGATAGAATGTTCTTTGGAGGCCACAGATTCATTATGTCAGAAAGGGTAGAGCAGAAGACACTGGAAGAGATCCAACACTCTCTGGGCTTAGATCATGGTCATTGCCCTGAACTTGTTCCAACAGGTATTTTTTTGCACAAAGAGCTTCATCAGGTGGAGTGAAACTAAGTAAAGTTCAAGTACGGGTGCTCTTTCAGAGTACAGGGATTCACACTACTCCTTGGAAAAAAAGAAATCCATCGCTACTCCTCTACTATTTCCCCTCATCTATTTGGGAGCTGGCAAATTGATTTGATAAAACAGTGATAGATTTGTCGGATTAAGATAGTAATTTACTTCCATTAATTTGAGAGACATCAGTGTCTCACAGTGAGAAGAAATATGGCTACCCTGGTGGGATACATTTAAATTCATTAGATTTTCCAGCTTTCATCGGAGACACTGAGACTTTTTCTTCATAGCCGATAAATCCTTTCAGTTTGTACTTCAAATGGCACTAAACAAGCACTCATCAATTTATATTTTAAATTCTCCTAATAATATCCAGTTGGATAAATCTGTTTAATTAGCAGTGGGCCAATGCTTTCTTGGCCCACTGCAAGTCCAGTTACCAGAATAAAAGAAAGGCATGGAGAGCCGCTGGTTGGAAAAAACATGCCTCCGACAATGGCGGGGAACAAGAAGAGACATTCTCCCAACAAATGTTAACCCAGGGAAAAAAAATTTGAATATATACAAAAGATTAAATTAACAATAGATGAATGGCAAATGAGAAAGCTGCCAGTGACCAGACTTTCTCAGGAGCCAACCTTTAACAATATGGATTATTTCGGATAATTCATGGTTTGCCACTCTTTATTCTTTGTCTCCTCTGTAATATCCAGGGCCCATCTTAGACAGCTAATTAGGGCATTATCATATTCCTTAACTAAGTCGGACAAATTGCACTGTGCTTCGTGGTAAACCAACCTAGGGCTCTATCATTAGCATTGTCTAATTGTTCCGAATAAAGTCTTTGCCTTTTTAATTGCATCAACTTTATTTGTCAATACTCAAGAAAGAGTGACTGTTTCCTTTCCTGTTGGGCTTTGTGAATATGCTAGTCACTAGGTACTCTTACAGTTAACACAGGCCGCAGCATGGTAAAATGTAAGAAAATGTAAAGGTCAAAAACATGTTTCTATTATGAAAAAAATGAATGCTAATGACATAATTTTTTCAGCTCATCAGGCTCTTTGCTAAGTGCTGCTGTTATTGCCAGATCAGTAGTGTATAACAAAGAAGTGCTTTCTGCAGCCTGCTTCATTAGTCTGCCCTGTAGGACCTCACCTCCAGACCTTTCACTAATCTGTTGGCCAGCTCAATAGTCTTGTTAGTTCTATTCACTTCGTCCTGACTGCGGATTTTCTCAGCTGTAGCCCTCCCAGAGGCCGTGGCGAAGGCAGCCAGGTTTGTGTCTAGTTCCTTTAAATAAAAACAGTGAGAGACAACTTTGGACATTGTCAGAACAAGTAAAAATATCGCCACTGACTTATTTCGTATTGCAGAAAGTTAAATTACACAGTGTGCCCCAGAAGTAAACACAACTGCGTTCGGGAGACTGTGCCAATTCGCACAATGAGAAGGTGCAGTAGGGGAAATGGAAGGAAAGGACGTTCGGCAGTTTATGTAATTTTTGTTGTTTGTTCAGAACGGCACCGAGGACAAAAAAAGAACATACACACAAATTCAAAATCCTAGTGGGAAATGGAGAATGTCATTTTCGCAGACAAATTACCTGAAGTCATGAAGATTTAATACAATTGATTTGTGTGTACCATTAGTGCCAATAACACACTTAATACGAAGTGTCTCCAAACATTTTGCATTGAGTGCTGCCTGCAAGATAAAGCCCAGGGGAAGCTTTTAAGGTGAGATTTGAAGAGCTGTGATGAATCAACGGCTCAGAGGGAGGGAACCGGGCTGGGAGCTGGGGTGGTGCCAGTGAGAGCACGACTTCCAGCTGGGGATGTAATGGAGAAAGGGAGCCAGGGAGATTGGGGGTCCCATTGAGCATGCTGCAATGACAATGGAGCTCACTGAGGATAAGTGGAAAGAATGGTTAGGAAAATGAAGGCTGCGCATGTACGTGCATTCAAGAGACTTGGCTGTTTCTTTGGGGGAGAGGGAAGGTGAGGAAAGGGAGATTTGGAAAAGAAAAGGCAACATTCAAGAAGCATCATTGTCCAAGTTGTGTTCAAGTAGTAAAAGAACCATTTGTGGATGTGTGTTTCTGATTGGCTGCTCTCTTTCGACAAATCATCTGCTCATTTAATGTTTATAAAGAACTTCCACAAAGGCAGGGAAACTGTTTATGTTCTCACCAGTATATTGGGAAGGCATTTGTAGGTATGGCATTGTGCAGAGTATTTTGCTCATGATATTTTTATGAAAAAATATATTAACACTGGAATAATTAGTAAGAACCAGAAAAACTCTCTTCAGATATGTAACATATGAGAATCTCAAAGTTCCTTTGGTATGACTACCTGTTTGCACAAGGGCTGCTGAGCCATTATCAGTCTGTTTTATTATTAGGGAAACGGAGGCCAGGAGCCTAACTGGAAGTAGGAAAGAATTGTTTATAGAACCTGAGGGAAGGAACTCAGTCAGTGTTTCTTGGGCCTGTGGAATTATTCTTTTAGCCTGGCCCTGATCTAACTACTACTTAAAACTCCTCAGGCCAGTTAAGCGACATCCCCCTCCAACCTTCTGATCCCTCCTTTCTTTCCTAACAGCTGGATCATGGTTATATGCCTACAAAACCATTGTAGATCATTAAACTGAATTAGGAGAAAAGACCAGACATTGCAAAGTCTATCCAGTATCTTATATTATCAGCCTGCATTGATGATAACACACATGATAAAGTGGACAACCTTTCATCAGGTAGAACAATTATCCCTTACTTTCTAGAACCCTCTGATTCTATCAGACAGACGGCTGCTAGGGCTGCCATAACAAAGTTACGTAACAAAGTGCCATAACAAACCGGGTGGCCTAAACAATAGGTATTTATTGTCTCCAAGTTCTAGAGGCTAGAAGTCCAAGACCAAGGTGTTGGCAAGGTTGGTTCCTTCTGAGGGCTGTGATGGGGAATAGTTCCATGCTTCTTCCTGATGCTCTGCTGGCAGTCTTTGGTGTTCCTTGTTCACTCTGATCTCTTCCTTTATCTTCACATGGCATTCTCCCTGTATGAATGTCTTCAAATTTCCCATATATATATTTTTAACATTTATTCATTTTTGAAAGGCAGAGAGAGACAGAGCACGAATTGGGGGGGGGGGTGCAGAGAGAGAGGGAGAGACACAGAAACAGAAGCAAGCTCCAGGCTCTGAGCTGTCAGCACAGAGCCTGATGCGGGGCTCGAACTCACAGACTGCGAGATCATGACCTGAGCCGAAGTCGGCCGCTTAACCGACTGAACCACCCAGGCACCCCTCAAATTTCCCATTTTTATAAGGACACCGGTAACATTGGATTGGACCTACTGTAATGACCTCATTATAACTTGATTAACCCTATAAAGATTCTGTCTTCAAATACAGTCACTAGGGGTTAGCACCTCAGCATAAGAATTTTGGGGGTGCACAGGGGTGCCTGGGCAGCTCAGTTGGTTAAGCGTCCGACTCTTGGTTTTAGCTCAGGTCATGATCTCAAGGTTCATGAGTTCAAGCCCCCATCGGGCTCTGCGCTGACAGCTCTCTCCCTCTCTCTCTGCCTTTCCTCCACTCACATGTGCATGTACCGTCTTTCTCAAAATAAATAATAAATAAACTTTAAAAAAAAAGAATTTTGGGGGGTGCACAATTCAACAGCTGCCAGCTGCCAGACACTGGACCATGAAGTTAAAGGGGAAGGATGGTACAAAGATGGGTAAGGTGTATGGTCCCTGAACTCATAGACTCACAATTCAGTAGAGAGATAGGTTGATGTGCAAATGAGGGCAAACTTAAAAAAAAAGAATTTATAGTTAAGTGCAGCCACAGTGAGCCTGAGGGGCTGAGAAACCCAAGTCATTTGTTTCTGGAGAGGGGAGGAAAGAGGGCAGTGACCCAGGCCTCTACTTAAGTTCCTCCTTTATTCGTGGGCCTGAGGGAGTATGTCCCCCACATGTTGATGTGGGTGCCCTGCCAGGGGTGAGCCTAGCAGGGGCATGGATTCTCATCATCTCACCGTCAGGTGGCAGGTGATCCTCTGGTTCTGTGACTAAGGTGGGTCGGAGGGCAGAGCACTTGATGTTTGGGATCGGGAGGAAAGGGGAGCACTGAGGGCTGGCGCCTATAGGGTGGGAGTTTTGTCTTCAGCCCAGGTGCTTTAGGAACCCATGGGGACCCAGTGCTGGGACGGGGGGAGGGGTCCCCTCAGCTCTCCTCAGCTTCACAGCCTCTGGAGAAAAGTAGGCCCAGGAGGTCTCTTCAGATGTCTTCCCCATTCCCTAATGAAAGTTCTTCCTGCTGGAGGCCATCCACTGCCTCCCTCTCCCTTCTCCTCAGTGAAAGTGGAGAACAGTGAACTGCCTATGGGAACCACCCTACAATCTTGTTGAGAGTTGGATCCTTTACGGACTGTTACCAAATTTCAAAAATTTATGGTTCAACAATTCTTTGGAAGAGCATTTGAGTTCATTCTGGAGGGAAAGAAAAAAAGGTAGGAGCAGGAAAGTAGGGAAAGGACAGAAAAGAAATTCGTTGGAAGTGCAGGAAGCCCCATGGAGGAGGGGGAGGGAGGACCAGGGATTTCTGTGAGGGCAACAGAAGCCGGACCCCGGGCTTTTATTCTTTTCTTGCTCAAATCTGTCCCTCACACCCCTTGTCAGAGTTACGTCTCCAAAGCACGGACTGACCCCCCCCCCCCAATAAAAAATTTTGTTATTGTTCCTCATCATCTCTAGAATAAAGTCCAGACTCCTTGGTATGTCACACAGGAGCCTCTATGGCCTGGCTTTTGCCTGCCTCTCAGACCTCCCCGGCCCCTACCTCCATCCCTGTTTCACAGAATTTCTTTCCATTCCTAGAAGAAGTCGTGCTGTTTCACACCCTAGAACCTTGTAAATGCTGTTTTCTCTGCAGAATCTTTCAGGCTTCCACGCTTGCTCCTCATTCGAATATGTCACCTCCTTCGCAAAAGCTTTCTCTGAACGCCAGGCAAGAATAGTCCCACATCTACCCTTCCCTCAGTTCCCACAGCCTTGTTGCTCATCATAGTACAATACAAATAATATTATATTATAATTATATATGTCTCATCCGTCTCTCCCTCCAGACTGTGAGCTATTGTAGGAGAGCTTTGTTTTACTCACCTTGGAGGCCCCAGCCTTCAGCACATGGCCTGGCACGTAGCTTTCACAGTAAGCCTCTGCCAAATGAATGCATATTGGTAAGGCTTAGGAAAGAGAAGGGAAGACAGGAAAAAGCAAGAGAGAAAGGCAGAAAGACTAGGTGAAGGGAAGGAAAAGACAGGAGAGAAAAAGCAGAAGCATTGTGATTCTTCACGACTCTTAAGAACCGCCCCCCCCCCCCCCCCCCCATTCACCTCCCCACTCACTTCAGTTCACTAGTTCATTATGGCATTACAGAGCTAGCCACTAGGCACTACTCTGGGAACCGTGGATATGGAAATGAAACACATAGGATCTGTCCTCAAGAAGCCCCCAGTTTAGGTGGTGTTGGGGGGAGGGATGCAAAGAGAAGGTAACCGGTAAAAGGACAACCAATGAGCAAGTCTGTGTTTACCACGCGGTACCGTGGGGGAGGGGCAGAGGGCGTGACTCACCAAGTCTGCAGGAGTGGAGGCATTCTGACAATCCAGTGGGTCTGCTGAACAAGAATAATGAGTGGAAAGCAAGGAAACAAAGGAAGGGGGCTACTGATGTTTAATTTGTAAAGGAAAGTCTTTAAAATTCAGTGCTTTCAGTTTTTATTTTGACATCTGAAACTGGCGGGACCGGCAGTGTTTCTTGAGGTATAGACCTTCTGGTCCTCTTCAGCATATTGTACAAAACTGATGGAGGTATTTGAGGTTGCCCAGGGAATATAGGATTCAACCACCTGAGCAGTGTCTTTCAGTTTGATATTGATCGCTTAATCAGGAGGAGAAGGTTTATAATTTACGTTGGGGACTTCCTTCTTTTATCCTGGATTCGTTTGGGTTTTCGTGACGGAAGCAACAAACCACTCGCTCAAAGCCAGGTCTGTATCTCTCCAGTGCGTGTCGGACCCTGGAGATTCAAAGTGAGATGCCCATGCTCCCTGTGTAGACAGTGGCACCAAGAGCTCATATCACGCTGCATGTACAAGGATTGGAGACCTTAAGTCGTCATGGTTTTCTTTTAGGTTCTCTTTTCTGAGTCTGTTTTGTTTGACTGTAGTTGTTTCTGACATTCTGAAAAGAAGTGCTAAACCGATAAAAGACAACATCATTATCCCCCATCTTTCCGTGTGGTGGATAACAAGACCTACCCCTTCTCTTCCAGTGCATATCAATGTGATGAATGTGGGGGAAAAAATGTAAGTGTCCGAGTCCCTTTCTTTTTCAGTCTCTCCCTCTCTTTTTCCCTTCCTTCCTTCCTTCTTTCTTTTTTTAAGCGCTGCCCTTTTCAAAACAAGGGGAGATTCAGCATAGTTCCCGTGCCCCAGTGATCCAGTGGTGTCACATCACTATGGCAATTGCTGCCCAGGGCAGGAATGCTGAGCAGCTGTAATCGTGCAACGCCTTATTGCTGGTGCATGTCAATCAGAACCTATGAATTGAGAAAAATTTGCTCTGTTCATTCTGTTAAATGATGTATCCAATTAAACCTGTTAGAATTCATGATCTTCAGTCAAGGTTAAATGAAAGTAGTTACTCCTGTCAGCTAGGTGATTAAATGCTGCCTACATCAGGCACATTTATGTGCAAAATTAAAATTTTGGTATAAAGCATGAATCTTTATGCATGCCAGTTAATTATCTTGCAGTTCCTCCACTTATTAAATGCCCACTGCATTTCTTCTTAATCATCAGCTTCCTTTCAAAACTTATTTCCTACTTCACATTACAGCACATTTCAGTGTTTAAATGAAATGCCGTACCAATGAAAACTTTCTCTTTTTGAGGGCTTGGCTTGTCCTATGCTACTGAAAATAATCATTATTAACATTTCCTCATTATTATGTACAAGTATTTCTAGAAGCCAGGTTGACTAGTGCCAAGGCATTCTGGAGGTGATCCCTGTTCAGGCTCCACTAAGGCTTGGTTCTAACGTGGGGATCAGCTTCCTGCACACCCCCTTACCTCAGCCACTGCAGGCTGCCAGTGTGCAAAGCCTCTTGCTGGTTGTAGGGTACTATTTCTTTTTCTTTTCTGATCTACTTTGAGTAGATGCTAAATGAGCACAAAGGTGATGATGAAATCATTTACTACGATACATCAAAAGGACATTAGAACTGGGGAGGGGGTTGGAAATACTGCTTCTTCCTTTTTAAAAAATAAAACAAAGGCTTAACCACTTCAGGTCTCGGGCATACACAAATGTTGCCTCTTCCGTTGGGTTTTAAAATGAATGAAAAGTACAAAGTGGTAATGACACAATTCCATGGTACCCGTGGTTCCCAGACACAGCATTACAGAAGCAGTGGGATGCCACAGAAGCACGCCATCAAATACTTCTCTTAGAAGTGTTTCATACTATAGAATCCACCTTTTTGGACCTTTTTATTTTTCCTAAGAAAAATTCAACGATGTTTGCACAGAATTAAAAATTTTGCAACAAACATTCTCCTACGTATGCTCCTATTTCAGACACACTTCTCTTTTTACCAGGCAGATGGTACCTACCCTTACACATTTTTTAAACTTAAAAATAAATTCCTACTATTTAACTGATTTACAGCTAATGATACCAACAAAGCCAACATTACTGAAATCAGTTTCCTTTCTATTTAATTTTCTGTGTCGTGTTTCATAGTTTTACAATCTTTCCTAACCACAAAGCATTCAAGAACCACAAGGCATATATCCTTAAAGATGAAAAGTAGAAGCCCTCCATTTAGTTGTTGCAAATGTTTAAATAAAAATACTTCCCATCCTGGAAGTTATGAAATATTCCTCTTAACTGAACTTGAAAGGGACTGATTTCCATGAGAATGAAAATAGATTTATTAACAAATGAAATGGAAGAAATGTTTTTCACTGAATAATATTAATGAATTAACCAGTGGTTGGTGACGCTGAGCAGCCCCTACATGGGAATGTGTTGGAAACTCATTTTCACTGCAAATGCGCCCTCAGACACACCCCACATCAGTAACGATGCCCTGTTATCCTTGATTTTATAGCCCTCAAGAATACACACCAATATGCAATGTCAATTTTTTTTAATGGAGCTCTGGTGCCAGTCGGTTGAAGAAATGATGAGACGTGGATTCCACCGAGTGTAGGTCCCTCCATCTGTTTCAAAGCCCAGCCTCATATGGTGATGTGGGTGGGTGGGCCTTGAGGGTAGGGAGTTGGCCCATCCATGTGGCAGAGGTGGTTACCAGGCCTCTGAGCGCTGGGTCACCTTGGGCCCCTCCAGTGACTGCAAAGCTGATCCCAGCCTTCAGAGAATGACAAAGTAGATGAGGGCTCCTCACCCTGTTAACCCCCTTGCCTCAGATCCTAATTGACTGGTCATCTGTTCTTCAGTAGCTGCCCAGATCCCTTGGTCCTTCGCCATCATTGGATCCACTGCTTGGTTAGTGCTCAGCCATCCTCAGAGAGAAGGCAGGGGAGACCGTTAGAGTTGAAGTCCGCTTGAGTCAGGTAGGGGGTACTGAAGGGACCAGCTTATAAGGGCCTTGTAAACATAATCGAGATGTAAAGGGCTAGAGAATCTTGCATCTAAGGTGCATTTCAGAGAGGATCATGCACATAGTTGAAAGAGATCTATTGCTCTACCCCCTCAGGGTGGGCAAAAGGTTTGGAGAGCCCCCCTCTCCAAACAAGCAAGGAGCATGCTTGAGCAACAATAGTAAACGAAGTGCCAGCTAAGAAGGGGAGGACCAGCTCAATTTGGGGCTTTGGTTTTATGCAGAGGGCTGTCACCTGTGTCCTCTTACCCTCTTCTGCCGTTTGCTGCTCATCTTGTTTCCACTAGATGAATGCTGAAGATTCGTTAAAGGACACTGATGGAAAGTGGCCCCCGGTGATTACCCAGGGCACCCACGGGTCTCATTCTGGCTCTGAGGAGGCTGTTAGGTGGGATGCCAGGAAAGAAAGGTGTAAGCTGGAGGTCTCCCGAGTTCTGTCTTGAGGGCTTAGAGGCTGTGAGAGAACACACAGCACCATTAGGCAGAAACAAAGCTTGAGGATGAAGCAGACAGCAGGTGAGCAGCAGAGTAAGCAAATTTCTGTTTGAGTTAATTCTTACAAACTGGTCTCTTTTTGTATGGCCATGTGTGTGTTTTGTGGGTTAGATGTCAGAAAAGCAGCATCTTTCCTGGGATCCTTTTCTTTTCTTTCTTTCTCTCTTTTTAAAAAAATCATTTAGAAACAGGAACAATTTTCTGTTCAAACGGTCGCTGTCCCTAAGTGGCTTAAAAACTCCCAGTGGGAAGGACAACAGCCCTCTCAGAGGCAGAGTGGCCTCTGTCTGTGAGAAATATTCACCTACAGGGATGCTTTTCTGGCTGGCTTTATCGCTGGCTTTGCAACTTGGAGATGTAACATAGCTTGAAATCAACCGTGTGTTTAGCCCTGCTTTGTCAGCCCACCTAGCGACAAATCGGGCTGTTTTGTAGCCCTGCTGCTCTCCCAGGTCACACAATGCCATGGCAAGTAGAAGGACTGGGTCCGATTTAATCAAAGGCTTTTGATTGTACAAAGCTTAGAGCTTCGTTCCAACAGGGAAGCCTCTTCTGGGACGGGGAAAGACGGGGTTTGGTGTGTAGCCGACATACACGGGTTTGAAGCTCCACGCAGAGAGATTGATTCGCCTAAATCTGCCTGGCAGCAGCGTGGGCAGACCACCACCACTGCAGATGGCTCACACGGGGGGTGATGGGAAACCAGGGGAAGGACCACCGCTTCCTTTCAGGGAGCTGCTGGCCAGAGGTTGTGGTCAGCTGCATGCAGGGTCTCCTGCGACCAACTGCCATCAGTCTAGTTAACCACCAGGTGGGGGTGGATTAAATAAAAATAGGTGACATAGCACCTCGGGGCTGGTTTGCAGATTGGTAGAGAGAGAGAGAGAGGGAGAGAGGGAGAGAGAGAGAGGCTGGCTCATCACTTTGCAGTGTGTGTTCAAAGGCATGCTCTTGTACTGGGTTCTGTCTTAACCTTGACAGTTTCCTGACTTGAGGTTGGAAAGGTGATTTAACTAATAGATGCCTCCCCTTTTTCTCTACTTAAAATAGAAATGAACATATTTCCTACTTTCCAGTCTCTCAGGTGTGAACAGGATGGTGTTTCAAAAAAAAAAAAGCACCGAGACACCTATTGCCTTTCTTGATTTGCTGTGAATAATCTTCCAGTGAGCAAGAAGTTTCCTTTGAATGTAATTAGAGAAAAAAAAGCGAGGTCTACACAAAACCGATGGCTGGCAACTTTCTCTGGTGGCCTTTGATTCATCTCATGAGCTCACGGTAACCTGTGATGATATTCATGTGTGTGAGCTGCGTGGCTTTGTGGGCTGATAAGACATGCCCCATCTCTGCTCCTGTGTGAGAGAACGCTTGTGCTTTTGCGTTTGCTGTATGCAGGGGGTACTAGGTGTACGGGGACATAGAGAACAAGGGAAATGTGAGTTTGGTTTGAAATACCTTATATCAGGGCGCCTGGGTGGCTCAGTCTGTTAAGCATCAGGTTATGATCTCACACTTCCGCTTCAGGTGAGCTCGAGCCTGGCTTCGGGCTCCCGCCTGACAGTGTGGAGCCTGTGTGTGATTCTCTCTCTCTCCCTCTTTCTCACCATCTCTCTCCCTCTCTCTCTCTACCCCTCGCTCACTTGTGTGTGTGCACTGTCTCTCTCTCTCTCTCTCTCTCTCTCTCTCAAGAAAGCAGTGAAATACCTTATTATCGTAAAGACATTTACTAAAATAATTCCCTTTATTTAAAATGCATACAGTATGGCAGTGGCTATATTGGGATCTGCATTATAAGTACCCTAAGTTTCCTTCGGTCTTTTTAAAATGGCTTTTTAGCCAATTTGGGCAGGCATGACCCGGTATAAGGGAGAACCAGTGTTTTAATCCAGTTTGTACTGTGTCCGTATGTTCAAACAAAATTGGCATTGGAAAACCGTTTGGAAAATTAATTGAGAAAAGGAGAAAAGGTGGAAAGGCGTCTTCAAGAAATGGACGGATGCCAATACCTTGCCGCAGTAGCTAATAAACACCAGAAAGGACTAAGAATCAACGTTAAGGCTATCTGATAGGTGTTTAAATGAGATAGATGACATAGTCAATTGATGATTCAGATTACTTTTTTTTCTCTGGAATACTGTGATGGGGATAATAGAATAGCATTTCCCCCTTCCTGCATCTCCTCACACTCATTTAGCGATTACATAGCAGGCTTTCTTGGACCGAAGGTGGGGGCTGGCATGGATCAAAATCTTTAGCCTTGTAGACCTACTTCAAAGGCTGGGTATGGAACAGGAAATATTTGGAAGAAAACATGGTTGCGAGAAGCAGCCCCTGTTACGACCTCCATGTCCCCCAAAGGAAGATTTCCTGATCTGAGGGAAGAAGGAAAAAATTTTAGAGAAGAACAAACTAGTTAGAAGTTAGTGATTGTTCCTTCCAAAGGTGTTTCTCCACCCTGCCTTCTGCTAATTGTGTGTGTGAACACGTGTGCGTGTGTGTGCCTACATGTGCATGCGTGCGCATGCGTGTGACAGACCCTCAGATGAGTCAAGGTTCTGAGAGGAGAGGAGCTCTGCAGCTTCCTGCACTCTGGGCCCCCAAGACTGGGGGAGCACGAAGCTGCCCTGGAGCAGCGCAGGGACCGTGGTTACCTGTGGTTATCCTTTTACTACTGAGAATGCGTGGGCAGCTGGCCTGAGGGAGCCTCCCAAAGCCCTCACAGGCCCTGGGAGGATGCAGGAGCAGTGACATGCTTTCCTGCGCCCCCTGCCCCCCCGCGTGGCCATGGCACCAGGAGCTAGCCCGCACCCAGGGGTGCTAGCGTGAGGGAAGGCAACCACAGCACGGAGTGGGCGGGAGGGCTGGAAGCCGGGTGAGAATCGCGCTCCCCCTGGTAGATACGGCAGGCAGAGATGAGGACAGCTGGGAACCAGGATGCATACGTTTCTGAAGATGCCAGTCAGGGGACAGATGAAGGCTGAGGACCAGGGGTCTCCCCTAGATGCCGTGATGCCACACACTCCTGGGAACATAGACAGCATAGCTCCTCTGGGAGAAAGGGAGGCCTTAAATTGACCAATTTGCCCTGAATCAATTAGGCAAACCCTGCTATGATTACGAATTGGAAAATGTTTTCTGTTAGAGACCTGAATGAAGGCTTCAGTTTCTATTGAGACAGAAATTTAGTGCAGTTATAGAAAACCAAAGAGTTGCGGTTTTTGAAAACCTGACGGGTGGATTAAGAAATATACGTACTTCAGTACCAAATAACCATATTCTGAGAAACCTACAAAATGCCCGACCTAATCTTAAACTTCAGTATTGGGAGTGGAGGAGACACAGCTAAATGCTTGACTCTCATCCAAAAACCTTGGAGATACATGATTAGTATGGCCTTCACACTGTAATCTATGTAAGGCCTGGACGTCTCTCTCTTTGTTCTTTGAATCCTAAATTTTAAAAAGTCATTTATATGTTAAAATATTTATTGAACACTTATTGTGTGCAGGTGTTTGTCCAGATATGGGGAGGATAAAGTCTTTTAAAATGCTTTCCCTGACCTTACAGAGCTTAAAGTTTGCTGTTTCACAAATAGTATGTGGATAAGTCACTCAAGACCTTTGTGTTCATTAGAGTAGTATTAAAGCAAAATGATGAGAAAATGATCTTTAAATATAACAAAACTCTAAGTACCTTAGTTTAGGCTTCACATATGCATAATGCATTAACTGGCCAAGTGTGTTAGGAATTACAAAGAGAGGCAGCGTAGCAGGCTTAAGTGCAGAAACTCTGAAGTCAGGCATTCTGGCCTTGGATCTCCCCTCCATTGCTCACTAACTGTGTGGCTTTGAGCAGTTACTCAACCTCTCTGTCTTTTCATTTCCTCATATGTAAAATAGGAATAATAATAATACCTACCTCAATAATATATCAACAGGGATTGTTATGAGAGGTCAGTGAGTTATATATATAGTACATTTTATAGGGTCTAGTAGAGAGAATGCTAGGGATATGTGTGTATTTATGCATTTGTGTAATACACAACAATGCATGTGTTTCTTAAATGCTCTTTTTTCCCCCTGAAACCGAACAATTCTATTCACTTGATGCTGTAGGGCAGAATATAAGAATATCTCTCTTTAAGAAAGATGGAGACGCGGGGCGCCTGGGTGGCGCAGTCGGTTAAGCGTCCGACTTCAGCCAGGTCACGATCTCGCAGTCCGTGAGTTCGAGCCCCGCGTCGGGCTCTGGGCTGATGGCTCAGAGCCTGGAGCCTGTTTCCGATTCTGTGTCTCCCTCTCTCTCTGCCCCTCCCCTGTTCATGCTCTGTCTCTCTCTGTCCCAAAAATAAAATAAACATTGAAAAAAAAAATTAAAAAAAAAAAAAAAAGAAAGATGGAGACGCGAAAATAACAGATCTCTACTCTCAAGACTTTAAGCAGCTTTTTGAAACTATAGAGTGTTCTAGAGAATCTTGTAGGTGGCAATTTGATGACTCTGTAGAAGACATAATCATGTAGGGAACTGGACTGCCCACACGTTAGCTAGAACCATTTATTTATTTGGAAATTATGGCATAAATGGAAGAGAACTAAGTTTGCAAAGCTTGCTTCCTTTCAACAGAAAATAACTGTTCTTGTTTTGCAGATTGGGCAGATAATTTCCTCTGAAGTTGATACCATTAATATAGTGGATAAAACAATGGCTGGTATTTTATTCACAAAAAATAAAATGAAAACTTTTATTACTTGTGGATTTGATCAGATTCCATTTGTTTTGTTTTAAATTCTTTTTTTTTTTTAATTTTTAACGTTTATTTATTTTTGAGACAGAGAGAGACACAGCACGAACGGGGGAGGGCCAGAGAGAGAGGGAGACACAGAATCTGAAACAGGCTCCAGGCTCTGAGCTGTCAGCACAGAGCCCGACATGGGGCTCAAACTCACGGACCGTGAGATCATGACCTGAGCTGAAGTCGGACACGTAACCGACTGAGCCACCCAGGCGCCCCTGTTTTGTTTTAAATTCTTGTCTGCTGTAGATACACTGGTAGTTGTAGGGTATTGCCAGATGAAATTTAGTTTTAAAAAGCCCTTTGGCCAAGGGTACCTGTCTGACTTGATCTCAGGGTTGTGAATTGAAGCCTCATGCTGGGTGTAGAGCTTACTTAAAAAAAAAAATCCCTTTAGCCAAACATCTTACAATGTTTTAATTTAAATATTCCACATTCACTGTTGATTTTTTGCTTCCTCCTGGAGGGCAAAAGAGTTTGTACATTATGAAGCTTGGAAAGTAAATTAAAATGATTTAAGTGGTTTGTTTTACTTTTCAGATTGTTGAATTATATTATCAAGTACTGTACAATGACATTGTTTCAATTTTAATGTGCTTTAAACGTTTTTATACATTAAAATGTTTTAAGTAATAATACAAAAGAATATCTCCAAGTTTTAAAATCTGATTTAGCAAATGAATTACATTAATGTTATAATTAAAAAATAAAATGGACCATACAGTCCCTTTAATGTTGTTTTTGCAATTACAGCATCTAATATGAAGTCTCAGAGTGTGGGAATCGCCACAGACATTAAGGAACATCCGTGTGTATAAAATACTTGAAAAATGAAGCATCAGATTTAGTTAAATATATGACTTTTTGAATTGACTGCGTGATAAGAGGGAGCCAGTTGATAAAGGACAAGAGAAATGCTAAATATGCATCGTGACAAACAGTGAAAAATTAAGGATTGTAACTAACATTAATTACATTCTAGTAAGATGAATAGGCTGCTCATCATTAATGAGAACATACACCTTTGTCTAAGTTTCACATCCACCTGTGATGAATGTGCTAATGGGGATAAAATACATCATAGTAACATTTGAATTAACAGCACACTAATAGATTGACATATGAGTATGAATAAAGCATTTAATCATATAAACTCTACCACACCCAACAGCAAATTTTTCTGTATTGCCTACATCACATCCAAGTGAGTGCAGAAAACATTAGAGCCTTATTTTAAATAATATATTTAAGATACTCCTCATAGTGTATATAATGTTCTAAAGAAAAGGATTGACTTATTTCATTCCAGTGAACTTAACTAAGGTGAATAAAAAGATTCTTCAATCTCATTCTGATGAGGCCAAAAGAATTCAAAACCTGTATGTATTTCTCAAGCTAAACTTTTAACTTTGATTCCTAGTATATGTGCTGCTATTGAAATGTTATCAGTTTAATACTAAACATAACACATACTGCAGTAAGGCCAGTCTCCTGTTTTGGGAAGAGTTCTATGAAAAGTTAAATAATACCCTTTTGGTTGATACCTGATACCATTTCTATAGCAGTAGAATAGGACCTCATAAATAAGGCAGTGCCACGTTATTCTGATGGATGTTAGATTTCTAATATATTAAGTAATATTATTTAAAGCCTTACCCGCTGTGATTAAGTATTCTTGGAGGAGAGCAATTATGTATATATCACAACAATGGGGATAACAAGTGTATGTTTATAATCTAAATTCATTCCTATTAGAGAAAAGATATATGCTGTGCAGTATTTCCAAGCAATCCCGAGATCATGTACAGACCGCTCTAGCCTTTATACTTACCGTAGAGTCAGAAGCTAGAAAGAACCTGATTGTGTAATAATAATAGTTTAAAACCTTTTGAAGGACATTGTAAATCACCAATCATTTATTCAATCACTGAGCTCCTGATAGGTGCTAGGTGTGATGGCAGTGCTCGGACAGATCTGTGGACACCAAAGACAAGGTTCGGGCCTTCAGGGACTAGCTATGGGAAGACGGAAGTACCAGCAAGCATGCTAAAGATCTCAGCTATTGACCTAAGCCGCATAGATTCCAGCATTGAGGAACTGTAGGAGGCTGGTGGATGATAATTGCTTTGTGCTAGGGTAATTACTTATGAGGGGACAGAAGAATCTCCTGGCAAAAAAATACACAGTGGAGGAAAGGAGTAGGGGAAGGATTTGACCCTGTCGTTCAGCTTTTCCTTCTTATTAACTCCCACAGTCATATATATGCCCAAGGGGCTGAGAGAAACACCAGTATTAAAAGTGATTCTCTAAAATGTCTTGACCCATAGGAGCCCATCACGGTAGCCCATGGAACTATGGAGTGCTTCATCCACTAGGGGTTTCAGGAGGAGCTCACAGAGCTCCTCAATTCAGAAATTGAATGTGATAATCAAGTTTACACAAGTAATTACAATGAACATGTTGCAGTAACAGAGGTAAATATGAAATGCTATGAAAAGAGAAAAGAGAACAAAAAGGATCCTTTCCCTAACATGTGTAGACAGTTTACTCGAAGGAGGGCATGTGAGTTGCGTCTTGAAAAATGGACGTGAGTTTTTCAAATAGAGGGGAAGAGGGTAATTCCTAGAAATGGGAGAGAAGGCACAGGGAAAGGTATGGGATAGTCACAGAAAGGCATACAGTTTGATATGGCAGGAGGATAGGCTGCATGAGGGCAGAATGAGAGAGAAAGCTGGGTGTAAAATTAGGCTTTATCTTTTAAAATATATACTCTCTCTCTTTTTAAAATTGGGGTGCAGTTGGCATACAATGTCACAGTTTCAGGTGTACAACATAACAATTCAATAAGCATCTACGTTATGCTATGCTTATCAACCACAAAGTAGCTACCATCTGTCATCATCAGTGCTACTATAATACCATTGACCATATTCCCTATGCTGTGCCTTTTATTCCCATGGCTTATGTGTTTATTCCATAACTAGAAGCTTGTATCTCCCATTCCCCCTCTCCCATTTTGCCCATCATTCCACCCCACTTCCCTGTAGCAACCCTCAGTTTGTTCTCTGTGTTTATAGGTCTGACTCTGCTTCTTGTTGGTTTATTCATTTATTTTGTTTTTTAGATTCCACAGAGGAGTGAAATCATATGGTATTTGTCTTTCTTAGTTTGACTTATTTCACTAAGCATAATAGGTCCATCCTTGTTGCCATAAATGGCAAAAATCTCATGCTTTTTTATGGCTGCATAATAGCCCATTATATATAATACATGTATATATATAATATATGTAATTTACATATATGTAATATATGTAAATTACATATATGTAATATATGTAAATTACATATGTACATATATTTTTACACATACACACCCACATCTTTTTTACCTATTCATCTATCGATGGACATTGAGTTGCTTCCATAACCTTGCTATTATAAATAATGCTTCAATAAACATAAACATACCTTTTCACATTAGTGTTTTCATTTTCTATGGATAAAATAACCAGTAGTGGAATTACTGGATCATATGGTATTTCTATTTTTAATTTTTGGAGGAATCTCCATACTGTTTTCCACAGTGGCTGTACCAATTTACATTCCAGAAATAGTGCACAGGGTTCCCTTTTTCTCCACATCCTCACCAACACTAGTTACTTCTTGTCTTTTTTATTTTAGCCATTCTGACAGATGTGAGATTGATACCTCATTATGGCTTTGATTTGTATTTCCCTGATGATTAGTGATGGTGAGCACCTTTTCATGTGCCTGTTAGCTATCCGTATGTCTTCTTTTGAAAAATATCTACTCAGGTTCTTTGTCCATTTTTTAATCAGATTGCTCTTTTGATGTTGAGTTGTATAAGTTATTTATATATTTTGGATATTAACCCCTTATTGGATATATCATTTGCAAATATCTTCTCTCCTTCAGTAGGTTGCCTTTTTGCTTTTGTTTTGTTGATGGTTTTCTTCACTGTGCAGCATTTTTCTGGGTATGTCTCATAAGGCAAGGGAAACAAAAGTAAACATATACTATTGAGATTACATCAGAATAACTTAGGTCTTTTAAGGATGAGATTTCAGAGACCATAGCAGTCACTTTTTCAAAAGGTGCCTCACTGTGATTTAAATGTGCCCACTATGTTAACTACTTAGATCAGCATTTCCTAGAGTCTATTAGATACAAACATCTCATGGAAAAAAGTTTCATAAAAAATAAAATGTATGAAATAATGCATCCATTTATTCCTGTATCAGTTATCCATTGCTATGTAACAAACTACTCCTAAAACCACTGGCTCAAAATAGCAAACATCTCACTATTAATACTTCTGTGGGTCAGGATTAATTAATCTGATTAATACTTCTGTGGGTAAGGGCTCAGCAGGGATGGCTCATTCTCTTCTCTGTGTACTGCCAGCTAGGGGGTGCTCAAGTGGACCTGGGATCCCCAATGGGCTCATATTCATGGTTTTCAATTTTTATTTTAGTTTATCTTTTTTTTTAGAGCTCTTTTACAGCCTTATTTGGAACCAGTGTTCCAAAATCTACAAAAATGGCATTGATTTAAATCCCGCTTCATCTGCACTTGTTAGAGCATCAGAGGCAACAAATCACTGTGCCAGAGTTGGCTATGTGATATCATTCAAAGCTGAAACAATTGCCCTGATCCTTGTTTGAGCTGAGATCTGCATGAAGTATGTCCAGTGCACTCTGTGGAGTGTGCATGTGCTGGTCATGTACTTGTGTATGTGTGCATGTATGAGTGTGTGTCCCAGTATGCATGAGGTTTTGTTAGAATGGCATGTTTCCCCCATTCCTGGTGTTTTCTTTCCATAGAAGGAACTAGTGGTTGAAATTTCTGGCCCCTTTGTGCCCCTTTATTTCTCCCGTCCCTGGGAAGGTTGGATGACTTATTTGATTGCTAAGTTTGGAAAGAATAATTTGGCCTGCTTGGTTTGGCAACCCTCTCTTGCTTTTGGGAGTCCCTGTCTTCTGAGGACATGAGTTTTTCTCTGTTCCTTTGTTGCTGTAAGTCCATATTGGCAGGAATCTTCCGTACTGCTGCCTAGGGCTAAGAGTGCAGGCTTGCCAAATCCGGGGTTCAGTTATAACAAGTCTCTTTTCCTAAAGGGCCTAGGGGTACCTGGATGGCTCCGTCAGTTGAGTGTCCAACTCTTGATTTCATCTCAGGTCATGATCTCATGGTTTCTGGGATTGAGCCCCACATGGGGCTCCATGATGACAGTGAGGAGCCTGCTTGAGATCCTGTCTCTCCCTCCCTCTCTGCCCTTCCTCCACTCTCAAGGAAGAAAAGAAAGAAAGAAAGAAAGAAAGAAAGAAAGAAAGAAAGAAAGAAAGAAAGAAAGAAAGAAAGAAAAGAAAGAAAGAAAGAAAAGGAGGGAATTAAGGAAGAGAAAGAAAGAAGGGAGGGAGGGAAGAAAGGAAGAAAGAAAAAAGGAAAGAAAGAGAAGGAAAGGGACGGAGGGAAGAAAGAAAAGGAAGAAAGAAAGAAAAAAGGAAGAAGGAAAGGAGGGAATAAAGGAAGGAAGGAAGGAAGAAAGAAAAATAAAGAAAAGGCCTAAAGCCCTCCAGTTTGGCCTTTGTCAATAATAAAGGCAATATTTTGATCTCCATTTTTGTTCTTTTATTTCTCAAATTGTTCAGAGCTGGGCTAGGAAGAGGGTTAATATTTATTGAGGGCACCATGTTATAGATTGAGCATGGTGTCTGGATTCAAATTCTATGGCTTTGGGCAAGTCCCTTCACTTCTTTAGGGCTCAGTTTTCTCATCTATAAAATTAGAATAATAATAGTACCTACTTATTAGGTTATTTTGAGGATTCAATGAAAACATTTATAATACTGTTAAATAGTCAATAAATTTAACTATGATGCAGTCATCCATTCTCCACTCATCAGATTACATCAAGTATGGGTTTCTCTGGGGGCTATGGAAAGAAAACAGAGAGGGCTGCTTACATGTCATACAGAGTTTAGTAATGGAGACAGGCAACGACTAAGTAAATACAAACATACACAGATCATTTCGGAGAGTGATAGATGTTATGAAATAGCAACTAAATCAGGGGATAGAGTAGGGTGTGGAGAAGGGGTACTTCAGCTGGAGTGATCAGGGAAGGTTTTTCTGTGGTTGGCATGCCAAGAAGCTGTGCAGGTGAGCAGAGGATATCACTTCCTCAAGTGACAAGTCCCTGAAAAGAGAATGGATTGTTAGTAGCAAAAAGTATAACCATACAAGCAAAAGCCATTTGCAAAGCCCATGTCCTCAAAGTACCTTCTTTAGCCTTCTTCATGGAATTAAATGCTGTTACTAATCTCAACACACTCACACAAAAATTACGGATTAATCTCTGGATTTCTCAGGTAGTTTCCTTTGTGGGCCTAAGAATGATTTTAGGGTGTGGAGGATAATTCTTTTTATTGTTAAAAAATTTTTTTAATGTTTGTTTATTTTTCAGAGAGAGTGAGAGATACAGAATATGAGCAGGGGAGGGGCAGAGAGAGAGACACATACACACACACAGAATCTGAAGCAGGCTCCAGGCTCTGAGCTGTCAACACAGAGTCTGATGCGAGGCTTGAACCCACAAACTGCAAGATCATGACCTGAGCCAAAGTCAGACGTTTAACTGACTGAGCCATCCAGGTGCCCCATGGAGGATACTTCTTTATTAAGAGAAGGGAAGGGGTTTATGAAACTTTCAGAGTTCTTGGCAATGACTGACTGGTTACTTAGTGCCACAGGGGTCTGACCTTGAGAGTGTGGCATCATACTCACTTAGGTCAGCACTCAAGGTAAAGTTTAAAGCTCAGTCTCCACAGGGGAGAGGTCTGGGGCTACCTCCCACACGTGGAGGAGGATAACTAATGGCTTGCTGAGGTTTCAAGTGCCTGCTGGGTGTCCACAGCAAAGACTGTCACTTGGCTAATGGGTCTGCTTACTTCTTTGACTCTGGCTAGGCAGGTTATTGGGGACACACACAAATTCTGTGATATGGTAACATCCTCCACTCCTCCTAGTACAAGAAAGACCATTGTTTTTGCCTATTTATCAATCACACTGGCAGCTACTTCTTTAAAGAGCATGTTGAGAGCGTATGGAGAGGGGCACCTGGGTGGCTCAGTCGGTTAAATGTCCGACTTTGGCTCAGGTCATATCTCACGGCTCATGGGTTCCAGTCACACGTCAGGCTCTGTGCTGACAGCTCAGAGCCTGGAGTCTGCTTCAGATTCTGTCTGTCTCTCTCTCTCTCTCTGTCCCTCTTCCACTTGCACTCTCTCTCTCAAAAATAAATAAACATTAAAAAATTTTTTTTGAAAGAGTGTATGGAGAAAATAAAAATCTGCTGATTGAACAATGTAAGTCTTTTAACAAGAGGTCCGATGAAAGATATCTGCCCCCAAAATATCCATATGAGAAAAATAACAATAGAGGGTGTGTATTAGAAAGGCCACAGATCTGGATATTAGCACCTTGGCTCTAACTCTGCCACCTATTAGCTAAGCAAGGAAAGGGGAAAAAACAAACTTTTGTTGAGCATCTACTATGTAGTAGATTTTGTGCTATTTGCTTTATATAAAATATTGCATTTAGCCTTTAGAATACCTTTACATTCTATTTAGCCTTTAGGATACTTACTTTAGAGAGTATTATTTCCCCCATGTTTACAGATGAGGGAACTGAGGCTTACGAACTGTTTTTTATGATTAGTAATGGAGCCCTGATTGACACCTATGGCTGTCTGGCATCTATGATTGGACTCTTCCTAGGATACTATGATACTATGATCTATCTACATATCTATCATCTGTCATATGTACACACAGATATACATATGTACAGATCTCAAAATTGAACCACTTTCCACTACACCCAGTTCTGCTTCCCTCATTCTGGTCAAAGTCACATCATTTCTCTTCTGGATTACCATAAAATAGATTACTATAATTACTGAATTACTTACTGTATAGATTACTTCCAACTGATCTCCCTGCTTGTGTCTTTGCTGTCTGCAATCTACTTTCAACACCACAGCAGAATGATCTTGTTAAATGTAGTCGGATCCTGTCATTCCTCTGTTCAGACCTCTTTAGTGGTTTTCTGTCTTACTCAAAGTGAAAGCAAAAGTCCTTATTATGATACACAAAGATTTGCATGATTTGACTACTGGGCCACCTCCCCCTACCCCTATGACCTGACTTCATCTCCTTTCTTTCTCACTCTGCCCCAGTCATATGTGTCTCTTTGTTGTTCCTTGGACACTGTAGGCACACCCCCATTTCAAAGCCTGAGACCTTCAATGGCTACCCCATCTAAAATTTTAAGTCCCTAATTCAGCACCACATATCCTACTTCCTAGCTCTTATCACTGTGAAACATTCTATGTATTCAATTTATTTTGTTGTTGTTGTTGTTGCTCTGTTGTGGTCCAAGGAACCAAGATGATGGCTTGGGGTGGGGTGGGAGCAGTGGAGATGGTGAGAAGTGGCAGGATTCAAGATACATTCTGAAGGTCATGATTACAAGGCTGTGGGGTGATATGTGGAATGAGAGAAAGAGAAAAATCCAACATAATGTCTTGGGTTTTGACCTGAGCAACTGAGTAAGTGGTGGTGCTATTTTCTGGGATGCAAACAAAGGTTTATTAGGAATGATTTTTTTTTTTGATAGGAGAAATCAATAGTTAAGTCTTAGCTATATTAGTTTAAGAGGCATATTAAACATCCATATAGAGATCCAAGTCTGTATACAAGTCTAAACCTCACAGAAGAAGTCAGGACAGGAAAAATAAATTTGGGCATCATCAACATATGGATGATATTTGAAGACGTGGGACTTTTTGAAATGACTAAGAGAGAAAGTGTAGCCAGAGAGAAGATTTACAAAAGATACCTGGAGCAATCAGTGCGTAGAGATTTAGTTTAGAAATCTATTTTGGAATGGATGACACAGAAAAAAGGAAATTCTTCTAGGAGCCAAGTCCAGGGGAAAGAGCACAAGATGGGATCCACGGCACACGTTTACCAGGGCATGTGATTACTACAGACATCAGTAAATTTGTGGAAAGAAAGGCGGGAAGTCAAAATGGTTTTCATATGATTGCATCTATATTTCTCTATGAAATATATGACAAGGTCTTCAGCTGAGAGTTGAGTGGGAGGAGATGTTGGAGATTTGAGGATTGAGGAGAACATGCATAATAGTCATCTTGGGAGTAGGTTAATGAATTTACTAGGGAAGTTTCGTTGTCAGATAGTGTTGAGTGCTCACTGAAGATTTTGGTCATAAATTTGAAATGGATCCTGATAGCATGGTCGTGGAATTTTCTCCAGCAACATTCAGCTGCTTGGGTATGGAGATATAATAAGCAGTTAGTTGAGTTTAAGAGGATTTGGGGGTTCACCAGGTGAGTACAATGAGCATAGATGAGGCAAGGTAGTTAAGAATATTTGAAAATGAGATGGATCATGGAGTCCAAGGTGGGTAGTGAGAGCTGTGAGGACTGGGGGAAGTGAAAGACAGTGAACATGTGACTGGGTCAGTGGGTGGGCAGTCTTAAAGAGGGGTGCTGGAAGGACAGAATGTGATGACCAGGAAGTGCTCTGCTTGAGACTGAGTTTCTCTGCTATACAGCTGGCATTCTTCTGGGCACAGGGGATGTCACAATGAATGAACATATCTATGACACTTATAATCTATTGTATAAAACTAACAATAGACAAACCATATAGTGTGTCCGATGATAATAAATGCTGCGGACAAAAATAAAGCAGAGAAGGAGAACAGGTAATATTGAAGAGGTCATTGCAATGTAAAATAGGATGGTTATAAAAGGCTTTTCTATGAAGGTGATTTTTGAGGAAAGGATAGAAGGAAGGAAGGAACTGACAGATATCTCAGGCAAGGGTAATCCAGGTAGAATAATAACAGATGCAAGGACTCTGAAGTGGGAACATGCCTATGACTGAGAGAGGCAGCCAGGAGGCCAGTGGCTAGGATAAAGTGACCAAGAGAAAAGTAATAGGAGAGAAGGTCAGAGGGTCAGTGGTGGTGAGATGGGGCTCAGATCACATGGAGCCTTGTATCACACTGTGGAGGGCTTTGAAGGTCATTGCAGAGCTTTGGCTTTTATCTTTGGTAAGATGGGAAGCCATTAAAATGTTTGGAGCAGAGACAAGACTTATTCTTAAAGGGATCACTATGCCTGCTATATCAAGAGGAGACTGAAGGAGGATAAGGACAGAAGAAGAGGGACAAGGGCAGAGGAGGAAGAACAGCTGGGAAGCTACTGCAGTAATCCAGGTGAGAGATGGTAGTGGCTTGGACCTGGGTGATAGCACTGGAGATGATGAAGAGTGGTCTGAATCTGGATACATTGTAAAAGTAGAACAAAAAGGGTTTGTGAATGGGCTGGATGAGATGTGAGATCGAGAGAGGAATCAAGGAAGACTCTTAAGAATTTTGGCCTAAGCAACCTGAAGGTTGGAATAGACATTTACTCAGGTGGAGAAAACTGAGGGAGAATTAGATTTGGTTGAAGATCAGGTGTTGATTTTGACCACGTCAGGGTTGAGATTCCTCTTAGACTTGTGAGCAGAGATGTGGAACAAGCAATGTCTTGGACTCTAGTTTAGTTCTATTTTACTCTGAAAACAAAAATTTGGAAGTCATCCGAAGCTGTGAGACTGTATGAGACCTCTTAGGGAGTGTTCGTGGATATAGGAGATAAGAGGCTGAATATCTGAGGAGCATCCCAATGTTTAGAGTTCAGAGAGATGAGGAAAAACCAGCAAAGGTTACTGAGAAGTGTCCAGCAATGTATGAGGAAGATAAGAGGAATGGGTGTCTGGGAGCCAAGGGTTGTAATTGGCAATGACAAGGTTTAGGGTATGACGATGTGAGTAGATGGTTGAGGTGAGGTGGAAGAAAAGATCACTGGAGCTAAAATGCATGAGGATCTGGGTGTCAAGATGTTGGATGACTCCAACATTGATGATAGGAACTGTTGTGGAGAGGTAGACAGGGAGCCATGTGTTGACATCAGCTGTGACTCTGCTAACCAGGAGTCAGGGAGATGACTTAAGAGGCAGTAAAGTTTGGTGATTCACTTCCAAAAAGCTAGGATTTTTGAATGAGGAAGGACAGACATCTTAGAGGTTGCGCAGGGGTGCCAAGTGAACATTGACCCCTTCCCCTGGCTTTGAGGTGCTTGGGGACAGGAAAGACACAGTCTTCAGCTGAGAGGGCTGCTGGAACTGGTATCCTCAGGGAATAGCCTGGCTTCCCTTAGCAGGAAGATACATTAGAAGAGGAAAACAATTGTAAGTAAGTTTGCTGATGACAGTGAGTTCTTGAGAGCACCTTGTAAGGGTTTGGGCTTGCCTTGTGGATGATACCTGTATGATTAGGGTGCATGTTGCAGGAGGGAGCAGAGGTGGTGGTGGTGGTGGTACGGTGGCAGCTGTAAGGCATTTGGGATCAGTGCAGAGCAGCACAGGGCAAGATCTCCAGCCTGAAGCTGGACACCTATAGCAGCCTGAAGACAAGATGATTGAAGGCCATCCGGAGGTCGGTTACACCCGGATGGGTAGGGTGGTGGGGAGTAGAGTGAATCTCTCTGTGATAGCTAATTATAATAATGCCATAGTCATCACAGCTGAGGGAAATTTATCAGCATCTGGGCCAGAGATTGAGGGAAGTTTGTCTGCAACTAGGCTGAAAATTGATGAATTACTTTTTACCCAACCCACTGACCATCCTAATAAATGTTGACAAACAAACACCAAACTTTTGCTGATAAAAAGAAGAGATACTGGGGAAATCTGGAAAAGAAAGTGGTCAGGATGTTGACCTTCTGTAAACTTCAGGACACTACATTTGAGAGGTGGGTGGGGCCAAAAGGTCACAGGGAATTACTGTGAACGCAGCTTGGGAAAGTCTTGTCTGCCCCAAATCCACCCTTTCCTGGAATATGTGGATCTAAATGACTTTCCGTGTCATTTATTATAACTTTTTAAGAGAATGCAAATCACTGTGATTCATGCTGAATCACACACTATAGTGATTCACCTCACTCTATACTGCTATAGTGATAGCACCTCAAAGACACACACTATAGACATCCACACTATAATCTGCCCAAATAACCAGCGGCACAACACTCATTTGATAGGTATGGAAAGAGAAATCCAAAGATCTTACTGCCTTTCAGAGACCCCCCCCCCCCAGTGGAAAGAGTCAATTGGTATAAATACGGCCTTTATGACCTTAAATCCATGGGGTTTATTTCATGCAGAACTACCTCTTTCGCAAGAAAGTAGACAAATGTACAGTGTAGCTGTCAAGATTCTGGGCTCTGAGGTCTCTGTAAGATAGGGTGATAATGGGCAAATTATCTCACCTTTGTAACTAGTATATCTAACCTGGTACTAGTAATTACATGGGAGAGTTGTTTTGAGGACAGAATGAGGTAATGCATTATCTCAACGGCTGCCACGGAGTAAGATTGTTAAGAACATTTTTTCATATTACTTTCTTATATCTTCCAATAGAACAAATGACTTAATGTCTTGGAGTGAGTCAACTTAAGAAATTAGTGTTTTCCCCTCTAACTCTGGATCTCTCAGGGACCAGTGTGCATCTCTGTATCTTCAATCCTTAGGATAGTGTCTGGCAGCCCACAGTAGGCAATTCCATGAATGTTTCTTGGAATGAAGTGGAGTCCTGCTCTCTGAGCATTGCTACAACTATTTCCCACGTTCACTTTCCAGATAACAAGGGATCCTATGGCAAATGAAATGTGTATTCCACCAGTTCCACTTATAAGAGGAAATGATCTTGGACACATGTCTTCAAGGAATTAGTATTTAATTATCCAACATCCGAGCCAAAATACAAGCAACAGCTTAAGACTGTACATAGTGATCTGAACTAAATATGACAATATTTTGTTGGGCTGACAACTGTGTTGTTAGGAACATAAATCCATAGGATGTGGCTCGTTTGATAGAGGGAGAGCAGTGGTTTAATGGTAAGGCTCTTGGCTGCCCTGATGAGACAGGAGATGGGGAGTTAGGGTGGAAGTGCTTATTGCATGAAAGGTAATAAGGCTCCTGTCCAGCATCACAGGGCATCCATTTCAGCTTACATCTCATTCTGAAAGTTCTTCATCCAGGCAAAGTGTAGCACACACACACTGTAAGAGAGAATGGTTAGAGAGAAGAAAGCTCCAAGCCCATAGCAGTGGGAAAAGAAGTCCTTCCTAGGGCAATAACTGGCAACAGTGTCTGAAGAAGAGCATGTTACAGACCCAAAATGCATATGTTGAAACTGAATCTACAATAATGGTAACTGGAAGTGGGGCCTTTGGGAGGTGA
This sequence comes from Prionailurus bengalensis, assembly GCF_016509475.1. Taxonomy (NCBI): domain Eukaryota; kingdom Metazoa; phylum Chordata; class Mammalia; order Carnivora; family Felidae; genus Prionailurus; species Prionailurus bengalensis. Next base: position 162,708,689 of record NC_057345.1, read on the forward strand.
TTAGGTCACTTCCCAAATGGAGTTAGTGCCCTCAGAAAGGAGGTCCCAGGGGCGCCTGGGTGGCTCAGTCGGTTGGGCGACCGACTTCGGCTCAAGTCATGATCTCACAGTCCGTGAGTTCGAGCCCTGCATCGGGCTCTGTGCTGACAGCTCGGAGCCTGGAGCCTGTTTCAGATTCTGTGTCTCCCTCTCTCTCTGACCCTCCCCCGTTCATGCTCTGTCTCTCTATGTCTCAAAAATAAATAAACATCAGAAAGGAGGTCCCAGAGAGCTCCCTTGCCCCTTCTGCCATATGAAGACACAGAAATGACAGCTACCTGTGAGCCAGGCCCTCATTGGGCCCCAGATATGCTGGTACCTTGATCTTGGACTTCCCAGTCTCTGAAATTGTGAGAAATAAATCTTGATTGTTTATAAGCCACTCAGTATGGGATTCTATTATTGCAGCCCAAATGGACTAAGACAAAGAGTGAGAACAAATCTTAAGCTTTAAGTACAGTTGATAAATAGATTGTTATTTTACCTGGACTTAAAGCTATTGTAGTCAGAGACTGAGACTTTCCTCCAAATCCTAATAAGGGCCACAGTGCAAGGAAACCTTGGGGGCTGAGAACAGCACAGGATGCAGAAGAGCACTTCAAGGGAGCCTGATTCGCTAGGGACCTTAGGACAGGACCGTGCAAGAGTATTCACAGATGCTAAGGGTTTCCACTTGCCCCTGGTGAGGAGGAACTGAGAAAAATGACCACAGTCCCTTCACTGAGCCTCAAAAGTGTATGCACTTGAGCTCAAAAGTTAATTATTTGTAGTCCTTATTTAAAAGTTATATCAATTATTCCCCGATATCCTGTTCTTTAATTTTTTTTTTCCACAAAATTTTTCAGTTAAATAACTTTGTGAGATCATGTAGGAGGATGTCCTTATGTTCAGGAGATGGATGCTGAAATATTTAGAAGCAAAATGTCAGGATGTCTGCAGATTACTTTCAAGTCATACACACACATAGAGAAAGCAAATATGATCACCGTCTCTGAACTACAACTTTCTTCAAAAATTTTTATAGATTTAAAAAATCTCCTACTAAAAAGTTGGGAGAAAACTACACGTGATATTGGTACAGACAGATACGTGGGCTAAGTAACCCTCATTTGTCAATTTTCATCAAGATGTGGCTGCCCATAGTGATCAAGCCAAATTGGCAATGACTCTTATAGAACATTACCCCACAAAGGCTTATTTGTTTCTCTTCATTCATTCATTCATTCATTCATTCATTCATTCATTCAACAAATATTTGTGGAGTGCTTATGATATATGAGGGCACAGTTCTAGGTTCCTGGTTAGATAGCTGGGTGGCAGTGGGGAGATACCGTCTCTTTCTACTGTGTACAAAGGTAAACTGCTATTTAAAAAAAATAACTTCTGGAGAAAATAAATCTTTTGGAATGTATAGATTTATTTTTAAGAATGTCTGTCTTTAGGGGAGCCTGGGTAGCTCACTCAGTTAAGCATCTGACTTTTTTTTTATTAAAAATTTCTTTTCAATGTTTATTTTTGAGAGAGAGACAGAGACAGAGTGTGAGCAGGGGAGGGACAGAGAGAGAGAGAGAGAGAGGGAGACATAGAATCTGAAGCAGGCTCCAGGCTTCCAGCTGTCAGCACAGAGCCCAACGCAGGGCTCAAACTCAGGAACTGCATGATCATGACCTGAGCCACCCAGGTGCCCCTCAGTTAAGCATCTGACATTTGATTTTGGCTCAGGTCATGATCTCATGGTTCATGGGGTCGAGCCCTGCGTTGGGGCTACACCTTGACAGCAAGGAGCCTGCTTGGAATTCTCTCTCCCTCTCTCTCAAAATAAATAAATAAACTAAAAAAAAGAATGTCTGTCTTTAAAAAAAAAGCAGCTTCTTTAAGTGACCTAAGTTTCTCTGGAAAAGCATTTGTAAAACATACTTTATTTCTCTCTTATAGTTTTCTGACTCCCCTAATTTAGGGTTTTGCCCCAGAGAAACAGAAAGACCCAACATTATAGTCCTGCAGGTATCAATGGCAGGAAAATAGGAAGAAAATTAGTTCTGTTTAGTAAATGAGAAGGTGCACAGACATTAGGTTTGGCAATTATTTTAACCAGAATAATGGGATAAGCAGTCTGAGAGTAAGTAGGAAGCTGTTCAGACTTCCTATCAAACTTATAAAAAACAACCCCGTGCCCTCTGTGCTGAGTGTTTATAGCCACATTTGTGGCATCCTGGGCAGGCTCTTCTGGACTAGGTCATCTTCAGATACTTGTGGCTGTTTTATCACTTACTTCTGAAGAGCAGCAACCCAGAAAACTTTACCCCTGCCCGTTTTTAGCCTGCTGTAATGTCACCATCAAAGGACAAAGAGTGCCCTTCCAAATGATGTCTTTAATTTGCCAGATTTCATATCCCAAAGGACCTTCTAAAGTGCATCCTATCTTCCACACTACCATTTATACACTATTCCTGTAGTGAGCCAGAAGCAGACTACCCCCTACCATGAACTAGCGAGTTTTCTATAGAAGAATATGGGAATCCATGATTGCTATATTGGGTTTATATATTTTGTTTGCAAAATAATGGGTTTTAGGTTAAATTGAGGCAGGTGTGCAAATGTTCTGGTGAAGTCCATGCCACCTTACTGTCTAATAGCAAACAGTAAAAGAGTTTGATGATAGTTGTCACCAGCATCAATAATTGTAACAAGGGTCTTGAATATCAATCAAAGGAAAGACAAGCATTTTGATAGCATTAATCAGAGCTGGCTTCCTCCTGCAAATCATGCCAAAGCTCTTGGACTGCTGCCTGTTCCTATTGTTCTCTGTCTGGTGGTTTGGATGCAGATCCTTTCCCCCTTCCCCAATGTGGCCATAATGAAATCGGGGAATTAACTCAGAGCAGAGTCATTCTAGTTTGGATGTGAAGGTAAACACAAATGGAGAAAGTTCAAATTATTAAGAAGAACAAACAGCCCTTGTTACTAAACATTAGCTGGCAAATGCAATAGGCATGTACAGTGGGCAGATACCACAGATGATTTCCCATACTGGCCAAAAGGAAAGATGGTCACAGGCTACAGCACCTGTGTATAATATCTCCAGAAAGAGATTTTAGGTGTTTCCATTTTTAGCAGCCAAGCCAATTTATCTAGTCTCAAGATTTTGAATAATACGCTGCCATCACTAATACAGAGAAATCAGGGGAAACTTGTGTGCTGGGATTTCTTCAATTATCATCCTGAATTGAGCAATTCTGTTCACCTTTAGAGATGCTGTGGGAACTGATAGGATCTTTTTGCTTCATTTTATTGTTGGGTAGGCTTTCTTTCAGATATGCAATCTAAACAAGTCTTTTTATTTTACTTTATTTTATCATGTTTTATTATTTTTGAGAGAGAGAGAGAGAGAGAGAGAGAGAGAGAGAGAGAGCAAGCAAGCAGGGGAGGGGCAGAGAGAGAGGAAGGCACAGAATCCAAAGCAGGCTTCAGGCTCTGAGCTGTCAGTATGGAGCTCAACACAGGGCTCAAACTCACGAACCGCAATATCATGATCTGAGCCAAAGTCAGACGCTTAACCAACTGAGCCACCCAGGCACCCCTATTTATTTATTCTAGATTCCACTTGGACCAATTGCAAATGACAGCCAAGAGCATGGCTAGGACATTTAAACACTTCAAGATTGGAATTTTTCCAAAACAATAAATGGATTGAAACAATGCTTGAATTCAGGTAATGACAGGATTTTATGTGGCAAGGAGAAAATGGAACAATAAGGACAACTTTTCAAAGGATCACACATCAGTGAAAGAAGAGGTGTTAGAATAGAAGAATCTGCCCACTCAGTTGGAACCTATATTCTAAGTCTCTCTGTCAAAGTGCTGCTTTCCTTGGATCCAGTCAAAGGGGGCAGTAAAAAGAATCCAGGAACCCAAGAATCAAGAGCAGTCTTTTACCCCACACTCCACACATCAAGTATATTATATGTAGTATGTTTTAGTAGTATTGTATACTTTTCCATGGGATTAAAGCTGTTGAAACAGAAAAAAATCCACATTTATATACCTACACAAAGCCAAAATAAATGGTTGAGAAATGAAAGATTCAACCAACTGGCTGATTTATCTAAGGGCTGTCAAACAATCATTTTGATTAATATTTTTTTCACTGACTTGACTGACATTTTTAGTGACTAGAATGAATTGCAACATTGCATAGACATCTCATATATGGAATTGCTATAACTCCTTGGAAAATTAATAGGTCAGCTTCTGCCATAATGGATCACAACCTATGTTAGAGATATCTCACATAAACAAATTATTATCCTTTATAACATAAGCAGACTAATTAATTTTCCAGGGAGCTCTAAGCTTTAGGAACTATTATTAACTAGTGGCAAATGAAAATGTGTTTGAATTTCTTATACCTTTTATTTCTTAATAAGGGGTCCATTTTCTCTAAATACTAATAAATAATTGCCTTTAACATAGAGTATAAATGGGAACCTTCTTCATGGCTTTGCTTATTTTTTTCTGCACTAACGTAAGCCAGTCTTTAGATAACACGCACACACACACACATACACACACACATGCACACACCCACATTCGGGATAGATTTAGGAAAGGCTAATCATATCATTATGAGAAAAATGTTGCCCCAAAGTTATATTTACCTTAATTTGAAAAGGACAAGAAAAGTATAGAAGAAAACTTATGAAGAGATAGAAATGGTTAATTGGGATTACAATCCATAATGATCAAAATATGTAATTTTCCTAAGAAATTATAGGTTAAAAAATTAATGTGGCTCATATATTAATATTCATGCTTTCTCTTAATGGGCCCCCCTGTCTCAGGGCCCACATGGCTCCATCCTGACAGAGTTTCTTCTTTTGTCCTACTTGGGCAATCAGTGACTCAATGTCTTTGTTTCTCTGATGAGGTTCTATTTTCTGAATGGCAAGTTTAGACTTTAAATCTTCCACCTGAATTATTACAAGAGAGATTTGGTAATTAAGTTCTAACAAGATTTAAATGATATTAAAAACAGTCAGTTAAAAGGAAACACAGCCTTGGGCTTTGTTGTAAATTTGTATAATTATTTTTAGTCCTCTAGAGGATGCATAATTATGTTTCTGTATTTATAAAAAATACTGCCTCTGAGGCACCAAAATGAATTTTACAGCATGCTGATTTGCATATTAATGTTACTCTTTGTATGTCAAAATTTCTTTGGTTGAAAAAAAAAGATTTTCTAGGAAATTTTCAAAGTAACCACAAGGAGTATAAAATCTTTTGATCTGTGAGTCTGGCAAAACTACTGCTCAGGCAGAAAGTTTGATAGTCAAGAAAAAAAAAAACCTTATAAAGCAGACATAGAAGACTAAACCTCCAGCTTACTTTGCTCTTCCCTTAGAAAGGGGGAGAGGAGCATAGCCAGGAAGAATGCCCAATAACACTCATCGTGTACCTATTAATTTGCTAAGTGAGATCTAGTCCCTTCACATGCTACATGCAAAGATCATATGAGATCGAGACTTTGAATTTTTCCCTTCAAAGATGGGGAAAGTAAGACACAGAGATTAAGTTAATGGCTCAAGGACACACAACTGGCATTTTACCCAAGGCAGTCTGATGTTAGGGCTTTGACCGTTAACGCTGTATTATCTTCTGGACAGAAACATAAGGAAGCACTAAGGGGGCCTCTTTATATTTTGAAGGAGGAAACATTTTCCTGTGAGATCCACAAGACTGCCTTTGCCTCCTTCATGATGGGTTCACGTGCAGTGCTTGAAACACCACACAACTCAGGGATGTGTGCCCACTTTTCCCTGCAAGCGGTTTCGTATCTGTTTTACAAGCAAGTCATCTGTCTGCACAGGGTGTTAAGCTCCTTCAGAGTAGGAGCTGTGTTCGTTGTTTCCTTCTCTACTTTTCCCTGCACTAGGGAGACAGAGTCATGAAAATGAAACCAGGGAGTGAGTCTGTCTTAGTCCGTTCAGGCTACTAAAGTAAAAATAGCACAGTCTGGGAGGCTGAAACAGCAAACATTTGTTTCTCATAGTTCTGGAGCCTGTAAGTCCAAGATCAAGATGCTGGCAGATTCTGTGTCTGGTGAGAGCCCACTTGCTGGTTCATAGATGGGCATCTTCTCGATGAGTCCACACAAAGTAGAAGGGGTGAGGGAGCTCTCTGTGGTCTCTTTTAAAACGTCATGAATGTCATTCATGAGGCCTCCACTCTTATGACCTAATCACCTTCCAAAGGCCCCCACCTCCAAAAATCAGCAAATTGGGAATTAAGGTTCAACATATGAATTTGGGGAGGACACAAACTTTAGTGTGAGCAGAGTCCCAGGAAACATCTGAGGTCTTTCTTCTATGATTTTTTTTATTGTAGTAAAATATACGTAACACATAATTTACTATTCTAACCATATTGAAGCATACTTTTCAGTGTCATCAAGTACTTTGACACTATTGTGTAACGATTACTACCATCATCTCCAGAACTTCTTCATCTTCCCAAACTAAAACTCCATATCCATTAAAGTAATAACTCCTCATTATCCTCCCTCCTTCAGCCTCTAGCAACTACCATTTGCTTTCTGTCTCTCTGACTTTGACTATTCCAGGTACCTCACATAAGTGAATGGTTAGTTTTAAATTGAAGGTAATTTTTCCTTGAGATAAAGTCTGGAGTATTTTAACGCAGAAGACATAAGTTTCTGTTCTCTTGAATTGTGCTCATACCACGAGCACAGCTTTTCTAGCTGGAGCTTGAAAAGGTCGGAAGGGTCTGAGGAGTGTGAGTGAGACACTGTCTACACTGTAGGAAAGAGCACCACCGTTTGGTCGTGGTTGTGGGGCAGATTGCACAGCATGTGGGAGCCATGGATGAGGTCTGTGGCTTTTCTGAAGGATTCTTTGTGGGAGAGATGATCAGTGCCTCAGGGATCCATAACTGTAATGTTCTCTAGAATTGACATGCTTGGAGAGAGACCTCTTTTAGCAATGGGCAAAGGGTCGTGTTCACCTAACACGGACCTTGGGTCACAGCTTATAGGTGTACTAAGGTAACTCTGGGTAAATTTTCTTAAGTTTATTTATTTATTTTGAGGGGTAGGGGCAGAAAGAGAGGGAGAGAGAGAGAATCCCAAGCAGCCTCCACGCTGTCAGCACAGAGCCCACACGGGTCTCAATCTCACAAACTGTGAGATCATGACCTGAACCAAAACCAAGAGTCTGACACTTAACCGACTGAGCCACCCAGACGCCCCATGAGCAACATTTTCCCTAACAATTTAAAAAATTACTTGAAGAGGAAGATACAGAAAGAAATGGGAATAAGCACAGTGATATTCCACAGGCACTAGGCTATGCTGTAGATTGTTATCTAGAACCCATTAACTTGGACTTTAGGAAAGATGTTGAAATCAGATATAGCCAATAAAAAAAATGTTAGCTTATAATACTTTCAACTCCTTCAAGCTCCCTTTATAGGAACTTTTGCCTTTTAATTGGAGGCTATTAACATTTTTTGGATGCAAGAAATATATTTTATAATGAAAGAATTACAAGCAGTAGAGCAGTCTATTTTGGGCAGAGGCTTCTCCTGTAATTGTACTCATCTATCTACTTCTAAGATTGTGTTAGGAAGTAGAAAGGCTTTGGCTCAGATCCTTAATTTGCCACTTACTCATTACCCATATGACCTTAGGAAAGTTACTCAGTCTCTCTGAGTCTCAGTAATGTTCTCTGTAAAAAATAGTATTAATAACATTGACTTCAAGGTAGTGAGGATTATGCGAATGCATTAGGTAAAGCGCCTAAAATAGCTGCTTAATGAATGTTACATCCCTTTCTCTTCTCTCCTAGAGCCCTTTGTGAAGAGCTGTGTCTACTGCAAACCCATTTCTTAACCTAGTTCTAACTATATTTTTCACTGCACAACATTTGCACGGGAGGAAATAGAAGTCTAGGGTTAGACAGAATGACCTGGTTTGGCTTAATTACATGGCCCCCTAGTGTGAGTTCCTGAGGACCTACTGCTGGGGTAACCATCCGTCCCAGTTTGCCAGGCACTGACGGGTCTTCTAGGACAAGAGGCTGCAGCACTAAACTTGGGAGAGTGTCAGGCAAACTGGGACAACTGGTCACCCCACCTACTTTATCCATGTCAAAGACATAGTCTTCATTGCTTTTCTAAAGATAAACACCCCTGGACTCCCATGCTTCTTTTCTTGGTGGAGGGTAAAAAGGGATTATTCTGTGCCTGTATAAACAAGGGAGATCTTATTCCAACTGGTGGAGACAGAGAGAATGAACCTCAAACAACATTGCTGACTGAACATTCCATAGAGGTGCCAAACATGTTATCTTGGGGTATTTTACTTATGGAAATCATCATCATTACTTTTTGGCCATATAGGGGATAGCAATAAATGAAAGCTTTCTTTCTTTTCTTTTCTTTTCTTTTCTTTCTTTCTTTCTTTCTTTCTTTCTTTCTTTCTTTCTTCTTTCTTGCCTTTCTCTTTCTTTCTCTTTCTTTTCTTTTCTTTTCTTTTCTTTTCTTTTCTTTTCTTTTCTTTTCTTTTCTTTTCTTTTCTTTTCTTTTCTTTTCTTTTCTTTTCTTTTTTCCGAAAGAGAGAGAGTACATGCAAGTGGCAAGAGGGGCGGAGGGGGTCAGAGAGAGAGAGAGAAAGAGAATGTCTTAAGCAGATTCCATGCTCAGCGTGGAGCCAGACACGGGGCTCAATCCCATGACCCAGGGATCATGACCTGAGCCGAAATCAAGAGTCAGACGCTCAACCAATTGAACCACCCAGGAGCCCCGAGAATGAAAGATTTCTTCATCTAACTTTTCTGTACTATTGGCTAACTTTCCTCTTTATATAGAATTAAAATTTTGTTGTTAAAATGGATAGGATTCTAATCATTAGGGAAATGGAAATCAATCATAACCATTAGGATGGCTACTTCCAAAAACTTGGAAAATAACAAGTGTTGGTGAGGAGGTGGAGAAATTGGAACCCTTGTGCATCACTGGCGGGAACATAAAATGTTTCAGCTGCTCTGGGAAACAGAAAGGTAGTCCCTCAAAAAATTAAAAATAGAATTATTGTATATTCCAGCAATTCCACTTTTGAGTATATACCTCAAAGAATTGAAAACAGAGTCTCAAAGAGATACTTGCACATCTACATTCCTAGCAACATTTATCACATTAACTAAAATGTGGAAGCAATCCAGTGTCCATCAACAGATAATGGAGAAGCAAAATGTAGTACATACATACAGTGGAGTATTATTTAACCTTAGAAAGGAAGGACATTCTGACATATGCTACAGCATGGATGAACCTTGAGGACATTATGCTAAGTGAAATAAGTCAGTCACAAAAAAGACAGACACTATATGATTCCACTTATATGAGATACTTGGAGTGATCAGAATCATAGGGACAGAAAGTAGCATGGTGGTTTCCAGGTGCTGGGGAAAGAGAGAGGGGAAATGGGGAGTTGTTTAATGGGTCTAGAGTTTCTGCTTTACAAGATGAAAAGAGTTGCGATAGTTGCACAACATTATGAATGTATTTAGTGCTACTGACCTGTACACTTACAAGTGATTAGAATGGTAAATTTTATGTTGTGTATATTTTGCCACAATAAAAAAAGGAAAAAAATTAGAGAGGGCTGTTATACTACCCAATATAAGATTCTGTTGCCTGTGCTGCCTCCTCCAGATCTGGGCAGATCGCACCTCTCTTTATTCACCTACCGTTTCTCATATCACAGATGAGGACATTTAGGTACACAAGGGTCCCTTTTGTGCCATTGGAGTCGCAGCCAGGAAAATAATTTCACTAGACTGGTAGCTTCTTAAAGATGCTGGAGGAACTGAGGAATCACTTAGAAACACCAGGCCTCTTTATAAAGAATTAGAAAACTATCTGAGAGCTAACAGTTAAGAGTTTTTATAGCTCATCTTTAAATATTTCCATTTTCTGGGTTCATTTCCTCTTCAGACAGGCCAGGACTGGTAAGGCTGGATAAGTGGGAGAGCTAACTATAATTTTCTAAGTATTTCATGTGAGTGATTCAGGGAACTTACTTGTGCTCTTGCGCACCAATGCAGATGCACAATGCAGATGCCAGTGCACGTGCTCACTTGAAGAACAAAAAGCAAACCGGAAGTAGATGATTTCAGCAAATTCTCAGCAGTCAATATTTAAACAGCTCCTCTTTAGACATACCCAACTGGGGGCCCTTATGTTGAACCAGCAGCCTATATCATTTGCTGACTTGAAAGATTTGTGTAAAGACAATTCAAATCATCAACAATACAGATTAAGATACATAAAATGCTGTCGGGATGGCTTTGATTTTTCACAAATACGTTACTAAGAAATTGAAGTCCCGAGTTTGATCAATAACAGCAATACATGCGAATGCTTCTGCACCCCCTTATTAAAACCACTGAACTGGGTCTGGAAACCAATCTATTTCAAACCACTTGGTGTTAGGAAAGCTTTTCCCAGCGCGCGAGTAAGTCTCTGTCAAGCCAGCATGATGTTCCATATGCCCCAGGACTATCTCTATTCCGGACAGTGCCATCTTGGAGTAATAGATCATTGGTGTCCTAGGTTTGGGTGATGCATCGCTCTGATGTGTCAGGACAACAGCTGGCTCAGTTTCTCTATGCTGGGAGCCCAGCAACAGCTGACTGCTGTGATGGATTACATGCGTGGTGCAGCCTATCGTCGTAATACATCAAGACACGGCACTGATTTGAAGGTGAATTAGTCAAAAGATGGAGTTCTGCAAGCTCCAAACCCAAGGAAAGGACTCCTGTTTAATTATAGAATGAAAGACAAAGTGGCTGGCATGAGGCTCAGTGGCTGTCAAACGCAGGGCTATTTCTAAGATATAATTCACATTAAGTATGCAGCATTACCAGATGAGGTTTGATCGTTGCTCTGCTTTCTCGAGGTGTGATTCACATCTTCCATCAGCACACCGCCCCCGCCAGAGCAGCTGGACTGCAGTTGGGACATACTTTTTCCATGTGCCTTTGTGGAGACTTTCTAAATCCAGCCCTACTATAAACAACCAGACTCCTTCTGTCCTAAGTTCAAGTATTCTTTCCATCTCTTTCTCTTCCCTTGAATGTCTTTGCTCCAAATCCACACAGAACAGAATGAAAACTATAAAATGATAAAGTCTGTGCCACTCTGCTTCCTGTGCAGTGGTTGAGCCTGACATTCATTCACTCAATTATTCATTTAACGAGTATTGATTAAGCATTGAACTTATTAAGATGTTTCAGTTGCATATGATTTAAAAAAACTGTAGTGGTTAAAAAGTAAAGAAAATAATTAGTTCACATAATGAGATGTCTAGAAGAGGCAGTTCCAGGGTGGAATAATATAGTGGCTCAACGATACCATCAAAGATCCAGGTTCTTTCTTTCTCTATGTTCTGCCATATGGCTTTTGTCTTTAGGCCTTTACCTTCATGGTTGCAGTCCCAGCCATCATACGTAGACATAATAACATTGATCCAAGTCAGAGACAAAAGATAGGACATTCTCTCATGTTCTTAACAGTGAGGAAGGCTTTTTCAGAAGCTCATATCAGACTTCCCCTCAAGCCTCACTGGCCAGAATTGTGTCCTTTTACCATATGCACACTATCAATGGTAAGGAGAATGAGACAACCATGAATGGCAGGCTAGAGCCTGTCTTCCCTGAAGGACATGGCTACTTGGCTGAGAGTGAATAAAATTGAGGCTTTAGAAACAAGGTAGAAGAGTGGGCATTTGCTGTTTGAAGGGTAATTCTAGCTCCGAAAGCCTGGTGAAGCCTTTCTTAAGATCCTTGGGAGCCTCCAGAGGGCAGGTTATGGTAGACAGAGTGACGCATCACTCAGATCTCCCAGGAATAAAAACCTATTCTACCAGCTTCTGGATGGTCCCAAATGTCAGTTCTCTGCAGAGAAGAACTCTCCTTCTCAAGGTCATGCTCTTTCCAGGGTCAGCCTGCATGCAATGACTGATCCACATGAGGGTAGAAAGGCCTGGCTCCCTAGTTCCACTTGGGACAACTCTGAAGGGCCATCCTAGGTTCAGGGGCTCCTTGTGACTTAAGAACTTCCTTGTGCCTGTGTCACAGCTCGGTGTCTGTGGCCCAGTCCCGCCTCCTTCCATCCACGTGTGTTCATCCCAAGAATGTCTTGGCTGCTGATCTCTGTCTCAGAGTCTGCTTTCTGGGAAGCTTGTAACACAGGGTTTCTGGCCTGAATGGTCCCTTCAGACTCTGTGACATGGAACCACCCAGAGAGACAGCCATTTTTCCATGCCAGACAATAATTTAGAGTATTGCACATAGGTAGCTGAGTCCTGGACCCACTGAAGATTCGAATCTGGTAAGAAGACTCTCCCTAGCCCCCAGTGATAACAAATTCTTACCCACTTTAGCTTTCTGAGGAGGTATAAAATGTGAGAACTCATTAGAACTTAAAGATTGGTCAGAATAATAGCTGTATTTCTGTTGTTGTCATGAGCAAGAAGTGGACCAACAAATAGGTTATTGCCCATGTGGCATGTCATGAAAGTGCTGTGGTCCTTGCTACTCAAAGCAGGGCCCATGCACCTGCAGCATTCATATCATGGAGGAGTTTGTCAGAAATGCCAAATCCAGGGTGTACCCCTGTGATCCATTGAATCAGGATGTTTTTTTAACAGGTGAGTCACATGTACTACTGTCCTATCTTCTCTCCTGCAGCTAAGTCAAAATATTTCCCCTATTTAGTTACCACATGCCCCAATTTTTATTATTATGGTTATTAGTCTTGGGTTTGGATACTTTAAAAATATTACAGGTGCTCTCAGGGACTAACATGCATTTACTAACAACTATAATCAGAATTAGCTTATGTTATTACAAGCAACCCAAGGCTCTTGTACACCAGCTCTGTGTGAGGATCTACATTTTGTCAGACTTTCTTCCACCTCCGGAGTATCCAAAGCCAGTTGACCATCTGATGGACAGGGAAGGAGCGAGACAGGAGGCCAGAGAACAGGAAAGTGATATGGGAGTTTCCAAAGTCAAACTACACCGTTTCCCTCAAGCACAAAAAAGCATTTGGTGCTTCTCATTGGTTCAGTCTGGAGGGGTGAACTCCTGACCACAAGTATGTCTTGTTCCATGAGGGCATTCTGCTTTCTGCTTATTTGACCATGAAAATCTTTTTTTTTTCCAATTTTTTTTAATGTTTATTTTTGAGAGAGAGAGAGAGAGAGACAAAGTGCGAGTGGGGGAGAGGCAGACAGTGAGAGGGAGACACAGAATCTGAAGCAGGCTCCAGGCTCTGAGCTGTCAGCACAGAGCCCAATGTGGGGCTCAAACTCATGAACAGTGAGATCACGACCCGAGCTGATGCCAGACGCCCAACCGGTTGAGCCACCCAGGCGCCCCGACCATGAAAATACTTTGAAGGAAGCAGATCTTGAGCCAGTGACAGCTCATTTCAGGGAAGGAATCCAAGGGTTTGGGGCATGGGAAACAGGTAAAGTACTGTAGTTAAGCTCTATACGGGGTTAGCAAATAGTCAACACAGAAGCAGAATGATCCTGTTGCTACAGGCTGCTTATCAGGAGGACAGTGCTGGCCGCTGCAAGTGGTGTCACTGTCCTGCCCCACAGCGATGATGCAGAGGGGTGTGAATGAAGGGAGGCCAGGGTGGTGGCCCTGAAAACTTGCCAGAGTGAAGTAGGTGCTAGAGGGAACCGGGACAGTCTCTATGAACCTCACCTGTGGTCAATATTAGAAATGTCTTGCCAACGGAAGGCCCACTGGTACATCTGGCAGTGTGAAGAGCCAGTGAGTTCCTGAGGTTCTTCATTTCTTGAGATCCTTGGATCTTGAGTGTCTTGACCCTTGGATCTTTTCTGCAGCCTCCCATGAATGGTAATATCAATGCTGAGCGTAAGGCACTTTGTCTTAGTTTCCTCATCTATAAAACAGGGATAACAAACTTCACTGTAAGGTAAGGTTCTCTGGAGGTAAAATATTAGGAGAGAATTTAAAAATTATCCTGTAAGGTCTGATTGCTCCATTCTTAGTAAGGAGGTTACCAGGAGGGAAGTAATAGAGTTATTGTTGGTAAGCTGGAAAGTAGTAACCTTGATCCTTAATAGAGGGACCTCAAGCCCTGTGGCATCTAGAGACTATTAGGGATAAGTCAGAAGCCCAGGCATCTTCTGTCTTCCTGTTCTACCTTTCATACCTGTCATACTGTTCCACCTTCACCGGCATGTCCAAGATGGCCTATTTCCACGTCTAGCCAAGAGGAATAGAGAGGGAAAGATATGCCCCTTCCTTTGAAGGGTTTAGTCTGTTCATTGCACTCACTAGCTCCATTCACATCTCACTGGCCAGAACTTACTCACATGGCCATCTTTACCTGCAAGAGAGGATGGGGAATGCAGTCTTTTTTTCTTTAGGTGCCTGAAAAGATTCTGTTACATTGAGAGAGAAAGGGAAAGACTACAGATTCTGCTATGTGAAGAGCAAGGAAAAAGTGATATCGGGGGACAGAGAGCAGTCGCTGCCACACCCGGGACCATTCAAAATAATGAGACTGTATGAGAAACAACCAAAGGGGGAAGGGGAGCGCATCTTCCTCCACATTCCTGCCTGTCAACAGCTCCTAGCTAGGACCCAAATCTGGGTGACAGGCCTCTCTTTCATTTTGAGTCCAAATAAATTCCTTGGCAGAATTCATTCCTTTCTGTGTTTAGAATGAAGGAAAACCCCTGCTCTCCTGTCACAATGTCAACATCAAAGTAAGATTATTTCTAAATGGTTACGAGTAAAAAATGCCCAGGAGACCAGAAAAGATGCTCTTGGAACTGAATTGATAGTAAATGAGGGTGGTTGAGACTTGGAAAGCAGTTCTACCTCTTGGTCTTTTTTTTTTTTTTTAATGTTTGTTTATTTAATTTAGAGAGCAGAGGGGAGGGGCAGAGAGAGAGAATCTGAAGCAGACTCTGCACTGTCAGCACTGAGCCGAACACAGGACTTGATACTATGAACTGTGAGATCATGACCTGAGCCAAAAGCAAGAGTCAGACACTTAACTGACTGAGCCACCCAGGCACCCCTTACCTCTTTGTCTTTTAATTGCTCTCCAGAGGAGAAAAATGGAAACGATTATTCCTACACAATCACACATAAGCAGGAAGCATGCCATGCAGCCAACACGCACCATTCTTGAGTTACAAGACTTAAAGTTGGAGAGTGGTTTGTAGTCCGTACAAGACCTAAAAGTCCTGGTAAAAGACTTTCTAGGGAGCGGTAATTTGGGGAATCTGCCGCTTGCCCAGGAGCAAGCAAAAGGCTGCGGGATTAACTCAGAGGTTCTAACCAAGATATTTACAGTTAGCTTTGAGACAGATGTCACTTACATTGCTGTGCACAACAGGAAGAATGATACAAAACAACATGATTAATAGCCAGTGGGGTCTGAATCACTAGGGGCCCTCACACACACTTCATAAAGATGAACAAAGGCTTTCGCTGTAAGCAATGCAGATTTAGCCGTGAATGTTCCTTGGTGTGTTCTTAGCTGTGGCAACACGTTGCTTTATTGTTGGAGATTTTACAGGGGAGATGAAGCAGTGGGAGAAACAAAGGAGATACAGAATGAGGCAGATGAATATTTGAGTTTTTATGTTTGGTTCATAAAGACACAGCACATACGGGTCAAGCACAGAAGTATGTGAAGTAAGGATAAAGGCACTGGGTTATTGGCAGGGAGGGAGAGAAGATGGTAATTGTTGAAGCGATTTCATCCTCTCTATCTTTTAGGGTACCATTATGAATACTAAATGAGCTTCCATAAGATACCCATAGTTTTTCCCCTCTTCTCATCAGCTTATATTTTATAAGTCAGGGGACTCATGAAGAATAAATATCACACTAAGGTAAAAAAACAAAAACAAAACAATTATTGTGGAAACAGAAAACTGTAGGTCATTTGATGAATTTCCAGGAGAATGATACAAATGGGTTGTGCCTGAGCATTTAATCATACCTCGCCTTGTATTTCTCATCACTGAACAGCGTCTAGCCCTGCATCGGCCCTGCTTATATGACTATTTAGGGATTTAATCTCAGGCCTTACTATCTCTCCAAGGGTCCAAGGCATATGCAAAATTTAGCATATACATAAAGGTTCTTGGAAGATGGAGGTGGGGTGCTGCTACTGTTGCTTCCACAGAGAGGATAGGCCGATAAGTAGATGTAAATGTTCCCAAGGCTTCTCCCTCTCTCTTCACCCCTTTCCCTCCCGTGTTTAAGGACACTAACATGTGTCAGACACTGGGGAGATGGACCTGAAGAAGCTGTCGTGCATGTCCTCAGCAAGCTCAATCAAATGGAGAAGACAGACCTAGAAACAAATTACCCCATGTTGAGTGATGGGAAGAAGGAACCATGTACAGAATGTTCTGAAGGCACAGAGGATGGACAGAATGGATGGCTGAACTAACTGTCTCTGGGAGTGGCATTTGGCAGAATTTTAAAGTACAAGTAGGAATTTTCTGGGAAACTGAGGAGTAAAAGGCCCTTCTAAGAAGTAGGAAAAAGTGAAAAGGTTTAGAGGCTTGAAATAACGACATGTGTTTAGGGAGTGTCAGATGGATAAGTATGAACTCACACAGGACATGACTGGAAGAGAAGTTGACAGTGGGGCTGGAAAGGGGCCTTGACGCTCTGCTAATGAGTCTATTTTTTTTCCATCTTATAGGTGATAGGACTGTGGCGGAGGAGAAGGTAGGAGTCCTTGAATAGTGGCAGGAAGGGGCTGCTGCCATTCCCTGCCCTACCTCACTGGAGGTCTTAGCAAACCATAGAAGAGGCACATTGAGGTCCGAAAGGTGTGACGGTGGCAAACAGTTTGAAGTGCTAGACAGAGAAATCCAAACTGGTACTGGTAGGTGGCCCCTGGCCTGGTGACCCGGAGGGCAGCTGCTCTATGTGTCATTCAGGATCCAGCAGGATGTGGAATCCATTTCAGTTAGTTCAAGTAAAGAGACTTATATGAAGGGACTACCCCAGAGCTGTGAGCAGGTGAGGGACATTGTGGCACTCAGACACTAGCCACAGCGGGAACTACTCCCTTGGGCTGACAAGACGAAGGAAGATGCTGTTGCCAGAGCCCAGTGAGGCTGCCTGAGGAGCTGGAGTCGTGGAGGGGACATAGTATCTGCCAGAGATACGACCCAGAGGTGTGACGCCCAGGACAGAAGTAGGGGAGGAAAACCCCACCTCTTTTTCCTCTAGGCTTAGGATTCCCTGCTGGTGCCTCCATTGGTAAACCCAACCAGAGCCAGCTGATAAGAAAGTCCAGGTGATGGAGCTCATAGGGTCCTCCTCCCAGGGCCAGAGAAAGGCACAGACGGAATGAAGGTGCGTAGAGACTGGGGAACATAGGGAATAACCAGCTCTTGCTTTATCTACTTTCCCAAAGACCCGCACGGATGGGGAATTAGATCCCATGGTCATTTCGGCTCTTTTCTTTTGTTGTCAATTAATCCCATACAGTATCTGTTTTAAATCTTCTTGTTTGACAGACCCTTTTGAGAATCTGATGGAAATAATAGAACCTCTCCCCAGGAAAGAAAAATCACATATGGATGAAATTTGCATTCAATTTCTATATCCTCTAGAACCTTACTGCTCAAAGGGTGATCCATGCATAGACCAGCAGACTTAGCCTCACCTGGTAACTTAGAAATGCAGGCTCTTGGGGCTTATCCCAAGCCTGAATCAGAATCTGCTTTTTTACAATATTCAGAAGATTCATATACTCATTAAAGTTATGGAAACACTGCTCTGGAAATCAGTGGAACCCAGTTTTAGTGCAGATGATTGAGTGGATGTGGATACATCAGTTAGGATGCAGGTTTGTCTGCAAATAAAAGAAAACCCATCAAAGGGTGCCTGGGTGGCTCATCTGGCTAAGCATCCAACTTCAGCTCAGGTCATGATCTCACAGTTCGTGAGTTCGGGCCCCGCGTCGGGCTCTGTGCTGACTGCTCAGAGCCTGGAGCCTGCTTCAGATTCTGTGTCTCCCTCTCTCTCTCTGCACCTCCCCCACTCACACTCTGTCACTTTCTCTCTCTCAAAAATAAACATTAAAAAAATTAACAAGAAAACCCAACAAAACAGTAGTTTAAAAAAAGATGGGTTTATTTTTGTCATGTGACGTGAAATCTAGTGATAAGTCAGTTCAGGGCTGGCGTCATGCCTGCCTCACTGTCCATCCGTGTTCCTGCTCCGCCATCTTTAGTGTGTGTCTACTGCCCTTGTGGCTGTCAGATGAATCCTAGGCCTCCAGGCGTCATCTTTGCATTCTGGCAAAGGGCAGAAGAGTGAAGTGAGCAAACCACTGAGCCCTCGTAAAGAGCATTCCCAGAGCTTCCCCCCAGAAGCTTCTGCCAGCCATGAGTTGATATGGCTGCCTCTGGCCGCAAGAGAGGCTGTCAGGTAGGGTTCTTTTGTAACCTCAGGTGTCTTAGGGGTTATGTTAACAAGAAAGGAGAAAAAGTATTGAGAAAATTATCCAAATCTCTCCTTGTAGGTAATAATGAAAATTACTAGCTCTGAAAGTTGCCCTCATTCCATCTCTCATCACTGATGAGAACCTATTCCATGTATTCTTCTCTTCGGAATCTCTTTGCAAAATAAGGTGAATTCAAAACTTCTTAGCAGAGAGCAAAGTAGAATTATAGAAAAAAGGAGTGGGAGATAAAATTAGAAACTGATCAATTTGGGATCAAGTTACTCAGAATCGGTAGTAATTTCTTTAGGTATGAGAACTGAAATATACTTTTGTACTGTCTAAAGAAAGAACTGCCTAAATTCGCCCCTCAAAAGACATAGAACAGCTCAGATTTCTTAAAGAAATTGTGCCCAAATCTCATGTGTGTGAACATTTTGTGTGTCTTTCTGGAAAGAAAGGCTACAG
This sequence comes from Prionailurus bengalensis, assembly GCF_016509475.1. Lineage (NCBI taxonomy): Eukaryota > Metazoa > Chordata > Mammalia > Carnivora > Felidae > Prionailurus > Prionailurus bengalensis. Next base: position 162,727,745 of record NC_057345.1, read on the forward strand.
CTTTCACTCTACCCTCTGTAGTTAAAAACCACTGGTTTAGAATTATTACTTATACATGTATTCAATACTTTGTCTTCATTCCGTGTGATAAAATATTTTCAAGGTTGTTTTCTTTATTTTTGTTAACATTTAAAAAATCTGATGGGCATAACAAGAACTATTTAAGGGGAAGGTAAGATTTCTTTCTGTTTCTGAGTGTGATGCTCTGATGAAGAGAAAGTTCAGCCAGTTTCTCTTTCCTAGCTTCCACGTTGGCTTATTTTCACAGGACAAGGTAATGTTTGATGTAAGACGTATGTAACCTAATGTTAACTGTGAGATCTGAAGTGTTGAGCGATCAAGCAGATTCCTTAGTAAGACCAAAATTTTTTGTCACTGAGGTGTTCTGAGCTATACCTTGATGGTTTAAAAGAAACATAAATACTGGCTAAAACAACTTTCACCTTATAGGATCTACTTTTTAAATATTCCATCCCCTGTAGTTATCAACTGCACGTATCAAGGCCTCTAGACACTAGTGTGTTGGGGGGCACCTGGCTGGCTCAGTTGGTACAGTGTGCAACTCTTGATCTTGGGGTTGTGAGTTTAAGACCCACACTGGGTATAGAGATTACTTAAACATAAAGTCTTTTGAAAAGTACAAAAGGAACCAGTATGTTAAACTGAACCAACTTGATGGGAGTAACTATCTCTAGGGCTTGTTTTCCAAAGAAGAGCATTGTTTAGAGAGGCAAAATTATAAGCCTACTTAGGGGTGTTGTAAAGCTGTTCAAAAAGTAACTCAGCAAGCTTTGTGAGTGGAAATGTAGTGCTCAAGTCACATTCTGCTTTAAAAGGTTTTAATAGATACAAATGAATTAGAATTCTTATTTACAAGCAAATGGCATGGTAATTCCATATCTGTGTCACTGGACTCAAAGTGCAGATACTTTTAGAGTTATCCTAGCCCATTCAGGCGAGGCCATACTTCTTGAAAGGAATAAAACACTTATTTAAAAAATCTGTTTGTAATAGTCTCACTAATTCAGACAGGTTTTCTCAATTAATCTAAATTAGTGATTTTTACTGGATTCAAGTAACCAATGTCCCTATGATCTTTGAACTGTCTGCTCTGGCAATAGAAGTACAGTATTATCTTAAATATTCAGCTGAAGAGAACTGAATTCTTTCCTTTTTTTTTTTTTTTAAAGATTTTTTTAAAAAACATTTATTTATTTTTAGGAGAGCATAAGTTGGGGAGGGATAGAGAGGGGAGGATAGAGGATTCACAGCGGGCTGTGCACTGACAGGCTGACAGCAGTGAGCCGATGTGGGGCGCAACTCACGAACCGCGAGATCATGACCTGAGCTGAAGTCCAATCCTCAACCGACTGAGGCACCCAGGTACCCTGAGAACTGAATTCTAAGGAGACACAAGACTTGGATTAATGTTCTGGATTCTGAAAAATAGTTTTTGTTGCCTAGTGTCCTCAAAATACTTTCAGTCTTTTATGGGTTTCTGTGTGGGGACATCTGAGAGTAGATAGGATCTCAGTCGAAAGGGTTTCCCTCTCTGTAGAGTCCGAGCTCCTGGCAGGACCCAAAGGGATTCTTAAGCTTAAGCTTAGCTGACAGACGCTGTCAGAACAGGACTCTGCATCCAGTTCTTAAAAATAGGCCGCAGATCCTCAGCTCTTGGAGCTGAAAAGACCAGCCGTGACAATATCATGAGACTTCAGGCAACAGGTGTGTTCTAAGATATGTGTGGGTTGTTGTCATTCTGTTGTTTATTCGTAGAGAAACATTTGATTGGGTGACTACCCCTTGGTTAGTAGGTTCTGTCCATTCATCCAGTCAATATTCACTCAACACCAATTATATTGCTTTCTCCCTGCTTAAGACTCATAGGAGGGAGAGAAGATGCAAAGAGGAATGAAGAATGGTTCCCGCCTTCAAGAGATACACGTGTACATAATTGGTCATTATAGGCGGTGCAAACCAATGCTAATGATTTTGCAGATCTGTGAAACATTTCTGTACTCCCCTGCAGAACAGTTCTGATGCTGAATACATTAATGCAAAACTGTAAGATTTTGATTCAGCTTTCCAGTTTGTAGATACGTTGGAAAGAAATATATAGGCGATATTTAACCTTCCTTAGTAACAGCTAGTTTTAAAGAACCTATACCAAATATTTACCAAGCTGTCTTTTCAGATCTAAGTAAGTTGTCAATACCAAGTTTGGGCAGCCCATGTATGTCTACAGTGTCAATGCTTATCTCAACTGTGTTTGGACAGCCACATTACCATTTTTGAGAATGATACTATTCTACTTCTATAAAAGTCACTTCTTGTATTGACTACACATGCTCACTTCCACTTAATTTCCGCAAATATGTGCTCGTCAAGATTGTTAGTACTCATGTGATGCTACATTCTTCATCACACTTTTGGGAAGGAGCTTCTGCTAACAGCAAGGGCTGCCATGTTATATGCTATTCAGACTTTCAGGCTTGATCCTTCCTGTTTCCAAGGCGTCTGTGGTGTTATTGGCATGTTAATTATTACAGCAAACGATAAAATGTGCAAAATGGTACCCCCCTTCTTAATGACATAAATAAATGAAGCAATTAATTTTACACAATAAAAACAAGCAATACAATAACTTACAAATTTGGAGTTTCTTCATTATTACATCAAATTGCAAAATGGAAACATGTAATTTCAAAAGGCTCAGAAGTAAAAATGGAAACACAGCTGATGCCGCGTCAGCTTGTGGGCTGCAAAATAATGTGGGGCTTGCACAGTGGGGAACAGTCAACATCTTTTGATACATCAGGCCACATATTCAGAAACTGCAGATCTTCCTAGAACTGAGCCATCCCAAAGATGTGAGCTATTTGTGCACGATAATGAAAAGCAAAACAAAAAAAACTTTTTTTCCTGTTTTCCTTCGTGTATTCGTTTGGAATTCCAGCAGCTACGTTGCTGAGGACGCTTATCTCCATTTATCTGCAGTTGCGGAAGCTGGAAGCCTATGATTGATCTTGTAACTTCAATATCTAGAGAGAGATAAGTAGGGAAGCAAATTTCCCGGGAGAGCTGACAACAGTTTTTAAAATGAAATGTGTATACACCAAACGTGACATCCTATATTGCCCACCATCTCTGAAACCGTCAGTTTCAAGGCTGACATTTGGTTCTGTGTGTTTGTTTTGGTGAGTGAGAAAGTAACACATATTTTCTTTGACATCTTGTGCAATTTTACAAGTATTCAGGGCACACTCCCTCCTTTGCATGGGGAATGTATTTGCACAGTTGTCAGGATGATGGACAGCGGAGTGAGTGACAGGACGGAGCGTTGATCTTTGCTTGTTATTACATACAATAGCCTGGTAGGAATCGTGATGTGTTGGTGAGACAAACTGTGTCCCATTCTGGAACATATTAAGTTTGTCCCCAGGACACACATGACTTCGCTAGGGTGTCGAACCTCATTCATAATAGATGCTAATCTTTTCAGGGCTGACTGATGACAGCACTTCCTGCCCTTCACGGAATTAGAGCTGGGTTTTATCAAAGGACTCAAACTGCCTGCTAATTAGACTAATTCCCTTCATCATGAATTATTTATTTCCATTGGTAACCGATCACTGTGACATTAATGGGTTCTGCTCAACTTGGTTTCATACTAATACACACTAGGAGTTAAATGTTTAAAAATTCCTGATACTTCACTCCAGGTCAAGTGTATCTTTGGCTAATACTTGACAGATTTGATGGAGTTTCTGCGGTTGTGTTTTAGTTACAAATAAAATGGGACAAAGTTCCCGATTTGGTTTAGATAGGAAAATAAATCCATTTCCTTCTCTGCGCAGGTGTCTCCTGACTTAGCTAGAACAGGCCATCCTATTCTAGGCCGTACAATCTGTGATGCACAGTATTTTACCAAGGTCAAACCACCACGTGAAAGCGCTGGTGATCCTCGTTAGGACAATAATAGTTCAAGGTTGAACTAGACGGAATGTCAGCTAATAAAGTTGAAGTGATGCTTGATTCGGTTATTGATATCTGTTGATAAAAGAGTGCAGTATCTTGTTTACCTATCTGTAAAATGCAGAATACACTTTTAAAAAATAGAATTTATAGAGCTAGCCTAATGGTGCGGTTATTTGTTAACATCTGAGGTTGTATAGAGCAGTGTGTGTCAAAGCACAATCCAGACACCACCTGTATCCTGAAAGTGTTTGCTAGAAAGGGCCACATAAAAGGCCCGTTAGTTAGAATCTCTGAGAATGGGATCTTAGAATTTGCATTATTAACAAGCACCCCATGTGATTTTTTTAAATGTTTATTTATTTTTGAGAGAGAGAGAGAGAAAGCACGAGCAGGGGAGGGTCAGAGAGAGAGGGAGACACAGAATCCGAAGCAGGCTCCAGGCTCCGAGCTGTCAGCACAGAGCCTCGAACCCACAAGCTGTGAGGTCATGACCCGAGCTGAAGTCAGACACCCAACCAACTGAGCCACCCAGGCACCCCCCATGTGGTTTTTAAGTAGTGTGAGGATCGTTGCCATCAGTATCCCGAAAAACCCTACAAGGAGTCAATATTTTATTAGAAATACCAAATCATCTCATCAAATATGGACAAGACACTGCCATACAAGGTTAGGATTGGCTTCAGGAGTTGGCTTCTGCAATAGTTTCATCACACATAAAATGTGTGTCATTTCTATTTACTGATAAGGAATATCATCAGTCAGGTCTGTGAATGATAGAAGTAGATGTTGGGGCCTCACACTTTCGGTCAGAGGACACACATGAAAAACGTGTCAAGTAGGGGCATAAACAGGCACCATCCACCAAGGTAATGGGTATCAGCTGCGAAGTCTTGCTGTGTGCACACACCGAGGCACGTATTTGCGCTAGGTGGTTTAGCTATTAAATAGTGAATTTTGGAAAGTGGTGAAAGAAAAAGTGAGAAGAAGGCAGTATAATGAGTGGTAACTAAAGATGAGATGATAAACACTGAACAAAGGCATCATGTAGATCACAGTGCAATGAGACAAAACTACAAATAAGAGGTTCTGTTCAAAGCAGCTACAGTTCTAAACCAAATGTTGGTTTTCAGATGAGTCCTTCTTGTCAAAGGTGAGTGGTCTCAAGTTATGTATACCTGTATAAGCAAAAAATGAAGCTTTCAGCAGAGACAGGGGTAAGTCTAAGGAACAATATATTATGCACACTCATTCACCCCTACTAAGTTCTATCACACTTTTAATTTGGAGCATAAATAATCTGTTTTTTCAGATTTTCTTTTTTTAATGTTTATTTATTATTTTAGAGAGAGAGACAGAGACAGAGTGAGAGCAGATAGATGTTTTCTGAACTACTTAACAAGTGTAAGTGGCTTATTCTACCTAAAACCACAGATAGTGTTTTTCTGCTTAAAACAACAACAACAAGACTATCAGTGAAATGAAAAAGTGTTTTTTATTTTGTTTTTCTTTTTTTTTTTTTCATGAAAGCGCTCAAATGACTTTGGTTTTGTATTTTCACACACACACACACACACACACACACACACACACACATTTAAATGAACCTTGAATTTCATTTCACTGTCTTATACCACCCCCACCCCCTTAAGTCACCAGGTTTTTATGCATTTCATTGATCTGGACTTGTTAGCTTACAGAATTGTTTTCCTCTTTGCTTCACTTTTCATCTCTTACAAGTCACATTGCAGCTGGAGTGATTTGGGCTTGAAGAATTCATTCATGTGTTAATATTTGGTATTTTGAACTGATCCTACCCTCACACCTTCTACAAGGCGTACTATCATTTTAAAAATCCCAGAAGTAAAGATTTTCCTCCAAAGAAAAAGATATCAGAGGTTCTGGCCAGGGATGGCAGAAGTGTATCATGAGATGCCAGTCAGCTTGATTGCATCCTGTTGGTTCTCACAGATTTGGAAAAGATCCGCTATTGAGAAGACTTGTTCAAAGTATTGTATCTTGGGGGTGCCTGGGTGGCTCAGTCTGTTAAGTGTCCAGCTTTAGCTCAGGTCATGATCTCGCAGTGCCTGCGTTCGAGACCCGCGTCGGGGTCCATGCTGACAGCTCAGAGCCTGCAGTCTGCTTCAGATTCTGTGTCTCCCTCTTTCTTTGCCGCTCCCCTGCTCACACTCTGTCTCTGTCTCTCCCCTTAAAAAATAAATAAACATTAAAAACATTTAAAAATATTAAAGATACTTTATCTTGTACTTACTGCATGCTTCATAAATACTTATTAAACTGAACCAAAGTTTTCAATGGCCTCAGGAAATCATGTTTGAACCTCTCCTTGTCTATATCTAGAGATTCTGTCTGACCCTCAAAGAATTCTTTTATTGCTTTCCACATTGTATTCTCTTGCTTAAAAATTGTCGTTAAGGCAGCATTAAGAATAGTGACCAAAGAAAAATAGTGAGACAGGACACGAGGCCTGAAAGAGAAACACAACTTGTGGCCCAGAAAGGAACCCTGGCTGGCAGGAGGCCAGGCCCCTCGAGCCGGTGATAGTAGCTGATCACATATGACACAATCTTTCACATTCCTGCCCAAGGAAAAATAATGTCACCTATTAACTCGTGAGTCTGGGGACATTCAGGTCGCTTATGCAAGCATCCGGAGTATTCTTTAACATATTTGTGGAGAAGAACCCCCTAAGAATCACAGACATTTTGCTGGTCAAGTAGCTGGAAGCTTAGAGCATTAAATAAGAAAATGGATGAATTATATTAATTTGGGTTTTGAACTTTGCAGTGTCATGTCCCCTGGTAACTAAATTATTCAATCAATACGGGATACTTAACAGTAAGTAGTAACAAAGCATAATTTAAAAAAATGAAATCATAAATCCAGAGCATAGATCAAACCAAATTTACTGAAAGATGAGCCATTTGGAGAAAAAGAACTATATTAGAAATATACCAAACCCATGTAATCATCCTCTCTGACACCCTACATACTCCTATACCCAGTCTAAAGAATATCTACCTTAAAGCAAAGTTTTCCAAAATGTATTCCAAGGAAGACTAATTCCTAAAGGTATTAATAGGTACTCCACAGGGACACCTGGGTGGCTCAGTCAGTTAAGCGTCTGACTGACTCTTGATTTTGGCTTAGGTCATGATCTCACGGTTGTGAGATCGAACCCTGTGTTGGGCTCTGTGCTGGGCATGGAGCCTGCTTAGGATTCTCTCTCTCCCTCTCCCTCTGCCCACCCCCTCCATCTCTCAAAAATATATATAATTAAAAAATAGATACTCTATAGGAAGTGGCATATGGTCAAATAAATTGGGAAATGTTATCAGAAGTTTCAAACAAAACAATTTCTTGAATTTCTGTTTCTTTTTAGAGTGGAGGTACTGGGACCAGATTTACCTTTTGTCGTAAACAAGTAGAGAACTGGACAAACTCTATGAAACAGCTATTTCTAGACATCAGACAGAGGCAGCTCAGGGATGGGGTTCCTGAAAGATAGGAACAAACAAGATGAGCCCAACTCTCACCCTGGTTTCTACTTAGAGGCAGCTTCCAACCATAGTGCAGTTGGGGGAATCCCAAGCAAAGCTCAGTGGGCTTGCTGAATTGAGGAAAAGGAGATTAGGAAATCTGAGCTGCTTGGAAGTTGCAGATCATAATTCTAAAGAACGGGACCGTGCAGAAAAAGAGCTGCATGAATCTTTCAGGGGGGCTTGCTTGCATTTTGCTAATTATTACATTGTGTGTGCCTGGGGTAAAACTCCATGAAGCCGAGGAAAAATACAATCGGGGACTTGTTAATTCACAAGGGCAAGGAAATGTTTAAACTCCAATCAGCCAGAGTAGAAAGTCTTCAGTGGTCACTCCGGGCATTTAGTGGAGACCACAGGGGGGTCATGCATTAACAGAAAGGTTGAACAACCCCTGGAATGAAACTACACAAGATGTGTGATAAAAAAGCAAAACAAAACCAAACAAAACAGGTCTAGAAGGAGTGAAGCTGGAAAGCAAGTCATTGCTTGTCAAAACAAAGCCCAATACTCCTTAAAGGAAAACAAACAAAAACCCAGACATTCAGCAGCATAACATTCATAATATCTGTAATCCAATTTAAAAAATCATCAAACATGCTACAAAGCAGGAAATTGTAATCCACACCAGGAGCATATCAATCAATAGAGTCTAGTTCTATAGATGGAATTAACAAGCAAGGATGTTAAACCAGCTATAATAAATATGTTGAAGTAGAGGTGCATGGGTGGCTCGGCTGGTTAAGCGTCCGACTTTGGCTCAGGTTATGATCTCACGGTTCATGAGTTTGAGCCCCGCTTTGAGCTTTGTGCTGACAGCTCAGAGCCTGGAGACTGCTTGTGATTCTGTGTCTCCTTCTCTCTCTGCCCCGTCCTCATTCACTCTCTCTCTCTCAAAAATAAATAAACATAAAAAAGTCTAATAAGTATGTTGAAGTAAAGAAAAGCATGAACATAATGAGAAAAAAAAGGAAGATAAAAAGAACTAAATGAAACTTCTGGAGATTAAAATACAATATTTGAAAAGACAAATTTAGTGTATAGAATCAACAGATTAGGCACCGAAGAAGGAAAAAAAATCATTGAACTTGAAGATCTGAGAACAGAATCTATACAAAATGAAATATAGAGGAAAAAAAATTACTCACAAAAAGCCAAACTAACAGAGCAGCAGTGACTTGTAGGATAGTACTAAGCAGTTTACCATATATGTACTTAGAGTCCCAGAGGAAGGGGAGAAAAAAGAAAGGAACAAGAATTTATTTGAATAAATAATGGCCAAAGATTTTTCCAAGTTTGGTTAAAATTGTAAACTTTGAGGTAAAAGAAGCTCAGTAACTCCGAGCAGGAGAATCTCTCTCTCTCTCTCTCTCTCTCTCTCTCTCTCTCTCTCTCTCTCTCTCTGTTGTCCCTCTTTCTCACAGCATGTCATAATCAAATCCTTGCTGACCACAGAGTAGATCTCAGGCGGCAAAGATAGCCTGGAGGTTCGATGGTGAACTTGATGTGCCGTTTTCTTCAGGCCCACCACTGGCTGCCCAGGACTCCCTGCACTTCTTCCTGCAAGGAGTTCTTATAAACAGCAAGGTCCTGAGGTCTGTTGTCCAGCAGCAGTGGGTAACAGTGCAGCCATGAAATAAACACATCTTCAGGAGCATCAGGGCCCAGTGAATGAGGACGACCACATCTGACACGTGGTCTGATCTGACTGACATCTGACATGAGACGCAGAGGGGTCTCATGTCACCTAAACTTTCATGGGATTCTGCTCTGCTTTCTCGGAACTCGGGACACCTCCAGAAAACAGTTGCTATGTTTTAGCCCATTTCCACACATAGGCAGATGGAAGGCATGCTGGGTCTGGAGATCCAGGAGGAGAAAGATGTGGATTAAGGTACTAGGGTAAACCTGACAGCCAGCAACAGGTGGTTTGATTATTCGGGAGGCAGCCATGGTGTGATGTTAGGAGTGGCCTCAGAAGTAGCCAGACCCAGCCCTGTCTGTGACTTTCTGGGAGCTACTTGGTAGATTTCTTACATCTCTGAGCATTGGTTTCTTTATTTATGAACCAGGGATAACAACATATACCTGCACATATATCCTAAGCACAGTAGGCACTATACACACACACACACACACACACACACACACACACACACACACACAAACACACGCATATAATTTCATATCATTTACTTAATGAAATAACGTATGGGAAATTCCTATTATTCTTCAGACATAGTGCACAAGAAACAGGAGCTGCTACCACTCTGGAAAACAGTGCAGAGGTTCCTCAAAAAATTAAAAATAGAACGGCCCTATGACCCAGCAATAGCACTACTAGGAATTTACCCAAGGGATACAGGAGTGTTGATGCATAGGGGCACTTATACCCCAATATTTATAGCAGCACTTTCAACAATAGCCAAATTATGGAAAGAGCCTAAATGTCCATCAACTGATGGATGGATAAAGAAGATCCATGGAATGGAATACTACTTGGCAATGAGAAAGAATGAAATCTGGCCATTTGCAGCAAAGTGGATGGAACTGGAGGGTAGGTATTATGCTAAGTGAAATAAGCCAGGCAGAGAAATACAGATACCATATGTTTTCACTCATATGTGGATCCTGAGAAGCTTAACAGAAGACCAGCGGGGAGGGGAAAGGGGGGGGGGGAAAGTTACAGAAAGGGAGGAAGGCAAACCATAAGAGACTCTTAAGGACTGAGAACAAACTAAGGGTAGATGGAGGATGGGAGAGAGGGGAAAGTGGGTGATGGGCATTGAGGAGGGTACCTGTTGGGATGAGCACTGGGTGTTGTATGGAAACCAATTTGACAAAAGTTATATTTAAAAATATTTTTAAAAATAAAAAGTAGAAAAAGCTATGGTAGGACATCCTTGTAGTGATTAAAAAAAAGAAAGAAACAGGAGCTGCCATCATAGTTTTCAAAGTCACTGTAATGATTTAAAATAATGAATCCCTGGTCTATGAGCATAGAATGTCTGCTATAGAAGGAGGGGCTCTGAGATAATCTGAGGAAGAGTCTTTTAAAATTTCTGCTAAAGGTGGATATAGGAAGGAGAAATAATTTAAACCTACCGAACTCTGTAAAACTAAGAAAAACTGCAAGATATTCTACATCTACATGGTTTTCACAGGCAACCTGATCACCTGATCCTAGATATTCTGGGAGGCATAACTTTAAGCTGTAGTGGTCTTTTTGTTCTATGGTTCTAATAGAAAGCCCATTTTCTTATAAAAGCAGATGTTACTCTGCACTTATGTAATGGGGTCCCCTGAAGATAAATGCTCCATTTAAAGCTTTCTATATGTTCTATAGCCTGCACACCCGTTCTAAATATAGTAGTCAGATGATTAATTTTGCCAGAAATGGCAGATTGTTGACAAAGAATCCCTGCTGAGTTCCAATGCCTTGAAATGCAGCTTTTATAAAGCAAATCATATCTGAAGAAATGACTTACAATGCCATTTGCTTCATATAGTGACATAATATTTAACTCTGTCACTGGAGTATAATTGCCTTATTTTTACGATGTTAGTACTCTATTGACAAATATAGATTACCTGCACAAGTCAGGCCTGCTGCAGTCACAAGGCAGTTGCACAGAGCAGAGCCTTCAGACAAGGAAACTATCTCATGCTCAGACCTACCATCTGTTCTCCAACAGTTGGTTACTCAAATGATGTGTATTCAGTCATATATGGAATCCACTCATATAGCATCATTTCCTTGACTCACAATGTAATAAATATTAGAGAAAGAAATGAAACAATTGTTTTCATACAAATAGAGATGTGAAGGGACCTGCGAGTATAAATCTTGTTGCCATTTTGCTACTTGGTCATAGTGCATTGAGGGAGCCATAGGTTTTAGAATGAACACAGCCCTACCTTCTCTCACCTCTGCGATGAGTACATGTGCCTCTATATCTCGTGCCTCCTGGATTTAGCTGTGGTTTTTGATGACAGTGTGCACTATCCCTCAAGGGTATGGAAACACAGTAAAGCGTAAAGAACTCAACTCCAACTGTTTAAGCACAAAGGGAATTTATTGGCTTATAGAACCGAGCAGTGCAGGTGTTCAGACAATCAAATCCATCTGTGTGTCTCTTTCTGTCTCTCAGGTCTCCTTTCCTTGGTGGTGGTTCCTCTGCATGGGTATAAGACACCCACGGGTGGCATCCTTATGGCTTGAGGTCCTGACATTTAAATAGGCATTGTAAATTGCTTGATTGGACCAAGGCAGATAATTAAAGAGCTACGTGCTCCGATCAGAGAGTGATTTGTTCCCTAGAACTGCTTTTGCTGAACAGTGCTTTGAGGTTATAGCATCAGCTACGCTGATGTGTTTTCCAAAATTTGTTCTTGGGGGCTGTACCACAGCGTGCCTTTCACAAATTACTGTACAAGGAAGTTTTTGCGGGAAAACTATTCTTTCTCATGCAACTACCTTTTTGTTTGTTTCTTTTCTTTCTTTTAAAAAAAAATTGTCAAACTTTGTGAATCTATTAGAGTGTGTTTTCCTCTGCACTGGCTAATTCAAAAGGTCAGAGACAAATTTGTTGTCTATCTCTAGCAAATGTATAGGATATTATGAGACTATTTTGTATATTAACCTTACCCTGTACTTAATTTTCCTATTTTTACTTTTATATTGTTTGATTTCATCTATTCACTTAATCCTGTTTATCCCATGTATTTTTTTAAGTTTACTTATATATTTTGAGACAGAAAGCACGAGTCAGGGAGGGGCAGAGAGAGAGGGAGAGAGGGAGAGAATCCCAGGCAGACTCTGCCCTGTCAGCACAGAGCCCAAAGCAGGGTTCAAACCCACGAGCTGCAAGATCATGACCTGAGCTTAAGTCAACGTTTAATCGACTGAGCCATCCAGGTACCTCTATCCTATGTATTTTTAAAGCCACTTAAAGTCATTTTCAGAGATAAAGTATAAATAAGTATATTTATTATTAAAACAATATACCCAACACCTATTTTAAAGATTTTAAAATATCTTGTGTTCACAGACTGACCCTGTAGGAATGTTTTCTGGAATCCTTCTGTGGTTCTTCTTGCAGAAGTCTTGGTGGTGAAACTAAGGAACTCTGGATTGTGAATTGCTTTAGCTAGCTGATCTGTAAATGCTCCCTCAGGGCCTCTAGGAAGCAGAAGGGCAAGCCCTTGTAGAACAATGGTTATATAGGAAGTTGTCCTGATTCTGGCCAAACCCTGTTGTGACCAAGACCCTTTCTTGACAGTGGCCAGAATTCATCCTTAGGTCTAATGATCCTAGAGAAGCTGGGGTATCCCTGGGGTGACTCCTCCCCTCTAGATGCTTGGGACATTGTAAATACTAAGACATCTTGGAGTTTGCAGATTCATCTAGAACTCAAATCTCAACCTTAAATTCTGTGCAGAGGTTCCTGGAAGTGTTTTGAGGTCCCTAGTTACAAGGATCATTTAGGGGTGGCCCCAACATTTCAGTCTTACTGTTGGAGGTGAAATTTAGGGATTTGCATGGAAAGTAGCTGAACGTCTGTGGGACAACACTTAATTTTGTGTTGGCCATTGTATCAGTTAGGCTTTTAGTTGTATATAAGATAAACCGAACTCAAATTGGCTTCAACAATTAAAAGGAATTTATTGTCAGTAAAATCCAGAGGAAAGGAGAGCTTTATGCAAGAATTGATCCAGCTGCTGAACAATGTCTCCTGTGTCCTCTGGTCTGTTTTCCTTTCTCTGCTCTGCCTTGCAGTATGTCAGCTTCTTTTAAGGCTGGTTCTCCTAATCATTGCAGAATGGTGGGCAGCAACGACTAGAATTAGATGGGTCTTAATCATCATTTACTAGGAGAAAGCATCAGCTTTTCTTCTCTGTAGATCTTTTTCTGCTTAAACCAATTTGCGTCACTCACCTCGGAACCAATCAAAGGAGACAGGTGACTAAGGCCAATCTGTCCTAGCTGGGGAGGGGTCAGGGACATCCAAATTACACAGCTAGAAATTTCAGGGTCCTGGTAGGAGGAAAAGGAGAAATGAATGCCCAGAGAGAGAGTGGGGGGTGAGTGAAAACAAATAAAAAAGCCCACTACCATCACTATGGTCTTAGGAAAACACCTCAGTTTGTTTATGGATCCATGAAGACCCTCTAGTGTCTGCCTGTAGAATGTTGCAGTAGGGTGTTGTATGGAAACCAATTTGACAATAAATTTCGTATTAAAAAAATAAAAATGTGGAAAAGGAAAAAAAGGAATGTTGCAGTGGCTCCTACTTGTAGAATTAACTGCATCATTTCTATTTTTGAACTTCCTGCATGATATTATGCAGAAAGAAAACCTATAGTTAGAATCTGAACAATGTATTTTCGGGGAGTCTAAGCAGTTTATGCTAAGGCAAAGGGAAAACGGGTCTGTCTCACTTATACTAAGTACATTCAACTTCTCAGTGAACAACGACAGTTACATTAGAGAGACTCTGGTAACCAGCTAGGAACCAGGCCAAGATTGAGAAGTGAAGGAAAGCTGTCTCCCTTGTATTGAGTGCAGACCAGTGGAAAAGATGCATAAAAGACCCTAAAAAACAGCAAAGAACATGCTGCCTGGCGGGACGCACTGAACAGCTGCAGTTCAGGTAATAGAACTCAAGGACCCTTCAACAGTGTGTGATCAGTAGGTCCAGTAGACTTGGGTTTGAGCAGCAGGTATCCTACAGCCTGGAAGTTTCTGTTGGTGCAAACAACACAGCCAGCTGTAAGAGAGCCCTTAAAATAAAGGGCACCATTTCTCCCTGATAACAAAGATCCTGATTGGGTTTCACCTTTGCTCTAGGTATGGAGCCTGGCCTTTTCATCTAAGGATTAATAAATCCTTAGATTTTGCAAAATCATTTCTATTGACTCTCTCTCCTTGGGGTCTTTCTGGCTCATAAATGGTTTTGCAATGTATATCACAGCCTCCGTATTTGACTAATAGTTTGCATGAATAATAAAATCTTCCAGAAGTAAACAAGCTCATATTTTTGCCATTTGTAAACTTTATTGCTATTATAAAATCAATGTTTTGCAACCAGAACTCTTGGCAGATATCACTGACAGTAGCAGTGGCTGTTAACAAGGTGCCATGGACTTTTCTCCTTTTCAGTGTGATTTTCTTTTCATATAAAACATTAGTATGATTTTATATATGTGATAATCACTTTCTACCATAAACATCTCAGGAGGTAGGCAAGAAGTGGTGTAAATAATGATATGCAAAGCAGTGTCGATACTCGTAGATGAATGGTCCTCCCGGCTCCAGCCACAGACTTGGCTGAAATATGGCCATTTCTGGGGTGATAAAGGCTTCAGATGTGATGAAGCTTAGAAATGGTAACCTGTGGTTACTCAGATACTTGACCTCTCTTCCTTGACCTTCAGAATTGTCTAGGTTGGAAACTTCCAGAACTACCTTATCTGTTTCCTTATTTTGCCTTGGGCTGATTCTCTTGTGACTCTATTAGCTGGTCTCTAACACAAGCATTCTTCAAGTCTCTTTATCAGAATTACCTGGTGTTTTCTTTTCTCTTAATGATATAGTTTATTTTACATTTTAGAGAGCACACAAGTGGGACTGAAGAGCAGAGGCAGAGAGAGAGATAATCCCAAGCAGACTCTATGCTTAGTGCAGAGCCCAACGCAGGGCTCGATCCCATGACCCTAGGATCATGACCTGAGCCAAAATCAAGATTTGGACACAACCAACTGAGCCACCCAGGTGTCCCTTTTCTTAGTGATTTAAAAAATAATTTACACACATGGAAAATAGAACTTCAAACATTGTAGAAGAGAACAAAATGAAAAGATAGGTCTTTCTTCCTGCCTGGCCTTATTTCCTAATTGTTTTATGAGGTTTTTAAAAATGTTTATTTATAAATTTTGAGAGAAAGAAAGACAGAGTCAGAGAGAGAAGGAAAAAGAGAATCCCAGAGGCTTCATGTTGTCAGGTAGAGTTAGACATGGGGCTCCATCCCATGAACCGATCATGATCATGACCTGAGCCGAAATCAAGAATCAGACACTCAACCGATTGAGCCACCCAGGTGCCTCCTAATCATTTTAAAAACCATTTCTGTTTTATGTTGTTCTTCTGGTGCTTACCTCCATGATACTCAATAATACACTTACACTTTTATTCATGGTGAACTTCAAAATATTTAACAGCTGGCAAGGTGTATCTACCAACCCATCAGAACTGCTGCCTGTCCGTGATGTTCGAACAGTCTCCTGGAAACCCAGTCTGTACCCAGCATTAACTTTCATTTGCAGAGTTATGGAGAGACATGCAGGGGTATGTTGGTTTCCTGGGGCTGCCGTAAGAAAGTGCCACAAACTTGATGGCTTAAAACAGCAGAGAGCTATTGTTTCACAGTTCTGGAAATCTGAAACAAAGGTGTCCGTGAGGCCTCCCTCCCTCCCAAGGCTCTAGAGGAACATCCTTCCTTGCTCCTTCTGCCTTCTGGTGGCTCCAGACATTGCTTGGCTTGCGACTGCATGACTCTGCTCTCTGCTGCTGCCCTCCACATGGCCTTCTCCTCTATGTCTGATACTTGTCATTGGGTTTAGGGTGCATTTAAAAAATCTTACCAGGTGATTCAGATGAGGCTGTCTTACCGTTGTTGGGAATGATTGATTTAGAGCTGTGATTCACAGTCGTGGGGAAGAAGGACCAGAATCTCCATGGTGTGCAAGAGATGGCAGTAAATATGCAAACATGTCTTAGAGAGGGGTGTTTACCATTGAAGTTGTTTAACTCGTCTTGTTAGTGACATTACGATTATTTGGCTCTTTTGAAACCATTAGGAAAAGATTGATTTTTCTAGTTTCCAAAAGAGATTGAATTAGAAGACATTTTTGAAAGAGCCACTGGTCTCAGTAGACCCCAGGCCTATAAAGAAAGGGCTTTACCCAGAGGTGGGTGGGCAAGTCTCCAGTGCCTTTTCCAGTTATTGATTCAGTCTCTACTATTGGTTTTCCTTCAAGAACAATTTCCTAAATACACGAAAGAAGCAGAAACTGAGAGCAAAGTAAAGTTTGCCAGTGTAATAAGGTCCGGCTTGCTGGGGATATGTTGGCTCATCTCGTGGTGCACACCAGCAGCTGCCCTGCCCCCAGCTCATCCAGCATCTCTTGAAACTCCTCCTTCAGCTTCCCTGACCCCTGGGCAGGCGCATAAGTGGTTCCTGTTACCTGGGCCAGTTCGCAGTCGGTTATCCCACTGTTGGAGTTGGAGGCTTGAAGGTGCTGAGAGACTGAAGTGGGTTCCAGTGAGAAACAGATGCAGGTTTCAGCTCTTCCTCCCAGGCTCCGGTCTGCCCTCACCTCTTCCCCACTTCGCATCCATTGTCTTGTTCTCATTCCTGGCCCTACCGACTTCATGTCCATCATCCCACAGAGGGACAGCAGACTTACATATCTGCTTACAATGCTCCAGTGAACCAGCAAGGCAAGGTCACCCTACTAATACAGAATTGGGATATTGTATTATTCTGTTTTTGGTGTTTGGAAAGGAATTTATAAGACTTAACTTCCCTACTATATTTTCAACTAGAACTAGAAGCCTGTGGCGGAAAAGGGGGGTAAGGATAGAGGTTATTCTCCTATCACAAGGGTAGCCTGTCACAACCCTAAATACTGAGGTATCACCATGGCCTCTTCAGCCCTACCTCTCTTGGCTCTTCCTGTCCATCTTGACCTCCAGACCCTTTACTCCTTTTCACTCTGCATCTATTCCCAGCTTTACTTGTCTTCCCATTCAGGCCAGTGGCCAGGCCTTGGCATCCCAGGCTGTCTGCTTTCCCTGCTCCCCTTTTCCTCACTGCCGAACTTCTTGGCAGGGCAGCGTGCACTGGCTGTCTCAATTTTCTTGCATCCTGGAAGGTCAGAGATTTCCTAAGCCTAACACCCAATAGGTCTTTGCTTCAGAGCTTATTCTCCCTGACCTATTCACAGAATGTACCATAGTTGCCCCACCTCTACACAGAAAGTTCATTTTCCTTCTTTTTCAGTATTACCTCCTCCCATGTCTCTGTTTCTGCTCTGAATCATTCACAAGCTGTTCTTGCCACTCCAGACTCTCAAGGCAGCTGTCCCAAGGGAAGGAGCCTTGCGGTGTGCTGATTTATGGACTCCTATACAGGTTTATATACATCTGAAAGTAGAGGTTTTTGCCTTACTTAACTTTGTAATTTCTCACAGTGCTTGAATAATATTTTTATTAAATTAAAAACATTTAAAATTTTTTATTATATCATCGGTTTCTACTCTCCCGCCCCTCTATCCCTTCCACCTTTAAAGTGCATTTCTGGTCTGAATACATAAGCCACTGGGGGGAAATAGCATTGAATGTACTGTGCAGAAACCTGCTTTATAGCTAGATTTTTCAGGAACTTATCTATTCTTTATAGCAGTGCTGGAAGAAAAGCTAGTGTAAATCAGTTTAAAACAGATACGAATGCCTACTTCTTCTGCTATTCTTTATTTTCTAAATCAACAAACTGTCTTGTCAACTCTGTATTTATGCTTGAAATCTTACCCATTCTTTCAGGTTCACTGCACATGAAGCCCCACTATATCATTGATTTTTTTCTATACATTCCTTAGTTGAAAACTCTCTCATGTCTACTTCAAAATTCATATAAGTATTCATTCTTTTCTCT
Organism: Prionailurus bengalensis; assembly: GCF_016509475.1. Lineage (NCBI taxonomy): Eukaryota > Metazoa > Chordata > Mammalia > Carnivora > Felidae > Prionailurus > Prionailurus bengalensis. The sequence continues at coordinate 162,745,995 of NC_057345.1, forward strand.
AGGATGACACTGTTACATTATAATTATTTTCATGCTCATTTTCTGTCTTACACTGGTCAAGTTCCTTGATGTCAAGGTCAAAAAGTTGTAAGTTTAACCACCACCCCATTTTCTTTGTTGGTCCTCTAGCTTCCTCTAGCTAGCTTTGTACTTTGCATGTCTTAGGTCTCTGGTAAGTGTTTTAAAATTTAAATCAAATGGACAGATTTTGAAAGACAGGCTTGAGACTGAGCCATCATGTGAGTTACGGGAGCAACTGACAAAACCACCTGCAGAAGATGGGGTCAAGAAGACCATTTTGGGGTGAATCTGTGGCATCTCTTTTCCCCCTTGAAGCTCAACACTCAAGCACCAAGTTCATGAGGCTATATAAGACTGTGTAACCATGAGGAAATCTTTAATTTCACTGTGGGAGTCTTATTTTAGTGTCCTGGTGAAATCTCAGCTATTTGTTGATATCTCGGTATTTCTTGAGCCTAGAAAAACAGGCAGAAGATAATCTGGTGAGAAATTTTCAAAAAGACATTTAAAAGTTCTGTTTACAGCCCTAGTTCAAGACCCAGGATGCTCCTACCAATCTCCACTCCCCCTAGCCAGTTCTTTCCTGAGTTTGGGACGTAAACATAATTAAAGGAAAGAAAGGCAATCTATTAACAGCTCTTCAAGGACTCCTTGAAACAAAACAGAACCAAATTCCTTCTTTGCTTCCATTCTGGTCAAAAGATTTTCCTTCTCATTTAAAACAGAGAGGATCATCCATCTTTCCTTAAAATATGGACATTTTTTAAGGCTCCTTGGCTGAAGGTCAGTTTGGAGTATCAGATGGAAACAGCAAACCAGCCCAGATAAGAGTTTCCAAAGCTATCCATCACTTGAATAAAAGCCAAGCAGCAGGTATTGATCCTGATCCTGAAGACAGGTTGAAAGGAGGAGGTAAGGTCACAGCATTGCAGTTATTCAGGGATATGAAAGAGGTGAGGTTGGATGAAGAGGCAGACACACGGCCAACCAGAAGTATCATGGACCAGGTGGAAAGGCACCTATGGGACAAGTGAGGTGTGACCTGGAAAGCCCTGCAGGTGCCTTTATGTCACAAAAATCAGGGAACTCAAAGTGGAAATCAGTGGGTTTGGATTTCCAGTCGGAGAGGACAGGATTGAACTTTAACCAGGTGAGTCACAAAAGAGGATCACAGTCTAAGACCATGAAAGTGATAGCTTGTTGATGACTTTGGCACAACCAGATTACGGGCCTCCTGATAAGGTACAGGTCCTGGTTCTCCAGGCTAGTACTCTCTCCTGTCTTTTTTTTTTTTTTTTTTTTTTTAATTTTAGAGAGAGAGAGCTTGAGCAGAGAAGAGGAACAGAGGGAGAGAGAGAGACTCTTAAATAGGCTTCATGCTCAGCATGGGCCCCATGCAGGGCTCAATCCATGACCCTGGGATCATGACCTGAGCCAAAATCAAGAGTCGGACACTCAACAGACTGAGCCACCCAGGCGCCCCTCTCCTGCCTTTTTGGGTCTATATCCCCTTTGCAGATGTTTCTACTTCTTGGTCACTAAATCTTAGAGTTTTAGCCAATCCTACTATCTTTCTCAGATTATATGCTTTCCTGGACCACTTTCTTGTTTTCCTGGACTTCCCCAAACTATGTAGTAAGTGCCAATCTTAGTATACAAGCTGGCATGTGGAAAGAACCTAGCTTTCTTGATTTTTCTATAACTTAAGTTCTGTTTTGCATCACTATTCTACTGAAGTGGCAGAAACTTAACATCAGGCATTTAGTCTCAGTGTAGGGTTTCTCCTACCTATGAAAAAAACCTCTGCAAAACTTTCCGAGAGCCTGCCTGCCCTAAATTCATGATGCAGCTTCTGGCTCAGGGCAGCTATCCAACCCCCCTATCTCCTCTACACTCCCAGTGCTTCCCTTCCTTCCATCTTTGCTCCCTCAACACAACCCGGGGAAATCGTTTCTGGTGTCCATGTGGTTTGGGTAGGGCGGGGGGGAGGGTGACTACTCTTCTTAAACTTTTAAATATTGTGGCACAAACCTTGGTTTTGTGTGTGTGTTCCCTTCAGTATGTAGATTACTGAAATAAATTAAAAAGCCAAGAATGTCCCAGAATCTCCTTTTCTGTCCTGTCAGAGGCAACGATCACAGGGCAAGGCTCTAATGGGGGAAGGTGCCAATGGGGAAAAAAGGACATGGATGGGAGGTGCAGAGCAAGGTGTGGAGGTTCCAAAATGGTATCCTAGGGAAACAACCACAAAAGCCGGCAGTATTTAAACCCACCCCATGGATTGTTTTTGTTTCCTGTCATACTGTAGTTCACATCTTTTGTTATTAAGGACACTTTGCCTTCTTTTATTTTCTCTTCTTTACCTTCCCTGAGATAAGCCACCCACTGTCCATGCTTCCAGTCCAAGTGTGAACTTTCTCTCTCTCCTGCCACCATCACAATGACTGTATTAGTTTTGATGTTGACCTCATGTTTAAATTACAGCAATAGAGGATGTCATTTTTGATGTCTACAGATATGTTTATAACAAATCTCACATCTCATGTATCATTCCTACTAGAGACTGAGACATTCTCTGTCATATAAGGTACTATTTTGGAGACCTGGAGCTTGCCCACTTTAAGTTGCATGTTTTGAATAGAGTTAAACAGTGTTAGATTTTGATGATTCTAAAGCACTTTTTGTTATGGTACAATATACACAGCATAATATAAACAATATTAACAATTTTTAAGTGTGCAGTTTAGGTGCAGTCATAGTGTTATGCAACTGTCACCTCCGTCCATCTCCAGAACTTCTCATCATTCTAAACTGAAACTGTACCCAGTTACTATTTAAGAAATTCCCATTCCCCCTCCCCCCCAGCCCCTAGTAACCATTATTCTACTTTGCCTTCATGGATTTAACTATTTTGTGTACGTAGAATCCTACAACATTTGTCCCATGATGTCTGTTTTATTCTACTTAGCATGTTTTTAAGGCTTATCCATGTTATAGCATGTTTCAGAATTTCATTCCTTTGTAAAATTTTTTTCTCTAATGTTTATTTATTCCTGAGAGAGAGAGAGAGAGAGAGAAAGAGGGCATGCGCAGGAGAGGGGCAGAGAGAGGGAGACAGAATCCAAAGCAGGCTCCAGGCTCTGAGCCTTCAGCATAGAGCCCGCCCTATGTGAGGCTTGACCCCCTGAACCATGAGATCATGACCTGAGCCAGATTTGGACACTTAACCTACTGGGCCACCCAGGCACCCCAGAGTTTCATTCCTTTTTAAGGCTGAATAATATTCCGTTGTACATATAGACCACATTTTTCTTACCCACTCATCTGTCTATGGACATTTGGGTTGTTTCTACCTTTTGACTATTTTGAATAGCATGGCTTTGACATGGGTGTATAAATATTTGAGTCCGCTTCCAATTCTTTTGAGTCTATACCTAGAAGTGGAATTGCTGGATCTTATAATAATTCTGTTTAATTGAACATAGTTTTTGAGAAACTGCCACACTGCTTTCCTTAGTGGCTGCACCATTTTACATTCTCACCAGAAGTGCACAAGTGTTCTAGTTTCTCCACATCCTTGCCAAGACTTGTTATGTCCTAGTTTTTTGATAATAGCCCTTCCATGGGTGTAAAATGGTATATCATTGTGGTTTTGATTTGCATTTCTCTAATGATCAGTGATGTTGAGTATCTTTTCATTTGCTTATTGGACATTTGTGTATCTTCTTTGGAGAAATGCCTATTCAAATTCTTTGCCCATCTCTGAATTGGATTGTTTATATTTTGTTGTTGTTGTGTTGTAGGCATTTATTATGCATTTTGGATATTAATCCCTTACCAGATCTATGGTTTGCAAATATTTTCTTTCATCTGTGGGTTGCCTTTTCACTTTCATTGTAGTGTCCTTTGATGCACAAAGGTTTTTAGTTTTTGTGAAGACCAATTTATCATTTATTATTATTATTATTATTATTATCATTATTGTTATTAGTGCTGATGTTGCCTGTGCTTTCAGTGTCATATCTAAGAAGTTGTTGCCAAATCCAATGCCAGGCATCTTTCTCCTTCTGTTTTATAGTTTCACCTCTTATGTTTAGGTCTCTGATCCGTGTTGAGTTGATTTTTGTATATGCTGTAACATAAGTGTCCAAATGAACTCTTTTGCATGGGCATATCCAGTTTTTTCAGCCCCATTTGTTGAAACACATTTTTAGATATTTAAAATGCATATAACACACTATTCTGTTTTCTTCAACAGTGTATGGAAAACAGCAAACCTTTTCTTGGGGGTTCTTTGTCACCTCTAAGATCATTAGCTCTTGCTCTGTGCTATATTACAGGGACTCTCAGAGGGACTCTCCTATACTAATGACCTCCCACTGCTAGGCTTTATTTGTTCCTAAGTTTTCATTGCTTTTCTTTGTCCTCCTTTGCTGTTAAGCTCTCTGCTCCAAGATCTTAGCTGTTGTGTCTCCCTCATAGCAATGTGCCCATCTCATTTGTTTTATAGACTAACAAACCTGGTAGCCAAACTGAACAATACAGTCAGTATTCTCTGAGGAAGAAGTGGATTCATAATAGAGTAAAGGAAATGATCTTTAGTTAAAGGACTTTATGAGAGCTCTTGACTTTGTTGAGAGGTCACTGCCATTTATGTTGAGGTCTTCATCTGTGTCTGATGTCTACATAATTGGCCATTACACACTGATGTCCTAGTGAATGTTTAAAAACCAGCTTTGGGGGCAGCGGGGAGAAACTTTCTTTTATAGTGGTTGCTGATTTCCATGGTGTAAATACTCCCAGGGTGGCCAGTGTCAAGTTTCCAATGTGACGTCACTGAAGGTAGAGCTGGATGAGATGTGCAGTCTTGCATCATTTTATAGTATTTTTACTATATAGATACATCAGTCTTAAAGAGTTTAGATAATAGTAAAATGTAGAAAAATAATTAGAAGGGGATGCATTTTGAGTATTTGTTGCCTTTATTACTATCGCTTTTAATATAATTTTTTCAATTATAAGTTTATAAGTCTAGTTTTTAATAAAACCTATGTTTAACAACTGGCTCACCAAATTCCTGAAAATTTAACAGTTAGCTCTTTTAAACTGGGACAAGCCAGCTCCAGCACACCTTTGGCATTACTTGACTACGTTTCACTTAGGGTAATATAGTCATAAAATTTATTATCCCCAAGAATTTGCACAGACTGAAAATTTTAATAGAGTTTTTAAAGGTTTCAGTTAATTAATAAATGACTTGCAGGACTAGTTACTGATGGAAATAGGAATCTTTGGATGGGATTCTGCAGGATATTAGATAGCAAAAATTTGGGGGTTCTTATTTTGTGCCAGGGAGTATAGTAAGATCTTTATTGTCGTTATGTTGTTAAATCCTGATAAGAACCCATGGGTAGGTGCTACTTTTATCTCTATAGATGAGGAAACTGAGGTTTGGGGAAGTTCATGTGTTCAAAGACATAGTAGGTTTTGAGCCCACAGCTGCATGATTTCTTACAGTCGAGAATCCTTGGGGCGCCTGGGTGGCTCAGCCAGTTAAGCGGCCAACTTCGGCTCAGGTCATGATCTCGAGGTCCGTGAGTTCGAGCCCCGCGTTGGGCTCTGTGCTGACAGCTCAGAGCCTGGAGCCTGCTTCAGATTCTGTGTCTCCCTCTTCCTGACCCTCCCCCGTTCATGCTTTGTCTCTCTCTGTCTCAAAAATAAATAAACGTTAAAAAAAAATAAAAAAAAATAAAAAAGAATCCTTAGGGGGCACTTGGGTGGCTTAGTCAGTTGAATATCCAACTTTTGATTTAGACTCAGGTCATGATCTCAACGGTTCGTGAGTTCAAGCCCTGCATCGGGCTCTGTGCTGACAGCACAGAGTCTGCTTGGGATTCTATCTTTTCCTGTCTCTCTGTTCTTCCCCCACTTGTTCTCTCTCTTAAAATAAACAAACAAAAAACAAACAAATAAATGAACTAAAACAATGTTTTTGGGGTAGCTGGGTGGCTCAGTCGGTTAATTGTCCAACTTTGGCTCAGGTCACAATCTCATGATTTGTGACTTCAAGCCCCGCATCAGGCTCTGTGCTGACAGCTCAGAGTCTGGAGCCTGCTTTGGATTCTGTGTCTCCCTCTCTCTCTGCCCCTCCTTCTCTTATGTGCTCACTCTCTCTCTCTCTCAAGAATAAACATTAAATTTTTTTTTAAAGAATTCTTTATCGAAAGCGTGGTTTACTAGATGATGAGTAGTAAAAGGGACTGAGGGGAGGATAATGTGGCTGGGCAGAAACCGGAGGGGACCATGGTATAAGATGAAGCTAGAGATACCTGAGTGGCCAAAAACCTTCTAGGCTCTGTTAAGATTTTGGTCTTTATTGAGGAACACTGAAAGTCACTGAAAGATTTTAATTGTGGGATGTGAAATGTGTTCAATTCTGCCTTTGAAGAAACTGCATGGAGTGTGGCTCAGTGTACATAGGAGACCAGTTAAAAAGTCACTGCAGTGATCCCAGTAAGAGATGATGAGAGCTTGTTCTAGGGTGGTGCTGGTTTCTTGGCTCCGCAGCTGGATGCATGGTGGTGCCGTTGACACAGATGGGAAACGGTATAAGAGAAACTCCCTAGTGGGGATAGCAAGAGTTGAATTTTGGACAGGTTGACTTTGCAGTTTCTGTAAGAATTCAAAGAGAAGTTAAGTGAGAAGTTGGACACCTATGTTGGGAAGATATAAGTCATTCCCTTAGTCTTGGTTCTGTACTAATTATTAGTTGGAACAGATGAATTTTGAGATCTTTTGAAACCTTGGCATTTCATGACATTATGTCCCCTGACATTTGAGGTAAACATGAAAGAGCCTCTACCTCATTCTTCTCATGTCTCTTTATGCTAATGGAATAGGATCTTTCTTTGGATGGACTTTGAGACTTACCTCCTGTAGCACTGTTCAGTTTTTATGCTCACCATTACAGAATGAGCCCAGATGAGGTGGCCAAAGTAAATCTGGACTGGCTCTCCAGCCTGATATAGCTTCTTGAGGAAATTTCCGGGACTGCACAATAGAAGGGTATACTAAATTCCATGTAAAGAAAGGAAAAAATACAAATACAAATATTTATTGACGATCTGCCATGGGTCTGACACTGCTAGGATCCAGGGCTCAATATAAATGAAACAGCCCTTGGCCTTGAGAGCCTCATAATAATTGGGGGAGACATAAACATACAATTTCATAATAATTAGGGTTCAGAGAGGTGCAGAACCCAGAGTAAATGGCCAACCCTGCAGTCCAGATGGGCCCTTGGGCCAACTGTGTTGCTTATCAAAGAATTTCAGATTGAGAGGACTGTAAGAGACAACACACAGGGGACCAGAACAGTAGGAGGTATGCAGGGATCTATCAGTATCTAAACATAATTAGAACCCAGACTCTGAGACAGGGCATGGGGAAGAAGAGCTGGAGAAGCAGGGAAACTCATTCATAGCCAGGAGCTTGGACTTGATCCTGGAGACTAGTCCCAAATGCCAAGTGTATAATAGGATCCAGAATCAATATGGTTGTGGTGAGAAGGGATGGAGAAGGGAAGGAGAGGTAAGGGTGGAAAAAGCTGGTATTTTTCTTTTGTTTCTCTTTTATTTTTTTAAATAACTTTCTTTTTTCCTTTAAAAATGCATGCAAATAATTTTTTAAAATCTTATAATAAAAATTCTGATCATCTACCCAACCTATTCCCACCTCTGGTCTTATTTCTCGGAGCCAAATACATTCAATGCTTTTTAAAAAATTTTTGTGTAATGTTTATTTATTTTTGAGAGAGAGAGAGAGAGACAGAGCTTGAGCAGGGGAGGGGGAGAGAGAGAGGGAGATACAGAATCTGAAGCAGTTTCCAGGCTCTGAGCAGTCATCACAGAGACCGACGTGGGGCTCAAACCCACAAACCATGAGATAATGACCTGAGCCAAAGTCTGATGCTTAACTGAATGAGCCACCCAAGTGGCCCCTACATTTAACTCTTTTACTGTTTCTCTCAGAATTTGCCCCCATGTTTCTAAAGTACATGTTTCTACTGCTATATCTTCATTTATCCATTTTATTATGATAAGCATGTATCACTCTTGAACCAATCTACCTGTTTTAGAATCCTGACTCTGAACAAACTAGCTGTGTGACCTTGGGTGAACTCCTTAACCTCCCTGTGTTTGTTTCCTGTTCTATAAAATAAGGATAATAACAGCCCTGAACTCATCTGAACTAATCTTTTGAAAAGTGCCTGATACTGGCATATAAGTATTTGTAAAATAAATTGATAATTGATTTTTGATTCCTGTATCATTTTATGTGGCTTGGGTTTTTGTGTGTGTGTTCCTTCTTTTCCTGTTTGGAAGCATTTAGAGACATCTTTGAATTTTACAACAAAGTGGTTTTGGCACTCATGCTTTTCATTCATCCATCATGCTGAGCACTTGGTGGTTCTTTTTGATCTGGAGACTCGTGACTTTAAGTTCTGGAAATTTTTCAAATATCATTTCTTTTGATAATTGTATTGTCTCTGTTTTCTCTGTTCTCTGTTTCCAGGAACTTTATTAATCACATGTAGGAGCTTAAAGACTGATTCTCTAATTTTATTTTTAAAAACCCATTCCTCTGCTATCCTCCATATCTATATTTTTTTTATTCAAGTTTTCAGAAGAAGTTAATTTTATAGAACAAATCTTCTACAAAATTTTTAAATCCCAGGTACTGCATTTTTAATTTCCAAAAAGTCTTTCTTGTCTTCTTTTTTTTTTTTTTCTAATAGTATCTTGGATATGTTTTATGAACCATTATCTTGATCAGATGTTGGTTTCTTTTCTTTGCTTAAATTTTCTTCTGCTCTTCTGTTCCCTGTATTGCTTCTGTCGTTTCTTTTTATTTGCTGCTTTTGGCCTCTATCCTTGCACGGTGAAGATTTCCTCAAGTGTCTGTTGATCTTTTATTTATTTTGAAGACTGATGCACTGAACAACAGTTTGGGAAAACAGTGTGGGAGTGGAGAGGTGGGCCTGAGGGTTTGCAGAGCCGGGGGCATCACCGTGGGGCCTTGGGGCTTTAAGCCAGCCTTTATGTTGGGAGATTCTTAAATGTCAGATTCTGAGGTCCATTCCCTGAGGCTGTTCAGTATTTTTTAAAGAGAAGAGTCCTCCAGGCTCCTGCTTGAGAGACTTGGCTGCTGGTGTTGAGGAAGTAGGGAGCCCTGTCCCACGATTCCGTACACAGATTTTTACTTCATCCCTCTGTGTGAGGTCAAGCCTCGCTCCTGCCTGCCACTGACCCTGGGGCCCCACCCAAAGTCTCTGCTGTTCAGCTTCTGCTGTTCCAAGATGAACCTGGACCGGCTTGGTGGGATCGGGCCTGGGGTTCGCTGCTTCCAGTCATCTCTCTGAGGCACTCCTACCTGCTACTTCCTCAGCTCTGCTAAGTCTGCTCCTGGCTCTCCAACCCAGGTTTCATCGTTAAAAAAATTTGCTGAAGTCTCTGTTCCACTTCTGTCTCCTCTTTTGTCCTCTCTCCTCGTATATTAATACTTTTTTTACTCCTTTATTGTCAATCTAGGGAAATTTGAGGAGGAAGAAGATATAAGGGCATGTTGCAGTTCTGCCATATTTAATTCGAAGCTTCTCTCCTTTTGTTTTTTTTTTTTTTTCCTTGCTTTAAGATCTGGAATCTACATAAGGTTTTTTTTTTTTTTTAAGGTTATAGCCTATATACCAATTATGAATGATCAGAATGGGATAACTTCTCATTCAAATGCATCACAGTTATCCAAAACAAACCAGGAAAAAAAAAAAAGAAAAGAACGAAATTTAAGATTTTCCCCCCTCCAATCCTCTAATGATCCACTATAAATGATGTTTTATTAGTTAATTAGACACTGTTATTACAATATATTTGTAGATAAAGTGTCAGCAGGATATAGATTCTAAGAGACAAATCCACCTTTCAAAATCTCTTTAAATTCTCCGAAGATGAGCTCTTGGGGATCTACTTGTGGCAAGTTCCCATGATGGCTTTGGCTATTGTGAGTTTAGCTGAGACAAGTGAAGTCCTTTTGATCACTGTGATGCATCCTAATCATACTCATTTCCTTTGAATGAGACATGGTGGCGTGCTTCCCATCTAGTTAGGGGGGTTGGGCAGCATTTTCATTGGCGCTTGAGGAGAGGTATTCATCTGGGGCCCCCTGAAAGTGATTAAGAAGCTGAAGTTGCAGTCAAAAGCACCAGGTTCCTACGGTGCAGTTCTGGATAAAAGCAAGAAATTAGCTGTCACCCACGCCAAAGGAGCAGAGCAAGGCAGAGTAAGCGCGCCCATCATTCTGATTGAAGTGGAAGAAAAAAAGGTAAAAGAGCTTCTATTTCGTATCTGAGTACCAGGGAAGTAAAATAGAGAGGAAAAAGCTTTCAGCGCCTCAACAGCAGTTAACAAATCCTGACAGGGAAGGAGAAGTGTCTAAAACCGCACTGCTTGAAAGTTTTATTGAGAAGAAAGAGCAAAGTGCTCTATACACAGGGTGAAGAAATGACGCTCTTGGTTTTTTAGAAAAGAAAATAATGTGAGTGACAGGTAAGAAAACAGTACTTACCATTCACAAATTTTTATAGAAACCTACATGTGACGTTCAGTACCTTAGTGAAATATAATGGATTTTTAAGAGAAGCAGTTCGAAAATATAGCCAATATAGGAAAGAAATTCCATTATAACATTCACAAGAGAGTATTTTAATCTTGTGGAGAAATACCAGTATATTTAGTGATGACGAGGTGGATAAACCAATATTGTCTAACAGAGTCTTGGTCAGGTCAGTTCCAGAAAGAACTGCTGACATGTTTTTATTGACAACATTTGCCAAAAGCTGAAGATGAGGAGAAAAATGTGAAGAAAAAAAGCCATTTTCTGCCATTCAGTCAACAAATAAATCCTCCAGCAATGAATTCTCATAATGACAGTGTTTTTGGTAAATTGTTTTCTTTCTTTCTTTTCTTAGATTTTTTTTTAAGTAATCTCTACAGCTAACGTGGGACTCGAACTTACAACCCTGAGACCAAGAGTCACATGCTGTACTGATTAAGACAGCCAGGCATCCCAGTGAATTGTTTTCTTTAGTAAAGGGGAAAAATTCATCTACTGATATTTTTTCATCATCAATACCTAGCTTTCAGGGGCCTCAAAAACTCATCTGTTCAGTCTGAAGATATTTGAATAAGAGTAAATTATAGGATGAGAAGATTCTATAAAACCAAGTGGGTTCATGATATTTTTATCGTAATGGTTACAAAAAATAGAGAGCTTTTAAGGACTAGAGAAAAAGCCGTTTATTTTCCATTCAAACACCCCTCCCCAAACTCTCAATTAATTGATAATTCTGTGTCATGTGAGCAATGTAAATTGGGATTTCTGAACGACCTTTGAGGTGCAGTGATCTCCCAAGCCACCCTCCAAAAGGGTTAACTTGAGTTCTGTATAGTCTCAGAATTAGGAATATTGTATGGTTGAGAGTACTATTCCTAGTCCAGGAAAATGGTGCTGTTAGCTGAAATGATATAAGTCATCTCTGACTTGACTTATAAATAGTGGTGTAACACTGCCATTCAAAGATCCTATGCCCAGGCTTTCCAAAAATGACTTTAACTACCATATTTACTGAGCTATAAATGGTCTGCCTAGCTAGTGGGAAGCTTTCTAATTCCCGCTTATTTTTCCAGTATCAAAAAGAAAGTGAAAGAAGCTCCTTCAAGGCAATTAATATGGGAGGGAGTCTTTAGGGGAAGACTTGTCTATTCTTCTAGTTTTCTTCAAAGGGATTTGGTGGCAGGTGGGAGGACCTTTTGAGGTCCTTTTTGTTAAACGGATGTAGGTGTTTATTATACTATCAAGTTTTTCATTTCCTTCCTTCTTTCCTTTCTCTCTCCCTCTCTCCCTTGCTTTCTTTTTCTTTTCTTTTCTTTTTTTTTTTTTAAGAATTGCCCTCAGTGAGTGCATTCCAGTTATCTAATGCTGAGTAGCAAATCACCTCAAAATTTAGTGACTTAAGATAAAAAACAGAAAGGCACTTGAAATGAGTTAGGTAGGGCACTGGACAGGAAGCCTGAGGTCTTGGGTTCAAATGCTGGCCATGGGTTGTAATAAATTAATTCCCATGTGCAAATCTGTTCACCTCTCTGAGGATTTGCCCCTCTAAATCAAGGCCCTCTGAGGCCTTCTCCAGCTCTAAAGTGGCTTTATTCTAGCTGCCTCCCACTCGCCAAGCCTTTTGGTGATTAAGTTTTTGACCACTTTGCTTCTTCTTCATCCATCTGAAGGCTGATCAGGAAATGCAATACATGCTTGACTTTATATGACCCAATCTAAATGTTCACTGGATACTTTTTCCTTTTATTTACTACTACATTTTCACAATGGAAAAATGGCTTGAATGATGGCCATATGCCAAACTGTAAAACCTTACAGCTGGAAGGGAGTATAAAGGCCCACAATGCCAAGTTTGATTCTAAACCCGGAGTTCAAAGTCATAAGTTCTCTACCTTTTCTTAAGATCAAAGATTGTAACCATCCCTTGAGCACTGATTTTTTTTTCCTTAATCAGCTTTATTTAGAGATTGAATAAAATGTGTGGGTATAAAAAATTTCTTTAGAGTATTTAAAAATTTATTTAAGTAACCTCCACACCCAACATGAGGCTGAACCTCACGACCCCAAGATCAAGAGTCACACGCTCCTCCTGCTGAGCCAGCCAGGTGCCTCGTGGGGGTATAAAATTTTTAAAAATCTTATCTTACTTCTAATGACAGTTGTCCTTGAAAACAATCTCTTTAGGATGCTAAATGCTTATTCAGAGGATGTTTAACCTATTCAAAACATTTGTGAGACTCTACCTTTTGAATTGCTTTCAGAACTTTCCCTAGATTTTATTTATTTATTTACTTATTTATTTATTTATATCCAAGTAAGTTAACATATAATGTAATATGATTTCAGGGGCTTTTAGAACCTTTTACCAAACTAGCTCTTATTTGATTTTTTTGGTTGATTGTTCATTTTCTGTCTCCCCTGCCCTCTCTTTGGGTAGCACCCAGTTAGTGTGCTTGTCCCTGCCCTCCCACTCTGGCCTTGCCACTTGAGCCTAGAGCTTTGTCATCTTAGCAAAGATATAGTGGAACCAGGAACAGACTCCTTGGAGGAGGTAGGGTCTTGAGTAAGAATGGAAGCCAAGAGGAGAGTTTCATGACACAAATAAAAAATACACGATCTAGGAAAAGTTTATTTCAAAATGTTGACTTCTACATTTTGTAGGAATGTACTGTAAACAGTTTGGCTTCTACAAGTGGGAAATATTTAATGAAGTGTTGATTCATTCAGTACAGGTCTGGGTGTTGGGTGTATATCAGTGAATAAGACAGGGGATCTGTGCTCTTATTGAGGGAAGAAAGACAACAGAAAATATCAAATGGAATTAAGTGGGAAGGAAAGAATTCAAAATGAGATGTTGTGATAGGGGGCAACTGAGTGGTAACTTTGGGCTGGGGTCAGGGAAAACCTCCCTGAGGATGGGGAAAGTGAGCTGAGATCTGAACTAAGGAGAGGTGGCCCATGCAATATTCAAGGGAACAGCATTCCAGTGGAGGGTGCAGCTGGTATAGAGGCTCTAGGGCAAGGACAGAAAGAATGACAAAGCGAAAGGAGCACAGTGAGGAGGAGCTGAGAAGAACAGGCAGGAGCCAAATCAGTAGGACATTGAAAGCCAGAGTCGTGGGTATCTGGGTGCAGTGATACTGTGACATGTTCTGGCTTCTATGTGAAAAAGTCACTGGAACGTGGACACAACAAAGATGTCCTTCAACATGTACATGGATAAACAAATTGCGGTACATTAGCACAATGGAATATTATCCAGCAATAAAAAGGAATGAGCTGGCAAGTCACACAAAGACATAGAGGAAACTTAGATGCATATTTCAGATTAGCCACTCTGGAAAGGCTAAATACTATATGGTTCCAACTATATGACATTCTGGAAGAGGCGAAACTATGGAGACAGGAAGGAGATCAGTGGTTGCCAGGGACTTAGGGGAGCCAGGGAGGAATGAATAGGTGTAGCACAGAGCTTTTAGGGCAATGAAATTATTCTGTATGATACTGTAAGGGAACCCACAGAGTATTTAAAACAAATAAGCCTTAATATATACCCTGGACTTCAGTTAATAATAATGTATCAATATTGGTCCATCAGTTATAACAATTGTACCATACCAGTGCAAGATGTTGTTAATAGGGGAAGGGGAGGGAATGGTAAGGAGGTAGATGGAGTTCTTGTACTTTCCCCCTCAGTTTTTCTGTAAACGTAAAACTCCTTAAAAATCTAATTAATTTTTTTAAAAGTCACTGGAGCTAATATTTAAGGGAAGAGTGGTTTGGAGGCTGTTTCTGTAGTCTGCGTTAGGGATAGGTGGCCCAGACTTTGGGATGGAGGGGAAGGAAGGAGGAGGTAACAAAATGGACAGATCTAGAGCATGTTTTGGAAATTGGTTTAACAGGACTTACTGATGGCCTGGAAATGAGATGAAAGAAAGATAGGATTTGGGGTTTAGTCAGCGTGTGATCGGTCATACAGTTTACTGAGATGGGAAAAGGTGAAGAATGCCTACTAGGCATGCCCATGCAGAAATCTGGGGCTAGGTCAGGACTGAAGATAGAGGTTTGGTTGCCATCGGAATGTGGAAGATGTTTAAACTCACAGGACTGGGTCAAATCAACTAGAAAATGAACATAGATAACGTGAAGCAAGCACTGACCGCTGAGCAGTTTAGCATCGGAAGGGAGAACAGACAGGAATCAGTGAAGGAAGCGAGAAAGAGCATCCAGGAGGCAGGAGAAATCCAAGAGAGTGTGGTGGCAAAAAGCCAAGAGAAAAATTGCTTATGTACTAAAGAATTGTATCTAGAATTGTTCACATGCTTGAAGAGTTGTGTCTAGCTTCAACTCCGAGAGATACGAACATCGATTCAGATGCAACAGCCCTTTGAACGGCAGACTCTCCATCTTTCCCCAGGTCAGTTCTGGTCCATGAGCAAGAGGACTACGATGCATCTCCTCTGTGCACCAAGGCCTTGCCCTTGGTTCCTCACATTTACTTTTCCTCTTCAGGGAGTCACACAAGCATATTGGTTTAGAACAAGGGTTGGCAGACTGTAGCCCAGGGGCCAACTTGGCCTGCTGCCTGTTTTTTTTATAGCCTACAAGTTAAGGATGCTTCCTGCATATTTCAATAGTTGAAAAAAATCAGGAGAAGAATATTTTGTGACACATAAAAATTTTAAGAAATTTGAATTTCAGCATCTACAAAGTTTTATTAAAAGGTAACTATGCACATTCAATTGCTTATTTTCTATGGCTGCTTTTGCATAAGAATGGCAGGGTTGAGTAGTTGTAGCAGGGATTGCATATCCGGAAAAACCTAAGATATTTTTAGTACTTGCCTTTGTGCAGAAAAAGTTTTCTGACCCTTAGTTTAGAGCACAAAATCTACACTGGTATGTTCAAGGAATGGTAGGATACAAGCTTATCTGTCTTCATCATGCATTCTGTTGGACACAGCTTAACCTGAAGTCTTTTTATTGTTTCTTTTGTTCTATTAAAGTTTATTTATTTATCTTGAGAGAGAGAGAGAGAGTGTGTGCAAGTGTGGAAGTGACAGAGACAGAGAGGGAGAGGAGAGAATCCCAAGCAGGCTCTGCACCCTAAGCGCAGAGTCAGATGTGGGGCTCGAACTGACAAACTGTGAGATCATGACCTGAGCTTGAAATTAAGAGTCGAACACTCAACTGACTTAGCCTCCCAGGTGCCCCTGAAGTCTTTTTTCTTTTCACTGTATTTCACATATCTTTGGAGTATTCATAGGACCATTTCATCCAAACAATGACCTGGATTTCTGCCTCCAGTTGTGACCTCTCTTGAGTTTCTCCTTGCGCATCTAATTGCCTGCTGGACGTAGCACTCGAGTAATCCTTCAGTTCATCATGTTCAAAATGGAACTAGCTATGTTCCTCTGAAAACTTAGTTTACTTTATTATTTCTCAGTGTGACATAATAAAAATATTTATATTTGGTCCTTGCCCCAGTTTCTGGCACAGAGCTGCAAAAACTCTTGGAATTTCCTTGCAGATCACCTCACACCTGTCAGAATGACTAAAATCAACAACACAAGAAACAACTGGTGTTAGTGAGGATGCGAAGAGAGGGAACCCTCTTGTGCTGTTGCTGGGCATGCAAACTGGTGTAGCCACTCTGGAAACCAGTATGGAGGTTTCTCAAAAAGTTAAAAATAGAACTATATAATCCATCAATTGCACCACTAGGCATTTACCCAAAGAACACAAAAATACTAATTCAAAGAGATACATGCACCCCGATGTTTATAGCATCATTATCTATTATCTATAATAGCAAAATTATGGAAACAGCCCAAGTGTCCATCAACTGATGAATGGATAAAGATGTGGTATATAGATATAGATACAGATATAGATATAGATATAGATATAGATATAGATATAGATATAGGTATAGGTATAGGTATAGATACACACGCACTGGAATATTACTCAGCCATAAAAAAAGAATGACAAGATTTCATTGTCATTTGCAATGACATGGATGGAGCTAGAGAGTATTATGCTTAGTGAAATAACTCAGTCAGAGAAAGACATACCATATGACTTTACTTACATGTGGAATCTAAGAAACAAAACTAATGAGCAAAGGGGGGGGGGGTAGGGAGAAGAGAGAAACAAACCAAGAAACAGCCTCTTAACTGTAGAGAACAAACTGAGGGTTACCAGAAGGAGGGTGTGGGGGGATGGGTTAACTAGGTGATGGGGATAAAGGAGTACACTTGTGATGAGCACTGAGTGATGTATGGAAGTGTTGAGTCACTATATTGTACACTTGAAACTAATATTACACTGTACGTTAACTGGAATTTAAAAACTTTTAAAAAACTTTTGGGATTTTCTGAGTGATAGGAGCATCTTTTGTTACCCCTAACAAGCCCCTTTCAACCATTCCTGAGTTTATCCTAACAAGGTGAGTCATAGTAGAGCCTTGGATAGTTTCAAGAAATGAGCTGGCTGTATCAGAAAGACCAAGCAAGTGATTAGAGGGCTGGAAATTTCAGCACCCTCCATCTCTAGAGAGAGGAGTGGGGCTGGAGATTGAATGGCCAATCATTTAACCAACATACCTACATAGTGAAATTCCAGACACTCAGAAAAACTCCAAAATGAGGAAGCTGAAGAGTGTCCTGTTTGGCGAATTTATCAATGTACCAGGAGGGTGACATACCCCAACTTAGGGAGGCTGAGGCTCCTATACTCAGTCCCTTCTGGATACACTATGTATCTCTTCATATGGCTGTTTATTTGTATCCCTTAGAGTAAAATGGTCCTTGTTAAGTATAATGCCTTCAGTGAGTTTTGTGAGTCATTGTAGCACATTATTGAAACTAAAGTGATGTTATGGGAACCCCTGAATTTGTAGCTAAGTCTGGCAGAAGTGTGGGTCACCTAGGGACTCCACTTTTGACTGATGTCTGAGTGAAGCAGTCTTGTGGGACTGAACCTTTAACTTTTGGGGTCTGCTTTAACTCTGAATAGTCCAGAATTGAATTGAATTGAATTGAATTGAATTGAATTGAATTGAAGAACACCCAGCTTGTGCCAGAGAGTTGGTGTTAAAATGTATTTAGATAAAAGTTTCACCGTACAACCAGTCACCCAGGGTGGAAATCTGAGTTTAGATTTGTTTGTTAGTCTACCCTGCACATTCAACCACTAAGTCAGGCTGATTTTGCCTTCTAAATATGTATTGACTCGCCCTTCCTACTCCTGAGCCCCATCTCCCTTTCCAACTTCCACTGCCTTAGTTTAGAACTCATCACCTCTCACAGGGACAATTATAGTGGCATCCCAACAGCCCTCCCTAACACTAACCTTTTTCCACTTCATATTGATCCATTAATCAGTGATCTATTGAAAAAATACAGATCCAACAAGGTCCTAAAACATTTAAAGCCTGCCCTGTACCTACAGCAATGGTTCTCAAGCCTGATGTACATCACAATCACCCATGAAGTATCTGAAAAATATAGATGTCTGGGCTCCATCTATATGGATTGAGACTAGCTAGGTCCTACCTGAAAGACAACAAGATAGCTTTTTCCTGGAGTTTTTGGATCAGACACTTCAAGTATTTCTTCTCAACTATTTGAAATTCATGCTGAAGAAAAATTAAGTCCTGGAATTTTTTAGTTATTTCTGACAAGAAAAAGTAAGATCTTTCACCTCACCACTTAACTAAAACTTTATGGAATTTCATCATTCAGAAATGTCCAAAGTGCAGGTGCTTTACAAATCTTCTACACCCAGTCTTTTTTGAATCGGGCTGCAATTTGATGACTTGATCAAAGCTTGCAGAAATTAAGTTCATATTTTCAAATCTCACTGCATCTTACCTGAGGTAAACCCTATTTCAAGGTAAATTCTTTAAACTGCTAGAAGAAGGCATCTCTTAAGTACTTGGAAGGGCTGTTTCAGCCACAGAGGGACCTCAGGCCCGGGAATGTATTCCCAGGGTTCTATGTTACAGTACTGCAGATGTGTGGAGGTTCCGTGCCATTCTTTATCCGAGATGTTGCTCTACAAAATAGGATAATTTTGCAATATCTCACCCACATGGATTACCCATTCCTATAACATCCTAGATAATTTAAGTGCTACTTCTATTTTAGAAGAAATCATTCATTTTATCAGCAACACACAGGTGATTCGACCTTAAACTTGGGTAATTACAGTAATTAAAGAGCTAATACTACATTCACAAGCATGTGCAGACCCTCTCTCATTGCCTATTGTCTAGAAACCATTATGCTGCATGTAGCTCTCTTTCTGTTCCCTGTTTCTCTGGAGCGCTTCCAAGATTCAGTCTGTTATTATTTAAACTCTCTCTGAATGTTGGTATGTTGGTATTTTTGTGCTCTGCCTTGTATGACTTATGGATTTTTTTTCCTTCTTGGTGAGATATTTTCCATGTCCATTTGCAACCGTTATTCATTCCACATGCTCCAAATATAATGCCCACCTAATCAATCACCACTTCTCTATTTGAAAATCAAACCATCCTTTCTTTATTATATTGGGCAAATTAGTCAAATGAGTGTTTTCTAAAACTTGCCGCCTTTTTAGGGCCCTTGGCTCTCAGCCTGCCTTTCTCTATTGCCGCCCCCTCCCTTTCTCCTCCTCCTGTTTGCAAACAGTATCCGTTTCCTTTCACTGATGTTCGGTGGATTGTGATCCTCTCGACTTCGTCGTCGTCTGCTTCCCTGATCACACATCTCCCTCCCGAGTGCTCCCTTCCCAGGGAAGCCTTGCTGCTGCTGCAGAAGACTTCATCCCCTTCTCCCCCTGAGCAGCAAAGCCCCTTGAGATTAAGCAGAGGAAGCTCTCGTGTCTGACAGATTTTACTTCCGAAAAGCACAGCACCAGTACGGTCAATATTCATCACAGCAAAAGAAGAAATATCATCATTGATGGTTTGCTTGAGACAAGGTGGTGAAAGAGGAGAGAGAGAGAGAGAGAGAGAGAGAGAGAAGAAGAAAGAAAGAAAAGAAAGAAAGAAAAGAAAAGAAAGAAAAAGAAAGAAAGAAAGAAAGAAAGAAAGAAAGAAAGAAAGAAAGAAAGAAAGAAAGGATGAGCAGGGGAGGGAGGGAAGAAGGGAGAAAGAGAAAGAAAGAAAGAAAGAAAGAAAGAAAGAAAGAAAGAAAGAAAGAAAGAAAAGGAAGGAGGGGCAGAGGGAGTGAAGAAGGGAAGAAGAAAGAAAAGAGAAAAAGAAAAGAGAAAGAGGAAGCTTAATACCTCATTTTGCCCTTACCTGTTCTTGCCCAGCCCACATTTTCCTTAATTTCTCTGTTAGTTTAATTTTCAGAGGGATTTCTTTGTTTTAAAAAACCAAGGTTCTTTTGTGCCAATCCCAACGGTTTTTTTCAATTGAGCCTCTTTAAGACAGAGAGCATAGTAAATAAAGCATCTGCTGCCACAAAAAGTCTTGTGGCCAAAGCCTGTTACAGAGAACTCTAACTATTGTCCTGGCAAAGCAAATGGCTCTTAGAATCATGATTCTTTCTAACGTATGTGTTTATAAGCAATTAAACTCCAGTTTTAGGGAAGACTCACTAACAGCATACATTATTTTAATAGACATACTGTACTACTTTAAACCGTCTTCGCCATCTGCTCATCATGATTATAAATGCAAAAAGAACATATTTTACATTAGCATCAGAAACTAGTGTGATATTAGGAATTGAAATGCCCATATATGCTCTTTGTACAATACCGAATGCATCTGTGCTATTTTCCTTTTCTTTCCACAATGCAAATCAGAGAAAGAAGATGCTTGTTCCTCGTGGTATCTTTCCTGACATGGAAGATAATTTTTAGGACAGAAATTCATTAGAAGGGGATTTTGACTTACTGTTCAGCCAAAATGCTTTTAAAACTGTGAGCTGATGTGTCTGGCTCTTGCTGGCCCTATTTGGCTATCTTAGCTCCTAGCCAATGAGGGAGAAAAAAACAATACACCAAGGGCAGTAAATCTACTATAATCTTCTTTAATGTCCATCAGAGATACAATGCATAATGTATAATGGGGTAAGTGTTTCTTCTCTATAAATAAAATTTAAAAGAAGCAGGGGATGCATGTGTATTGGTGGAACACTTAATACAGAGTTGAAAAGCATCTAGATTGGCATTGCTCTGTTTTTCATTTGCATCTTCATGGTTGGATGATCTTTTCAGATAGAGATAATACCATGATAATGTTGGAGGAAGCAGGGATGAAGCACTCCGTTCTATTTTCTTAGCTGGTCTATCAGAACATATTCATCTCATAAGAAATGGTGGAGATGAGTACATTAGATTGTGTACTAAGTAGGATTTTTAGCCAGCGTCTAAAAATGTAGACCAGAGGAAAGGCTACTCAGAATGAGTTAAAAGGAGTTCAACAGTGGAGTCTACTTGAAAGAATTTGCCCTTCCTCAGCAGCAAACTTGATTTATCACTTACTTGAAGAATTTAGTGCACGTTGTATTCCCAGCTCAACAAATTTAAGAACAAAGAGCAATAACCATCTCCCCTAGGGTTATTAACTGTGTATCTGTTTTTTGTTTTGCATTCTGGCCATATTGGACAGTATCAAATGATAAAGATATATTTCAGGATGAGAAATGTTACAGACATAGATGCTCATTAGTTATGAGTGACTGTGCGCTCTGAGTGACTCTGTGGAACCAGGTAATCATCACCAAAGGTGACTGCTCCCAAGCGGGCAGGATCAAGACCTGCCGTGGTCACAGAACAGCTACCAGATGCAAAAAGCCACTGCTGCTCTCTTTCCTCAATTCTAGACAAAAACAGACATACAAACAAAAGCACTTGAAATATAGTTCCCTACAAGAAAATTTCTGGTTTCCCTTGGGGGAGCCCCATCTTGTAATTCTGTTAAAGACTGCCTCCTGGCTGTGGCTGCTGTCATTCTGTGTAAATGCTGAACTTTCTGAGTCCTTGCCTCCTAAGCTAACCCAACTACAAGACCAACATCCTTCAAGTACCACTCACTATGTTACTCCTTCTTTGGAAATATTCAGTGGCATCCTCTGCCGATATGTGAGGTCTCTGCTGAAGCCTCTGTTGACAAGATCTGCCAGCTTTTCATTTTAACTCCAGGACCTCTCTGGCCCATCCAGTTTCTCAGGCCTCCCATACTCGCCAGGAGATCATGAGGGGATGTTTGGATCTCCACAGTGTATCAGGGGAGCTCCATGTCAGAACCTCTCTAGCAAAGCACATCACGAGGCCATATTCTCCTGCAGTGATGCTTGTTGGTTTAGGGACCCACAAGATGGCCTTTTCCCTAAATTTCAATAGAAAGTCCCATACCCCCTTCAGAAGACTTCCGGTTTCTATCATTTGGCACTCTCTCAAGCCAAAGGATCAGACTAAGACAGGTCCTTTCTCACTTGTGTAATTAGTGAGTTAACCCCAGGTCCATCTCCATCAAATGCCTCTCTCATCTCCATAGCTGTCCCCTCCCTTGGAGAGACTTTTCTCCTTCCAGGGTATCAGGAATTTCTGCCCTCATCCCCTATGGCTAATTATCAAAATTCTGCACCTCTGACTTTGGGTCCCTAAAATCTACCATTCCTCCCTCCCTTCCTTCCTTCCTTCCTTCCTTCCTTCCTTCCTTCCTTCCTTCCTTCCTTCCTTCCTTCTTTCCTTCAGCAAAGGAATAAATAAAAGCCTTATGACTTTGGGATCTGAAATAGGAAGGAAGAAATACTGTCTTTCCTTCAAGGGCTGGGTTCTGCCCTTCTCTAAAAGAAAGATTACTTCAGCCCCAGTGGATGAAGAATTGCAAAGCAGCAAGAGTCCAGGGAATAAAAATTACCTGGGATAACCCTTTATTTAAAAACAAATTTTTTTTTAACGTTTATTTATTTTTGAGACAGGGAGAGACAGTATGAACGGGGGAGGGTCAGAGAGAGAGGGAGACACAGAATCTGAAACAGGCTCCAGGCTCTGAGCTTTCAGCACAGAGCCTGATGCGGGGCTCGAACTCACCGACTGGACCGTGAGATCATGACCTGAGCCAAAGTCGGATGCTTAACCGACTGAGCCACCCAGGCGCCCCTGGGATAACCCTTTAAAATAATATTTTACAAGAATAAAATAAATAAAATAAAATAAAATAAAATAAAATAAAATAAAATAAAATAAAATAAATTTTAGTTCATATGCATTAAGACCCAGTTCAGATCCCATCTTTGCTAATTGCACAGATTAGATGTGATTTCTACCACCTCTGAACGCCTGTAGGATACAGCCCTCATATAGGCCCTAGAGAGTCTTGCCTGCAGCAGTTTCTCTTATCTCTCCAAAGTACACTGTAATCCTATTATCCCCCATCCTGCCTGATGCTGTACGTCTTCACATCTGTTTAATTAGGAGTTACAGAGCAATAAGCATTGTCTCCTTCCTGATAGACAGCCTCCTGGAATCTCCCTGGGGCTAATGCTGTGTGTCACCTGGTGGTGAGCTTGGCATGCAGGTGGTGCTGATCAAAAGACTGAAAGCCCTCGAGGTGAGTCTGTGACTGGTCCAAATCTTGCCTACACGTTTGCCCAGCTTTCTGGACTCTTTAGATGCCCTGAAGTTGAGGGCCACAGCAATCCCTCAACGCCAGCCAGCTATGAACTTGATTTCTAGACACTGGGTACAGTGGCTACATGGAAAAGATTTGATATTGAGGAAATGGACCCCTAATCATTGCAGTCTTCAGTGCACCCAAATTTGACATTTGGAAGAGCAGTGGAATGAATACGGTACACTGGTCATAAAGAAATGCAATCCTTTCTCCAAGAGATTTTATAGTGTTTAATATAAACAGTGTAAGTAAAATCTTGCTCAAAACACTTTAAATTGTTATTCTAATTTAAAAAATAATAATTCCTGCACCTGGCCAAAAGAAATTGAGCAATACTAAAGAGTATATGTCCCTCTCACCTTAAATTCCCTTCTAGTTTCTCCTCCAGAGGCAATTATTGTTAATAGCTCCTTTCTTATCCTTCTAGAAAATTCCTGTGCATGCAGGGTGCATTTATGTAGGTGCATAATATGTATATTATATATACATATGAATATGTATAGATATATAAGCCCTCTGCTTTTAACCACAAAAGTGAGCATACTTCATACACTGTTATGAACCTTGCTTTTTCCATTTAAAAATGAACCTGGCATATGTTTATAGGTCAATATGTACAACTCCCACTTGTTCTTTTTAATGAGTGCTTACTATTGCATTATTTGAATGTTTCGTAATTTATTTGACCAATTCTCTGTGGAAGAACATTTAGGCCAGTTATATTAGCAAGAATTTCTAGAAATAAAATTTCCTAAGCCAGACTGATGATAAAAATTCAAGGCCTCGGGTTATGCTAAATTTCGATGGGCTCAAATCACTGCACACTTCTCTTTTACAGGACCCTTGGGGGTTGGAAGTGTTACTGGCCCTTCTCTGTGTGTAAGGAAAACGGTGAAGGAGTAGCTTTTCCTGGGCTAATGAGGGACACTGAGGCCCTCAAGGCTTATATGTAGCATTATTTTTAACCATGTCCCAGTGTTGGCTTAATTGGGTTTTAATGCCAGTTCTCTTCTGACCCAGCACTTGCACTTGTCCCGCCATGTTGGATCCATGTGACCTGTCACTCTGTCCTCAGACTATCCATATTCTGCTCTGCTCACTGCCTGAGCCTGTCTTCTCAATCCACTTCATGCGTTTCACATTTCTGCATCCGCAAGTCTTACTTGACCTCTAGGAGCTGTCCACACTTACCTTTTGGAGATAGTTTCTTCTTCACGCTTCTGGGACCACGTGTCCCCACATTCTCACCCACCCCTCCCCCCACCCTTATGCCATTGGTTGATCTCTGATTCTAAGGCAGCTCCTCCCCTCAGCCTCTCTTGTTTGGCTCCCTCTACTCTTCCCTGCCTATGATGGTGGAATATCCCAAGGCTGTGAAATTAGTAATACCTCCTTCTCCAGTCACACTCTTCTCCCTAGGGGATTGTACCAATCCCACCATCTGACGTGGTCGAGCAAGGAAAACACCCAAGAATCATTCTTGGCTCCTCTCTTTGTTCTCATTTCCGATGTCAATAAGCCCATCAATTTCATTGCCGCTACTCTGGTCAAAACCATACTTGTCTTCATGAGCTGGGTTAGGCTGAAGGCAAGGAAAAGCAGCAAGGAAACAATTAGCCTAAGGAATAAAAATGTGGTTGTATGGACAACAGAAAAGCTGGTGTGTTTCATGAGCATTTGAAGTTCTAAGCTGAACAGGATCCCATTTCTAGCCTTTGCTTCCGCCGGGGAGAAAGGGCAAGTAAAGTATTGAAATGACCACTCGTGGCACATCCAGTCATTGCCTGTTGCTGCCCCCTGCAGTCCACCTGCAAAGGTATCAGTCCCAGGAAGGCGCAGGTCAAAAGGGCTGTGAGGCAGGTCTGGAGGTGCACCGTCTAATACGCTAGCTGCTACCACCACACGTGGCTGTGACCCCTTGCATTGTGGCTGGCGGGACCAGAGGTGTGCTGGAGGTGTAAAAGAACACACCAAATTTTAAATTCTTAAGGCAATAAGAAAAAAGAATATGAAGTATCTCACTAATAATTTTTAAGTGGATTATATGTTGGAAGAATAACATTTCAGATATACTGGGTTAAATAAAATATTAATATCCAATCAGAAGTAACTTCACCTGCTTCATCTTTTTTAAGGTGGCTGCTAGAAACTTTATATTACGTAAGTGGATTGCATTATATTCCCATTGGACAGCCCTGGTCTAGAAGGTCTGGTGGCTGGGGTTTTAAGAATCCTAATAGAGTTTTTACATTTTAATGGCATACTGTCCCCGTAAGTCCTGAGAAGTTTACATTGTTCAAGAGATGTTCAAGGAAAGAAGACGGTAATAGAATAGTCTTCAGAGTCCAGAGCCCTCACGGAAATACATCTTTGTCCTCTAAGAATGAATTTAATTTCCAGAAACCATTCACTTTTTTATTGAGCAAACATCCCTTGAGCACTTACTATGTGCCTGACACAGCTAGAAAGTGATGTGTGTAGAGGTGAAAATGAAAGTTTTCCTGACCTTAGGGAGTTTATTACACTGGAGAAATAGATCCATAGATAAACACCCACAAGAATTATTTTAATGTTTATTTATTTTTGACAGAGAGAGAGAGAGACAGGGCATGAGCGGGGGAGGGGCAGAGAGAGAATCCAAAGCAAGCTCCAGGCTCTGAGCTGTCAGCACAGAGCTCGACACGGGGCTCGAACTCACAGACCGCGAGATCATGACCTGAGCCGAAGTCAGACGCTCAACCGACTGAGCCACCCAGGCGCCCCTAAAAGAATTATTTTAATAGAAGGTTGTACAAAGTCTGAGAAATATCCATTCATTTGGAGCCAGGCCTGATGAATAAAATAGATGATTAAGCTGATGTTCAAAAGGAGACTTGAGTATAAAGTAATGAAACTGATTGCTTTGTGTGGCTTATAAACAAGATAGACCCAAAATGTGAGAAATAGCAACTCATTGTTTGTTTCAATAAGTGTTATCATTTAGCTTGCTAAAGTGACCACTTTGCAAGAGACAATGTTTATCTTTTATGTATTAGCATGTTTGTGAAAATGAAATCCTACCCTCTGCCCTGCTCCCCATGCTACCTCTCAGTCCAGCATTCCCGTGAACAACTAGGCTGATTGGGATGGGGGATATGATGAGAGATGGAGCCTTAGGAGAGGCAGGGCTTCCAGAGACTGGGGGCATCTTGTATGAGATCCTGAGTGGGCTGGAATGGGAACCAGCAGTGCCCATCTCTGTGCCTCCTCCTTCTCCTTAGAGCAGTGTGGGGATAATCTCCAAGAGCCTTCTAATCTGGGCCCCTGCAATCTGTCCAATAGGACAGCTAGGACCCTTCTCTTATCCCAACACCCAGTGTGTGAAATTCTATTTGGACTGCCAGTGTGCACCTCATAGTCAGTTCTATTTAAATTAAAGTGTTTTGGGAAAGGAATTATGTTGGTGATTCAGACAGACTAGGAAATATGTATGAGACACACCCATAATGGAGGGCTCTGACCAGACGGGGAAGAGTTAGAACCGAGCTTCAGGGGCCCCGGATTACAGACTTGACTGATTGATGTGCGGTCACACAAACATTTTCTCGTGCCGGTAAACGGTGGCAACAGCATACAGAGAGTGACTGGTCAACTCCAGTGCAAACCGTTAACCACATTAGAGAAAATAGCTCTGGAGAGGTATCGCTCAACGGTTTTTAACTTCTAAAGATGTCACGAGAAGAGCCACAAATTATTATTGCTGACAATTTGTACAATTTGTCCCTGGTGAAATGTGTGTGTCCCTACACTGCACCATTTTACATAACAATATGAAATATTAAAAGGGAAAAACGTTTTGTAATAAACAGCAGTTTTGCTGATTGCGGCTGATTATGTTAAGCAGCTTGTACTGTGGGTGTCAGAGGAGACTTAATAGCTCCTATAACTAATCTCCACGGCTGACCTCTCCCCTCTGCTGATGAAGCCTATTCAAAAACCTGCTGCCCTTTCTCATTTTCAGATCTTATATTTCTGAACTGTTTTGATCATGCATATATTTGCTAAAGTTGTTGTGTGCAGGATTTGTGTGTGTGTGTGTGCGCGTGTGCCTATGTTTTTAAAAATACACAATGCATAAAGAAAGATTCCTGCCAAGTCTGTCTCACACATTATTAAAAACAAAACTACACAAGTACTAAAAGCATGCATGTTCACAACATTGTTATCAGATGCCAAAATGTCATTAATTATAGTGGAAGACTGTTCCTCCGTCTGAGAGAACCGACAGGAAGCAATAACAGCCCCAAATTTTTTACTCCAACTTTAAAATAAAGGGCAAGGATGCCTTTCTGGGGAAGAATGTCACCTTGGTCATTTCATCAGCCTCGATGGCTGGCACTTAGAGGCAAAGTGCTATTCAATCATAAAGCAGTTTGATTTTTCTGATAAAAGTTTTTGATTTAAATGGGATTTCATAGAGGACATTTCAGAGCGTAGGGAACTCCTCCATCAGTTAAGTGCAGATAAATATGTACGTGAGTATGTGTAGATGTCTCTAATTCACACTTTGCTCTTCCTCTGTTCCCTAAATCCAGAGATATTTACAAAACCACAAGGGAAATGTGGTGGAGGTGCAGGAAGCAAAGCTTTGAAAACAGCTGAGGGGCTCCTGGATGGCTCAGTTGGTTGGGCATCTGACTTGGGCTCAGGTCAGGATTTCACGGGGTCGTCTGTTCAAGCCCTGCGTCGGGCTCTGTGCTAACAGCTCTGAGCCTGGAGCCTGTTTCAGATTCTGTGTCTCCCTCTCTGTCTGCTCCTCCCCTGCTCACACTCTGTCTCTTGCTGTCTCTCAAAAATAAATAAACATTAAAAACTATTTTTAAAAAAGAAAGAAAGAAAGAAAGAAAGAAAGAAAGAAAGAAAGAAAGAAAAGAAAGAAAGAAAAAGCAAGCAAGCTGAGTTGAGTGGTCTACACCACGTTATGAAAACATAGCCATCATGGGGAAATAAAGACAAAAGAGGGAGGGGGGAAAATCACCAATCCAAAAAGTAAAGTGTCTGAATGCGACTTGCTAGGGAAAAGGGTGGACTCAGTACAACAAGGTTACCAAAAGGTGTGGCTTTCTATGAGACAAATAGTGGCTGAAGCCAGCTGATAAATATTTCCTGTAGGATTTGAAGCAGGTTGCCACCAGCAAAACAAACATCCCTAGGGGGCAGTACATAATTAACAATTTGAAGATGTGGCCGCGTGTCATTGTCTCAAAGGGAGCCAGGGAAGCCTACCCCAAAAGCACAAAACCCGAGTTCCCATATTAATCTCATGATTCCCCATATAGACGAATGCCAGTGTCTCCCCAGAGGCTGGGAAGGCCCCTTGGCTCTTGGCTGGCAAGCATTTCCTGGTTAATGGTGTCATTTTCCTGTGATTTTTCTATCAGCACCACCAAACCTGTTCCTCTAGTCTGAGTTTAGGAAAAAGCAAATGAATCTTTTTTTTTTTTTTTAACAAAGAATCAGGACTGAAAATAGAAAGCTGTTTAAACAAAGTGCCTGTCTGTTCAAAAACTTTTAAAATAGTGACTTTTTCTTAAAACTTTCTTAAAACTGACCTGTGATTAAATTGGACCCATGAATGAAAGCAAAAGCTCAGGAGACATTAACAGCAACAGGAAAGGAAAGAAGTCATAAAGAGGTTTTGGCGCGGTTTTAAAATTTCTTTGGTTTGTTCCAAGACCCGTTGGATTTTGTAGGGAGGAAGAGGTTAGCGATCAGAGAGAGAGGATAAACAAAGAAACAGTAAACTTGGGGTATCAGTATCTTGGGGTGACCCTGGAGTTTATTGGAGAGAAGTCAGCAGTGTTCTCCAAGAGGGTGCATACAGGACAGCACCAATTTTGTGCTGTTGCTGGGGCTGAGCCCGAGAAGCAGTGTGGACCACTGCTCAGAGCCCCAAATTTGGGGAAAGGAGACCTGGCTGACCCTCCTGGCTCTGACACGGAAGCCATGTGCTCCCTGGGAAGTTTCTGGGCTTCTCTGTGTCTTGGTTACTTCGATTGCAAACTGAGTTCAGATCACTTGCCACCTGCCTCCCTAATCAGAATATTGTGAGGGTTAATGAGATTTCGCTTGCAAAGTGATTGCCTCATCATATAACTCCAAAGTATTATTATTCATCATAAAGACACAGCTGCAATATTGTATATTGTTACATACCAGACACCAGGCTTCTATTTTTAGCAGCTTTGAAATTGAGAGTGTCTTAGAATTATACAGTGGAAGGGACCGCCCCATATTACCTGCCCCGGCTCTGTTGCAGGGCAGGTGAAAGTCTAACCACTCAAGACAGGCTGGCTTTTAGTCTCAATTTTATATCTAAGGCAGAAACTCTTCAGTTCTCCCTCCAGAAGAAATCCCAATGTTATCATCCTGATGCTTAAGAGTTATTGCCTAGGTCTGAAATGCTCCCTTTCTGTTTTAACTATGGTCAACTTTTTCTTTTAGTAATATGTGCAGTAGTCTCTTTCAGTGATCTTAGGGGACAGAAACCAGGTCCCATACCTTCTTGTATTTTTAAAATCCCTTCCTGATGAGGCAGCACGTGGTAGACACTCAAGAAAGACCCATTGGATTCAATTCAATTGTTTGCATTTCCGCGTATAGAAGGACCACTGCTCAAAGTGTATTTTGCACTAAGAGTGTGGGCTGTGGAGGCTCGGGCTGGAGGCTTACATAAATCCAGGAGTCCTGGGTTAAGGGATGGTGTGACTCTGGTGTGTGTCCCAAATTTGGAAACCTTCTGTTCCTTAGGCATTTTAAACAAAACAAAACAAAACAAAACAAACCTATTGGTTGCTTCCTGGTGTTTTATGCTCTTTGATGCAGAGATTAATGACTGATTCAATCAAATTTTCCCAGTTACCAGTGCTATTTGGTCTATAATTACTATATTAATTCATTTCCATCTCCTCCCACCTTTTAAAAACTGACTACATTTGCTCACATTTCTACTCAAAAGGAACTTCTGTCGTCTGTAGTCAAAATAAAATAAAGTAAAATATAAAATAAAATAAAATAAAATAAAATAAAATAAAATAAAATAAAATATAAAATAAAATAAAATAAATAAAATAAAATAAAATAAAATAAAATAAAATAAAAATAAAAATCCTAGGTGCTAGAAAGCTCTATCTGCATGTCATTAGAACTGGCTTACTTACATACATCCAGCTTTCAGATTCTCAGTAAACCTATTTAGCCTGTGGTCTCATCTGGTTTCAATTTCTCCAATACAATGGAGTCTTGATGGGTTTACAGTTTGCACTTGATATTTTAAAAAACAAACCCATGAGACAAATGATCACTTCTGCCTTTTATTGTCGTCTTCTGCATTCCTTCCTGTCTGTAGAGGAGAGTGGCTTAGGCCTCCCCTCCACCAGCACTTGGTCCTGGTCTGACTCAGCTGCTGCTGAAGCAGCTTCGGAATTACTTGGACCCCAGGGAGCCCACAAGCTGAGCCCCAGGATCATGTTCCCCCAGCACGCACACTTCCCCTTGGGCTAAAGGCTTCTCCGTGCCCAGTTTTGCTTGATAACTTGAATCTATTAATACTGCAAAGTCTCATATCCCTAACGTCCTTAGCCACTATCCAACCTCTAAGGCTGGAGCGGAGGAGAGCGGCACCTGACAGAACATTCTGTGCATTCGGCTGAGGGACTTGGATTCTACCTGAAGAGGTGACTGGGTGTCACTGAGGTTTTGCTGCACAGTCTCTTCATTCTCAGTGTTATAACTGCTGTGATTCCAACCCACAGTCTACAAACACCCTTCTTTGTTTACACATTCTTCACATTTTCATTCCAATATTTTAGTAAGGAATAAAGTTATTAGCCATTTCCTTCTTTACAATCCTTACAAATGTTTAAAGAATTTAACTTGGAATTGCCAAATCTGGGTCAGAGACAGGTTTATTTCCTATTTCTTAGGGCTCAGTCCCATGAATGTGTCCTCAGCCTGCCAGCAGGGGCAGGTCAGAGGCTGTGGGGGCAGGCAGAGGGAGTCCTGGTTGCTGGTGCCCGTCTTTGGGAGCTCAGAAAAGCTTGCCTTTGCAAATTCGAGGGTTGCATGTGGGAAGAATGAGTGCAAACAGGTGGTATCACTGCCTTCATTCATAAGCCTCCATTCTTGGAACACCCAAGTTCTGAAAACAACCTTGTCCTGGCTCAGTAAACCTTATTTTCTCTATAGCAAAGAAAAAGTAAACAGATTTTTCTTCACCTCCCCCTTCTTTTCTATTCAAAGTTAGCTTGGAGAGGAAACCTTTTTCTTCCAAGGCCAGAAGATTCTGACATCACACCCCTGGAGGGGTCGCCAGTTCCTAAGTTTCAGGCCAAGCCTTCTCCAAGCCAACCCTGACATCCGTGCCAAAGGGGCATAGAACAAGTGGGGATGGGTCAGACTGTTTTACATAATATTAATATTGTGAAATATGAATAGCCAGAAGAATAGTAACCACTCATTGAGTGATTACCCATAACTAGGCACATTGCTAAACCTTTGTCATTCATTATTTCATCAGGGAGATATTATTTCCATTTTCCAGATGAAGCACAGAAAGGTTAAGTAACTGCCCAAAGATCCACAGTATGTGGGTGGAGAGATGGTTCTCAGACTATCTAAAGGCCCCTGGCCTCCAGCAGGAGTTGCCAAATGATGAAGGTCACTGGGGTGAACCCAGAGAATGAGGCCACTGCATCTGTGAGCTAGTTAGTTCTCTTCTAGAGTAGCCCCAACTCTGGGTCAGCAGTTCTAGACACTCAGTGTGTCCAAGGTCATCCCGGAGTGGGACAAAACTTCTTGAGCCTTCAAGTATCCTTGTCCTGGTCTTGGAACTTCCTAAGCCATAGAATGTCTCTGAAACTCCATGAGTGCCACTGCTCTCCCAGATTCACCCCAGCAGTGTTCGTCAGACACAGCCTTCCCACCCCATTCTCTTTACTCCGGTGGTATAAATCTAGGGCCAATTAGGGGTGAGAGTATGGGGGTGTGGGGGGAGAAATAGCCAGGTAAGGAATTGCTTCTTAATTGCCTTTTCCTTGTATTCTGCTGACCTCTCTCATTGTCCTTAACTGAGCCAACAAGATGTCTGGGTATCCATCACCCTAGACCTCTTGAGGAGACTGTTCTGCTCTGAACGGCTAGGACAGAAACCATTCAAGATTGCAGGCCAGGTACACAGTGCCCATGCATCAATGCACTGCCAGCAAATGGGCACATCCAAACGCAATCTGGGTTCTTGTGACAAGAAGTAGGAAGACGTACAGTTAGGTGAGGTCTGCTCCCACGCCCTTAGTGCCACTGTTTCAGTGACACTTAGGGAGAAAATGCAACTCTAATTAATCCCACAACAAAAGCAGACCTTAGTCAGCTCCTGAACCTGGCTCACTACCCACCGAGCACTCGATTCAAAGTTCTCTCTTACTGGGGCTTTATACATGAATCCGTGCCTGAAGGTACAGGTAAAAAGGGACAGGAGGATCCGAGACCTACAGCTGTGGGGATCCAAGGAAAACCAGAGACTCCCTCAGGAACCAGATGATTCATTGCTGGAACATCATCCTTTTGCTGGGCTCCTAGGAGTCCTGTGGGCACTAATGGAGATACTTGGTGCATGGATCAAATGAAGGACACAATGAAAAAGAAATGTGCGCAGGACAGAACACGGCTGTCTGCTCTTTCAGCTCTTTGTGCTTCAGATGGAGTGTCTCTGCATCCTTTCAGAGCCCTCTTCTCTGGCAGGAGGTGTGCCAGGCCTCCTGTCTAGGTCAAGGGGTTGTGGAATGCACATTCTATCTCCTCTTGCAGACCTGGCTGTTGTGAGAGAGGACCTTTTTGTCTGAGGTCGTTAGGTTTAAAATCCAAGCAAATCATAGTATTTAGTAGATCTGTAGATTATGTTGGCTTTAGGAAAGTTCCATTTTTATTTCAAGATGGGTATTTGAATGGTTTTGGGTACAATTATCCTTTTTTGCCCATGAGTGTGAAAAACCAGCCAACATTCCCCCCTACACACACACACACACACACACACACACACACACACACACCCCCCTCTCAGTGAGTTTTCCTATGGAATAATAAACTGCTCACAGCCAAGTTGGTAACAATATGGTATTGTGAAATCTGGGAAATCGGAAATCACCACTTGACCCAAAGTTTGAGGTATCAGTGGGATTTGGTTACAGGTGATGTTAGTACGGTCGTAAAGTCACCGTAGCATTCTTACAAGTTGTGAATAATACAAGCTTTTTGGGGGTTATTTGGAAAACTTCCAACAAAATGTAGCCCTCTTCAATTCCCAGCAGGCCGTTCCCATAAGAAGGTTAAGAATTTAGCTGATAAGGTCACGATCTCGCGGTCCGTGAGTTCGAGCCCCGCGTCAGGCTCTGGGCTGATGGCTCAGAGCCTGGAGCCTGTTTCCGATTCTGTGTCTCCCTCTCTCTCTGCCCCTCCCCCGTTCATGCTCTGTCTCTCTCTGTCCCAAAAATAAAATAAACGTTGAAAAAAAATAAAAAAAAAAAGAATTTAGCTGATAAAACAGCTGACGAAAATAAATTAAGTAAAAGTCATTCTTTGTATTCATTTGTAAATGTCCAATTCAAAGTCAGGGTTTCCCAAAATGTGGTCTGTGTGTCACATGGGATTCTTCCGGGCCTCACTCCAGTTGGGAATCAAAATCCTTGGAGCGGAGTCCAGAGAGTGACAGATAATACCTCCCTCAGGTGACGGTGGGACATCTTAAAGTTTGAGAACTTCTTGGAGTGGGTGATCACCTCACAGCCTAACTATGCCTCACAAAGCCTGTCTCCAGGTGGATATCAGTTTCTTCCTGGGTTGAAATTTATAAAGTTAGAGTTACTTATCTTGGTTAATTCAGTTCATCAAGCATTTATTGAACAACACTGATGTGCTCTCAGGCACACAAGGATGAGCAGAGCCCAATTCTTGTCCCCACTAATCTCATAATCGAGTAAGAAGGATCAGACAAATGCACCAATAAATATAATACAAGGCAGAAAATAGTGAGATCTTCCCAAAAGAGAGCTCTACTAAGTGCCAGAAGTTTAGAGGAGAGAGTGGCCATGCCATGTTCTGCAGGAGAACTGGGAAACCATGGTTTTTGAGATGGGCCTTGAATGACAGGGATAACAAGTAGCTGTTTGTTGAGTGTGTTGGGATTCTGGGAAGAAGGAACAGTGTGAGGAAAAGTGTAGAGCTAAGGAGGTACAGGGACCACCAATTAGTGGGTTTGAGCTAGAAAGCTAGTTTAGAACCATCTCGTGATTGGAATGCTGGGTAGATGAATTTATTTTAATTGAGATAGAATTCACATGTCATAAAACTCATCCTTTTAAAGTGTGTGATGCATGATTTTAGTATATTCACAGAGTTGTGCCGCCATCAAAATTATCTAATTCAGGAACTTTTTCATCACCCCAAAAAGAAACCCCACACTATTAGCAGATACTTCCCATTCTCCCCTCCCCCAGCCCCTGGCACCACTAATCTACTTTCTGTCTACATGGACTGGACAGATGCATTTGTACATAAATAGGGTGTAGGGAGCTACCAACTATCTAAGTTGAGGTAAAATTTGCATAAACTGCAACTCACAGATCTTAAGTGTACAATTCAGTGAGTTTTGGCAAATATATATGCTTATGTTACTAATTCTTCAAAATATGGAACGTTGGCATCAACCTAGAAAGTTCTCTTGTAGACCCTTCTAGCTAATCCTACCCCATAAACAACCATTGTACTGATTTCTATCACCATAAATTAGTTTTGTTTTTTCTTAAACTATACTGTGTGAAGCACACAGTATACACCCTTTGTGTCTGGCTTCTTTTGCCCCAAATAATATTATTTTGAGATTCATTCCTGTTGTTGCACGTGTCAGTAATTCATTCTTTTTTATTGCTAAATAGTATGAATGTATCGCCTTTTGTTTATCCATGCTTCTGGCCAGGGGCATTTGAGTTGTTTCCAGTTCATGACCAGTTGTGAACAAAGCAGCTGTGAAGTTTCTCCTTTGGGTAATGTATGCTCCCTTTTGGGGGCGGGGGAACAAATACCTACGAGTGGGATTGTTGGCCAGGGAGCTAAGGATTTTTTTAGATCCAGAATGTGATCCTACCAGGACTGAACTTTAAGAGAATGGATGCAGCAGCAGTATGCAGGGAGACTCAGGAATGGAATTTAGGAAAATCAATATGCATGACGTCCTTCACGACCAGGGGCCAGACTATACAGAACTTGGAAAATGAGTGGATATGGGTGGGCAGTGAAAACAGAAGTTTTAAGGACTGTTTACCAAGTATTTACCCGGCAAGCTATCCCTGGGTTGCAGGCAGCCTGACTGACGGAACGATGCACTCATTCTTGTTTGTGGGAAAACTATAGGGTTTGGTTTGGGACCAGATAGATCACTGTCCCCAGAAGGCCATTTACCCGATACTGCACGAGCCTGGTTTGGAGTCTCAGCTGAAGCACTCTCAACAATAGCCAAATTATGGAAAGAGCCTAAATGTCCATCAACTGATGAATGGATAAAGAAATTGTGGTTTATACACACAATGGAGTACTACGTGGCAATGAGAAAGAATGAAATATGGCCCTTTGGAGCAACATGGATGGAACTGGAGAGTGTGATGCTAAGTGAAATAAGCCATACAGAGAAAGACAGATACCATATGGTTTCACTCTTATGTGGATTCTGAGAAACTTAACAGAAACCCATGGGGGAGGGGAAGGAAAAAAAAAAAGAGGTTAGAGTGGGAGAGAGCCAAAGCATAAGAGACTCTTAAAAACTGAGAACAAACTGAGGGTTGATGGAGGGTGGGAGGGGGGGGGTGGGGGATGGGTATTGAGGAGGGCACCTTTGGGGATGAACACTGGGTGTTGTATGGAAACCAATTTGACAATAAACTTCATATATTGAAAAAAAATTTTTTTTAATTGAAAATGCAAAAAAAAAAATTGAAAAAGGAGTCTCAGCTGAATGAATGAACTGCTAACAATCTCTTGATACTTGGGAAGAGCGAAAGGGCATCGGGGAGAGCGGGTGGGCTGAGGCAGAAGGTTCACACACCAGAAATTAGCCCACTTGCTGGCCTGGTTGATTAGATTAGTTACTTGTGTAATGAGGTGGAGAATTTTATTCATCAGAAATTCTTCTCCAGAATTGCTCCCAAGAAAATCAGTCAGAGCATGCCCCCTGATTCTCTCTCCCTTCCCCTACTCTCCAGGGAGTCTCATGGAGCCCCTGGGCATGTTTATTCAGAGGATATTAATGGGCATTAGAAGCACAAGAATGTTGTTGGATTAGAATTTAGAAAATCCAGGGTGAATTTTTTCGCAGTTCCTATGCTGTGAACAACTTTAATCATCTATTTGTTCATTTCTCCATCTGTAAAATGGGAATTGTAATATGTTTTATTTCCTTATAAATAGGTAGATGATAAAAATCAAAATAGATCCTAAATGCTAAAATGCTTCACAATAGGTAGGCTCCCAGTTGCCTACCAAGTAATGAAATAACGTATAAAGTTCTCAGCCTATCATTCAAGGTTTTCCATCTCTCAGAGGTCCACGCTGCCTTCTAGCTAATTCTCCTGCTACTCCAGCTGTAGCAGGCACTCATCCTACACCTGTCCACAGCTGGGCTCAGCCTTTACTTCTCCCTGGATTCTCTTCTTTCCAGTCCTGGTGCATGAAATCCTTCTCAAGGTCTGTGGCTTACACTAACTTCTTCATTGAGTCTCTTTTTATGGCACCCTCCTATTCTGCTCGGGGGCCCTAGATTACAGCAGAGATCACCTGCCCTTGGGATTTCAAACCAATCCCGTGGGAAATGCAACGTCCACCCCTCCATCCAGAAATTCCTGAGGAATTACAAACTCATGGGCTCTTCTGGCTCCAAGCTCCTGCTCTCTCTGAATTTTTAAACTCTATGTCTTAGCTTCTGAGGCTCTTTCTTCTCTTAGCAGATATGGGACTCAACGCCACCCTCCTTTTTTATAATTCCCAACACACACAGCACTCGGAGGAGGAGTCATTGGTGTGTCAAGTTTACTAGAGAATTGAAGCAATGGAGGTTTATATTCCTATGACATAAATGCCACCATATTAGTATTAAATCTTAAATAGCCTTATTCTTAACAGCTCTTTGGTCACCCTGCCACAGTATCCAGTGAGCTACTCTTCCCCATGCCAAAGCTCTTGCCATGCCAAAGCCTGCCCCCTCTGCCTTTCTTCCCCCTTGCCTTTTTTCTTGATTCTCTTTTTCTCCCCCCGCCCCCCCCCCCCCCCCCCCACATCCAAATCCCTTTAGCCAGTTGCCTCCTAAACTTCAGCTTTAGGGACGCACCTTTACCCTTGGAATAGCTTATCAAATTATTTTTTCAGAGGTAGTTTTCTCTTTAAATATATTTGTCACCTTTTAAAGTATATTTTTTCTCTCTGTTACATTGACTAAAGTTATTTATGATTATGTCTCATAGCCCCTACTGGGTTATTTGCTCCTTTATAGCAAGTGTTTATTTCTGATTCATAGTCTTACAAATTTCTCCAGGGTTTAAACCCAATGGTTTGCATGGAGTAGGCCCTCAGTGTTGAATGAATGAGTGAGTGAGTGAGTGAGTGAGTGAGTGAACGAATGAAAGGGGGCATCTTTTGCATAACCCCAGAGAAAATGGAGCAAAAGGAATAGAAGCACCAGATTTCCATGGCAGGGTATTAATATGTTGCAGTCACCACCAGAAGAGATCACTGTGAGGCACAGAGAGCCCCTCTGGAGCTCATTCTGACCCTGACGAGCAGGTGAATGCTGAGGCTAGGGTCCACACAGGCTTTGTGGTGTGCCTGTTCCCTGGGGATGCGTGTGCAGCACGGATTCTTTCAGAGAGGCTGCCAACCTTCAGCTGAGTGGTAACAATTTATTTTTTTTTTAATTTCTTTAACGCTTATTTATTTAAAAAAAAATTTTTTTCAACATTTATTTATTTTTGGGACAGAGAGAGACAGAGCATGAACGGGGGAGGGGCAGAGAGAGAGGGAGACACAGAATCAGAAACAGGCTCCAGGCTCTGAGCCATCAGCCCAGAGCCTGATGTGGGGCTCGAACTCACGGACCGCAAGATCGTGACCTGGCTGAAGTCGGACGCTTAACCGACTGCGCCACCCAGGCGCCCCATAATGCTTATTTATTTTTGAGAGAGAGAGAGCACGAGCAGGGGAGGGACAGAGAGAGAGGGAGACACAGAATCTGAAGCATGCTGCAGGCTCTGAGCTGTCAGCACAGAGCCTGACGCGCGGCTCGAACTCAGGGACCGCGAGACCATGACCTGAGCGGAAGTCGGATGCCAAACCCACTGGGCCACCCAAGCACCCCTGAATGGTAACCATTTATGAGCATGACCAGTGAGAACTAGAGCAGCTCCTGGGAGCCATGGGACTTGTCCTCTCCATCCTATTTGTAACCCTTCAGATCAGATTTCCTTCAGTGAAATCAGGGTTGTCACAAGGAGCACAGATTCAGGGCAGAATCACAAAAACCCTACACCTACTGATTGGAAATAAGAAACATGTATTTTATTATAAAGACTCTGCCATTCATCTTATTAAAACGGGGGGGGGGGGCAGTGGGGAGAGGGCTAGTGAAAGAGGTTGTACAACAAAGAACAGGCTCTCAGAATTGTCATTGAATGCTACAGTTCTTTAGGTCCTGAGTGTAAAAAAACCCTAATATTTGTAGAGCTTTAGAACTCAGTAGTGAGTTCATTCAAGAGGTGGACAATCTTACTAATTCTTTGCAATAAGCCTATAAGGGAAGCATCGTTGCTGTTACGATTCTACAGATGAGGGAATGGAGACCCATGGAGGCCAGTTTTCCCAGTGTCACACACCTACAAAGGGGCAGAGCTGTGACCAGAAGCCTGTCTTCTGGCTCCAAATCTTATCTGCTTTCCATCACATTGTGCCACTTTGCCTGTAAGCCGTCAAGACCTGTTCTACACTGTGCATCATAGTTCTGGGACCTAAAAACCTAAAAAAAACAAAATAAAAAAAACCACACTCCTTTTAAAAAAATGTATAAAATTGGTGGCCTAATGAGTGATGCAGTGGGCTTCGTTTCCCATAGTAAAGTTATATTTTTAAGAGTAATGAAGGCAGTAAGTCATTTTGCTCTGCTGTATCTCAGTTTTGGCCCATCACTTGGAGCGGGTAAACCTGGATGTGTGTAGCACCTGCTCCGGGAGAAGCATAGAGGGTTTCAGAAAGCTGGAAGAGAAGAAAGTGGGCGTATGCTTTTTATCCTGCCGCAGACACTTCTTCCCTGGCTCATCTTGCTGGAATGGTCCACAGAACATAATAGGAAAGAGCCTGTGCTTGGGAGTCTGGCTGGCACAGGTGTGTGATCTGGCTCTACCAACAGCTTTGGACAAGTTACTGAACTCTCTGCGCTTTTGTTTCTTTTTCCTCATCTGCAAAATGGGAACACATCAGTTGAGTTCTTTGGTTGTGCACCACAGAAACAGATGCACTTATGCCAGGAAGGGAAATTTATTGAAATCGATCTTCATTCTCTCACAGAATCAAAGGGAAAGCCGAGCATTCAGGCCTTGTAAAGAATAGAAATCTGGCAACTCCACACACAGACATTTGGCCAACATTCTGATATCAGAATGACTCAACCCTGTTCCATCCTGGTGTCAGTCAGGGCAGGCTTGAGTCATTGGGCCACACTTGGGCAGGGAGAAGAGGAAGGGACAGTCCTTCCCGAACTAAATGGAAAGGGGCAGGGGGAGTTACTCAAAGAAAAAGTACAGTGCTGTTTTCAAAAAAGGAGAAAGCAAAGATTTACTACAGAAGTAAAAAAATAGTACTTCAGAGTTTTTTTAGGATTAAAAGATGCCATGCATTTAAAATGCTTAGCACGATGTCTGACATGTAGTAGGTGCTTGATAAATATTTGTTGCTGTTAGAACCGAACAGAAGTGAGCTGAGAGGGACTATGAATAATCCAAAGAGAAATAACTCAGAAGAGAACAGGATTCAACAGGTGGCTTGGCAAGGCAAAGTAGAGGGACCTCCTCCTCCCCCTGACACCATGCCCACCCCTAAAACACCATGAAGTCTGTAATGAATGTCTTTAATTATTTAAACATTGTATTTTGCATAAGGAATGCCAAGTGTAGAAGCACCAATAAATTGATACAACCGGAGACTATTTCACTGACTAAACTGAATAACAGATACATAGACACCTCTATATGGAAAGCAAATGGCAATAAAGGCGAAGTGTAAATGCTTCATTTTCAGGAAATTCAGTTTTGACAATCTAAGGAATGGAATGAATATTTTATAATTATTATGATGGAATCATTTAAAAATTACAGTAAAATGGTTTTCACTTACTCCTCTGTAACATGAATGAAATGTATTGGCAATTAACAATTACACTCTGATATTTCTGCATACCACACTAACTGCAATGAACATTAATATTTATGTGTTACCCACACTGTTACTGACCGGGCCAGATTTGGTCCCCAGATCCTCATTTCTCTATTTCTAGAGACATAAATGGGAGCTGCAAGTGAATAGCTGAAGGCACATTTTCAACTGCTGTAGTTTATCATTCTTATAGTTTATATCTTGAAAGCTTCATAACCGTGGCAAATCAGCCCTCACTCTGGGAATGGTCTTAAACAAGTTGGAAGCCATGAA
The DNA here is from genome assembly GCF_016509475.1 of Prionailurus bengalensis. Lineage (NCBI taxonomy): Eukaryota > Metazoa > Chordata > Mammalia > Carnivora > Felidae > Prionailurus > Prionailurus bengalensis. The sequence continues at coordinate 162,787,074 of NC_057345.1, forward strand.
CCCTATAGACAGTGCCAAATGTATCTGAACAATCGCTCACCTTACTGGTGAAAACGTGGTTCTATTATTTTCTAAAATCACAAAGTATTTAAATTACAGCTTTGAACAAAATGATATCTATCCGTCCATCCATCCATCCATCTATCTATCTAGCAAATCAAATGGACATAGCTTCAGAAATTTACACAGAGACTACTTCGTGTAATGCTGAAGGATATAGATCTCTTTTAGTCCTCAAAGCTGCATGTCACCTTACACATTTCTCAGAATCTTTGTACAAAAGAGGCTAAATGCATCCCTTTTGTGGACCTTCTTCCTCAAAGTACCCCATCCTATTGTTATTAGAACTTGCCTTTTGGACATTACGTAATGCATGCAACAGTTAAAACCATCTCAGACTTCAGAAATGTATTTTGCATCGATTCTGCCCTCATTTATAAGGAAAATGAACTAGGAAAGTTTTAAAACTTCTAGCTGTTTTTTTGTTTTGTTTTGTTTTTTTGTTTTTTTTTTTTTTTAGCAATTCTTGAACGCTCACGATGAGTGAAGAACCTTTTTATTTTTTTAAAGGTAAGTATTGTTAACTTGAAATGCTTTTCATTAGTGATATCATATGATGCCCCTTTAAATTAATAAATTGCATCACTACTTTGGGAGGTACGCAGGACCGAAATATGTGGGCTTAAGAGAGATAAAAGCAAAGGAAAAATCTGGTTGTGGTTTGAATTGGGATGTGCATCCTTGGCACTTACTTACTTAAATAAAAAAAAATTTTTTTTAATGTTTATTTTTGAGAGACAGAGAGAGTGTGAGCAGGGGAGGGGCAGAGACAGGAGGAGACACAGAATCTGAAGCAGGCTCCAGGCTCTGAGCTGTCAGCACAGAGTCTGACTCAGGGCTCGAACTCACGAACGGTGAGATCATGACCTGAGCCAAAGTCAGATGCTCAACCAAGTGAGCCACCCAGGTGCCCCTTAGCACTTCTGTTTTTAAAGGGGTGAGGAGTTTTAAAAGATCATTCTTGTCAGCATTTGAATGAATTTATAGCTAGATGATTATCTTTGTTGGGGTCCACAATACACTGTTGCATGGGATACTGACACATTCGTAATGTCCTTAGAGAGAACAAAGTTCCCACAGCGCAAACTCATTGCACTGCTCCAACGCATCTCTTAAAATTCTGGTCAGCCTCTCCCAATCAAATACCAAGAAGTAATGAGGCATCATGGGCAAAGTAGTAGCAAATTAGTGGTTTATAGATAAATACATTCTCATCATTACTTGAAGGTAATAATACATGAGGTAAACAAACAGTAAATCAAACTCTTTAACCCTTTAATTACTTAAGATTTTGCATGAGTAGTTAATCTTTTATTTTGAACCAACTTTTCCTTTTGTCTATGGAGAATACATAAAATATCTCAAAATAAATATATAAAATTTCTCCTTTTTCAAATAAGAAAGTATCTGGGGGGGGGGGGGCTACAATATTCCGTCTGAAGAATCACGGTTTTTTCTTTAATGAGGTCTGTCCCCTACCATTTTTAATGATCGATGCCACAGTACTATATGGCCCAATTCATAGAGAGTTATTATGTTCCCCTTATCTTCTGTAATTTAGCATTTGTTTGCATCTTTAGCAAAAGGTAACACTGAATATGTGCTCTACCGTACTGTTATGTGGAGATTGGTTACTCTAAGAAAAGTTTACGCTAGAACAATATAAAACAGAAGCAGGGTGAGGGAGGAGAGTTTATGAACTTTCAACCATTGTTTCCCAAACTTGAGCCATGTTCAGACTGGCACAATAGAATTTTTAGATGATCACCGAAATGAAAACATAGAATTTTAAAGATCTTCTAGAATTTCTACACCATATAGACTTCAGTTTTATAAATACTGCTTTAAACTTTTGCAGGGGGATAGGTTGATTCTTATCATTACCCTTGTGTTTTTTTCCCCCTGGAAGCATCACAAGAATATCTGGGTGACCCATTCCAAAGTTAAAGTATTCTTACAGTCTGGAAATGGTTTCTGAAATTCCATTATTGCAGCTTCTCTCCTTTTAAGATGTATCGTGTCCCCCTCCCAGTTAGTAAACAATTCATATATTCTAAGACAAGAATTAGTTGCTTCCGAGTTGCCAGGTGGTATATATCGTATCCCATAATCTTATTTAGGATTCTATTCTTTTTTTTTTTTTTTAATTTTTTTTTTTCAACGTTTATTTATTTTTGGGACAGAGAGAGACAGAGCATGAACGGGGGAGGGGCAGAGAGAGAGGGAGACACAGAATCGGAAACAGGCTCCAGGCTCTGAGCCATCAGCCCAGAGCCCGACGCGGGGCTCGAACTCCCGGACCGTGAGATCGTGACCTGGCTGAAGTCGGACGCTTAACCGACTGCACCACCCAGGCGCCCCTAGGATTCTAGTCTTTAAAACAAAACAACAACAACAAAAACCTGTCTCTGCTCGTTTCATTGAAATTCTCCCCCTGGTTTCTGCTTCCTACCTTCCCAGTTGAAGCACCCTAAGCTAGAAACAGCCTGGCCCAAGCAGGTAACCATGCAGGGTACTGTGATGCAGTCCGCGTGCCGTCTTCAACTTAAATACTCCTTATTCCTATTCTTCTAATGGGAGAAAAGTGATCCCGCAAAATAGTGTTGTGAAGAATCAATAAGTTCTACGATCACGTTGCTCTGTTCTGTAAGATTGTCTGCATAGCTGTGGGAGGGTTCCGGGAGCCCTGGATAGGGCGAGGAGGGTGCTGTTGGGCAGGGGCACCCCAGAGCCCTGTTGCAAGCATGTGCCGCTAGCCCATTTTCATTTTACATTTGCGTAATTGTCCTTCTCTCAACAGCTTACTCCCATCGTCTGGCTATGAAAAGATGCTTCATAGAAGCTGATGATTGCTTGATTCATAAAAACATGTATTTTTCGCCTTCCTCACTTGTATATTTAATGACTGGCAGAGCAGAAAACTTTATATAATGAGGCAGTGTTATTGCCTTGGAAACATTGATCGCTTTCCTCCCTGACTCATTGTGTAACTCTTTCACGTTGGCTAGAAATGTCATTTCCTGTTTCTTATCTCGAATATGTTCCCCTATTCTCCTCAGCTGGGCATTGGCCATCTTGCCTGTTCTCACCGTGCCTGCTTAATGGGCGCATGTACCTCTGTTCCACGAGCCAAATTTTTGCTGATGTCCAGGTTGCATTTCTGCTTCTTTTTTTTTTTTTTAATGTTTTATTTATTTTTGAAAGAAAGTGTGCGAGCGGGGGAGTGGGGAAGAGGCAGGGACAGAGGATCTGAAGCGGGCTCTGCACTGACAGGAGAGAGCCTGATGTGGGACTCGAACTCACAAACCATGAGATCACGACCTGAGTCAAAGTTGGAGGCTCAATGGACTGAGCCACCCAGGCACCCCTCCAGGTTGCATTTCTAAGTGCAGTGAGGCCCATCAATTACACTTTCTACCTGATCCACCTCTCTGCAGTCTGATAACAGCCTGGGAGAAGACATTGGCTTTTTCTCTCCTCATGCAGTCAGGCAGCATTTGAGGCAAAGGACATGGGGGTTTCCCTGCCTAAGAAACTTTTTTAACCCTTCACACTGGCAGGACTTCAACGTCATCACACTCTGTGCTTTTAACGCTGGGGTGAGACTCTGACCAGTGTCCCTAACAGTCAAAATAAGCGTTTCTCCAATGCTCCTGTGTTATTCTCCTACTGTGTGTACTCCTTAATATTGCTGGCTGTGCTCAGTGTTCAAAGCCGTGTGTGTGTGTGTGTGTGTGTGTGATTAAAACAACAAGTTCCGATACATATAACAATAGTACCATCTCCATATGTACAAGCCCGGTCAGGGTTTCCTTGGAAAAACATCCAACTTTGAAATATCTGGACCTACATTGTTGACTTTGTAGTCAGAGTATCTGGGTTTGAATGGTGGCCCCACCATTGACTAGCTCTGTGGCTTTGGTCAAGTTTCTCATGTTTCTTCTCTGCCAACTGGGTAGCCCACAGGGCAGGATTGGGAGAATTAAGTGAGATAAGCACACCAAGCTCTTGGAGTAGCATTCGTCAGGGAGTAAGCACTCAGCAATGTGGGTTACTACCAGCCTCTATTTTTCTTCTTCTTAGGAGATGTTGATTTCTGTATCGGATGAGTGGCCTCTACAGGCTTACACAGAAAACATTCTTTTCCTCAGAGAAATAGACTTGGAGAATGCCTATCACCTGGAGCTTTTCTTGGGGAGATCCTGTCGCTTGCTAGGGGGGCACTTTGCATTCAGAGCCTTGAAGCCTGGCTTCCCGCTCACCCTGCCTCTAATCAGGACAGAATGAACAGGACAGCTGTCCAGAGGTGAAATCTGTGTCAGGTTCCCTTGCAAATACACTTTTTTTTTTTTTTAATACAGCCCTGGTTTTTGAAGTACATGGCAAGTCTCGCTTCTCACTCTGGGCAGGGTTTCCACTTCACTTTAAACTGAATTTTTCTCTATCAGTACCGTGCTTTGCAGCTGCCATTTTCTGGCTCCCCGTGGGGTGCACGTCCCATCCAGAAGTAAAACCACTGGGCCAATTTCTGGTCTGGGAGGGCGGTTCCAGCACGTGAGGGTACTGTTCTTTGAAGGGCGGCTGCCACTTGAGTGCAAGTTCATTGTTTGAAACCCCAGCTGCACTTCATTAGAGTAATGACCGCAGACCAAGAGGAAGGCTGCCTGCCAAAGGTGACAGTGGAGAGTGAGTGAGGAGCTGCTCCAAGAGAATGCAGCTTCACAAAGGCCTGCTTAACCTGGACCCTGGCTTTCAGAGGCCTAGGAGGGGAGTTTTCGTCTCAAGTCCTGTGGTGGTTTGCACAGGCCTATAAAGGGGATCTTTGTCAGAACCTAATCATTATAACATTTGAGTGGCCACGAAATTCCATTGAGTTCTGCACATGACCAGTGATGTCAGTTGTGCATAGAACAGGGAGCTGGTCTTGATGGAATCCCCAGAAGGAAGACATGGTTCAAGCCCTCTAGTAGCTTACAGTTTAGCAAGAAGATAAGGCAAGTGTAATCACCAGGTGTTCAAACAAACAGTCATTGGGTTTCTCTTCTGTACTTGGAAATGGGCCAGACGAGGCAAAGCAGGTGCATGAAGCAGTCTTTGCCCTCAAAGAATCAAACTAAAGCGAACTGTAGTGATTCCTTTTATGTTTTTAACTTTTTATTTTGAAATAATTTGAAACTCAGAGAAAACATGGAAGAAGAGCAAATCTTGTATACCTTTAATCCAGATTTCCAGTTGTTAAGAGTATTAGCATGGTTGGTTTTTTATCATTCTTGCCCTGATAAATATATTCTTCTCCTTCTCCTTCTTCTTTCTCTTCTTCCTCTTCTCCTTCTCCTCTTTCCCCTTCTCTTGCTCCCCCTCATCCCCCCTCCTTCTCCTCCTCTCCTTCCCCCTCCATGTCCCCCAAGTCCTTCTCTCTTCCCTCCTCCTCCCAATGTCCTTCTTTTTTCCCATCTGAATCAATAGAAGGTAAATTGAAAACTCCTAATATTTTACTGTCTTTCCTAAAAAACAAAAATATTCTCCTATCTAATCAAAGAATAACCAACAAAATCAGGAAATTATTATTGATATAACATTACATTGTCTAATCCTAGGACCTCATTTGAATTTCACCAATTATCCCAATAACTGTCTGTATAGCAGAAAAAAAAAATTTCTTTTCTGGTCCATTATCCGATACAGGATAACATGTTGCATTTCGTTACCACATCTTTTCACGTATCTCTCTAGTCTCCTAATTCTGGAGTGCTTCCTTAGTCTTGTCCTTTGCGACCTGGATGTTTTCGTAGCATTCAGTCATTTTGTAGAGTGTCCCTCAATTTGAGCTTGTCTCTTGCTGCTTCTCTGTTAGATTTAGGTTATACATTTATGGCAGGAATGTCATCAAAGTGACACCATATCCTCAGTATATCATGGTAGGAAGAAAATGACATTATGTCCCATCACAGGACACGTTCACTCTGATCTCTGGCTAAGGTGATGTTTGCCAGGTTTCTTCACTGTAAGTTATTACTATTTTTTCATTTGTAATGAATAAGTATCCCGTGGGGCACTACCTTAAAATCGTGTTAATATCCTATTCCTCAACAAACTCTCAGCTTATTTTATCATCCTTGGTTGATTTTTGCCTGAATAAAGTTTTACTACAATAGTTGCCAAATGTTGATTTTTCTAATTTCATCATTACGTCTGCATTTCTTAGATGTCTTTCTACTGAAAGGAAGTGCTTTGCATTTCCCCTCATGTATTTGCTTATTTATTCCTATCAGTAAGACCCATGGATTTCCATTTCACTTGATGGGTCATAATCCATAACATCCATTACATCATTATTTGTTCTGATGCTCAAATTACCTGATATTTGGCTAGTGGGGGCACCTTCAAAGCTGATTTCTGTGTGATTTTTGATGGGTCCCCTTAACTTTTGGAGAATTCCTTCCTCTGGGACAACAAGATGTTCCAGGTTCATCTGGTGCTTTGCCTGCCTCAGCCATTTCTCCAAAAAGTCCCAATTGCTGTGAGTGGAGAATGGTATTTAGAAACCAAGATCTGGGCACTGGGTGTGCACATCGCATCTAAGCCATTCAGTGAACAGAGCCAAGAAATATATATGTGTTTATAGATATACACACATACATACATCTATATCTATTTTTAAATCTATGTAAATATATTAAAAATTACGAATTCACACCAACAGTGTCTGTTCCAATACAGGACATATTTTAGCCTTTACCCTTTCCATTTAAAAAAAATTTTTTTTCAACGTTTATTTATTTTTGGGACAGAGAGACAGAGCATAAACGGGGGAGGGGCAGAGAGAGAGGGAGACACAGAATCGGAAACAGGCTCCAGGCTCTGAGCCATCAGCCCAGAGCCTGACGCGGGGCTCGAACTCACGGACCGCGAGATCGTGACCTGGCTGAAGTTGGACGCTTAACCGACTGCGCCACCCAGGCGCCCCATACCCTTTCCATTTTTAAAAAAAATGTTCATTTATTTGAGAGAGAGAGAAAGAGGGAGTGCAAGTGGGAGAGGGGCAGAGAGAGAGGGAGACAGAGAATCCCAAGCAGGCTCTGCACTGCGAGCACAGAGTCTGACACGGGGCTCTGTCTCACGAATTGTGAGATCGTGACCTGAGCCGAAATCGTAAGTCGGATGCTTAATCGACTGAGCCACCCAGGTGCCCCCTACCCTTTCCATATTTATAACCACTTTTTAAACTGTAAAAAAGGTGGTTCCCCTTATCTGTTCATATCTTTCTTTATGTGCTTCTTTTCCTTGTCTGCCAGCCATGTTCTGATCATGCCCTCCACTCTGGCCCTGCAGACCCCAGGAGTCTCACCAGCCTCCTAGAGGCCCTGATGCTTCTTTGGCTCCAGCACTGTTGGCCGTCCCCCCCCCCCCCCCGCAATATAACAGTGGGTGCCATGCACTAAAAAGCATTTTTTAAAGTAAAGAAAAAAAAGAAAGGGAAAAGAAGGGGAAGACAAATGACAAATGTCATTTGCTACAGTCTGAGTGTGTTCCTCCAAATTTGTACATTGAAAGCCTAATGTTCAACCTGGTATTATGAGGGTAGGGTCTTTGGGAGGTGATTAGGTCATGAAGGTGGGGCCCTCATGAATGAGATTCATGTTCTCATAAAAGAGATGCCCGGGCCCCCTTCCCCCTCCTACTATTTGAGGAGACAGTGAGAAGGCACTATCTGTGAAACAGGAAGTGGCCCTTCACAGACACCAAATCTGTTGGCACCATAATCTTGGGCGTTCAGCCCCCAGATCTGTGAGAAATTAATGTTTGTTGCTTATAAGCCACCCAGTATCTTTGTGATAGGAGCCCAAACAGGCTAAGACAACGGTCTTAAAACAAATAATAAATTGTCCAAAGTTCATTCCACACTCCGTCACATCCTTTTGTAATTATTAATAGACTCAGTTAATTAGATTTCATTGTTTGAAGGTGTAATGTTTCATATTTTTAACCCCAGTGAATTATTGTACTATTTTAATAGCACTGTATATTTTTGAATTCAGATTCAAAGCAAGTAATACATATAACATCTTAAAACAACCTGTACTTCCCTTATAAAATGGAACAGCAAAATGCTGACTGTAAGAAATTCCATATCTTTTCGTCTTTCTCATCCTGATTTGTTTCCTTGGTTCTCCCCTAATGATTGGTACCAAGCCCCGTATCTCATGTTTTATATAAAAAAGATGGTGATGAGGAGTATTGCAGGAGAAACAGCTTCCCCCACCCACACCCCTGAATTGGGAGGTGTGTGTGCATGTCAGTGTTGGTCAAGGGGTAACAAGGCAGAAAGATGATTTATCCACCTACCATCACCAGACAATAGACACTTAATCCACTGCTTCCCCTCTCCTTACTTTCAGGGTATATCCCAAGGGGCTGGCCTTATCTAGGAGATACCATAGATAATTGCTCCTGAGCAAAAGATATCATCTAATGAAAAGAAAGGTCTACAAAAGCTCCATGAAGAGCTTAAAAGCATACAAATAAATATATTATTATTTTTAATTTATTTATTTTGAGAGAGAGAGAGCACATGCACGTGACTGGGGGAGGGGCAGAGAGAGAGAGGGAGAGAGAGAACCCCAAGCAGCCTCCGTGCTGTCAGCACAGAGCCCAACAGGGGACTTGATCTCATGAACCATAAGATCATGACCTGAGCCAAAATCAAGAGTTGGAAGCTTAAATGACTGAGCCACCCAGACACCCCAAACATATTATTATTATTTAACATAAAGAGGAGTGCATGCTGGGTATGTTAGCAACTGATTTCACTTTAACAGGGTATCAATGGGCATTTCCTCTTGTTTATCCTAAGGACAGGCACTGCTCCTCTGTGGGGCTTGTCACCTCCCAGCAGGGCTTACAGAGAATGAGTCACACCAGCTGGAGAGAGAAATGTTTGCAGCTTTCCGTGCTTGCATAGCAATGGGAGAAGAAGAGCTATTTCCTTCCCCAGCTTGCTGTAAAAAGCCTTACTAAAATCTCATAAAGATTGGGGGTGTCTACAAGAATGCGAGACTGGCATTTGCTTCCTTGGTTGACTGACCATATAGGTGGCAGATTTGCCAATCTGCCCCCTATAATACCAGAGCAGAGGGGAAAAGAATTGGTGAATGTTGGCCATATTCCTGGATGAGTATAAGCGATGGGCCCCTCACTTGCCCAAGGGCCTGAGAATTTGCCACAGGTTGTAGCTACACTTCATGGAGGACGAGGAGAGGCACACATCAGAAAAACACAGCTGGAGACCCCCAGCCCAGAGTCAGTTGGTAAGCGCAGCTAAATATGGTGAGGGGCAGCGAAGGCTAGTTTGCTGCATGAGAATGAGGCCCTTGCCATTGGGCCATGTGGAAGCTACCACGTGTCCACCCTAACCCCAAGACAATGGGCGGGAACAGCAGTTGTGGCCAACCAAGTGGAAGACTAGAGGCTGATGGGCTAAGGAAGAGGACATCTCTCCTTTGCACTTTTCCCTCCCGTCCTCCCACAAGCACACCCGAGGAACTAGCATCTCAAAAGAGGAGAAAGAGGTGACAGTCAGGCACTCCCCCTGCTCCATACAGTTTTAACCCTGTGCTGGGAAAGGAAGGAGATGATTTTAAATCATATTTGGGGGTGAAGTTTTATAAACACAGGACTGGAGGGAGATTGTTTTAATAAGCCACAATGGCTGAAAATATATGCAATCTAGCCAAGTAGTCATTAAGGGAACCGCTACCCAACAGTAGAAGGGAGGTGGCCATCAAGCATAGTATAGTTGGTGACAATTTTTGCAAAATTCTTTAATGCTCATAAGCAAAAGAGCTGAGATTTCTCAACAAACTGTTTACATGGACATTGGTTAAAAATATTTCAGAGTGCTGTTCTGGCTTGCACAATTCTGCAAAAGAGTGTCCAGAGTTAATACAGATATCTGCTACGAGATGCAAACGCGTTACTAACCAAGTGCCACAGGAACGGACAGGAGGGAGAGATGACTTCCAACATGGAGCCTCCCCTGGGCTCTCCCGACAATAGGCAAGTTGCCAGATTGAACCTAGATGAACTGTCAGCTTCCTCTCACTTTGATCATTAGAGAAGGGAAATTCCTCAACTTCCTCCCCCCCAAGTTCAACCCACTTCTGTACTTATTCTTTCCCCTACCCCTAAAACGCACTTCTTGCATCGAAGACTAGGACCTTACGTGTATTGGCTTTGGTTTGCTAGTTAGGATTGAAGGGGGGCAGAGGCTGGCTGTCTGGCTCTGTGGTTAGAATGCCGTCCACTGCAGCCACTGAATGCATTTCGAATAATATAAACAAGCAGAGCTACAAGGTACACATTTTCATGTGTGTACCCTTGAACACCTTTTAAAATATTTTGGAAGGAGCGTGGCACTTAGAGTTTGACAAATTTGGAATAAAATTCTGACTCTGCCATTCCCTGGGAAAACCACTTTATTTCTTTGAGCCTCAGTGTCTTTACCCATGAAATAAGTGTCTTCACCCATGGGAAATAAGACCGAGGTAATATGATTACTGGGGAGCTTAAGTGAGATGATGTATTGAAATGCCTAGCATTGCCTGACACCTTGGGCACCTCAATAAGTGGGAGTTCCTTCCATTCCTTCCTCACACCCAACATCTGGCCTCGAGATGGGCACAACAGAAGGTAGTCAGTAATTGTTTCCCAGCGTGCGTCAATAACCCATTCCAGCTGGCTTCAGTGAGAAGGGGATTTATTGCAGGGACATGGGAGAATCTCATGGACTGGCTTCCCGCATGGGGCTCTTGGTTTGTGCTCCCCCATAATGGATGCTGGTACATGACTTTGTCTTGTGATGATGTTCACGCCTCTTGGATTGTACATAACTTAGCGCTTCAGCCCCTGAAAGTTAGCTCAGGCAATGTTTCAGGTCTCTCATTTCAAATTTCCTGGAGGGGGCATCATTTTGCTCAGATTTCATCAGGATTTTATCTCTGGTCCAGCCAGCCCTAGTCAAAGCTATAAGCATGGCTGCCTGGGCCTACGTGGTCAGCCAGGCTGTGGGTGACAGAAAAGGGAATGTTTGGCCATGATAGAACCCCCATCTCCACTGCAGTTGCTGTGACTGAATGGGATTCATTCTGTGCTCTATAACTAAGGAGACCTCTCAGAGGATGAATTTCCACAGCTCATACTGACTTTAAAGAAAACACCATGTATGCATTTTATAATCAGTTAAAAGTGTTTACCTAAAAAAACCCACTCATTTATTACTTACTATTTTCCAGTCACTGTCTCAAGAATTCAACAAATATTAACTCATTTATTCTTTTTAAAAAATTTTTTAATGTTCATTTATTATTGAGAGAGAGACAGAGACAGAGTGTGAGCAGGAGAGGGGCAGAGAGAGAGGGAAACACAGAGTCTGAAGCAGGCTTCAGGCCCTGAGCTGTCAGCATTGAGCCCAATCTTGTGAACCACAAGATCATGAACTGAGCCGAAGTCGGATGCTTGACCAACTAACTGAGCCACCCGGGTGCCCCTAACTCATTTATTCTTATAACTGGTTGAAGAAAGGTACAGGGAATGACTCCGCATTTACAAATTTTACTAAAAGCACAGAGAGGCAGAGTAATTGGCTCAAGGACACACAGCTGTTTGGCCGTAGAGCCAAGGTTTGAACTCAGGCAGTGCGGTATGTGGAGTCCACACTCCAGACCACCATATGACGCTGCATCTCACACTAAGATAGCCAGTAATCAAAGGCGCCAACCTAGGTACTTATGACCTAACAAAGTGAGGGCATTACAACATGGGACTCCTCCCCCCGCCTCCCACCTCACCTCACTAAGTAGCTTCAGAGATAACCCACTGGAGACTGACACTCACCTCCCATCTGTCTTTTATCCTTGCCGGGGTCAGCAGGTATTGTAGGAGCCCTGCTGCATACTTCATAATACCACGAAAGGGTTACGTGTGCTAATGGTTCGGTTTTGCATTCATGTTTTTAAAACCTTTTCACCTCGATAACATTTTCCATTTTCTAACAACACTTTAAATTCCATTTCTATTACTTGAACATCAGGCACAATTATGCCATTTTGAGTTTCTTCTTTGCAATTAATGCAATCATATGACACATCACTAATGCCAACCAGGAGCCTTATCAAAAAATAGTATAAATTATCATATTTCTATATACATTTGCAAATGTCTTATCAACATTCCAATCCTGTATACATTTGTATTAAAAAACACTCTCTGTGTTGGATTTCTAGAACTGTTACTATCAACCGAACTAGATCAGTGTACATGACTGTCTCTGTCACAGAGGAAAACTCTGATTGAAATTGGCAACTTAAATCAGGTTACATGAGATTTCTTATCCAATCAAAGAAGCTCTTTGAGCTGTCAAAGTTGCTCATGAGACTATAAGACCATTCTTTCCTTTAGCTATATATAGGTAAATATAGATGTAGGTCATCTACATATATAAATATATAGATGTATAATATCTATAAGGCCATTTTCTTGTATAAGTAGTAGTATACATCAATATATGGATACGTACAATGAACAATTTATAACTTCTGGTACTCAGTAATGAGAATATTGGGTCAATTCTTTAAAGAATAATCTGGGAAAGGCATTGTTCAAAAGTTGCCCAAGTACATCAGATCACTGGTTGTGCTTTGGTTTGATTTCTATAAAAATAGGTATATAATCATAGAATTTGTTCCAGAGAATCAGTGTAATTGTAATTTTAGGAAGTCACAATTCCTCGGCTTCAAATCTTCTGTCTGTTAAACAATTCAAAGACAAAACTATCTCCCTGTATACAAGATACCGTTTTGCAGAAAGTACCTCCTGCTCAGCCTTTGGAGTATAAATTCATGGGGAGGAATGGACAGTATTTCCCACTGTCTTCTCCTCCTTCATCCAACTAAGGAAGGTACCAAGTGTCTCTTTCTAATTTCGAAGCCCTTCCTGTAGGCCATTGAGTTCTATTTAATTATTGTAGAAAGGGACAGCAGAACGTGGGTTTTGCTGAGAAAATAAGAAGGGGGAAAAGAAAGAGGAGGAAGGTAAAAGAGAGGGGGCTCTGGGTCTCCTGGCTGTTCAAGTCATATTAGAATCATTTCTAGGGTTGTTACATGGCCTAGGATGTGCTGGGGCTCATGGATCAAGAAAGAGTTTCTGAGGGGCATTGAGCAAGTGTCCTGGAACACTGGTCAGGTGAGTGGATCCACTCAGGAGCGCTTACTGGGAATTCTGTCCCATTATGTGAGTAGGTATATTGCTGTTCCTGTATAGGTCTTTGTCTACTACTATTCTAGTCATAGTAATATAAGTCCTTACATTTCAGGATACCACTGGATAATTTCCTAGTTATACAATAGCAGGTACTCCAGGCAAGGTCAGCTTCACAAATGTGCCACCTGTGCGGTTGAACAGGACCCCCAACTCAGAACGGTCCTATGCTTGGCTTAATGCTCTGCTGTTGCTATCTTGAATTTCTTAATAGTTTTTTCTTTGAACTTCGATTTTGTAAATGAAGTCCAGTGGGACAATGGAGCATGTTTGTGAGCAGAGGAGATAGCGCCATATGCATGTCCACTGTTCCTTGATGCCCCGTTCACATACAGAATTCACAAAGTTCCATAAGCATAGAGCTCCTGTGGACGCATGATGCATAGGAGTTCCACAAGGCTCAAAAGAGAGTACAAGGTAAGAGCATTACGTCTATGACTGAGTAAATGGGGATGCTGACATCCTGGAGAGGCCACTCTTTTCTTTTTGAACCGCAACTTGCCTCCAACATGGAAAGAAGGAAATGCTGTTCTAAGAAACTCCAAGGAACACAATAATAGTCTTTCTTAACCATGTTACTTCTTCATATTAGCCAACTACTTACGCTGGGAAAGATGACATCGAAGGAAAGAAAAAGCGAGGGCAACCCATAATTCTTTTTCCTCTCAGTCCTTCCAGACTCATCAGCTAAAGACAGAAAGTGCTGGTAGAATGTGCATGTGTTAAACAACGAGTAAAATAAAGGGTTGACGTTTTGTACAGCATTTTCACTGTTCTGGTAAGGATGAAATACATATGTATGTACGAGTTAGGAAATATAAATTGTGTCATTTCAGTGATTCCTCATACAAGTTAAATGTTCTTATATTTGCATTTAAAAGTGGAATCGCATGATATAAAGATGAACGGTAAAATTCATGCCAGTAATTTGAAATTGTAATTTTTCTTTGCTTAGAATGATCTTAAATAACAAATGAAAAACATCGTAACAAGTCAAGGGAACAAGGCCGTAGAAGAAAAAGCTTGTAATTTAGTATCTTTAACAGTGTTTTCATTTTGACCTGTAAATGATGTAGCCGTACCTGATCCCGGGGTCCCTCCCAAGGCACTCAGTGGGTTGGGAGGTACATGAGTACTGGCATTTGGGGTACAGCCTGGCATTCCAGGGCTGTCCAAGCTGGGGTCAGCAGGAACTAGACATGAGCCCCAGCCCCAAAGCCAAAGCTTCCTGACCTTCATTTTTTGACCTAGACTCACAGTCAGCCCCCTGCAGCCTTTAGTCTTGGCCTTGTGCACAAACTCTCTTTCTTTCATTAACCTCTGCTCCATATTGATTTCTTATCCTCTACAGAACAAACCTGAGGTTTTGCCCTGACTGCTCCTAAATCCATTTTTTACTTTGCTGACCAAGTTTTAGCATCAAACTCTCATCTCCACCAGCCTCCAAGACTAGCCTGTTACTAGTTTGGGTTTCACTCACTTCCTGCCTCTCCTATGATTTTCTAGTTGCTAGCCTGGAGAGACCCTCGATTTCTCTCTCTACTGATAGCCTTTTCTTCTCAAATCATGGATGGTAGTGGTAGTGGTTATTGGAGTGGTATAGGGGATATTGAATGAAAACACTGTATTTTGGTTTCCTGGAGCCATTCTCCTTGGCACAGTCTTTGATGAGCTTTATTTGCTGGGAGAATTGCCTGTTTTACCCCTTGAACATCTCCTAAGTCTGCTATACTTTAATTTACAAATGGGTGTTCATTGGCTGTTTCTACTGTGAAGTGAGCAAAGCTTAGAGGCAAATCAAGTCAAGGAGTTCAAAAGAAATAAATGAATAAACCCATGAAAAAACACTTTATGGTAAGCATGGAAGTGTCATGCTATTAAAGCTAGTGTTAAGTTAAATATATAAATGGTATCATGTGTCTATTGCGTCAAATCTTATTAATCAAAAACATAATTAAATCTAATGAGCATTAGTAGGGTATTCTCCTTTTATGCAAATAAATTGCTCTTTGTGTAAGTATGAAAATAGATCAGTATCTCCCAGGGTAGAAAATATGCATTTATGGTCCATTATAATAGTTGAGAGCATGGTGTCAGGACTTGAAACCCTGGGTCCTGAACCTGGCTGTGACACTTACTAGCTGTGGACCTTGGGCGAATGGTCTCAATCTGGAAAGAATAGCAGTGCTGACCTGATAGGGCTATTGTGAGTTTTAAATGAAGTGATATGTGTAAAGTGCTTAGTTCCATGCCCTGCATATAGGAATTACTTGATAAATATAAACTGTCCCCATTATTATTACTACATACAGGATGAACAAGAAAACAGAACTCTGAGATTTTTTAAAGTAATCTCTGCACCCAATGTGGGGTTCAAACTCATGACCTCGAGATCAAGAGTCACATGCTCGACCCACCGAGCCAGCCAGGTGCCCCTGAAAAAGATTTTTTTTAAGTAATGGAAAGGCTTTGGGAGATTAAGAAGAGGAAAACAATAAAGTAAAAGGGAAGAAATAGATGTATTTCTATTTGCTTTTTGAAATTCACAAGTAATTTCAATTATTTAGAGTATTTAGAGTACTTTTCCTTGGCCATACAGAGGGTGCTATCACATTCACTGAGCATCTCATTCCATGGAGATTATAATTACTATCAACTTAGTATTAAACCAGTCAAATGAGCCTGAACCAGCAGCCATACATTGCTTTTCAATGTCTTCATGTTAAAAAAAAAAAAAAAAGAAAGGAAAAAAAAGCTCCCTAATTTATGGTAATCTAATATGTGCATAGTGCTTCCAATATTCTACTAAATCAGTGCAGTCAAAACCCAAAAATTTCAAGCATTCTCAGACATAAGTTGCATCAGCCAGCCTAGGGCACTGGTTGAAAGGTGGAGGAGGGAGGGAAAGAAAAAGAAGAGAATGCCTTATAATAGGGGACTATTCTTTCTTTTGTCATATTTTGGTTCCTTTAAACTTGTTCAGTTGCATTTAAGTCCCCAAGAGCCACAAAAATTATGTCGAACAATAGCAGGGATTTGTGAAAAGATTCCTTAGATAACATTTGAAAAACACAAGCAGCCCTTGAACCTTTTTGCATCCAGTCCATCTGACGGGCTTTGTGAGCTGCAGCCACCTGCAAGAGTTCTAAAATAGATGCTTTCATAAAACAGAGAATTCTCAGAATTGATGTGTTAATATCATTCTCTTAATTACTTGACATCTGACCTAAGTAGCGGTAACAAGATGATTTGGGCCAAAGCGAAAAGAAGAGTTGAGGCCGTCATTCACGTATTTTTGGTCACACACACACACACACACACACACACACAAAATACAGCTAGTGAGAAAAAAACATTGTATGGGATCATTTAGGCAGCTTGTCTACCCAGCTGAAGGTCACTAAATAATTGCTTAATCCACCACTTCACTTTTCCTATGTCTACAAAGCTTAGGTTTTCAATAATACAAAGAGTTTACTTACCATGTGAGGGTTGGGGGGAGAGGACGGTTTGGGTAAGGGGTGTGGAATCTTCAAAGGAAAATGTATATTATAGTGATTTTGTTTGTGAAGACTTTTCAAAGCATGAAACAAAACATATAGAAATAAATATTGGTTTAAAAAAAAAACTTAGAAGCCCTGAGGGGGGAGAAAACTCCAAATAATGGAAACTTCATTAAAAGATAGAAATTATAGGTCTGAAATTCAAGTTAAATCAGTAACTTCTACTAATCAAACCAAGACTCCCTGTGTGGGTCACATCCCAGCCCATCTGCTTACTTCCCAGCCCAATACAAGGTTTTATTTTCTATTTGTCTTTCTCTTTTTTCAAACTGTCAACACTGCAAAGCCATACAGCTGTGGGTAAAGCAGCTGTGTGATATTCTGCCTCCCACATCGTCAACCAAATTGTCTGCTCAGTTTTTCTTTATTACTGGTACTGATGGGATAGAATGCCAAGGGCTGAGGGCTGATTTATGTCAACTAACTCTGGCTTATCAGGTATCTCTCTCTTTGGCACCTCTTTTTGTTAATCTTTCCTTCATTCAGCCTTTATTCTTCCAGCCTTTTTTTCTCTGCCTATTTTTTCATTATAGAAAGAGCGTGTTCGTGATACCATTTTGATTCCTGATTATTTCCTTAATAAGTAGCCATAAGCATAACCAGGCTCTTAGAAGTTCCCCTTCTCTTTCTGGATAGTTGTATAGTACCAGTGTGGAAGAATCACGCTTCATTTAGCTATTTTCATACTTAACCATAAACAACTGCATGATGAATATCTATACATAAATCTCTATCTTCGTTTCTGATTCTTTTCATCCGGATGCCCAGAAGCAGCATTGCTGGATAAAAGGCTATGAGCTTTTTAAAGGTTTTTGATGCATAATGCCAAATTGCTTTCCTTTCTGGATCCATGAGCGTAGGAGAGTCTAAAGTCATTTTTAGTACATCCCACATGGGAGAGAAATGTGTTTTCTTTCTCTCTCCTCGGTGTAACGTGCGGGCCATGTTAGACCTCAGAGCAGTGTTGGCCAACTGGACCTGGCATGAGCATTCCTCAGGGTGCTGGCTACCGATATGGGTGTCTGGTGCCCTCACCTCGGGATTGTGATGCAGTAGCTGTGGGCTGGTCTCTGGACTCTGACTTGGCATGCTCGCAGGCTGCCTGGGGGCATACCTATAGCAGAGAAGTGGAATTCATTCCCTTAGAGTCAGGTGAGCAGAGTGGGCTGAAGAATAGCAAATGGTAGGAGGCACTTAGGCTTGTGCCTTCTAGGTAGAAACACAGAGGATAAAATGTTGGGATCTTGCCTTTTTCAGGGATCACAAAACTGGACCCAAAGAGACAGTGGGAGGGAGAATGGGTGTGATGAGGAGTGAGGTGATGTTGAAGGTAGGCGTTCAAGAAGAGCACGGTCAGTGTGAGCACTTTGGGAAGGCTTCCCAGTGAGGTCGAGCTGAGCTAAGGATCATTCTCTAGTTGTTGAGTGTTCATACATTTGAAATGTCTCCAGTTATACTGCAAATTCTTGTTTGGGGCAGAAACTGTGTATGTGTGCATGTGCATATATATACATGTGTGCATATGTCCATATATGTACACACACCTATATATACACTTGACCCTAAAATCTCATGTGTGCAACTTGTATGATTTCATTAGATAGGAAGTGTGTGAATACATTCCTCCTATTAAAATCTTAAAGCATTGCAGGCAAGTCTGAAGTTATCTTTAACTCTCATTACCCAGTGCACACCTCCCACCCCCCGAGCTAACCATCGCCATCAGCTTGGTATATGTGTACTTCCATAACTTTCCCTGTACACTTACGTCCCTATGTATGCCTGTATAAAATATATAGAATTGTCGTAAGTGTGAGCACATTGTTTTGCAGCTTGCCTTGGGGAGAGGAAGCAGCATTTTGGTCCATTCTAACTTCATTTTAGAGTGGGCTGGATTTCAAATTAAGTTTTAACTTGCACAATTAATATGAGTACGGTCTCCTCGTAAATAAATAAAAAAGAAAGGAATTGCAAATAAAGCTAAAATTTCCTTTGTCTGCCTCCTCAATCCTCCTTCCCTCTTCTCCTTTCCAGAGGTAAATCCTGTCCTCATTTTTGAGGGGAGGGCATCCCTGATAATGACTGTATTTTATGTCTTCTCTGTATCTCCATTAATTTCTCAACATCTAACTGCAGCTGGTGCACTTGTAGAGCCTTAGAACCATAAGAATATTTTATAGATTGTCTAGTCCATCCTTTCACGTATGGATGCAGGTATAGATCAGATGCCTTGGGCTTGGTTTTTGCCACCCTTAGCTAGTGTGCACCTCACTTTATCAATCTGTGTTACTTCTAGTAATTTCTGCGTATGTGGTTGAAATCGAAAGCCTCTTTAGGAGCGACTTCATTCCTGAAGAATCTGTGCCATTCTCTTTTACCACGATGTAGGCTTTGAGGAGGAAAGGCTCTGGGGAGGCCGAGCTTATAAGGAGCTACACTTCCTGTTACTTTAAGCAACTGAGAACACCAGGAAGAGCATGGTCCTTTGGTTTGGCTCCAGCTACCATGAGCAAGAGGGGCCTTGGCCCAGACTGTCTGAATCCCTCAGTGGGGCAAGATTTTCATTTTGAGGCCAAGCATTTGGAGACTGGCTTCCACCTTTCGGCTCTCTAATGATGCCAGAGGCAGAAAGAACACAGCTTGACTCTCGAATTCCAGCGTTCGTCCATTTCAGGGATGAGCAGAAAGAAAAAAAAGAGAAAAGAAAGAAAAGAAAAAGCCCTTCGGCTCACAAAGTAAGAATCTTTGAAATGAAAGTTCTGCAGAGAGTAAATATGAAGCGCCACAATGCCATCTCTGGAGCCACATTTCAGAGCACGAGGGCAATTCCACTATGTAACGGAAGGTTGAGAGATTTCATGTTCCTTAATTAAAACATATCTCGGGAGCCAGTGGGAGGCACCTGCACAGCCCCTACCTGAAGATGCCGATTTACAGAAAAACTTCCAGCCGTGGGATTCATACAAGGGACACGCTGGCAATTGTGAGTTTCTTTTCAAATCGGCCTCTGTCTGTCATACCTATGTAGTTACAAAATCAAAAGGGATAATAAAGTTCAATTGTATATTCACAGTTTGATATTTCTATTGACAGGTCTCACACAAAAAACACCATTTCAGGAAACTCTGATTCTGTATCCCTCTATGAAAGGCACTGAAAGGCTCTCCCGGGTTGCGCGTCCCCACCCAACAATCCCTCTAAATCTGAACCTATAAAGTGGCCCCATCAAGGTTCAAAGGTGTCAAATTGGGCCTCCTCTCCCCAGGTTCTGTTTGTGATTTTAAAATATCTCTCTGATGGTGAGGGAAAAAGGAAACCACCCAGACCAAACCACAACTGAGTTGAAATCCCAGCTCCTCAGCAGAGAAGAGCAGTTAACCCAAGCGTCACCACATCGCAGAGGGGGACTGGAACGCGGCCCGCACTGCGGCCTCAGACAGATCCAGACGATCCTTGTGTCTGCCCTGCTGCCCTCTCCTCACCCACGAGAGTCTCTATCAACTCCTAATGGTTCTCGTGTTTTAAAAATGTCAGTATATTTCACTCCTATGGAAATATCCTTCAAGGCCCACTAGAAAACCAACATGCAGGTGCCTGTAATTTTTAGAGAAGATTTTTCTTGGAAAATAGGGGGGTGTGTTTGGCTGGATTCAAAACCAGCAAGTCTGTTCTTGTTATAGTGTATGGGACCAGGCTTATGCAAGAGCAGAGCACATCTGAATGCAAAAATTAAATGGAGGAATGGGAGGGGGGAACAGGTGCTCTTTTATAAAGGCTAAATTCCATATTTACCAAACTGATTTGCATGAGGCATATTTTCAATGAAAATATTGCTACTCATTTTGCTGCATTTGTGCAACAGAAACATAAGGATGGAGCAGAAGAGGGGTGGGTTCTCAAGCTGTCTTCTTGTACCTACCCTTTAGCCGACAGTTAAGTGGCACATTTGGGAGATTAACAATTAGAACCTCTGGCTTCCCCCTGCCAAGTTAGCATTACTTTGGGTTTCCTCTAACCCACAATACAGCCTCTGAGTCAAGAGTTAGATGAGAGTTCAGAAGGGATGGTGAGAGGTCATTCGCTCCATTGGGTATCACCAAGTGAGAATACCTAGATTATCTCAAGAGAGGATTTTATTTTGTCAAGTTGATTCCACGCCTTCTCTTAGGAATCCAAGCCAGTGTTAAGTCTTTTCACCAAGAATGTCTTCCTCCTATTTCAAACATTTTACTTATGCTTTACTTCCTCTTCATGTAAACCCAAAATGGAAAAGTGCTGTTGGCTACATAGATTATCTCATTTACATTCTTTTTTTTTTTTTAAGATTTTATTGTTAAGTAATCTCTACACACAACGTGGGGCTCATACTCACAACCCCGTGATCAAGAGCCACATGCTCCACCTACTGAACCAGGTAGGCGCCCCCTCATTTACATTTTTAAATCAATCCTATCACATACATACTATTACTTCCCCACTTTACAGATAAGGAAACTGAGGCAGAGAGCAGTGAAGAAATGGGCCCTAGGTCACTCAGCTGATACGTGGTAGACCCAAAATTGTAATCTAGGCATTTGACTCCAGAGTCTATATTCACTTCACCACCACAAGTTGCTACCTGGCAGTTTCAGATGTGGTCGGTTGCAAATGGAGTTGCTAACAGTGCAGTACGGATGCCCCAGAGAAGTTGAACCCAGGCCAGAAATGAGAGGTTGAAACTGGAATAAGGTTAGGTGAGCAACTGACTGATGGAAGATGCTAGAGTAATGGCAGGTAGATGGCCCATGCAAATATACACAGATTCACTTACAGGTGGGCAGGTGGTAAGCGGATTCCAATGGGAAAGGCCAGCCTCTTGGGTATTTATAGTCTGTGTTCTCCAGAGTGTGTTCCAACAGGGAAAATCCAGTGGACCTATGTCTTTAGGGGACTCCCCAAGGGATTGAAGAGCTCCAGAGTCACAGTGAAGTTTCTACCCACCTGTGAGAGTTTTCTCTGAAAAGGTCTTGTAGAGCATCTTGTAGAAAAGTAAAGTTCTCAGAATGCTTCACTCTTCTTTGTTGGAATAAAACTTAGAACCAGCCCAGGCCCACTGTGGGTCTTCTGGATTTTCTTTTCCCTAGGGACCTAGAGGCTATAGACAGAGCTTTGAGTTTCAGCATGAGGGGAGGGGCCATAAGTGTCTGACCTTTGGGAAGAGCACCTGAAGCCATGCCTGTTCCCAGTTTGCAGCTGAATTGAAAACACCCTGAAGAGCCATACACACCCTTGAGGAAGCTGACCACTTCAGTGTTGGTGTCTGAGGCCAAAGAGAGCTTTCATTCCTCACTATCAATGGGTTTGAAGTAAGCAGCTCTTTTTTTTGACTATTGAATCATCTAGTTTACCCTACAATTTCCTTTGAAGAACTGTACAAATTCTATACAGGGTTGTGTTTCCTTAGATAAATGGCTTGCTTCATCTGACATCTTGGCCATCTAGCATTTCTGTTTATACAAGTACCAGAGCTTAAAATAGGTGAAGCAGAGCTTTCAAAACCACCCCACATTGGCTTCTCGAACTCATATAAATGTCCTTGAACATGCAGTAGATTGCCCTCTGGGATTTCCACACTGAATCTGAGCTCCACGAGAGGACTACTGGGAAAATGTTTTATACATAGGAATTAAAAGTTTCAGGGAAGATTTACTCCCTTACTGGGGAAAAACCAATCAGATAAAATCAGAGTCCTCAAACTGTCCACCCTCTGTGGCAAACACAATTTAAATTCTCTCAATAAAGCTCTTTACTTTAAAAGAAGCAGGACTTCAAGTATGTCGATACCAAATTCCCCAGTCCCTGAAGAGAGTCTCTTGTTGACTCCAGCCTGCCTCAGAGGCACTCTGATATCCATGACCTCCAAGGCACAGGTTGTGATCTGTTTTTTGCTGTTGCTGTCTGTTCATTTGTATGTTTGCTTCTTATGGAGGTCTGGTGGGTAGGGTTTATATATGTACAACTACAAAATTCGAAGAGTTACACACCATTCAAATGTCTCCATACCAGTGACCCTAGGCACTAGTTCGTCACTGCATAGGCAACTCCAGTTACTGTTTTCGTATTTATCATTTGAGAGAGAGTCTCTGCATATATAAGTATATGATGCATGGGCATGATGTATAAGTATAAATGTTTTCTATGCTAATGACAGCATACTATACACATTTCAACATAATGGTTAATGGCACAAACTCTGGATTATGGAGTTTGGGCTTGAATCCTGGCTCTGCTATATAAGTTGTGTGGCCTTCGGCAAGTTGCTTAACCTCTCTGTCCCTTAAATTTCCCCATTACTGAAACTGGGGCATTAATGGTACCTACTTCATATGATTTCATGATTAACTAATAGAAGTGGAGGATTTAGAACAGTGCCTGCAAAGAAATGGTAAATTTCTTTTGGTAAACCACAGATCTTGGAATTTCTCTATGAGTTTGTCTAGATGTGGCTTTTTGTGTCCAGTGACTGAAAAGTGTTCGATTGTGTGGAAATATAAAATGTATTTAACCAGTATTCAACTATATAACTGTTAACTATTTAAATATTTAATAACATTTAACTACTGGTGCTCATTTAGATTGTTTCTGGTCATTTGCTACCATAAAAATGCTCTAACTACCATCCCTTGGACATGCATCTAAAAGTAAAAAGAATACCTAAAAGTAAACTTGCTGAGACTAACTCACCACATTTAAATTTTTGATAGACATGACCAAGTTCCCTTCAAAAATGTCCTTTTAGCTTATTTTCTCAGTAACAACATACAGGATTCTTGCCTATCACCCTTTTTCATTTTTACCAATACAAGAGGTGAAGCAAGGTCTCTTGGAGTTTCCGTGTCCTTTCTCATGAGCAAAACTGAGCAATTTTTCAAGTGCTACACTCATTTTTCTATTGGGTGATTGGTCTTTCTCTCACTGAGCAGTCCATTTTTTAAACTAGAGAGCCCTTACGTGAGTGATTGGATCTGCCTCCTGGTTGATCTCACTTAAAGTCTCATTAGCCTGCGCAAAAAGGTTTGCACCACGGTAATTTTATTCGAAATGTTGAACAGTACAAATTTGATCGCTGCAAGGATCTGTTAGCACTCATGTAACCTGATCTGCCGTGCTGGAGAATGAGAGTTTATTGCATCATAAAAATGTTACCCTCCACTTGCGCTGGGCAAGTATTGAAATTTTTATGAGCTCTTCTTAACTAAAGTTATCAATAAATAACACATGATTCTTGACTGGGCTAATCCTAGATTGATGTGACTTATTTGATAAATCAACACCATAAAGAAACTCTTGGCTCAATGGCCTGGGATTGTTAAAAAAAGACAAGGAAGATTCCACCTCTGAGTTACTGAGTACGACTCCCAACAGTGAAAAACAGACAGGTGTTTTACCCTTCTGAGAGTTGATCCCCACTGGTCAAGGGCTTGGAAAAATCGCTGTAATCACTCTGCACCCAGGTTGTTACAATACAACGAATCCATCATAACCTGGTTGCCTATTTGATCTGCCCCAGAAGAGGCCAGGTTTACAAAGGTCTGTCTTTTCCAGTGGTTTTCATGCTTTAATGTCTATCAGGATTATCCAGGAAGATAGACTTTAAACAAATCCACAGGTGATTCTGAAGCAGGTGGTCAGAAGACACCCTGGGAAGCTCAACTAGCAAAAGCCATGCTGGATTACCAATCAAAAAAATTTCAAGCGCTGTGGCCCAGGAATCTCCATTTTCACAGGCACACCTGCTTACTCTCGTGCACCCTTGCAGTGGGGAGAACCCCTGTGCCACCTTACGGTCATGAAGACATGTTGGAAGGGATTTTTGAATTGTCCAACAAATTCTGAATTGTCAGTATGATTGGAAAAGACTTGGGAGTCTTTTTCTTCCCCACAGCTACTCCTTGGGGGCTCAGCATCTGTTTTACTTACTCCCACCCCATGAAATCTCAAAGCGAGTGAGGGACAAGAAATCTGCCCACAGGAGAAAGTGGCCACAATAGAAAAGGAGAGCAGTGAGGGACCTCTCCCGGAAATGTCCCTCTTTGATGTCTTGCCCCTACCTGGGAACACAGAGCCAGAAGCCTCGTCTAAGTAGGTGTTCCCGGACACTCCATTTCCACATGCAGTGTTCCTGTTTTTGTCTAAGCTATTCTGCACCTGAACAGATCGATCCTCTTTTGAAAATCACCTGATAAGAATAACAGCTGATATCGAATTATGCCAGACACAGTGCTCCGTACTTTTACACATTATTGCAGCAACTCTAAGAAGTGGTATTGTTATTATTTCCATTTTATAGATGAGGAAACAGACTTGGGGGGACGGGGTTGAGCAGCATGGTGTAAGTCAGGAAAGTGTAAATGAATTCAAACCTGGTAGTCTGACTCGAGTCCCTGCTCTTCCTTGCTCAGGATATGTTGCTCACCAGCAGTTTCTGATCCTCACCAGGTAGATTTTAGAACTACTACTCATACTGATCAGGCAGCGTGATCTAGTAGAACAAGATGAGTTCAAAACTCAAAAGCTCTGGAATGCCTCTAGCACTGAAATCCTGTGCAAATCCATTTACACTTGCTACTTCCTTCTAATTATATGGGTGGAGTGGTGATGGTATTGTTGGGATATTTGCAAAACTGTTTGGCTTAAACAACTGTACGTACATGTGCAAACATGATGCGACTCAACATTTTACAGCGTGTCTGGCAGAGGGATCAACCCAAAAGGTAGTAGAGATCCCTTCAAACCAGCTCAGAATGCCAGCAGATCACCGGAATAGGAGTAAGAGTGGAATGCAGGATGCTTGCTTCTTGTCTCACCTCTGCAAATGTGGGTGACTTGCATAATTAGGCTACATTACTGGAATTCGTTTTCTTAACTATAAAATGAGAAGAATCCATTAAGTCAGTAGTTTTAAAACATGACAAAGAATGCCTAATATATTTCCATTATTTAAAAAATCAAAACAATAGGGGCACCTGGGTGGCTCAGTCAGTTAAGCGTCCAACTTCAGCCCAGGTCATGATCTCACAGTTCGTGAGTTCAAGCCCCGCGTCGGGCTCTGTGCTGACAGCTCAGAGCCTGGAGCCTGCTTCAGATTCTGTGTCTCCCTCTCTCTCTGTCTCTGCCCCTCACTTGCTCTCTGTCTCTGTCTCTGTCTCTCTCAAAAATAAACATTAACAAAAAATTTTTTAAAAACCCAAACAGTATGGAGGAAGTGAAAGCCTTCATTGACGCCCACACAGTCCCACAGATCCCTCACGTGGTTACTACTATAAACAGTATGGTGCAGTGTGTCACTTCACTCACTTTTACCAAACATGCACACTCCTTTCCCAATGTATAGATTCTTCTGTGGTTATTTTATGTAAATGATATCAGATCAGTAGTTGTTAATTCTTTTTTTTTTTGATTCTAAGAACTCAGTGAAAGCTAAGTGTCTACTCTCTCCTGCAGAATGTACCTGTACACAACATTTTGCTTTTCTTTTGTTTTTTAGATTTTATTTTTAAGTAATCTCGACATTCAACGTGAGGCTGGAACTCACAACCATGAGACCAAGAGTCACATGCTCCACCGACTGAACCAGCCAGGCACTCCCACAGCATTTTGAATAAAAAATATTTAAGGATATGCATAGACTCCCTTGAGCCTCACCCAGGCATTCCAGATTAAGAAACCTTAAGGACTCGGGGCGCTTGGGTGGCTCAGTCGGTTGAGCGTCCGACTTCGGCTCAGGTCATGATCTCACAGTTCATTAGTTCGAGCCCTGCATCAGGCTCTGTGCTGATGGCTCGGAGCCTGGAGCCTGCTTCAGATTCTGTGTCTCTCTCTCTCTCTGCCCCTCTGCCACTCACACTCTGACTCTTTCTCTCAAAAATAAATAAACATTAAAAAAATTAAACAAATAAAGAAACCTGGACTCGAAGATTCCAAAAGCTATCTAGTTCAAAAATTATGCCCCATAATTTTTGGGGCACCGGCACATTTCATGGTTCTAAGTTCTCCATGTCACCTTTCTTTCCACAAAAAAATTTGTGCTTTAAGTAAAAATTTTAAATTTTAAGTAAAATTTTTCTAAAATTCAATTTTATTTTATCAAAGTTTTATATGTATATCGTTTTTAAAATTACATGAGCAAAACTCATAATAGAAAAAAATATTCTTCTCTGACTCCATGTTCTCTAGAGGCAACGTCTTGTCTTTCATCTGCTTTTTCTGGGATTTTCCTCCATGTTTCTGAATAATCCACTTATAAGTGGTTTACTGAAAAGGCTCAACCAGATGACATAGAAGCAGAAGATGGTTTTATTTTTCTCCAACCACAGCCTTCGATCTTTTCTGACCTTAACGCCATCTCAAGCAAATCCCCTAGGTTTTAATTATATTTTAGACATAATAATTTTCAGGGATAAGTTAGTCTAGACCTACTTGTATACTTCAATCAAATCTGTTTTCAAGCTTCTCCCGTCTCTCAGCTCTGGCCTGGTCTGAGGGGTACACTGGGACAGAAGGAAGCTGATGTGTTGGTCAGGGGCAAACGCCCTTTCCAATACAGTAGCTCCTTTCTTTGCCTGCTGTTCTACTGGCCTGAGGAGCCCAAAGTAACCACGGCGTCAGGGGGCGGGGCGGGGTGGGGGGCAGGTCAGAACTCCAAGTTTCTTGGAAACTACCTGGCACCAGAGTGGTTGAGAACAGACCTGGCTGATTTTCATGGGAAGAGTCATAGTGTCCACCTGGTTGTTGAGATTCTCCCCTGTCATGAGGGAGCACAGAGATCCCATAGATTCATGCACATGCCCTTTCCCCAGTACTCCTGTCTCCGATGTCACAGTCTTATTCATGGCTGGCCCTCAGCCACACAGCCTAGTCATTTGTCGTTGACCGGAACTCCTTTACAAGCTTCTCTCATAAGAAATGAACAGCCGTGTGTGCTGCTCGGAGCTCTGCACACTGGGAGGACATCCCTTCACCACTGTCCTTCAGAACCACCTCTGAGTGAGGCATCTCTGGGAACAGCAGAAGTCCACCGTCTGCCAGCACGCACAATTAATGCCAGCTCGTTGGTGAATCTGGCTGAAGTTCTTGCCTTTTCTCCATTTGGCCAAACTGGGTTCCCAAGAGCCCATGGGTGTGAGTTGAGGGCAACACTTTGGCACAATAAACATGTGTGGTATGGGAGTCTAGGCCACCTTCCTGTTTAATTCACTTGTGCCTTCCAGACATGCCTGGGCTAGATCCTGAGGGGATTGTTTCTGCTTCAGAATGGATGACTGCTATGCTCCATTTTCCATGCCATTTTTTTTTATGAATTCCATCAATTATTAGCTTTATTAAATACCATAACATGGGATAAATACTCTTGGAGAAAATTTATGCAAGAAGTTTGTGCAAGAGAAAATACCTAGCCTAAATGCTCTGTGTGAGAACTGTAATATAGGAACTGGCAAATTCTGGGCAATTTCAGCCTGCAGAGTGCATTCACTTCTTCCTCAACTCCAGCTTCTTTTCCTCTTTTCCTAAATGGCTGTGGAACCTTGGAGTGCACATGCTCTTGTGTTTCCTTCCTGGCATTTCCTGGATCTTCATTCATACACTAGATTGTGCAATCAGTCAAGAACTTGCTCTCTGGTTATGTCAAGCCCACCGTGTCTGCGAAAGCCACTGGCCCGGCCACAGCTTTTCCTGTTTCATGCACTCTCTCCCAAAGGCAGAAACGCAGTAAGAGTGAGAGTCCCAGCTCACCTCCTCAGTGTTGCTCAAGAAAAAAAGGACCTAAGCTTTCAAAGGAGGCCCCAGGCTTGTTTCTCTGTTCTACTCCATTGCTAATTCTCTCTTGACCACAGAGAACTTTCCTTCTCCAGATGGGTCCTCCACAGAGCCCCTTTACTCTTCAGTCTTTTTTTTTTTTTTTTTTTTTTTTAAATTTTTTTTTTTTCAACGTTTATTTATTTTTGGGACAGAGAGAGACAGAGCATGAACGGGGGAGGGGCAGAGAGAGAGGGAGACACAGAATCGGAAACAGGCTCCAGGCTCTGAGCCATCAGCCCAGAGCCCGACGCGGGGCTCGAACTCACGGACCGCGAGATCGTGACCTGGCTGAAGTCGGACGCTTAACCGACTGCGCCACCCAGGCGCCCCTACTCTTCAGTCTTAACGATTCTTCTCCTGGTACACCTTTCTAGTACAGTCACATCACCAGTCCTGTAAGCATTTGCCGCAGTGATCACAGCAGTACAAAGAGATGTTGCTTTCTAGTTCTTAAAAAGCAGAAAACCAGCATGTAAGGTATTTCTGATACTTCTTGCTTTTAATACTTCTTTTCTCCTGCTCTGACTTGGGACACTGAGTGGTGATTACGATTATTTTATAACACAATGGAATGGATTATTATAGCAGGAGAAAATGTTCCAAAGGAGTACTTAAATCCATCAAAGCATCCCTTATGCAAGTTTGCTAACTAAAATGAAGAATTGTTAACAATATATCCTCTTTCATTTGTCAAATGTCCTTCCTGACCTTTTCTTGTTTCACATTTTGAAAGGAAATTATGGTTAAATTGTCTGAGCTACCATACTCTGGATCCAGAGGCTACTTAGTTCTGTATCTTGGGCTTGCCCTGGGCTGGAGCTGTCTATCCAACCCAGATCCTCTTTTTCCGAGGAGTCTGTCAAAAACACTTCCGGGGACAGCAGGTGAGTTTGGGGCCCCCCATGAATCAATTCACGTTTGTACCGAAGCCATGATGGTCTCTGGTGGGAACTTGCTCCATTCAGAGTCCATAAGATCCTTAGGGCCTGACGCTTTGTGCCTTTCCTGCCACATATAAATGTAATACAACTTATCTGAGTAAGACAAGAGAAAACAAGATGATAAGAGAAGCAGAAATGAGTCCTGGGAGACAGCATCTGTGGAATTATAGGATTTATCCTGGAGAAAGTGAATGGTCATGCTATTCTAAGAACCACCCTTTTTCTCTGGGGCGAGGTGGTCAGAGAAGCTTCCCAGAGAAACAGGGCTCAGAAGGGTCTCTAAATGATGGATAGGAATCAGAAATGGAGGTCAGCTGGGCCCTCCGGGTAAGGGAAACAGTGGGAGCAAGTGCACTGGGCAGGAACGTCATTTTGTTGGGGGACAGATAGACCCATGGCAGCAGAGAAGAGAGTCTGTGGAGGAAGAAATGGGAGAGGAGGTTGGTCAGGTGGGCAGATTTGGTGAGGACACCACACCAGGTGAATGTGATTGTATCACGGGCAGTAGGACTCTTGGAAGGTTTTTGAGAAGGGGAACGGCATGATGAAGAGAAGTTCTGAGGAGATGAACCTGCTGATGAGGTGTCGTATTCTAGAGTTAAGAGAGGTCAGAGGCAGAAAGACCAGCCTGGCATCATGGCCCTAGCAACTGGAATAGAAAGAAAGAGGCAGTGTGAGCATCATTGTGGTGGGCATGTTACAGTTCTCTGTGCAGCCACACACTCTGCCCTTTCCTCACGGTTCCATCCCCTTTTCAGTGGACACAGCTCTGGCTGCAGGGTGATTGGCGTAGGATACGAGCACGGCCAATCAAAACTTTCGTTTGGAGTGGGAGCGATGGAGGCCACAGAATGGGACGTTGGCCGCCATCGTCTTCCGGAACTGTGTCTGTGGCAGCTGAGCACGGGGCCAACTCTACCCACAGGCAGAGGTAGAATCACGAGATGAGGGAATGAGGAGAGAACTGACAATCTCAAGCGCATCTGGGTTCCTGGATCTAGTGATACCTCTCTAGTTTTCCAAGCTACATAGCGCAACAAATTCTGACACTGGCAGTTGAAAGAGGCCAAATTAATACAAATGTTATTTTTTAAGGTCTCAGTAGGACTTGTGGGCTACGGAGAGAATCAACAGTCGCCAACTCTAACATGTTTATGGGTACTGAGTGTAGCCGCTGGCTACGTCCATCATATCTCTGATGGATGAATAAATGAGCGAATGATTCTGGACAATGGGAAGGTGTTAGAGTACTGACATTAACTGTTTTAAAACATAGCTTGTTTAAAAAATACAGCTTTTTGGGGCACCTGGGTGGCTCAGTCGGTTAAGCGTCCAACTTCGACTCAGGTCATGATCTCACGGTTGGTGAGTTCGAGCCCCGCGTCGGGCTCTGCACTGACAGCTGGGAGCCTGGAGCCTGCTTCAGGTTCTGTGTCTCCCTCTCTCTCTGCCCCTCTCCCGCTCGTACTCTGTCTCACTCTCTCTCTCAAATATAAAACATTTAAACAATTTTTTTAAATACAGCTTTTTATGAGTAAATTTCTGTCTCCTCTATACCTTGCAATGGTATCTACCCACTGCTATGAAATTGGTATCAATATGCATAGAGGAAAAAGAAACTTTGAACTGTGAAGGTAAGTAGGGAGGGAGAGGAGGAGGGGCATGTGAAATGTCTGTGGCAGAAACACCACCGTCCCTTATCTATAGTCCTAGAAAACAACTGGAAATACATTTCAGCCCCATTAAAAGGTGGTGGGGCATCATGTAATTCGTGATTGCTGACATTTGCACAATGTTCTAGTCTTTTGTCTTCTGCCAAAGGCCTGCCTGAGGGCTTCTTTTTCTCAAGTTTGCTTTCATGTTTGGGTATGTTCAAAACTTAAGCTGGGCTGTAGCAGCCAGAGCAAAAAGGATGTGTCTCCATGAGAAGACAGCTGCCAGAGGGCTTCGCGAGCTTAGCAGAGTTATTATCATATTATCATGCATGCCAGAGCACACGTTCCACATCCCCTGTACGTCGTGTCACTGACACTCCTCCCTGGAGAAGTGTGGTTTATGTCCCCTCTCCTTGAATTCGAGTAGGCATTTGATTTGGTCGTAACCAAAAGGATAAAGCAAATGTGATTGCGTGATTTCTGGAGCTATGTTGTAAAAGGCAGGCAGCTGTTGCCTCTTTCCAGGAACACAGACACCGGAGCCCTGAGCTACTGTGGAAGCAGTTCAATTGCCCCAAGGCCATCATGCTATGAGGAAGCCCAACTAGTCCACAGGGAGAGAGAGAGGGAGAGAGAGAGAGAGAGTGCACGGGGAAACCTGAAACCACAAGGAAAGAGAAATACCTGGCCAGCCCCTGGCTGTTCTAGACACCCCGCTGCAAGCAGGTAAGTCCAGCCACTGACTGTAACGGTGGGAGAGAACTGCCTGATCAAGCCTTTCCTGAATTCCTGACCTGCAGAAATCACGAGGTAGTTTGTTGCTCAACAGTGATAACCAGAACAGTTATGTAGCTGTTGGAAGAGATTTTTAGCTATAATTAGATCTTCAGGTATCCTGGAAAATTTGTCAGCCTGCAGAACTATTTTGCCAACTCCAGAATGAACCTCCTCTCAGCATAATTAACTTCATCTGCTCCAAAGAGCAAATACTTAGAATATCTGGCATTGACAGTCTGAGCTGCTGTACTGTGGCACTCTGCCTCTGAGAAGAGATCGAAAAACACAGGTTAAGGCTCTACTGAAACATACAGGTCTATGCAATTAGCAAAACCCAAATACTAATTTAAATCTCCTGGATTTGCTTTTAGTCATTCCTCTAACAAAGACAAGGAAAAAACCCCAAATTATTTATTGTTAGCTTTAACTACTGGAAAAGTAAAACTGTTACATATTATATATACCAATGTGAGGCTTGTTACAGTCTTAATTTTCCAATAACAATGAAAAATTTTTGACAGTGCACATATCAGGCACTGAATAAATGTTCCAGTAAGATTACATTATGTAGCTTTTGTAACTCAATGTGGTGGAATATTGCATTTTCCTGCCACTGCAAATAGAGTGAAATGCAGTTATTAGAATTATTGCAATATCTATATGCACATTTTCAAATATAAATGGCATACTATAAACATAAATCATTTAACTATAGTGTGATTATGTTGAAATAATACAACATGGACATGAATGAAGAGAAATGATGTTGAACTGCCTTTCCAGTGACACAGTTTAAAATTCTACCCTGAAGATCAGAATTATAATTGAAAAACTGAGTAAATACTGTGGCAATAGTTTTAACCTGAGAAAAGCATCAATTTCTTTGAAACTGAAATTGGAGATATACATTCCTATTTATCTCACCAGGCACTTCCTTTGCACTGCACAAAATAGTCATATCACTAGCAGAAATGAGGTAGGATGTTAGCGTAAATTGGAGATAAAATTTAAATCTGATGAGGTGGTAAAAACTAAAAAGAAGCAATGGTTTTGTTCAAAAGGCTCCAAATAAGAGGCAAAATATGGAGGTCCCGTAATATACCATCATATCAGCCCTCAGGAAATCAGGAGGCACCAGTGGCTTCCATGTCAAATATATAGATTTTCTCCATTTTTCAGAATGAGTGAACTTTGTACCTTCAGCTGCACACCAGCTGTCTGACCTCGCACGGACGCCATAGCACAAGGCAGTGAAATAGAGACTAGAAAGGCGTGAAAATTGCTTCTTGTTGTGAGGGACCGAGGCAGGAAATCAGCAGGGCCTGTCCATTGATTCTCACAAGACCATTTTCAGAGTCACCAAAGCTGCAGTCCCAGTTTGCAAGAGTGGTCAGTGATGAAAATTTCGGATGGGAGAGGGGAGAGGTGTGGCGAGACAGAAAGACCAAGGAAGAGGGGTGAAAGCAATCTGTAATCCTCATGTTCTTATGGATAATGCAAGTCACTTAGAGCCACAAAGAACCCTCATGAGCCTTCTGGAACTTCTAGACCAGTCCATCGCAAAGATCTGAAACTAATGCCCACTGCCCCTTCCTGGGATGAATCTCTTACCGTGCCCCCTTTGTAATCTTGAACTAAAATTCAACCTACCTAGACACAGAATTTTTTCAAAGTCCATAAAATGCTCCAACTATAATGTAAAGGCATAACAAAAGGCAAGGAATGTGTAACGACGTAAGGGGGACCTCTGTACGCAGGTGCTCAGGTCTGAATACTGCTACCACCTATACACAGAATCACTGCGTGTGCAAGCTACAAACACATACCCAGAGGGGTGAGCCGCTGCGCTGGCACGCTCGGTATCGTGAGCCGGGTTGCAGGTGGTGCGATTTTCCAACACTGGAGCAACTTTTGTTCAAGCTCCACGTGAAACAAAAAGCAGCCTTCCCTTGATTTATATGATATTCCCGAAAAATACAGGACTATTAAAACCATACAAAGTACTTCATATTTATATGTAAAAGAGTATTTTTTAGGGGTGCCTGGGCAGCTAAGTCAGTTAAGTGTCCGGCTTTGGCTCAGGCATGATCTCGCGGTTCATGAGTTCAAGCCCCGCGTCAGGCTCTGTGCTGACAGCGTGGAGCCTGGAACTGCTTCGGATTCTGTGTCTCCCTCTCTCTCTGCCCCTCCCTCATTCGCACTCCGTCTCTCTCTGTCTCAAAAGTAAATAAATATTTTAAAAATACTCCTTTTATGTTTATTTTTGAGAGAGAAAGAGATACAGATCTCGAGAGGGGGAGAGAGAGAGGGAGACAGAGAATCCAAAGCAGGCTCCAGGCTCCGAGCTATCAGCACAGAGCCCGACGTGGGGCTCGAACCCACAAACCACGAGATGATGACCTGAACCGAAGCTGGACGCTTAACCGACTGAGCCGCTCAGGTACCCCTAAAAGAGTATTTTCTTAGAAAATGAGTGTACTGGGGCACCTGGGTGGCTCAGTCGGTTAAGCGTCTGACTTCGGCTCAGGTCATGATCTCACAGTTCAGAGGTTCCTGAGTTCGAGCCCCCCATCGGGCTATCTGTTATCAGCGTGTAGAGCCCTCTTTGGATCCTCTGCCCCCCTCCCCTGCCCTCTCTGCTTCTCCCCCGCTTGCACGTGCATTCTTTCAAAAATAAATAAACATTAAAAAAAATGTACATTCTAGTCTCAGCTGATCATAAACATGGTTTTTGCCTGTATGAGTGTCCAGCAGAGGATACTTGAAAGCCAAGCAGGAGGTACAGTGGTTTTTCACTGTTTTGGGCCAAACACCCTGACCTCCATTCTCATTAAATGTCAGTAATGCCCCCACCCCTATTTTCAATATCCTTTCAACAGTTCATTTGTCCCCGTGAATTTCCAAAACACTGCTGATTGAGATGAAGTGCAGCTCTGGCTTTTATCTCGATGGGATCCCACTCGCCCAATCAGTGAGAGTCTGTCTTTTGCTGATTTGGGAGAAAGGAGAACTCCCTGGAGTTGAGCAGGGAGGATGGAAACTAAGTCAGAAAGGGAGCCCAAACACCAGGGACTTTGAGGCTGGGGGGAAGGGAGGGGCCTAAGAACTTGGCTGGGCTTGGGTTGGAATTCCCATGTCCTTGAAACAGTGGGAAGGCAGAAAGCGGAAGTCTCAGGCATACCTGAGTTTCCCTCCTTCACTTAATGGAGTTAGTTAACAATGTTCATGAAAAGCCAGCCAAGATTGTTGTTCCTGAACCAGCCGGGTTATTGTGGGACAATGTGAGCCACAGCAAAACCCACACAAGGGACTGAGCATACTATTTGTAAGAATCTGATACTCCCCTTGTCTCCCAACTCCGGCCTCTTCTCCATCGCCACTGTCACGGTTGGACTGTGGGTGGGAAGAAAAACAGAATGCCAGGCCCAGCACCATCTTAGGGCCAAGAGAGAAAGGTTGCCAGCTGGGCTTGTTTCTTTAAGGAGCCAGGATGGTTTTCGCACCCCCTCCCGGCACTGGTCTCATTTCTTCATCTTTTCAGGCAAATCTTTGCTCCTTCATGAACAGTGTTAGATTCTCAGCACGGATGCCATTTGCCAAGAAAAATGTGTCTTTTCCATACACAAGAAACAAAAGGGTGCAGTTCCTGTGTCACTGTATCCCAAGGCGTTCCTCATGAGTTTGCTGTGAACTCTCCCCATAAGCATTCCCTTCCAGAGCTGGGCAGGATCCTGTCCAGAGCAGGAGGTGTGCCTGAACACCTCACAGCAAACTCAGCCTTCTCCCCATAGACACAGTTTGGTGGTGGGGACTGTGTCTGGTGACCCCACGCCAGAAGCAAATGAGTGAGCATAGCTGCTAACCAAGTGCCTAGGCAGGTGATGGCGGGAGCTGTGACCCGCTTGACCACACTCTCTGGCATGTGAGGCAGACCCACACCAGCTCCGTCTTCCCACGTTTATGCTGGGTTAATCCGTGAGCGTGTATATTGCTTCCTCCTTCCCAGTCTTGTTCCTCCTTCCTTTTCTGCATTAACCGTTACTACAGGGGGCATGCAGCACTCTTCCGTAAATCCCACACAGGCCAGGTTTCCCAAGCATGATTTCCCTCCTAATAAGCCTGGAAATCCCTTCCTCCACCTGAATGTTCTTTCCCTCGTTCAATGTCAGTTTCCTGTTCCTCTCTCTAATGATCTTTCTAATCTTAGCACCGTACGATGCTATTTGCTCCTTTCTAGTGGGGCATGGCCAAAATTTGGACTCAGGACCAGGAGCCTTTCTTGGTTTTGTGAAGTGGTTGGTCACAGACCCATGGTGCTTGAGATCCTGTACAGCCTCTGGTGCAAGGGGCC
Source organism: Prionailurus bengalensis (assembly GCF_016509475.1). Classification (NCBI taxonomy): domain Eukaryota; kingdom Metazoa; phylum Chordata; class Mammalia; order Carnivora; family Felidae; genus Prionailurus; species Prionailurus bengalensis. The sequence continues at coordinate 162,823,573 of NC_057345.1, forward strand.
ACTGACTCTCTCGCTCTCCATCACTTTTTCTCCTTTGGGTGCTCTCACCTGCAACAGCATCTCCGTGGCTACCGTTTCCTGAGAGAAACCAGTTTCCAGAAGCTTCTGGCTCCACCAGGAATTCCACTGCTTAACTAATTGCTGGTGTCCAGAGTGAGGTTAGCCCTTAGGAGATGCTCTCCAGGCAGATAAAACAGGGATGGGGATCTTTGATTAAACTGAGCTACACGCTAACATCCTCTGTTTCCCTCCCGGGAAACACTTCAATATTTAAGTAATTCCCTGTGAATGGATGGTGGCTTGCTGCCTGGTTCAGGGACTTTTCTGCCTGGCTGGCTGTCTGGGTTTCCATCTGAAATGTTCGGTCTCAAATATCCAGGTGCACTCGATCACAGTGAAGCTGGTTTCAGAGGTTTTCACAACTTCTTTCAGACTTTAGACGAAATTCCAAGGTCCGCGCCAGCCTGTGCTGGGTCTGTCTGTGGCTCCCTCGTATCATGCACCTCTGGTTTGCAACTCAGTGGGGTCATACACACCCTGGCTCAGTTCTAAGGTTAAGTGGTTTATGCTGAGATGCAGCTGTTTACTGTCCCTGAGTCCAGACTCTCCTGGGACGGACATCAGGCTTAACTTCAGCATCAGCCGAAGTCACTCTGCCCCTTACGATATAAAGCTTAGTCCAAACCCCACGTGGAAAGGGCAGGGACTTTGTGAAATTTCTGAAAATCTTAGAGGGCTTTAAATTCTCATACTCAGAACTGGTGTGTGAACTCAAGCTACCTCTAAATTTGTTTAGTTTGTGGCTTGCTTTATCATTTCATGGTTACTGCTTCTCCAGAGTATGCAACCCAGCTTCATTCCTTGACACGCCTACGCGCAGGTGCATTCATTGATTCATTTGTTCATGAAACGTGCATGTCCACATGGAGCTTACCTTTTAGTGAAGGAAGATGTGCAATAACACACACACACAAAAGTAAATACATCGTCTGCCAGAGACTGATTAGTGCTACAGAGACAGAGCATTGCATGAAAATGGCAGTTCTGTAGGGGCAGGGAATTTTGTTTGTTTTGTTTTGTTCATTGACCTATTTGCAACACCTGGCGTAAGACCTGTTGCGACACATAGTGTCGAGTAAGTGTTTATCAGAGGGAATAAGGCAAGTGGGGTACTGGTAAATGTTTAACTGGCTCTCTGGGTAGAAGTATATGCATGTATATGTGCATGCTGTAAATTTCACATTGTATCTAAATATGTATTATGTAATAAATGAAGCTTATATAATATGTATTTTAGATTTAGTATAAGTTTTACTACATAAAGGATTTGTAGAAAACAATTTATGAATAATAATAAAATATATAATTCTTTTCATTATAAATTCTGTGTAACCTACCAGCTCTCTGATTTTTGCCAAATTCTTGCCTCCATTGCTACCCTCTGGTTGCAGTGGACAAATGAGTGGAGATCCAACACGAATGCTGATAATTTTGTTTATATTAAGAAAAACACAAAGGTAGGGGCGCCTCGGTTGAGCGTCTGACTTTGGCTTAGGTCATGATCTCACACTTTGTGGACTCGAGCCCCGCATCCCACTCTCTACTGTCAGCACAGAGCCCCCTGCATCCCTCTCCCTCTGCCCTTCCCCCACTTGCACGCTCTCCCTCAAATCTAAATAAAAACCATTTAAAAAGAAAAAAAAATACAAAAGTAAAACAATACAAATGTGCCTTAAAACTTCACTCTTTTCATCAATGATGTGTGGCACTGCTGAATCATTAATAGTTTTTGAATGTTGGAAGACTGTTCTCCCAGTGTTTTGCACTTTCCACAATGTAGGAGCTACAGACAGGACACACTTTCAAATCTAGGCCCTTGAAATCTGTTTTGCACTTGCAGATTTCTGTGGTGTAAATAGTCCCACCACCGCCCATTTCAAGCCTCCAGTGTGAGGCTTATGAACTACAGAATTAAAAAGAGACAAAGCAGGACACCATTATACAATGTTTCCACTGTATGGGTTAGTCATGCTCAGCAGGGGGCAGTTTTGTCCCCTAAGTGACCTTTGGAAGGGTCTGGAGACCTTTTTGCTTATCACAACTAGGGAGAGGGGATACTCCTGGTATCTACTGGGTATAGGCCAGGATGCTACTGAACATCCTACAGCAAAGAATTTGGCCCAAAATGTCAGTGGTGCCAAGCATATCAAAAGCAGAGATAACAGTAAAATATAACAAAATATTAGGAAAGGATGTGTTTTGAGAATTTACTGTTTTTGCTTTTAATATAATTTATTTAGGGGCGCCTGGGTGGCTCAGTCGGATAAGCATCTGACTTCAGCGCAGGTCGTGACCTCACAGTTCGTGGGTTCGAGCCCCGCATTGGGCTCTGTGCTGACAGCTCAGAGCCCAGACCCTGCTTTGGATTCTGTCTCCCTCTCTCTCTGCCCCTCCCCACTTGTGTGCTCTCTCTCTCTCTCTCTCTTTCAAAAATAAATAAACATTAAAAAAACATTTTAAAATAATATAATTTATTTAATAGTATAATTTAACTAATTAATTATATCATTTAATTTTTAATAATTGGGTGTTTAATAAGCACTCTGCAAAATTCCTGAAAATTTAGCAGCCAGTTCTTATACATCACATGAGCCAGCTCCAAGGCACCACTGGGATAAGCAGGGTAGAGAAGTAGTCACTGTTTTATAGAGAGCAGTCAAAGAAGTTCTTAGAAAGTGACTTTTTAAACAAAAATTTTAATGTTTATTTATTTTTGAGAGAGACAGACGGAGCATGAGCAGGGCAGAGAGAGAGAGAGGGAGACACAGAATCTGAAGCAGGCTCCAGGCTCTGAGCTGTCAGCACGGAGCCCGACGTGGGGCTTGAACCCACGGACCATGAGATCATGACCTGAGCCGAGTCGGACACTTAACTGACTGAGCCACCCAGGTTCCCCTAGAAAGTGACTTAGACCTGAAGCAAGTGAGGAGTGAGCTCTGTAGGCATCCAGACAGGTGGAACATCATCTGCAAAAGTCTGCCACCCGGGAGCTTACCTGCCATGTTTTCAGGAACAGACAAGAGTCGAGTGGGCAGGACAGAGTAGATGGAAGTCAGATGGGAGTCCCTGGAAGGGTTTGAGCAGGGATGTGCCACAAACCAGTGGGTAAGGCAGAATTTCCTGAAAGGTGTTGGGTGATGGGGAGCCATACAACCAGTTGACACGCAATATCAGATACCTCCATTCTTGGAACACCTTTTGGCCACTTGCTGTCTGGATTTACCGCAGTCTCACCATAGAGGGGGCAGAGCCAGGCATCCTGTGCTGACCCCTCTTTCCTCCCTCCCCTGCGCCTTTTCTCCTCACCATGCTCCCTGCCCAACAAGGGCACTTCACCCTTCATCATCCAGAAGATTCCAACTCTGTCTAGTGCTACCCTTGAACTCAGCTCCAGACCCATCACGAGGGTCAGTTAGACACAAGGGCATTCCTGTCTGTCAGTAGTAAGGGCCATGAGGAGCATTCACCTCCCCAGAGCACAGCTGAGGTTTCCATCACACTTTCCCCTTTCTGACATTAACATACAAATGACCCACTGTAATTCTGTCAGAGGTCTCCCCCCAAAGAAATTACTCCCATTACTAAAAAAGAGGCATAATGCCAGTGCACCAATGTTGCCACCTGGCTTATGTAATAGGTAGCATTTTAACAAGGGCTTGCTCCGTGCCTAGTGATAAGTGCTCAAGTATCCGGTGTGACCATAATCTTGGGCACAAAAGATAACAAAAAATAACATCGTCTATGTTTCTGTTCTTTACAGGTGCTCTGTGTTAGCTCTCTTACCCCTCACAACAATCTCTATGGGAATGTTACGTGTTACAGATAAGGAAACTGAGGTTTAAACAGGTTAAGCAACTTGTACCGGGTTGCACAGCTCTAAAGGCAGAGCTAGGGTTCAGAGCCATATCTCTGATTCCACCGGCATCTCTTATCTGCCCTCCTTGAATCCCAGCCCACTCTGTCTGCAGCTCCACTGCCTCCTGTGCTGACTATTCCAGAACCTCATACCCTCAGAAGGTGCCCCTGCCTTGCAATTAAGATTAAGGAAAACACGTTGGAAGTTTTTCCTCCAGTTGTCATAGAAATAAAAAAAAGAAGAGCCCACCTTCTTTTAGTTACAATCACCAAAGCAGTTTAAAATCTTGCAAAATATCTCCCGCAAGTACAGAATATTTTTGTAATTTTTAAAAAGAAAGCATCCATTAGCCTTGTGTTGCCACATTGTCATTTGCTTGTGTCCTTCAAAATTTGGTTTCAGTCAGAATTGCCTCGGAGTGAGGCCCCATCATCAATCCTTCATTTTAGGGTCACGTGTTTCTTCCCTTGGTGACTCTTGATCTCCTCTTTCTGTAACAGCTGCTAAGAATTTCGTCCTTCCCCCAGCTGGGAGGGAGGTGTGACCCTCTTGCAGGTTTCTCTGTCTCACTCAGAGAGTCATAATGCGAAGTTTAGTCATAGCGCATTTTAGAGACAGGAAGTAGTCACAGGAAAAAAACCACCACTCCAAGCCAGTTTGCTCTGAGGCACCAAATGCAGTCTCTGTCATGCGCCAGTGTCTTGCTTACTCTAGAAATATCAGTCACCCTGCTGTTTTTCCATCGTGGTGACACTTTTCATTAGCTGAGCCATAAAGCTTGAACTTGGAAAGGAGAACCGTGGGAGAGTAGACAGCAGTGAGCAAACACCAGCTGGGGCCAGCAGGATCTGGAAGCAAGTTTGCTACAGTTCTGCAGGTCTTGAAAGCAGGCTGAATAAAGTCATATTTTCATTCTGCCTGGTGTTCCCTTCCTTTTCTGAGAAAACCTAAATTGTAGGACTTTGTAAGAAAATGCCATGAACAACAAAAAATCAAGGGAAAAGACTAAACAAAAGAGAGAAAAAAAAAACGAGATATATTAACAAATGAGCAAGGAAACGGTAAAAACACACAAACTTTCTTGAGAGCAGTTTGACTAAATATACAAAATTCATCAAAGACGTGTATAACTTTGACCCAGGATATCCACTTCTAGGAATTTCTCTTAAGGAAGTAATTAGGGAAGTCTATAAATATGTAGCTTCAGAAATGTTTATCTTATCACCGTTTGTAATGATAGAAAAACTGGAAACAATATAAACATTCAATAGTAGAAGATTGGTTTAGAGAGTTCTGCTCTGTCCAACTGGTGGAATACTATTCAGCTGTTTAAAATGATATTGTGAAAGTTATTTCTTGATGTCAAAATAATTATTTAAATATTTTAAAGTGAAAAAAATCAGATTGCAAAAATAGTATGGAAATTCTACTTCTGGCCAAAAAGGGATAATAGGAACCAGATTTACCCTCCTGTCAGAAACAACCAAAAAATGGACAGAGTATGTGAACAGTGAGCTTCGAGATACTGTGTTTCAGTCAACAAAGGAGAGTGATTTCCCATAAGTGGGAAATAAATGAGGTTGGGACCGTTTTAGCTTACCGCCTTAAGAGAGTTCCTGGACCAGAGTGCAAGGAGAAAACAGGTAGAGGCCAGTGGATTCCTCAGTTGCAGAGATGGAAGAAAACGTACAGAAACTGTGGGTAGAACTTGCTGGAAAGACTGCCTGAAAGAAGAGAACTTCACAGAGGGAGAACTCTGGGAATACGAAGAGGGTCGCTTGTAAGTATCCAGCTGAGCACTGATCGATGGTGCATGCATGTGAGGAAGCTACCTGAGACCAGGAAACAATCACTCAAAAAGATGAGACAGAACAATGCCTGGCACACAAACAGGGCCAGGAATGTGCCTGTTCCCACCAGACAGACTGGAAAACTTCATGATTCATGGGGCCTTGGGCAGAGTATACAAAATAGCCTTGTTGCAATAATGGAGACGAATTGGCTCTAAGCTAAGCACTGCTCCAGTCCTGCCTGATAAACCTTAAAACTAGGAGCTGAAAGGATCAAACTGTTCCCAGTAAGTTAACTGTGTCACAAAGCTCAATAAAGTTTATAGGAATATAACAATATCCAGCACACAGTGGGTGAGATCCACAATGTCTGGCATCCAATCAAAATTACCAGGCGTGCAAAGAAGAAGGAAAATACAACTCATAATGAGGAGAAAAATCAGTCAATTAAAAGTGATCCAGAACGGGCACAGATGTTAGCTTTGGTAGACAAAGACACTAAGAGTTGTTATAATTGTGTTCCATATGTTCAAAAAGTTAATAGAGACATGGAAGATATAAAAAAGATCCCAACTGAACTTTTAGGGATTAAATATACAATGTCTAAGTTTTTTGAGAGAGAGAGAGAGAGCAGTGGAGGGGCAGAGGGCGTGGGGGGAGGGGTGGGGGAGAGAGAGAGAGAGAGAGAGAGAGAATGAGAATCTTAAGCAAACTCCATTCCCAGGGTGGAGCCCAAAACAGGCTTCAGTCTCACGACCATGAGATCATGACGTGAGCCGAAAACAGGAGTTGGATGCTTAGCCAACTGAGCCACCCAAGCATCCCCAATGTCTAAGATTTTTTTAAAAATGCATTGTAAGAGACTAATGACAGATTACACATTGCAGAAAAAAGGAATAGTGAACTTGAAACATAACAATAGAGACTTTCCAAAATAAACCCAGCGTGTGTCAACTATACCTCAATAAAAATAAATAAATAAAATGCAGTTTAATTTGTGTTTTAGCTATGGGATAATTTCAGGTAGCCCAGTATACTAGTAAGTGGAGTCCCTAAAGGAGAGGAGAGACACACAGGTACAAAAACACTTGAAGAAATAAGGGCCAAAAATTGTTCACGTTTGATGAAAACCATCTACATAGAGATGCAAGAAACTCCACAAACTTCAAGCACTCAAAGAAACCAGAAGAAAATGACATCAAGGGACATCATAATCAAATTGCTCAAGATCAGTGGTATAAAGAAAATCTTAAAAGGAATCTAAAACAAAATCATGTTAGATGCAGAGGGACAAGCAGATGACAGTCAATCTCCTGCAGAAACAATACAAGCAAGAAGATACAGTGCAGGATCTGTGACGTGCTGGAAGAAAAAAGACTGTCAACTTATATCTTATATGCAATGATAATATCTTTCAAAAATGAAACAAAATGAAGACATTTTAGACATACAAAAGCTGAAGAATTCATTACTAGTAAACTCACATGACAATAAATGTTTTAAAAAAAGGAAAAGTCTGGGGTGCCTGGGTGGCTCAGTCGGTTGAGTGTCCGACTTCGGCTCAGGTCATGATCTCACGGTCCGTGAGTTCGAGCCCTGCGTCGGGCTCTGTGCTGACAGCTCAGAGCCTGGAGCCTGTTTCCGATTCTGTGTCTCCCTCTTTCTCCTCCCCCGCTCATGCTCCGTCTCTCTCTTCTCAAAAATAAACGTTAAAAAAATAAATAAAAATAAAAAAGGGAAAAGTCTTGCAGGTAAAAGGAAAATCATTCCAAGTGGAAATATGGATCTCCACAAAGCATTGGGGAACACCAGAAATAGTAACTAGAATATATGAGGTATTTAAGGTATTCTTATTAATATTCAAATGTCTTCCAAAAAACTTTAAAAGATAATTTATGGTTACAAAATAGCAACAATGTAGTGGGGGTGGATATAACACATGTAAAAGCCAAATGCATACCAACAATAGTGCCTAGGTCAGGAAGGGGAAATAGAAGTATACAATTGTTAAGGTATTTATACTGTACGTGAAATGGCTGAATGCGATTTGAAGGTAGACTATGATAAGTGAAAGATGTATGTTATAAACACTAAAGCAAACATTAAAATAAAAACAAAACTTTGCAGATTGTAAGCCAATAGTGATAAAATGTAATGTTGAAAATGATCAATTAATCCACAAGGCAGAAAAAGAGGAGAGGGGGCACAAAGAACACATAGGCTAACTAGAGTACAAATAGCAACATAATGATGGTTTTGAACCTAATCTTCTCAACAACCACATTAAACACAAATGGTTTCAATTCTCCAATTAAAAATCAGGGATTGTCAGAATGTATTGAAAAAACCAAGACTCAACTATATGCTACCTATAGGAAATGCATTTAAGGAAATGCATTTTAAATATAAAAATACAAGTGAGTTAAAAGCTAAAGGACAGAAAAGAGATATCATGCTAGCATTATTCAAATTAAAGCTGAAGTGGCTAGATTTAATATCAAACACTGTAGATTTCAGAACAAGAAATAATACCAGCAATAAAGGCATTTCATAATGATTAAGGATTCACTAAAAGGACATAATAATTCTAAATGTTTAGGCCCTTAATCACATACCTGCAAAATACGTGAAGCAAAAACTGAAAGAACTTTAAGGAGAAATAGACAAATCTGCAATTATAATTACAGATTTCAACTGCTTTCTCTCCACAATTGATAGAACAAGTAGAGAGGAAATACGTAAGGGTACAGAATATTTGAAAAACATTATCAGCCAACTTGACCTAACTGACAGGTAGAGAAAATTCCACCCAACAGCATCAGAATACACATTCTTTTCAAGTATATATGGAACATTTATAAAGATGTGTAAAGGAAGAACTAAATGCCTCTTTTAGAAGAGAAAAACGGCATCAAATTAATGACGTCAGCTTCTATCTTAGGAAACTATGAAAAGCTACACAACTATAAAAAAGGATGAGATCTTGCCATTTATAGTAACGTGGATGGATGTAGAGAGTATTATGCTAAGTGAAATAAGTCAGACTGAGAAAGACAAAGACTACATGATTTTACTCCTATGTAGGGTCTAAAAAAATGAAACAGATGAATAAGCAAAAAGCAAAATCAAACCTCTAAATACAGAGAACTGATGGTTGACAGAGGAAAGTGGGGTGAAGGGATGGGCAAAGTAGGTGAAAGGGAGTGGGAGGTACAGGCTTCCAGTTATGGAATGAATAAGTCATGGGAATAAAAGGTACGGTCGGTGATACAGTAATAGCGTTGTATGGTAACAGATAGTAGCTATACTTGTGGTAAGCAAAGTATAACGTATAGACTTGTGGAATCACTGTTATACACCTAACACTAATGTAACACTGTGTGTCAACTGTACTTCAAAAAAAAATTAAAATAAAAAAAGCTACCTAAAACAACAACTATAAGAAGAGTAAATTAAACCCAAACAAAGAAGAAAATAATAATAAAGATCAGAGCAGGAAAAAAAAAACACCCAGAAAACAGAAAAACAAGAAAAAAACAAAACAAAAGTTGTTTCTTTGAAAAGATTGATAAAATTGGTAATGTTTAGCCAGACTGATCAGGAAAAAAAGAGTAAAGGCATAAATTACCAAAATTAGAAATGTGAGTGGTGACTTTATGACAGACCCCATTAAAAAGATAATAAAGGAATATTGTGAATAATTTCATGTGAATAAATTCAACTATCCGGAAGAAATAGACAAATTTCTTGGAAGACACAAATAACCAAAGCTCACTCAAGAAGAAATACATAAACTTGAAGACCCTATATCTATTAAAGACATTGAATTTGGAGTTTAAAATCTTCCAACAAAAAAAGACTCTCTGGGCCTAAATTCTTTACTGGTGAATTCTACAAATTCTACACAAACTTCCAGGTAACTGAACAAGAAGATGAAACTTCCAAACACATCCCATGAGACTAGCATACTCTGATATCAAAGTCAGACTAAAATATTATGAGGAAACTATAGACAAATAGCTTTATTAACATAGATGTAAAAATTCTAACCAAAATGTTAGCAAGTCAAATTCAACAATATATGAATAAGATAATATATCATGACCCAGTCATGAAAATCAATGTAATTCACAATATAAACAAACAATAAAAGAAAAGCCATAAGATCACCTCAATGATGTAGACAAAGCATATGACAAAATCTAACGTCCAATACTGAGAGAAACTCAGCAAACTAGGAATAAAAGTGAACTTCCTCAATCTGGTCAAGGGCATCCATGGGGAGTCTACAACTAACATCATATTTATTGGTAAGGATGGAATACTTTGCTCCTAAAATCGGAAACAAGACAAGAATGTCCACCCTTACTACTTCCATCCAACAGTATGTTGGAGATTCAAGCCAGTGCAGTATGGCAAGAAAAAGAAACAAAAGGCATCCATATTAGAAAGATGGAAGTAAAGCTGTTTTTTTTTTTTTTACAAAGAAATTAAATTTACAAGAAATCTAGTAGAATTAATAAGTGAGTTTAGTATGGTTGCAGAATACAAGATCGGTATATATGAAAATCAGTACTTCTATATATTAGCAAAGAGCAATTGGAAATGGAATTTTTTTAACACACACTTTTATAGTAGCCTAGAAGTAAGTCTGATCACAAATGTAAAAGACCTGTTCACTAAAAACTGCAAAAACACTGCTGATGGATATTTGAAAAGGCCTAAATAAACTGAGTCAAATGCCATGTTCGTGGGTCAGAAGACTCAATATTATTAAGATGTTAGTTCTCCTCAAATTCATCTAGAGATTCAAAGTAATCCCCGTCAAAATCCCAGCAGGCATTTTAATAGAATTTGATGTACTGATTATAAAGTTCATATGGAATGAGATGCAAAGGATCTAGAATAGGCAAAACAACTCCGAAAGAAGAAAAACAAAGTTGGATTATTAACATTGCCTGATTTCAAAATCTATCATAAAGAAACAGTATGGTATTGGTATAAAGTGGTATTGGTATAAAGCCAGACAAATATAACAAAACAGAAATTACAATAACAGAGTCATGCACGTAGGGGCAACTGATTTTTACAAAGACGTAAAATAGAGTAAAGATAGTATTTTCAACAAATGATGCTGGAACAACTTGTTATCTACACACAAAACTAAAAAATAAATGAGAAAAGAATAGAGAATAACTTTGATGCATACCTTACAGCATATAGAAATTACATCATAACCTAAAGATAGAATTGTAAACTATAAAATTTCTAGATAAAATCGTAGGAGAAGACCTTATGACCTTGGGTTAGGCAAAGGCTTCTTATATATGACACCAAAAGTGTTTTAAAATGTTAATAAATTGACTTCATCCAAATGAAAAATTTCTGCACTACAAAAGACACGAGAATTAAAAGGTAGGCCATAGAGTTAGAGAAACTATTTGCAAATCACATATCTGGTAAAAAGCCTTGCATTAGGAGAATATTAAGAACTCTCAAAACTCAATAATAAGCAAATAAACTCAGTCTTAAAAAATGAGGAGAATGAATGATGGCTAATAAGCACACAAAAAGATGCTCGACGTCATTAATCATTAGGAAATACAAATTAAAACTACAATGAGGTATGATTATACACCTATTAGAATAGCAAAAATTTTAAAAACTGACCATACCAACTGTTGGCAAACATATGGAGGAAGCAGAACTCTCCTACACTGCTGGTGGTAATGAAACGTGATACAAACACTTAGAAACAAGTTGGCAGTGTCTTAAAACGTGAAACCTATAGCAGCCGTATCATTCAGTCATTTCACTCATAGGGGGAATATTTATTTAAAGTAGCGAAAAGAAGAGAAACAAACCAAATATTCTTAGGTGAAAGGGTGTACACACTCAAGTAGAGCCATATGCTGGCGTTCTGTTCAGCCATGGAAAGGAATAAACTATTGATCATGCTGCAACGTGGGAGAATCTCAAGAGAATTATACTAAGTGCAAGAAGCCAGATACGAAAGAGTGCATAATGCATGGTACCATTCATATACAATTCTAGAAAATGTAAACTACAACATAGTGATAGAAAACAGATCTGTAGTTGCCTGGAAATGGAACAGCAGGAGAGGCAGTATAAAGGCTTCCAATGGGGCATGAGGAGACTTTGCAGGTGATGGATATGTTCACTATCTGAATCGTGATGGTTTCACAGATGCATGTGCATGTTAATGTATGAAATTGTACAATTTTATACAATTTATTGTATGTCAATTTATACAATTTATTGTATGTCAATTGTTCCCAGTGAAGCTATTAAAAATAGCACCTGGAGGGGCGCCTGGATGGCTCAGTTGGTAGTGTCCAACTTCGGCTCAGGTCATGATCTCACAGTTTGTGGGTTCAAGCCCCGCATCGGGCTCTATGCTGACAGCATGGAGCCTACTTGGGATTCTTTCTCCCTCTCTCTCTGCCCCTCCATAGCTCGTGCACGTGCGGTCTCTCTCTCTCTCTCTCTCTCTCTCTCTCTCTCTCTCTTCTTTCTCAATAGAAATAGTATAGCTTTATTTTGGTCAAATATCTATGGCATTTATATGGTTGGGAGGCAGCATATACCCTGAAAGATTGAAACAGCTTATTTTTCTTTTCTCTCCTTTTTTTTCTTTCTTCTCATCTTCCTTTCCTTCTTTTGCTTACTTACAATTTACGATTTTCCAAAAAATGACATGTATTATGTGCGTAACAAAGCAAAATAGAAGAAGAACAATGAGGAGTACAGGAACCAGAGAGGTAAAAAAGGAAAGCTAGTGATTTTGTTAACCAAATCAGAAGAAAGAACAGAAGACACAGTTTGGAGGAATTATAAAAAAACATTTCTTGTTCTAGAACACAGATTTTTATAAAAATTTGTCAAGCACAAAAATTTTAGCGATCAAATTGGGGAACTTTTTTTTTTTTAATTTTTTTTTTCAACGTTTATTTATTTTTTTGGGGACAGAGAGAGACAGAGCATGAACGGGGGAGGGGCAGAGAGAGAGGGAGACACAGAATCGGAAACAGGCTCCAGGCTCTGAGCCATCAGCCCAGAGCCCGACGCGGGGCTCGAACTCACGGACCTCGAGATCGTGACCTGGCTGAAGTCGGACGCTTAACCGACTGCACCACCCAGGCACCCCTCAAATTGGGGAACTTTCATGCAGACCCAAGTTGTCAGAATTTTCCAAGGCAGTTTCAGAAATACGTACACAAATAAACAATTACAGTTTGTTATTTTCCAAGCAGCAACTTCGGTGCAACATGGAGTAGAAAACAAGCCCAACTGGTGGCTGAAAGTTTGGAAAGAACAAAATCATTTTCTATGTAATGATGAGTTTGGGGCTGGGAGAGGATGGATGGTCTAGGTCGAATTTACTGCCAGTGGCAATTCTGATAAACAGTTTTCTGTTTTTGGAAGAATTAGCCGCTGCATTATTACAGCTGACATACTTAGTGACCTAGATAATTTTCTGGAAGCAAAAGGATTGTGCAAATGCCATTTTTGGGTTAGAGCGGATGGCTGGTGAAAGGAGGTACTAGAAGATCAAATGTTTTACAAAGTCCCAAAGCCCTAAGACAGAACTACACTCCACGACAGGACACTTCAACGGTCTGGTCTGCTGTTTTGTAAAATACACAATGATACTGTTGACTGGGTGGGATGGGGAGGGGGTGGGGAAGGGGAGTGCAGCATAGCTCAGCCGATCAAGTCCACGGTTTTAGGAGTCAGACAACACAAGCTGAGATCCCAGCTCCATCACTTTCTTTCTTTCTTTCTTTTAATTTTTTTAAACATTTATTTATTTTTGAGAGACAGAGTGTGAGCGGGGGAGGGGCAGAGAGAGAGGGAGACACAGAATCCAAAGCAGGCTCCAGGCTCCAAGCTGTCAGCACAGAGCCCAACGCGGGGCTCGAACTCATAGACTGTGGGATGATGACCTGAGCCGAAGTTGGACACTCAACCGCCTGAGCCACCCAGGTGCCCCAACTCCACCACCTTCTATCTGGCTGCAAGCCCTTTATCTTTCTCATCAGCCTGATGCGAATTCCAGCAGTTAGTTGTGAGTTGGTATGGAGACGAAATAGTACATGAAAGGCACTTATGTTCAAAACGTCATACTTACAATAATGTCCTCGGTAACCTTTAGAATGTTTTGGTTCATTCATTAATGTGAACTAAAATAATAAACCAGAATAATAGAATGTTAGAGCAGAAGGACCCTTAGATGCCATGGTCAGTGCCCCAGGCTGAGACCTGGGAGGGGGAGGTTTACACCGAGGCAGAGCCAGACCCAGCTCTCTCTGTGTGAAGCGTGTCCCGTTACACGCCACAGTTGCTTGGCCCTGCTTATCTGGATTCACTGCAAGTTCTTCATCAGCTGAGAAGCTTCTACTGAGCAATGATTAGGATGTTTTAAGTAAGTACAAATGGTCAGCAGAGCTGAGCTCGCCAGGGTGCTCCAATAAGTATTACCTGGTGATGGGCAATTACATGACGACATAGAGACAAGGCAAGAGACTAGTTCCAGAAGCTCCCTAGTGGGAAAATGAGTCCCGTTCTCCCTTGCTCTCTCTCTCTCTCTCTCTCTCTCTCTCTCTCTCTCTCTTTCACACACACATGCACACACATATACACGGTCTTTGTCTTCTTTGCCTGGCTCAGTAAGCGTTTATGCAGCAAAGCCATCTCGTTCTCAAACCAGAATGTCCTGCAATATAATTTATCCTCAAAATAAACTTCCATGTAAGGTTGTCCAGCTGTTCATCTATAATACAAACAAGTAAGCAAAATGGTGTTAAGGGAGGGGGCAAATTCTACCTTTCTCTTCTAGAACAACCTCAGAAGAAAGAGCTAGAATCCTAAATATTTGTATGGAGAGAATGCCTGGCAGAGAGTGTAACACAGCATGCCTTCTTCTGTATTTCCTTTAATGGGTTTTAGAATGCCTTTATTTTCTAAAAGGCTGAATCACAGTTTCCTTACTCTTTGGCGAATATGCTAGTCTTTAAGGATTTCTGTACATTCATCTGTCAAGTGACAATGTAACAGTGGAACCTTGTTTAACCCAGAGTATATCTGCATTTAGCTCTGCCTGAACTAGGGAATTTTGACCCCAGGACACATTATTTCAGATTTACAGACTGTCTACCTATTCTAAAACACTTGCTTACCACATTGTTTTTTAAAACAATTGTTTTAAATGTAAACATTGTTTTAAATCAAGTCCTTAACTACCCCTCCCATATTTCATGGTAGCTTCGTTCAAATTCCTATTTAGCTTGGATCTGAGATTCCATCAACTCAATGCCAGCACACAATGTAGAATACGGGGAGGGGAGCCAAAATGGTGGAAATAGACGCTATTCTAGCCTCTCCTGGGCCGTGTCTTTACAGTGCAACTTCATTATTAGTTTTAAAGCAAATCTCACTCAATTTAAAACCATGCATCAAAATGTGTCCCAAACATAAATACACATTATTTTCAGACTCTCAACTATTTGAGACCATCCACACATCTGTTCCTCTCTCCACTTCTTAGAAATGATCAAGACTTGACTCTTTGTAACTCTACAAAATTCTCTTGTTTGTTCCCAATTCTGCCTCCTCTTCCTGCTGTATTTTCACAGGGTAATGGAAAACAAAGTGACAGTGAAGTGAGGAGGGTCTGGTTCTATGTGTGAAGCTAATCGAATCCTCCCAAGGCGGTTGCCAACAGCATCCTGACCCTTGCTGGGAATCTTCAATATTGCGATGAAAAGTGCAAATTGTAGTTCAAATACGTCTTCACTCTAAGTGCATTGGGTCATTTACCTTAACAATGTGAACGTGCTCTCATTATCATGTTCAACTTGATTAGTGTATGGTCTAACATTTAAAAGTGCACTTCAGATAAAAGAATGTATGAATGCATGATTGGTTCCTAATAAATTGAGCAACCCCTTAATGAACTGTGAGCCATCTAGAGAGGAACTAGTATATACCAGTCACAGAAATGGCAACCCAGACAAAAATAGATTGTGTGTGTGTGTGTGTGTGTGTTTGTGTGTGTGTGTAGGGAGACATCTTCCATGACACAATGATTGCTAACTTTGTTGGAAAAATAACAGAATTCAAGACAACTAGGGAAATTAGTTGCTGGAACTAATTTAGGAGCCAAAGACAAATGAGCACTGTCTTTTGGCAAATGTTCGGCATGACTGAACTAGCACATCAGAATGAGAAAGTTCGAGGGGCGAAATCTCCCGTGGTTTTCTCACTGTTTTCTTCAAGGCAAAATGGAGCTGACTTAGGATTTAAGATTTTCTTAGTCACTTAAGACACATTCTGTCCCACCCTCTTTATTCCCATTTCTCATTTTTATCCTGTCTTTTTTCTTTCTTTCTTTCTTTCTTTCTTTCTTTCTTTCTTTCTTTCTTTCGTTGGCTTTTTGGCTTTTTTGGCTTTTTTCTTTTTTTTTTTTTTGCTAAACATATATTTTGTAAAGTGTTAGAACAGGTAAAGGCACGGGCCAAATAGTCAGTTCACACAGTTTAAAAGTAGCAGTGTGGTATCTCATTTATAAAATATATCTTACGTTGACTTCTGATTGGAATCTAAACATTTTCAGTTGGCTGAAGCAGTGTGCCTTTCTATCGTATTTCTTACTCATATCAGATAGATCCAGGTGAATTTTAAATGTGCACTTGAAGAATTTATGTATTTACTCGCCGTAAGAAATTTAAGAATTATGCAGATCAGCATACCCAACAAATGTTTACTGGGTATTGAGTAGATGCAAGAGGAATGTAAACAAATACGAGCCACATGTGTGCTACAGGCTGTTCATACAAGGAAGGAGAGTTAGTAGAAACAGGACGGCAGGGAAGGGCTCATAAAGGAGATGAAACTTGATGAGCTTGGATGAGCTTGAAACTTGATGAGTCAGGAGATGAGCTTGACTGGACAGAGATAAACCTAGAGCAGGACAGAGGACATTGGGGCAGTAGCTTCCGCCAGAGAAAGAACACCTTGTGTCTGGGGTCTATGGAGGAGCCCAGTTGAGCCTGCAGGGAAAGTACACGCGGGGGACCATGATGACAGGAGAGGCTGAGGGCCATGGAACTGGCTATGGATGGGAAAGTATCAAAGCCTTCAGAGGAAGCAGTGACTCCTGCAGAGAAAGACGACTCTGGCCTGGTGCATAGGCTACATTATAAGGGGAGGATGTCTTCAGGCAGAGTGTCCAGGGGAGGTTGTCCCAGATGGAGCAAGTGTGGTGGGGAAGAAAGAAAAGACAGTGATGAGAAGTAAGTAGTTTGAAGGCAGGATCCTCCAGGTGACGGGGCTCACCCGCTGTGGCAGATTTTCCAAAGATGGAGATAGACATGTATACGTAACTCCCATATGCTCTTCTTAAAATACGACCTTTTTTTTTTTTTAAGTTTATTCATTCATTTTGAGAGGGGGGGGGGGACAGAGAGCGGGAAGGGTGGAGAGAAGAAGAGAGAATCTCAAGCAGGTTCCATGCTGTCAGCAAAGAGTCCAATGGGCCCAAACCCATGAAGCATGAGATCATGACCTGAGCTGAAATCAAGAGTCGGATGCTTAACCAACTGAGCCACCCACACACCCCTTAAAATAAGACGTTGACACTCCTGCATGGGGCAGTGGGGTCTGTGTTGTCTCCTCTTGGCCTGGGGAGAACACTGTAACTGCTACAACCAACAGATTGCGGTGGAAGTGATGCCTTAAGAGGTTTGCGGCTGACGCTGGGACATAGAGGGGAAATATGGTGTCATGCTTCTCTTCCCCTCGCCCCTTGTGTCTCTCTTTCTCTGCCACATGCACACACACACCTTAAGAGCCTTGAGCCAGCAGGCACAAATGCTGGAGAGGTCACCTGAAGAGAGCACAAAGAGACAGGCCTGAGGAGTCCTAGCCTTTCAAACCCATCGTTGTTTGAAGTCTTTATGCTGAGACCCCACATGCGGTGAAGCAGAAACAAGACATCCCCTCTGTGCCCTTCCATACCCTCTAGAATCCATGATCATAAGAAATGGTCACTTATGCCATTCACTAAGTTTTAAGGAAATGTGTTCTAAAGCCATAAATACCTGTCACACCCCATCGCTTGACTATAAACTCACTAAACCCACATAGTCTTTCTACAGCCCGTTTCAGTGGTCACCAGATTTTTTCTATAAAGAGCCAGAGAAGAAATAGTTTCAGCTTTGAACTTACTCTGCTACTATTGTGTGAAAGCAGCCTTAGACCTTACCCAAATAAATGAGCCTAGGTGTGTTCCAATAAAGCTTTATTTACAAAAACAGGCATCAGGCTGAATTTGGCCTGGGTGACCACCGCCCCCCCCCCCCCCCCCCCCCGCCAACATCATATTCTTAAGGATCCTCAGCAGTGAGTCTCACTACCATAGTGGTACAAAGTCAGCCTTGAGGGCTGCACCAGGGAGACAGGGAGGGTACGTAGGGCCCATATCCAAGACCACATCACAGGAGCCAGAGGGAATAAAAGGCCTGGGGTGACCTAGTTTCCCACCCTCTGCCCCGACCCACTGAATAAGCTCAAACATTTCCAACGCAAGTCCTCAAAACTGTCCTAAGCTGGAATCCCTCCTCCTCTTTTCTCCTATTTTGTTGTATTTTTAAGTGCCGCGTATTGAGTGTTCAGTGCTCTAATCCTGAGGGTTTTCCTCCTGGATCAAAGCGTAACTGATTTGTAAAACCCAGTTCCCTGTTGCTAAGTGCTCAGAATTCATTTCAGAAAGCACAAGGGCGCTCTTCACCCATGATGCGTGGAACTCAAGGATGGGTAAGAATGCATCGCATAGTCCAATTCCTATTCCTTGAAATGCCATCAACCGTGAGCCACAGACAGTGACAGTGGGAGAGTACAATGGACTTGCGCTTCTCTTCCTGCCTCCTGAGAGCGGAGTTGCTGTTGGGTCCTTGATATCTTTAAGTGCTGATTTTGCAATGATGGTGAAGCAAGCAGTACTGAGTTCACAAGTTCACATCACAGAATACACGGAGAAAGAGGCCTTAATGAGAGACAGAAGGACTGTAAGCTAGCCAGAAAATTCGCCTCTCCTTCCTCCTGGTTTTACAGGATTCTCTAATAAGGGGATAACTTGGAGAAAAAGGGAAGAAACTCAACTAAGTGGAACAGCAGGAGTCCCTCCAGCAATCTTCTAAGCTGCTTCCTGAGAAGGCCTCCAGCCATTCAGCAGAGCCCTGGAAGGCTTAATGAGAGCAGCCCCACGCAATGACCTGTATACAGCCGCTCGGGTGCTGGTTTCTCTGGGGCCTCTGCCAGCCCAGCATCCGCTGGTCCCTCAGGAAAAAAAAAAAAACAAAAACTGGACAGGAGGGATTCTGAGTGACTGCCATCGACCCTGGCCCAGCTGCTGTTTTATTGTGTATCTGTATCCACCTACAACAGTATCTGTATCTCCAACTGCACCTGTATCTCTAGGACTCTATATCTGATCTGTCTATATCTAAATCTGTGGTTTGTCTTATGTGAGGGGGTCACTGAAATGTAGGTAGTAAAGTGTGCTGAGATGAATGGAGAGTGAGAACAGAATTATGAAGAAAGCTTCTATTTCATCAGCCTAAAAAGCCATGGAAATCACAAGCACTGATGGGTTGCAGGGAAGGTATGTCGTCCTTAGATGGTAGACAAAAGACCCACCAGACTAACTGAAAGGGCTCTCGCGTACTGTAGCAGGTTAGAAATTTGGCAAGCTCAAACCACCAAAGTAGAAATGGTTTGAGAATCTTTGAATGGGGAAGATCCTTTCTTCCTTCCCTACCTGTCCCCGAAATCGCGACAACTTTCTGAGGAAGCGGGACAGCAATCACAGTGCACTGTCACCTCAGGCCTCAGAGGAACTGACATATTCTTTCAGAAAGCATTTGATAAAACAGCTGTTTGTATGAGAGCTAGCTCAAACCTTCTGGGAAAACTGTTTACAAGGATTGCTTTGATTTATAAAAGGTAACAGAGTGCATTCCTCTTCTGAAATACCATAGAAAGGCCTTCCACAGAATTGGATTGTGCTTTTCAACGCAGAGTGCTGAATTTTGTGCGAGGCGGTGAACACGAAGGGATGGTCTGGAGAGCCTCACCGCCGGCAGGCCACGGACTATCCCTTGGTCTTCTCATCTGCAAAATGGACCTAATAAAGCAGCGTGGCTCCTCCGGCTGTTACAGGTAAGGTCCAAATGAGATCATATACGGGAAAGGACTTCAGGAGCTGTGACGCTTTGCCAAGTTATTATCTTTGTGACATTTGGTACAACTATAACAAAAACTCAATAGGCAGAGACAGAGATAAAATGGAGGCGATCTGGTGACCAAGGTGTTTTTATTATTAAGCATTTATACAGCACTTTATATTTTCAGAGAGCATAACAATCTTTTTTCCTGAGTTACTCTGACAGGTTTACTTCTCACTTGCTGACCTTGGAGCAATTACCATGTCGAAACATGGCAGAAAGGGTGAAAGTTCGGAAAAGCAATAGTGCAGCCATTTCCCTTCTAGATCCACGTAGACACATCGGCCGTGGAGAAACTGCTCCCCTCCCACCCCCCACAGATCTAAACTAGAGGCAACATCAGATAGAGCCCAAGACCAAATTTTAACAACAATATTTCTCTCTCTCCGTTCACAGAACCAGGCTAGGAACTTAAAACTCAAGAAGTCTTATGAAATATACCAGCTGCAGTCCTGCTTTTCTGAGCAGCACAGAACAAGTCAGATTCTTGAGCTTTTCCCTGGAAAAGTAAGATAGACCCCACCCTGAAGCCCCCCCCCCGACCCCGCCGCCTCGTGTCCCGATGGGAACTCCGTGCTTGGGGGCAGGGGGGTGCTGGTCAAAGGACTACAGGTCGCATACTGATTCTGTAATTGTTGATCCCTTGCAATCACGGATACCTTAAAAACAAACTAAGCTTTGGTGGCTCTTTCCATTGCTGGAGATGGAGGTTTAAGTTGAGGATGCACTTATTTTTAAGGAAGTAAAACACAAACAAAAGGTAACGTTTCAACAGAGGAGGTGGATGTCAGGACAGAATGCTATTCTAAAACGGAGACATTTAGGTCCTGTGTTACAAGTTTGGTTTTGACTTGGGCTCCGTTGTGGCGACACTGGTTTGGGTTGGCCTTTTCGCCCTTCCCTTGGCTGGGCCCAGAGAGGAAAGCAAGCGCCTGGTCCTTGGGAGGGAAGGACATGGACAAAGTCCCTCACAATAGTGGCAGGCAAGGGTGCAGAGGAGGAAGGACAGGGATGCCGAGGGGCGAGAGTGGCCACTGGACCTCCTCGTGGAGGGCCGTCTCTGGTGCGCTCAGGGAAGGGGTTCCAAGTAAAGATGAGTTTTAAGTTTCTTTCTCACAGTCAGTCTTATCAGGTATTAGGGATTACAGCAGGTGAGAGAACGGTCAAGAGTCAGCAGTGCTTTGGGAAGTCAAGGGGAAAGCCTTAGGGGAGAATAACGCGGCCTCTTTGTGTGACAGGCTGGGGGTTAGGATCCAGAAAGGGGGTTGGAAACAGAAGAAGCAAAGAGCTTAGAATGCAGAGATGAAAGACCCCAGGAAACATCGCACCCCTCCCCCCACCCCATACTACAGATAAGAAAACAGGCCCAGAGAGCTTCATTTACTTCCCAAAGTTTGATGGAAAAGTTCCCATGTGTTATTTATGTATTTGAGCTGGAGTTTTCCTGCCAATCCTCACTGCTTCCTTCTCCAAAAAAGAAAAAAAAAGTTGGGATTTCTCATTCTGTTTTCTCCCCCAAACTGCTAAGATATACTGACTGAAGGCTAGGTCCAAGCTATAAGCCTCCAAACGAGTAGAATGGCTCACTGATAGGTAGACTTCTTGTTTAAAATTGTGCTGGGCTTTTTTTCTCCTATTTTCCTCGGGTTTTCCCTATCCTAACAGGCGCTTTTATTTTTACAGCTTTCCGTGATGTCCCTTGACATATTCTTAGTTGCTTAGTCTATCTACAGTGTTTAGAAAGAGGTGCCATTGGCTCACCCCTTTCAGCAAGCATTTATTGTGGGCTTGCTGTAGGCGTCAGGCCTTGTTCTAGACCCTGGCTGTGTCGTGGTGGTCCTGTGGGCAAAGACCCTACCCTCCGGGGGCACATGCTAGAGGTTTGCTGCATCTCTCAACCTCGGGCACAGTCCTCTATGGAATAGCACAGTCTTTGTTTTCTACTAAACCCTTGATGGGTGCTAGCTTCCAGAAGCCTAGCCACAAACGAGGCAAACAATCCTATTTCACTCGAGTGCTATTGATTCTTCTTACTGTCTCCTTTGTCATTTTTAATCAGTACATCCTTTGCACCCTTCAGCTCCTACACCCCCAAGTGACTCAGGAAGCACCTTTAAAATGCACACAGTGTCATAAACCCTCGAGGAATCTCAGTGAAGCTCTCCTTCCCGTGTAGCGTCCAGAAGCCAACTCAAAAGGCAATTCCCTTGACTGAGAAATGCCAAGTGAGGAGAACTTGGAAGTATTTTTGGAAGTTAGGTCTCTATTACACCAAGGTGCTTCATCATCTTGAAATACAGAATGAGTTAAGGATCTGTTAAGAGAAAGAAGGAAAATCTGGGAAGCTAGTTGGATTTATACGTTAAAGTTGAGAACTCCCATGCAGGGCACCTCCCAGTACTCCCCCAGAACCCTATGGTGACAGGGAGCCAACATCAATGTGATACAAGGCAGAACACAGGAGGCCTACCCCCATGTCTCCTCTTCACTTTCAAGGCCATGAATGGAGGTAAAATAAAATCTCCACTGCATCAAACCTTTCCAGATTCATTCTGGTGGAATCCACGTGAATCTTGGAAACCTCTTTGAAAGGCTTGCCAGCCCCAGGGCCTGGTGTAAATCTACAATTGCAAATAGTAGTGGGGTCTGGGCACCCATCAGTCAGTTACAACTATCAGGTCCTTGAGATGAAGTCTATCACTTGCTTGTGACTTTTGGCACTGAAAAAACCTGCAACAGATGAAATGATCACAAGACGTGAGCCAAGTGAAGGTACCTTCTGGAGATACATACCCCTCTCCAAGCCAGGCCAAAGGGGTTCTTTAACGGATAGTAATCAATTTTAGCGATTGGTACGGAAAAACAAAAGCAGCTGGTTTACAATTGTGACAGAAAAGTTCCCAGATTGGCAGGAATTTCTGTGCAGGTGCCAAGCTAACTTTTCCCATCCCATGTGACTCACCAGGGTCCTGGAGGCATTACCTAGACTGACTTCACGCTTCCCGGTCACGGCGACCCTGCCGTTCTCCTTCTGTGTTTGCTCTTGTTTGAATCATAGCGTGAACTGACAATAGAAGCATGGCAGGCAAAATCCCCAAATTAAAACAAAGTTGTCTAAAGGGTGTGCTGCACCCCCACAGGCTCTTGCTGTGGAGACGCACGCATATCCACCACACTTGAAAAAAAACACAAATCTATCCACTTTCCTTGTTTTTTTTTTTTTTTTTTTTTTAGCAGATGTGTGACTAGAAGGGTCATTCTCTGCCTCGGTTTCTTCAAACTTGGGGTTTCAGGAGGATAAGATGTGCGTTTGGGAGGGTGGTAAAGCACAGCGGCCACAATATCTCAGCCCTGGAGGTCCTATTCAACTCTTTTTTTTTTTTTTCCTCTTCAGTGAGCTTTGCATAAAGCTTGCCCAAACCCACATGGATTTCTCTAATATCCAAAAAGAATGACAATGAATGATGTGATGTAGGTGGAAACTGCCTGAAGAAATCTAAATTGTAACAGGAAAAAAAATTGACATTTTAGATTTTAAATGTTACACAGTTTTTATAAAGCTTCAGTCAATTTATTTTATTTATTCTAATGAAGAGCATTACAACTGCTTTACTGCACTGAAGCAAGCATCGATCACACCATTAATCACACCTTGTGAATAGCCACAAATCAAGTCCTAACAGCACGCACTGAATCAGGAGCAATGAAGCATAAACTCCTTCACAATTTATGATCTCTCCAATTGCATCTTTTCAACCATTAAATTGCAAGATACCATAAATTTTTATCTTCTTCACTTCAGTCACATTATTGATTCTGCCGTGTGAAATATAGAAGCGCCGTAAATCTCGGCTATTGAATTAAATTTAAAGTCCCGACTTCAGAAAAGAAACCCAACACACTGCCATGGCTGTTAATTTACACTGAGGAACAAATGATAGAAACATTAAAATTTAAATGGACAACAGGGATTTCTAAAAGCCATAGTACTGTCAATCCTAGTCCTTGTCAACCTTGAAGGCTTTTTTTTTATTATTATTAATTCAAATTTTAAAATGTAAAAAAAAAAAAAAAAGAATTAAAAAATTTTAAAGTAGAAGGAAGGTAGATTATTCACAAGAACTGATCATAGAAAGGTTCCTCCATGGGAATGGCTGCCAATATGACCAGAGATTTTAAAAGGCAAGACGATGATGGCATTTGCCCTCACCCCATCCCCGGGGATAGGTCCGAATGAGCCCATGTGCCCCACATCCCACTCAGGACACCTCTGTCTGCAGTGATGATCCCACCGGAGGCACTGACAGTCGCTGGGCAGGTATGCTGTTGTCTCCATTTGCGATCCTGACTCCCAAGGCACGTGCTGCCCTGTGGTCCCTCCCTGTGCCCCTAGCAGGCTGCCTTACCAGGCCCCCTTGCAGTCTGGCTTCCTGATGGGTTTAGCCAAAGGACCAGCAGAATCGCAAGGGGCGGGGTGTGAGAGAGGATATGGAGTAAGAGTTCCCCACTCCCTCCTGCTCTAATGCCAGAATTTGGCAAGGGTGGGGGGGGGGGCACCTCCTTGACCACAGCTCCCGTGTGTGTGTGTGTTGGGAGGGGAGGCAGAGGGTACTCCTCCTTGGCACGAGCTCTTCCCAGAGTTCCACTAACACTCTTCCCTCCGTTTGCCCCTGCAGACCTGGGTCAGGAAAGGTTTCTCCCAGTTTTCTTCTCCAGGCACCTTACACCCCTTAATGGTGCCCTTAACCCTGCCCGCAACTCTGAAAATAACCCCTTCATTAAAGTCTCTTCATCTTAACATCTGGAAGGGATTCTGCTTCCTGTTGGAAACTTGCTTGAGACAGGCAGGGCATAAAAAGATCTTAAAAGCTCCAGAAAGCAGGTGATAGCTGCCCAGCTTTACAGTAAAAAACAAAAACAAACAAAACCCCCAGAGATATCACACCCCCAAAATGGTGAAAATCCTAAGAAAACCCAAACCACATACAGATCAAAAAGGACAATTAGGTTTTGGCAGATGGCTAGTCCTAGCTAGAATGATGTGTATGCATTACACCCAGAGGTGAGACAAACGAGACCATGAGTGGCCTTTCTCATAAGTCACCAGGCAAGCTGAGATCTCCTAGCCACAGAGAATAAGGGGGAGGTTGCCGAGCAAAGGCCGGACTAGAAAAGGAAACGGGCTTGCCTTCGTGCACACACTGATCTGACATACAGATGGGCAATCCAGGGTCCACTGTGATGTCCAGGGCTGGCTGGAATTTAGAAGACATGAGCAGGTCCCCAGCCTGTTCTCATAGTATCCAAAATAACCTCATGGTGTGTAAGTTGTGATCTGAGGGAGCCTAACGTGGCTTCTAGCCTTATCTACTTTCCAAGATGCATGAATTTTTCTGTCTTCCCAGCCACTCCCAAATCTCAGACCCAGCTGCTTCCCTCCCAGCTAAGAAGGTCATGCTAGAATGGCAGTTATTCAAGACGCAACTGTAATGATTGTCTCATGATCCAACAAACACTCCCCTTCCCTGCAAAAAGACCAGGGACTCTGGGACTTGAATATGCTAATTTCTCCAACCAAATAACAATCTTATGAGATAAAGTGGTTGGGTGTCTTTCCCAGTCTAAGACCGTGCCAGAAGTCAGGACATCCCTGAGAGCCAGCAAAGCCATTCTGGGACCGACCCAGGATGCAGCATACTCCAATAGACTCCAGGCAGGGCCGGGCTGAATGAGATTTCTGGGATCGTTCTTGATTTGCTTGAAACCCATGGGAGAAGTAGAAGAGCAGAGATCCACACCTGCATCATGTGTCATACATCCATGTGCTCTGGACCTGGAGGTTCCTTCTCCAATGTGATCGAACTCCCTGCAGGCTATCACGGTAATGCCACAAACCCAGAGGGTGATTTCAGATATCCAGAGGAAATACTAAGGCTCTAGAAGAGGTGGCAAACTGATGATTCTCAGGCCCTTCACAAAATATCTGTTTGGTGAAATAATAACATATTCACAGGGACTCAAAATTCAAAATAGACAAGAAGGTAAGGTAAAATGTCTCCCTCCTACCCTACCACTCAGCCATCTAATTTTCTTCCCCAAAAGCACCACTGCTGCTAGTATCTATCTATCTATCTATCTATCCATCTATCTATCCATGAATCTGTCTACCTAGGTACAGATATATGTATGCATGTGTGTGTATAGACATATGCTTTCAGAAAATATTTATTCATATAGGAACAAGTCCATACATATCCATGTATATATTCTCTCCCTACTTTCACACAAATGGTAGGATATCATATACACAGCAGTGCACCTAACCTTTTTATTTCATAATACGTCATGAAGCACGAAAGGAACTTTCTTGTTGCTTTCAAGGCTCCAGAGCCGTTGTATAAGATAAACCACAATTTGCCGAACTGGTCTACTATTGAGGGACATCTAGCTTGTTTCAAATTTCTTGCTCTTACAAACAACACTAAAGTAATGATATTATGCATGTCATTTCACAAACGGTGCGTAGGAGTTTTAAAAATTGATCAAATATTCTTTAAGAATCCAATTTCATGTGAAAAGTGGATTTAGGGCTTCTCCTGGAAAATGAAAGTTCTGGGGCACCTGGGTGGCTCAGTCGGTTAAGCGTCCAACTTTGGCTCAGGTCATGATCTCCCATTCGTTGAGTTTGAGCTCAGCATTGGGCTCTGTGCTGACAGCTCAGAGCCTGGAGGCTGCTTCGGATTTTGTGTCTCCCTCTCACTGCCCCTCCCCTGCTTGTGCGCTCTCTCTCTCTCTCTCTCTCTCTCTCTCCCTCAAAAGTGAATGAACATTAAAAATCAAAAAGAAAAAAAAAGAAAGTTCTGGCAGTAGGGAACTCACACTCCCACATGGCAACAACAGCCAGCTAAAACTCAACAGTAATGCCTCTTGGGGAGAGTTAGGCGCTCTCTAGGCTCCTGGCCCCTGTGGACATTTGAAATCCTGTCTACCTCATTGTGGTAAGGAAGACACGAGATAATGACGCTAAGGCACCCAGAATGGTACTTGACACCCTGTGCATGGTTGAGACCTTTCAGGGAAATGAGATGGTTGTTAGAGGACTACTCCCTTCCACTCTCCATCCTCTCCCTTGGGTCTCAGAGTTCCTCGTTCTTCACCCTTTCTCTAGTCTCACTAGAAAGCAAACTCCATAAAGATGTAGACTTCATTTTGTTCACCACCAAGACCCCGGCACCTCAGAGAGCACAGGGCACGTAAAATGAGCAAGTGAGTCAATGAATGAATAAAAGAAGGCAAGAAAGCATCAGTAACTATATACTGGGATCTACGGACCTCAACTATAAATGCCTGTTTCTTGATGCTTTCCTGTTTTTATTCATTTTCCATAGTTTTCCATTTACTTTCTCAATCTAAGCTTTTCCATGTTTTTAGCTACATAAACATCTTTCTAAGTTCCTTAATAGTTACTTTTCACTGCTCATCTGTTGGGTTATCTTTTCCATTCTGTCCACTAATTCTTTCTGGGGCTTTTAGTTGTTTCAACCTCCTGGTTCCAAACCAGAAGAAATCAGATTCGTTTTTTTATGTGTTCCCCAAAGCCATAAATCTAATTTCAAATTCCAAAACAGCCCTAACATCTTTGAAATGTTAATAACCCTATAAAAATATTCACATTAGTCCAAATTATATGATTAATGTGGCATCTTCCCCATGAACATTTCAAAGACTTTAAACACATGACTTTGTGGCATTTGCTATGTGATACAAGTTCCTCCTTAGGAAATTTAGAAGATTAACAATGTCACCTGATAAATGCAATTTTGAAATAAACAGCAAAGTCTTCGCCAGTCACAATTATGTTCCAGCTTGCTTTATTATGTAGCCACGGGCATGCCATGATTGTAGGAAACTAAAGTTTACAAAGTGCTGGCCCCACATCACAACGGCTCATTTGCTCTTCACTGCAGCTCCTGTGGGGATGCGGCGGTATGTTGGAGATGGTTTGAGCGAGTCGAACGATCTTCAACTAAAAAGGGCAGTTGTTGCAAGAGAGACACAGGTATCTCACAACTTGAGGACAGGAAGTATGGCTCCATTCAACAGGAACCAGAAGTGAAACTGCAGAAGCATCCCCTGCCGAGACATCTGCTCCCTGGGCTGCTCAGTGGGACCACGTTCTTTCATCTCAGCTTCTCTCTGAGTCTGTTCCCCATCTCTCTGTCTGCAGTCCAGCTTTCTTTGCTGTTCCCTACACACACAAGATGGCTGCCCTGCAGCTTCAGAGGTAGTTTTCCACCCTCCCTCTTCAGTTACCAAGAGGAACCAGAGTCTCACAGTTCAAACTCTGTGAGAGACCGTCTCATTGGTCCGTCTTGGGCCAGATGTCTATCTCAGTCCAACATGAGATAGGAGAGTAACACGACTAATCACAGTATATTCTTTGACATTCCAACTACATCAACCAAGTGCAGCTTGCTGGAGGTTTGCTTGTGCCTTACAGAAACCATGCAGATAAGCTTGAGCAAAAAGAGGGAATCACAGAAGAGAGATGTGGGCCTCTCTTGGCTCAAGGAAAGGAAGTGCAGTTCACTCACCCACAGCTGGGGCACCCCTGTGCATGGAAAACAGCCAGGCACATAATGTGTGGGGCCCAGTGCTGCATGAAAATGCAGGGTCCCTTGTTCAACAGTTATTAAAAATATACGATGGTGAGGGGCATCTGGGTGGCTCAGTCTGCTAAGTGTCAGACTCTTGATTTTGGCTGAGGTCATGATCTCGTGGTTCACGGGTTCAAGCCTCCTGTGCGGCTCTGCACTAATGGCACAGAGGCCGCTTGGGATTCTCTGTCTTTGTCTCTCTCTGTTCCTCCCCTGCTCATGCTCTCTCTCTCTCAGAAGTAATAAACATTAAAAAAAAAAAGATTTCACACTGGTGAAAGCAGAACACTTCTAAGCCCAGGGCCCTGTGGAACCAGAGGGACTGCACGTCCATGAAGCCAGCCTTGCGTGGACAGTGGATCTTTGAAAAGTGAGGACAAGGGTAGGCAAACACTCCCAAAGGTCTCTATTGTAAGCAAGTGCTATCATTTTACCCTTTTTATAGGTTTATTGTGACTAATTGACTTGCCCAGGGCTGTACAGGTTGCAGTAGACTTCTGACCTACATCTGCTACACCCCAAATGTATTGCTTTAATTCCACTACATTCCCTTTTCCACAGCTTGGCAAATAATAGGCACTCAGGACACAAAAATTTCCAGAGCAGAAAAAATGATAAAACATTTATGGATAGGCTGCTAAATTCTACATTCTCTAATACGATGACCATCCATTTAGAAAGCACTAAATTTCAGTGGTAATTGAATCACAAGGCTTTTAGATCCTTCCAAATAAAAGCATATTCTCACCATCACCATAATTTTTACGTAACTACCCTAATTCCTGGAATTCTTTCTGAACCCCAGACAGAGTGCCAAATTGACATTCACTTTCTAGGAATCGTCAGATTTTCAGGCCGTTGCATATTACTCTCAGTTTCTCTCCCATCAAGGCATGCGATAATTCTCCAAAAAAGTGCTCCCCTACCTTTTTACTTTTAATAAATGTAATTGAATTAGTCCTGGGCAGGAGCATCTGGCCTTGGGTGGCCATGTGGAAGGTTTTTTTTTTTGGTTTCTTTTTCTTTTTTTTTTTTTTTTGGTCTGGAGGGCACATTTCTTGTTCTGGGGTCAATGAAATAATCAAAACCCAGTCCCTGGGGAGGAAATTTTATGGCTCTCATTTATTTGATCCACAATCTACTAAGCTCCATGCCATAGTCAATCAGCTGCAAAATAAAGGAGAGCACAGCTAGTTTGCTCTAGAAAAGGTAAAATCCATTGGATCCTGGGCTGGTTAAGTGAGAAATAGATTGATTAAACCTAGGTTGGGGGCCCGCAGGGCTGCAGGGAAAATGCCCAGTAGTTGGGAGCACACTCATTTATTTTGTTCACAAACAGAAACTGCCTTTTGAAAGGACGAGACGAATCCTAGTTAACCGGGTTTCCAACCCAGGCAATGGTCGAGATTGGCAGGCTCAGATTGTCAGAAAAGAACAGCAGGAAGGTAATGAAGGGACAGCACTTTAGAAGCTACGGGCCGAGGTTCACAGGGAGGAAGTGTCTGTTCAGAGGCGCCCACCACTGCCCGCGGCCACCCAGAGCCATCTCCTCAGTGACCCACCCCTCGCAGCTCTCACTTCTCGGGGCTGGCCCATCAATTGATCTCTAATGCCTGCCTTGGTTAATGTAATTGGAATGTCAAAGAATAAAATGTGGTTAGTTATGCGATATTCTCTTTCTCATAAAACTCACCCTTGGACAGAGGGAACCAGCCTTTGATGAGGACTGTTGCTGGGCTTCCAGAGAGCACTTATTTCTACGTGTTCTCTGGGAGACATTTGAAGCATTGGAGACTCCAAGTTGAGCATGAATTTAAATGAGTGGTACAGGGGTCAGGGGGTTGTCAGACAATCGTGTGATCACGGGCTCTAAGAACTTTTTGCCAGCCCATAGAAATAGTCACCCCCCAAGGAATCCTCACACCCTGGCTGTCCCACCAGTACCACGTGCATGGAGATGGCTATGGGGAAGGAGGCTTCCTTTCCAGGGTTTACCTGGGGACATAACCCTCTTCACCCCAGTGTTGCTGTGATTCAAAGCCATATGGCATCCTCCTGTTGGCCCTTTAATCTGTGGCTTCCAGGAGGGTAGGGACTCTGTCCATTACTTACTGCTGCGGGACTAGGGCTCAGCTCAGTGCCTGGCACACAGTAGGTGCTAATAAATGTTTGTTGAGTCATTAAATGGGTCCAAAGGCTGTCAAGGGAAAACGCTCTGTGAAGAGAGATCTCAGCTGGCATGACGGGTGTGAAATGGATATTATGAATATTATCCTTGAGGTGGGGAGATGGGAAAAAGGCACATTAGTTTTGTTGGATTTTATTTTTTATTTACGATCATACTGTCACTGTGTCGGGCAGTGAGGTGAAGCAGTAGGAGCTGAAGCAGGTACAGCCTGGGGATGAGTCTGAGGTAGGGTGTGAAAATGGAAAAAAAAAAAAAAAGAAAGAAAGAAAGAAAAAGAGTTTAGAAATGGCTAAAATATGGGTCAAGCAGGCATTGGTTCCCCCTTAGCAATGTGAGCACCCCCCCCCCCCCCCCGCCTTCAGGCTACATCTAAAGCACACCATTGAGATGAGAGCCATTGTTTGAAGGGAGAGCTAGAGAGGACACCCCACGCATCACACACTAGCATGTGGCTCGTGGAGGGCCTTCAGGTTCAAGTACAATTAGACACAGAAAGTGTCTGTGTAGGAGAACCCCCCCCCCCACCTTCTGCCATTGAGAGGGGTGGATTCCAAATTCAAGAGCAGGTGGCCTGCCCCACTTCAAACCTGCTACAGCTTTTTGTGTGTGTATATTTAGAGCTATTTGCTATTAGAAAACCCATGGAGATACTCTAAATTCATCTTTCTTCAAAAGTAGATGTAGCCTTTTGCTAAGAATAATTTGAGCATGAAATGGTTTTTCTGTCTAGTTTAAGCTGCTTCTGTGAATCACCAAAGTTGGAGTGGGTTGCAAGCATGTCAAATGAATCCTCCCACCCATACTGAACAGCCCTAGAAAAATGCCCTGAGAGACAGCAACCGCCTATTAAAACATGATAGAGAGGTGCTTTGTCCTGCAGAAAATGGACAGGGATGAGAGGAATCGGAACTCCCATCAGCAAACAACGAGTGTTTGCAGAATGAAAGCTGCCCTCAATATATAACAAAGCAGGCACACCCACTAGGGGAACACTTTCAAAAGCAAGTGATAAATATCTCAAACTCACATCATTTACTGTATTTTTAGATGAATACATAAGTACTGTTGATGCATGTGAAGTGTAATTATTTTTAACACTTTTTTTTTTTTAACCCTGGAATTAGGCCAATTCTGCCCCCTCTAAGGCCTTTTGTACCAAAAAGTGAAGTGTGGGGGAGATTTGACGACCAAGCGTTTCCATGTTCCATGTTAAGAGATTATACCCCCAAATTTTAAATCATTTCTTAATTCAGTCACTTACCTGATCGCGGAAGGCCCAGACGCTTGCAAATGCAAAATAGATTTCACACAGTTCAGGAGGAGAGTCTGGGGGAGTATTCTGGGCTGTCAGGAGACAATCCGGTAATGAGCACAAAGTCTTCAATAAAGACAAACAGAATAAAAGGGCTGTGTTAAAATTACTGCAGCCTTGCATAATAGCTGAGCTGCAAAGATGCTACAGAAATGGTAATGAGTACAATAATGCTCCGAACTTGGAGTGTTTTTATTTAAAGGATTTTAATTAACCAGAAAATGAGCATTAATCCCGGCAACTTGGAAAATAACACTCCAACTATTGCCACAAGCAGAAAGGTAAGAAAAAGAACAAGAAAATGTTATCTGGAGAAACAAGCCCTTTGAAAAATGAACAGTTCCGAGCACCAGCTAGAATCTAGAGCGCGTCCACTTCTGGATGGTCAACGCACAACGGCTGGTTATATTCTGAAACTTCTACCCTTACGTTGCCGAGAATTCAGTTCCCTTCAGTGTTCTGATTTCACAACCTAAATACACTGAATGAAACTTTCAGTCATCCAGAATCTATATTCTGAAAAAAAAAAAATCACTCCTCGTGTCAGTTATCTTCAACATTTGGGAAATCTGATGAGCCAGAAGGCCTCCACTGCCTGCCACCTCTCCTAAAATATCAAAGCAGTGGACGCAGCAGACATCGAGGGAGACTTGTTTACCTACGAAGGTCTCAGCAGAGGAAATGCTGCCACAACCAAGTCTCTACTGCCTCTCAAAAGAAATAGTTGTTTTTATCCACCGCTCGAGCGTTTTTTTTCCCAGTGGAAGAGAGCCTGGGTTTTTCCTATGAATAACCAAAGCAGAACTCAAAATACAGAAGTGTCCTAAAGCTTCCCGTTAGCAAGCAGGCACCTACAAGACGCAGACATCGCAGAGGCAAACTTCTTTTATAAGGAATTCTTTGAAATGCTCCCACACCATTTCTTTTTTCCTGGATCTACTCTTAGGGTGCCGACTTCAAGGCTCTCTGGCCGTGATTTTCATTGCCATTAATAGTCACATGATAGCTAGAATTACAGTCACAGAGCCTCGGACTGAACACATCCCACACTTCACAACCTGCGCCTTGCCTTAAATTCCCATGACCTTCCAAGCTGAAATCCCAAAGTTATCTTAGACTCTGTCACACAAAACCTTGTCAGTTCTACTCCACAAATATCTCTTGAACCTGAGGTCTTTCTTCTCCGTCCTTTGGTTTAGCCGTCCAGCCTCTCTTACTTGCAACAACTCCAATAATCTCACAAGGTCTTGCTGCTGCCCTGATTCCAGTATTGGCTCCAGATTCTTCTTCCTAAGAAATCATTAACAGAATTCTCATGCTTAAAAATCCCCATTGCCCACCAGACTGAATCTATACTGATCACCATGCCTTTCGCCATCTTGCCCTACTTTTATCTCCTGCCCCTTAGCACAAATAACCCACATTCTGGACACATTGAATTTCTTAACATTTCTCATATGTGCGTGCTCTTTAACAACTTCAGCCATTGTACAAATTTTTTGGCAAAATCATCCGTTGACTGGCAAGAGGACCACATGTCCAGGTCCCTATACTTTAAGGGGCTCCTGCTGTGACCCTCCTCCGGCCACCCTTCTCCATCAGGTGGGCAATCTGTGGAGCCAAGGTCACATGCCTGCCCAGAGGCTGCACATCTCCTTCTGCACCACACTCCTGGTGCCCGGGGTTCCAGAGTTCCCTGTCCAAAAGACCCAACCTGCTTCGGCGGCCTTTGTGGGCCTCTTTCCATGTGCATCCTCCAGAGGGCAGCCCACACCACCAGCCTGACCACTTCTAGGCCTGAGGTAGCTGCTTGCAGTGGGGTTGGGGTAAAAACAGAGTCCACATGTGGCACTCGAAGCCCCTTACGATACAGGATACAGCTGGGGTGGGAAAACAAAGAAAGAGGCTCCTGGAAAGGAGCCCCGAGGACAGGAACCAGTTCACTGCATGCCATTACATCCCATCATGGAACGCCTAAGAGTGCAAGAATTCAGAATTGAATTTGGTCTTCCAGGTCATTGTGAAAGTAAATTGATCAAGTTAATAGAGTGGATTATATTTTATTCAGCAGTTTATTAGCTTGATTTATAACTTTGAAATATTTAGATATATAGCATTTAGATCTTACTTATCCTTCAGCTCTGGGCCCTGCAGTCAACATTAGGGGCAGGCCCTCTTTCCTGTCCTGCTGATATGTTCTTCCTCCTTATTGCTGCCTAGTGAACTCCTATTCAGCCTCCAAAACCCATGGCAAATATTACCTCTTCAAGGAAGCCTTTTCTGGGGAGCCTGGGTGGCTCAGTTGGTTAAGTGTCTGACTCTTGGTTTCAGCTCACATCATGATCTCACAAAGTTCATTAGATTGGGTTCAGCTGACAGCACGGAACCTGCTTGGGATTCTCTCTGTCTCCCTCCCTCTCTGTCCCTCCCCTACTCACTCTCACTCTCTCTCTTTCTCTCTCTCTCAAAATAAAGAAGTAAACCAAAAAAAAAAAAAAAAAAAAGGAAGGCTTTTCTTTTCCTTCTAAGGCAGAATGAATCACTCTGATTTAATTGGGTTTTTTTTTAAATTTTTTTTTTTTCAACGTTTATTTATTTTTGGGACAGAGAGAGACAGAGCATGAACGGGGGAGGGGCAGAGAGAGAGGGAGACACAGAATCGGAAACAGGCTCCAGGCTCTGAGCCATCAGCCCAGAGCCCGACGCGGGGCTCGAACTCACGGACCGCGAGATCGTGACCTGGCTGAAGTCGGACGCTTAACCGACTGCTCCCCCCAGGCGCCCCCTTAATTGGGGTTTTTAATTGCAAATAGTAAGTAACATTGTTAGGGTTATATGTGCACAACGTAGTTTTCCTTCTCCTCTTTTTCATCTTCCTTTCCTCCTCCTCCTCCTTTTTCTTCAGTAAAGCTCTCCTCCTCCTCCCCTTCCTTCAATAAAGTTAGGGAACAGGAATGCACCTGGCTGTAGACGTGGCCTGGAGCCAGGAAGTGGGGTGTAGCCCGGTCCCCAGGCAGTGTGCTCAGCCATCTTCTGCCAGCTCTGTCTGCCACTCATCCACATGGTGGAAGATAGTCCTGCTTAAGAAAATTAGGTAGGCTAGATGATCTATCTGCCCCTTCAAAGACGCACCGTTTAAAAGATTTGTGAGTTTCCTCTTCCTGAAAGTTTTATATCTCTTCCAGTCAAAAGGGCATCCCCAATAGAAGCCAGTTTCTTTTTTTTAATTTTTAATTTAATTTTTAAAAATATTTATTTATTTTTGAGAGACAGAGAGAGAGAGAGAGAGAGAGCAGGGGAGGGGCAGAGAGAGAGGGAGACACAGAATCCGAAGCAGGCTCCAGGCTCTGAGCTGTCAGCACAGAGCCTGATGCGGGACTCAAACCCACAAGCCATGAGATCATGACCTGAGCCAAAGGTGGACGCTTAACCAACTGAGCCACCCAGGCTCCCCAGAAGCCAATTCCTTAATGCCAATTCCACATTCTCAGGGAAGGGACTCTAATGTAAAGGCAGGAACAACAAATCCCATATCCTTCTGGGGTGGGATGATACCTTGAGATGATAGATACCTCCTCTTGTACACTTGTCTTTGCCTTATTGGCTCAGGGTCGTTGTTGCCTTGGAGACTAGGGAGTGGGGAGAGAAAAGGCTATTGATCTTCAAAAACCTTGACTTTCACTTCCTACAGCCTACTTGCTGAGGAGCCTCTGGACTTGGCAAAAGTGTGAAGATCAAGACCAGGCCCTCATCCAATCCTGGATACACACACTTGGATCTGGCTGTTCCGAGAGCAGGGAGGACCTAGGTCCCATTACGAAATGGAGGCTTTATCAATGGTGAGACCCAGAGTCGCCCGCTCCCCAGGGCACCATGGTGCGGAGAAGTAGAAATGGTTAAGCAGTGTGTCTAGGCAGATGGGCCTTGAGAGGCTGTGCTGAGCACCATGGGAACAGTGGATAATTTCCTGTGTGCCGCAGACAGGACCCTTGAAGAAGCCTAGAAAGCCTCCAAGGCCTGAAGGCGCAATGCATTGCGGGGATGTACAACAGTGACCCAGAGGCAACCAGCAAGAACTGATAAACAGTCACGGATAATGACAGGGAAGGGGAGGAAACAGCCAAGGACTATGTGCTTATGTAAGAACCTCTGACCTTCTCTTCAAGGAAAGGGGAGGATCCCTGACAGGAATGTCACATGGTTGAATGAAGGTTTGGAAGACGGGTCTGGAATTAATGTTTTAGGGTTAATATTTTGAAAATAAGGTGTATTTTTCTTGATTATGACATCTTCCTTAGTCAAGCCGTCTCGGGAAATTAAAATGCCACATGCCTTGGAATTTGCGTTTTTCCCACCCATGTAGACAAACCTGTATTTTGTGGGGGAGGGGAGTCTGATTTCACACGTAGTGAGGAGTAACCTTTACCCAAAGAAGTTCAACCTTGGAGCTCCCGAAGTAGCACTCTGTGGGTCATGAGAGCTAAGCGGTGCCTGGCTGGGAGGCCGAGGGACTCCAAGATCAGCAGGGAGCCAGGGTGGCAGGAAGGAGCCAAATAGGGAGTGAGGACTGGTCAGTGGAACTGGCCGCTGTCCATTAGCATAGAAATTCTGGACAGAGTTGGCTCAACATACCTCAGGGGCATCTGACATGCTTGCATAATGGCCCAAAACAGGAAAATTTGTGGTATGGGTGACCTGTTTCTGTTGTTTAAGTGATATGTAAACACAATATGCAAGGACTTTTTTTTTATTCCTTCCTGGCGATTTTTCATTTGCGGCAGCTACTGTATTGGAAACAATGTTTTTGTTTTTGTTTTTTTTTAAATTAGGCAAGTTACTGGCTATGAAATTCTCTCTGCTCACAAACTTTGTCATCGCCATACTTTTATCAAAGAACATCTGAAGTCACTATTTCATAAAACGCATTGTATTATCTGAGCAATTATCTAAGTCACTGAAGACTTCCAGGGTAATTCCTATTGTCTGCCGTGATTTCTGGAAGCGGTGAACCATGATGCCACCTCTGCTCAGAGGACCCCGGGCCAGGGGCGTCCAGCTCCGGCAGAGCAGAGTTTTGGTTTGTTGTTTTTTTTAGTTCATTGAGAACTTAATAATCTATTTTTTTTTTCTTTCCTTTGAACATTTCAGGAAAGAAAGGGTCACTGCTCCACATGAGGGACAAATTGGTACCGTCGTCAGAGAGGGCAGATTCGAATTGTACTGTTCTGGAATGATCTGACAGATGGGGATGCGAGCGTAAAAGCACACTCACCTCTCCTGTGCGTGCCACTCTCCAGGCTCCCTGCAAGGGCAACCCGCTGTCACTTAACACAACAGCGGCGAGCATCGGCGGAACAATAGATTTTGATTAGAAAAACACTAATGCCATATCTATTTGTTAATTGTAGACTGTTAACAATTCCTGTCAAACGTGGGATTCTTTTTTAAATTTCAGAGAAGTAATCACAGCCTCCTGAAATTCGGTGGGAGCCTATCCATTCAGGCTTTTGTTTGCAGTGTGCAGTGGGGTGGGTGGGGGTGATGCTGTGAGAGTAGTTCTTTCCAAGGGCACTTGAGAAAGCAAGTGTTGAGCTTACCATTTTAATCACGAAGGCCTAAAGATAACCGGCTGAAAAGTTTTTGATCAAGATGTTTACATTTGCCGTGTAAGCGCCGGAGTTGAGAGAGCACGTTGCCAAACCAAGTGCAGACGCCACGGGTTTTGTTCTTTCCCGTGGAGTCTGCATGTTTACTTAGTGGCTCAGAATTTTCACGTGTTTGACGTGTGCTGCTAAAATGAAGAAAGAATAAGAAAACCATCCACACGACGAGAAAAAAAGGAAAATCAAAGCCATGAGAGAAAAGACTGCTTCGGGAGAGGGAGGTTGTCTGGGACAGTCTTGTCTGAGAAAACAAGAAAATTAAACTAAACGTCTATTTAAAAGCCCATCATAAAACAGGAACACTTAACAGCTACTGAACAGAGAGTATGAGAGAATGCAGTAGAATAATTCTGATTTATCACCATTTGGGGGTGGGGGTTATCTCAGCTTAATCTGTGGTAAGGGACCCGCACACAGTCAAACGTGCCTGGGCGTAGTTGACAAATAGCCTGAAATTTCTCTGCTGAAGAAGTGTGTGGGGAGGAGGGCGCGGTATATTTGGGGTAACACCTCTTCCTTAGGAAAGAAGGATCCAGGCACATTGAATCTAACCCAGGGACAGAGAGAGGGGACATAAAAGTAAACGCAAGTCTATGCCTGTTAGTTGAATCTGTCTCCTAGTCTAGTCCCAAATTTGACTCATGGCTGGGTCCTAATAGGACACGGGGTAGAAGGAAGCATGAGATACTTGTAAAGAATAGGAAAATTGATGTAAGGACATGTGGTTCAAGCACCTTTGCTTGGGGAGCCTC
Organism: Prionailurus bengalensis; assembly: GCF_016509475.1. Lineage (NCBI taxonomy): Eukaryota > Metazoa > Chordata > Mammalia > Carnivora > Felidae > Prionailurus > Prionailurus bengalensis. The sequence continues at coordinate 162,862,157 of NC_057345.1, forward strand.
CCTAGACTAAACCCAAGAGGAGAGCAGTCCCCTTCCCACCTTGCCATCTGAACAGCAAGCACGTGTGGTCCTCCAGGGACACTGAGTGTTCCCCCTGGGGTGGAAACTCATTGCCTGGGGGAGCTCAGTGGAGGGAAAACCCATCACCTGCCCAGACTTGCTTCAGAGCACTTGTAAAGATACCCCTTGGGGACTCCCCAAAACACCTGGTGGCAAATATCATTTGCAGGAGCCAGGAGGTCAGAAGGAGAGAAGGGGATCAAAAAGCCAATGAAACAGTCATTATACATTCCAGACTTCCTGCTTTGTTGACTGGGATATTTAGGTAAGTGCATTGGTGTCACCATTCTAACATCTTGCTAAATCCCAAAGCTTTCAATGACTCATTGCTGATTAAGTGCTATTTGGCTATACAGTGGACTGTACCTACCCTCTAATAGGACTATACAGTATTTGAATTTTAGGCACACAGCTTTCCTCCTCTACGATGTATTCAGATGTTTCTAACTATAAAAGATCCTTAACAAATGTAGGTCTTAACCGCCTTAAAAATCACTTCTGTGTATGTTCGGTTTGTATTCATTTCATGCCAGTTATCTATTGCCACACAACAAATCACTCCAAAACTCAGTGGCTTAGACTCCATAAATATTGAAGTGTCTAAAACTGAAAAGACTGACGATACCAAGAGTTGGTGAGGAATTAGAGCAACTGGAACTCTGCTCCTCTGTTAGTGGGGATATAAAATGGTGCAATCACTTTGAAAAACTGTGGAAAACAGTTTGGAAAATAGCACTTTTGTAAAATATTAAATATACACTACTGGGGGCGCCTGGGTGGCTCAGTCGGTTAAGCGTCCGACTTCAGCTCAGGTCACGATCTCTCCGTCCATGAGTTCGAGCCCCGCGTCGGGCTCCGGGCTGATGGCTCGGAGCCTGGAGCCTGCTTCCGATTCTGTGTCTCCCCCTCTCTCTGCCCCTCCCCCGTTCATGCTCTGTCTCTCTGTCTCAAAAATAAATAAACATTAAAAAAATTAAAAAAAAAAACATACACGACTGTGTGATCCAGCCATTCGACTCCTACATATTTATCCAAGAGAAATATAAGCTGTGCAAAGAACTATGAATGTTCATAACAGCTTTATTTTTTATTGGCAAAATCTGAAAGCAAGGGAAATATCTGACCACAAGTGAACGAATAAACAGATTGTAGACTATCCATACAGTGGATACCCATACAGTAGTAACTCAAGTTTTAAAAATAAAAAGGAATGAGTATACAAGTATACACAATAACACAAATGAATCTCAAAATAATAATGCTGAGTGAAAAAAGCCAGACAAAAACCAGTGTTTACTGTCTAAGTGCATTTGCAAAATTCTAGAACATGTAGTCTACAGTGACAGTTGGGAGGGGAGGGGAGGGCAGAGGGAGAGGTTATGAAAGGGCACAAGGAAATGTTTAGACAGAATGTGCAAATGTGTTAAATGATTAATATTTTGGAAATCTAGGTGAAGGGTATGTAGGAATTCTTTGTTATCATTCTTGCAACTTTTCTGTAAGTCTGAAATTCTGTCAAAATTAAAAAAGAAGAAAGAAATATCAAAGCCAGATCCAAATTCAGACCCTCTGCATCTGAGGACTCATTCTGCTGCAAGTGACAGAACCTGCAACTCAAACTGATGCAAGCAAAGAGAATAAACCCAAATCTTAGGGTCTGCGTAGTAGACAAGTCCCAAGGAAAGGTGGTCACAGGCACAGCTGGTACCAAACCTCAGACAGGGTCTCCAGGACTCGATATCGCTCCACCTCTCAGCTCAGCCTTCTGCTTCGTTTGCTTCATTCTGAGCCTCTACTTGATGGATCCTAGCAGGTCCAGGCACATGTCTTCTTGGGTTTTGATCCAATTGAAAAGAAAGAGGGTTCTATCACCAGCATAACAAGTCTTATTGCATCCCACTCACGTGGTTCCAAAAACCTTCTCAGTGGTCACTTCCTGTGATGTGGCCAGGCTGCATCGTAAGCTCATCTCTGGAGGCAGAGTTGGAGTCAACCCCATTCAGAGGGTATGTACTGAGAGTGGATATGGGATTGGTTCTTCTCATGAAAATAAAAGGTAAACTTACCATAGGAGGGATACATGGATTCCGGGAGCACAAACCCTGGACCCCCACAGATACTACATTAGATACGGCTGTGTGACAAGCCCCTCTAAAACTTAGGGGCTCCAAAACAACAATAATTATTTGCTCACAGCTATTCAGTTTAGGCAAGGCTCAGCAAGAATGGCTCATCTCTGCTCCACATGGTACAGCTAAGAAGGCTAGACTGGGACTGGAGCATCCATTTTCAAGATGACTCCTTCACACGAATGGCAAATTGTGCTGGATGTGGGCAGAGGCCATAACTCTCCTCCATGTGGGCTGCCCCACATGGCTGCTTGGGCTCCTTCATAGCATGGAGGCTGGAGGCTGTGTCTCAAGAGGAAGAAACAGAAGCTGCCAGTCATCTGAAAGGTTAGCATCACATTCACTGTATCTTATTGATTAAAGCAGTCATAGGCCCAGAATACATTTAAGGGGGTGGGTAAATAGAACCCACCTCTCCTTGGGCAAAATAACAAAGGATTTACAGCTGTCTTTAATGCACCACAGATAGGCTCTGTCTCATTCCGTGCGCCCAAAACTGCGGAGTAAAAAATAAGAGTTCCAGTGTCTTGAAGCTTTGCTCTCACAACTGCATGTCCTGGGTCCCCACTAAACTCTGAAGAGCCTCTGCTGAGCATTTAAGAACCACCTTATCTGTGGCTCCTGGTGGTTCATTTGGTTAAGCATCCAACTCTTGGTTTCAGTTCAGGTGATATCTCATGGTTTGTGAGTTCAAGCCCCGCATCAGGCTCCATGCTGAGAGTGCAGAGCCTGCGTGGGATTCTCTCTCTGCCCTTCCCCCACTCTCGCTGTCTCTCCCTCTCTCTCTCAAAATAAATAAATAAACTTGGAAGAAAAAAAAAAGAACAACCTTATCTGCTGATCACTAAAGCAGGGGATGCAATTCACATGTCTACAGAGGTCAGGCAGGTAACCCATACAAGTGAAGTGGGCAGGAGAGTTAGCATTTTGAACATGTTAAGAATATTCTTCTACCCACATACAAAAAAAAATGCACTCTCTTGTTTCTGGAAACATACAGCCCTCTGTCTGTCTTTTTTGTTTGTTTTCTAACTTAAAAAAAAATTAGGTATAGGACTCTACCTTAAGAAAAAAGCCATGGACAGAAGACATGAATAGACACTTCTCCAAAGACGACATCCAGATGGCTAACAGATGCATGAAAAGATGTTCAGCATCACTCATCATCAGGGAATACAAATCAAAACCACAATGAGATACCACCTTACACCTGTCAAAATGGCAAAAATTAACAACACAGGAAAAAAAAACAGGTGTTGGCAAGGATGTGTGAAGAAAGGGGAACACTCTTGGTGCTGCTGGTGGGAATGCAAACTGGTGTAGCCACTCTGGACAATATTATGGAGGTTCCTCAAGAAACTAAAAAAGAGCTACTCTACAATCCAGCAATTGCAATATTAGGTACTTACCCAAAGGATACAAAAATACAGATTTGAAGGGGTACGTGCATCCCAATGTTTTTATGGCAGCAGCATCAACAATAGCCAAATTATGGAGAGAGCCCAAATGCCCATAGACTGATGAATGGATAAAGAAGATGTGGTATATATACACAACGTGTGTATATATATATATATATATATATACAATGAAATATTACTCAGCCATCAAAAAATGAAATATTGCTGTTTGCAATGACGTGGATGGAGCTAGGATGTATCATGCTAAGTGAAGTAAGTCAATCAGAGAAAGACAAATACCATATGATTTCACTGTTAACAATAGAGGACAAACAGAGGGTTCATAGAGGGAGGTGGGTGGGAGATGAGCCAGATGGGTGATGGGTATTAAGGAGGGCACTTGTTGTGATGGGCACTGGGTGTTGTATGTAAGTGACGAATCACTGGATTTTACTTCTGAAACCAATATTGCACCGCATATTGACTAAGTAAAATATGAATAAGAAGAAAAAGAAAAAGAGAAAAAAACCTATGACAGAAATTGAAATATATTTTACTCTAGGGATTGATGCAGGGTTGATGCTTTCTATGGAGACAGCTGCTACTCGGTTCTGATCAAGCACTGCCAAGTGGAAGTTAGGCCCTTGATGACCCAAATTTTCCATTTTTCAAGAGAAGATGAAAATTTAGCGATTTATGTGAAATACTTTAATTTTACAATGTTGGTGCATTCAAAGGTCAAACAAAGCATCCGAAGGCAAGTTGAGCCAATAGACTGCCAGTTAGTCACTAAAAGTATTAATAAGAAGTTAGCATTCATTGTCAAGTATTTATATATTTAAAAAAGAAATTCATGCAGTCCTTTTATTTTTCTAAGCTAATGCTCCAGAACATGATTATGCCGAATAATTTATTAAATATGAAATAGTATGGGTTATTTCATGTCTTAAAAATATTTCCAGTCCTACTTATGACAGATTAAAGACAGCCTTTTTTAAAATATATTTTTAATGTTTTTATTTGTTTTTGAGAGAGAGAGCATGCAAGCAGAGGAGGGGCAGAGAAAGGGAGACACAGAATACGAAGCATGCTGCTGGCTCTGAGCTGTCAGCACAGAGCCCGGTGTGGGGCTTGAACCCATGAACCATGAGATCATGGCCTGAGCCAAAGTCGGAGGCTCAACCAACTGAGCCACCCAGGAGCCCAGATTAAAGACAGCCTAAAATTCTCTGATACTCCTCACATCTAGAGGTGGGGTCAAATTCTCTTTCTCTGGATTATGGGCTGGCTATGATGATTTGCTTGTAACCAATAGAATGTGGCAGAAGTGAGGCCACGTGATTTCAGGGGCCAGGTCCAGTGAAGCCTTGCAGTTTCTGCCTTGGCCTCTTGTACATTCTCTCTCTGGACACTCCCCCTTTGGATGTTTCCACTTGGAATCCAGCTGCCATGTTGTGAGAAGCCCACAGCACATAGAGAAACCCCATACAGACACATCAGCAGCCTGTCTGAGCTCCCAGCCAACAGCCAGCAGGAACTGCTTGCGTAAGAGTAGCCTCCATGAGCATCCTTCCCAGTCGTGCCATTGGATGGGTGTGGTTCCTGATGACATCTGACTACAACTGAATGAGAGACCCCAAAAGGGTACTGCCTAGACACGCCCCTTGGGAATTTCTTTTTTCTGTTTAAGATTTTATTTTTTAAGTCCACCCAGAGACCAAGAGTCACATGCTCTACCGACTGAGTCAGCCAGGTGCCCTGGGGAATTTCTGATCTAGAAAAATTATGAACACGATAAAGTGGTTGTGTTAAGATGCTAATACCTTAGCATGCTAATTCCATAGCAATACATAATGGGAACACTATCTTTTTTTTTTAATTTTTAAAAAATTATTTATTTTTAAGAGACAGAGTGCGAGTAGGGAAGGGGCAGAGAGAAAGAGGGAGACACAGAATCCAAAGCAGGCTCCAGGCTCTGAGCTGTCAGCACCGAGCCCGACGCGGGGCTCGAACCCACCAGCTGCAAGATCACGACCTGAGCCAAAGTCGGCTGCCCAACCGACTAAGCCACCCAGGCGCCCCTGGGAACACTATCTTAATGTGGTTGCTCTTACTTCTCAGGCCTAAGAAAACACATCTGTTGTTAGCACTATTTCCACTTAATGTTTTCTTATTGACACTGTTCATGAAGGTTTATGGGTTAATTTTTAAAGAATAAAATGTGTGGGGGGACAAAAAAAGAATGAAATGTTTGAATCTTTTTTTTTTTTGCCTTGATTTCCCGTTGTGATGGTGAAAACATGCTATAAGAAATCAGCAAAAGTATTGTACAGAATGTTTGTTCTCTTGTTTCTTTGTGGGAAACACCATGGCTATCCAAACAACATGCCTGATGGAGGGTAAGCAGACTTTCAAGATAAAAACGATAAGTAAGCCTCTTCTAGGAAGATTTAGAGATTGTAATCAAAAGTACTCAAAATAATAGAATGGCTAATTATCTCATTAGTAAATTTATGAACTAAAGGTGCAATTTAAAAATAAAATAAATAAATGCTCCCAGTTAGGCATCATGCAAGTAGGATAAAGAAAAGTTTCATGTCTGCCTGGGGGGCAACATAAAGGAGTCTAAGTTTTGACACGTGGTACCCAGAGGTAGTAAGTTTTATAGTATGTGTTTTTAGAAGAATATTATATAATTATTTGCTGTTTTGCAATGCCCTATGCCTAGCTTAGCACTTGAAGTAATACGAGGCTAGAGAAATGAATCGCTTAAGGAAGAGAAAAAGAAGTCCTTACAAATGACACTGGATCCTTCCTCCACCTCTGTTTTTAAAGGAACAAAATAGAAGACATATTTCTTTCTACTCTTGTAGAAAAATAAGAAAGGTAAGATTCCAGAAATTTACGTGTCAACTAGAAAGCTCTGATGACTCTGAAAAATCCCTATAACCAATAAACCAAAATCTTTCTCTCCACCTGGGCTCACATGATCCAGTCTTTGAATAAAAATGCCCAGTCACTGCATTCCCTCAAGGAGGGCCACCTGACAGAGTCAGATAATTCTTGTGATAACAGGACAGGATTTTCTTTTAACAAATAACCTTTTCAAAAAATGGGAAGACTTATTACATTGCTTAGCAGTATGAGAGACTACTCATAAAGGGGGAAAGGTGTGGGCTTGGTGATTTTTTTTTTACCCTGATTCTGCTGAGGAAACACAGTCTAGAGAAAGTCAAGAGCCAAACAGGAATGTCAGCCACTTCCAGCCCCTAGCAATGGGGACTTCTTGTGGGAAAACCAGTCTTGGCTACATCAGTAACCTCGGACCCCTGCTTTGTAGAAGCTTGTCTTTTGCAACCGCCCATCTTGTACTAAGTCCCCTGACCATGTTCACATCTGGTAACCTTGTCGAGGTCACCGCGAAGCTGAAGGCTCTGGCTGGGGAGCCGGCAGAGACTCAGGCTCTGTCAGTCACAGGAAGGGGAGGAAGGAAGAAAAGGCACAGATACAAACAGCCTTGACTGTCCTCGGTTTCAGTGGCTCATTTCCAGCTTCCTGTCTGGTTTGACTCTGGGGGAAAAATGAAAAAAAGAAAAAAAGAAAAAAAAAAGAAAACACACCGTTCTGAGTCTCCTACTGTGAGCCAGAGCACATGGAAAGCCCGTCAAAGGGAGGAAGAGGACATACTCCATGTGACAAGCCTGTAGACATATGGGTGGGTGCCCGTGGGAAGGCTCAGAGACTCTTACTTGCTGTGCGGGCAGGAAGTGAGGCGAGGTGACTGGATGTCTAGTTGGGAAGCACCCTACTCCTCTTTCACAGGCAGAAGAGTCCGCATTCTTCATTTATGTTCGTCTGAGAACAGAAAGCCAGTCTTACGGGGAGCTTACCGTGAGAATCACCTGGCGCCATGATATCCCCGTGAGTAATCCTCTTGTTGAAACCTTCAAGAGAAGGTGCTGGATGAGCTCTGCCAAAATGTACCCACCACAGGCTGCCCTGTTCTCTGGAAGTAGAGCACGCCTACGGAAGCTTCATAAGCCGAAACGGCCCAGAGGGAAGAAGCAATTGCCATCATTTTGTATGGAAAACTTTTGAGTGTCCCCGAACCCAAAAAGAACCTCTCTTGGGCCTTCCTGATAACCTTAGGACGCGTCTTGCTCATGGATGCACAAAATAAATCCAGATAAAGCGCAGATGCTCTCAGACGCGGTTCAAAGCTACGGCAGCTGGCTGCTGAGATGCTGAGTGCGGTTCTGGGAAAGGAGCTTGGTGGGGCCACTCTCGCTGCCCGGGTGTCTACTGCCCTGATCGTGGCTCTCTGCAAAACAACGTTATTTCCACTCGTCCTCTTTTGTCCTAAAAACAAAATTGCTTTTCAGATTTCCTTCGGTTAGGGAAACCATGTACCAGTGCAGGTCTTTTGTAACAGCCAAGTGGTCTAACTTGAACTTTGAAAAAGCAGGGGCTACCTGTAATCACAACTAGCCGACTGATGAAATGAGCAAGGGTTCCCTGTACAGTGCAAAGAAGGACCCACGAGAGGGAGAGATGAGGACAGAGCACATCCCCTCCCAGGGAGGGTACCCAGACTCGACTGTATCAGCCCCATTCCTGGGGTGGGGGGCGGGGAGGAGGGCTTCTGGGCTGCCAATCCCAGAGCCTCACTGGCCTCAGGTGGTTTTTGTACCCTCCTTCTGTTTTCTGCAGCATCCTCTCCGCTCACTATCTCCTGGCTCTTCATTGAACATATAATATCTGGTGCAACTCTAAGGTATCTGGAACTCCTCCATAAGGGATGTTTTGCAATTTTTAGGGGTGCTTTTGACTGTCAAAATAACTATAGGAGGGGAGTGCTACATACAGTTAATGGGCAGGGCCAAGGATGTCGGATGTCCTGCAATGCACAGGCCTTGCCAAACAACAACGAATCATCCTTCCATCTGCGTCCTTCATGACTTTCAAAGTATCCGCTGCACGTTCAGATACATGAACATCGTTGTAATTTCTAGCCTAGGACCTTCTTCCATTCTACATATAAACAGAAGGTTCTTCTGCATTTTGCATGATTTTATTATGCTCTGCATTTTCTGCTTGACTGAGGAAAGATTATCCCTTGTTTCATATGAGATTTTCCGGGAGCTGTCCCTGTTTCTGATTGTCAGTCCATGACAGTCATGCTCAGCTCTAGGTATCTGAGATGCCAGCACAGCACTCCCACGTCAGCCTGCCTCTGTGGCTATCACAGGCGTGGTGACTACGTCTCGATTGGCGTGTAGTTGCACGCCAGCATGTACGTATTAAAATCAAGGACATTTTATTTTAAATAACTTTTATTTCTCTTTTATATTATAATTGGGCAGTGTATGTATTATGTGTAAGTAGATTATACTACCTATGAATGTCATAGGACAGTAAAGAGTGTGGACAAAATGTTTGGGATGTGGGGGTGGGGGGTTGCGGAACACAAGGCCTGTCAGGGTTGAGAAACTGCCAAGATGAGCTGGAGCATTTAAAGTTAGTAATTTTTCACTTACTGACCCGAGTAGTCTCCTCCTCCTACCTATTCTCGATAAAATGCTAAGGAGGAAAGAAGGGTCGAGGTGGGGGGGGGGGTCCTAAAAAATTCTCACACACGGAGGGGCGCCTGGGTGGCTCAGTCGGTTAAGCGACCGACTTCGGCTCAGGTCATGATCTCGTGGTCCGTGAGTTTGAGCCCCGTATCGGGCTCTGTGCTGACAGCTCGGAGCCTGGAACCTGCTTCAGATTCTGTGTCTCCCTCTCTCTCTGACCCTCCCCCGTTCATGCTGTCTCTCTCTGTCTCAAAAATAAATAAACGTTAAAAAATTCTCACACACAGAGAAAAGGTCAGTAGAGAAGCTTCTCTAGTTCTAGAACACCTTACAGCAGCCTCACTTGGTTTGTAAGATACTTTCTTCTGAGGCCTGATTTAGGTAGTGTCTGCTCTCTTATCTGCTGAATTCTTCCCACCCCAGCCCTGTTTCTTATCTTTCTTTCTTTTTTATTTATTTATTTTTATTTATTTATTTATTTATTTTAGAGAGGGAGCATGAATGGAGGAAGAGGGGCAGAGGGAGAGAGAGAGAATCTTAAGCAGGCTCCATGCTCAGCACAGAGGCCAACACGGGGCTCGATCTCATGACCATGGGATCATGACCTAAGCCCACATCAAGAGTCAGACGCTCAACTGACTAAACCATCCAGGTGCCCCATTTCTCTCTTTTTAAAACTTGTGTAATTTTGGTTGTATTCATTTAAAGTTCTCAACCCATTCTCAAATTCTTTAGAAGAAATGTGCTATGTGAATGTCTGTCCTTAACAAATATATAGTCAGCCCAGGAACTAAATGTTCATAAAATCTAACTGGACCCTATTTTGAAAGCAACTTGCAGATTATTAAATTCCTTGAATGTTAGGGGCCTAATTTTCTTTTAGCTGATTAACTGTCTTTTTAAGGCCCCCATTTATTTTAGACCTAAGATATAGATGTGCCCTAAAATCCTCTTTATAGTGCCCCGGACTTGCTTACCTTAAAACCACTTCCCAGGCATATCCAGAATCTGACCAATTCTGAATCAAAACTATTTCCAAAATCAAAGCTTTTTTTTTTTTAATTTTTTTCAACGTTTTTTATTTATTTATTTTTTTGGGGGACAGAGAGAGACAGAGCATGAACGGGGGAGGGGCAGAGAGAGAGGAAGACACAGAATCGGAAGCAGGCTCCAGGCTCTGAGCCATCAGCCCAGAGCCCGACACGGGGCTCGAACCCACGGACCGCGAGATCGTGACCTGGCTGAAGTCGGACGCTTAACCGACTGCGCCACCCAGGCGCCCCCAAAATCAAAGCATTTTTAAAATTTTAAGACCTTATATCGGAAACAGCATAATTAGAGAAAGATTCAATTCAAACCCAAGACATTTTTTTTTATTATATGAAGAATGGATTGTATAGTGTATGCTTGCACAGTGTTGTAGAATAGCTGTTTCCCACTAGAACATATACCACATTAGTCGTAAATTGAGAGCAGTGAAACAGCGGAGGTGTCCCCAGCACACATCCACGTGTTGTGGCTTGGATCCCTAACTCCACCAGCCAGTCTTCAGAAGCCCAGCTCTCCATATGTCATCAAACACCACACAGCATATGGACTCAGTCTTAGGTACTGCAATGGCATAATCTTTAAGATGGGCAACTATAAAAAAAAAAAAATCCTTTGTTTGGATTTTCACTCTCGGTTTAGACTCTGACATAGAAAAAATCTTCTACCATAATTACATTTTAAAATCCGAGAAATAAAACACCGAAGAGCGTAGCCAAGGTTAGGAAGGCAGTTGACCTATCTCTATACCTCTGAAATCAAGCAAGCACACTAGGTAAGAAACACTAAGGCAGGCATTACATTTTGTTTGCGTGCAAATGGAAGCCGGTCTCAGGCACATCAAATGGTTACATCAGGCAAGAGAACATTTTAGGTTCTCTTGGGGGTGGCTCAGTCCATTAGGTGTCTGACTCTTGATCCCGACTCCGGTGTTGATCTTAGGGTTGTGAGTTTGGGCCCCGCGTTGGGCTCTGTGCTGGGCATGAAGCCTACTTAAAAAAAAAATTAAAAAATGAAAGAACGAATTAGGTACCTGTCTTCAACATGTACTCACGTAATCCAAAGCATTAGTACAGAGCAATGGAATGTGCATACGCTTTAAAAAGAAATCTAAAGTAAACACACTCGTCTCTACTCCACAGGCATAGGCAAGTATCCCAGAGACCAGATTCAGATTAGGTGGATAACAGAATCTACTGTGCCGGGCAAGGGGACACTGGGCCAGGAAACCCCTTCTTGTCTGCTAGCTCCAGGGCCTGAGGGTCCCTCTTGGGTTGTCTGAGGCATTCTGTGGACCCCCTGCAGGCCCCTGTTGTTGTTGAGGCAGTATACAGCGTTGTTCACATATCCTGGCACTGTCTAGTTTCACAGTGAGTTGATAATTGGCGGGAAGTGACAGGTGGAGAGAAGGGGAAGGAACAGAGGCAAAGAAAAAAGGCTTACCCTTCCTCATCTTCCTTGAAACGTTGGCTGTGGTTTTCAACGTCAAATATCACAACCAAATGAGGCAGTGCAGAGTGGGCAAAAGAGAGCTGGTCTGGTTAAATTTGTTGAGCACTGATTTTTGTGCCAAGTGCATAGGCTTTTACTTACATTACATTACATTACATTACATTACATTACGTTACTCCTCCCAGTAATCCCTTATTGCCAGCACTATTATCTGCCCCACCCCTATTTTACAGAGGGAACTAAGACCCAGAGTGGTTAAGTGACTTGCCCAAGGTCACACAGTCAGTGCAGATGGTTTGAGTCAGTGAGAGTCCAGACTCTTCACCGCCAAGCCTTACTGCTTCCACTTACATCATTAGACCCTTGGTTTTACATAAAGTAATACTTTATCTTATGTTTTGAGTCTTTGATCCGTGGCACTCCAAACATCTCACATATGTATTCTCTATTAATCCAACAGATTCCCAGTGAAGTCAAGGAGTAAAAAAATTTTATCATCCCTGGTTCAAGATTGGAAAACCCATAAAGCCTTTAGAATTCCCTCTGATCTCAGCATGTCTCTGCTTAAGCAGTATTGCTAAAGACTCCTGCCTCGAGTCACTGCCCTTCCTTTGGTGCCATTCTGCCTAGGCCAACAGGTCACAGCAGCTGGCCAAATGCAGAGGAAAAGCAGTTAAGTGATCATTTTTAAAGGAAGAAAAATAAAAGCAACAAAATACTTGATCAAACTATAACATTACTCTGGAAAGGGCACAGACCAGCCATCTAAGTGTGGCTACCCTAACATATGCTAGTGACTCATACTTATCTAAGGAATGCGATATGTATTTTTCTCTAATTCTGGTTTTTATCACACATTACTGGACTCATTATTCACATAGATATCAATTCTGGACACCATCAAAGTTGTTTTCTGGCAGGGGCCAATTTGAAATATTAATCATGCTAATGGGGTTCCTGAAATGCACATCAGCACATAAACATTAAAACACTAGACAATATAAAAACAATTCTCTTACCAGTTGTAGAATTTTTATTGACATGACAGAATCACTCTGTGATTGGACAGTAGAACACAGTTCTACCTATAAGTATAATATAAATGTTATATAATATTATAAGTGTATACATTATAATTACACAGTATTATAAATGTAACATATTACATAATGTTCGGTGTAATGGATACATGTTATCTATATGTCTATGTACATATATATCCTAATTATCTTGTTATTCAACCATATCTTCATGCAAAGGAACACAAGTGCTCCTGAGTCATCCTTTCTGCGGTGCAACTTTCATGTATATTTCCCTGTGCCCTCCAAGAAAGGTAGCTGGCCAATAGCGGCAGTTCCTGTGCTTTGCAAGTGCTGGGAAAGGCTATTAATCCTGAAGGATTTCATTCTGGATGATACGAGGGATTTATTGTCATGGAGTTTTGTAACAGTAGTAGGAACAGCAGCAGTAGTATTTTAGATTGAGTCATCTGCTTCAAATTATTATCAACTCTTTGGTTTACTTGCCTTTCAAAACTCAGGTATGTGATTGCAGAGTCTAAAGTAGGTGACACTGCTAATGATGTATTATCATTAACTTTGAGGCAGATCCTGAAAGCCATTTTCATCAAGCTGTACAGAGAATGCAAAATGAGCCGGCATGTTCAAACCCATTCAGCCAGTCAGGGAGGTAAGCATACCCCAGAAAATAAATTTTGAACCTCTCAAAGGATTAGAATTAAGCTAACATTGACTGATGCACTTTACTATTAGGACATAGTTATTGATAGGGCTTGGGTATTTATAGGCAGCAGCACAAACTTTACATTAAGAAAGTAATCACAAAAGTCAACGAGGGGAACAGATAAGAAGTAGGAAATTTAGAGTTTGCAAACCCACATGCTTACAGGGGGCAGGCAGGTCATGGCAATGAGGGTAGGCTGGTAAAAGGCTGTGAATGGTAGGGGCTGTGAGAACCAGAGGGCATATGCCCTGCTAATTGCATACAGCAGCATAAAAACCAACACTGAGTATGGAAATACCTGCCCATGAAATGGTGCAGCTGAGGTTTGCCTCAAAGTCATCCTGGCAGAACAGGAAGGGGGAGCGGGGTAGGAGGGCTCTAACAAGATTAGCTTTCAGTCAGTAAGTTCTTGAGGCTGGGGAACGGTATGTAGATGTTACTATTCTCCTTTTACCTGCATGTGTTTGGAATTTTTCCATAAAAGTAAAAATACTCTAAAAAGAATTCCATAAGGTTGCTAATTTTCAGCCTGAGTTGTAACAGAAAAAAAAAAAACAAAACACCAAAACACGTGAAAAAGGCTTTAGTGCGTAGTATGTAGCCTTAAGAATGAAGACAAATACTAAATTCACTGCTGTCATTAATAAGAATGTCCCAAAGCCAATTGGGTTGTATGAGGAGTGGGTGGCTTCTGTTTTTATGTCTCTGGTATTGAATCGTAATTACATATCAAATTCAAAATATGGGAGAAATGAGTCCTACAATGTAACATTTAGACACTCCCCCCCACTCATCACCCCTCATCCCTGCACACCCCTCACTTAGTCAGCATCAAGCAGATTGATGCCGAGATGCTCTGAACAATGCATTACTCCTTAGTAGCCAAACATCTCTTTACTTTCCTCTTTGTGACAGGTGAATTCTCAGAAGTCAGGAGCAGGCCTTATTCATCTCCAGACTCCTGAAACATAGTAAGTAATTTAAAAATATTTGTTGAATTAATTAACAAATCAGGCTTTGTGCACTGGATATATATACATATATATATTCCATTATATATAATGGAATATTATATTATTATACATTATTATATTATTATATATTATTATATTATTAATATATTATATATAATAGAATATTACTCACCCATCAAAAGAATAAAATTTTGCCATTTGCAACATGGATAGAGCTAGAGAGTATAATGCTGAGTGAAACAAGTCAGGCAGAGAAAGACAAATACCCTATGATCTCACTCATATGTATAATTTAAGAAATAAAACAAATGAGCAAAGGGAAAAAAGAGAGAGAGAGAAACAAACCAAGAAACAGACTCTTAACTATAGAGAACAAATTGATGGTTACCAGAGGGGAGTCAGGGGTTGGGGGGTGGGGATGGGAGAAATAGGAGGTGGGGATTAAAGAGTACATTTATCGTGATGAAAAAATAAAATAAGAAAGTCTATGTACAGAAAATGAGTAAAATGAAATTATTGGGATAATTCAGAAAAATTTTAGCAAAATGTAAAGTGCGATGAGCAATGGAAAAACAACTATATTTCGCCAGTTAAAAAAATAAAATGTGATTCTAAATATATTTAGTAAATAACTTTTTCTGGAATTGACTTAAAAGCAGCCCATTCCGTTCCCCATTTCCCAAGGCTGTCACAACTCTCTGGGAGTGGAATTGCAACAGACAATTTTCCAGTCAAGTGCCAGAGACTTACATGACAGGAAGTCCAATGCCAAAAGTACGACTCCATCCAGGAGGTTCCTCAAACTCATGAATGTCCTGGAGCCCTGGGGGACTTTCCTTAAAGAATGACCCAACAGTGTGGGGGGTGAATATACTTTGGGCATGAGCAGAATGTCGCTCTACTCATGGGGTTAATTGGAGATGGATAGTGAGGGTCTCAGGTACAGGTGGAAGGAAATGAAGACAATCTCCTTAACATGAAGACAACGTTGTTGGCCAGGGAGGCCTGTCGTCCAGAGCAACTACTGAGCTCCCAAAATGGGTTCCTTAAAATTTAGGTGGACACATATAGAAGAGAGATACGAGGTAAACAAAATGAAACCCAATCGGGAAGTAATTCAAAATATCGTCACCATCACAAGCAGGTCACTTATTCGCACACTGTGCCCTCTTTCTCCATCCTACAAAATAATAAAGCTAGTCCCCTTCACAGAAAGCACGCATATCCCAAAGCCATTTCCCCCCGATTTAGAGTCCCTAGAAACACTCATCTTTCCACTTCTTGGATCAGCCTGATTCGGTGATAGCAGACCTGACAGAATAATTCGATTGTGACAGAAGTACCACAAGGGGACACACTTGTCAGTGGGCCCATCTGTCTGCTGTCATCCTCCATCCCCTCAAATGCTTAAGAGAATATTCTGCTACTCAAAGTGTTACAAGCCGAAGGAGTTACGCTCATCCCCATTCCAGATGGCATGAAGGAAGGTCCAGAATAATAGATGGTGTGTCCATACAAAACCCAGTCCCTGGCAGCACAACTGACGAATCTGGAACTTCACGCCCTTGGGTGACTGTAGCCTCTCCTCTTTCTTATGCTCTAGAATTGTTCACAGAAAACCCATAAGAGAGTATGATGCCCTGCCCCTAACCTTTCACAAATGTTTCATGAGTAGCTACTGTATAGACAGCAATGGGCTAGGCATTATAGGAAACACAAAACAGTTTTAAAACTCCTGATTTCTGCCCTCAGTGAACTTAAGGGCTAGTGAAGAAAAGCTACACACCCATAAAAAGTTAAGTTATAAAATGATACAAGCCCAAGCTAATCACGGGGCCCCGCAAGTTCTATTTGGGATTTAGAATAAGTTAGAAGGTAAAGCAGAACAAATTTTAGATCTCACACATTGACTACTATTGACATACCAAATACGACCTTTCTGAAAGCCAGCACTGCGGTGGCACCTCCCCATTTGGCCCTCCATGGTTGTGTTTCTTACGTGTCAACCTGGCCTCCTCAGCCCAACTGTGAGGTCTCTGGGGGCAGCTGTTCCCTCTGACGCGTTACCAGACACATGGGCATTGTTGAGGGGCCAGGTGGAGACTCTACTCACAGATCCCTACTGGGTTCTTTTCCTTGCCTCATGGTTTCCCTTCCCGGACAGCTTAACACACGTTACTGTGGTCATAGTATTGTCCCTGCTGAAATGTAAGTTCTAGGAGGGCAGGAGCTGGGTCTATCTGGGTATAGTTATTGAAAGAATGAATGGCTGTCACAACTTTACTCAAACAACCATGACAATAACTAGAAAATCTGAGAGTTTGTAGAACAGTACCAAGATAGAGAGTTACAAAAAAAAAAAAAAAAAAGGAACAAATAGAAAATAGGAAGATCAGAAAAACCCTAACCTATACAGGTAATATTATTGTGCATACATACTTTTCTCCTGACTGCCCGGGGTTGTCTCTGTTTTAACTGCCATCTGGAAAGCCATGGGCCACAGAGGCCATCTTCAGCCCTGCTGACCAGCCTGCAGCCACACCAGCTACAAGCCCTGAGCTGACTGATGAGTGATTTCCACCACTAATCTACGAGCAGCTTCTCCACTTACCTCCGAGCTGGCCCTGTTTCCAGGCTCCGCCCACATACACAGAACCACCATCCACACAACCGCTCAGATACTTCCTGACCGGAAATGGGGCCACGGGGATGCTGGTACAACCACGAATTCTCAACTGTCCCCGTGGTTCAGCTGGGAGACAAAAGTACAAAAATTCAGAAGGTGGGAGAGGCCCACGTAGTTTTAGGGAGGTGCAGAGATTTATCCCAGTGCCTATGCTGGGCCACCAGCTCAGTTACACCACTGAGCCTTGCTTTGATATCACTAGTTCCTTTGCAGTCTCAATCTCCTCACACGTGCTGATAAGGGGCTCAGCTCTGGGTCACACGGGGAGAAGCAAATTGAGAATTTGGCCCGCCAGTGTGCAGGTAAAGAAGGTAAAAGTCAAAATATGGTTGCTGTCTTTGCTCCTTTCCATCATGCCACACTGAGTCTACAGACACACATGCACACATGTGCATACACACACACACACACACACACACACAGTGCCAAGGCAGACCTCATAGTGCCAGGTCTGGATTCCAAACAGCTGGAGCAGAAAGCAGCCCTTGGCAGGAGCAGACAATAACAAGAGACACAGTATTGGGTCCAGATTGACACACAGAGTTCTTGGCATGACCACATTGCCACCCTTTTTCAGAGGGACTGGCACACTTCCAGGCCTCCCCAGCCCTTCCCCAAATGGCAAATCCTAGACCTTCTATGGAAAGGGCAAACTAATAGGTAAAGCCATTCGTTTCTCAGTGTTTTCGAGCTACATCAAATTATACCTGTTAGGCGAGGTCTCAGAATGAAATGTGCTTCCAAATTAATAAGAACAATGGTATGAAAGTAATGAGGCCCATTTCCTCACATGTTATGTCTTGAAGAGACCTTGAACATAATTATTCTAATGCTCTCACATTACAGTTGAGGAAAATGAGTCTCAGAGAAGTTATATGACTTGACGAGGTCACGCTGCCAGTTAGTGGCAGAGTTCTTGCCCGTGCCTTCCAGGTAGCAGTCTTTATTCTCTGCCATGCTGTCCTTGTGATTTCTTTCACGTCCGTCATCAGCTCCCTGAGAGATCATCATAGTATCCAAATCATGATTTTGCAATGTCGTATTCATAGCTAAAGCAACATGCTGTGATCTCACAGATACAGTTGCGTGTTCTGACCCAGCTTCAGGACACACACAGATGGCCAGGGAGGCAGGGGCGTCGTGGTGTTTTGGGGGGGGGGGGGCTTTATTAGTTGTTGTTGTTTTGCTGAAAATCAACCAACCAATAAGTGTCTATTGATAGTGGTTACGAGCTGATGACTTTGTAATGAGGAGGACTGGGTTTAAATCCTAGTCCCACCACTTAATGGTGAAGTGACCTTGGGCAGCTTCCTTACATTTTCTAAACCTTGGTGTCTGCATCCATAAAAAAAAATGAAAAAAAAAATGCAGCTTCCTCACTGATCTCTTACAGGGATTAAATGAGATGAGCCACTAAAGATGCTTAGCACATGCCTGTTGCTCCTACTTACCTAATGAGTTTAATCTTTCATTTTTCTTTGATTCTGGTTTTTAACATACCCTATAATTAGACCCATCATTCACCCGTATGTCAACTCTGGACACTATCAAAGTTGCTTTCTGGAGGTGGTTGATTTGAAAATATCAGTCTTACCGGTGGGGTTCCTAAAATGTATATCAACACTTACAAGGGTGTCTAGAACACTCGGCTCTTTATTTTTTTTAATTTTTTTTTTCAACATTTATTTATTTTGGGGACAGAGAGAGACAGAGCATGAACGGGGGAGGGGCAGAGAGAGAGGGAGACACAGAATCGGAAACAGGCTCCAGGCTCTGAGCCATCAGCCCAGAGCCCGACGCGGGGCTCGAACTCACGGGCCGCAAGATCGTGACCTGGCTGAAGTCGGACGCTTAACCGACTGCGCCACCCAGGCGCCCCAACACTCGGCTCTTTAAAAATTGTTCTCTTATGATTTCAATCAAAGTTAGCTATCCTCCTCAACATCCTCCTCCTCCTCATCGTCCGCACCATCGGCATCCTCATCTTCTTCCTCAACCTCATCATCATCATCTACTGGGTGACTAGCAACCATCCAGAGGAGATCTGCCTTCACAATGAGACTGGGCATGTTTATGGATCAAGAAAACATTAAGCTACAGTTTCTGAGAGTACACATGGCAGGACCCTGAGGAACAGAAGAGTGAGGGTTTCGTCTTCTAGGTTAGCAAAGGGGAAACATTTCCGGATATTGGAATCGTTTCTTCTTCTCTTCTCCTTCTCTCCCCAAAGTTCTACTTGTTGCCTCTAAAAAGTAGGCCTTCTCTTTCTGAAAGCCTCCCAGAAAAGCCAATATTGCCTCCTTTCCCTTCTCAGTTTTTACGTGGAAGGTACACAGCTGTAGGCTGGATCGTCTCAGACATTAACTCTGCCAACCACCTTCGTTCTTGAAATGGCAGATTCATAGGTGACAGACCCAAGCCTACCTCTTTCTCTCTCAGTCTCTCCATCCCTGTCTCTCTGTCTCTGATTCTTATCAAAATAACTTTCGCTTCTACAAAATAAATAAATAAATAAGTGCCAAAATTCCATGCTCCTTAAATACAATAACAAAATGTTTAAATGTGGAAAAAGTAGGGGCGCCTGGGTGGCTCAGGGGGTTTGGCATCCGGCTTCAGCTCAGGTCATGATCTCACAGCTCGTGGGTACCGGTCCGCCCCGCGTCGGGCTCTGTGCTGACATCTCAGAGCCTGGAGCCTGCTTCAGATTCTGTGTCTCCCTCTTTCTCTGCCCTTCCCCCACTCATGCTCTCTCTCTCTCTCTCTCTCTCTCTGTCAAAAATAAATAAACATTAAAAAAACTTTTTTTAGGGGCGCCTGGGTGGCGCAGTCGGTTAAGCGTCCGACTTCAGCCAGGTCACGATCTCAAGGTCCGTGAGTTCGAGCCCCGCGTCAGGCTCTGGGCTGATGGCTTAGAGCCTGGAGCCTGTTTCCGATTCTGTGTCTCCCTCTCTCTCTGCCCCTCCCTCGTTCATGCTCTGTCTCTCTCTGTCCCAAAAATAAATAAACGTTAAAAAAAAATACTTTTTACTTATTGAGAAAAGAATGATGAGAAAGAACACTATTAAAAATTTTTTAACAACCTTAAGTGATAATTTTCTTTTCAAATTTTACTTATATTCTTCTTTAAATTGTATTAGTCATCCAAAACCTAGATTTAAAGTATCTTAGCAAAATGTTATTTACTATATTTACTATAAACATCTTGCCTATAGTATTATTTAAATGTATTTTAAATTTATTTATTTACTTTGAGAGAGAGAGAGCAAGCAGAGGAGAGAGAACAGGGAAGAGAGAAAGGGAGAGAGAGAATCCCAAGTAGGCTCCACACTCAGCATGGAGCCCAACACAGGGCTTGATCCCATGAACTGCAAGATCACAACCTTTGCAAAAATCAAGAGTCGGACACTTAACCGACTGACCCACCCAGGTGCCCCTACAGTATTATTTCTTAAATCTCACACTTTCAAATCATAGCCAAACGGCTTCTTCCAAGGAGAAGTATTGTACTTCTCAGTGTTACCCCTTCAATCCCCTATCTCCAAAATGCAAAATTGTTTCCTTTTTTGTTGTAGGAGTTTTACTGTTTCAGCTTGAACCTGATCTCAGGACATAAGCCAATTTTCCTAAATTTATCTTGTGCTTGTTAGCAATTTGGATTTGTCTCTGACAGAGGCTAAACAGGGTTTAGAATATTAATTTAAACTCTTGTGCTAAAAATGTAATAAAAATCTTGGGTTTTGAGCATAAGAGGCTGCAACATTTCCATAACAATATGCAAAAAGTCTCTGTTCTTACTAAATGTACCATGGTGAAGTTAATCCTGAAAATAAAGTTGTTCTTTTTTTTTTCCTTTAATGTCTTGATACATGAACTAGTAATATTTGCTTCTAGCATAATCCCTAGCCTACTTAAAACAAAAGCTCTGGCACAGCGCGATACCAAGGCTAACAGCTGTCAGCTAGTAAAGGCACTCGCCAGATGTTGGAGCCCAGAGGCATCCAACAACAGTGATCATTACAGCCTTCAATCACCCCATTTAGAATTTACAACAAACTGAGCAGAAAGCCATTATTTCCACCTTCAGTATAAAGTTTTCCTCGGGCTGGGAGCGGGGTTCTGTAACGGACGGATGCACCATCTGTTCCAAGTTCACTTCGCTCTTCGATGGAACTTCCACAGATAGAAACAAGTCCCAGATAAAGTCCAGAAATATTGGGATGTTATTTGTTATTATTTGAGGGATATCAAAATCCCGAAGAGTTCTCGACCATGCCTCAAAAAAGGACTTCCACTGTAATTAAACGAAACAATAACAAATCATAATATAAGGCATAAAATGAACAAATATTATGAATTAATCATACTTAGACAATTACAACCCATATGGCTTGTTAAACCCAATCTGCTACCTGTAGTGACATCGACTGCATACTGTATGTTCAACGCCGTAGCCCTTTCTCCCCCAGGATGTAATTACTTAATTTTGTAAATGAGAAAATGAGATGTAAAAGGCAATGTGTTCACCATTTGGTACCCTCTGGAGGCTCCCTTACCGGGTCAAAAGCATGCCTGCCACTAACAGCTCAGAAGGCTTCTGAATTCCTTTCCTTAGAGATGCTGATTCCTTGAGGAGAAAATGCCCTTTTCTCTCCTCCCACCCCATCCGGTCTTTTCCCTCCCCTCCATTTCAAGCCATCCACAGCAGGAAGTTAGGAGAGCAGACATTCTTGTGCACCTTAACCAAGAAGGGAGAGTGTATTTCTCCTGTGTAATTTGACACCACAGTCAAATGACACCAGTTCCCTGGAGAAAACCTCACTTTTGCTGGAGTAAAAGCAATGATGTGGCTCAGGAGACCCCATGACGTTCCCACTTCCCAAGGTCACTGCCGATCTTGAGCAAATCTCATAATTCGCCTGAATGTCAGTTCCATCATCCCCACAATGAGAACAACAATGACACCTGCCTGTGCAGAACTGCTGTAAGATTCAGCGAAACATGCTCTGTGAAGGGCCCGACCCGGTGCTGGTCAGTGTTTGCTAACTGGGGAATGAGCCTCCATTCTGGAAATACCACTGGGAATTTGACCGGTTGAGGGAAATTTTAAGAAACAAAAGGAACTAGGGAGCTGCCAAGAATGTTGGGCACAGGTCATCCCTGCAGTGAAGATGACAGCAGAAAAATTAGGGGCTGAACCTGACGTAGGCCTGGCCTAGATGTTTGGTGTATTGCAGAATCATCCTGTTATCCACCAGTAGGCAAAGCCTAGAGAGTGCCACAGGGTGCCTGTAGATCACACTGGCATGAGTGCTCAGAAACTAGGGACAGAGGCCCCACCAGCTGCACTGTCCCAACCAAACTCCCGGGGACCAGCTGTGGGCACGACGGATGTGTGCGAGCAAGTGCAGGTGGCTATGGACAGGAGGAGCCAACTGCACACTCTTTACCTGAGAAGCTGATTCATCCACGATCACGGTCCCCCTGTGCTGAGCGGCCGATCCTGGCATCTGTGCGCACCTACAAGATCTACTGCCAGATTAGAAGAGGTTGAGTGAACCATGAGCCTCTGACTTGAAAGGGATCCACAGAAGCAGTCGCTATGAAGAAGCCTTAATTAAGCAATTTTCACAGGAGCACAGAAAACGAGAGGCGTGTGGCCTGTTTCACCTTTTATCCTCCTATAATCAGGTGCTTTGAGTAGTCCTGTAATATCTCTGACAGAAAAAAAAAAAAATCCCTGGGTTAGCTCTGTATAACTCTGCTTACAGAACTATCTTGTATTCTAATTCATTGTTTACACCACCTGTCAGGGAACCCAGAGGCTTCCTCAGCTAAATCAGATCCAGACTCTGGGAGGATGATGGTAGAGGAAGAATCCCTCCCCGAAGGGAGCCAGAGCCCCTATCCCTAATCCCTGTGTCCTGAGGACCACCCACCCCTAAGAGCGCTCTTGGAATTCTTGCTTTACCTGCAGCCCATCCTTTCAGGAATGCTCCAAGGCACAGCGGAGACCACTTAAGAACATTCAGATATAGTTTTGTTAAGAACTTGGGGGAGAACGAGGGCGCCTGGGTGGCGCAGTCGGTTAAGCGTCCGACTTCAGCCAGGTCACGATCTCGCGGTCCGTGAGTTCGAGCCCCGCGTCGGGCTCAGAGCCTGGAGCCTGTTTCCGATTCTGTGTCTCCCTCTCTCTCTGCCCCTCCCCCGTTCATGCTCTGTCTCTCTCTCTGTCCCAAAAATAAATAAATGTTGAAAAAAAAATAAAAAAAAAAAAAAAGAACTTGGGGAGAACGAAAAGGAAAGCAAGAGAGATTTGGCATCTGAGAGCCTGGGTTTGGGTCTTGGCTATCCCTTTGTATACCTTGAGCAGGTGACATAACCTCTCTGAACTCCAGGTATAAAATGTAAACAGCAGTACACCTACCTCAGAGGATTTTTATAGCACTAAATGAAAAAAGTACAAGTCAAATGCCTAGCATACAGCCTGGCACATGGTAGGGGCTCAAAACCCCACAAAAGTCGGCTTTATTTTGGTAGTTTTGTTTTCCGCCTTATAAGGTGTAGGTTTTGCATTGTATTCACCCTGATCCAAGCTGTCATCAGGTCTTGCCTGGATTATTGGAATGGCTCTTACCTGTTCTCTTTCTTCTTTCTTTGCCCACCACCTGGATCCTATGCTCAACAAGGCAGCCGTAGCGACTGTACTAGTTTCCTATTGCTGCTGTGCCAAATTACCACAAATTTAGAGGCTTATAGCAACACAAATTGATTATCCTACAGTTCAGAGTTTGGATGCTCCAAATGAATCTCATTGGTCTAAAGTCAAGGTGTCAGCAGGTCTGTCAGCCTCCTTCTGGAGGCTCTGAGGAAGAATGCATTTTGTTGCCTTCTCCAGCTTCTAGATCCCACCCCACCCCCAACCCCACCCCTTGCTCCATCTTCAGAGCCAGCACAGTGGGGCCAAGTCTTTCTCATACTGCCTCTTCTCTTATTCTCCCTTGCCTATACATTGGACCCGTCCAGATAATCTGGGGTAATCTCTCCATCTCAAGGTCACCTGATTACCAACCTTACTTCCATCTGCAATCTTTTTTATTTATTTATTTTTTAAATTTTTTTAACATTTATTTATTTTTGAGACAGAGAGAGACAGAGCATGAACAGGGGAGGGTCAGAGAGAGAGGGAGACACAGAATCTGAAACAGGCCCCGGGCTCTGAGCTGTCAGCACAGAGCCCGACGCGGGGCTCGAACTCACAGACTGTGAGATCATGACCCGAGCTGAAGTCGGACGCTCAACCGACTGAGCCACCCAGGCGCCCCTGAGCCACCCAGGCACCCCTCCATCTGCAATCTTAATTCCTCTTTGCCATGTGACATAACATAGTCACAGGTTCTGCAGACTAGGTCATTGGACATCTCTGGGAGCCATTATTCTACCTCACCGTGATCCTGTTGAAACATACATCAGATCACACCAGTCTCTGCCCACCGCTCTCCCCCCAGAATATAAGCCGGAGTCCCACAAGGCACACCAGACCATGTGCTTCTCTGTGTCTCCAGTGGTCTATTCTCTTACTACTCTCCCTCCCTCCCTCTGCTCTAGCCATACCAGCTTCTTGCTCTTTACTGATTAACTCAACATTCAGGCAAGCAGCCACTTCAGGGTGTTTGCATTTGAAAAAGCACATCACATACACGAAAGAGGATATCCAAGGTACAAACAAGCATATCAAAATATGCTTGATTTCATGAGTAAGTAGAGAAATATGGGTTAAAACCATAATACAATACCACAGCACACGGCCAAGAATGGCAAAATAAAAAGATAGAAAATACTAAATATTGGCAAGGCTGTAGAGCAGTGGGAAGCCTCATAAACCACTGGTGGCCGTGTAATTTGGTATCACTACTTTGGAAAACTGTTTAGCATATCCTAGGACTCAGGAAATATCACACTATATTTTCATTGCTTTTTAATCTGCATTTCCTATTGACCATGAGGCCTTAAAGGCAGCTATCTTGTCTGGTACACAGTTGAGTCCTAAAGCAGTGCCTAGTGTATACTAGGCATTCAACAAATACTTGCTAAATGAGTGATTGAAGGCATGCCTCTCAGGACACCCTTCATGAAACACAACTATACCCTTCCAGGCTCATCCACCCACCCCATGTGGTTATGTAGTTTCCATTACCAACCTTTGAGGTTCCGGGTTACATGTTTTGTTTTGCTTTTAAAGATTTTATTTTTAAGTAATCTCTACATCCAATGTGGGGCTCAGACTCACAACCCTGAGATCAAGAGTCACATGCTGTACCAACTGAGCCAACGAGGTGCCCCCCTGGGTTACATGTTTTAAATAATTGATCAGGTTTCCTTACAACATGGTTGTTGTAAGGTTTCCTTCCTCCTCTACTAAGCCACTCTAATAACCCTGGTTATTCTTCTGAGTTTGACCAATACCTTGTATATGTCCCAAACAGACTGGGCCTTGCTGAAGAGGTGAGTAAGCAATTGAGTGAAGTTCAAAGTGAAACCTGCAGTGGAGCTCCATCTATGCCTTAAGGGCTCTAGCCCTTCCCTTAGATGCTTGAACCTCCCCCTGCCCCCCAGCTACTTCTGGAAGTCTCCAGACAATGTCTCCTTAGTGCTCATGAACATGTTCTCCCTGTGACCGCATGTTGGCCACCTTGTCTTTTCCCTGCTCTGCTCAGCTCTTCTCAGAGCCAGGACTCTGCTGTTTTCAAGGCTGCATGTCAACATGGGGCTCACCCTGCTCCCAGGGCCACCCAAGGGGTGCCTTCTCGCAGGGAGCCACCACTGCCCCACCCCACCCCGGTGGCACCACTGTCCTCATCAACACCCTGTAGGTTCCCAGATACCAAACCAGCACCATGTTCTCTGCAGTTTTCAAGGCACCGAAGTCCCTTCTTGCTCCTGCAAGTGTAGTGGGTTGCCCCTCCCCTTTATCCTATACTTTGTCACCTGTCCCCAAAGAGAAAATGACTCCTGTGACATTTGTCTGTGGCATCTGTCTCCTTAAGTTTCAGACATGAGTTAGTGTGTGCATCATCTTCCCAATCTCTTCCACTCTGGCCCTACGTCACAGGACTGTGACAAAAACTTTGGTCTTATTAGCTAATATTTATTGTGTGCCAAATATCACCAGAACTCTTCTAAGGGCATTAAACACTTCTAATTAGTTCAGCAGCAGCACAGCCCTCTGAGATAGGTACTACTATTTTCTCCATTTGACAGAGGAGGGACTGAGGCCTGGAAAAATTTTAAACCTTGTTTGAAGCCATGCAACCAAGAAGTGCCAGAGCCAGAATTCAAGCCCAAGCAAACCTTGAGCATATCAACTCTTGGCCGGCCCACCCCACCAGTCAATATTAAGAATGGAAAAAGAAGAAAAGCCAGCATTGATTTAATGCATACTGAGTAGTAGGCATTATTCTAAGCACTTTGTCTACTCTCTTATTTGAGCTTCCCAACAATTAAGAATTGTGATGATCTTTTCTACAGAGAAAAAGAATCTGATATAGAGAAAAGTTAAATAAATTGTCCAACATCACACAGTCCTTAAGAACAAAGTCAGATTTCAAATACAAGCACCATGACTCCAGAGCCCACGGTTGTAACCTCTGTACCATTTGGCCTTTGCCTCTAAAGAACCACAGTGATGTCAGAGGGTCACCAGGGGAGGTGACGATGGAGCCTCAGGAATTCCTGAACATTTGTGATTCCCATTCATAGACTGGAGCCTTAGGCTCCAGTTAGATTGCACCGGAATATATACAATATTAATACAACAAAATACTATTTTTCTCCATATTGCTATGAAGATTATAATCTTTAAGCACTCATAAAAGTCTCTAAGATCACCAAAACATCTTTTTTTCTGCCTTTAAGAAAGAATTAACGTTGAGGAAGGCACCTGTTGGGATGAGCACTGGGTGTTGTATGGAAACCAATTTGACAATAAATTTCATATTAAAAAAAAAAAGAAATAATTAGTACTGTAGCTGGGAGTATGGTGCGATTATCAAAGAGAAGGATACCTTTTGCCTCCCTGTCGGCAGGTGCCCTTGTTCCACAACATGTAACTTCTCCCATGACTGCTCCAAGGGGAAAAGGAATACCCTTCCAGACTGAACACATGTACCTTATTTACAATTCCCAAAGAAGACAGAGATTTACTTCCTGTTTGTATCCCTACACTTAGGAAGTGACTACAACATGCTCCTCCCCTGAGCTTCTTAGAGCATGATATGGAGGGCAGGGGATAGCTGGTCACACAATATTTTAAGCCATCATGTCCAGTGCAAATAACACTCCCTGAAACCAGGTATGTGTGAAGTTTGCTACAATCCTACTATAAGATACTCTGAGAGCTCTTTAATAAATTTGACACAGGCAGGATTTCACGAGACATCACACCTGCCACCTGCTAAGAAGGTAATTGTCAACAAAATGCACGGAGACAGATAAACTTCCTAGTAAACATCCTGGAATAAAAAAAAAAAAAAAAAGAACCTCTTTGCCTTAGGAAAGTTTCCCATGAAATCTCAACTCTTAGAGTTATAGAAACTATCAAATCACTTCTGTATAGTAAAAAAGAGTGAACCCTTACAAAAGGAAATGCCAAACTCTCAATGCTTTGTAGATGCTAATAAAAGTGTAAGTAATTAGACAAGGCTTTTTAAAAATTATTATCTAACATTGACACTACACTTAATGGCTGAAGAGATGTTCTCATTTAAACTCTATTTCAAAGTAAAATATTTGAAATAGCGGAAGGCCACATGACCTGTTGCTTAGAGAACCTCCTTTAGACTGAAACATTTGGGGCCCAGAAAAGTTTCCAAGGATTTTCATTCCCATGCCTCTACCATTTCACCTTAGCCACTACATCTCTTCTCTCTGTACAGGTATTATATACACTGTAAGTAACACAAATTGATTTTATAAATGTTGTGACTGAAAAGTGAAGAGGAAAAATATCTAGCTTAAGGGTAAAAGAATAGAATTTTCCCATCAAGACTTTTCAGAATGAACAGTCCATTCTACATGGTACCTGCAATGACCCTCCTACCCATTATTACATAGAGACGTAGTCTTTAAGACAAGTCCATTCTTCACATATAGGATTCTGGCCCAAGCATTGAGGATTTTGCCATTCTCTTAATGATATCACAAGTACAATTGCTAAAGCAATTTCAATGGTCAATGTTTAAAACAGTAGACTTGGGGCGCCTGGGTGGCGCAGTCGGTTAAGCGTCCGACTTCAGCCAGGTCACGATCTCGCGGTCCGGGAGTTCGAGCCCCGCGTCAGGCTCTGGGCTGATGGCTCAGAGCCTGGAGCCTGTTTCCGATTCTGTGTCTCCCTCTCTCTCTGCCCCTCCCCCGTTCATGCTCTGTCTCTCTCTGTCCCAAAAATAAATAAACGTTGAAAAAAAAAAATTAAAACAGTAGACTATTGCTCTGGGAATTTACAATTAAAGGGAATACTTAAGCCTCTATTTTGTCTTTATTATATGAACTATATTTCAGAGTAACCAACTAGCGCCAATTGCTGGAGGGAAGCTTTTTTTAAAGAAGAATTCCATTTAATACATAATAAAAAGAAGATAGAACCATACAGTTATGATTTTGTAACCCTTAATGTAGTAATTGATTCAGGCCATAAACACCACTGGATGCTAAGAGTGAAAGACTCATGGAAAACTAGATACTTTTTGGCAAATTACTTCTTGTTATAAGAGGAAAACCACAGCGTTTTCATAGAAGGGTCTGGCTGTCACCAGCTAAACTCAATGATCAATCTTGGATTCACCAAACTTGAAATACCCAGGTGTATTTTGTCTCCTAATGTGAGGCAATATGAAGTAAAACCCAAAATATTTCACCTAAGTACTTTAAAACTTTTATAATTAAAATAAATACAAAAGACAGAGGAATAAACCCATTGCCAAAATGAGAAAGGCATGAAATGAAGCCAGAATGTAGACCATTGTACCAGACAACCAGTCTCTTTAAGTCAATGATGTGAATTTAAAAAGGGGGCAGGGGAAAATTGCTCTAGATTTACAGAGACTTAAAAGACATACAACCAAACACAACATGTAGGCTCTTTGGGGATCCCTCTTTGTTTTTTTGTTTGTTTGTTTGTTTTTAACGTTTATTTATTTTTGAGACAGAGAGAGACAGAGCATGAACGAGGGAGGGTCAGAGAGAGGGAGACACAGAATCCGAAATAGGCTCCAGGCTCTGAGCTGTCAGCACAGAGCCCGACGCAGGGCTCGAATTCACGGACCGTGAGATCATGACCTGAGCCGAAGTCGGCCGCTTAACCGACCGAGCCACCCAGGCGCCCCTGGGGATCCCTCTTTGAACAAAACAACTAAAAAAATTTTTGAGAACAACTGGGGAAAATTGAATATGAACAATATATAAAATGCTACAAAGGAATTATTGTTGCAGTGCTAGAAAGGCATAATGCTATATTTGTATAGAGATGCATACCGAAGAATTTACTTTAGAATATTTTAGCAAAAAAGAAAGGCTGGCAAATCAACTATATGTGTGCTAGAAATTTTTTATAATAAAAAGTTCTAAAAGTTAGACTAACTTCCACTTTTATTTCTTGAGGAATAAATAATGCTGGAATAAAATATTGGGTATAAAATGGGAAGGCTAATTCTTAGACCCAGCTTTACTACTGACTCCAAAATTCCACTTGCGAAGATTCTTTTCTGCCTTTGAAATTTGTTAATGATATGAACACTACTAAAATGGAGTTATAAAATTTATAGATAATCCTGAAATATTTATGATTTTTTTGACTCAGAGTTTTTAAAAAGAATAATTTTCCTCTCTCGTTGACCAGTTGATTATCGATAATAAAAAATGCACTCAGAAAAATCTAAAATGAGTCATCAGAAAAATCTAAAATTATATTCAGTTCTCACACACATAAAAAATGTGAGCTTTAGGGTTCTCTGAAAGTTTAATGCTTCCCACATATCAAGGAATAATGGTTATAAATATGCCCACTGTAGATTTCAATGTTATAGTTACTCCTAAAACTTTCAAACTGGAGTTCAGAATGATGTGTCTTTTAGTCGATCAGTTAAATTTTTTCCCTATTTTTCCAAAGATTGCATGGAGAAAGTTGTAAAAAGTTGACCTTATAAGACATGTTTTTATAATTAAATTTATATAAAATAATAACTGATTTCATCACATGCTCAAATATCAAACACACATTTCAAACTGAATCTTATTACAGTAGTCCTAATAGACCCCCTTGGACCTAGGCAATGGTGAACCAAGTCTTGGTCTTGATATTAGAAAACACAGGAACTAGACCCCGCAAATGCACCAGCACTGTGATTGACAACTACCTCCCTCTGCCTTAGCTTGTCTCTGAAATACCAGCAAAAAATGTCTACCCTGACACAGGGCACAGTCCAGAGATACTGTGGGGAGAGGAGATGATAGATCATATCCTTTGTACTGTTTGGGAGAAATTCTCTCTATATATTGAAAGAAAAATAAAACTAAAAATCGATATGAGGAATTAGACATTCCACAAAACATTTTTGTAATCAATCCATGCAATTCGTGGTACATAGTAAATTAATTTTAATTAGTCTGCTTTGCTACAGACCTGCCACAAATTACTACTGGCTCTGGCTGTACAGATTCATCACCACCCACAAAAAGGTAGTTATTGGAGATGTAAAACACAGCAGAGCAGGCATGCTCCTGACCATCTGGACAGGTTTTCTTTTTAATTTTGGTCTATAGATTGGTGAAAATATTAAAAAACTGGCAAATTTCTATTTGATCAAGATTCTTCCAGCACAAGTAATTAAGACCCACTCAAACAAGCTAAGTCACGTTGGTCAAGAATGAGATTACCATCAGAAACAAGGTAGAGGGAAACTCTGAGCAGAAAATGGAGCGGGGCCCCATAGCAGACCAGCACCAGCAATCAGTAAAGCTATCCAGAGCCGAGGTCTACCTTCCTTCTAGAAAGAGAGCTTCTAGGGAGGTAGATGGCTATCTTGACACCATAGTATCTCCAGTATTTAAACAGTACATGACACAGAGTAGGCACCCAAATCATTGTTGAATAAATAACTGAAGTTGCTCTCTCTTCCTCTCTCTCTCTCACCACCCCCAAGGCTAAATGGCCTTTCGTCCCTGCCTCTCTGCATTCCTGTTACAATTGATTCTTTTTTTCTCCCTAGATTGACTTTTGATGCTCCTGTATACACAGAGCCAAGCATGGCCACACTCACAGTTCCCGAATTAACATATCTTTAATTAAAGCAATGGCAGAAACAGAGTAGCTCTCTCAGGACCAATTCCAAATCCCTAGGGGAAAAAATCTGAGTGATTCAGCTTAGGCCAGGTGTCCATTCCTACTTGACTGGACTATGCCAGGGGAATCGTCAAGGTCAACATAATACAAACATGTTCTGTGAGTCCATCTTCGTGGGTGGTTGAGGGCAGAACTTAGAGGTCATGTCCTGGAGGAGCATCCCAAATGGTATCCACTTAAATCTGCTTGACTCATGTCCAAATGATCAAGACTGAAATATTCCCAGTTGGACCTTACATCAAATTAGTGAATGTTAGGGATCACAAGATGCTGTCTTGTCCAGCCTGTGCTACAACCTCATCAGTGAGTGTGCTGCATCCCATTCTACACAGCACACTTCTATCTATGCCCTCATAGGGCAGGAACTGTTCTGGTCAGGAACAGTACAGCTGGTCTGTTCACTGCTTATCCCCACTGCCTAGAACAGTGCTTGGTACATAGTAGGCACTCAATAGGCATTTGTTCAGTGAATGTTAAACACTGTCTTAGCCCATTCAAGCTTCTATAACAAAAATACCATTTGCTACCGGCCTTAAACAGCAAACATTTATTTCTCATAGTTCCAAAGGCTGGAAAGTCCAAGATCAAGGTGCCAGTAGATTTGGTGTCTGCTGAGAACCCACTTCCTAGTTTGCAGATGACCATCTTCTCCTTGTATCTTTACATGTTCTCTCTCCGTCTCTCTGTCTCTCTCTGTTTCTCTGTCTCTGTCTCTCTGTCTCTGTCTCTCTCATCTCTCCTCCCCTCTC
Source organism: Prionailurus bengalensis (assembly GCF_016509475.1). Taxonomy (NCBI): domain Eukaryota; kingdom Metazoa; phylum Chordata; class Mammalia; order Carnivora; family Felidae; genus Prionailurus; species Prionailurus bengalensis. Next base: position 162,894,362 of record NC_057345.1, read on the forward strand.
CTCGCTGCTCTCCTCTCCCCTGACTTCTTCAGTCTATAAAACAGCCTACAAAACATATCCAGATCTCCCCACCTCAAATCCAACCTGGATTAGGTGGGCTCCAACACCACTATACTATTCAACTGGACATGGATTGTTTTTGTAATTTAAAAAAGTTTGCCCCTAAAAAAGGTACGTACAAAAATATTTACCACGTGGGACCTGTTCTTCAAGAAGTCTTGCCTGACCCATGCTGGCCAGCTAAGTGTCTCATGGCCCCAGTGCACCACTAGAGCTACATTTGCCACATGATTGAAAAGCCTCTGCATACATGTCTGTCTCCCTCCAATCTGTCAGCTCTTAGTGGACAGGGACCCACGGCTATTAAAATCCTTGACTCCCTAGGTCCTAGCAGTGTCTGATGGTAGTCGAATTCCACTGAGAGTTTCTTGGATCAATGTCAATCATTTCTGTCAAGACAAGGAGAGGCATCTTATATTTTCGGCCAGTCTTGGCATTATATTGCACAGCAAAGTGGAAACAGCACAAGTGAAGTTAATAACTCACAGTAAATAAGTTGTTCGATTGAGTAACTCCGTGTGTGGGCCCTGTAATTTGTAAATTGATTAGTCGCTTGTCCCTGCAAAGAACTTGCTGATATGTATTATAGCTGCAATTTTTAAGGCAGTAATTCAAGCAAAAGAATCACCAAGGACTTTTCCTATGGGTACTCATTTTAAGGCCTTCCCATGAAATATGGGATGAAGAACTCTGAAGTTCTGGACTCCTATAGAACAGTTTGACCACAAGGCCACTCTTCCCTAAAGAGATCATGTTTTGAAGATAGATTTCTGACATCAATCTCTTTTCTTTCATCCTCTTCACTTCTCCAGCTTGTTGTGTAGAGTACCTTGAATGGTGATGCTAACTGCTCTCCACAGGGAACACCTCCACAGAAAAGGGGTGGAATTCATTTCACAACACCATGGTCTGTATAGACCCTCCCAGTTCATGGATTTGGACTGAAGGACAGAGGGAATGAGCCAGATACTTGCTGACACCCAGAATTCATAACAGTGGGATCGAGTTCTCCTCCAAAATGGAAACAACACAGAATTGTGATCTTTTCTGATGTCTGATGTATGCAGACTATGACCTAAAAGGAAAACAAAGCATTCCTTGAAAGAGGTCTGCAAGTCTTTCCTGGGGGTTAGAGCAAAGCAGATCCCAGAGCTTGTACTTAAGAAGCTGTAGCAGGGGCACCTGGGTGGCTCATTCGGTTGAGCGTCCGACTTCAGCTCAGGTCATGATCTCACAGTCCTTGAGTTCGAGCCCCACGTCAGGCTCTGTGCTGACAGCTCCGAGCCTGGAGCCTACTTCAGATTCTGTGTCTCCGTCTCTCTCTGCCCCTCCCCTGCTCACGCTCTGTCTCTCTCTGTCTCAAAAATAAATAAAAACATTAAAAAATTAAAAAAAAAAAAAAAGAAGCTGTAGCACAAGAATTAAAGAAAAGCAAACAGAATCATAAGCCGAGTTCCCCTTTCGAACCTATATGTGTACCCAGGGCTGGGGTGGAGGAGGGTTTTATGTTCACTTGGGAATCTGAGAATATCTGTTCCGAGCAAGTGTCCATGTTCTCTGAGCTTGGGAGTTAAAGAAAGAAACAATGAACTGGTATCATTTTGAGTACATTCGAGTCAATGAAACATTTGTGGGTCTAATGATACTCGACTACTTGGAGGGTGTGAGTAATATTAGATTGTTCCTTCTCATCCGTCACACACATACCTTCATTAATTTATTATCTATTTAGACCGTACACCAGCTCCTCCTAGCTTTGTCTGATGGAATCCTCTTCCTTCCTTCAATCAGTGCTCGGCCCCACGGAAGCCATGGCCTGGGACTTTAGAGGGGAGCCAGCCGAACTGGCAAGGGCCCATCCTGCCATTGTGCCCATGCACCACGGCCATTTGCATTTTTCTAATTTTGGATTCCTGCTTCAATAGACACATAGGACATATCTTGGCAGCGCATCCCCATATTCATGCATGAAGGTGCCTAGTCCCAGGTTGACTAATCCACTCCTCTAAATTACACATGTTGGGTGACCACGGGATTTCCTGACTGTGTTCAGTTCGGTGCAGCTATCTGAGTTTTTCAACATCTCAAGTTACATGAAGCATATGTTAGAATAAATCGACTGCCTTCTGCAGCTAGGCTTTGGCTTTGCTTCTGAAGAACTTCTAAGTGGGAAGATGGAAGATGCACTTAGTATGCAAGATCCTTTTCTCTCAGCTGAACTTGAAGCAGAGAAAACAAGGAAGTTGAACCTGACCATGGCTGTCTATGGCCTGGCATGCAGGAATCTGAAAGAGAAAGAAAGCAAAGGGGGAAAGAGTCATACTAAAAGAAGATTCTCCATGGGATTGGGGTGGGATTTCAAGGGCTTCGACCCACAAGAGTAGTCCATCATGTGTTGTTTCCTTTACTAAGGAGAGACACAGGCGATTTCAGTAGAAGCTCAAACTTCAAGGGCAAATATCCGTATAATATGTGGGGTCTACCGTTGCCGGTTTCATTAAGGGTGAGTCAGGCAGTGCCCTGGGCTCCTTCTGTTACATACCTGTGTGCTCACTGGTTCACGTATGGATTGAGGGGCAGAGGAGTCCAGGCACATACAGCAGCATCTGATGGCCTGAAGTGCTGGGGACCTGGCCCAAGGGTGAAGACTGGAGGAGTCACAATAAGAACCACAGAGCCCCTGAGACATAATGCAGCATAATCAAAGAAGGTGTCTGAATGGGAAGTAAGGCTCAACCAGTGGCCTGAGGCTGGAGAAGTCTGGTGGTCCTGGCACTCATTAGAGGCTGTGGGTAGCCCCAGGTTGTACTCAGGCACTGGGTGGCTTGTATTTGCCCTGGAGAGAAAGTGCCCTAAGTCAATTGCTTTTTCAGTTCCATGCTGGGCAGGTCCTTGGGCTCCAAAGTTGAAACACTTTGAGGTTCAATGAACCTGAGCTGGAACTTCCAATAGAAAGCATTCCAAGAAAGACCCTTGTGGTCTTGAAGTAGCTGGAGCAATGGGGACCATCACCAGCTCAAATCACTGGGACTTGGGGCCAGGACAATGAGTGACAAGTAGTGCTGAGTTACGTGGACACTCAGCACTATGGGGAATGCCTGGGGACATTCTCATCCACAGGCAGATTTGTAAAACACTAGAATCTCTGAATCTAGGCAGGCAGATTGCATCCATGGGACTGAATTAAATTGTCCTCACCTGAGGGTAAAAACCAAGACATTTGGGTTATACCTGGAAGAAATCGTTAAGTATAGTCATTAAGTACTCTAAGCACTATCAAGTACTCTAAGTGCTAGTGAAGACTCAGATACTTTCATACCTGAGACTGAGAGATAACCTGAGGTAAAAGGAAGATATGGAGAAAAGGGAAGGGTTAGAAAAAGGAAGCCTAAGGCCTTTTTAAAGAACTCACTCAGGGGCACCTGGGTGGCTCAGTCAGTTAAGCATCTGACTCTTGATTTCAGCTTAGGTCATGATCTCATGATTGTGGGATGGAGCTCCATGTCAGGCTCTGCACTGGCATTATGAAGCCTGCTTAGGATTCTCTCTCTGCCCCTTCTCCACTCACATACATGCTGGAAGGAAGGAAGGAAAGAAAGAAAGAAAGAAAGAAAGAAAGAAAGAAAGAAAAGAGAAGGGAGGGAGGAAGGAAGGAAGGAAGGAAAGAAGGAAGGAAGAAAGGAAGAAAGAAAAAGAAGGAAGGAATAAAGAAAGAAAGAAAAAGAAAGAAAAAAGGAAGGAAGGAAGAAAATAAAGAACTCACTCATACATGAAAAAAATTAGAGCTGCCTCTAACTCACAGTAAAGTCTAAAGAGCTCAGTCCAACAGGAAAAATCCAGAAGGATCCAGAGTCCAGAGGAAGCACAAACATTGCTTTACAGCTCCTTGTCTTCTGGTCTAGCTGCACATCTTCCTCTCTCATGGGCACCAGAAAGTCCTCTCCCTCAGCCTTCTTTCCTTCTCCTTCTCCTGCCTCTCTTACCTCCCTCTGGGTCCTACACCCCTTTGTAATTGAATTACAAGTATCTTCTGTCCTGGAGTCTCAAATTCTCCTGAGTGGGCCACCCATAGAACAAACATCTCTCTTATTAACACTGACTACCTTGTGTGGCAGAACTCCATAGCTTATTTTACTTAAAAAATTCACTCCCCACCTAAGAGAGGATGGGGAGGGACATAGCAGAATGAGACACAGAATCCCAAATGAAGAGGGTGACAAAGGACCCCATGGTACCTAAAACAACTGGGATAATATTTGTGAGCCCTTTTTTGTGTGCCTTGTCCTTGCATTTTCAGCTGTAGGCTTTGCAAATGCCTCACCTATAGGCTTAGCCACATCCAGTCTCCGAGGTAATCCTGACGGAAAGGGAAGCCATTCCCCAAAATTCACAGAGGTGCTTTGTCTCTGAACCTGAAACCTAACTGGATTCCTGGATTCCAGCATGGCTCTCTCTTTGACCTTTGGCCTTAACCTTCCTTCACCTGCCCTTACCCTCTCCTTGAGAATTGCTGTGAGAAACCTAACTACCACCCTGATCACTTCCTAGTTGATGTACTAACCCTGTCTTTTCTTCCTAGAGGGCCAGAAGCAAGGGGCTATGGAAGACTGACACAGAGTTTTTGGCCTTCCCCACTTGGAAGAGGAATTTATCAGAGGGGACAAGGGGCAATGTGGCCGAATGGCTATCAAGAATCTCAATAAAGAGGAGCCTAGGAGTGCCTGAGCGGCTCAGTTGGTAAGCATCTGACTTCAGCTCAGGTCATGATTTCATGGTTCGTGAGTTCCAGCCCTGCATCAGGCTCTCTGCTGTCAGAGCAGAGCCCACTTCAGATCCTCTGTCCCCCTCTCTTTCTGCCCCTCCTTGATCTTGCACACACTCTCTCTCTCTCTTAAAAATAAATAAACATTAAAAAAAAAAGGAGGGGCACCTGGGTGGCTCAGTCTGTTAAGCATCCGACTTCAGCACAGGTCATGATCTCACAGTTCAGGGGTTCGAGCCCTGCGTCAGGCTCTGTGCTGGTAGTTCAGGGCCTGGAGCCTACTTCGGATTCTGTGTCTCCCTTTCTCTCTGCCCTCCCCCCACCCACCCCCATGCTCTCTCTCTCTCTCTCAAAACTAAATAACATTAAAACAAACAAACAAATGGAGCCTAACAGCATTCTTAGGACTCTCAAGCAAAGCATTGAGTCCAAAGGACATATGGTGTCAGGAAGCAAAGTCAGGAGTTGAGAAGCTTGGAGCTGGATGGAATCAGGTTTGAGAGACCAGGAAGGGGAGCAGTCCTAGGATACCATGGTGTGGCAGGGGTCCAGTGAATTAGTTGCCCAAAGTTGCTCAAAGTCAGAACCCCCATGTACCTGAGGCTTACCGAACAACCTGTTCCTCCCTGTTTTTAATGCCTTCTACCCCTTTTTCATCCAAAGACTCACATTAAGCAGCGCCTGTTATTCCACATGTACTCTTATCACTGTGTGCAAGTTATTTCATTTTTCTTATCCAACTTATTTAAAGTAAAAACAAAAACAGTTCACCCATTTCTCCTATCCCCCACCCTCTGCTTCAACCTACTCTCTGTTTCTATGAACTTTGTTCCCTTTATAGATAGATTTTTTTTAGACTCCGTATATAAAAGAGATGTCTTTCTCTGTCTGACTTCTTTCTTTCTTTTTTTTTTTTTTTTTTATTTATTTTTGGGACAGAGAGAGACAGAGCATGAATGGGGGAGGGGCAGAGAGAGAGGGAGACACAGAATCGGAAACAGTCTCCAGGCTCCGAGCCATCAGCCCAGAGCCTGACGCGGGGCTCGAACTCCCGGACGGCGAGATCGTGACCTGGCTGAAGTCGGACGCTTAACCGACTGCGCCACCCAGGCACCCCATCTGTCTGACTTATTTCACTTAGTGTAATGCCCTTGAGGCCCATCCATGTTATTGCAAATGGCAAGATTTCATTCCTTTTTGTGGCTAAATAATATTCCATTGTATATACATATACCACAGTTTCTTTATCAATTCATCCACTGGTGGGCCAAGCTAAGTATTTATTAACACGGTTGATCCTCTCCACCTCCCATAAAATCGTGAGCTACTTAGTGTCAAAGACTTTGTCTTCCCCCCTTTAAGATCCTGACACTCAGTCAAGCCCTCACACATGAAGATTCTCAAGAACGAATGAATGCAGATGTGATAGATGCATGTCTAATCTGACTCCCTAAATCACACTGAAACTGCAGCACAGAGGGGCACCTGGGTGGCTTAGTCAGTTAAGCGTCCAAGCATCTCACTCTTGATTTCAGCTCAGGCCGTAATCTCACGGGTCATATGAGCCCTGCATCAGGGGATTCTTGGGATTCTCACTGTTACCTTCTGCCCCTCCTCTGCTCATGTGCATGAGTGCATGCTCTCCCCCAAAACAAAACAAAACAACAAACAAAACACACACACACACACACACACACACAAAAATTCTAGCACAGAGATTTAAAACAAACAAGCAAACAGATAAACTTACAAAGATGGAAAAATGAAGGGGAAGACAACAAAAACAAAATGTGGGATGTTGGAAAACGGATGAACTTAGCTGAACTGGAAAGCTGAATCCTACGTCAGCAGGGATGAAAGCCAAGAACTAATGTGATCCACACAGTAGAATATGCAAAAGGCTTATAAATCTATTGCATCAGATGCATCTGGAAGTGGGGTGAAGGGGTAGATTAGTGCAGAGTTGTTTGAGGAGTAATCCCTTCCCAGTGTCCCCTCTTCTACAGGCTCCTGGACAAATGTCCTTCTCAGCCCCAGCAGATGTCTGGAGGGTTAATCTCTTGAGAGAGAATAAAATAAAGGGTCTCAGACTCAGAGACCCCAAGCATGATGGAAGTGTGTGTATCAAACAGGAACAGCAAAGGAAGGTATCTTGAATGCCGAGATCCCAGACTGCTTCCCCCACTCAGTTCCAGACTACTGGCTGCCAGGTATCCACTCCCTGGGAGAAGATGGGAGAAACTTCTCTGGGAATGTGATAGCCCAAGATGAAGTCCAGCAGAAGGGACGCCATACAGTGTCTGTGTGTAGGAATCATGGTTCTCAATCCCTACTTCTGGTCACAACACCTCATCAGGCAGTCCACAAGAGCCACTTGTGTCCAGTGAAGGTTCCATATCTTGTGAAGTACGTTATTTTGACTAATCTGCATTCATGTTAAACCTACAACCAGAAATATGAGTAGCATAGAGCACATGTGCACCAATCAAATGTAGGAACAACATATACGAGTCAGTCAGTATAAACCCCTGAGCTTTCATAGCTTGATGATACCTGTTGCTAGTGTGGTGGTACATGCTGTCCTTCCACTCTCCTAACCCTGGAAGCCTTAGACTCTGGCCAGATTCTCTGGATTATGTTTCCGTGAGACCTCTCATACCACATCCAGGCCACAGCGACAACTGAGGTTGCGTCTAGGGAAGGAGAGTCACCTACAAGGTGACTAATAAGCTACTAAAGACACCACAAAAAAGTTAAGGTACTGTGGCCTTCTAGCCCAACCCAAAGAAATATGTGTGTGGTATTGTTGCATACTGATAAAGAAGGTCTAGTTTCCATAGATTAAATAATACTGTACAGTCTTTTCAAAAAGCTATCTCTGATTCATTTCCACATTATTGCATAAAGCCACTAGAGTAAATAAAGGCCTTAGACCTCCGCTGCTCAGACAAAGGCCCAGCCAGATGACCTGAGCTGAAACTTCCCAACTGATAAGCTCTTCCAGCTGAGCCACCCACAGTGGCTTTTCCAAAACCATGCCTTAAGGCACCATGGGGCACCACAGTGAACTCACAAGAGCACTGTGGGATATTTTGAATTTTCAAGTGAAACAGCAATGTCTATCGCTCGCCATGCAAACCAGCAGTATTCAGTTCTTTGGACCTAACTATGTAATAAACAGAACTAGAAAGGATCTCTTTAGGCCTAGTGCGCTGTGAAGAAAAAACTAAGACTTCAGGTCAAGGAAGTTTGGAAACCCATACCCTACGTGAAATGCCCAGGTGCCATACCCACCTCACTCTTCAGAGCTTCCAAGAATCTCTTTCTCCCTGTTCTTAAATATGAGCAGATAACTGAGCACATCAGCCATCCAAGGAAAGCTCCTAACAGGAAATAAAGATAAGAAAACACACACATATGCAAACAGAAAGAAAAAGAAAAAATAACTTGAGAAAACAGAGACTCTGCATGAGGGGAAACTTCAGTGATGGAAGCAAGAGAGGAAGGGAAGGAAAGGGGGAGGGAGGAGAGAGGGGGAAAAAAAAGGATCAAGAGGTTTCTAAAAGAGGATCACAAAATGGTATTCTTTCCCTTCTCTATGCAAGGGAATCCTTAGTTAATATCACACACGTACATCCAATCATATTTATTCGAAGTATAGATAATCTCTGATGGCTGCAAAATCCTAACCATAATCAATACATCTCTTAATATTTCAGTCAGTCCCCGACACCCAACTCACCCTGCAGGCTTAATAGATAATTAACTAAGACTTGTGTTCTACCAGTCTCTGGTGTGCGTCCAAAGGCACTGATAATGACCTTTTTATATTTTCGGAGGTAGCCCTGTATGTCAGTTAAAGTTCTAACTAGGTAGGGAGGAATCCTGCAGCACACGTACACCTCCCAGTACAAATCCTGGTCTCTTACTTATGTAAGCCCTTGGCATAGGCCCACAGGCAAAAGAACAACAACAAACAATCCCAGCAACTCATAACCATATAAACATAAATGACAACATTCTTAAAATCAAATATGCCCCCTTCATGTCAAACTACTGCCATCATTTTATTTTAGAATTCCACTTTTATAGATTAAACACAGTCTATCAGGCAATTATGGGGATATTTTTGTGTTCTAACAAAAAAAAAAAACAACAACCCTAATGTCTATAAGAGGGTCATTTTGCTATTTAGTTTTCACATAGAATTGGACTAAATCATGGCAATTAGTGTAACGGAAATGTTTATAGCAATCTCTGATGGCAGTTCCACTAATGTAATGATTTAGCTCAAGCCCAGTAAAAACATGAACATGTATCATTAGGATGAATTGGAATCAAAAGCAAAGCAACTTTTTGCTTACAGTAATTCAACATACATCATCTCATCAGCAATGCCAACTATAAAATTAAGGATATACAATTAGTCAATCAGACGGTTCCTGAATTAATTAATTAAGCAAAGAAAATCAGCAAGCAAGGACAGGACTACATCCAACAACATGCTTCCCTCTCTTGGAGCCCTCCTTTCCATTAATTTTGATGTAGTTATCCAATAAATCACAGCGCTAAATCTTCCCCAAATCTTAGGACGCCTCCCAGATCAACCTTTGCAAAATGCTTATATTTGTAGCCACCACTTGGGGTTCTCATAAACTCACCCTCCAAGAGGTGACTTGGCTTTGTTTCTACATCTGAGAGTTATTTGTTTCGTAGTCTGCCTGGCAAAGCTACACCTCTAATAACCCTCAAGGGTTCATTCAACAGCTGCCAATGGGATTGTGCTAAGAAAGGGGGTTAAATGTGTTCCTCTGTTAGGAAGAATAAGCAGAGATTTAGTAAACTCGAGGCTGAGATTTCAAGACAAGGAATGTCACTGGAAATAAAGAAGACCATTCTGTAATGATGGAAGAAGAATTATAAAATGTCAATGGTGGAATCTAGGTGCTGGGTATATCGGTGTTCGCTGTAAAAATCTTTCAACTTTCTGTATGTTTGGAAAATTTCAAAATATTATGTGGCAAAGTACATGGAATTAAAATGCATGACAACAGTAGCACAAAAGACAAATGATAAATGAAGTTAAAGTGTCCTTACATGGCCAAGGAAGTGCGAAGAGTAAAATTTGCAGAAGAATCAAGTAAGTCAGAAATCCACATGGTGATTTCCAGGGGGAAGCATTAACAGAGTAATAGAAGACGCATAACAAACTAATGGGGTGGAGGTGGGGTTGGAATAAAAGAAGTTTCTCAATCTCTACAAAAGTAAGAAAGGAGAGAGAAAGAATCTAGAACAGCTGGGTTAAATAGAGAACAAATAGTAAAATGTAAGATATAAACACAAATATGTCAGTATTTATATTAAAAAAAATTACCGAATACTCCAATGAAAGGACAAAGTTGGTCAGACTTGACTTTTGTAAACCATTATGCCGCTTACAAAAGACATACTTTATCAATGTTTGTTTATTTTTGGGACAGAGAGAGACAGAGCATGAACGGGGGAGGGGCAGAGAGAGAGGGAGACACAGAATCGGAAACAGGCTCCAGGCTCCGAGCCATCAGCCCAGAGCCTGACGCGGGGCTCGAACTCCCGGACCGCGAGATCGTGACCTGGCTGAAGTCGGACGCTTAACCGACTGTGCCACCCAGGCGCCCCTACAAAAGACATACTTTAAATATAAGCACAATATGGCCATAAATTAAAGAACGGAGAAGTGCACACTAGACAAACAATAATCAAAAGGAAAGCTATATTAATATCAGACAAAGTAGATGTTAATACAATAAGCATTAACAGTTATAAAGAGGGTCATTTCATAACCGTAAGAGGATTAAGTCACCAGAACGACATAACAAATTAAAAACTTATGTATCTACCACTGTAGCCTCAAAATATGTAAAGCACGAATTGGCAATAGTAGAGAGAAATAGAAAAACTGTGAGAGATTTTAGCAATCTTCCCTGAGGAGCTAAGAGAAGAAAGAGAGAAACAAAAGAGTAGGGATAGAGAGGATTAAAACAACATGCTTAAACCACCTGACTTATATAGAGAACAGTATAGCCAACAACTGCAGAATACATATAGATACTTTTCAAGCACACATAGACCATTTACTAAAATTTACCTGAATATAAACATACCAAAATAATGTTGAGAAGATTGAAATTATACACACCATGACCTCTAACCACAATGGAATTAACCTAGAAATAAATTACAAGAAGAGACATCTTAAAATCCCAAAATATTTAGAATTTAAACAACACACGTTTAAAAATACTGCAGATCAAAGGAGAAATCACAGTGAAATCAGAAAATATTTTGAATCAAATGGTAAAAATATGACACATCAAAATTCGTAAGATACAATTAAAGCACACTCACAGGAAGAATCGTACTGCAACTTATTATAATGTAACAATTATCAAGACAAAGTGAATTTCCCACAAAGATAGTTGAATAGACCAAAGGAACATAATTCAGTCCAGAAACAGATCTACACATTACCAATCACCTGACTTGTGACGAAAGTGCCCCAGTGCCACGAGGAAAGAATGGTCTTTCCAATAATGGTCAACTGGAAATCCATATGAAAAAAACAAATTGAAATGGATTGTGGAGCTAAAACAGAAAAAAAAAAAAACTATACATATTTAAAAAAATGAACTTGGGAAAAACAGAAACTCTCCATGAGAAGAAATTTCAGGGAAAGAAGGAAGGGGGGGGGGGAGGTAAAGAGGAATTTGAAGAAGTTAAAGAATTTGCCTGATAGCACAGTGATTAATCGATAAAAGTGGACCTCTAAAATAAAATGATGCTGATAGCTGACATGAAGGGGGCATATTTGATTTTAAGAATGTTATCATTTATGTTCATATGGTTACGAATTGCTGGGATTGCTTGTTGTTGCTCTTTTTAGCTGTGGAACTATGCCGAGGGCGTAAATAAATAAGAGACCGACCAGGATCTGTATTGGGAGGTGCACGGGTACTGTAGGATCCCTCCCCAGATAGCTGTAGAGCTACGTGTGAAAACCAAACAATTAAGTTCAATCTGGAGGACAGCATAGGAGAATATCCTCATGGTCTTGTTGTAGACATGAACAAAAAGCAAAAATTAAAAAGAAAAAGACTGACAAATCATATTATAAGAGAACTGTCATTATATAAAAGTGACCGAAGAGATTTTGATGCCATATTGTGAAACACCAGCTATAAAACCATAATCTCATTATACTCCCAATTTTTAAGAACGTGTTGATATTATGCTATATATGTGCAAATGAACAAGGGTAATTGCAAAAATGTTAATAGTGGTTATCTCTGCCTGGCAGGTGTGGGTAATTTTTATTTTCTTCTTTATGTTTTTCTGTACTTAATTTTTCTCGCATCGACATACAATGTATTTATAATCGCTCAAAATAATATTTAATTCCTGCTATGGTATGAGTGTTTGTGTGCCCCCTAAATTCATATGTTGAAATCCTAATGCCCTGAATGATGGTACTGGTAGATGGAACTTTTAAGGAGATGCTTAAGTCATGAGAGTCAAGCCTTAAGAATAGGATTAGCACCTTATAAAAAGAGCTCCAGAGACGTCTCTAGCCCCTCCACTATGTGATGACACAGTGAGCAGGTGCTAGGTATGAACCAGGAAGAGGGCCTTCACCAGAAGGCAAGTATGCTGGTGCCTTGATCTTGAAGTTCCCAGCCTCCAGAACCGTGAGAAACATTCTGTCGTTATAGGCTACCCAGCCTGTGGAATTTTGTTACAGCAAACCAAATGGACAAAGACAATCCCCCCCCTTTTTTTAAAGTAATAATTTTATTGACCTAAAAATGTGTTATCAATCTAATTTTTAAAAACTGGAGACTTCCTTACTGCTGAAGGAACACGCTACCGGGTTGCAATAAGTCGCTCAATATCTAATTAGGTGAGGAAAGCCGTCTACACAGGTGTTTTTCAAATTTTAGTTTAATCAGCAAGAACCATTCTTCAGTTAGCATCTTTCCAAAGAAAACCTACATTTCACCGTAAAGACGGAACAAAATACCCATGTTTTCATCATCCAAAAGCAAGTAATGTAGTGTAAGACATTAGAATCTGGCAAGCTTATGCAGAGACATCACATTCTATAGTAAAGAAGTGTTCATGGCAAATGGGAAGATCTGGTTCCATGGTTCCAGGTTCTGACCCAACCTAAAGTGCTTAGCCTTAGACCCCGGTGACAGCATTTTGTGACAAGACCGTGGTACCCTAACTGTTAATGGAGGGTGGAGGAGAGTTTGCAGACTGGGTGAACAGGAGTGTCTGAAAGAGGATCTGAGGCAGGGGGTGTAAAGGAAATGTCTTCTGGCCAGAAGCAGAAACAACCAGAAGGAGCAAAGAAAATTGAGGAATGCCAGAAAATGACCAAATCTTCCTTTCTCGCTAAAGAATACAAGGTTGGTGGGGTGTTTTGTTTTGTTTTGTTTGTTTGTTTTTTTAATTTTTTTTAATGTTTATTTATTTTTGAGACAGAGAGAGACAGAGCATGAATGGGGGAGGGGCAGAGAGAGAGGGAGACACAGAATCGGAAGCAGGCTCCAGGCTCTGAGCCATCAGCCCAGAGCCTGACGTGGGGCTCGAACTCACGAACCGTGAGATCGTGACCTGAGCTGGACGCTCAACCGAGTGAGCCACCCAGGCACCCCTGTTTTGTTTTGTTTTTAATGCAGTGCGAGAGACTGCTAAAAGCCAATTTAGAGAAGTTAAGGAATTTGCCCAAGGTCGCGCAGTTGGTAAATAATTGAGCTGAGATCTGAACAAAACCTGTGCCCTCCCTATGGCTCAAACACCTCCCACTAAACAGAGAAAGGTGAGCCAGACATCCCTTATTCCTGCCCGGGACACCAAACAGTACTGAAGGCTACAGGTATCTATAGCATTATTCTTCCAGCATCCTAAATGGCAAAATCCCAGAAGAAAACATGACTAAACAATTTCCCAATGAGGTGTTTATGAAAAGAGGGGAGGGGAACTAAGGCGGAGTTAGGATGTGCAAATGATGTAATGGGAGTTATGGTTTAGGACTCTATTACCAAGGAACAGGAGCCTCCAATTTGCACAACATGGGGGACTCATTCATTGTGTGTTTATGTTTCCTGGAGTTCATGGCAGCCTTACAAATGGATAAATAAGTTGAAATAATGAAAGGATACATCATGGAATGCTTCTCAGATACTTGCTCATTCTAAAACATGCGACATGCACACTTTGCTGCCAAAGTAAGGACATGGCTGTGTCCAACGTCATCGCAGGCCACTTTCCTGGAGGCATTAAAGGTAGTCCAAAGCTAAAAAGAGTCCTCTGCATTGAGGATGAATGGCCAGGACATATATTCTCAGACTTGCACAGACTCTCCTCATGTGAGGATCATGGTTTTATTTCTCAATCTTGTAGCTTTCTGAATTAATCAAATGATAATTATATCATCTTTTTAGTTGCTATTTTTCCTTGTTTTTTTAAAAAATAAATAACATTTAACTGCATAAGAAATAAGCACATCCTTATTGAATTTCTTGTGCCAAATAATACATAATAATGCCAAACATACAATGTCCTCTTTGACTACCAGCCCCATCCCACCACCACCATCACCCAGACCCCAATTCATTCCCCTCTCCAGAGATAAAACATCGTTGGGGAACCTGGGTGGCACCTTGGTTAAGCAAATGACTCTTGATTTCGGTCCAGGTCATGATTTTGTGGTTCATGAGATTGAGCCCCGCATCAGGCTCTGTGCTGACAGTGCAGAGCCTGCTTGAGATCCTGTCTCTCCCTCACTCTCTGCCCCTTCCCCCCTCGCCTTCTTTCTCTCAAAACAAATAAATAAACTTAAAAAAAAAAAAAAACAGCATTGTAATCGATCTGGTATGTATCTTTCCAGACCTTTCTCAATATACTTAAAGGATATAGGTACCCATTAATACACACTATAATTATATGGTGATACCTTTCACACAAATGGTGTCATGCCATGCATATTGTTCTTCAACTTGTTTTATTAACTTAAAAAATCTGTCTTGGCAGGCTCTCGCTGGCAATACAGGCAGCTCTACCTCATTCCTGCCTAACTGCTCCGTAGTTACAACTGCTGTGTAGTCTGTGGTACCGCGGCTGTGTAACCACTCCCCACTGCTCCCAACGTTTCATTTTCACAAACAATGCCGTAATGAACGTTCTCGTATATACAACTTTGGGCAAAAGTCCAAGTCTTTCTCTGGGACAAATGTCTGTGGGTGGAATGGCTATAAATTATAACAGCTTCAACAAAAATATCATCCCCTCAAGGCCATACCAATTCACACCCTCACCAGTCACAAATGAGAGTGTGTGTGTTCCCCAGTCTTTACCACCACTGGACATTATTGGTTTTCGGTAAACCCAATGGGCAAAAATAGTGTTTGACTGTTTTAATTTTCATCTCCCTGAGTAGTAGTTAGGGTGAGCAGTAATTTTTTTAAATGCCTGTTTTCTTTGTACTTTCCTATATTTTATTCTACTACTTTGATGCATTTGTTTTTTCCAATTAAATCCATAGTCCATCTGAAGGTCATTTTAACTGCGTATTTTTGGTATATGGAAAGGCCTTAATATTCTTTATTTCTTACAGTTGGGAAATAAACAATCTGCCCATCATTTATTTAATATTCCACCTTAAATCTACATAAATCTCTATCGTGGGTCAGCTTTGGAACTCTGTTCTCTTCCACTGATCTGTTCCTATGCGGGATATTGTTTTAATTACTAACGCTTAATTGTATGCTTAATGTCTAATTGGGTGACATTGGCTGTTTTGTACATTTTCTTCCCAGATGAATTTCAGAAACAGATTGACAAATTTCTCAAGAAAATGCCATTAGGATTTATTTAGGTTTCCTTTTCTGTCGTTTGACAAAGTTTTAGAGTTTACGGTAAAACGTAGGTCTGCGAGCCTAATTCCTTCTGGAATCATGCTTGTAATCCAAAGCACCCAGATATCAAAGCGAATTTCAAGAACCAGTGGCTCAGTTGTGATCCTGTGACATTCAGCATCACATAGCACTCATGTTACAAGACACCGCTCCTTTATCAAGTTAAAATGTGTTAGAAATGTTTGCTTGTCTTGCAGAGCACTCACGGAACAAGTTACTCGCAATCCAAGGCTTTGCAGTACTTTGTATAAATCTTACATAGTTTTTCTTCGATTTCTTTCTGAGTTTTGTTTGTTTTTGCTTCTTAGCTGAGCACATACATTTGAATTCACGTCTGACGTGACTTCACTGCATTGCCAGCGACAACCCTAACCACAACACAAATAAAATCATCATTTTTGCTAGGTGGTCTCCAAAACTCACGTCATCATCGTTAAATCCACCATTCCGTTTCCTGGATCTATATTTTGTAATTAACTTGGTCTGTAAACAGATAATAGAATAATCCATAAGAACATCACTAAGGTGTCCTGACAGTGGTGAGTGACTGGCAGAGCTGCTTCAAGAAATTTCCGCTACCAAATTTCTTCTGTGCTGGGCCCTCCACCCTCTTTCAATGAAAGCAGCAATGCTTTTGCTATTTCATGCACAAGCATTTTATACACAATTCCATTTGAAAACAAACTCCCCTGACGAAAAAGAAAACTTTTGTTTTGAAAATCACTGTGTCGCCGTATGAAACTCTAGAGACAACAGGCCATTTGTTCAAGGCTGGAACAAAATCAAGGCTTCTTACTAAAGAAACTGCTGGCTGGGCCTGTGGAAACCCTGGGGACCCAGTTCCTTGTCGAGGTTCGTGGTCTACAACCTACCGTGTCTCCTCGGCCTGCTAAACTGGGCTTCATTCACCACCACCTATTCTCTTAATCGTCAAAACGTAAGGTTCTGCCTTCACTCAGTATCCTGAGTCTTCATCAGAGAGCCTAGTTTTTTCTCCTGTACCTACCAGAAGTTGGCTGTAACTGTGACATTTAGAGAAACTGCCTGAAGACTATCTAATCTGAGTATTTATCAAGGACGCTCAAGTTCTATCCTTAGATGGGAATCAACAGTCAGAAGGATAACTATCTGGGCCTTGTACATTCAGCTCTGACAGAAATCACTTTCACTCAACTAAATATTGTGCCCTGGTTTTGATTTAAGGTCATTCCAAAAGTCATGAATGAATAAATCAATGAGTGAATAAATGAACCATCAAACTGAAAGAGAGTCAGTCTGCAAAGTAAGAAACTATAGTTTTGTCACTGTAGACGGTTTTGTTTAAAAGTGTATTAGAAAAGGAATGATAAACTTAACCTCTTCTCAATTCGATTGAATTCTGCACAACCAAAATAGAGTCTGATTACTGGAAATACCTCAGTATTAGTTGGAAAGGTCAAGTCAAGTACTGTAAGACACGTATTCAACATAGAATTTGTTCTCAAATTGTTATTTCTATCTTTAACATCCAATATGCTAAAACTTCAGAATGAGTGCTTGCTACAAAGGACTGGCATTGTGTTTATTAAGAGTGATTTAGCCAATAACTTGTATGGATATGATGGCTACAAAAGCTGTCCATTTCTCCCACTGCAGAAATGTGCCACAATAGAAGAGTTTACTAATCACTTACTATGCTTTAAAAAACTGTCCCTTGTTGGGGCTCCTGGGCGGCTCAGTTGGTTAAGCGTCCGTCTTCAGCTCAGGTCACGATCTAGGAGTTTGTCAGTTCGAGCCCCACATTGAGCTCTGCGCTGACAGCTCAGAGCCTGGAGTCTGCTTCAGATTCTGTGTCTCCCTCTCACTCTGCTCCTCCCCCACTCACGCTATGTCTCTCTTTCCCAAAAATAAACATTAGAAAAAATTTTTTTCAACTCTCCCTTGTGGCACTCCTTACTCAACTTTGATTGGAAAAGTTACACACAAAAGGGAAAGAAAGAAGTGGAGAGACATGGAGAAAAGGAAGCCATTCCCTTTATTATAAAAGATTATCTTCAGGGATAGTCTACATACCTTATGTTTAAATGCGATTTCTATATAATTATTATAATATTCTAAAAATGGTAGAACTGTTGGCCAGAAGGTATATTTCCCAGAACTTTCTGCGGCTGAGAAAGACTCTGCTCTCCATGTCACTCCCAGTGACTTGCACCATAGAAAGACGTGTGCTTCTGTAGTTGCTTAAAACAGCTTTGTTCTAGCCCACTTGGGGCTAATGGTGGCGGGGGTGGCACTGACTGAGACTGGTTGAGTTTTTTGGTTTGTTATTATCCATAGTCCTCTGGATAATTTTCTAATGAGGATGTACAATTTTTTATGTTTATTTATTTATTTCGAGAGAGAGAGAGAAAGCTAGGAAACGGCAGAGAGAGAGAGAGAATCCCAAGCAGCCTCCATACTGTCAGTGCAGAGCCCGATGTGAGTCTCGAACTCACAAACCGTGAGATTATGACCTGAGTTAAAATCAAGAGTCAGGGGCTTGGGGCGCCTGGATGGCTCAGTCGTTTAGCGTCTAACTTCAGCTCAGGTCATGATCTCATGGTCTGTGAGTTCGAGCCCCACGTCGGGCTCTGTGCTGACAGCTCAGAGCCTGGAGCCTGTTTCGGATTCTGTGTTTCCCTCTCTCTCTGCCCCTCCCCCACTCATGCTCTGTCTCTCTCTCTCTCTCTCTTTCTCTCTCTCTCTCTCAAAAATAAATAAACTTTAAAAAAAAAAAGAGTCAGGGGCTTAACTGACTGAGCCACCCACGCGCCCCAATACTGCATTATTTTAGCATTAAGTGTTATCAGGCTGTGAAGAAGGAATTTTTCTCTATAGAGGAATACAAAAGAATTATAGGGACCATTTTGTATTTTCCATTCAGTTTGAAGAATTAGTGCCTAACCATTTCTGATATATATTTGGTCTTGACATCTTGAGACTTGACATCTTGGACTCATAACCCATCAGAGGAGGGGCACCTGGGTGGCTCAGTCAGCTAAGTGTCCGACTTCAGCTCAAGTCATGATCTCATGGTTCGTGAGTTTGAGCCCCATGTTGGGCTCTGTGCTGACAGCTTGGAGCCTGGAGCCTGCTTCAGATTCTGTCTCTCCCTCTCTCTCTGCCCCTCCCCACTTATGCTCTATCTCTCTCTCTCAAGAATAAATTTTTAAAAGACATTAAAAAAAAACCAACATAAAACATCAGGGGAAGCCTGAGGTTCTCAGTGTTTGGTCTCTTCTGTTCTAGAAGCACACACAAGTAAACCACCTACCGGTGGCTGGAGAAAGGTACTGCACAAGGGACATAAAAATCAGCAGGCATGGAAAACAGATTAGTAACTCTGTTTTATTGTAATTTCTGCCTCAGTATCTGCCAGGGGATTTCTGGAACATGCTAAAAACAAAACTCTTCCTAGCACGTGGCTGAGGGAATGGACGTTCATCCAGTCATTAACATTCCCTGGCTCTGAAGGATGACAGAAACCCACAAACACACTCAATTCATCATCCTGCCGGCTTCCCTAATATTTTTAGGCTCATAAAAAATGGCTGAGAAGTTTCCAGGAGAAGAAACTGCAGATATTAATAAGAGCCCTATGGGAAACCTCACGCTAGCTCCGCTATGGCCAAAATATCACTGACAAGACCTAGCATAGACTTGAGACCCCACAAGACATATTTTCTCATGTGTGGCATAAGGCATTTTGTTTTCGAAGTTTATTAAAATTGGAAATTAGCTGATTACGAAGCACCGAGGAAGTAAAGTCAAGCTTCATAAGATTTTTTTTTCAAGATATAACCTTCCCTTTCTAAAACAACTGAGCAGTGACCCACCCACAAAGAAAGGTGTCTTTTCTTATGCAATCCTGAGCAACCACTGGTGCTCAAAACTACCCTTTTATGTGAAGGAGCACTTTATCTTCAAAGCATGTATTTATTCCTTCAGCACATATAATGAGTATCTACAATGTGCCACGTATATCAGAAATGTATTATGGGTGCTCTGATTTGAAATTGACGATGCACTTTCCCATCGAGGCACTGTCACTGTCATTATCACTCTTAGAGTCGGGCAAGCGGGAGACCTTGTCCGGAACCAGGACTCAGGGGTTCCTGTTCTTTACAGTCTGCTCTGGTGCTTGGGACAGGCAAACCCCTGAGCCTGCACCAGGACCTATCTGTCTCCCAGCCCCCCATTTCTCACCTTCTGGGGGTCCCCAAACCTATACTGTTTCCTCACACTGTAAGATCAGCCAGATGCCCCAAGGAGTTGTAGAACATACACCCGTGGGGTCATCCCAGAGTGCCATGGCTAAGTCCTGGTGCTCAGAGGGCAACCTGACAAATGCATAATCCTTGCTGGCCAGTGTGGTAATTTTCTCATGTGATCAGATGAGACTGTGCATTAGAATAGTGCTGACACTCTGATTTTGTATAACTCAAATGGCTTATACAGACAGGTGCGCCCCTCCCCCCCCCCCCCCCCACCACACACAAAAATACTAACCTAGGACTCCCTCACACCCTAGGGGCAGGTCTGCTCATTAAATCACTGAAATGGTACAAAAGCAGGTTAAGTGCCTTTGAAAAGGAATGTAATTTCAATTTACATCTTAGTTTAGGCTTAAATTTATGAGCTAAAGAATCTCATAGGGACGCCTAGGTGGCTCAGTCAGAGTTCGCCTTCGGCTCAGGTCATGATCTCATGGCTCATGGGTTCAAGACCCACTTTGTGCTCTGTGCTGACAGCTTGGAGCCTGGAACCTGTTTCTGTGTGTCCCTCTCTCTCTCTGTCCCTCCCCCACTCACTCTCCCTCTTTCTCTCAAAAATAGATAAACATTTTTAAAAGTTTAAAAAAAAGTTCTTATGGACAAGCCTAGGAACCTACCCAATATAAGATTTTTAGTATAGGGAAATGCTTTCTGATTACCAAACAACTAATTTTCAAATGGATTTCTGGAACCAATTCGTTCTAATTTGGAGGCTATCTGTACTGCTCTATGTATATACTACAGCACTCACTTACAAAGACAGTCAATTGTTTCATGAAATTCTCACTGTAAATCCCTTTTGGGAAAGATGCAAAGGAAACACCATGCACATGTTTCTGTGTCTTATTTATGTTATTCATGCATATGCCTTAGAACACCTAACTCAAAACACCGCCCATACGAGGCACTACAAATATTTGCTGATCATCATTTTTAAAATTTTAATTTCTTTCTTTCTTTCTTCTTTTTTTTTTTTTTTTTTTTAGAGAGAGAGAGAGAGAGCACACATTTGAGGGAGAGAGGAAGAGGGGGTGGGAGAGAGAGAGAGAGAGGGAGAATATCTGAAGTTGGCTCCACAACCAGCATGAAGCCTGACTTGGGACCTGATCCCACAACCATCAGATCATGGCCTGAGCCAAGATCAAAAGTTGGACGCCTGACTGACTGAGTCACCCAGGTGCCCCGATCATCATTTTTTAAGTAGAAAGTCTTCATTATGTATTTTTCTTCAAATAACAAATGTTTGTAGGAGCTTCATAACTGACTGAGTTGAGACCTTTTACAAAGAAAACAAAACAAGAAAACTCTTATATAACGTAAGAGAATATTTTCCTCAAGAAATTCTTCTGGCTTCATAGTCTTGTCAGAACTGCCAATGTTTTCCTTGTAGCTCAACAGCAACACAAAAATGACACAGCTCTCCATATCGCTAAAGAAGGACTTAAAAAAAACCCAAACGATGGAAAAATGGCATACAAATATCCTGAAAATGATTCAAATTCTCTCAGTCAGGGAAAGAGTCTTTCAGTCTCAGTCTCCCCTATGTCTCTGTCTTTCACACACACACACATTTACATGAACACACACATACCCATATACACAAACTCACAACACGAACACACACACACGCAAACACACACACACACACACACACCACTTGCATCTGACAGAAAGCAAGAAGGCAATGTGGAGGGTATGGTTTAAGTCAGTGTGAACCCAGTGAGAACAGTCAAATAATCATCAACTTCCAAAACAGACATGTGATAATGTGAAAAGCAGGAGCCATTTCCTGAGCCAAAGAGAAATTGAGTTACCGGTTCAGTTAACTAAATATTTCAGTCGTAAACTTAACAAGTGAGTAATTTTCACACTCAATATAAAAAGCAACATTTAAAGAATGCTGTGTGCACATATTTGCCATCTATGCAAATATCTATTAAGACCGTCTAGTAAATTTGTTGCATCTTTTATGTGTTTAAGTGTCAATGATTATAAAACATCGTTAATCAGCATTACATGGTCTCCATGAAGTAAATGAACTCTTGGCAGTTCCATGACATCATTTAAAAAGTAGGTTCTTTTCAAAACCCAGTGTTTATGAACTATTTTTTAAAATATATTATGCATGCTGGTAACAAATCAAAAATCACAAGAAGCAACTGAAATGTATCATCTGAAGAGTCAACAACACTCCTCCTTGGGGGTTTCTGTAGGTCAGTATTTTCACAGTTCAGTTGAAAAAAATACCAACCAGCCCCTTGCCTGCATGCCAGAAAGGAGATAGATCGCCATTGTCTCGGGTCCACACTCAGAAAGAGCACCTTGCTGTTCAGAGAACTAAAAGGCTACGTGCTTCCTTGTTGAGGAAATCATATTTAAATATGCCAAGAGAACTTGATACTGTGTTTCCACATATCCTCCACGGAATAACCATTGCTTGCTTAATATATCTTGTTATGTAAATGTAGAATTAAGGTATCAAATTATAAGGAAGGAAGGAAGGAAGGAAGGAAGGAAGGCAGGAAGAAGGGAGGGAAGGAGGGAAAGAAAGAAAGAGAGAAAGAAAGAAAGAAAGAAAAGAAAGAAAGAAAGAAAGAGAAAAAGAAAGAAAGAAAGAAAGAAAGAAAAAGAAAGAAAGAAAGAAAGGAGGGAGGGAGGGAAAGAAAGAAAAGAAAGAAAGAAAGAAAGAAAAGAAAGAAAGAAAGAAAGAGAAAAAGAAAGAAAGAAAGAAAGAAAAGAAAGAAAGAAAGGAGGGAGGGAAGGAAGGAAAGAAAAGAAAGAAAGAAGGGAGGGAGGGAGGGAAAGAAAGAAAAGGAAGCAGAGGAGGTGGAGAAGGAGGAGGACAAGAAGAATTTGAATCCTAAAGCATATAATGTGAGTACTCTCTCGCTGCAAACCTGGCTGGATCTAACTGCATGCGTTGCCATCATTCCCAGTCTTCACCAGTAGAGTGTCCTTCTCATATACAAAAGCGATGGAGGTGCCACTCTAGGTTAGAAACAATTTCTAAAAAATAGGGCCAACTTGCTGGGCTAGTTGGCAGAGAATACTCACTCGGAGCGTCACCACCTTTCACCCGTGGTGGAGAACTGACCAGCCTGAGAGGGACCGAGGAGGCTCACAGCCAGGTGCCCACCCTGCCCCTGCACGAGGAGGCTTGTGAAGACAGCTGCATCCTAGGAGGGTTCTGTTTAGAGTTTCCTCCCCTTCAGCCCGTCTCGGGCTCTTCCCACCTTCCGTCTTACCCCACCCTCCACCCAGTCCTTCGGGAAGATAATGACCCCTTCCTAAGTGCCTGTCTTCTCCATTATCTTTGTGCCATAGCTGAAAGATCACACCGCCCTCACCTCCAAGAGTTGTACTCTGTCTTCCTCTTTTTACTTCTGTCTGGCCTAATTTCCAAGAATCTTCCTCCAGATCCATCAGTTCTAAGCAAACAGGAATCCTTAAGAACTGACCGTAATGTTCCAAAGCAGAGGGCCGTAAACATACGTTTCCAACTCCAGAAATTAGTGGAATTCTCTAAAACACATACTTTGATTTCACATTAACACGAAGAAAACTTTGATGACTGGTGCTCTAGAGTGAATTGGGTCCCCCCCACCGCCACCAAATTCATATGTGTCAACACTAACCAGTGCGGTGATGGGATTTGGAGGCAGGGCCTTCCGGAGATAACTGGGTTTAGATAAGATCATCAGGATGGGGCCCTCCTGATGGGATGAGTACCTTTAGAAAAAGAGATACCAAATCTGTGTGTGTATCTGCCTGTCTGCCTGTCTGCTTCTCTCTCTCTCTCCTCCCCAGACGAAGATACAGCAACAAGGTTGACCGTCTGCAAGCGAGGGAGAGAGCTCTCACCAACACTTGACCAGACTCCCAGCCTCCAGATTTCAAGAGATGGCAGCGGAGCTTAATGCTGACACATGTTAGAGCTAGTTTCTTATCTGTTCTGGAAGTTTTCCCTAGCCTTTTCTCTTGGTCTCATCCTACATAAAGATCCCCACACGCACACCCCACCATGCCCGTTACTCACACATAAAACGTTCTGATTTATAGACACAGAACGTACGTTAGTGGTTGCTTCGAGTCGGGAGGGGCGGTGAGGAGAACAGAAAAGAGCTCAGGGAAAGTTTCCTTTTAAGGTGATGAACTGTTCCAAAATTGACTCTGGTGATGGTTGCACGTATCGGTGAATACATGAAAGACCACTGAACTGTATGCTTTAAAAAAAATTTTTTTTTAACGTTTACTTATTTTTGAGACAGAGAGAGACAGAGCATGAGCAGGGGAGGGTCAGAGAGAGGGAGACACAGAATCTGAGACAGGCCCCAGGCTCTGAGCTGTCAGCACAGAGCCCGACGCGGGGCTTGAACTCACTGACCGTGAGATCATGACCTGAACCGAAGTTGGCCACTTAACCTACTGAGCCACCCAGGCGCCCCTGAACTGTATGCTTTAAATGGGTGAATTGTATGATAGACAATGACAATGCAATCATAACTGAGTTAAACTCAACAAGGCTGTTGTTGAAATACGTGTCTGGTTTGAACCTGAGCATCCACTCCTGAGGACAACGGACAGAAGGAAAGGGAGAAAGGGATAGCAGCCGAAGTCATGCCTTTGTGGCGTAGACTTGCCATTCAGGAAAAGAATCAGGGTCATCATCTAGTTTGTTTTCCCCCATCACACCGCCCTCTTTGGAGAGCCAGGTCCTGGCATCAGGGTCAGAGAAGGTTCTTGCATCTTATGCAGAGTAGAAGGGCATTCCTTCCCACAGCCACAGCCTGTCCCAGACCACTGACTGCCTTGTCAAAGCCCCACTCAGGAAAGATTCGATTAGCATAAGGGATCATACAGGTGGAGACACAGGGGTGAATCACGTCTTGGAAACCCGGTGGTAGTAAGCAGGCTACGGGAACCCCGGGCTGGCCTCTCCAGCAGGAACGCATTAACATGCAGATCTGGCAGAATGGTTTCCCCTCCTCCTTGGAACACACCTCCTGCCTGATTCCTATCCAAAATTCTAATTAATAGGAATCCATATTTTCACACAGCTCTGGCAGTTTGAATATGCAAGTGCCTATTCAATGCTCCAGAGACCCCAAGCACCCTTTCAGAGCACATGGCTCTATACAAGGGCTCCTGAAATGCAGCCGCTGCCTCGCTGTCACCATCCTGAGAGCGTGGCAGCTGCACTCCCCGAAGCCAGCAGAGTGGGTCCCGTGCACAGAAGACATGCCTCAGCTCCCATCCACCATCTGCCTCGTTGGTGGGTGCACAGCCTCGGCACAGACAGACAGCTGCCCCTGACAATGGGGAAAACAGCAGCACTTCCTCAGCGCCGTTGGCAACAAGAAAAAAATTTCCCGCAGAAAGAATATGTGAAATTGTTGCAAATTTCGGATGCGACTGCTATTATGCCTCCTCACAGCTAAATGATCACACTCAGTAGGATTGGTTCTGTTTAGCGACTGTAACAATTAGACACATTTATACAGAATAAGACACTAACAAGGCTAAAAGACTATTGTCCTGGACAAAGAGTTCCTCTCATGGGCTCCACCATAATAAATGATACCTTTTATGGAAAAAAAAAAAAAAGCCTCTTCCAAAACACTCTTTTAAGTAAAATGACTGTCACTAATTACCTTGTTGTGAGCACAAATAAAAATTACTTTCTTCAAAAATTCTAACTCTAAATAAATTACTCTCGTCCAAAAGACGTACTCAATTAATTCTTTATTAAAATCTAAGTGATTGTTCTCGGGTGCTACATTACAAAGCTAAATGGTGCCCGGAAAACATTTATCACTTAGCTAAAGCAATTGGAGTATTTCCTTAGAAAAAGTTTCAAAAGTTAGAAAAAAAGATTCAAGGTTTGTCTCTACAAGTCAAGCCTCTGAGATAAAAAATATATATACACAAATATAATTATCCACTCGATCTTAGCCAAAAGGCAGAGAAGCGATACACAAATATAACCATAAAGGAAATTTCTCCTTTAAGGAATAAACACCCAAATTTTCAATGTGACTTATTTGGATCCCTGCACAGTTCTCACGCAGCCATCCAAGTTCAGGTACGCCCTTCCTGATCACTCCCCTCCCCCACCCCATGGTGTCATCAATGCTTAGCTGCTACAGTGATGTTGACACAGTTGTGAACTTTAGTTCTTTGGTTAAAATAACTCAGTTTGGGGGCGCCTGGGTGGCTCAGTCGGTTGAGCATCCGACTTCGGCTCAGGTCATGATCTCACGGTCTGTGGGTTCGAGCCCCGCATCGGGCTCTGTGCTGATGGCTCAGAGCCTGGAGTCTGCTTCCAATTCTGTGTCTCCCTCTCTCTCTGCTCCTTCCTGCTCATGCTCTGTCTCTCTCTGTCCCAAAAATAAATAAAAACATTAAGAAAAAAAAAATTAAAAAAAAAAAAACTCAGTTTGTTTATTGGGCAAAGCACTTCCCGGAAGATATGGCACATAATCCAAAATGAGAAACTTTTTCAGAATTGTCCTACTACAGATCTATTTGCATCAGTTAGAACTATGTCCAATTGTGAGAAAAAAGAAGCCCTTTCTGACTCACATCTAACAATGGCTTACACAAAATGGAAGCTTATTTCTCTTGTATGTAAAAAGAATATGGAAGTGGGACTCCAGAACTGGTTTGTCGGTTTCACGGCATAGGCAGGGCAGCCGTCTTCTCCTATTACACCGCTGTAATACCCTCAACATGTTTCACCTCATAGCGCAAGATGGCTGCTCAAACTCCAGCCATCTTATCCACATTCCAGCTAGTCAAGGGAGGAATGAAAAAAGAACATAACCAGCCCTCTAAGGACACCTCCTGGAAGTTGCACACAACACTCCCCTGCATGCCCCTGGCCAGGCTTAGAGCCCTGGTAACTGCAAGATGGCTGGAAGGTGCAGACTGCATCTAGGCATCCAGGTGGCTAGCTATTACTAAGGAAGAAGGGGACAGTGGATCCTGGGAAACAAACAGCAGTCCCGCTCACAGCATCTGAGAGGCAAGCTGCTGCTAACAACGAGGTGCAGCCCCACAATAATTTCAGATTTCGTTGTTATTGCTGGACACTGGATTTAGCAGACCTTGAAGGATGAGGTCTGCAGTCATCCTGCTAACAGCTGCACCCACCACACCGGGGAGCGGCAAACTGCCTGTGAAGGACTGGATAATAAGTCTCTAGGCTCCGGGGGCCAAACAGTCTGCTTCAGAGCACAAAGGGAGCCATAGATCATGCATAAACAAACGGGACCTGCTGTGTTCTAGTCAAACTTTTCTCCAAAATGCCAACAAGTGCTCCACACCACTGGTTTTCTTAGAGTTATTGATCATGTACCACTACCAAAAAGTGTTTGAGCATACTCCCCATTTAATGTTCACTTATAAAACATATATATGTAACCCCTTACTAACATATGATGTACATGTTATACCACACAAAAATAGAAATTGAAAGAGGAAGTTTGAAATACATAGGTAGTGGGGCCCCTGGGTGGCTCCGTTGGTTGAGCGTCTGACTTCGACTCGGGTTATGCCCTCACCGTCCGTGGGTTCGATCCCGGCGTCGGGCTCTGTGCTGACGGCTCAGAGCTTGGAGCCTGCTTGGGATTCTCTGTCTCCCTCTCTCTCTGCCCCTCCTCCGCTCACACTCTGTCTCTCTCTCTCTCTCTCAAAAATAAATAAACAACAAAAAATTTTAATACATAGGTAGAACTCGCTCATATTTTCTTCCTATGCTCCAAATGACTGTCTTGTACAGCCCACTTCGGGACAACCACCTCGGTCACTGGTTGTCATTTGTGGACGCTATTTATTGAGCGCCGTTGTGTGCCAACACTCTGCCTGGCCCTCAGGGCACAGTGACTAATTAGCCACTCCCTTGCTCTCAGAGAGCTGGGATCCTGGAAAAAGAGGAGAAAATTTTGGAGGGCACTGTGATGCACTGTCCAGATTCTCCTTCCAGGCAGGACTGTGGCCCCAAACGTTAGGAGCGCCGTAAGCAGATAGCAGTCAGCTTGCTAGAGCCTGCTCAGCTGGAGAGAGCTCCCCGCCCCCCACCCCAAAGTCACGCTCACGTCCAGCGACTCATCGTGTGGGGATTTACAAGCCATCTTGCCCCAACTAAGGAGGACTCTGAAGGGCCATTCTGGCTCCAGAGCTTCCCACGGGGTCAGCCAGACTGTCACTGGCCTGCCTCACACCCCCACCTCATTCTCTGTCCACGGGCTTCCTCTCCCCTTCCTTCCACAGGTATTGATCCCTAGAGGAATTGAGTGTGAAAGATATATTAACAGCAGTGCAGTGCGATAAAGTGATTCTTTCAAGGGCACTCTGCTGGAATTCAGGGAAGGCACAGGTCAAGGGGTACTCACATCGGCTTGGGGCACCTCAGTCTATGTGTGTGGGGACAAGGGGAGGCAGGGAAGAATGTTGGTGGAGGGAAGGTCGGTCATTCTTTAAAACTTTGTAGGGGAGGTTTGGCCTCATACCAATTCTTAACAATTCTTGGTGTTTGCCAGGAGGGGAAGAGAAAGAGAAGAGCATTCCAGGCAAAGGAAGCCCCATGAGCAACGACCAACAACATTGCATGGGATGCTTGGAGAAACTGCAAATTTATGCTATGTCTAGGTCACTGATAGCTAAGGAGGTAGACAGGGGCCAGCCGACGGTGTTTCTGACGACATTCTAATGAGTTTGGACCGTAAGCTTTAGGTCCTTGCTACACACTTGTTTCCCGGACCAGTAACAACAGCATCTTCTGGAAACTTGTTAAAACTGCAGAAGCTCAAGCACCACCCCAGATCCACTGAATCAGAATCTGCATCTTCACAAGCTCCCCAGGTGATGTGTAGACGGGTAACGTAATCTACATAGTGTCAGGACAACACTACCTGTGCATAATGTATACATAAATACATAAGTTGGGGATGCATGCTCAGAAATGTTTAAAGACCTCCACTCTGAGCAATGGGGAGGCACTGAAGGCTTTTAAGCTGGGAGGGTCATGATCAGATTTACAGTTCATCAGATGATCCTGGCAGCAGGCTGGCAAGTTGATTGGAGTAGGACAGGACAGGAGGTGGAGAACTCTGTTAGGTTTGTTTTTTTAATTAGCTTATTCCATTTGGCCAAAAAAGATTTTTTTAAGACTTTTTTTTTTTTTTTTTTTTTTTTTAGAGCAGGCTTAGGTACACAGCAATGTTGAGAGGAAGGTTTAGAAGGTTTTCCGTATACCTCCTGCCCCACACCTATAACCTCCTCCATTATCAACATCACTCATCAGAGTGGTACATTTGTTACAAATGATGAACCTGTATTGACCCATCATTATCACGCAGAGTCCATAGTTCACATTGTGATTCATTCTTGGTGTTGTATATTCTATAAGTTTGGACAAATGTATAAGGACACGTGTCCATCATAGTAATATCATACAGATTATTTTTGCTGTCCTAAAAATCCTCATGTTCAGCCTGTTCATCCCTCACCACAACCCTCCCCCGCTGACAACCACTGGTCCTTTTACTGTCTTCATAATTTTGTCTCTTCCAGAATTTCATATGGTTGGAATAATATAGTGTGTAGCCTTTTCAGATTATTAATATGCATTTAAGTTTCTTCCGTGTCTTTTCATGGTTTGACAGCTCAGTTCTTTTTTAGCCCTGAATAATATCCCATTGTCTGGATGTACCACAATTTATTGATCGATTCACCTTCTGAAGGACATTGCTTCCAAGTTTTGGCAATTATGAATAAAGCTTCTATAAACATCTGTGTGCAGGTTTATGTATAGACATAAGTTTTCAATTCCTTTGGTTAGATACCAAGGAGTATGATCGTTGGGTTTATGGGAAGACTATGTTTAGTTTTGTAACAAACCACCAAACCATATTCCAGAGTGGCATTTTGCATTCCTACCAGTAATGAGTTAGAATTCATGTTGCTTCACATCTTCACCAACACTTGGTGTCAGTGTTTTGGATGTTGGCCATTCTAATAGATGTGTAGTTGTTTTAATTTGCATTTTCCTGATAACATATGATGTGAAGGATCTCTTCATATGCTTGCCTGCCATCTGCATATCTTCTCTGATGAGGGGTCTACCCATTTTTTAATCTGGTTGTTTGTTTTCCTATTGTCAAGTTTTAAGAGTTCTTCGTGTGTTTTGCGTAATAGTCCTTTATCAGACGTGCCTTTTGCAAATATGTTTTTCCCAGTCTGAAGCTTGTCTTCTCATTCTCTTGACACTGTCTTTCACAGAGCAGAAGTTTTTAATTTAATGAAGTCAACTTATCAATTACTTCTTTCATTGGGCATGCCTTTGCTGTTGTATCTAAAAAGGCATCACCGTACCCAAGGCCATCTAGGTTTTCTCCTGTGTTATTTTCTAGGGGTTTTATAGTTTTGCATGTTACATTTAGATCTGTGACCCACTCTGTGGTTAAATTTTGTAAAATTTGTAAGGTCTGTGTCCAGATTCATTTTTTTTTTGTATGTCAATGTCCAGGTGTCCAGGTGTCCAGGTGTTGGAGCACCATTTGTAGAAAAGGTTATCTTTACTCCATTGCATTGCCTTTGCCTCTTTACCAAAGATTATTGACTCTATTTATGCTGGTATATTTCTGGGCTTTCAATTTTCTTCCATTGATCTAGTTACCTATTCTTTCACCACTACCACATTTCTTTATTATTATAGCTTTAGAGTAAGTCTTGAAGTTGGGTAGTGTCATTCCTCCAACTTTGCTCTTCTCCTTCAATATTGTGTTGGCCATTCCGGGCCATTTGCCTTTTCATACAAACTTTAGAATCAGTTTGTTGATATCTACAAAATAACTTGCTTGGATCTTGCCTGGGTTTGAGTTAATTAAGTTGGGAACTGACATCTTAACAAAATTGAGTCTTCCCATGCATGAACATGGAACATTTCTTCATATATTCAGTTATTCTTTGATTTTGTTCATCAGAATTTTGTAGTTTTCAGGGCACCTGGGTGGCTCAGTTAGTTGAGCGCCTGACTTCAGCTCAGGCCATGGTCTTGCAGTTTGGGAGTTCAAGCCCTGCATCTGGCTCTGTGTTGACAGCTTGGTGCCTGGACCCTGCTTCAGATTCTGTGTCTCCCTCTCCCTCTTCTCCTCTTCCTTTATCTCTCTCTCACTCTCTCTCTCTTTCTTTCAAAAATAAATAAACATAAAAAAAAAAGAATTTTGTAGTTTTCCTCACACAGATCTTCTACATATTTTGTTAGATTGATAAGTAAGTACTTAATTTTGGAAGGTTCCTAATGTAAATTTTTTTCTCATTTCAAACTCCATTGTTCATTGCTGGTAAATAGGAAGTGATTGACCTTCATATATTATTAACCTTGCATACTGCAATCTTGCTATAGTTGCTTGTTAGTTACAGGAGTTTTTTCTTGACTCTTTAGACATAATGAACTAGAGATATGACCATGTCATCTACGAACAAAGACTATTTCATCACTTCCTTCTCAATACGTACACCTTTTATTTTCTTTTTTCATCTTACTGCATTAGCAAGGACCTCCAGTACAATACTGAAAAGCTGTGGTAGGAGGGAACATTCTTGCCTTGTACTTGATCTTGGTGTGAAAATTTCAAGTTTCTCACCATTATTTATGATTTAGCTGTAGCTAGTCTTTATCAAATTGAGGCAGTTCCCCTTTTATTCTTAGTTTACTGAAATCTGTTGAGTTTTTACATACAATGACCAGATTTGAAAACATGGCCCATCAAGGGAAAGGAGGCTTTGGACTCTCAATGTTCATTTGGAAACAGGAGTCCCTTAGAAGAGCCATGGCACGCTTTAATCAACTGCCAACCTCCCTTGGGAACTACAGGACTTCTTTTATGGGTGCTGGATCCCAAGATACCAGGTTTTCCTTGGAAATCTGCCCCAAACATCGATTTGCCCATTGAAGAGTCAAGGATAGAGCACTGACCTAATTATTTC
The DNA here is from genome assembly GCF_016509475.1 of Prionailurus bengalensis. Classification (NCBI taxonomy): domain Eukaryota; kingdom Metazoa; phylum Chordata; class Mammalia; order Carnivora; family Felidae; genus Prionailurus; species Prionailurus bengalensis. Next base: position 162,926,425 of record NC_057345.1, read on the forward strand.
ACTCCATCATTGCTCTGGGTTTTTGTGCCATTACTTCATCTTCTCCCTTTTCTTGGATATTATTCCTGACCTGAGAGAGTTCTGCCATGGGCAGCCAGAACCACCCTGTGAAGCAGTCCTACCGCACAAATCTATGCCCTTAATTCTTCCCTCTTGGTAGAAGCTCAGACAGATTCAAGAATGAATATACTTTAATCACTTAGGTTAAGGGGATCAGGGAACTCTTTCCTACCAGTTTCCTGTCCCATCCTACACACCAACTTCCACACTCTGCTTTTGAATATTCTAAATGTTCCTAGGCTAAAAGTCAGAGATTAATCTAAACTGGGGTGCTATACTGCAAAGGAAATAATCAACAAAACTAGAAGACAACCGGCAGAATAGGAAAAGATATTTGCAAATGACATATCAGATAAAGGGTTGGTATCCAAAATCTATAAAAAACTTATCAAACTTAATGCCTGAAAAACAAATAATCCAGTGAAGAAATGGGCAGAGCCATGAATAGACACTTTTCCAAAGAATTCCATCCAGACGGACACATAAAAAGATGCTCAATGTCACTCATCATCAAAACCACACTGAGATACCACCTCACACCTGTCAGAGTGGCTAATATAAACAACTCAGGCAACAACAGATGCTGGCGAGGATGTGGAGAAATGGGGACCCTCTTGAACTGTTGGTGGGAATGCAAACTGGTGCGGCCGCTCTGGAAAACAGGGTGGAGGTTCCCCCCAACATTAAAAATAGAACCACCCTTTGACCCAGCAATAACACTACTGAGAATTTATCCAAAGGGTATAGGAGTGCTGATTCATAAGGGCACATGTAGCCCAATGTTTATGGGAGCACTTTCAACAATAGCCAAATTATGGAAAGAGCCTAAATGTCCACCAACTGATGAATGGATAAAGAAGGTGTGATTTATATATACAATGGAATACTACTTGGCAATGAGAACGAATGAAATCATGCCATTTGCAGCAACGTGGATGGAACTGGAAGGTATTTTGCTGAATGAAATAAGTCAGTCAGAGAAGGACAGATACCATTTGTTTTCACTCATATATGGATCTGGAGAAACTTAACAGAAGACCATGGGGGAAGGGAAGGGGGCAAAAAAATTACAAACAGAGAGGGAGGGAGACAAACCACAAGAGACTCTTAAATACAGAGAACAAACTGAGGGTAGATGGGGGTAAGGGGCAGGAAATGGGTGATGGGCATTGAGGAGGGCACTTGTTGGGATGAGCACTGGGTGTTGTACGTAAGCAATGAACCAGGGAATTCTACCCCCACCCCAAACCAAGAGCACACTGTGCACATTGCATGTTAGCCAATTTGACAATAGATTGTATTTGTAGTTAAAAAAAAATAATAATAAAATAAACTGTGGTGCTACATTATGGCCCAGATACCCACCAATCAAAATAGATGCTAGCCTGGCTGGGGCAGGGCCTAGCAGCCCCCTGTTAAGACAGTCATGAGTCCTTTGGCTGCTGGATGGTGGGCCATCTAGAGGATCTCAGGGAGGCACCTGAGGGGGCTGCACAGGGTGTACTGGAGAGGACTTTTTACCAATAGGTGAGCAAATATTTCAATGTTGTTACAATGAGTACAGTCATTCTAGAGTATGCCAGTTGAATGACGGGCCAAAATGGGTAACATTTGTCTATTTTATTAAAGTATTTTCCTATTTTCGCTCCATTTTTATGCATGAAACAGGGGGTGCCCACTGGGGGTTTTGCCCCCTGGAGAGTTTACTGATGAAACTAAATACACACATAGTTGCAGAGTCTTTCTAAGAAGTGTTATCTGAGGGAAAAGAATAGAACTTTCTTAAAAATCATAATGCAACCCTCACCATACTCTACAGATCTTAACTCTACAGCTAGCCCTGAATAAATGTACATTTTTTTCATCCTAATTGTTTTCAGACCACTGACTAGAATTACAGCATGAAAAGGCCGCTGTCATGTGCAGTATACATTTTTAATAGACATCTTTAAACATTTAGACAAAATATTATTTTTAAATGGCAATTCTTTAACTGGTAAATGTAATTATCTAACTTTAAAGAAAAAAAAAAAACACACCTGACAATCAAAATATTCTGTCACTGCTTTACCAAAGCATCTAAAATATCTTTTCAGCAAATGAAATGATTCTTTATTTTATGCTTTTAAAAATGCATTAGGGTAATTGCTCTGCAACAAATCACCTTCTCTGCTCCGAGCGTGGCTGCCACGTCCCTCACATGTCCATCAATTGTGCACATTGTCATGATCTCCTGATGATCACCCAGGGCGAGTCCCCCAACAGCATGTTTGTAAGAGTATTCAGTTGAGCAATCTGCAAAATAATTATATTTCAATGGAGATATTATGCTGTGAAAAAAAATCTATTATATGTCAAGTGCTAAATGAAGCAGTTATAGAGCCAACACACATCTATTGGTGCTTTTAATCAAAGCAAATAACTTTCGCAAGCCGCTCATTCCATTGTTTTCTTGCAATTTTAATTTGCTGCTTTAATAACAAAAAATATACATTTTAACCAGCAGTTGTCACTTTACTTCTGAATGAACAAAACATTACATTTTTTAAATTAGTCTTGGTTTACCATCTCCGTAAGGATGGAATCTATTTTTCCAAAGTCGTATAGTAAAAAATATACAGACCCTAGTCTCGCTACAGAGGCTGTCCAAAAATCCACGCTTTCCTTACATCCAAAGAGAGACAAAGGACCCTTAACCATCTCTGCCAGGGACAGAAGAGTTGAGGAACTTTTGCTCCAGTGCACTCGTTTGTTCCCTTGTAAAGGTTCAAGTTCAAAGTAAAGGAGATTCTTCATAGGCTTCAAGTTGAATGCAAACCTGCTTTGCTTCAACATGCCAGTCATTACTACACAACGGCCAGAACTTGTGAGCTTATGTCTCAGGACTAAATGTCAAAACATTCATTTGTATTTCCAGAAAATTTTGATTATATAAAGAAGTCACTCTTTTAAACCTCACAATGTAATATGAAGCCATGGACTTTGACCATATCTTGGCAAGGCTGACCCCAAAGGCTGTGATCTACAGTATCGATGAATTTCTCACGAGAACAGTAACTTACATTTCCGGAAGGCTCAGTATGTGCCAGGTCCTACTTTAAGTGCTCTGTAAGCATCCTTTCCTGAAATACAATAATCCTATCAACTAAAGCCTATTATTAGCCCAATTTACAGATGAAGAAACTGAGGCTAGAAAGATTAAGTCACTTGTCCAGTGGTCTAGGCAGCTTCCCTAGCTGTCCCTTGTTGCTTCTTCACAGATACTGATGGAGAGCATCAAACCTGCTCAAGAAAGCCTTTATCCACATAAAGCCATTTCAGGTCCTGCTCCACATCTCAACGGCCCACCAGATCTGGATGCTGGCCAAAGTCACTGGGACAGCAAAGTCCAACACTTAACGAAGACCTAGGAACCCAAGGCCCCAGGGGCTCCAGGCATCCCTTCCTCTAAGGGTCAAGGATCCTAGCCCGAGGGGAAGTTCTGGATCGCTTTCCTTCCTCCTCCTCCTCACGCCTGCAATCTTATTTGCAGAAAAGATCATTTGAAATCCTATCCAAACCTCACCGTAGGATTTTCCTTTCTAATATCTGCCCGTTTTCCAAGCAGGAAGTGTGACTAATCACAACATTGTGATGGGAAGGACCCAGAGAGGACGTTCAAGCCTGGCTCTGATTACTCTGTGCCCCCTCAGCGCCCAGCATGCAGGGCTGCCCTCGGGCGAGTGCTCCTGGCTCCACTTCTCCCCAGACCCAGCCACAAGCCACAGGTAGGAAAGTGGGCGTGCTCCCGCCTCCGGCCAGCCCACCTTAATGCCACTGACCCTGCTGTTTGCTCTACCCTCTCCACCCCCTTCTCCCGCCCTCCAGCCCTGCAGCTCTACCCACTCATTATCACTGAGCCTGGACGGTCTACAAGCTGACGTGCCACACTGTTCAGTGCAGATCTTAGGAAGGAAAGTGCTGACATGAAGCTTTTCCAGAACAAAGAAAGCCAAACAGATGCTAGGCCCTGGAGGAGCAAGCCATCTTAAGAATTGCAGAGAGGCATGTGTATGTGAGAGCATGTGTACGTGTGTGTGAGAGACAGTGGGGGGGGGGTGTGCGCAGTATATATGGTATTCATGTGTGTGCACACGTGTTTGGTATATGAGATGCACCTACATGAAGCCCAGGGAGAAAGGGATCCAGGAAATGCAACCAGTAATCTGATCTCAGCATTCTAAGGAAGAATGAGGGGGAAAATAATGCTGTTTGAAACTGAAAAGATCATCTTTTGCTGGACAGATTGCTAAAGTTTAGATGGAGAATTTTCTCCTCAGGGGTCACCTGAGTGGCTCAGTCAGTTAAGCATCCGACTTCAGCTCAGGTCATAATCTCTTGGTTCGTGAGTTTAAGCCCCACGTCGGGCTCTGTGCTGACAGCTCACAGCCTGGACCCTGCTTTGGATTCTGTGTCTCCCCCTCTCTCTGCCTCTCCCCTGCTTGTGTTTACTCTCTCTCTCTCTCTCTCTCTCTCTCAAAAATAAATAAACATTTAAAAAAAAGAATTTTATTCTCAGGATCACAAGAGATCCTTGGGATTCTTTTAACTATAACACTGAACCAGACTCTGCTAAGCATTTCACATGAATCCCAACACACACCCTATGAAATATATACTATCTCCATTTTCCACATGAGGAAACTGGGATCAGAGAGGTTAGGTCATTTCCTTACTGTCACAAAGGTAACAAATAGTGAACTGGAAGTCACGTAGGGCAATGTGAAGAAAGAGTTGATGCTCTAAACTTGATGCTAATAGTTCATCTTATTCCTAAAATTAAAGACACTCATGCACTAATCACCACCATTTTTAGCCCTGGAGCTCATACCTATTCTCACAACAGCACAGTCTGGGCCAAGGTTCACAGATGCCAGTGAACAAAAAGTCACTGGGGGAGCTTGTTAAAATACTGATTCTTGGGGCGCCTGGGTGGCTCAGTCGGTTGAGCATCCGACTTCAGCTCAGGTCACAATCTCGTGGTCCGTGAGTTCGAGCCCCGCGTCGGGCTCTGGGCTGATGGCCCAGAGCCTGGAGCCTGCTTCCGATTCTGTGTCTCCCTCTCTCTCTGCCCCTCCCCCGTTCATGCTCTGTCTCTCTCTGTCTCAAAAATAAATAAATGTTAAAAAAAATTTTAAAAAAATACTGATTCTTGGTTATATCCTAGTGATTCTGATTCCTCTTGTCTGAGTTAGGTCCTAGGAATCTGCGTTTCCAACTAGCATTCCAGCTGATTCTTGATGGAGAGAAACTAAGACACTGTTCTTAGGGCTCAGAATTGGTGTCAAGGTAACCTAGGTTTTCTGTCCTTACTAAACACGCATCACGCTGTCTCACCATTTCCAGTAAACTCTCACTAGGGTTAGGGATGTGAAGGTATAAGACCAAAATATAGCAAAACTTGGAGAGATTGTTTTTCCCTTAAGGAATTTGTTTTCACACCCATAACAAATTAGTCTACTTCATAGACTCTCTAAACATACCGAAACTAAAAAACAAGCCAAGTTACTTCAAAAGACTCTAAGTTTTGTGAGAACAGAGACGGTGCCTGGCCCTTATGAGACATGCAATTAAGTATGTGTGGAATGGATGAATGAATGGAGAATGAAACCAATTTGCTCATCATTTTTGACATTTCTAACTAACAAAGAAACTTGAAGTCTTCAAAGCGGAGTTTCTCAGCCACAGCACTAATGATATTTTGAACCTGATAATTCTTTGTTGTGGGGGGTCTCCTGTGCATTGTAGGATGTTTAACAGCATCCCTGACCTCTGCCCACTAGATGCCAGGGGCAACCCCCACCCCCAGCCCTTCCAGACCAAAGCCACAACAACCAAAATTATCTCCAGACATTGCCAAATCACTCTCAGTTGAGAATGATTATTTTAAAAGAGGCAAAAAAGTTTTGAATATTTTAATTGCTTTCAAAAGTGATTCTTTTCTAATCAGCATCTCCAGTAGCATTATACCCTTCTTCCAAAAGGTTTCTTTTCTTTTTCTTTTTCTTTTTCTTTCTTTCTTTCTTTCTTTCTTTCTTTCTTTCTTCTTTCTTTCTTTTTGTTATTGTTTGATGTTTGATGAGGGAGGGGGGTGGGGGAGTACAAGAGCTAAATCGTTAATCCTTATCTGCACAAAAGAAAGTCAAGAGAAAAAGACTGAAGCATGAAGTGATGGTGTGAACACAGGATTTGGAAGCACGCGGGTACCAGAGGAAATAGTTAAGAGTTAGAAGTGGTTGCCCCTGGAGAAGAAGAATCAAGGCGGGAGGAAGAAGGCAGGGGATTGCTGCCATTTGTTCCACGCCTTTTCTCCTGGGTTAACCCTGGGCGTGTATTGCCTTAATGGAAGCGCAAGCTGACTTACAGACATACTGACAGCGGACCAGAACCAGCGCTCGCCCCCTACGCTGGTGGCTCGGCGGCCGCTCTGGCAGTGTGTGCCCACGGGCTGCGGGCCAGCGAGGGGCTGGCTCCCGCTCCGCCTGCACAACATCGTGTGCACGTCAGGGAGGACGACAGTGCACTTTGTGGGGCTGTCTCGTGCTTGCAGCCTTTACCAGCAGCCTTCCTGTTGCTACTCGCCTGGGGCTGTGCTGCACGCTGCTCCCTCAGCGGAAAGCCAGGCTCCTAGAGTGCTCACCTATTCACCACTGTCCCTCCCAAAGTCACCTGCCCACAAAGGTCCTCCCTAGCCATCCAGCTGAAAGAGCACTTCCCATCCCCTTTTACCTCTCCCCCCCACCTCCCCCCACCCCTGTCCTGCCCTACTATATTTCATTCATAGCACTCATCACTACCTGAAGTACCTATTTACCTGCCCATTCCCTCTTTCCATTGCATATCAACTCCAAAAGGGCAAGGACTGTCTTTGCTGATGTCTCCCCAGTACCAGAGCCCTGCCTGGCATGTAGCAGTTAAGAGGATGGGTGGCTAGGGGCACCTGGCTGGCTCAGTCAGTTAAGCGTCTGACTTCCTCTCAGGTCATGCTTTCGCAGTTCTTGAGTTCCAGCCCCGTGTAGGGCTCTAGTGCTGACAGCTCAGAGCCTGGAGCCTGCTTCAGATTCTGTGTCTCCCTGTCTCTCTCTGCCCTTGCCCCACTCACACTCTGTCTCTGCAAAAATAAATAAACGTTAAAAAAAAAAAAAGTTTTAAGAGGATGGATGGCTGAATGGGCGAGAGGATGGATGAACAAATAAACGAAAACTTGTTTGGGGGTTCCAGCAGGATAGCACAGCCACTGGCATACCCCTGACTGAAGAAAGATCCTCCTCCATCAAGGAAGGTCATCTTCTTTGAGTGCTTAGCTTCAGGAGGGAAGCAGGTAGAGCAGTGAGGGAGGAGGAAGACACATGCCTAGCCAGCCACACAACCCATCAACTCTGGGGATCGCTGGGATGACAGACATGGCAGCCGGCCCATCCTCACGTCGAAGTAAATGAGTGAATGAATACTCTCACGCTATGAATTGGGTCCCAGGCTTCAGCTCGTGCAGTTCTTGGGCTAAGGCCATTTTCAGGTGGCCCCAAATTATTCCCAGAGATTGGTTCCTGTGTCCTTTTATCTGCTCTACCTATGAAAGCCTGCCATCTCCCGCCTGCCACGCCCCCCCCCCACCTCCACACACTTCTATCTGCAAGTCTGCAGCTCTCAGAAAGAAACCTACTTTGAGATTCAACTGACAGGTTTCAACGCATATTTTGCATACTCACATAGCTTCCTTAAGCCTTGGACATCAGACTTCAAGAGCACAGAACAAGGAGAGCTACCAGACTGACAAAGAATGCAGATGCACTTGACAGAGAGAAAGCCCCCAGGAAATTGTACTGCCATCTGTCTCATTTGCACTCCTGGGATTTTAATTTATGGAGGTAACGGAGTGGTGACATGGGGCTGCTAGTGCCACTGAAAGATTTGTATTACTTTCCCGAGAGGTGGGATCAGCCATGCTACCCAGGGCCTCATGATTTGGTCAGGAGGCAAAAGCAGGAGCAAGGGGAAAGCCCAGGCCAGTGACTTTGTTGTGTTTTCTGCAGAAAAGGCAAGCCTGGGAAGGGGAAACAGCCTCGGAGGATGGGCTAGGTTGAGTAATGTCAGTGAATCTGGGCTCCACGGGTGGTCTAGTTGTCTGGTACCTGGCCCTGGGTGATATAGAGCAGGGAGCATATGCCTGGTGTGTGAGCTAGATAAGGCAGTGGTTTAGAGCATGGGCTTTGGGTAGCAAGCGATGTAAACAACTTTGACCATTAATTTGGCCCTGTAATTAATGGATGCCAACTACACAAGTACAGACTCTAAGAAAACACAGTGAGAACATCATCACCCATAATGTTAGCAGACCTTCCTTTTACTTAATCAAAGCTGGATACTGCAAGCTAAGGAGAGAGTGAGTGACTAACAGATTCTAGACTTCTTCATGTCTTGGAGAAGTGTGCTTTGTGCAGTCTATGGGTTTCTGTTGGCACCAAAAACAATCTTTAAAAACCATGCGGAGTCATTATCAAATCAAAATCTTTGATAATTCATATTTCTAAAATTCCCTTAACAAAAAGAGATGTACTATTGTAACTTATAAGATTCAGAAACTACACTTGGGACAGCAAGGAAATGTAAAAATTCCAGAATAAGATTCTCCTTAGAAATTGGTAGAATTTGGGGGTGCTCGGGTGGCTCAGTCAGCTGAGCGTCTGACTTCAACTGAGGTCATGATCTCACAGTTCGTGAGTTCAAGCCCCGCATCAGGCTCTCTGCTGTCAGCACAGAGCCCTCTTTGGATCTTCTGTCCCCCTCTTTCTCTGCACCTCCCTTGCTCACTCTTTCTCTCTCAAAAATAAATAAACATTAAAAAAAAAAGAAATTGATAGAATTTTGTTTTCCCAATAACATTAGAAACACCCATTTCAGAATCAGAGCAAATATTTTTCTCAGATTAGTAACAATTAATAACCCAAAATCATAATAGGCAATTAGGCCTTCACACCTATCAGATTAATGATATGTATTATCACTATAATTCATACATATCATATTAATACATACATATCATACATATCGTATTAATTCATCTATGTCATATGAATATGAATTGTGAAATAGAAAAAAAGGTTGACTCAACGTGTTTGGTTTGAAAATAAGTGTGAATTCCCCCCTGCCCTTGGTAAAGTTAAAATATTGTTAGAAACACTTAATCTCTTCAAGATTTGAGTAACTCTGTCCTTGAGTAACTTGTCCTTGTAACTCTATCAGCAATGCTCGGAGGCTTTTATGGAGGAGTCTTGTTTCTATCTCAACAGAACTTCTTATTTCTGAACAGTAATACCAAATAAGCCAACAGTCATTTATTGGGCTGTGCTGTGAGTGCCTGGAAAGTCATTAATCTTTTGGTGCCTAGGACTCTAGGAGACACACACAACAGAGCCATAATAGCGTAAGATTCGATCAGGTAACATGTACGAAATGATGAAAGAAAAGTTAAGAATTCAACTGGGTTGAACCAACTAAACATCAGATGGGCAACAAAAACAGGACAAAGTTCCACAGAGGAATGGGTTTCAGGCCGAGGCTCCATGACTGAATAGGACTTAGGGAAATGGAAGACAAGGTCATCATTTTTCCAGGTAGGAAAAAGATTGACTGAAGGGAAAGGGACAGGCATGAGCTCACCCGCCTGGCAAAGAAGCAGAGGCTGGAACACAGTGAGTCGGATGAAGTCCTGGGCTTGATATGGTAAGTAATAGGGAGCTATAGAGGGATCTAATGGCAGGAGTGGCCTTTTTTTTTTTTTTTTTAATTTTTTTTTCAACGTTTATTTATTTTTGGGACAGAGAGAGAGAGCATGAACGGGGGAGAGGCAGAGAGAGAGGGAGACACAGAATCGGAAACAGGCTCCAGGCTCTGAGCCATCAGCCCAGAGCCCGACGCGGGGCTCGAACTCACGGACCGCGAGATCGTGACCTGGCTGAAGTCGGACGCTTAACCGACTGCGCCACCCAGGTGCCCCAGGAGTGGCCTTTTAAAAGCTGTGTTTGGGAGGCACCTAGGTGAATCAGTCCATTTAGTGCCTGACTCTTGTTTCCGTGCAGGTCATGATCTCCGTTCGTGGGTTCGAGCTCCCCGACAGGCTCGTCACTCACAACGTGGAGCCTGCTTGGGATTCTCTCTCACTCCCTCTCTCTCTGCCCCTCCCCTGCTCGTGCTCTCCCTCTCTCTCAAAATAAATACATAAACTTAAAAGAAATTTAAAAATAAAAAAATAAAAGCTGTGTTTGGGAACAGATTGGTATGAGATACGCCGTTTGCAGAGGAAGCTCTTAGAAGAATCCAGGTCTAAGGCAGTAGGTTATGGGGGAAAGGACAAGCCCTGGGGACATTTTAAAGAGAGGAATAGCCTAGTATTCTAAGTGACCCAAGCCCGTGATTATTTAAATTTTTTAAATTGTTATTGAGAGTGAAGATTCACTGATAATTTATATGCTTCCAGATGAAGAGACTGGGACAGACAGACAGAACTGGGACAGAAAGTCCCCTTAAGGAGGTGGGCTATGTGTCCCAGTAAATTAAGAGTTAAGCTGAGTTTATGCAGACAGCAAGCATTCAGGTAGAGGTCCCTGAGCAATGAAAACACCACATTTTGGGTCTGAGCCCCCAGACAGAATTCAGAAAGGAATGAACTCTTCAGGAAATAAAATATTAGAGAAACTGCTCAATTTTACTTCTAAAACCTATTTCTTGCAAGACACAGCTGAAAAGAAAACTGTCGATTCTAAGGAAAGCTTATATTTTATTCTGAGATTAAAACACACACACACACACACACACACACACACACTTGAAGCGCCTCCTGTTAAAAAGTAGAAAGGAAAAAGAAAAGTTTCTGAAATTTGATCATTCTGTCCTGAAACTAACCATAGTTAGAACAGACAATTGCATGATTTGTATTTTTTTCTGATGTGTTTTTCCAGTTCTGGCCTTCTTTAATAGAAGTTTGCAATAGTCAATTCTCAATTAGCTTGGTTAACGGAGAGGAGCAGTGACACAGATGAAAACAAACTACAGATAACACAAAAGTGATTTACTGCCACTCACAGGTTTTCCTGGGCCCCAGCTTCTTGCCTTCTCAAAGCCCGGCAATCAGCTCTTGCAGGCCCCCAACGTGTGGTGCCAGAAGGAGACTGTGGGTCACACAGATAATCTACTCAAGGGTAATGGATTTGACTACAATTTAGCATTGATTAATTATAGTGTCCAATTTTAATTCAGTGCTATTCGCTAACTAATTAGATAAGGTTTTTCTATGTTCTATTTTTGGCACAGAAAATTCTAAGCATAGGTACTTTAAAATTAGCAGTACTGTTGAAATTTAATAATTATTTATCCCCAACTTCACAAAGAACACTGTACCAGGGTCAGGAGACTTAAGTTCTTCTCAGTCCTACCTGTGATGGGGACTTTGCAACACCAGCTAGCCAATTTCACCTCTCTGAACTCATCCATAAAGTGAGGTTGGATAAGGTGGATATCTGAGGTTGCTTCCACAGCTATCATTCTAGTCTAGGTCATAGTTATAATGCTTGGCTTGTTTTTAAACATGTTTGCCATAGACCTGTACTCACCAATTTATGGCAGTGTTTCTTACCCAGGGATAATTTTGTGCCCCACCGCCCCAGGGACATTTGGTAATGCCTGGAAACATACTTATCGTCGTGACTGAAATGGGGGAAGGGAGGGATGACACTGGCATCTAGTGGGTAAAAAGCCAGGGATGCAACTAAACATTCGACAATGTCCAGGACCATCCTCTGCAACAAAGAATTATCTGGCCCAAAATGTTAATAGTGCTGAGATTGAAAAACCCTGATACATTGGAAGGTGTTTTGACATAGGTCAGTGGTCTGTGAATTATCCTATTTTGGAAGAGAAATAGAAGTTTAAGTTATAGGAGAATAGATTATTAAATTGGAACTTACTCCTGAAGCACCAAACATTCTATACATATAAAATTCCCAAGTGAGGGTCCACACCACCATGTAGAAATTTCAAAGAGCGTTATTAAAACCTGGATAAGCAGCCCTAAAACCTGTGAGAAGGCTACAAGAGTTGCAAGTGTGGATATTGGGAGGATTTATGAAAGTCTTTCTTTTGCAGAGAGCTGCTGCCCTGTGTGGCTCTAATCCCACCGCACAGGGTGAGAGCTGGTTGGGGCCATTTTGAATTCTGCCCCCAGAGAACCTTCTAGGAGCGGTGTGCTACAAAGTCTGTGGTGAGGAAACTCCAGAGAACGAGAGAGTGCATCTAGAGGGATATATATTTGTAGCCCAGTCCAGGACTGCTGTTGGAAGGATCTTGCAGCAGAGGCTCGGATGTGCCCAGGAAACTCTTAGGAGAAAAGATTCATCTTAAGCATTTACCAGACCCAGATGGTGCAAAGTTATCTCACAATCATGCCATCCAAGTAGACTTTCCTGTACCTTTTTCCTTCCAGCCTCCCTGTGCTCTGAGCCCAGAGGTACCCAAAAGTTAGAAAGTGGATGAAGAGAAGAGAAAAGAAAAGAAAAGAAAAGGCATCATCCATAGTTCCTTCCCTAAAGGCACGTGGCCTATAAAGAATAGGCCATAGTAGGATAAGAGAAATCTTACATTTAAATATATACTGAAACACTGATTAATACCCAAGGCTAGAACTTTATTTCTCAGTCAAGGATGCACTCCACACCACTTAAATCAGAATCTCTGGATTTCAGATTTAGGCATCAGTAGTTTCTAAAAGCCCCCAGGGGACTGTAGTGTGTGGTCCAGTTTGTGAACCAAAGACCTAGACAAGTCAAACTGAAGGAATTGTTTGACAATTACATGGTGGGTTCATCAAAAGAAATAGCAAATATTCATAATTTATGCACTCAACAGGATTTGGTAGGAGTTAGGGGTAGATGACTGACATAGCACACTCTTCCCCAATCCACTGCCGTCACTCTGACTCTCATCACCTGTCATCCAGACCATGACAGTGGCCAACTCACTGGTCTCCTGCTTCTGGACTTGGTCACTCATAATTTACATTGCCCATCTTCTCTATCTACACTGCTCTCCCAACCCAGTGATTTGCTAGGGAAAAAAAAAAACAAAAAAATCAGACCACGCCCCTCCCTCACATAACATCCATCAAAGGCTCACCATTACCTACCTAATAAATTCCAAGTGCCCCAGCCTCCAGCTTCACCTCCTGATCTCCCTATCTCTAGGCTCCAGGAACTCTTAAGCTTAAGTAAGCTGCCCAAGATGACAGTTGGTGAGATACTATTCAGTTCCATAAAGCTGCACCTTCATTCACAAATAATGATGACAATAATGGCATAAAAGGAAGGGGAAAAAAAGCACGGAACCCAATTGAACTCCTCCAAAGTTCCAGCCAGGTCCAAAGCAAACATGGTAAAGTGTATCCAAGGAGCTAACAGTATCAGCTGCTTTCCACCTAGGGCTGGAGTTCAACAAACAGCTCTTAAGGATACTAGAGAATCTTTGACTGCCAATGCTAAACTAACAGAAGGTTCTCTTGTTTGTATTTGCTTATCAAGGAATGTAATTTCCAACATAGAGCAGAGCCTTGGAGAAATAAAATACAAAGCCAAGAATATTTGTAGAGAAGGCTTACACATGGTTGTTTTTAAATTTTTTTTTTCAACGTTTATTTATTTTTGGGACAGAGAGAGACAGAGCATGAACGGGGGAGGGGCAGAGAGAGAGGGAGACACAGAATCGGAAACAGGCTCCAGGCTCTGAGCCATCAGCCCAGAGCCCGACGCGGGGCTTGAACTCATGGACCGCGAGATCGTGACCTGGCTGAAGTCGGACGCCTAACCGACTGCGCCACCCAGGCGCCCCACACATGGTTGTTTTTAAAATGTCAGTTGTGTGTACGTGGGTCTGTGATAGCTTCAGATATCAGGCTTTTCCTCCTCATCTAAAATCATGTCTTTATCAGACTGCTTCTTTCCTAGAATTTGCCCTCCACTGAGATGTGAACTTACAAATCAGCTTCGGAAGGATGTGCTAAAGGTTCAGACCACAGAATTTCAATAAAATCCCTCCTTCATGACCCAAACACAGGTTTCAATGTACAGGTGTTTCAAAAGCAGACATCTCCTACTTCTTAGCTACACTTTGAGAAATGGAAAGAAACTTGTTTGGATCCAGCTTTTAAAAAAGGAGTCACCTGGGGCACCTGGGTGGCTCAGTCAGTTAAGTGTCCAACTTTGGCCTAGGTCATGATCTCACGGTTCATGCGTTCGAGCCCTGTGTCGCACTCTGTGCTGACAGCTCAGAACCTGGAGCCTGCTTCAGATTCTGTGTTTCCCTCTCTCTCTTCCCCTTCCCTGCTCACTCTCTCTCTGTCTGTCTGTCTCTCTCTCAGAAATAAAAAAACATTAAATTTTTTTTTAAATAAAAAGGAGTCACCCCTTAAAACTAAATGTATATCTTAACTTGCAGTTTCAATGCAGGTTGATGTGTCCTGTTTGTGCTGGAGACTCTCCAGTATGTGTTCAAATCCATTAATGTCTTCTGGATATGGTATTGTACCCCACTCATCACAATAAGAACTTAGCACCTGAAAATTCCAGATACACTGAGGTTGTCTGGCTAAAGAACACTAATCTTACAGGATTAAAATGAGAGTGGGGCACCTGGGTGGCTCAGTCAGTTAAGCATCCAACTCTTGGTTTTGACTCAAGTCATGATCTCATGGTTCCTGGGTTCGAGCCCCACAAGGGGCTTTGCACTGACAGTGCAGAGCCTGCTTGGGATTTCTCTCTCCCTCTCTCTCTGATCCTCCCTGGCTTACTCTCTCAAGAAACAAACAACAAACAGGGGCGCCTGGGTGGTGCAGTCGGTTAAGCGTCCGACTTCAGCCAGGTCACGATCTCGCGGTCCGTGAGTTCGAGCCCCGCGTCAGGCTCTGGGCTGATGGCTCAGAGCCTGGAGCCTGTTTCCGATTCTGTGTCTCCCTCTCTCTCTGCCCCTCCCCCGTTCATGCTCTGTCTCTCTCTGTCCCAAAAATAAATAAACGTTGAAAAAAAAAATTAAAAAAAAAAAAGAAACAAACAACAAACAAACATAAAAAATTTTTTAGGGGCGCCTGGGTGGCGCAGTCGGTTAAGCGTCCGACTTCAGCCAGGTCATGATCTCGCGGTCCGTGAGTTCGAGCCCCGCGTCCGGCTCTGGGCTGATGGCTCGGAGCCTGGAGCCTGTTTCCGATTCTGTGTCTCCCTCTCTCTCTGCCCCTCCCCCGTTCATGCTCTGTCTCTCTCTGTCCCAAAAATAAATAAACGTTGAAAAAAAAAATTAAAAAAAAATTTTTTTTTTTAAATAAGAATCACATACAGAGCCAAACAACAATAAACTCACATTAAAAATATCTCACACCATAGCAATCATGCCCAAGGTTTCAGAGATGATCAATTAAGGAGCTACTAGCCCCTAATCTGAGGTTCATATTTGTTCATCAAAGTTCACGGTTATTTGTTTCCATCCTGGCTTCACAGAAAATAAACTAATGTAACATAAAATACAGTAATAAAATAAGATGTTCTTGAACACCTCATGATACCCAAGGAGACACAATACTTCCATGTTAAATCAGAGAGGTTTTTTCCCAAGGTCAATGTGAGCTTTACTATATAAGATTGTGTTTATATATAAGATACAAGCACTTTTTAAACTGTCTGAAAATACTGGTAATCTGAAAACTATGACTTGCTTAAAATCATACACTCTGTGATGTCTTTTCAATAGTCCCTGTGATCTTCTAATATGGGGAAGTGGTTTTTACCAAGCTAACCACCAGCCTTGAAATACCTAATGATGCCCTGAGACTGGAGGGAATCATTCCAAATTGCTCTAAATTGAACTTCCCATGGTAAGAACAAAGGGTGACACTTAACTCAAGGCCAACAGCCACGGACCTTGGGGGGTCCAATTTTCCACTCAGGATTCCAGTCTTGGGAACTTCAGGATTTTAAAGTACAGTATCTCAATCTGACATGCAGAATGAACTTGCCCGTTTGCCTAGAGAAAGAGCCTGTGTGGTGGTTTTGTGATTTTCCTAAGATTTCTCTTCTTTGCTAGAAGCTACAGATCTCCAGGCTGGAGATGGAACTAACTGGGAAATTAGCCAAGTCACTGCCCCCATGTCACCATTTACCCAGACTCGCCCTAAATTTCGAAATGTTCTCTTTAAAGATAAGCTACCTCATTCTCAAAGTGCCTGTCAGCATTCTATGCCAGACCTATCACAGCAAATCATGAATGATAGAGCAAATCGATTCCCCCTCTGGGAAGAATCACATTTTATTAGGATATTTTTTGGTTGCAAGCAGTAGAAATCCACTTGAGCTAGCTTAAGCAAAGAAAATATGTATTATAAAATTCTGGGGTGACTTAAGGAATTCAAGATTTGAATCAGAAAGAGCAAGAGGCAAGAATTAGAACATTTCAGGGAACGCTGAAGGTCTGCTTTCCATACCTCAGCGTCTCTTTCATTCTTTGCTTTCCAGTCTTTATGGTGGAAAACGGCCATCACTAGTACTCCCTCACTGATACGCTCTCCATTCAAGACAGCATCCAGACCAACCTGTGTGTTCCTGCCCCTAATTCCACTTTCCCGGGAAAGGAAACTGAGTGACTCAGCTTGGATAAGTCAAGTGACTTGGATAAGTCACTCAATCAATCACCTGTGGTTCAAAGGAAAGGTCATTTGTTCAAATATGGCGGCTCACCCTGAAACAAGGGTAGAGAGGCATGAAGACAGAACAGAGTTGACAGGTGTAGAAAATAATAATACAGGATGCCCAGTTGACTTTGAGATGACGTAAATAACAAAATATTTTGGTATAACTATGTCCTATACACTAATATACTATACAGAGGACACTAGAGATATTAAGTAATACCCCACAATAAAAGTTTCCATGATTAAACAGGTTTACAAAACATTGGGTAATATCTAGAAATTGATTGAATATTAGAATTAGTGCATGCTTGAGCCAGGCACAAAATTCAGCAGAAGATTTCATAGAACTTTTTTAAAAAAATATTTATTTATTTATTTTGAGAGAGAGAGAGAGAGAGAGAGAGAGAGAGAGAATCCCAAACAGGCTCCACACCGTCAGCACAGAGCCCAATGTGGGACTTGATCTCGAACTGTGAGACCATGACCTGAGATCAAATCAAGAGTTGGATGCTCAACCACCAGAGTCACCCACATGCCCCACTTAGAACTTTTAGTACACCAAGGCACTTCAATTTTCCAGGAGGGGGAATGGAGTGGACAGTGTTTCCCAAACTCATCTGACCTTGAAAAATCGCCAAGTACCTAGTGTTGCTCCAAACCTAGTCTGAGAAGTGCTGACTTAAGGCAAATGCTGACTTAAGGTTCCAATAGGCAACCTCCTAGGATGTCTTCATGTTAAGCACATAAGAGGTCCCAGCAATTCTGGAGGTAGCCCTATGGAAATGCACATTATTGATAAAATACACACCAAGGCCTTGAGCCTGATTTCATGAATCCCAGCCCTGGTCATTCTCCTTTGTATACAGATTATTATCATAATAAACTTACTCTAAATTTTACAGAAGTCAAGTATCTTATTGAAGCCAGCTCGGCCCCCTTTTCACAGGGTTTCTGGACCATTTCTGAGATCTGTATCTCCTATCAAAATCTTTATTCTGTTTGCATACTACATTATGAACAGGAAAGTTCTGATGGTGGCCAGTGACACTGTCTATAAGAAATGGGAACAAAATCATAACAGCAGATGAGTAGTCAAGGCCTTTTTTTCCCAATCATAAAAATCACCTTCTTGAAACTGCCCTGTCTTCTTCAGGACCCTTTGATTTTACCCCTTGAAGCGCCTTCCCTGCTGTCTCTTCTTTTGGTACCTTGACTTTCTTCCCTGCCCACTCTGACTCAGAATGTTCGTCTGTCTCTTGAGTCAGCTAACATACCGGCCCATGACAGTTCCTTCTGAGGGCTCTGAAATGCCTCCAACAACAGAAAATTACAAACATAATCCAGTTGGAAATACCCCTATCATGGGTGTACCCTCTCGAATGGGGATGTGCCCGTTTTCAAAATGCACGTGTGTCGTGAGATCAGAGCTTGGAACTTTCTCCGTTATAAGACCTAGAAGGACTCGTTATTACTGATTTAAACTAGGTTCATTGGAAATTGGAAAGATGACTGGATATCTGATGATACTAAAACTTTTTAATATTTGATGACATTTAAATGTGTTTTATGGTTATATTAGAAATAAATAGGAGTGGGGCACCTGGGTGGCGCAGTCGGTTAAGCGTCCGACTTCAGCCAGGTCACGATCTCGCGGTCCGTGAGTTCGAGCCCCGCGTCGGGCTCTGGGCTGATGGCTCGGAGCCTGGAGCCTGTTTCCGATTCTGTGTCTCCCTCTCTCTCTGCCCCTCCCCCGTTCATGCTCTGTCTCTCTCTGTCCCAAAAATAAATAAAAAACATTGAAAAAAAATTAAAAAAAAAAAAGAAATAGGAGAAAGAAAGAAAGAAAGAAGAAAGAAAAAAGGGGGGAATGAGGGAAGGAGAGTTCCCTAACTGCCGTGTTTTCTAGAAGTGGCTTCAAAATAGTGCAGGTGACAGGATGATGCTGTAGATGGGACAGACTGGCTGGGATTTAGTGGTCGTTCTAGTTGGGTGATGTATACGTGGTGGGGGTGGGGCTGTCTATTAGATATCCTGTTTATTTTTGTGTATGCTCAGAATGCTCCATAATAGAAAAAATTTTAACAGACTTTTTTTGAGAGAGAGAGAGTGAGAGAGAGAGAGAGAACAAGCGAGGGAGGAGCAGAGGGGAAGCAGAGAGAATCTCAAGCAGGCTCCAAGATGTCAGCACAGAGCCCGACGCGGGGCTCAATCCCACAACCCTGGGATCCTGACCTGAGCCGAAATCAAGAGTTGGGCACCCAACCTATGGAGCCACCCAGGTGCCCCTTTATAATAAAAAAGATTTTAAATAAGTAAATGGGGTTAGCTGATCAGGACAACTTGGGGGCAGAGAGTGGAGGTTACAGGCTGAGTCGGGCGGCAGGTCCTTGATGGGGTCTGAGCTGTCAAGCTGAAAGAGAGCGTGAGAGGTTATCTTCTTGTCCGTTGTGCCAGGCTTCATCCTACAGAGCATTTACACGGCTGAGGAACCCACACGAAGGAGGTATTTCTGTTCTGGTGAGATCCTCTTTGCTCGGGCTCCGGACCAGCTGGGCACAAGACATTAGGGAGTTTGCACCGGGTCTGGGTTTTGGACTGTGCAGTCACTCAAGGAGTGGACATCAAGCACGGAGTGTTTTTCATTTGCTGTCTGTGGAAACCTTTGTTTCTCTCCACTGGGCTTGGCAGGGTGCCGGCCGCCGTTCTGCGGCTGCTTTCTGCCACTCTCACGCAAGCCCCCTGGGCTGCTGTTCCCTTTGCTGATCTTCCTTCTGTCGCGCTGCAGTGACAAGAGGTGCTCTTCAAACCCCGGCAGGGAGAGTGCCTTTCTGAGAAGAGCACAAAGCAGGAGGCAGAGCCGACCCTCGGAAATCAAAAACACGACGACAGTTCCTGTGGGACGTTTTCAAACATCCCACGGTCCCAGTTACCAGGAGTTCCCGGGCCCACCATGTGGCTGGACGAAGAAATTTCTGATTTGTGATCAGGTCTAATTAATGATCTGTTTGTCGCTTAAGTGTCTGAGAGACATGTTACCGCCTTCCTGGAAAGAGTCACTTCCTGGATCAGTCACGTTCTTGGTTTCAAACCGCAGGAATCAGTTCTGGCTGATCTAAGCAAGGTGAGAATTTACTGATGAAGGAAGGACGACTTCGTAGCTCAGATTCTGCAGGAAAGCTGTCAACCAGGTTGAGAAAACAGGCAGGAAGCGAGAAGAGAAGTTGGCAGGGTCGCAGCTAAAACCCATAGCCCCTGTCCCTAAATGCGGGGAACCACCCCCACCGCCACGGACCCGGCCTCGGCAGCTGGTATTGTCCCTGCTTCTTTGCATCACGAGCTCCAGAACGAAGTCCAGCCAGGGGCATGGGATCGGCTGGGCCAAAGATCTGTCCACACCCTGCCTCCAGAGAAGGATGAGGAAAGGAGCGCCAGGTTTTCTCTATTTTTTCTACCCACTGGCTTCCTGGGGAGAGGGGGTCATCACTGCAGGTGTCTATTTCATATGCTCCCCTACACTTCTGAAAAGCTGTGCCCTTCAGATGTGGAAGATTTGAACCCCAGATGGATGCAGAAGTTACTCTGGGGCTCTGCCGAAGAACAGGTGCTGAGTGGGAGTGAGGCCCCTGTGTTAGGACAAGTTAGGGGGAGGGAGTGAGAAGTGTCTAGCCTGCTGTGCCTCAGGGACTCAGGAGGGTCTCCCTGTCTACAGTTATGCCTTCCTCTACCTCACCTATGGGCTTGTAACATCGGCACTCAGTGCTTATTACACTCATTTTTTTTCCTTTGGGGAGTGGGGCGCAAGTGAGCAAGGGCCAGAGAGAGAGAGAGAGAGAGAGAAGCAAAGCTCACCCAAAGCAGGGCTCATGCTCACCTGAAGAGGGGCTCGTGCTCACCTGATGTGGGACTTGAACTCATGAACCGTGAGATCACAACCTGAGTGGAAGTCAGAAGCTTAATGACTGAGCCACCCAGACGCCCTTATTACACTCATTTTTAATAAAACAGGCTCTTGAAAAGAAAACAAAGAATGAATGGGGCGCCTGGGTGGCTCAGTTGGTTAAGCGTCTGACTTCGGCTCAGGTCATGATCTCACAGCTTGTGAGTTCGAGCCCCACATGGGGCTCTGTGCTGACAGCTCGGAGCCTGGAGCCTGTCTCGGATTCTGTGTCCCTCTCTCGCTCTGCTCTCTCTCCCGCTCAAGCTCTGTCTCTCTCTCTGTCTCTCTCTCAAGAATAAATAAAACATTTAAAAATTTTTAAAAATTAAACAATTGAAACAAAGAATGAAGAGAGCAAGGGGACTATAGTGACAACCTTCCCTTCTATCCCTTTTCCAAAAGGGATTTGGAGTAAGAGAGATTTGCTGAGCCTGAAAAACTACCCAAGAGACTTGACCCATTGGAATCGGCCTTTCTTGATGTGGGAAGGAGATCCCTGCCACTCCCGAACGCGGCCACAGAGCACGGTGGCGGCACAGGCTCCCGGCTGCACACATTAATATTCCCCTCGGTCATCCTTGCATCGTTCCAGCAGGTACCATACTCGCACACAGCCTGAACACGGTTCTCGTAACGAGCCTGTGCTCACTTCGCAAGGTTGTCAAGAGTTAAATCAAGTCTGAACTCTCCATTTGTAATATCGTACAGTTCACAGATGGAATAATCCATGATTGCACCTTGGACTAGTTCAGAATGAACCCTACAGATTTGGGAGAGTGAAGCAAGCCTGAACTGACTGCTTCCGAATACTTTCTTTATTCATATCAGTGATCAATGCCTCTGTGCCTGCATTCATAACTCCACTTGACCCCCTGCCCGACATGTGTAATTTGCCATGCAGTAGATTGCCTTAGTGCCGCTCAAGGCTGTGATGGGGGTAATCTCACTTCCCTTAATTGAGGGCACTTGTTTTCCCTTCACCAATGAGGAGAGCAATTGGAAATCCTGCTGAATCCACAGTTCCTCTCGGGGGCTGAGCTGGAAGTTATAGCCATTTCCTTTTCCAAAGTATGCCTTCCAGAGATAAGCCAGGTGCCTAATAATATAAAATACCATTCAAATGGATCCATCTCATACTAATGGTAAACAAAATATCTGCCTATACCTAAAACCCAGGAAGACCAGTAGCATCCTGTCAAAAGAATTCAGGAGCTAACTTGAATACGTTCTATCTGATCAAAGTTGATGCAATTTGAGTATAAAAGAGAATAATAACAGCAAGAGATTGAAATTATTTAAATCCATAAGTTGTACTGATAGCAAAATAAAAAATAAATCACTGTAACATCAGTCACATTTGAAGGATGCTAGGGAACCAGCTTATTATTTTGAAAACTGATAAAGGGAAAGAATTAAGCATTTATGCCATTTTCCTCATATAAATGATAATCAAACAATAGATGAGGAAAATTTTCTCTTTATAGAAGTGTTCCAGAGGTGCCTGGGTGGCTCAGTCAGTGAAGCGTCTGACTCTTGATTTCGGCCCACGTCATGATCTCACAGTTTGTGAGTTCGAACGCCGCATCTGGCTCTGCTGTAAGAGAGCAGAGTCTGCTTGAAATTCTCTCTCCCTCTCTCTCTGCCCTCCCCTGTGTGCACGCTCTCTCTCTCTCTCTCTCTCTCAAAATAAATAAAACTAAACTTAAAAAAAAAAAAGTATTCCAGCTAAAAAATAAAAAATAATTAATAGAATAAGAATAGTTTCACTTTGCAACTTGAAATTGACAAATGAGTACAGGCAAATCATCAGTGGATGTTCACATCACAGAAAGATGAACAGACACCATGTGTCTCTTGATGGAGGAACCCACCACTATCTATAAAGCAGTCTTGCCAAAAAAAAAAACCCCCCCAAAAAAACCAAACCAGGTCTACTCCAATTACCAATCTGTTAGGTTAGAGGAACACGTTAAATGGCCCCTTGAGGATGCAATCAGTAAAATCCAAACTTTGGGAAACTCTACAGGGCACAGAAACTTCTCCAACAATAGCAATGTTATTTCTTCAATACTAACAAAAGCTGGAGGAAAAAAGAAATGGAGGAGGACATGCAACTCAAAAGAGACCTGAGAAAGTATAAGCCATTTTGCAATGTATGCACTTGATCCTGAGCCAAAAAATAGCATTAAAATTTAAAAAAAATTTTTAAGACAATTAGAAAATTTGAACAGTGGGTAATTTGATAATACTAATAAATTATTTGTTTTTAGATGTGATCATGGGATTATGGTTTATTTTCGTTTTTATGTATAATTTCTTATGTTGTAGAGATATATACTGTACTATTCACACATGAAATGACACTAAGTCTAAGGTTTACCTTAGTATAATCTATGGAGACGCAGAGGGAGGGTAAGTTAGATTGACTTTATTTTAATAATTATTGGGGTGCCTGGGTGGCACAGTCGGTTAAGCGTCCGACTTCAGCCAGGTCACGATCTCACGGTCCGTGAGTTCGAGCCCCGCGTCGGGCTCTGGGCTGATGGCTCAGAGCCTGGAGCCTGTTTCGGATTCTGTGTCTCCCTCTCTCTCTGCCCCTCCCCCGTTCATGCTCTGTCTCTCTCTGTCCCAAAAATAAATAAAAAACGTTGAAAAAAAAATTTTAAAAAAAAAATAAAAATAAAAATTTTTAATTAAAAAAATTAAATAACTACTATTGATCAAAACAATTAACCATGTTAAAAAATGCTCTCAGTTAATAAGAAATTCATACAAAGAGAAAGTCAAAAACAAAATAAAATTAAATGTAACCCCAAAGTTTACACATACAAAAAAAGCTTTTTTGCCATCATTGAAAGATCCTTTCCTCTATGAACTCTCCAAAGAGGCATGAGTAACACAAGAAATCTTTTTAAGAATTCTAGCCAATCAGTGTGGAAAGAAAAATGGAAATAGATCATTTTGCAGCCCCTAAGGAAATTCAAGCGGACATCATCAGTGGGTGCTGTAACCATTAGAAGAAAGGTTCATGGGCAATTTGGCCACGGCATTACCCAATAGATTACTTGGTGGTCGTAAACACAGAAGCTCAATGCTGCAATTGTGGGTCACTTATCTACTTGGGCAGCATCAAGGTGGGAGAGCCAGTCATTATGTGCTCCTGATGTGACACAGTGGGACAAACACAGTTTTGATCATGTGCTCATGCTGAAAAATGTTGAATTCAAGCCTTTAGATCTAATTCCCAATTAATTCTAATTTCTTATATTTTTAGGAAATACATGGGATATAAGAACAAGTTAAATGACACCATGATGAAACAAATAGTCAAATCCACATGATTTCTACAGGACAAGTCAAAGGCATGGAGAGGGTAGGGGGCAGGGTGTAGGACAAGGTGACCACTCGTTATTAAAATAAATATGAGCTGTAGTAACAAAAATAGGCAATTAAATAAAACCTCTCTGTTGCATGTGGGGTCTCTGAGAAACAGGTTCTGAGACAGAATTTAGTACATTTAGAAATGTACTAAAGAGTGTCCTTGGATCGTCTGTAATATGGAGGGTAAGGAAGCAGGAGTGAGCAGAGGGGGGAGATGACCTCCAATGCAGGCCCAAAGAGAGCCTCAACTGGGACTAGCGGGGCTCTTGCGTGTTGTCATGATATAGCTAGGCAATTTTTACTCCTTCATTAATCAGTCACCAGACACAGGCAACTCCAAGAAAGACTTAACTTTGCATGAGGTAGCTCTCTGCAGCTGAGGCAGCCCTTGAGGGGTCAACAACTGAAGGCTCTCTGCCCATGCTGCAAGTCCTTTTTTTTTTTTTTTAATGTTTATTTCTTTTGAGAGAGAGAGGGAGGGGAAGGGGCAGAGAAAACGGGAGAGAGTGCATCCCAAGCAGGCTCCACGCTGTCAGCACAGAGCCCAATGTGGGGCTTGATCTCACAGATCATGGGATCATGGCTGGAGCCAGAATCAAGGGGCAGACGCTCAACCAAATGAGCCACCCAGTCGCCCCCACACTGCAAGTCTCTCACTAAAAGGAGAGCTGCAGAGAACATCTCTTGGTCCATTGTGGCCAACCCTTATACTGCCAGAAACCATAACTTCCTATGTGCTCTAACAGTAACTCCCCTGAGGTTCTGGTGAGCTTCCTGCAGGAAAATACAGCCCCCCAGTGCTGTAGCTAGTCTCAGGGCCACAACTGATGCTCATCTGCACTCTCCTTTATTATCCATTTTAGATTCCACCACCTCAGCCTGAATAGCCATTGAACTCAATGACTTACCTGGTGTTGTGACCAAGACCCTCACCCCCAGTAGGTCTGAGTTGCCACATTTGCCCATCAGAATTGGAGAAGGAGAGTCAAGAACCGCCCCAGTGGACCACGTGTGTGCCAAACACATCCATCCCATTCTATTAGCCATCTCCTCATTCTCTGCATGTGGGGATCCCCTGGTTCTCCACTTTGATCTTGCCCATGACTGTAATTGTAATAATTGCATTCACAAAAACTTAAGATTTTGGAAGTCGTCAACCTAGATGTCCTCATCCTGCTAGTCAGGGTTTCATCCTTTCCCAACTAGGGCCCTGACCTTGATATCCCAGTCCTGCCTTGGTCAGGAGATTTCATCTTTGGAGCTTAGTTACTCTGATGATTGCATCTTGAGCCTAGTTCTCAGCTCTCTCTGCCCTCCAGCCCTAGGAGTTGAGAGTTCTCCTGGTGCTGGTGCAAGATAACCTTTCTACTTCTACCTCAACCAGCCATTGGATATGGGCTGCCCTGGAAAGGGGCGTGCCTTTGGGGAGGTGGCTCTCCACACTTGAGGCCACTCTAGGGGGCTGGTAGGTAAGTCTGTCTGCCAAAGCCCTCCCAGCAGGCAGGGCAACAGCCACTAAAAGAAGATCCATGAGTGCATTTCATTGTCCTCCACACTCCTTTTTCCTTAACCCTGTTGGATTTTCCCCTGGTTGTAAGTATCACTAAAGAAATATATCAAAGCTTTACTGTTTATATTTTAAATACTTGTTCCTTCAGGCACATAAACCCATTTTACAAATATGCCTAGAAGTCTCATCAGACAAATGTCACTTTTCTCAGCAATTTGCTTCTCATTATTCCTTTTAAAAAAGTACTTAAAAAATGTTAAGGGAATTGGACATAATAGATATAATGACTGCACATAGATGTTTTACTATGATTGCTATAATGTTGGGCACACTGAGCACTCCGCTCATGTATGAGGACAGATTTATTCATTGGATATTTTTATTAGCTCTTCTGGGATCTCACCTCACTTTAGCATTTGAAAATCATCCATGGGTGCCTGGGTGGCTCAGTCGGTTAAGCCTCCAACTCTTGATTTCAGCTCAGGTCATGATCTCACGATTCATGAGACTGAGCCCCATGTCAGTGCAGAGCCCGCTTGCGATTCTCTCTCTCCCTCTCTCTCTCTGCCCCTCCCTTGCTCACACACACACTCTCTCTCTCAAAATAAATAAACTTTGGGGGAAAAAAAATCACTCAGAGAGGCTCTTTCAGAGAACACAACAACATCCTCCTATCTTGACAGCCTCAGAGGATGCTAACACTGTGCTTATAATTCAACAGATGTGCAAAGTGTAATCTCTGATGGAGACTTTTAAGATACTTGCCCTGAATGACAAATGGGCCACATGTTCTATCAGAAGCCTGACACTATGGGCTGACAGAAAAGCATTTCCCTTGAGAATATAGCCTCCACTTACCTGGAAAAAGGCAGCTTCCTCTGAGCGGAGGAGAAAAAAGGCAGCTGGCAAGTGGTAGCTGTTCTAACACCCCGACAGCTTAGGTATATCCCAAAATGGAGAGGAGGTTGAAGTTGAGCCATTGTCCACTTCCAGTTCAATACTCTCTAGCCCTGAAGGACTCATACACTCTATAGAGCATTAATATGGCCAAATTTGACCCTAGTGGGGTTCTAGGTGAGCCACGCTGTTTTCAGAGAAGATAGGCGTGTACTTATTTTAGGTAGTTATCGCGAGCAAGTGTAAGTCACTGTCTTAATGCTTCTTGGCTTCAGGACCCTCCCCTCCCCCCAACCCTTTGGTCTGCTTAGGCGATTGCCTCATGCTGATCATTTTCCTCACTTGTACAATTGTTCACACCTCTCACTGACATAGATAAGGATGTCAGTCATCTTATATTCAGACTTCTTTCTCACAAAATTCTAACCTCATCTTCCCAGGGAACTTGACCCTTTCTTACTACCTCTTCCATAAGGGAAAATGCTATCCCAAATGTTCTCCATCATTTCAACACTCTTGCCACCTGTTCTACTCCCTGAGGACCTCATAAATGATTTCCAGTTGCCTCTTATCTAAAATGAGAGGATTGGATTAAAATTATCCTTAAGGTTCCTTTTAGCTCCAAAAGTCTGTGATGCTATAATTTTTTAATCATTCTTTTGCCCTGATACTCTCATTATCTAAGCTATTACTTCCGTATTTCATGGAATCCTTTATAGTTGGTTATAGCATACTTCTATAATTCAAGCATAATATTTATAACAGGAGTCATTTTGCAGATGTAATGTAAAGTGTATAAATATGTGATTAGAAGATTGTAGGGTAATGGGGTATAATCTGATGATTTTAATGTATCATACAGCATTTTACAATATTGCTACACAATATAATGTATATTTTATGAGTTCTTGACAGCATTTTAAAAAATCTTCTGACACTGCTTTTCAGGTTGCTTAAGATGTTCATTAACTCTCTACTACTTCAGAATAATCTTTACTAAGTGAAACATCTGCCCTCAAATCAGACTATTTTTATCCTATTTTTATCCAAATGATGTGTCTCTGCTGCATGTTAATAGGTGCTCCATACAAAAGGATTTTATAATCAAGTAAATGTTGGAAAAGGCCGTGTTAAACACTGTTACACAGTTTTTACTGCAGGACTTCTCAGAGCCTTTACGTACTTTGAAAGTAACCCCTTTCCACACTTTATTCATGCTAACGTCTATCTAACATTTCATGAAGTACTGTTCAATGAAATGTAACTTGGGAAAGGCTGCCTTGCATTTGATGCATACTTTGAATTCTAATCTAGAACTGTATTAAAACTAATAACGGAGAAAAAAATAATATCTTTTGAAATTTTTTGGCTTCCTTTTTTGGCCTGATCTGAGGTGGTTATGTTCTCACTCTGGGCATACTTCTGGATGCTTCTTCCAAGTGCTCCTTTTATTAAATCTGTTGGAACTAAATCTATGGAAAGAGGTAGGGACATGAGGAAGAAAAGGGGGAGGAAGTAAATCAGAGAAAATGCTTCAACAAAGCTCTTTTGATGTTACGAGTGATGTTGAAAACTAGGCTAGTATCATAAGCAAATACTTTTTATTTCAGGAAGCATTTATGAGTCTCTTTCCTTTCTTAGGGCTTAGCTTGTTAGAGAAAATGGTAATAAAATGATTTTAAAGACCACTAAATAGATTTTGAACAATTGAACATTCTTAAAAAAAAAAAAAAAAGAAAGAAGGAAACCCTGGAAGCCCTGTAAGTTTTTACAGGGTGTTATTTAATTAAGCTTTCCTTTCATGTGTTGTTTCCTTCAGCATTTACACCTTGCAGTCTTATAGTCTTATCCCCAAAGAAAAGCCAACACTAAGCTCCTCTCACGCCACCCTCTTCTGAAATTCCAGGGGGAGCTTAACTTGCTTTGGAAAGAGGTAGAGGATAGCTCTGCAGCTAGATTTTTGTTCACAATAAAGACTCAGTTTTTCATTCATCCAACAAACAAGACAGAAATGATTTGGAAACAATCCCTGCCCTCAAGGAACTTCGAGTCCAACTAGAGGAGTCCAACAGGGAGGGAGAAGGTACATAAAAGAAGAATGGACCAGGGGCGCCTGGGTGGCTCAGTCGGTTAAACAGCTGACTTCAACTCAGGTCGTGATCTCATGGTCCGTGAGTTCGAGCCCCGCGTCGGGCTCTGTGCTGACAGCTCAGAGCCTGGAGCCTGCTTCACATTCTGTGTCTCCCTCTCTGTCTGCCCCTCCCCCGTTCATGCTCTGTCTCTCTCTGTCTCAAAAAATAAATAAACGTTAAAAAAAAAAAAAAAGGAGAATGGACCATTTTCCTGGGTGGGAGCTACCAAGGGCGCATATTGGAGGTGAATCTTACAGTGTTTGCTTGGTAGACAAAGTAAAAGAAAATGCAATCGTGACAGAGGGCACAGCCTGGGAAACCTCACAGAAGCATAGAGCAGTCTGCCACCCTTTGCTCAGAGCCAGTTGTTCCTATGGTTGGACATAGAGCAGGGCAGAGCTGATGAGGGATGCATGTGGGGGCCGTATTATGCATCATGCAGAATCAACTTTATCCCACAACCATTACGGACTCACCCGAGGGTGTAATGCACTGGGGAGACAAAGTGAATGTTCTGTGCAGAACAATTAATGTAGGACTGTGTGGAGAACAGATCCAAAGGCACCACTGTAGAGACTGGGAGAGCAAAGGGAGGGCACGAGGGTCCAGGAAAGGGATGGCAAGGGCCTCAGTCATGGCAGCAGCAATGAGGCTGTAAAAGAGATAGTTAAATGAAATACCAAAGAGTAATATACATGGAACCGGTTCTCTGTTGCAATACGCACGTGGAGGGGTTCTGATGTTTCTAGCTTCACTGAACTGAGAAGACAGGGGTATCTTGTATCAAGATAAAGCATCCGGGAAGAAGAGTCAGTGTTGGCAGGGGCAGAAATGAGAAGGCTATAAGAGGTTCCCCCCTATGTTTCCATTTCTGTATTTCTGAGTGTGAGGGGCTTGCGAGACATCCAGGAGGAAGTGACAAGAGAGAAGTGGGTACGTCTGGGCTGGAAATTTTAATTCTAGAATTGTGTTGTGTAGCTGGCTGGTGGGGTGAGGTGGAGTGGGACAGCGCTGGACTCCTGAGCCAATGCTCTACCAGCTGCACGATCTCCTTTCATACTCACTACTTGCGCCATTGCATACTCAAGACTGGTCTTCAAGTCATCTCTCAATGGGCTTAATCCAAGTTATTTTGTGAGGAAACTTTGTATCATTCCTGTAAATTCTTAAATCTCATTTCCATAAATAGTAGTAAATTAAAAATAAGTAGAGGGGCGCCTGGGTGGCTCAGTCGGTTAGGCGTCCGACTTCAGCTCAGGTCATGATCTCGCGGTCCATGAGTTCGAGCCCCGCGTCGGGCTCTGTGCTGATGCCTTGGAGCCTAGAGCCTGCTTCGGATTCTGTGTCTCCTTCTCTCTCTGCCCCACCCCCGCTTGTGCTCTGTCTCTATCAAAAATAAATAAAATATAAAAAGAAAATAAGTAGATAACAACCTCCCTAATACAATATACATAACAAATATATGATAATATAACTTCTTTTATATATAAAACAAAATTTGGCCACAAATTAACAAGAAGAAATTATCAAATCCACAATCATAGTAGGACATCCTGGCATATTTTCCTCAGTAATTGACAAATCAAACAGATAAAAGTAATAAAGATATGGAAGATGTGAATGCCACTACTCTTTTCAAGAAAACAGATGATTTTTTTTCAAGAAAAAATGATTTTTTAAAAATCATTTCATATACTAAGCTGTAAATCTAAGAATATCTATTCTACTATCTAAGAGTCCCTATCCTATTGACAGTATATTCTGACTATAGTGCTATAAGTTAGAAATAAATAACAAAAAAGTAATCTAGATACCTAGACTTTTTTTAAATTTTTAAATAATTCAGGGGTCCAAGATTATATCATAATGGAAATTAGAAATTAGAACTGAGAGAATAAAAGTACTATGTATAAAAAATTAAGGTATAATGCTAAAACAACATTTGGAGAGAAATATATGCTTTAAATGAATATATTAGAAAAAAAAGAAAGATTAAAGTTCACTAAGCATAGAATCCAAATCAAGGAATTAGGAGAAAAAATGAAATAAGACAAAACAAAAGCCTCAACTCAGAGAAACTAGAAGAAAATAGTGAACATAAGAGCAAAACTTAATGAAATAAAGAACAAATAACAAAAACAATCAAAGAAATCAAAAGCTGGATCATTCAAAAGACTAAAATACAAATTTCTTTTTTTATATGTAAGAATATCCACATTTTACATGGTTGCCTAGTCTTTGTTCTGTTTTTTGCTTTTTTGTTTTTTGTTTTAAGTAAGCTCTCCATCCATTGTGGGGCTTGAACTCACGACCCTGAGATCAAGAGTTGCATGCTCTACTGACTAGCCAGCCAGGTGCCTCTAAAATACAAATTTCTTATAAGATGTACAGGGAAAGAGTGTTGGCACAAAGAAAGATACCAAGAATGTTCAAAAAGTGCATCTGTATACAGTGGTTTGAAAATAAGAACTTTAAACCAAAATCAATAACTGAAAAATTAGAAAACTGAATAACTTCTCAGAAAAAAACATGTAACTTATTCAAATGGACCAAAAAAGAAAGACAAATATGAATAGACTTAGAACAATCACATTATTTGAATTAATAGTTTAAACACATACACAGCCACCTGTGTATCATTCCTCTGCATCATCAACCTCATATCATTCCTCTACATCATCAACCATCAAGGTAATTTTTTAGAAAAGATATTACAATAGCAAAAAAGCATTCATGATATCTAGGAATAAATCTAATAAAGGATATACAAAAGAGAATTATAAAACTTCCATACAGGACGTAAAGAAAAAGTATACATCAGATACCCAGTTCACAAAATGAGAAGACTCAATGCAGAGTGATGATGATTCTTCCCAAATTATTTCATAAATTCAATGTACTATCTACTTCTTTTTTATTTTTTAAAAAATTTTTTAAACATTTATTTATTTTTTAGAGACAGAGAGAGACAGACCATGAGCAGGGGAGGGACAGAGAAAGAGGGAGACACAGAATCCGAAGCAGGCTCCAGGCTCCGAGGCATCAGCACAGAGCCCGTCGCAGGGCTCAAACTCACGAACCACAAGATCATGACCTGAGCTGAAGTTGGATATCCGACTAAGCCACCCAGGCGCCCCATCAATATACTATTTACTTCTAATCAAAATTCTAAAAGAATATTTCACATAAGTTGGTGATCTTGTAATTCAAGTAGAAGAGTACAGACCAAAGAACAGCCAGGAAAAATTTAAACCAAAAGGTAGATTCATCCTTTAAGAAAGACTATTATAAAACTATAATATGTAAGCCAGAACAAGATACATGAAAAGAAAATAAGTCTAAAAACAGACCCAAATACAAGAAAAGAACTTGGTATAGGTCCACAGTGACACTACAAGGTAATGGGAAAGGGATGGATTGATTACTCAATTAATGGTGGGACCATAGGCTATAAAATCAAACTCCTACCTAACCTCATAGATGGGCTAAAGGCCCATAGGTGAAAAACAAAACTAATACTTTTAAATACAACATAGGATACATTTTTTTTTTAAAGAGAGAGAGAAAGAAAGCTAGCAGAAGAGAAGAGCAGAGAGAGAGAGAGAGAGAGAGAGAGAATCCCAGGCATGCTCCACGCTCAACACAGAGCCCAATGCGGAGCTCAATCCCACAACCCTGGGACCACCACCCTAGCGCAAATCAAGAGTCAGACACTCAACCAACTGAGCCACTCAGGCACCCCACATAAGATGCATTTATGACATCACGACAGGGAAAGGTTTCTTAAATGTAAAGCCAGTACAAGCCACAAAGGAAGATACTGTCAGATCTGACAGTTTTAATTAAAATTAAAAATTTTATGAAACAATGCATAAGATAATGTGAACAGATAAACAATGTGAAAAGATAAGCCAAAGAATAGAAAAAGATGTTTGTTTCTCATCTGTACCTGACAAAGTATTAATGCCCAGAATACGTTTAGAGCTTCTACAAATTGCTGGGTGCCTACGTGGCTCAGTCAGTTAGGCGTCCAATTTCAGCTCAGGTCATGATCTCACAGTTTGTGAATTTGAGCCCCACATGGGTCTTCCTGCTCTCAGCACAGAGCCTGCTTCGGGTCTTCTGTCTCCCTCTCTCTCTATTCCTCCCCTGCTTGTGCTCTCTTTCTCTGAAAAATAAATAATTTTTTGAATTAAAAAAAATAACTTCTACAAATGGGTAAGAAAAATATAGACACTCCAATAAAAAAAATAAAGTCACAGGAAATGAACAAGGAATGCACAAAAGAGAATGTCCAAATGCCCAATAAACATAAGAAAATATGCTCAATCTCACCTACAATAAGGGACATGCAAATTTAAACATAATAATAAAAAACACCATTTAATCTATTAAACTGGCAAACGTTAATTATATCTCAGCATGTGAGGTGTTTGGCATAGATGGGGGAGAACGAAGAAATTCTTTCACGTTGCTTTTAGGAGTATAAATTGGTGAAAATATTTTATGAACAATTAGGCAATATGCAGTAAAACTGAAGAGAGAATTACCCTATGACCAGCAACCTGCTTTTCAGGAATCTCAGAGAGGGTACCGGCTCCCGTAGATATGAAGATGCCTTGTACCTTGTGTTGTCATAAGAAGAGAAAAAAAAAAAAAAGGAAACAAACTATTGATGGGGAAATGGATAAATAAACTGGTTTGTACAAATACCTGAACTCAAGAGAGCTGTTTACTCTCTATTTACATCTATTTACATCTACATATTCCAACTTGGATAAATCTCAAGTACATAATTTTGAGTTAAAAAAAAAAAAAAAGCAAGTTGCAGGAGAATGTGTTCCATATGATGCCACTCGTTAAAATTTAAAAACCCACAGGACAATATTTTATTTTTTGATACAGACAAGTGGAGAAGGTACACCATGTAGGGAAACAATACTGGTTATAATAATACCTGCTCTAGCAGATGCCACTGGGGCCCCACACATGTTTTCTCGAATTTTCCTTGCAGGGCAGTCCTAAGTGCCAAGGAGTTTACAGCCAAAACAGAAGAAAGTTGGCAGGGAGATACCCCAACCTTCTCCGCCCTCAGGTGGAGCAGCTCTGGAGGTCATCCACACGGTCCCCTAAAGTCCCTTGTGGGATCGAGCCCATTGCCCAGTTGACAATGAGCGGGGGTAACCACCTCATACTGAGAGACTTACCAATATCAGGACAGGGGCTACCTCACCTCTGTAAAAAGAAAAGGAGGAAAGGACAGAGGAGGGCACATTTTCATCGTATCCATCGTGCTTTACTTATTAAAAAAGAAAAAAGAAATATGAAGCAAATATTTGCAAAATGTTAGGGTGTTGGATTTATGAGCGTTATTTTATTTTATATTTTCTGGCCTTTAAGCGTTTCATAATCAAGAATTTAAAATGTGTAGTAAAGTAAATGATAAATCCATGATAAACAAAATACTAGCTCTGGATTCAATTAGATCCTGCCGGGGCCCCATTTAGGATATTTGAGGCTCCAAGCCACTTTTTGTTTTCGTTTTTGTTTTTGTTTTTGTTTTTGTTTGCATTTTGATATTAAAATGTATTATAAAATGCATGGGCCCGTGTGAGGCAAAGTGATTTATCAATGAAGATTTAGAATGAGAGAAAAGAGCTAGTTACATATCTGTTACTGTTCTGTCGGGGAATAGGAAGATTCATCATGGTGGCCAGGCACTGCCTTTTCTTGTTCAGATCTGGGGACTGGCTCTTCACATCTTTTATTGCCAACTGCACCGTTTCCAGAGAAGTTTGTATGTGCCACACATGAAGAAAGGCGACAGTGGTGTTATTACTCACAGTGCATGACTCTTCAGTACCGGCTCTGGTTTGCGGTTCCCTAATACCATTTGCTTAATTCTGGTTCCAGCATTACTCATGACACGGCATCACCCACCACAGAGCCCATGAACACAGCTTTCTAATGATCGTCTCCAGGGTTGTTTACTGTGTTTTCACTGACACTGACCATAAATGCAAGTGTTACCCAGATTATGCAGGGAAATGAGAATGATTGTTCATTTTCTGGTTGCATTTTATTTACTATCTGGAATTTCACAGCATAAAGGTAGAACATTATATCTGCGAGCCACACCTTCTTGAGCTCTTTAGGCCAAACGACTACATGCCGAGAATGTAATCTCTTTCAATGTTAACAGAGTTTCTACTTTCCACACAGGGCTACCAGCAAGAATAGTAAGTAATGGGTGTGTCCATGGGGCAAGAAAAGCTGTCCTATTAGTTCAGCCATGTCTGTCCCCAGCCAGCACGGCTCCAGATAGACCAGGGAGGATCCAAGGCAAGAGACAACATCGGTTGGAAGGGCCCACTGGTATTAGGGAACAATAATCTCAAAAACCCTTGGAGATAAACTCAGCCACCCTGAGGACTGCCTGACATGTGCCACAGAGCCTGTGGAGGGCATGGGGTGTCCACACTGGAAGCCAGCCGCGGGGGTCACATAAGGTAAAGGATGCCGCCACCACCGCTGCCTTCAAGGAAGGCATAAGCCAGAGGTAGCACCATGGTTGAAGCCAACACATACCGCTCAAATCCAGAAGGTCAATGGCAATCCAGACCACCAGCAATCCAGAGCCCAAAACTCATCCTCACTCCACATGAATGAAAGTCACCCCACGTCAGCTTTCTGCACTCTGTGGCAGCCCCTTCTCACGCTAACTAGCAGGAGCAACTTGCTTGCCGGGACACCCTTCTGGAACCAGAGCTGAGCCACAGGACCCAGAGGCATAAGGCCTGGAGCTCTTCGGGGCAACCCTCCAGAAGGGGTAGAGGGTCGGAGAGAAATGGGGCCCCATGCAAGTCCTGGTTCACGGCCACCCTGCCCGGGCGACACTGCTGCCCAGCTAATCTCAGGTGGGACTTGGAAATTCTTGAGGAAGGCACAAAAAAACCAAGGTCCCTAAGTGTGGGGCACGGGGGAGGGGCCGCTCGTCCCTGTCTGAGAGTATAACGGTCCCTTGCCTCACAGATCCATACTTGTTTCACGTCCATCTGTTTGGAATTCACCCTTGATTAGGAGTTCTTTAAAGAGAAGGATTACGTCACAACCTTCTTCTGCATCCATCACAGATACCAGCACCATGCCAGACTCATACCTGACGCTCTGTGGGTAACTGCAGACCCAAGGACTGGCCAGATTCTTTCCTTGGAAGCAGGGTCAGGGAAACGCCGGTCTGGGCGTGACATTTATGGAAACACCACACAAGGCACTGAAGTTGAATCAGTAAAACTTCCCCCTCCTGTGAACCTTCCAGTCCTGCGTGCGGTCATCGAACAGCCTCTGGTGTCACAAGCAAGACTTTTGCTCTTGTCACCATCTGCTTGGACGCTAACATGCTGAGACATCTTTCTAGCAATGCCAGAGAATATGGATGTCATCCTGTAGTCATCAGTGTTCTGAAAAATTATTTTCTGTATCTTTGTAACAAATAATATATCTCACAATCCTTTTGCGGTGCATGTGTGCTTGGGTGCGTCTATGCATATGTGTATGCGTATTTGTATGTTTGTGTGTGTCCATGTGTGTGCATGTGTGTGTGCTTTTTCCACTTACCTTATTGGGAAAAAAAATTGGAACAATTAATTCCTCTACCCAGCCTGCTAATTCTCTTTCTCTCTCCTACTCTCGGTCTTCTAGCTGATTTAACCTCTCCCTCCGTGTTGCCTCTTCTCAGTGAAACTACAATGTTTCTACTTTTGAGTGTCATTTCATTACATTTTAAAGCAGCCATCCTGCATCCCCAAATTAACTCTTGTCTGGTGGGAAGTGTAAATGGCTTATCAGTGCATAACGTACTTTGTCAAAAAAAAGAAAGAAAGAGAGAGAGAGAGAGAGAGAGAAACCCTCACTGTAATGTATATTTCCTCGTTGTTGTGTTTGTGGGCGTCAATTAATGTCAGAAGGCTGACAATCCCTTGAACACATCCCTTTGAATACAGATGCTAGTGTGACATTTCCTGACATCTGGGCAATGTTTTCTACACATGGCTCACTCCTCTTGACCTTGATTTCCATGACATTCTCATACTTATTTCCTCATTCCCTTCTCCTTCCGGGGACAAAGAGTATAAAAGAAGTGAGTTCTCGGTGGACTATAAACCCTGTGGTATGTCTTTCTTTTTTTCTCTTTCTCTCTCTCCCTGTCCCATAAAAAACTTACTCAAAGTTAAAAAAAAGAAAAAGTAAAACAATACTGTTTTACCCCTTTCTCTTACATTTGTATAGTTATACAACGGTTAGGTTTTAAAAGAAAGCCTCTAAAAATTGTAACTTCAGAATAGAGGTCAAGATTTTCGTCAGTGATCTTTTTTAAAATAAAAACTATATGGAAAAGGACTTCCATTTGCAAAGGAAATGCACAGGATACTCTCCAAGAATGGAAATGGAGGGGTGTCCAGGTTAAGCCTCCGACTCTTGATCTTGGCTCAGGTCATGACCTCACAGTTCGTGAGATCGAGCCCCGCGTGGGGCTCTGTGCTGACAGTGTGGAGCCTGCTTGGGATTCTCTCTCTCTCCCTCTCTGCCCCTCCCCTGCTCATGCTTTCTCTCTCTCTCCCTTTCTTTCTCTCTCTCTCAAAATAAATAAACAAGAAAGAAAGAAAGAAAGAAAGAAAGAAAGAAAGAAAGGAAATTGAGACTAGGCAGACATACCTTGAGTTACTTAGATGGAGTAGGGTGGACCCATAGGGACTAAAGCTAACTCACTTTCTTGTGTTGCATAGACAGAAATTGCACTGGGTCAACACTAGCAAGGAGCTCAGAGATGAGTTGTAAAGCAATTGTATAACTCTAGGCTCCCATGTGGGACCACAGATGGCATTTCTCGTTCTGATACCAACCCCGGGTATTCCGAAGCCCTCGGGGAGAGCCCCCTGTGTGTGTATGTGGGTGCCCTGCCTGCAGGACAGCCTGTGTTCTCTCCTTTTCTTTCTGTTTGGAGAGTCAGTGGTAATTTCAGTTACAGAAGCATAACCGATGCCCAGTGGGAAAATCCAACGTATCCTTTCAGAACATAGACTTGTTTCCTCACAGTGCGGCCCTCTGCATCTGGAGATGCACAGAAAACGCAAACCAGTCAGAAAGAAACCAAAAGGAAATGCCACCACAAATAATCAGGAGAGGTTTTTCTTGCATCCCTGCAGAGTTTGAGCTGGGGGGAGAAACATACTGCTTGTTTATAGGAATTTGACCTTACGGACTTCAAAGAAAAAAAAAAAGATGCAGCAGGGGTCATCGGTGAAGGAAATGCCTTTTTGTTAGATTTTTTAATGTCAGCCTTATAAATGGGTGAAGCCAAAGTGAGGTAAGAGATCCAGTAAATTGACTTTTTTTTTTCTTCCTGGAAATCAGCTTAGTCTCACCATTCTTTATCGTGCTAGGGTCTTACCTTGGATAAAAATACGGTTTGCTTTTAAAATAAACTTGGGAGAGAGGGAAGATGGAGACCTAGAAGGATTATGGTGTTAAAACTTCAAAGCCTTTTTGCGTTGAAGCACAAATTCTAATTAACATTTAAAGGATACTCTGGAACGACCCTTCCAAAACCAAACCAGGAGAGACATCCAATGCAGCAAAGATATACCCGTTGGCAGTCCAAAAGGGATTAGAGGCAAACCCAAGAAAAATCTCTGTGGTGACAAATTGCCCCACCACCTTCAGCCCCAGTGAAACACTTCTGACTATGAAATGGCAGTTTTGTAAAGGAACATGGTTTGAACTCTAATAAAACATCTCTTCCCTGCTTTCCCTAAATTACTAAATCCAAGAAGAGATCTCTGAAGCTTTACCACGGTTGTATTTCTACAAATAAATCCCTGTCACTGGCCCCTGGCGTCCCGGGTCTAACGGTGGCCAGGGTCACCATTGGCACATGGTTCCGCTTTGCTATTCTGCAGCCCTCCGATACCTGGAGCACATCTACATAAATCGGCAGGCAAAAAGAATTCTAATAACGGTAACAACTGCATCCTATTCAGTGATTTAAAACTGCAACTATGTTTTCCAATCTGCTTGCAGTGATGGAGTGTCATCATGTGGAATGAAAAACCATGGATTATAGTCTCCGTGCCCATATGCTTATGAGGCTCTGTCTGCATCACACCCAAAGATGACCTGATTTTTAAATTGGTTTCTGAACTCCTGCCTCGTAAGCTGAAAGACACAATGTATTTATTCAAGGAGAGCTCTGTAGAGGTGAAGGAGGTGATCCACGGAGACTCTACCATAACTTTTCCCCAACTGCCATTCATTAAACATGTTCCATCTCATGAACCATGAATCATTTCATTTTTAAGTACTCTTTTATTTCCTTTAAATTTATCTAAAACTTTATTAGATTCAGCTGGCACCGTCCTGACAGACAGCCTGCATACATTTTAAACCTTCCCACCGGAGAAGCATAAAACATTTAAAATCTATATTTGATCTGACAACAGCAGCACAGTGTTTGAATTAGAAACAGATTAGACATAATTGAAGATAAAGAGGACGCAAGCACCACTCCCATTTTGGTGAAGTGGGCTTTAAATTATCAGATTCATCCAGAATACATTACCGAGAAACATTGAATTGTTATCTTTAGACAGCCTTTTCTAAGAGTTTACAATTTCTCAGTTCAGTGAAGCTTACCACCAGCTTGTTATCAGAACAAAAAACGAAAAATCATTCGGTTCAGAGCACAGAACTGATCTCACCTCAAAAAGTACACATTTCCTTCTGATAACAGACACTTGATTGGACAGCCAAGGGGCTACTTGTCAGGTCCTTCCACTTCCCAGGTAATTCCTGAGTAGACTGCAAACTGGCATTGTCTCCCAAAAGGGCTCCCTGCCAAGCCCTGCCTCCATCTTTAATTAAACATCCCACAGGTCACTGGTATATCCACGTACACACCCATTCACTCTTGCGCACGCACGCACACACACACGCGGACACACATCCTGGCTTCGCCAGAGCCCTTCCACTTTTCTCATTAATAATGGAACTAAACTCATTATGCAAAGCAAACTTACCAAATTTAATTAATGAAAGTTAAATAAATAGCATGCCATGTTTTAGGGGTTCTGTTTGTTTTAACAAACAAAATCAGACTTCGGAACAAAAATCAAACGTGGACCAGAAGAATAATTCCATTAAAAAGTGAATAACAGAGCACAAGCCTGTCTAGATTACTTCTCACTAAATATATTTTTACTCATTTTCAATGTGAGGCATATAAATATTCCCGTAAGGCATCACATCTCAAGTTTTCTAAAGACAAAATAAGAAAAGAGGAAAGACGGGGAGATATTGAATTACTTTGGACAAATTTGGTGTCCAGCTAGATCATGGAAATCTCAGAACCGTTTTGGTTAAGCCAAATCTCAAACTTTAGATTTTAATTCAGAAGTTTCCACTGCAGGAAAGAAATAATATTTATAAGCAACTAAAAATATTCCCATTCTCTCTCTCTCTCTCTCTCTCTCTCTCTCTCTCTCTCTCTCTTCTCTGTCTTATTTATTTGCATTCTGCCAAGCTTTAAAGAGGAGCTAAGGATTTTTGGAAATCTGCTTCGAGACAAGCATCAGACCTGGCATATAGTAGGTATTTAATAAGTAATGATAGAATTCAATGATTAATTTAATGATCATCTGGCTTTGATTTTGTGACTGCCTATCTGTACTTTAAGGTGCCTCCCTCAGCTCTTCCTCCAAAGCACATTCTTTGGTCTTCCATGTTCCTTTGCTCCTCGGGAGCATTTTTTAATAGAAAGAAACCTGAAGTGCTTTATGGTTTCCAAAAAATTTAAATTCGACAACCGAGATTTAAATCAGGGAGAGTCTTAAAGACAGACAAGTTAAGACCACATGTGTGCAGGAGGTAGGTATGTGTACATGACTGTCAGTGTGTGTGTTCGCGCACCCGTGTGTGTGTGTGTGCGTGTGTTGTTGTTGTTGGGAAAGTCAATCAGGTGAAAGTCAGAAAGTAACTTTTAGCCATATAATCCCTAGAAGTCAGCCTTCTAGACTAAGAAAGTACACAGTTTGGGGAGCCAGGCAGATCTGCATTTAAATACTAATGCTCAGTGACCAACCACAAACGACTGGACCCAGTTTCCTCCTCCTCACGTGTGGAAAATGCTTCCCTCCAGGGCTGCCATGAGGTTTAAACAAGGTCACATCTGTTAGAAAGCTTCACACTGTGCAAACTCTAATTTAGAACCTAAAACCTTACATCCTGCACACACAATGTTAAAAATTGGGGGTGCGTTCCTCAAAGGCACTTTGAATAATAAAAAACATCACAGTGATAATAAAACAAAAATAAAAGACAAACGTTTTACAACAAATGTTGATGTAACACAAACGATTTTCCAAACGTGTATTTTAAATGTAAAAACAAACTCAGATACAACATTTCTAGCAGAGCTTTTTCTTCTCTGAGAGTTTTCCAGCAGGGTGGAACCAGGGAGGG
The DNA here is from genome assembly GCF_016509475.1 of Prionailurus bengalensis. Classification (NCBI taxonomy): domain Eukaryota; kingdom Metazoa; phylum Chordata; class Mammalia; order Carnivora; family Felidae; genus Prionailurus; species Prionailurus bengalensis. Next base: position 162,967,617 of record NC_057345.1, read on the forward strand.
ACCTTGAACGAGGCAGGGAGTTTGAAAAGCAAGCACCTTCTTCCAGCCGGGGGTAAACCTTGTGGCTGTTACAGGATTCTTTTTTTTTTTTTTTTTCAACGTTTATTTATTTTTGGGACAGAGAGAGACAGAGCATGAACGAGGGAGGGGCAGAGAGAGAGGGAGACACAGAATCGGAAACAGGCTCCAGGCTCTGAGCCATCAGCCCAGAGCCCGACGCAGGGCTCGAACTCACGGACCGCGAGATCGTGACCTGGCTGAAGTCGGACGCTCAACCGACTGCGCCACCCAGGCGCCCCTGTTACAGGACTCTTGATGAAATTCTTATCTTAACTTTTTTCTTACCCTTTCCTGTATACATGACTGACAGAAGTCTGGGAAACAGTGGTAAATGCTGGGAGAACAGCATCCTCACCAGATTCCTCTTGGTTAAGGATCTATTTCAGGGAGTTCTCTTTGCCCCGCCACTGATTCCAACCATTTCCCTTCTCCAAAATGCTGATTACACAAAGTTCTTCTCCTGGAGGAGCCAAAATAGCCTTTATTCTCGCTGACAATATATTCCTTTGATGTCTCTGCCAGTCTGTTCTTCAGCATAGAAATAATAATAATAATAATAATACTAGTGCTCTTGCCAAATTTGGTACTCGATGCTCTAGACATACAAATTTCCTGCATCCAATATTGCATCCATGCAAGCAAAAGTTTTCCACCTCACAAGCCATCCCATCGCATTTTCTTATCACTTTTCTTACCACCGCTGATTGCATTGACCCAAGCACTCTTCACTTCCTTCAAATACTTCCCCTGCCCTTCAGAATTGCACCGCCAGGCAAATGCGACAATTTGAAATTGCAGGCTAGCTCACCTGCTTTCATAGCCAACTCATGTAGACTAAAACACGCTTTATTTCCACAGGGGTGGGTTTTTCTTAACGTTTCTATATTATCTCTTTTGTATCATCTGTCCCCTTCCTAAGTATATCAAAGAGAAAAGCTAATTTCAAATGTTGAAGCCACTTTGCAAGGAGGTGGGAGAAGAGATCCCATGATACAGAGTCACGCTGAGGGCAGCTAGCAGAATCACTTCTGACTAGTTTCTAACAGAGTCAAAGCGGCCCTGATTATGCGAGAACAGGTCACAGTCTCTCATCAGGTGGCTATAATCTGAGTGCAGCTGGGCGCCTTAATTTCTTTTAAATTGTGACTTGCTTTTTTGAGGGAGGAGAAAATGGAATTTGTTTTTAGGGAAGACCCTCTTAATGAGCCTCTTTAGTCATGCAAATATGATGTCAAAGCCAACCCATTGTTCTCTGGAAGACCCTGAGCTGGAGAGGTGACCCAAACACCAAGGCTCCAGGCTGAGAGTTTGAGTGTCCCTTTTATGAATAGCAACTGGGCTTCTCAGCCGCACTATTCTCTGTGGAGTCTCAGCAGGGCCATCCTTCCTACCCAGATTTGGACCAGCTGGAGCCTGGGAGATGGGAGGTTTGTGTCATTTGCATCCAAGCATTTCTCCTGGGAGGCTGAGACCTGAAGTGGAAGGATCAGGGATTTGTGGGTCAGAACCCCTCTTCGGGGGACAGAGGGAAGACCCTGGGTTATAGCCTTGGTACCAGCCCCACCTGGACTGGATGGTAGGTGTCCCCAACAGGGTGTTAGCTACAGCTGAACACATGGGGCTCCGGGACGGTGGGACTCAGGGAAACGTACACGGCACTCTCTCATCTAGGCCGTGGAAGATTCCATGTGAGGGAAATGGGTCCATCTCCTCTGTCAGTCACCAGGAGGTGGAAATGAGTGTGTGTGTGGCCTGGAGGAGGTCAGGACAGGTTCTCTTTGAAAATGGGAGTTGACTGGACTCTAGTTCTGAAGGCCTGGAATTCCCATCGTGAAGGTTCTGCTGCCCCCCATCATTTGGGAAGTCTGTGGGAATTAGGAAGCAAGATTTTGACTTGTGGGTTTTGAGTGGCCCCTCCTGATAACAGCTGTGAACCACTCTGTGTTATCTATTACCCACAAGCCTGGCCTGAGTTACTCAGAGGAGTAGGGAGGGCAGCAGGCCCTCCCCCAGGCTGGGGTAGGCAGGTGCTGAAGGTGGGCTGGAAAAAGGCAGGGGGGCCCATCAAAGTGGCTATTTCATGAAAGTCATCAGTAGTATGGGCAGAGCCTGGCATTAAGGTTAGAAGCCTGAGGGGCGCCTGGGTGGCTCAGTCGGTTAAGTACACAACTTCGGCTCAGGTCACGCTCTTGCTGTCTGTGAGTTTGAGCCCTGCATAGGGCTCTATGCTGTCAGCTTGGAGGCTGGACCCTGCTTCCAATTCTGTGTCTCCGTTTCTCTCTCTGCTCCTCCCCCACTCTTGCGTGTGCTCATACACACATGCTCTCTCTCAAAAATAAACATTAAAAAAATTTCTTTAAAAAGATTAGAAGGCTGAGTAGAAAGAAAAACTAGAGGAACTTGTTCTCGGGGACACTACTGCATGGTTGTCAGGAGCCCAGATTCCTGGGCAATTCACAGTGATAACTGAGGAGCTACTTTGGGGGGCAGCTTTCACTGCTGGAAAGAAGGTCAATGGGAACTCACGTTATAATAACCTGGGTATAAAAAGGATAAGCTATTTCAGTTTCAGAAAATGCTTAAGCAGTAGGCATACAGACTGAGTTCTGATTATTACTATATGGTCTTAGTAAAATCAACAGATCACCTCTAAAAGGCACACGAGAAAGAATGCCTTTTAAAAACCTTTCTCCAAATTCAGATAGATCTCCTTTCCTGAGATTTAAGAGTAGACCCAAAGGACTATAAGATAGTTATATCAAAATAAAGAATAATAGCCTACTATACGCGTTAGAAAGTTTATGATGTGTGTGTGTGTGTGTGTGTGTGTGTGTATATATATAATCTTTTTTTTTTTTTTGAGTAAGCTTCATGCCCAGTGCAAAGTCCAACGTGGGGCTTGAACTCATGACCTTGAGATCAAGACCTGAGCTGAGATCGAGAGCTGGACGCTTAGCCGACAGAGCCACCCAGGCACCTCTATGACTTATATTTTTGTTTGCACTTCTAATCCCTGGAAATAAAGTGTTCTTGTCCTCAGTGTAGCCATTCACAAACAAAAGGGATGTTTGTGGGTCACAGAACACTGTCCTCTCACAGATCTTGCTTGTCACAGAAGAAAGCCAGATTCACCAAATATCTTTTTTTTGTACTGACACATTTCATAGAAGAGCTAAGTACAATATTTAGCTTTGAGAATGGAAATATAAACACAATGTCAAGCCCCTTGAGATATATATCTTCCCAAAGACAGGGGCATAGAAGAAACCTCCTTCTGATGTTCCTCTCTTTTCCATAACTCAGCAAGCCTATTACTGATTTTAAAGCATCTCCACTTACCTCTGATTTTATACAGCCAATGCAAGGCCAAGTGTGAGTACCAGCAGCCAGAAACAGAATTTGCTTGAAATCAGACTTCAAATCTGGAAGCACAGGTCTATCCAGCTACCTTTATATTTTCTCAGTTTTAACATGACTTTGCATGATTCTCAAGTTCTAGAGCATTTACCCCTACACGACAGTAAAGTTCATTTAAGGTGAGTTACAGTTTTCAGATAGATTTATCTTTGGGCCACTTTTGGATGAGCCTTATATGATGCAGAGGGGGAAATGGTCCAGTTATTTAACAACTTAAATAAATGGACACATAGCTTGATTCAATGTTTTGTTTACTGGTTCTGCAGACTTCATTGAGGCATAACTGACATACAGTAAAGTACACTTCTTTAAAAGGTACCACTTAGGGGCGCCTGGGTGGCGCAGTCGGTTAAGCGTCCAACTTCAGCCAGGTCACGATCTCGCGGTCCGTGAGTTCGAGCCCCGCATCAGGCTCTGGGCTGATGGCTCGGAGCCTGGAGCCTGTTTCCGATTCTGTGTCTCCCTCTCTCTCTGCCCCTCCCCCGTTCATGCTCTGTCTCTCTCTGTCCCAAAAATAAATAAACGTTGAAAAAAAAAATTAAAAAAAAAATAAAAGGTACCACTTAACAGATTTTAATTTCCGTCTACACCGATGAAACCATCACCACAGTCAAGATACTGAACCTGTCCATCATCTGCCCCAAATTTCCTCATGTTCCTTTGTTTGATTAATGTTTTAACCAAGGAGAATATACGCACTAGCTCTTTACTATACTCCTTGCCTCAGAAAGTCAAATCGCCAAGAAATCTATTTATGAGCTTTATGTGGCTTTTATTTGGACAAGTTGAATAAATACAAGCAATTTGTTGACAATGCATTCTTAAATGAGAGGGAAAAAAACACCTGTCTTTAAATTGCATCTTGAAAGAAGACGTTACTATAGGAAACCCTATTTGTCCCAGGAAATATTAAGCTACATGAAAGATGGAATTGAAAAGTAAGCCATCATATTTTGAAAGGTCCCTGATTTTCATCTCTTATAGGCCTGCAAATTTCTCAGAAGCTCAACCTGAGAAAAACAACAGATTCCTGACCACGAGCATTATAGTTTCCACCCTGCCTCAGACTTGGTGATAGAAGTGAAACCCTAACCTCGGGTTTTATTTTGGGAAACCACATTTTAGAAACGGCCTCTAATTAAATATTATTTTAAAATAAATAATATTTAAATAATATTATTTTAAATAATATTTAAAATAATAATATTAAAAATAATATTATTTAAAAATATTATTGGGGCGCCTGGGTGGCTCAGTTGGTTAAGCGGCCGACTTCAGCTCGGGTCATGATCTCGCGGTCCGTGAGTTCGAGCCCCGCGTCGGGCTCTGTGCTGACAGCTCAGAGCCTGGAGCCTGTTTCAGATTCTGTGTCTCCCTCTCTCTGACCCTCCCCCGTTCATGCTCTGTCTCTCTCTGTCTCAAAAATAAATAAATGTTAAAAAAATTTTTTTTAAATAATAAATAAAAATATTATTTAAAAATTGTTTGATAAAAATCTTAATGTTCCAGATAAAATAATGTCAATAGCCCTGTTAATATTATGGTACGATGATTTTCTCTTCTATGATCTTTGCCTCAGCTGGCGTCCTAGATTCCTGGCTCTGCTGCTTACTGGCCATGAGTGCCCCTGGGTAAGACATTTAACATTTAATATCCCCACGACTCAGCATCCTCATCTATAAAATGGGATTCATGATAATTATAGGGTTTTCATTGAAGATGAGATAATGGAATAGACACTCGATTAATGTTAGCTGCTATTACTGTACTTAATACTTTTCCTAATGGTGCTATCTGCTAGCAATGAGAGGGGAAAGTCACAAATTTCAGTATTGTTGCCATTCCGGAGCAAGCATTTATCACCCATCAATTTTTAGCGGAGCCAGCCATTCTCTCTCTGGTCGTACCTGGCCATCTGCCTATGGCCAAGATAAACTGCTCTCCCGGAGCATTATGTTTTAGAGAGAGAAAAAGCAACAGTCAATTGCCAGAGAGAGTGCCTCCAACAATGAAGCTTCCTGGGGCTAGAAGTGATCTCACCCTTTGCTGGAAGCCCTCAGTATTCCTCTTGTTCTCTGGCAAAGCCCCCCCCCCCCCCCCCGAGAAGCAGTTCTCCGAGTGTAATGTGGTCGGTCCCATGGGGGTCCAGCATGTCCTCTGTGGACAGCCCTGAATCATTAAATACATATAATCATTACAAAGTGTTCATCTTCGTTCTGGGAGCTTGTTCGAAGGAAATCATCCAAAAAAGAGAAACAATAAAAAATAATAGACCTAGGAAAGTATACTGATGCTGATAGTGAAGAATTCCCAACAACCTAATGCAATATCTAAATTTTGGCACATCCGTTAATGCAGGAATTTAAAGTGGTAAACATAAAGACCATGTAGAAACAGAAAATGTTTCTGCTGCAATATTATTATTAGATTACTGCACAATATAACTTAACCTCATAAAAGTAAATATAATATGAGCAAAGATGGAAAGAAATATGCAAATTGTTTTTATGTTCCTAGAGTGGGTGATATTTTCCTCTTATTTTCCAAATTTTCTATACTGTTTCTCACTGTCTTTTTTTAATTGTGGAAAAGGGTGGCTTCCCAGATAGCGTTGAAATGATGAAGTCCAGGGTTTTTTCTATTGGAAAGAAAGTTGTGTGCATACACTCACATGACTTGTGTGTTCGCGCGTGTGTGTTATTGTTTTGTGGTCTCTTTTGCCTCATCATTTAGCCAGGGGTTGGGGGGATGGGGTTGGTGAATGGCCATGCCAGAGTTTGCTTAGTAACCAAAAAGAATTCCTCAGGGGAAGAATTTCAGTTGTAAGGGATTTAAATATAGGTGTAGACGTGGCAGTTAAATGGTAGCTGGTTTGGCTCCTGGAAAGGGGGAGCTTGGTAGATCTGGCTCTAGGCGAAAATGGAGGTAGTTTTGCATCGTGTAAGGAAAAAAAAATGACTTTGGGGTATGTATTAAAAATCCGTGTTCAACTTTGTGACCTTGGAGTAATCAATTTTGGTTCAGTTCAAGTTACTTAACTTTTCTGAACCTCAATTTCTTCATCTGTGGAATGGGGTAACTATGATCATCCTCCCCCGGAAAGCTCTAATGAGAATTGTAGTTCGGTTGACTGTACTCGTTGCTGGGCATAAAATAACGAATAAGACACTAGGCTTGCTCTCAACGAACAGTCGGGGGAAGAGCATTCTAAGCAGAGGGTGCAAAGGCAGAGAGGAGTGATATCCCCATCTTGGGCAATTACTAGTGTATCAGTATCATAGGGCATGGCAGAGCCAGAGAATTCAAGAGGCAGGGACCAGAGAGACCTTTATATCCCATGCCATTAAACTTTACCCTGTACGTAACAGAAAGCCACTGAAGAGTCTATGCAGGGGAGTAGAAAAAATTTTTTCCAGTGTATATAGTACACACCAGCAGCCCCATGAAGGATGAGGCTCAAGGCACAGAAATCAAATCAGAGGCCATGGGGTTGGCCAGTGAGACATAACTGACCGAACAGGTCCAAAACTGAGCTCCTCAACTCCTCCCTACTCGCTCCCACCGCAAACCCACCCTGTCCCCTGCTGCCGAACCCTCCACACCTTGGTTAGTGGGTGGCGATGAGCCTTCCAGTCACTCCTTGACTCCTCACTCTCTCTCACTTCCCACCTCCTCTCCATCAGCAAGTGCTCTTGTTGGTTCTGTCTCCAGCTTGTAGTGGGAATCCAGTGACTTCTCACGATGTCCGCAGTTACGACTCTGCTATAAGCCAGTTTCGTCTCGTGCCTGGAACACCGAGACAGAATCCTCACCATTCTCCTCTCTTCAGTCCCCCTTCAATACAGCGGCCAGAGGGATCCTTTTAGAACCTGGCAATCAGGTCACTCCTCTGCCCCAGTCTCCCCAACACTCTCCTTACCTCTCCCTTGCTTCTTTTCTGCTGAGAACTTATCACCTTCTAACAACACAGCAGGTGACACCCGGGCACCAGGATGCGTTGGTGGTGCCATAACCTGAGCGAGGGAGAGAGGGAGTGGTGCAGGTATGAGGTATGGGACATCCTGAAGGAGAAGGCTCCAAGGGATGTACAAGTGCAGGCACCTGGCAGACAGGTGAGCACAGAGATCACAAGGGTTCCCTCTGCCACCAGACTTGCCCTTACTGAGGTTCCAGGTAATGTCTGGAGAGGGGCCAAATCCAGTTCAGGAAGTCTCAAACTTTAGGGTACTTAAGAATGTCCCAGGGATGCTTACTAAAAGTCCTAGTTTCCTGACCTATTGATTCTGATATAGTAAAATCTATAAGGGGCCCAGAAATCTGCACTTTAACTCGTGCCCAGAGGGTTTCGGTGCAGGCCTAACTTCTAGAAACAAGGATCGTGATCTTCTCTCTCACTTTGGTCTCCCTCGTTACACCTGGCTGTCTGAAAAATAGGTTTACATTCCTGTTATTTTTTAAAGTCTGGACATTGTCAGATGGAAACACCAACACCTGAGTAGCACATAGACTGCATGACTTCTGTGCATTTGATAAGGAATTTTATGATGATACTATATGTCATAATTATATTATGGAATGCAATTAGCACATTCCAGTGAGTTACACGTAATTATATTAAAAGCAGCATTTAGGGCAATTACATCTTTTGTTGAATTGTTGTAATTTCATTAAGTATAGGAACCTGTAATGGATTAAATTCAGGAAGAGTAAAGTTTCACAGAGGTTCCCCTTGAAAAGCATTACAGAATATGAGGCTTGTACTATTCTGCTGAGTCCCAATTAGGACCAAACACAATAGGGAATTAGAGGCAATTTGCCTTGTGTAACCCTCTTGGGTTTTGTTCTACCCCCACCTCCATACCTGCCACCTTCCCTCCTGATAAGCATCAGTCACTGGCTCCAGTCTCCTTGGGCCTAATCCCCTACCTCCTAGACCCCCTCACCTCTCTCTGCCTTGCTCTCCATTCACTGAAAAAGACAACAGCTCATTTTCTCAGTGCCTCGGGGGTCCAACTTCGCTTTGTGGTTTTTTTTTTTTATAGACTCACAGCAGGTTCAACATTGCAGATGATGATCCTGATTGGGAAGAGCAAGGCCCACGCAGCAGAAGCACCAGCAGTGGATCAACAGCACCCGGGAGCCCTCTGGACACGTGCACTCTCTGACCTCACTCACCGCAGACCTACTGAATCAGGATCTGCCTTTAAACAAGATCCCCAGTAGATTCCTCTGCACCTGCAAGTTTGAGACACCCCACTCAAAAGTCTAGAGTAGATCAACCTGGTCTACCGTCCTGATGAGGAAACCAAGACCCAAACTGATGAGCCCACTCGCTGGTGGTTAGCAGAATCGGACTAGAGCAAGAAGAAAGTGTTTACTCTTTTTACTGATAGCTACAATTAAGCACCAGCTGTGTACTTTGCATACACTTTCTCTTTTAACCCACTCAACAATCCTACAGCGCTATTAGTGCTCCCACTTTGCAAAACAGAAACCAAGACTCAGAGATGGAAACTTCCTCAAGGTTTGAATTAACCACGTATCTTAACACCACATCTTTCCAACTTCAACATCTATGATCTCAAAACAGTGCTTTTTATTTCTAACCCTTCACAAACAAATGATTGGAATGCCAGCTGTCAGGCTCATGAAAGAATTGTTTCTCTGCATTCGGGATCTGTCCTTGGCCCTCCCAGCCCAGGACCAAAGGGCTCAAAAGCTTTTGCTCCTGAGGGAGACTTCTTACCTCTTCTTACATCCACCAGCTTTCAAAGCATTTTGTATTATTTCCTCCAATGTCCAAGTCTTCACTGGTGTGATGGTTAATTTTATGTGTCAAGTTGATTGAGCCAAGGGATACCCAGAGAGCTGGTGAAACATTCCTGGGTGTGTCTATAAGGGTGTTTCCAGAACAGATTGTCGTTTGAATAGTTTCAATTACTCGTTTGAACTGAGTAAAGAAAATTCGCCCTCTCCAGTGTGGATGGGCATCACCCGATAGTTGAGGGACCAAATCGAACAAAATGGCAGCGGAAGAGTCAATATTCTTCTCTCCCGTCTTGAGCTGAGACATCCATCTCTTGGTTCTCAGGACTTTGGACTCCAGTACTTACACCAGTGGCTTTCCTCGTTCTCCAGCGTGCAGACAGCAGATCATGGGACTTGTTGACTGCCAGGATCATGTGAGCCAGTGTGTGTGTGTGTGTGTGTGTGTGTATTTTTATCCTGTAGATTCTGTTTCTCTGAAGAACCCTAATGCAACTAGTCTGAGACATAGATTCATAGTTCCAGTTATCTCCTGGATAACAGCTACAGCTGTCATCCAGCTACAGCTCCCATTTGAATTCAGAATTCCACCTTGGAGCCAAGGGGAACCCCATGCATCACTCACTCCCTTATACCCACAGGAGGCAAGGGAACCCTGTAGAAAGATTGAGATCTGCAGCTGAATATAATTGCACTCCATTTATCTCCCGTGTTGTTCTGGTGATGTCTTCTCCCATTCCAGTTTCCAAGTCAGAATTCCCTGAAACAATCAGCACAGCTCTTTCTTGAATGGGCAGTCTTACTTTTCATTTTTTTATACCAGACTTCTTAACCCCTTCCTTTTCCATGCTTCCCTCAGTGTTCCACACTAGCTTTGTTAAAATTCCTGATACCCAAGGGCCATGGTTCTTATCTTCTCCTTTCTTCCCCACCCTGAGTCTTCATTACAGTTATTTTTAGTGATCCAAACTTATTCATATTCCTCGTCTCATGTGAAACAATAATTGAGAATACCAACTCTAGGGTTCTATAATACCATGGCTTCTGCTCCTGTGAATCTGAGACAAACAAATTTAGCAAATAAAATGGAAACCAGAAAAGGGAAAAAATGCAGTTCCTACAATTTCCAGATTTGAGAACTGAGTTTGAATTTCTGAATAATCCGTGATATTCTGGCAGCTTGACCTATCAATCTTTGTCGAGTGTTCACCTCAACCTTCCTCTGGGCATTTTTCTTCAAGATAAATATTTAATTCAATATAATATATACGGAATTTGAGACAAATGAAGAGAGAAAAATGTGATAGTAGTTAGAGGGGCTAATGACATGAACTGAATGTTTCACTGTTAATTGTTAATAGTAATTAATTATTAAGTATGTTTAATTAATTAATTTCAATTACATTTAGAGTTACTTTAGAAGATACTTGAATAAATACCAGAGTTCCTTCCTCCAACTCTCAGAAAACTTTCGTCTCAATCTCAAACCCCCTTCAAATGTTCTAGGCCACAGTTCAGATGCAGATCTCAAAACACATTTTTAAATTATGTATTGTAATTGATCTTAGGCATAAGGAGAAATTTTCTTGCTGTTTTATATATATTAACACAGGTAAAAATATGAAACAAATAGATCATTTAATACTGTATAGATTACTTGGCTGAATTCAGCACTTCGTTTATTATCCACAACTTACCTATGTGGAAAAGACATTAGTCTAGTTAAGCTTTCCAGGGTAGGGGTGAAACCATCTGACAGAAGGGGCAGCCATTGGGCTTGGCACCTCACCTTGGCAGTCTCTGCTTAGGGAGCACGGCTTCTCCAAAACTCTCTTCTGATTCCAATATAGACTGTCAACAACTTGAGATATACATAAGGATATGGTCACTGTTCAAGAGAATCTAGCTTCCACAGAGTAAACTCTATCTGTGGCACTGACGGCTTTCCTCAAGCAATCCCAGTCCTGACACGTGGTAAGGTTTTCACCTTGACCGCAGACTCCCTGCAACCTCTCCATCCTCTGTGTCTGTTTTCACAGCAACACTCATAGGTTATTTCTTTCTGTAGGGATGAGAACTGAGTGACCTTTGGTGTTACTTACTTGTTTAAGTTCGCTCCTTCCAAAAGCATATAAGCATCATGGAACAGAACTATAAGATAAAAAAGAATAGCGCTCTTATCAGAAATGGGTGCCTGCTAAATTTGTCAACCAAATTTGTCTCATTTAATGTCATTAAATAAAAAGCGGGGTTTTTAAAATGAAAACCCCCCTGATTGCTACAGATTTATGTCACTGATTTTAATATAACCAATCCAGTACTATCACGAGGGGAAACAGAGATAATATGCAAGAACAAAAGTGAGTAGGGGTTCTTTAATTCTTTTCAGTTAGATATTTGTACATTAATCTATAAAGGACAAAAAGATAGGATTTAAAACATTTTTTTTCATTTGAAAGGTTATTTCTATTTAACTCTCCTTTGTATTTTTTATTGACCACCTCCTTTATGCATTTTATTTCCTAGCTTTGATGTGCCTCCCCCAGCCATGTATTCCAAGAAGCATTTTCTGTTTGATTGCATAATTATTGCACTAAAATCCCTGCGAAAGTCTTGTGAGGAAACGCACTCAGATTAACTCAGATTTATGTAAGATCACAGTGCTCAAAAGTGGACAACTAAGAATTAGAACCTCTGTTTTCTCCTTCCGAGTTTATAGATCTTTCTACCACATCACTACTACCAAGCTTTAAAAACACTCTGGAAATACACAGAACATACTTAGGAGACTAAGCATCTCCTTTGATTTGTGGTTTGGGGCCCAGTTGGTGAAGAGTGATATTTATTATCTCTTGGAGGTAACCTCTCTTTCTTGAGTCCATATTAATCTCTTCTGGAAGCTTTAATTCAGCAGTTAAAAAAATAGAAATTGCAAGGGTGCCTACAGCCCCCCAATGAGTACTAAATGGGCTAAACCTTCTTGTCCCTTCTCTTCCTCTGCTCAACTTTTTACCATTTCATGAATAAATTGGCCTAACTCAGTTTTGCTAACATGTAATATGAGAAAAGGCCAGCAGTTAATTAGGGATAAGCCTGTGAAAACTTGAGGGGAAGCTACATGTTTCAATTATATTAATGAACACACATTTGCAATCAAATCAAATGGATAAGCATTGTGTCAAGTTTTTATAAGAAGAGAATTGCATTTCACATGCATGAAAGCAACTCTCTTGTAACTTACAAAATACGTGACTAAAAATAAGCACACAGGAGAACCATTAAAATACTTATTATTTGAGTTAAATTAGAATTCTATGAGGATGGCTTCATCAAATGATTTGCGTTATTTTAATTTCCTTTCACAATCAACCAGATTCAAATTACTCTACCTGCTGGTTACATGGTTAACCAAATGCTCCTTAAACATCAAACCCCATTTTTTTTATAACATTCGTCACTGATTTTCTTAAAGGTTTAATATTAGCTTGAAGCTAGCCTCTAAACATCCTCTGATTTTTAAAGTTGTCAACTCTTTCCCATAATATTTCCTAGAAAAAGAAAAAGATCTCTGAGAGGCAAGAGCTTCATCTTTCAAAATGTTTTATGATTTAACAGTTGTCCTTGGAATTGAAAAAGATGATGCTAGACTCAGTTAAAAGTCAATACCTGTTCTTTAAAGTGTGCTAACTACGATGTGGAGCCTGACACTCAAAGTGTGCATGCAGTTCTAGTTTTTCAGCAGCCAGAAATTGACCATGGGTAAGGAACCACTTCATGAATTCAGTTTTATCATCCATCCCGTAAGTAGCTGTATTTCTTCAAGTGTCTTTGATACTTAAGAGCATTAATAGTGACTAATTGCAACATTCTCGGGATTTCCTGGAGCATTTCCTCTAGCACATGCATCGGAACCATGTTCTTCTGTAATGGGAAAATAAATTGAAAAAAGTACGTATGGCCGATGATTTCATTTAAAGCCAGGAAGAATTAGAGGTGGACCAGAATCTCGACTTTCTACCTTCCAAAGTCCAACCAGTACACCAGCAAGTAAGAGCAAGAGTTTATGTTACACAAGAGTTCTCAAAATGCTGTATGTTAACTGAATTTTTGTAAAGCGAGTCTCACTTTAAATACAATAGAGGATCTTGTTATGTAAGGGAATATATTGTAAATAACTTGGTAGAGTAGAAAATTCTTTTGGAAAGGGACAAATTATACACTTAATGTATCTTTCACAAGGAAATAGAGTAAAACGGTACACCAGAACCTATTTGGGATTTCTTAAAGTAAGAAAAATATGCAACTAAGTCTCAGTATAAATGGGAGGTGAATTTTTTCACCACGAGCATTCATAAACCACCAGAATTAGACACCAACAGAGTGGCAGATAGAAAGGAAAGGCTCACCTCTAGCAGCTGCATCTCCTTACCACCACAGGAGCTCAAGGTAGGCAAGAGAACCCCATTTGCCACTATTTCCAAAGCCCCCTATGTCCTTATTGTAAGCAACCCAACCCTCAAGCAACCAGGAGACTGATATTTTGAGGAAGATGCAACCAAATTAGAGGTGATTATCCAGTGTTGAGAATGGGTTTCTTTGCCTAACAATCCCTACTTACTCTCTTGGATAAATACCTATGAAACCAACCATTGTGTCATTCTGTAAGGTCTGGCTTCCATTTTCATGCTTGATTCACCATTATGTCATCCTTAAAAAGAAAGTGGAGAGAGAGAACTGAAGAGAGACTCAAGTATTGTTTAGGAGAAATACACCAATTATACCCTAGAGATTGACTCTTTTTAGTTGTCGATTTTATTCCAATATATCAATCATTTATCAAAACTTGCACTCTATATGTACAAGACACTGTGCCAGACTCTTTAGAGATACAAAATGTGTAAGGTAAATTGGAAAGGTTCAAATAGCGCGATGAAATGTTAGAAGACAAAGATAACCTTCTACTAGTGAGATGCGGGAAGAGAGAAAAAGGATGGAATTCAAGATGGCTTCATGAAGAAAGTGACACTTGAGAAATGGGTAGGGTCTGGACACGTGAACATGAAGGAAAGAAAACCTGAATGTAAAGAACCTTGTAGAATACTTTCCAATGTATTATTTCATGAAACCCTTACCTCACCTCCATGAAGATAAGCTGTGTGACTGAGACTCACTAGAAGTCCCCAATCCCTTTCTTTTTACCTTGCAGCTATGTTAGAACCAAGTTACTCAGTCTGGTCAATGAGATGTAGGCAGGAGACATGCCTGGGCATCAGATGCCATGTAGTCCTCCACATTTTCTCCTTACTTATCAGCCAGCCAAATGCAAATAATCCCCAGAAAACGCTAAGGAGGCCTCAGACCATTGGGATATCACAAATGAAATGTACCTATGGGAACCTGTGTCATTACTTATGCTAGAATTCTCCTCACCACACGCACGCGCACACACACACACACACACACACACAGTTGCTGCCCCTGACAATGGCTTTAGGCTTTTGCAAGAGCAGGAAATAAATCTTTATTGTGTGAAGCAATCAGGGTTTGGGGAGTGTTTGCTATAGCAGCTAGCATTAAGTGGCCCGATTAATACAGGGAGTTCCTACAATCTTCATCTTATAAGGGAGAAAAACGAAGTTCACAGAGGGAAGAGCATACACAAGAATGCAAGAAGCTAGAAAAGCATGGTAGAATAGCAGAGATAGTCCAAGTTCACAGCCCTTCATAATCAGACCCCACCCAGTTTTCTAGCAGCCCCTCTAGAACTTGCCATGTTCCCAACATGCCATGCTTGTGCTATACCACTCTGCTTATGCTGTCCTTTCCTTCAAGAATTCCCTTTCCTATCTGTGTATTTCAAACATCTACTAGTATTTCAAAGTCCAGCATAAAAGTCACCTCAGTGATTGAACCTCAATAGCACCCTCCTTATTGCAATGGGATGTGGTATAGATAGCGAGGGACTGGAGCCAGAGGAAGGGTTCACCTCTGACTAACATGACCCTACACAAATAATCCAAACTTCCTGAGTCTTTTTCCTCTTCTCTAAAATGAATTTAACCACCTCTATTTTGCAGGACCATTGTGAAGACAAGGTGAGACGGTGAATGAAAGAGTGCCACTGGTACACAGAAAATGTGAAACAATATTTGCTCCATTGATTCTCTAGCCCTTTTATGATTCTATTCATTCATATCTTTCCATGAAGATTGAACTCCAGAATAGTCAGAGCCTCATTTGACTCATCTTCAGAGCCTTCATCTAATATTTAGTAGATGTTTTAGTTAAACTGAAGTAGAGCTACATTTCACACACACACACACACACACGAGGAGTTTAAATCCACAAAGGTTTTTTCCTTTGTAAAAATCCAGAGATGAGAATTGAGGGCTACTAAGGCCATTTCACAAATGAGTCAGGATCCCATGCTCCTTCTAGCTTTACTGCCTGCCACCATAAGGATGTGACCCTTGCTAGCCTTGTCTAAGATGACAATTGGGCTCTAGGCAACATACTTATACTCCAAGTAGCACAAAGGAGAGAACGTGGCTCTCCCTAAATGGACACCTCCTGAAAGCTGCACAGTCACTTCTGCTTACCTATCACTGGTCAAAATTTAGTTGTGTGGCCCCACCCCATTGCATGGGAGGCTGGGAAATGTAGTCTTTAGTCTATGCTTCCATATGCCTAAGAAATATTCAAAAGCTCTGTTATTGCCAAAGAAGACAGGATTTGTTACTGGTGGGACAACTAGTAATATCTGCTATATTAAATATACAACCATACTTTGGAAAGTTGATTATAGCAGTGATATCAAATATGGAACCAAGGGGCAAAAGCCAAGAACAAGGAGAATTAGGATATTATAACAGTAATACTTACCAAAGCTACCTCCTGCTGGGTGTTTACTTTGTGTCAGCCACTGTGGTAAGCTCTTTACTCACATTGGCTCATTTGCCACTACAACTTTTCAAAGCAGCATTAGAGTTCAGATTTTAGCAAAACATTTATCCTAATTTGGGATTGTTAGGTGCCTTAAAACAGCAATCATGATAGCTCATGATTGTGTGGATTAGAAACATGGGCCAGGCTCAGCTGAGGCAGATGGTCTCATCTGGAAGGTTCTGGACAGCTTCACTCACATGTCTGGAACCTGGGCTAACCTGAGACTGTGGACCTGAGTTCCTAAATGTGATCTCTCCAGAATGTCAGTGGTAGAGCAATAGAACTCATCAAATGACAGCTCAGTGCTCCCAGAGAATGCTTCAAGAGACAGGAAGGAGAATCTGCCACTTTCTTAAGATGTGGGCCCTGAAACTACCACGACACTCTATAATATTCTATTGGTCAAAGTAATCCCACAGCCTGTCCAAATTCCAGGGGAGGGAGCAAAGATCCCACTTCTCAGTGGAAGGTATGTGAAAGTATTTACAGCCATCTTTAATCTTCCACATTACCTTGCACTTGATCAGTAGCCAATAAATATTTATTGAATTGTTCACAGATTTGGCTCAGTTCTAGACAGCACAGTAAGAAGAGACATTGAGTGGAGGAGAAGGAGTTCCAAAATGAATCCACATATTTGGGGCACAGGATCAGATTCTACATGAGGCAAATGAAAGTGGAGTTCATTCCAAAACATGAGGGAAGAGAGGTAGCCATTTGTCCCCATTTCCTATACTCCACCAATAGAATGAATTGGTTGATTGCTTTTTTGAATTAACTGGGAATGTCTCTGAGATTCAAGCTGATCACTCCCTCCAGTCCTACAGAGAAGAAAACAAAGCCAGACAAGAATGAGTTATTGCCTAAATACAAGCTTCTTTGGCAAGTCTTGGATGAAGGGGGTAAAAGGCAGTTGCTGGAAAATGCCCCAGGGAGAGCTCTCAAGAAAAGCAGTACCTGACAGGTATCTTTTCTAAAATGTTTAGCAACTCCCTTTACAAATGAGGCAACACTGAAATCTTGATGAGGCAGTTCTTTCCTGCCAGCGACATTTTTACTGACAGCATGGTTCCAGCAAGTTGGGAAAGTCATCTCATTGTCATTCAGGACAAGTGGGGCCCCAAATAAAGGGTTGGGTTTACAGTTGGTCTCAACGTTTTCCATCGGAGGCTGGGTCTAACTGATCTTATATGAACCCTCGAGCATCCTGGACAACCCACATAAAACCAAGTAATTGCAGTGACGACTCCCATTCATCAAAATCAGACGGGAGTAAGTTCTGCTTGTCCTGATAATGACTTGAAAATGATAAGTTAGTGAAATGAGCACTTAGAAAGACTTTTCCTTTTCACCCCAACTAATTGGCCACTTCATTTGTAAAGGAGCCGTGGCTTTCTTTTAACTAGTTTTTCATTTCAGCCACTACAAGACTGCCTAGACCAGAAATCTTCCTAGGGTGCAGCTAGACCATACTTGTGTTAAGCTCTTTAGAAATGAGTTTCACATCCATTCCTGCCATGCCATGCAAATCCTTTAAAGGCTGTGAAAGTAAACACTAAACAGATCCAATCCTGTCAGAAGAATAAAAATGGGCTTAAAGGAATTCAGCCTGTGTATCTAATGAAAATCAGTAGTAACCTTTCCAGAAATATGATATATTGAATAATGTTTCTACCGTTTTCACTTGAATCCTTAAGGGAAACCTCTGTGGTACACTCACTGAAGGAAAATCAGTATTTGGTGGCTTTTGCTTAGCCAGTCTGAAAAGCCTGAAAGTTTCTGCATGTTTACAGGGAAGATGGGGTGTTGTGGGCATATGTGGGAAAGACCGATGCAGATTTAGCAAGTCAGCTAATAGCTGGGCAAATCGGACTTTTACCATAATGGTGCTATATGTTCAAGCATGTGGCGGACCTAGATTGACTGACCTGTGAGTAACCTCCTTTGACTATGTAAACGGGATCAAGCGAGTGACTTCACTGGTCCTGAATCAGTGATTAGAAGTAGTTATCCAGCCTCCACTTGTATGTAACCAACTCCTTTGAAAAAATCTCCAACTTCACCTTTTCACACTCATAGAGAGTTTCCTTAACCCAAGTTCTGTCTTTATGGCAAGTGCCAAACTTCAGAGGACTGTCACTTGAACCAGCCAGCTATAATCTTCTCAGATTCTTGGGGGATGAAGAACTCAGACCATGAACGCTTCACTACCAAGGCAAGCAGACCAACTAATACATCCATCGCTCCGTCAGCATTGCTCTCACCAAAGCACCAAAGCGTGACCTGGTTGCCCATACTCTCAACAGTGTTCAGGCTCACAAGAGATTCTTCCACAGCGTAGCAAGACCTGCCAGACCAGACAACATTGTGCAGAATAGCATGATGGTCAAGTGAACGGATTTGACTTTAATTTGCATGGAACGGAGCCCAGCCCTGCTACTCTCTAGCTATGGTAACTTGGGGCAAGTTATCCTTTATGTCTGGCTTCTGCATCTGTGAAATGAGGAGCCTAATGGATAGGAGGATTATGAGAAACCATAGGATCTGCACATGAAGGGCTCAAGAAATATGAGCCATCATTGTTATTTCAGTTGCCAAGTAATGTTCTTCACTTTGGCTGCCGGAAGGGGTGGGCCAGGGAGGTCCTGACTGCAAAATGCTCTTTCCTTGTCTAATTCCACTCAGTGACTAAATTCAGACCCTGATATAAAAGCAGAACTGGTTTTGCAGACAGTAAACATGAAATTATCTTTTTTCGATCACATGGTTTTTTTTTCTCATTGAGGTAGAAAATAATTCTTTACAAAAATAACTTAATTAAACACACACACACACACACACACACACACACACATTAAAATCTGCCCTGCTGGGCATCCATGTGCCCATGCTTAGTAGAGAAAAAAAGAAACCTGAAACAAAAAAGGGGGAGGGGATCTCGTGAGATCGCGTCCACTGCAAACCATGATTGACAAACATGTTCAACCAAACTGGTGTCGAGGACAGGCATTGGAGTACAGTTTTAACACTTCTGTTGGCAGACAGGCTAAACAGGTCTTAATTCATCGGCATTCTTTGGTTGGAGCTTGAATTGAATATAGATTCAACCCGATTGCTCAGGCTAGTTCAGCTCTCCTGAAGCTTTTTGTTCTCACCTACATCTGTCAGAGAAAATGGTCCATATTTACCTCATGGAGAATTCCTCTTTTAGGATGTAAGCATGTCAAAACTTTGAGTGCGTCAGGATCTTTCAAAATCTCTAGGTACTGCACTTCCTAGGGGACAGCTGGAAGCTGGAAACATTCACAGCCTGACTGATTTTAACCCTTCACACTGAGAAGGCGATGTCGCATTATAAATCGGGGGAGATTTCCACTCACCATCTCACACTCCACGAGAAATATTTACCATCCCCATCAGCTGCTGCTAGCCTTTGAGCCGCTCTGTGAAAGGTGTGAAGGAGGGGGGCAAGGGGAACCGAAATTCAGCTGCCAACCTCTGTAGCAGAAAAGATTTATCCCTTGGAAAATGTAGGCTATCACTGTAGAGATCCACCCCTTAATGGCTTTCAACTCTGCAGAAATTGTTGTCAGGGAGACTGAAGCGGGTGCTTGTCATGCAGAGACCATCTTGTCGGCATGTTCACCCAGACCGGACGACTCGCTCTAAGGTATTGGTTTCCACATCCCATTTACCCGGGCTCCACCATAACCAATATGCAATCGAACATACAAAAGACCTGATCTTGCCCATTAATGATAGATTCACAAAGTGGGCCAGATGAGCCTCACAATCAACTCTCAGGGAAAATGCAGACATCTCTCTCCCTGGATGTGGGATTGTCGGCACAAAACGCTGTGAATTGTTCCATAGTCTTATGCTCCCTTTCTCTGAAGCCCTATAGCACTCATTATCCGCACCACACAATTTAGCACTTGATTATATACTGCCTTGTATTGTTCCCTAATTGTTTCTCCACCCAGATAAGAGGTGGAGTTTCTTGAAGACGTAATTTTTTCCCTAACATGATTTCTATAATTGTCAGTAGCTACTTCCCTTATAGCTCTGTCTAGTAATTTTTCTTCCTTCATCGTGTGTACCTCAAATCTACTGAGATGAGGGGAAGTAAAAACCTCAACCACCACCCCCCACCAAAAAAAAAAACTATTAGAAAAATAAGAAGTATCTGCACATATAAGTACAGCAAAACAATGGATATGTAGAAGAAAATATCACTAAGGTAAGAAATTGAGTAAACACTTGTTTCATGGGTTAGCAACCCCCCAGCCTGGTTTGAGCACACTTAAAAAAAACCTCTTCACTCTTCTGCGTCCCCCATCCTTTTCAACATGGAGAGGACAGTTTCTAAAATAATAACAATGACAACATACAGAAACACTGATCCAACTCGACTCTGAATTAAAGTTAGCATCGTATAATCCACACCCATGACTTCCGGAATTGATTGTTTGAAATGTAACTAGGACTTCTGTTTCTAGAAGGAATATATTATATCTCCCTCATTACAGCAAATAAAAAACCATCTCCAATAGTTTTAGAAAACCAGATGGTTTTCTTTTACCCAGACGCTTCCTGAAGGACAGAATCAAGCTCATTGTGAATTCCTCTTTACACATGCAGTATGGGTCTTTAAAAAGGGGGAAATTAGGGGCACCTGGGTGGCTGAGTTGGTGAAGTATCCAACTCTTGATTTCGCCTTAGGTCGTGATCCCAGGGTTGTGAGATTGAGCCCCATGTTGGGCTTCACGCTGAGCATGGAGTCTGCTTACGATATCTCTCTTCCTCTCCTTCTGCCCCTCCCTTGTTCATGTGCTCCTCTCTCTATCTCTCAAAAGAATGAATGAATGAATAAATAAATAAATATAAAAGGGGGAAATGGTTCTTCACAGAACTGTTATGTAACAACTAGAAAAGATAAAATCCAATGCCACATGGATTCCCTGACCTTCCTTAAAATTCTCTACTCACAAGGGTGCCTGGATGGCTCAGTCGGTTAAGTGTCCGACTTCAGCCTAGGTGAATACAAGCCCCGCGTCAGGCTCTGTGCTGACAGCTCAGAGTCTGGAGCCTGCTTTGGATTCTGTCTCCCTCTCTCTCTGCCCCTCCTCTGCTCTCTCTCTCTCTCTCTCTCAAAATTAAACATTAAAAAAAAATTTTTTTTAATTCTCTATACTCACAAAGGATTTGTAGACTGGCAGGCAGGTCCTTCGAGAATAATACCCAGGTCCCCCTCACTTAGGAACCACATGTTTATATAGTGCAGAAAAAGCAATTTTGAAAACACTTCAGAAAAAAATTTCTACAACCTCCTCTAAACCTCTGGTTTATCAATCAGCTGCATTAGAAAATGATTCTGCATCCTAGATGATTTGTGTTCCAACATGATGTGTCCAGGCTGTTCTGCCCCATCACCCCCAACCCCTCAGCTAGCACTAGGGAGTACAAAAGGAGAATGCAAGGCCCCGTATTAAAAACGTTATTGAGAATTTCAAGATGGCGACAGCAGACCATTAAACCAAGAGCAGTGCCCCTTGTGACTGACCTCGGGGAAGAACACGGAGAGGTCTGGCAAGCCCATTTTCAGTCCTTCCTGGCTCAACATCTTCTTCTATTTCTTCAGTGTATTTCTTTGTTTTCTTGTTTACCATCTATATTCCCCACTGGAATGTAAGCATCATAGATCTTGTCTATCTTATCCAGCACTGTATCTCTAGCATCCATGCTGGCACACAGCAGACATTCAGTTATCAGGGAGAAGGGGACAGTGAGAAGGGAGGGCAGGAGGGAGGAAGGAGGAAAAGAAAGAGGAGGGAGGGAAAGACCACTGATTGTAGTTCATCCCCAGCTCTCCGACAGCCACTCATCTATTTTTAGTTGCCTTATTTCCCCTTGTACTTCTTGGGATCTCAGATCTATCCTGATAGGTAGGGATCAAAGAAAAACCTGGAGGGAGATAACAGAATATAATTAACATTACTAAGCACTTGCTAAAAGATCCTCATCTGTGCGGGTCCTGTAATACATAGACTCTCCTTTGTTTCAGCTAGAATCTTCTGGGTGAGAGAAGCAGACACCCATGATATCTGCCGTGGGACCCGGGTTGGACAGGGACAGCACCTGGAGTGAGAATGCCTGCTCTCCTGTGCTCGCTGGCTCTCTTTCTCTTGCACTCTGTTTCTCTTGCTCAGTCTCTCTCCCAGCACTTCTGCTTCAGCTGAAGCTTTTCTCTCTTACCCCCCAGCCTCTCAGATCACCCGCAAATGCTTGCCCTGATAACCCCAGCTTTCACATGTTCTCTTGGGCCCTGACTCTACCTCATGACTTTTCAGCTGAAAAATCCCACCTCTGGCCACTCATCCCAATATTCCAAATAGGCCAAATTCCCAAGAGAGTACCTGAGTGGTACAGCGGTAACAGGTAGCTGGCCAGGCCTGTGGATGCGCTGCCCTTGAATCAGACATCACTGATATCATGTGATATATAACTTGGCTGCCCAGGGCGTGTGAGCAGTGTAATTCCCGTTAAGTGAGTCTAGGGGTGGGATGACACCTTACATGTTCGTTTTACATGTCCTTGCAATAGCCCTGATGAGGTAATCATTGTTACCCCCATTCTGTCGGTATAGAGCTTGAAGACCAGAGAGGCTAAAGCATTTGCTCAGTTCCTACCAACGATAAGCATCATGGTCAGAAGTCAGGTACAGCTGAGCCTGCAAAGCCCCTACGAGGAAGCTGCCTCCAAACAGAGAGGAAGCCAGCAGAGGTGGCCCAGAATGCATGTTACCCTCTCTAAAATTCAGAACTTCTCCTTCACACGCAAATCCCAAAAAGCTGACCTATCTGTAAGACTGCTGTAACTAAGTACTGCAGACTAGGTGACTTACCAACAGGAATCTATTGTCTCATCGTTCTGGCAGCTGGAAGTCCACAATCAAGGCATCAGCTGGGAAGCTCCTCCCTGAGGGAACCTGTTCCATGGCTGCCTCCTTGGCTTGTGGTTAGTCATCTTCATGTTCACGTGGTGTCCTCCCTCTATTGTATCTGTGTCCAAATGTCCCCTAATAACTTCATTTTAGCCTCTGTGAAGTCCCAATCTCCCAGTAAGGTCACATTCTAGGACTGGGGGTTAGGGCTTCATCATGTGAATTTTTGTGGCACACAATTCAGCCTCTAGCAGTGAGTGAATTGGAACACTCACAGAGCTCCTGCTCATTACACTGTTTCTCATGTTCTCAGAATCGGGGCCAGAGACAGCCAGGGACAGCAAAGGCACACACAGCACTCACATGCCACCGCCGTTATCAGGACTGACCCTGGCGTTGCTGGGGACTGCCTTCTTTAGTGCCTTGGAAGGACGAGGTCCACTCTTGCTTTCCTTCCACCGAGGATCTCCTGCCAGCCTGTTTTCCAGAAATAGCTGCATCCAACTGACCTCAGTGAGGCCTCCTTCCCATCTCAAGTCTCCTCCTCCACAGCTTTCAGAGAAGGGCCTGACGGGAGCCAACCTCCAGTCACTAGTTGAGCCCCTCGCACAACGGAGGAGGCTCCTATATGCTTGTTGCACCACAGATCAGGCAGGATCCTACTTTTTAGCAAATATCATCTACCCTGTTCAATAGGATAAGCAGATTTATCGTAAAACACAACTTCAGGAAACAGCCGCCTACAAGGTGTGAATGCTGAGTGCAGCAATGAGGTTAGACCATGCGAGTCAGGGCGTGGTCCCCCACACCAGTAACACACATGCAGGGAGCCGTAAACACGAGCATAGATTGGCTAGTATCACCCTAAGTGGTTAACACAAGGGTTTGGACTTCAGGCTTAGCTCAAATTCCGGTTCTGCCACTGACCCTACAGCAGCGGGCAAAGTTTTTAACCTCTCTGAACTTCAGTGTCTTTATCTAGAAAACAGGTACAATTACACCTACTTTGCAAAGTTAGGGTAAGGATGAAATGAGGTGACGTGTACAAAATGCTAACACAGCCCTGGGCAGTGAAGAAATGTTCAAACCGTGGCAGTTAATGTTATCATCACTCCAAACTTTTGCTTAACAAATTTAACTTGTTATTAAATTTCATCTTAATTTTCAAATTGGTATGAAATTTAACCCTAATAACAGGGATACCTCCTACCACCTCCTAATTTAATTGGCTTCAGGTGCATAGAGACTACCAATTAAATGCGAACAAGAAATCCAATGGATGGGTTTGTAAGTCGGTAGACTTACAATAGTATTTGTCAATCTCGCAAACACAGATAATAATTCTGATTTGACAAACAACCCCCAAGCATCTGTCATTTACCTGGCATATTTTAAGATAATGGTAAAATATTTTTATTTTTTATGGCTGAATAGTACTCTACTATGGGTGTAGAGCACATTTTCTTTACCCGTTCATCTGTTGATGGACACTTAGGTTGTTTGCGCAAAAACCTTCTTGTTTACAAAAGGTTTCCACGTACATCAGCACATGTGATGCTCACAAAGGCTGGCACCATCTCCGTTTCCATCCTACAAATAAGAATATGGAGGCGGAAAGGTCATGTGCCTTGCTTGTCTGAAGGTCAAACCAAGGTTACATGCATTTAACATCTTCGGGCCGGCACTACACTTTCTCTTGTTGCAACAACCAGGAACGGTCCCGGGAAGCCTGCTGGGTGAGGGCAGCTTGGGAGAAGACGAGGAAAAAGAGAGAAAAGAAAATTGTTTTGCATGAAAAACAAACAGGACTTTAATGAAGGAGAGAAGAGAGCACGTGGCAGAGCAACATGAGCACGTAGATAAAAGCGGACATTTCTTTAGAAATGGGAATCTCTGGAATGAAAATGTTTAAAGATCTTCACATTTCTTTGATGCAAACCTCCTCTGCATTCCTAAAACTTTAGAAATATCTGCTATATACCCAAAAATCCTTGTGTGCAGAGGTTTTGGTAGAAACCTAAGTAAAGGAACTGAAACATGACTTCAAGGTTGACAATAACCCAAGAGAATACATGCGCAGGCAAGTGGGAGGCGACCAGACACGGAAGGGTTCAGCTCAGAGCAGAGGTGACAAGAAAAATGAACCACACCCAGGATGCCCAGAGAGGTTGTCAGCCTGCACGGGGGACTTGTGATGGTACTCAACCCAACGTCACCCGAAATTCAGGGGCCAAGCAAAGGCTAGTATGGATAACAAAGTGATTTGGTACTTTGAGGAAAGGTAGAGTCTAAGACACCTTTTTGCTTGTTATTCGGGAGAAGTTTTCAGTTTGGAGTTCTACTGGCTAGGAATGAGAATAAGAAGATAATTTAAACAGAATGCCCCGTGGCTACACTTCCAAAGAATCTTCAAAGCCCTCAGACTCCTTTGCAAGGGAGACATCAGGCAGATGGCTCTCATGACCAAGTTAATTCTGGGCACTACTAACAGCTGCCCGCGGAACCCTGCGGCCAAAATGTTTGCAAATACACATAAATTTGGAACTGAAATAACTGAAGCATTGGCTTCCAAACCTCCTTCAGCAATATCCTTCTGCTCAAACAAAACCTTCCGCGGACCACACAGAGGAAGGAAGCTGGAAATACGAAGTCCCCTAAGCAAAACCTGGGAAGCACTCTTTAAAAACCCAAGACATTGGAGGTGAGGAGGAGGAAACACATCTTTCCTGAGAAAGTTTGTATTACGTTAATGTTCAGTTACAACAGACAAGGTAAATTCTCAACAATATTGTTTCAACTGATCTGTGGTGGAAAAACATCAGAATGGAGAGGGAGCAGGATATTGGTGGGGACTGAGGGAACCTTCTGGGGTGAAGGGAATATTCTAAGTGTTGATGGGCGTGTGGGTTACTTTTGTCAAAATGCAACAAATAGGTCCTTTAGATGCGTGTATTTCAGAGATGTAAGGGTCATATCCAGTTGGCGGGGAGGGGGGAGACTAGCCAATATTGGACTCTAATTAACGATATGCATGTTGAAGCATTGAAAGGAAAGTGTACAGGTGTCTGCACCTTACTTTAAATTCACCAAAAATAAAACAAGATGGCTTGATGGATGGGTAGAAGGATAGATAAATGAATAGACTGGTGACAGGGCACATGTCTTTGTCAAGGTAGACAGGAAAATGTTAACAGTCGAATCTGGGCAGTTGAGCGTACAGCAGGTTTCAACTTTGCTGTATACTTGAGATTTTTCCTAACAAAACGCTGGAGAAAGAGTCCTTATCTTTTGGAGATATGTACTGAAATACCTGCGGATAAAATTATACAATGTCTGGTTTGCTTCAAAATAATGTGGAAGAACAAGTGTGAGGACAATAGAGGAAATAAGATTGGCTAAGAGATCTTCGTTGTTGAAGTGGGTAACGGGAGCTTGGGCTTGTCTTAGTTCCAGCTGCTATAACAGAATCCCACAAACTGGGTGGTTTAAACAACAAACCCTTCTTTCTCACAGTGCTGGAGGCTGGGGAGAGCCCTCTTCGGGTTTGCGGGCATCGTCTTCTCTTGTGTCTTCACAGGGTAGAGAGAGAAAGAGGAAGCAAGTTCTCTCCAGCCTCTTCCTATCAGGGCACTAATCCTATCAGGAGGCTCTGCCCTCATGACCTAATCACCCCCAAAGGCCCCCCCTCCGCACACCATCTCATTGGGTTTTAGAGTCTCCGTGTATGCATTTGAGGTGGGGGGTGGGGGAGACCCAAACATTCATTCCACAGCAGGAGTTAATTTTACTCTTCTTTCTCTCTACTTTTTGTGCATATGCTTGAAAGCCCCGTAATAAGAAATTTTTAGAAGTGAAAAAAAAAAAAAATACTGCGTTACATATTCTTTCATTTTTTATTTTTTTATTTTTTGAGAGAGAGAGAGAGAGAGAGAGAGAAAGAGAGCGTGATCGAGGGAGGGGCAGAGAGAGAGGGAGACAAAGGATCTGAAGCAGGCTCGGCGCTGACAGCAGTGAGCCCGACGCCGGCCTTGAACCCACGAAACTGTGAGATCATGACCTGAGGCCAAACCAAGGGTCAGACGCTCAACCAACTGGGCCATGCAGGCAACCCCTCCCAATTTCTACTTTTAAAATATGATAAAATATTGTGTTAAAAACTTAAGATGCAATAAATAATACATTCTACCCCTTATGTACCCTATAGTAACAGGTTCCCATTTAAAAGGTTGAAATAGCAATTGTCCTCTCTTATCAAATTCATTTAACTGAAATTGTGCATAACTTGGAAAAGGCCCAGATCCCACTCTAAAAGCGTTTCTCCTTACGAAGCGCCAAGAAAGAATTCCAAGTCGTTACACTGTATCCAGCTCTGGTTCCTGACATGGTGACCCCGTAACGGAGATAATAAGAAGGCTACTATTTCGGATGTGGCTGCTGCGCCCAGCTACGTAAGACATACCCAGGCCCAGGGAGTCCAGGGGCTTGCCCACACAGGGACTCAGGTTTTTTGCCTCCTGGGTCACTGCTCCCACTTTTTCCATACCGCCTTTCCAGCAAAACGCTTGAACTCTCTTACCAACAAGAAAAAAAAAAATCACACTTTTGAAATTCATCAAAATGGAATTTCTCCTATATGTGCCCTATGCAATAAAGCTTGAGTCAAAGAAACGCCCCCACATTCTGATGTTTAGCCAAACCACCTCAGGCTTTACAACGGGGCCAGAAATATGACAAAGCCCGGCTGCGTTCCAAGATCTTCCGACCTTCCTGCTCACCATCAAAAAGCAAAGCTCCTTCTCCCCCACTCCTTCCTCTCGGCGCTCTCTCCCCCACCTCAGACTTTCTTGTGGTATTTCAAAACACTTCCTTATGAACCTGGATAAAACACGAACAACCAAGGATATGGAAAACTGGAACCTTGTTTCCTGAACAATTTGAAACCTAAAAATAAATTAGCGCTTGTGTGTTCTGCTTGAGTTTTGGATGAAAGCCCAAGACGCTGTCTTTTGCACCTGAACTGGTTTGCCCACACCTGCTCGAGGGAACCGCCCTGCCCTTGGTGGAAATAGGATGGGTTATTGTTCTGTGTGTTTTAGGCTTTTTGGTCGTATTCAAGAGCATTCCCCTGAGGGCAAGAGATGGACCTGGGTGATGGATCACACAGAACAAAGGAAATGTGTGGAGGGAGCGATCAGCCAGATGGACCAGATGCTACAGCAGGCACTAGGTAGCCAGTGGGCTCAGTAAAGCCTGATCAGCACGCAGGTATGACGGCCAGAGGGCGCGTAAAAGAGCGAAATGGCCACGTGGAACTGTCAGAGGGGCTGATACAGGTGAGTCAGGCTGTGGGAGAGGATGGAGCTCACTGTCAGCCAGGGCTGCATAGCGACCCTGTGAGAGAGGGCTCCGGAGCCAGCCCACCATGAGTGTAAAACTTGTCTCCTCCGCTTCCCAGCTGGGTGACCTTGGCTAAGGAACCTGACTTCTCCAGGTGTCAGTTTCCCCGCTTCCAAAGTGGAGATGATCTCAGCCAACATTGATTGATGAAGCGTCTTCCACAAGCCAGCTCCTGTTCTGAGAGCTCTATATTTAGCCTTCTGAACAACTATATGTGTCCGTAGATTACTATCCCTGTTGGAAGGAGCTAAGTAAATTTGTAAAGGTCATAGGGCTGTCAAGTGATGGGGCCCCACCACAGGCCAGGGAACTGGACTGCAAAACCCGCCAGTTAAACCAGTTAGCTCTCTCACCTCCCTTTTGCGGTCACTGGGCAACAGTGACCATTCATAAGACCCACTGCACCCCCAAAAGTGTTATAAAGCAATAGCTGAAGGAGTAGGCCTGTTCACCTAAGATTGCAACAACTTGCCAATAGCTAAGGTAGATGTAAATCAAACTGGGAAGAGAGAAGAGGGCTGGGGCCCCAGGGAGGACACCTAGAGGCAGACCACCACAGCGACTACCAAGAAACACCAAAAGCAGCTGCCCAGGGGCAGGCAAGATGGCCTGAGGAGAGCCACAGGAAGTGCCCTCTGCAGGGAGCCGGTTATGGTCAAGATATGACTGGCAATCCCAGAAGTGATCCCTACCTCAAAATACGTAAAATCTAAGGTATTTGGTTCAGCTCCTAACCTGGAGAAGGCAGGACAGGACAATCATTACAAATACCACCTAGAAGGGGGTGGAGAGGGGAGGGCTGGGAAAAGCCGAGGCCATTTCTATCCCAGGGTAAAACTCAGAACAGTGCTCAACTGCTATTTCTTTTTTTTTTTTTTTTTTTTTAACGTTTATTTACTTTTGAGACAGAGAGAGACAGAGCATGCACGGGGGAGGGACAGAGAGAGAGGGAGACACAGCATCGGAGGCAGGCTCCAGGCTCTGAGCCATCAGCCCAGAGCCCGACGCGGGGCTCGAACTCACGGACCGCGAGATCGTGACCTGAGCTGAAGTCGGACGCTTAACCGACTGAGCCACCCAGGCGCCCCTCAACTGCTATTTCTTGAGTCTGTGTTCCTATCCGCATATTTGTTACTTGTGTCATCTCCATGGACACACTAACTGTAAAAAGTTCTTAAAAATGAAAAACACTGTGCACTTATTTCAGTGAGAACAAGGAAGGAGGGTTGATGGAAACGACGCAGCCGCCTTTGAAGACAGCTCCAGGAGAGGGAGAATTTGGAAATGAGACACAAGTGGGCCAAATCCCAAGGGCTTATAAGACGGAAAAAAGAAACATGTGGAAGCCTGTTAAAGGCTGCAGAGATGGACCTCGGGGTAGCCAGAAGGAGGGCTGGGCTCTCCCACTCTTCAACCCGGCAGGGACTCCCTCCAGGCCTTCGACGGAAACAGCAGCCACATGCTACCTGCCAACCACAAGCCCACTGGAGCCCGGGGAGAGGTCTGAGCCTGCTCTGTTCCCACCAAGTCCCCTGGTAGTCTATACAGAGTCAGCCTCTGATGGGTCTTCATCTCTCTGTCTCTGTCCTTCTGAGAGACGCAGGAAGGAAAGGGGAAGCATGTCTGCATCTCTTCAAGACTAAGAGAGGTTGAACTGGGGGCTGAGCCTGGGAAAGCTACCCACAAAGGGAGCCCACAGAGGATGGGTCACCCTGACCGCCCTGCAGGCAAGAAACTTCCCCCTCTGGCACTCGAGCCCAAACCAGCTGACTCTCCTTCTGCCCCCGGGGGGTGTGCATGTGGTCAACATGCAACCCACCGCCCCTTCATCAGGAGAGACTCAGGGCCCATGTCTTCGTGCAGACCCATCAGCCTTCTGCGCACGGACGACCTCCTTCAATGCACCCCGGGGTACCTGTAGGCTAAAGAACAGAAGACGGGGTGACAAGACATCCCCACTGGGGGGTAGATGGAACAAATCAGTTGAAGACCTTTGAGGTGATAGTTAGAGGCCCCCCAGCCATGCTGACCGCACTCCGTGCAAGCGGGCCCAGGACCGTCCTGATCTTCAGAGTGGAACAAGACAGACTTCCTCTTTGCTCAGATCAATCACCTCGCACAGCTTGGCTGCACTACTGATTATTAAAAGACTCTGCTCCCACCAGATGAGAAGGATCCCAAACAATAGAGAGACAAAAAGAAAAGAAAAATGTGTCATGCTACATCCAGACCACGTGGAGAAGTCAGCCTGTATGACTTCCGTTTACTTAGCAAAGGTCAAAAAACACCATTTTACAAAGGATGACAACTATACCAAAGTTATATGTTTCAATGTCTGGAATGAAGTGTAAAGAAAAAGACGAAACGGAATAAAATATAAATTATGTTCTGTCTTGTTTGCATCTAAAGATCATCATTTTTGTGTAAAAAACACTGTTTTATAGGGTGCCTGGGTGGCTTACCTGGTTAAGCGTCTGACTTCTGATTTCGGCCCAGGTCATGAGCTCACAGTTCTTGGGATCAAGCCCTGCATCAGGCTCTGTGCTGAGCATGGAGCCTGCTTAGGATTCTTTCTCTCCCTCTCCCTCTGCTCCCCCCCAAAATAAATAAGCATTTTAAAAAGAAGAGGTTTATTACAAAATAATAATAAAAATAAAACTGTTTTATAGGTGGCTTCTTTCAGTTCTTCAAACATGCAGAATTCATTCCTGCCTCTGAGCCCTCACACATGCTGTTCCCTTTACCAGAACTCCATGCTTTGCGTGACTTCTCTCTTTTATCCTTCAGGCCTCAGCCTGAGTGTCCTCTCTTCAGTAAGGCCTTGGCTAACTATCCCATCTAAATTAGGACCCCTCCCCTTATTGCCTGTCCTAGTACCCTGTTTCTTTCAAGGGCTTATCAGATTTGGAATCATCTATCAGTTTACTTTCATCTTTCCTACTGGAATATAAGTATTACAGACCCAACACAGAGCACAATGTAAGGCACGTAAGAGTGCTTGGTGCAAATGTACTTACATGAATGGAGGGAAGAACAAAACGTAGGATTGGGTGTAAAAGTGGGCCTGCCGGTGTGTGGGGGTTAAGGCCAGGAGCCCGCCCTCACCTCGGAGGCTGTTCTTAATACCCCCTCTCCCAGCCCAGCCTTGTCCCAGCCAATTCAGTTTCAAGCCACTAAACCGCCCTCCTCTACATACGGCCCATCAATGCCCTCACCTGCAGGAGTCTCAGTCACAAAGGAGGTACGAGGCTTAGTTTCCTGTACCCACTGGCTTCCCAGTGGGCGGCCCCCTCTACCAAACCTTTCCAAAGGCCAAAAGGGCACCCAGACAGCCATTGGTATGGGCTGAAGGTCAAGTACAGGACTGGACTTGCAATAAGGCAATATTCCCTGTCCACATGAGACAGCTTAAATTCATGCTCAAAATATCTCACTATTAGAATTTAACCTGTTTTTTAAATAGACTTTCCGTTTTAGAACAGTTTCAGATTAACAGAAAATTGACGAGAGTACAGAGAATTTCCATATACCCCCATACCTAGTTCTCCCTAATATTAACATCCCTCATTAACATGTACCTTTGTTACAATTAATGAATCAGTGCTGACACATTATTTTTGACTGAAATCCACATTTTACTAGATTTCCTCACTTTTTTTTTTTTTTTTAAATTTTTTTTTTTTTTCAATGTTTATTTATTTTTTGGGACAGAGAGAGACAGAGCATGAACGGGGGAGGGGCAGAGAGAGAGGGAGACACAGAATCGGAAACAGGCTCCAGGTTCTGAGCCATCAGCCCAGAGCCCGACGTGGGGCTCGAACTCACGGACCGCGAGATCGTGACCTGGCTGAAGTCGGTCGCTTAACCGACTGCGCCACCCAGGCGCCCCTAGATTTCCTCACTTTTAACCCAATGTCCTTTTTCTGTTCCAGGATCTCATCCAGGCATCACATTACATTTAGCCATTGTGTCTCCTTAGGCTTCTCTTGGTTCTGACAGCTTTTCAGACTTTCTTTGTTATTTTTTTAAAATTTTTTAGGGTTTGTTTATTTTTGAGAGAGAGAGAAAGAGAGAGAGACAGAGCACGAGTTGGGGAGGGGCAGAGGGAGAGGGAGACACAGAATCTGAAGCAGGCTCCACGCTCCAAGCTGTCTGCCCGATGCGGGGCTTGAACCCACGAGCTGTGAGATCATGACCGGAGCCGAAGTCGGACACTAAACCGACCGAGCCCCCCCAGGTACCCCTCGACTTTCTTTGTTATTGATGACTTGACCAGTTTTGCATGGTTTGGGCAATCGCTCTATAGAATGCTCTTCTAACCGGGATTTTGGAGGTTTGGGATGAAGGTCATAGAGGTAAAGTGTCACTGTCATCACATGAGATCAAGAGTACATACCGTCAACATGACTTATCACAGTAGATGTGGGCCTTGAGTATCTGGCTAAGGTAGTATTTGCCAGATTTCACCACTACACCCCCATCCACACTGTACTCTTTGGAAAGAAGTCACTGCCTCCATTTAAGGGATGGGAAGCTGTGTGTGCCCCCTCGAGAGGGAGGTATCTACATAAATCATTTGGGATTCTTCTGCACAAGACATTCATGCCTTCTCCTTCGTTTATTTATTTGCTCAGTCAGTGGAACCAGTATGGACTCTGGGATATTTATTTTACACTTCGGGGTATAATCCAATTCTATTTTATTTTGTCACTTAAATTGGTCCACCTTTGGCCACCCAGAGTTCTTCCAGTTGGCTCCTGTCTCCCTTTGACATACCTCCAATCAAGTGGAGTTTGGTTTGGTTTGTTTTAAGCACTTTCCTACTTTTCAGAACTACAAGATGTGACCTATTTCTTAAATCACGCCAGTAGCAGACCCTGATGTAAGGTAACCCCAGAAGTAGGCAATTAAAAGGCTGCCCCTGCCTTTTATCGATGGACGGAGATATTTCTAGCCTGCATGGCTCCCTGGTGTTCACTTTTATGAAGCTCTTGCTTTGCCTCTCACCCAGACGTCATTTGTCAAGTGCCAAGGGGCACAGAAAGCCATGGGACAGGGGAGGTGGGAGGCCACGGTAGGGGGATGCCAACAGCAGAGTCTGAAAGACTGGGATTAGCTGTGGCCTCCACACTAGCTGAGTTACTTTAGAGTAGGTCACTCACATCTCTGAGCCCTGGCTTCCTCATACGTTCCTTGCAGGACTTTGTGACAACGGAAGGTAATTCATACGAATGCCTAGCACAGAACTGGGCCCAAAGTTGTTGCAAATAAATAAATAAATAAATAAATAAATGGTTAGCCTCATAGAAGAAAGATTGGGAGAGCCAGTCCACTCTACAGGGATTTCAGGGTTGCAAGCAAGAACAACCCGCTCGCTCGGGCCTCTCCAGCCAGCTGGGGCTCCATCAGTTCAAAACCAAGCAAATGACTCATGAATTCTAATCCATTCTTCCAGTCTCAGCTTCCCTCCTTCATGCTGGGAGGCCAAATTACAGTATTTTATTATTTTGCCTCTTTACTGTGTATTTTATTTATCTCTGTTGTGCTGCCTAGTTTTTGGCATTTTTTCAAAAGCTCGACATGTTCCTACCTGCTATTTGTATTCTCGGTAAAACCACCAATCGTTATAATGTACCTCTCCCAACCTTCAGGAGGATTTCTATGCGGCGCGTTTGCCACACTGCTAGCTTCATTAATCTGGAACTGGATGCTGGGACTCCATGTACTGTTTCGATTTATATGTTCTCTCAGTATGTTTGTCATTTTCGTGAATCAGAGACTCTGCTCCTGGGTAAGTGGCTGCTCATGGTGGCCCCCACCAACCAACCCCCAACTGAATAATAGAACAGGGGTTGATAGAATAAAGGTAGGATATATCGGACTTCTAAACTGACCTGAAATCAGAAAGGTCAACAGTGCTATAGCCAGATGTCCTCTGAGTACAGGGCTCCCGGTCACGGTGCAAGTTGGTATCTGGCTTTCCTTCACTGAATGCCAAGAGCTCAGGGCCACCTATGTCTTGTCCACTGCTGTATTCCCACAGTGTAGCACAATGCCTGACACATAGCGGGTGTCCAATGAATATTTACTGAATGAATGAATGGGTTTTCCAGAAAAGTAGGCACTCCTGCTTTTCTTTCATTTCCTGGTAGGTGCAGAAGCGCTCTTCTCCTTAGTTCATTTTTTTTTTTGAGGGGGGGGACAGAGAGAGACAGAGCATGGACAGGGGAGGGGCAGAGAGAGAGGGAGACACAGAATCGGAAACAGGCTCCAGGCTCTGAGCCATCAGCCCAGAGCCCGACGCGGGGCTCGAACTCACGGACCGCGAGATCGTGACCTGGCTGAAGTCGGACGCTTAACCGACTGCGCCACCCAGGCGCCCCTCTTCTCCTTAGTTCAAAGATTGGCTCCATTTGACGTGGCCTGCCGTGTTGTGTTCTAAACTGTAATCTGAGTCAGAGACCGAGAGACCCCTGGAAGGGAAAGGAGAGAACAAAGGTGAACTTGGATAAGAATGCTGCTACAGACCAAATGTTTGTGTCTTTTTCAAAACTCATGTCGGAACCTAATTCCCCGTGTGTGGATATTTGGAGGTGGGGTCTTTGGGAGGCGATTAGGTCACAAGCACGGAGCTCCCATGAAGGGAACAGTGGCCTTAGAAAAGACCCCGGAGAGCTCTCCCGCCCCTGCTACCACGTGAGGACACAGGGAGAAGACAGCAGTCTTCTGTTATAGCAGCCCAAGCAGACTAAGACAAATGCCCTCTCACCCCCTCCAGGGAACTTCCCCAACCATCAGTACCAAACATACCCTTCCAGGCCCAGCCCACCCAGCACCAAGGTGGCTCTCTTCCACGACACCTTCCCGGGCCCACTGACCCAACAACTTGAAACCTGTAGCATGAGCCCACGAGGCTCATCCACACGGCAGACACACACTCTGAGGACCCTTCCCTTACTGTACAGTCTCTCGGGCGCCAATCCTATATGGCGCCTGTACTTTTTACCTGTTCGCAGCTCACCTTCCCAGCTACCCTATAAATTCCTCGACAGTAGAGACGCGTCTTATATTTTTTGTTAGTTCTGTCTGTCCTGGCACCACCTCCAGCAC
Source organism: Prionailurus bengalensis (assembly GCF_016509475.1). Taxonomy (NCBI): domain Eukaryota; kingdom Metazoa; phylum Chordata; class Mammalia; order Carnivora; family Felidae; genus Prionailurus; species Prionailurus bengalensis. Next base: position 163,003,255 of record NC_057345.1, read on the forward strand.
ATGGAAGGTTCTTTCTAAAGTCACCCAACTCCAAGGCACCAGCCTTAATCACTTCATCACTTCATCAAAAGGGAGGACACGGAAAGGAGGTCAGAGAAAGGAAAGAGGGAGAGGGTGGGGCAAGGCAAAGAACATGAGCTAACCAAAATAAAAATAATTGAGCCAAAACATGCCCCGACAGTAGGTTAGGTTACATTTCACCGAAGTATCAAGCGGATTAAAACAAACAAACAAACAAACAAACAGTGATGGGGCACCTGGGTGGCTCAGTCAGTTGAGCGTCTGACTCTTGATTTCAGCTCAGGTCATGATCTCACGGCTCATGAGATCAAACCCCGTGTCGAGCTCTGCTCTGGCAAAGCCTGCTTGGGATTCTCTCTCTGCCCCTCCCCTGCTCTAAATAAATAAATAAATAAATAAAAAACAAGCAAACTAAAAAAAAAAAAGACCCAGTGCTGCTAAGGCAGAAGAGGCAAGTACGGCGAGCCCGCTTGCCAATCCCCCCACTGCCTTCCTCCTTCAGGTTCCACTGCTGAGAAGAACCCCCTTTCCACAGCTCTGGCAGTCTGCGCTGTGCCTCACTGTGTTGAGTTCAATACTGTGTGCAATCAGCAGATGCTTACCACCTGGAAATCGTAGACCCATAGGTTTGCCAAGCTGGAAAAGCCCAGGCTAGGTTGCAATTCTGAACCTCATGTCCAGTGTCCCCTTCCAAAATAGAGAAGACCCCCCCGGAAGCGGTATGAAAAATCTAGTATAAGCCATGTGAACTTTGCTGAGAAAATGTGTAAATTTCATCAGCTTCTTAAAGGGGTCATGCTGTCAAAAAGTCACAGATCACCACCCTGGGCTAAGTTACAGACCAGGAAGCTCTGACCCCGAAAAGGTCAGCAAATACCCCCAAGGAAATAGAGCCAAGGTGGTAAAAGAACCTGAATTGCGACCCAATTCTCCTGACTTCTGGCTGCCACTTTTTCTCCTGCACTTACTCTCTTCCTTTTTTCGTTATAAAGAGATTTCCTTTGTGACACTATTTGCTCTAACGGGATTTGACCTGCGGTGTTCTGGATGCTTCACTCTGTTACATTGTAAGCACTTTCTATTTGCCTGCTTTCCTTCACCCTAATGATGCCCACAGAGATATAATTTTCTCACTTCTCTTTTTCTATTATCACCTTATCTGGCCTTTGCCCACTCTCTTTTCTGCTACACATGGCATGTCTCTGGGTGCCCTTTTGTCCTCCCATCTTGATTTTATGAGAAGTATTTATTTCCATGTTTTCTGTATTTGCCTGGATGTATTCTTACAGAGCTGATAGTAAGACTCTTCTGTCTCAGCAGGAAACGATTGCTCATGGCAATTACGCCTGCTGTCTTCCTTTTCATTTTCCTCCAGCTCTTGATGAAATTGTGTTTCCAGAAACCCTATGAATTCTTTCTCAGACTCTTACATAACTCAGTATATTCAGCCATTTCTTTCTCATCCACATTTTTTGTTTGTCTGGTCGGTTGGGTATTTGGCTCATATTCTCTCCAAATAATTTGGTGCCTATTGTATCTTCGGTTTCTCTCACACTGTAGATGGTCTCCTGCATCTGAATGGACGGCTCGAGACTCAGGCACATTCGGTGGGTATTTGTATCATTAACTGCAGAATGAGTCTGTGAACCTGCCAGGTGCCGTGCTGCTTGTGACTCTGTTTTATTGATGTGTTGTTTGGGGGGGGACTGTTTGTTCGCTCTTCTGTGGGGAAGGGACGTTCATTTTGGGTCCGGTCTTAGGGCTAAAGTTTAGAATGTGTTCCTTTGTTCCAAGTTTATGTTCTTTATATCTTTATAGAGTTTGCCCCTTAGGCAAAGCTCAGTGTGTGTGTGTGTGTGTGTGTGTGTTCTGGGAATGATTCTAGAGGATATTTCATTGGATTTGAAACAGAGGCTCCAACATCTTCTCCATGAATCGATCAACACTCGAGGATAACTTCTCAATTCCACTTCCCCCAACCCCACCCGACCCAGTCCCATCCCCTTGCCCTGCCGCACTCTCAAGATTGGGGTTCCATCCCAGGAAAGAACGCCAGCAAAATTGAGGCAGAAACCCCTGACAGGCCCTTACACACCACTCTGGGGTTCAGAGGAAGCCAGTAGCATCATGGGAAGGGGCTGGGGATGAGGCAGGAGGTAACACAAGAGAAGATAATCCAAAAGTAACTTGGATTCCTGGGATCCTTTCTTTGGGCCATGAGGTTCACTGATAGTGCATGTTACTTAGGAACAAACAAGACTGATGGCCTCTATCTGTTGAGACAGGGAAGGAGAAAATTCATCCCAAACCCCACCGAATAAGCAAGGGAGTGGAGGAGAGGTGGGTAATACTGAACCTTGGCTGCATTTCCTGGTTAGTTCAGAAGAGAGGGCAGCGTAGGTTCTACGAGGAGGGCATGATGATCCCTTGGAAAGGAGTTGGGAGAGGCAGAGGCAGCGAGGCAGGGCCTAACGTCCTCAGAGCTTTCATTATGGCAACTGCTCCCATCCACCTCATTCCCCTCCGTGCGTGGTACCCCCGTGAACTTTGAACCCTGCTAGGGGTGCCATCAAAGTTGGATCGATGTGTAAACTATATTTTTGCTGTAACAGGGAATACATACTGGCAATGTCTGCCCGATAGAATCTTGAGCTGAATGGGTCACAGTATGCAGCCTGGGGTCTGGTACAAGTTCCTGCCAACAGAAGGAAACAGGTTTAGTGTAATGTCAAGCCAGCCTGAAAAAGAGACTCCACATTCAATGCAGCTCACTAAACCTTTGCCCTTATGAATTTACAAGATCGTGTACCCTGCCGGTTAGCAATTCTATGCAAACAGAGCCAGCAAATAAATGATGTGATGACTATTGAAAACTTTTTTCAACGTTCTTATTTTTTTTCCTTTGAAGAGGTGTTGACCTTCAAATGCACTGACAAAAAAAAAAAAAAATTCAAGTATTCAGAAGGTTGCCAGGCATTCAGAAAGAATCGGTGAAAAGGATGATCTGATTTTAGAAAGCTAGAAATTAAAAAATAAAAATAATACCTATACATTCTCTTCCTCCCTGTGAAGATACCCAAAATGTCACCAATAGAAATTTGAGAGGCAGTAGAATGGAACAAACACTGGCATCAGAAAATGAAGACTTTGACCCAAGTCTGCCTTTCACATGGCCTACGTCCCTCCCTGGGCAAGTCACTGAAATCAGGTTTTCAGCTACTTTTTCCATACAATGGAAAAGTTGAACCTCATCGTTAGCAAGGCCCAATTCAAGAAAACTAGACACATCAAGGGACTAAATGTGTTCCTTTGTTCACTCAAAATGCAAATTACTTTATTGATCCCCATGGCAAAAAAATAAAAAGAATCTTCTATCAATTACTTTATGGGTAGGAGACTATGAATGATAATATAACTATGCCTTTATTTAAAAGGTTGGTATCTGGACACTTTTAAAGAAGAGACAATAAAGACACTATTTTCTAATCTTTCAATCCTTACAGCTGTCCAAATTGCATCAGAACATTCACAAAATGCATTCACAGCCACTATCAAATTTCTTCCTCCAAGACACCATGAGAGAAAAGTGGAATTATCACCCCCCATTTTACACGCGGGAAAACTAAAGCTCAAAATAACTTTCTAAGGACAGTGAATTGGAAGCAGAGTTGAAGCTAGAGTTAGTTCATTACAAGGGTGCCTAGTTTGGCTCAGTCGGTTAAGTGCCCAACTTCAGCTCGGGTTATGATCTCACGGTTCGTGAGTTCAAGCCCTGCATTGGGTTCTGTGCTGACAGCTCAGAGCCTGGAGCCTGCTTCAGATTTTGTGTCTCCCCCCCCCCCACCTCTCTCTCTCTCTGCCCCTCCCCTACTTGTGCTCTCTCTCTCTCTCTCTCTCTCTCAAAAAACATTTTTAGAGTTAGTTCATTACATACAATGCATAGTACAATGTGATTTTCTTATACTGTATAATGAAATGTGTCAACATTTAGAAGATCGACAGAGCTCGGTGAACCATTATGGTCCAAATGAACAATGAATAACACAAAGCCATGCATGGGTAAGTGATCCATGCAAAGTACAAGATAGATCAACGGGTTGCAATATAACAGAATATGAAAATTTCATCGATCTGTTTTCAAACTTCGTATTGGAATTAACCATCTAGAACCACCACTTGTTGAGCTTGAGAGTAGTATCAAGAATGAATTCCCACAATTATCTGAAACAGTTATGACAGTTCTGCTTCCTTTTCCAACCGTATCTGTGGGAAGCTGGGTTTTTTGTCTATACGTCAACTTCAAACAAAACAACACACCCCAGCAGATTAGATGCCAAAACAGATGTGAGAATCCAGTGGTCTTCTAATAAACTAGATATTAAAGGCATCTATAAAAATATAAAGTGATGGCACTCTTCTATGTTTTGTTTCCGAAAATAGAACTTAAAAAAAAATTTAGAATGTTACTTGTGTTAACAGGCAATGAGACGATTGCTCTTATTTTTTCATGAATTATTAAATAAATATTTTAATCTTTTCTCAGTTTTAACTTCTAGCATGGCAAATGTGAGTAGATACAATCTCTACAAACAAAATCTCTCTGGGGTTCTCAATAACTTTTAATAATATAAAGGGATCCGGAGACCAAAAAGTACAGAGAAGGAAGGCCCCTCCCTATATGATGATAGAAGAATCACTTCACCAGGAAGATACAACAATCTCAAACCTGCATGCACTTAAAAAAAAAAAAATGGCCTCAAAATACATAAAGCATAGAGATTGGCAAATCTACCATCATAAAGGAAGATCTAATTGTATCTCTCTCAATTATTGTTAGGTCAAGCAAGATTGCATGGGTCCAAAGATTGCATCAGTTGGGTCCTGGCAGCAAGATGATGCCATACTGATATGAAATGAAGAGAGAGAGTTTAATTAAATATTCACAAGGTATGGGCAAGGTTCACCAAAGATGGACGAAGAAGCACATCCAGGGCTAGCCACAGGGCAACGGGGGCTAAACGGCCGAGAAGAAGACTTGGTCACCAACACCAGTGAGAGCTGTGGCTGAAGGAGAGGGTGTCTGACAAGCTCTGAGACCTCTGACAGAGGACTGTGTCTTTGCCAAAATGGCTCAGCAGGAGGAAGCTGGAAGCGTTATTATTCTGACCTTTCTCTCTGCATCTTCCCACTCTCCTCCCCATATCTCCACTGGCCGAGCCCAAAGAAGCCCAGGGTGGGGAGTTTTTGACAGAGTTCATACAGGTCAGCCTCCCACAGCACAAATCAGGGTGAGGAAACGTAGAAAGTAAATCCGAAGGGGCCAAAGGAGAAGATTCAACACGGAGATCACTGACCTGAACATCATGTACAGGTCAGTGTGCCAGATGACGGCAGAACCCAGGCTCCAACATTTAGAGAATATGTACTCTTCCAAAGCACAAAACATGGACCGTTTACAAAAACTGACCACAATTCTAGGCCAACAGGCAAGTCTCAGCAAATTTCAAAAAAATCCATGTCAAACAGAACCTGTCCTTAACCACAAAACAATTCAATGGGGTTGTGGTGGTGGGGGCAGGGGGGGGGATTAGAAGCCAATAACAAAAGATGAGGAGGAAACCCACATATTTGGAAATTTTAAGAAGAAACATTTAGAAACTCAAGAAAAACATCATGGACATTTAGATATATTCAAAAATTGACGATAACCGGGGCGCCTGGGTGGCGCAGTCGGTTAAGCGTCCGACTTCAGCCAGGTCACGATCTCGCGGTCCGTGAGTTCGAGCCCCGCGTCGGGCTCTGGGCTGATGGCTCAGAGCCTGGAGCCTGTTTCCGATTCTGTGTCTCCCTCTCTCTCTGCCCCTCCCCCATTCATGCTCTGTCTCTCTCTGTCCCAAAAATAAATAAACGTTGAAAAAAAAAATAAAAAAAAAATTGACGATAACCAATTTATGTAAAGAAGCCAAATGTCCACCGACGGATAAATGGATAAAGAAGATGTGGTGTATGTGTGTGTGTGTGTGTGTGTGTGTGTATATATGGAGTATTATTCAGCAATCCATATATATATGGATATATACTCAGCGATATACATACATATATATATACATATATAGAGTATTATTCTGCAATCAAAAAGAATGAAATCTAGCCATTTGCAACAACCTGGATGGAACTAGAGGGTATTATGGTAAGCGAAATAAGTCAGAGAAAGACAAATATCATGATTTCACTCATATGTGGAATTTAAGAAACAGAACAGATAAACATAAGGGAAGAGAAGCAAAAATAAGATAAAAAAAGAGAGGGAGGCAAACCATAAGAGATTCTTAAATACAGAGAACTGAAGGTTGCTGGAGGGACGGGGGGCATGGGTTAAATGGACCAGGGGCATTAAGGAGGGCACTTGTCAGGATGAGCACCTGGCTGTTGTATGTAAGTGATGGATCACTAAATCCTACTCCTGAAGACATTATTGAACTGTATATTAACTGACTTGGATTTAAATTAAAAAAAAAAAGAAATATGATAGTGTCACAAATACAGACCACATATCTAATTTAAAAATTGCAGTAGCAGGGGTGCCTGGGTGGCTCAGTCGGTTGGGCGTCCGACTTCGGCTCAGGTCATGATCTCGCGGTCCGTGAGTTCGAGCCCCGCATCGGGCTCTGGGCTGACAGCTCAGAGCCTGGAGCCTGTTTCGGATTCTGTGTCTCCCTCTCCCTCTGACCCTCCCGTGCTCAGGCTCTGTCTCTCTCTGTCTCAAAAATAAATAAATGTTAAAAAAAAAATTTAAAAAAAATTGCAGTAGCCATATTATAAAAGTAAAAAGAAATAGATGAAATGAATTTTATTTTACCCAACATATCCAAAATATCATTTAAACATGAAATATTAGAATTATTAATAAGGTGCTTCTAAAAAAATTAATGATAATGAAAATACTACACACCAAACCTTGCAGATATAGCAAAAATTGTACTCAGAAATGTATATCCTAAAATGCATAAGTTAGATAATTTAGAAACTAAGAACTAATGAGCTAAGTAAGCATCCAATTCAGGGCATTAAAAGAAAAACCAAAAAAGATGATAAAAATATAAACACCCAAGTGAATGAAATAGAAAACAAAAGTAAAAGGCGGACGATCCACAAAGCCAAGTGTTGGTGGTATGATAAGATTGAAAAGCAACAAAACAAACTGTGAAATCGGGCTCTTACAAAAGATGAGCAAGCAAGATGACACAAATAAAATCTCATCCCTGCGTCCCCCTTGGTGGCCTCAGTCCGCACATCTCTAACCTGCAGCCATCAGGTGCTGTGCTTTCTGTGCGCTGGCAGGGTGGGCGGGTGTATTTGAAGTCGCAGCCTAAACGAGCCAAGGACACAACCGATCGGGCCTGTGGAGTTTCCACCCGCCGTGTCCCGGCTGAGCCATAGCTGCTCCGGGTCCGCAGGGCAAGCTGCTTGCCAGCTGAAAGAGCCGGCGAAGAGCCAAGGGGCTGCCGAGCACCTGAAGCGGAAGCAGACAGGGAGCGAAGCTGCTGGGGGAAAAACACAGGCTGCCGACTGGGGAGGCTCAACAGGCAAACGGCAAATCAGAGGCGAGTCAGTATTTCACCGTCGGCCAGCGCTGCATTTGCTGCTCGTGACGCGTGTGAACACCCCCATCCGGGGGGATGTGGGGTCCTGGGGGGCTCTCCGTGGCTACAAGAAATCTTTTGTTCATGCTGGTTGGGGAATTGTCTTTGGTGTTCGTATTCTCCGTTTTTCCTCCGCCGTCTTCTAATACCTTTTCTGCAGGGACCGCAGAATCTCGCGGACCCCGGTCATGTGTATAACAGAGGCCCATCCACGCGTGTTAGGTCAAGATGTGTAGGCCAGAAAGAAAACACTCGCCCAAATCGGCCGAACCCAAAGTTTTATAGGCATGGAAGGCCGTGAGAAGGAAAAAGAATTGCGAGTCAGGTACACAGAGTCATTTGCAGCTTCATGATCTCTGAAGGGAAGCGGCATTTCTAAACCGTAGGTGTGCAACTGAGGTTGGCTAGGACAGGTGCTGTTACACAGGGTACATTATCGCCAACTGGTCACCCATTGTAAATGAGTAATATCAACACTCTGCCTTGGAAATCTATTTGTTCTTAATGTACCTGAAACCACGGCCAAATAAACTCTTAAAATGGCAACACGGTGATTCATTTTCTCACACCCAAAGCCAGTTCAAGTCCTTTTGACTCTTGAAATGATCAGTCATTAATCTGCTAAAATGTTCCATGTAGTTGGAGAGAAAGCCCTGAATTCCATTTTATCGGAAATTCGATTCGGAGTTCAATTAAAAATATCAGTATTCTTCATTCAGAGAAACATCCCCCAAATAACGCTTTCATTTCCAATTTTAGTTAAAGGAACAGTCTGAGAAATTGCATGTTTTGTTGCTTTACACACCCATTAAAAAGCAGAAATAGGGGCGCCTGGGTGGCTCAGTCAGTTAAGCCTCCCACTTCAGCTCAGGTCATGATCTCATGGTTCGTGGGTTCCAGCACCACCTCCGGCTTTGTGCTGACAGCCTGGAGCCTGCTTTGGATTCTATGTCTCCCTCTCTCTCTCTCTCTCTCTCTCTGCTCCTCCCCGCCTCACACTCTCTCTCCGTCCCTCAAATAAATAAATAAAATTAAAAAAAAAAAAGAACAGAGACAAATGATTGATACTATTACTTCTGGCAATGACTTTACAACTCTCACCCTGTTTATTAATAATCACCATACGTAAGTGAAATGTGCGTCTTTATTTATTTAATCTTTAAGGAAAGAGACCTCGTTTGTTACCCAGTCATGTCTTCAACATGATAGAGCTCAGACTTGAAAAAGAATTTTCTGGTTTCAGTATCTGGGTATGATGAGATATCCGTGGACCATTATAGTCTTTCCTATATTTTTTGATCTTTCACCTGGAGTGTTTCTGTGTGTATGTAATGCCATCTCCTTGCTTTTTAATTCTGTGACATGGAAATCAGAAACAATATAATCTCCAAGTGCCCAGTGAATATACTGCGTAATGGTTTGACCGACTGCTCCAAGGTCTGTATTATACAGGCAGTTGTACTCCTACTATCTATCAAACCAAGGATGTAGATAAGGTAATAAACCTCCAGCTAAAGCTTATTACACAGGACTGTAATTCTTCTCAATTCTTCTTAAGAATTACCGTAAGCAAAATACGAATGTTTCCTTGTCGCAGCCTATTTGTCCTCCTTTGCAAACCGAGCATTATTTTCATTAAAAATTGTCATGTAATTCCGTGATAAGGCTTACTGCAAATAGTTTAGAAATATACGTGCAGGCCTGCACTTAGGGTACCTGGGGCTCATCTTATTTAAATAAAAACATGGCCTCTGTGCAAGAGCAATGCTGAATTTTCACCCAAAATTGCATAAGCCTAGCATGTAAATGATGTGTAAATGAAGTGCTCCCTGAACGGGCATTAAGCGAGCATTAAGAGGGAAGACCATAACAGTCCATCATTTCAATGGTCCCAGCCCAAAGGTGCTTGAGTCGCTTTGACACAACAGAGTGTGACAGCTTCATAGGCATTGTTTCAGGCCGCTGAGTCCAAACTCAGTGGAAAAGAGGGAATAAAACTAGGCCCAACGAGTCACTGATGGCTGGACCCCAGCTCTTCGCCCCAGCCAGCACAGTCCATCAGTTTTCTAGATTGGGCTCACCAACTTGATCCATGGGAAGGAGGATTTTATGTAGCTTTGCTTTAAGTAAACGATGACCAGTTGTTGTAGAAATAGCCCAATCAGTTAACTTTTTATTTGAATCCAAACTCTGGGCAGTGCTTGTGGGGTGCTCCCCAAAAGGATAAGAAGTGTTCCCTGGAACAGCTTGGAGGGTGCAGTCTCTCGGGAGTCCCTGCTCCAGTCTTTGCCTCACAGGTTGACGGTGTGCAGGGTGAAAGCCTAATGATCGTATTTTGCTATGAGTGTTCAGGATAAAAACAGGCTGCCTTTTGCCAGCCAAGGATTAATAGTCATACATCTTTCCCCATTAAAAGAATCCCCATACGACAATCCAACCTCAGTAATAATGCATCCATTTATACAGGAAAATAGATCCAATGCTGTCGTCATAGGATCACCACACATCCCAGTACCTACTACTAAGCCTCGAACATGGTAGGTACTCAAATCTATATTACTCAAGTCAACCTTGGGTTATTTCTCAATTATCAAGGATGAGTATTGAGCCTTCATCCACAAACTTTCATCCAACCCCCTAGACCCACATTTGCCCCATGTCCAGCTGGAGGTGGGCGTGAAATCTGTGTCATAGAACCCAGTATCATCAGTCAGTTTGTGAGCAAATTACCCATCATTTGACCTCATTAGTATCATTCTCCACTCCTATCAACAACCCACAGAATAGTTTATTTCTCAGTTATATTGTTGAAGGAATATGTTTTAGGTCTAATAAGGAAATTAAATATCTAGGTGTCCACATCAAAGAACATATACCCAGAAAATAAAGGAATAAATATATGTATATGCCTACACAGCATTCATATATATATATATGTATATATATTTATATATATAACACACACACAGCATAGCAATCCAACCTCATATATTATTTTCCAAATCATCTTTTAAGAGCAAATCTTCATTTTCATCATTTTTATGACATTTCTTTTTAATGCATGACTATGATAATGTAATTTAACCTTTTCTTAATATTTAGGATTGACTTTAGAAATTCAAGTTAATGTTCTCTCCTGTAACACAGTGGTGCTCTCAGGGCCTATTAATGTACCTAGGACTCCCTTTTTTGCTATACTGAAAGGCTTCAATTTGGGGAGAGGAGTGTCTAGTTGGGGTTACTTCTTCACCTGCTCAAGGATCTCTGTCTCCTCAGACCAGAGAACCAGAGATGATCACTTCTCCTTGCTGTCAGGCGTCTGCCTCCAACACTTTTCTTTCCCCCTCATTCCCACCCCCACCACTTTCTGCTTCTAAAATGCCTGTGAGAATGGTTCATTCACTCATTTCTTCATTCTACAAGTATTTACTGAAGTTCTACAATGTGCCAGGCACCGTCCTAGGGATAGCATAGAACCTGGTTCTTGTAGAACCCACAGCCTGTGAGTGCACAGAGACATTAGTCAAGGGATCACAGAAATAAATGCAACATCACCTCTTAGGAATGAGGGAGCTATGGTGCAAGAGGCCCTGAGAGTACCAGGGAGGCCAGAGAAGGCTTCCTTGAGCAAGTGATGGTTGAGCTGATCTGAAGAGTTAATGTCACAAGGAAGGGCCTCGGGAGCATTCCTAGCAGAGGGAACACATGCAAAGCTCTGTGGTTGAAGAGAATGAAGACAGCCCGTGACACAAGACCCCCGTGGCTACACCCAGGCCTTTTGGTATCCATTCTACGAGCAAAGGATGTATAAGTGGGTGGGGGTGGGGGGCAGGTGACAACCAATTTTGCAATTTGAAAACACTACTTTGGCTGTGAGGGGAGGATAGTTTGGATGTGGGCAATCGTGTGTAGTATATCCAACAGGAGAGCGTGGCACCGTCCAGGGATGGTGGCTTGGACAGAAGCGGGGGCTCTCAGTGAGGGCGCTGGAGACATCCGTGGACTTGGGTGGGAAAACAAGCAAGTTCGGAGTGAAATGCAGTACTTCCTTCCACGATGAACGTCAACGCCAAACCACAGCAGTGTCAGCAGCACCTGTGACTCCAGCCAAGAGGAACCTCGGGCACTTTCAGATCACATCACAGTTGCTGCAGACAAATCGAGCTATCCCTTACGCTCATCACTACTGGAAAATTACTGTAGCTGTTGGGCTTGCCACGAGATCGGAGGACCCAAGGCATTTATAAAGAAGCCCATACATGATTGTGACTCAGCTTTTAAACATATTTTGATAACAATATTTTTCAGATGGGTTTCCTTTGTAATCCTCTGTATTTTATTTAATGAACTTAAGTCTCATTCTGAAAAGGAGCCCAGAGGCCTTACCAGACTGCCAAAGGTTTCCGGTGCACAAAGTAAGTGAGGAGCTCCCGTGGGTGAAGGGGGTAGACCGTCTGAGAGCTATTTAGGAGGTCAGTGTGGCATGGCCCGGATGGGTTGACCGAGGATGGAGAAAGGCACCTTACCATTCCTAGCGCTCTGGTTCCCGCGAGGGGGTGGGCGGTGAAGGTCTAGTGTTTCACTCAAGACAGAAGATACCAGGAGCTCGCAAGCACATCTGTGGATAAAGTGCAAGGGATTTTGTTAATGGGCTTGAGGGACATCTAGTTTGGCCACCTTTCTCACTTTGTAAATCTCAGCAGACTCACAGCTAACTGAGAAATATTGGTAAATTGGGTAGGTGTCACCATACATACAAATATAAAAATATAAATAGGAATAGTTATCAAGAAAATTATAAGTTTCACAAACCACAAGAGACTCTTAAATGTAGAGGACAAACTGAGGGTTGCTGGCGGGGTGTCGGGTGGGGAGATGGGCTAAATGGGTGATGGGCATTAAGGGGGACACTTGTTGGGATGAGCACTGGGTGTTACAAGTAAGTGATGAACCACTAAATTCTATTCCTGAAATCATTATTACAGTATATGTTAACTAACTTGGATTTAAATTTAACAAAGGAGAAGAAAATAACAAGTTTCTATTCCAGCAAAACACTTTCCAGTTACAAAGTATTTTTAATACTCACAAATGAAACAGTTACCAAAAAATCTGCCAATTCCTCTCTAACACTGTTTTCCAGAGGATTGACTCTCTTTTTCCTGGAAGACAGTTTTCATTAAAACCTATAGTCAAGCGATGCATGCTGTCTCCCAACATCTTCCTTCCTTGGATCCCAATCTCCATTCTGTTTGTTTAAGACCCAAACTTCCATCGCCGCTCCTTCAAAAAAAATCAGAAACAGCATCAACCCAAATATCCTCATTATTTCTATTTCTACACACGAGCAACATATTGGCTTTGCCAAAACAATTAAACAAACTTAAATTATGACTCACTAGCCAGAGAGTTCTCTGATGACTTCATCCAAGCCTCCTGCCAGCTATCCCATCAGGCGTCTGTTGAATCCTGGACAAGAGGAGGGTTGCAAACAGAGGAGTTTCAATTCGGTGTCCGTCTCCATTCCTGTTTACCTTCAAAATCGCGTACACCTTCTAAACACTAATGCGTTCAGAGAGAGTTTTAAATACGAAAGCCAGACCATGCCAGTCTGATTTGCCCTTGGCTCTGCAGAACTTGAGAGGGGTGTTCTCATTGTCTACTCTTTTCTTTTTTTTTTTTTTTAATTTTTTTTTGTTTTGTTTTCAACGTTTATTTATTTTTGGGACAGAGAGAGACAGAGCATGAACGGGGGAGGGGCAGAGAGAGAGGGAGACACAGAATCGGAAGCAGGCTCCAGGCTCTGAGCCATCAGCCCAGAGCCTGACGCGGGGCTCGAACTCACGGACCGCGAGATCGTGACCCGGCTGAAGTCGGACGCTTAACCGACTGCGCCACCCAGGCGCCCCACATTGTCTACTCTTTTCCCTTTCACCCGTGGAAAGAACATGTCAGGCAAGAATCCCTTCAAAAGCCTGTAGACGGGGCTTGAGAAAAAGTGGTTTTCCTTGCCCTTGTCATTCTCGGGTGTCCGTGCACACCGTGCCAGGGTTATGACACTTGTACCGATTCTTTTTCTTTTCATTTTCTTTTACCCACGTACCAGGCCGCAACTCTTTCCCGCAGAAGAATCTCAAAGAAATCAAAACCGTGGGGATTTTACGTGCCCTTCCCCAACAAGCACACTGTGACTATGATTCACACTATGCTGAGTGAGATCCATTTCCGTTGTCCTGCTCTCAAATTTCCAGACCTTCATACAAAATGTAAAGATTTGATTTGATTTGATTAGTGCACCTATTTAGCGTTCAATCATTACCTTTGATCATGGGCTCGAGACAAAAAACAATTATTTTCAAGGGCATTAACTGCTACTCTAGGCTGCTCCTTGAGAGACCCAGTTCTCTGTACTATAGAGCATTTCGACAAAAACTTTTGCATCCAACTGGTGAGTTTTTAAAGAAAATTCCAGATTAAAGTCTGCTTGGAAGACTGGACTTCCTGGCAGTTGGCTGAGGTTAGGCAGGTGGCTGGCCACATTTCTCAAACTTTATTTTTCCGATTTCCTATTACACAAATGATATAGAGTAAATTGTTGAAGGAAGAGAGAAGTTCGAAGAAAATAGTGTAGTGAGCTTGTAAGTATCTTCCTCACACAGAGACTGTGACCTACGTTCTAGGGTAGAGGAGGCGTATTTGTTCAGCTTGTTTATCTAAGAAAGCAAAACGAAATCTGCATGTGTTAGAACTTTTTGAATGGTTCACTGCAAAGCTTGGAAACACAAACCAGCGAAAAAGAAAAAGTATCTCTCGTCTGATACCAGACCCCAAGAAGAGGGCCTCACCAATAATTGAATCGGGACCTCCAACACTGTCAAAGATCTCTTTCTCTTCCTTCTCTCCTCCTTTCTATCTGCTTCTCTCTGCTGGCTCACATCATTCTCACAAATCACCTTTACCTTCCAGGCTAGAACCAGAGCTACTTCGGTTCATATATATATATGATGCTGGGAGTTTGCATATATATATATATATATGGAAAAGAATATATATGTGTATATATATATATATATATGCAAACTCCCAGCATCAAAGCAAGACAGTGAAGAACCTCTTCTTCCCTCTGACCGGCTTCTGTTTTCCTAAATGCTGCAGAAAGACACCGGTCAGTCTAGTTCTGGACACAAGCCCCTTGTCAGACCAATCATGTTGCCAGGGAATATGGTCTTGTGATTGGCCCAGCTCCCGCCAGCTTCCTGTCCGGTGACAAGCACAATGCCAGGGAGGTGAGGTCAAATTTAAAAAGTGCAACTCCCTTTCAAATCATATATTAGGCTAGGAACTTCCCGAAATACAGTCTCAGAAGGAAAAGAAAATGGTAAGCAAACAAAATAATGCCGTTTATACGGCAATCGTGACTCCACAGTCTTTACCAGGAAGATTTTGCCCTGGGGTGACACTTAAGATGCCAGAGATCGGCGTAAGTTATTTTATACCAAAGCCCTTATTTCCTCCAAAATAAAATTATAATTGTGTGAATCATTTTTTTTTTCAACGTTTATTTATTTTTGGGACAGAGAGAGACAGAGCATGAACGGGGGAGGGGCAGAGAGAGAGGGAGACACAGAATCGGAAACAGGCTCCAGGCTCTGGGCCATCAGCCCAGAGCCTGACGCGGGGCTCGAACTCACGGACCATGAGATCGTGACCTGGCTGAAGTCGGACGCTTAACCGACTGCGCCACCCAGGCGCCCCTGTGTGAATCATTAATAATGATGCAACATGGAAAAGAATAATTCTAGGGCATAGGGAAATGGGGAGATGTTGGTCAGAGGGGACAGACTTTCAGTTATGCAGTTTCAATTATGAATAGGTTCCAGAGAGCTAATGTACAGCATTGTGACTAGTTAACAATACGGTACCGTGTACCTGAAATTTGCTAAGAGAGTAGATCTTGAATGTTCTCACCATGCACACACACAAAGGTAACTACGTGAGGTGATGGATGTGTGAATTAGCTTGATTATGGTGATCATTTTATAATATATGCATATATCAAAACATCATGTTGTATACCTTAACTGTATTCAGTTTTATTTATCAATTATACCTCAAGAAATCTAGAAAAAAATCAATTAATTTAATTCCTTTTTAGGTTTTTACACACACACACACACACACAGAGGAATAAATTCTATAGTAACGTTAGGTGAAGATTTTTTTTTTTTAATTTCTAGCATTCTCTGATATTCAAGTAGGTCTTTCGAAAGGTAAAACAAAACATTGAAGGGTTCTTTTTCTCATCAGTTATAACAGGCTACATTAATAATTTTAGAGTGCCATTAATAATCTTTCCACATAAAAATAAATGCTTTAAAATTGTCCTAATTCAGCAACGTCAGCAGTGCCCAGGACATGAAATGAAAGTACCATAAACAAGTGTTATTAGTGGAAATGGCTATTTCCTTCAGCGCACAGACATAACAGGGCAACAGTAGGAGCCAGCGGGAAGGCGATTTTTCCACTCGGTGTCGACACCACAACCAACAGACGCACAGGACTCTGAACCGGAGGACCAGGAGGCTAGTGGCCATTAGCACCAGCCAGTGACCTCAGCCCTCCGGACCATCCTCTCCCCGGCTACACAAATGATAGGATTGGGGCAGACAAACTTTAAGATGCTTTCCGGTTCTGAAATATTATAATTCCAACCGAATCAGTTAGCATAAGTGGGATGTAAAGGAGCCATTTGTTTAATGGCTTGGAGGAAAGCCAGCTGTCAGCCTCTCCTTTCCGAAATGTTTACGCCCCTTGCCACCGTCTGGGCACAAGGCAAGCACATTGCAGTCCTTGTCCTCAGGGAGTCCGCAGTCTTGGGGTGCAGAGGGGAGCCCGGTGTGTACACAGATCACTAGAACGCAATGTCCCGAGGGCTCTGGGGGAGTAGCAGGCAAGGGGCGGGGGAGGAAGTGACTAACCCACCCTGGGAGATGCCTAACAGAGGAGATGCTGTTCAACGTGAGCCTGGAAAGGTGAGTTCAATAGATCGTCTGTGCAGATGGCCACGTTTGAGGGAAGAAAATCTGGGCAGGGGAGAAAGCAAGTGCCCAAGGAGCCCAGAATGTTCTGAGAAAGGAAATCTGGAGAGTAGACAGGTAGGGGGACCTCCCTTGTCGATGGGAAGACCCCCTGAAGGGCTTCCCGCAGGAGTTAGGCACGTTCAGATCTGCCTCACAGAAAGCTCCCTGGTAGCAGTGTGGAGGGTGAGTTAAGGAAAAGGAGCCTGAGGACAGGGACACCGGGCCATTGGGGATGCCCTGCATCAACAGCTGAGCCAGCTGAGAGGATCTGGGTTAAGGCAGTGGCGGGGATGGCTTTGGGGGGTGCGGTGGGGCAGGGAGAGACAGGACAGGTGCTGCCTGGGAAGGACAAGCTTCCCCGGGGCCCACGAACCCCCTAATTTTTACCATGTTGGGGAAGAAAAATTTTTCTTGGACCTTCTTAATTTCACTACACAGGGGCCCCTGAATTGAACTAACAAAGGACAAATTAACAGGAGAAAAGTCACAGGACTTTTGTTAGGATTCACGTGCACAGGAGAGAAGAACTGAAACTCACAAAAGCAGTCAGACCCAGCGATCATGTGCCACTTTAACAAAGGCAAGCGGGGTTGTGCTTCAGAGGCAGATACATCATGGGGGAGTAACCAGAAAACATAGAGGTGAACTAATGGGAGATGAGTTATTTTCCTAAGTTCTGTTTATGCAAACTTAATTCAGTGTCAGCTCCCCGTCTTGCTCTTCCTTTCCTGGTGGGAGGAGAGGGTACCTTCAAAAAGGGAAATTTATGCCCTGCTTTTAGGCAGATTTTAAAGGAAGGCAGAGAATTCTTCCCGCCATCTGTTGATTCTCAACTGCCTCCAGCTCAGAATAACCCTTACACCGAACCGGCACATTTTGGGGTGGCATTTTCTGCTCCCTTTCAACTGCATGTGTGGCTCAGAGTTTAACCTCACTGAGCCTCACTTTCCTCACCTCCAAAATGAGGATAAAACTTTGCAGATCTGCAGCTAAAATAAAATGACACAATCCACTTGAACCACTCAAGATAACACTAAGTGTTCAACAAGCATAAATCATCATCATTTTTGTTATCACACACCACTATCCGGTTCCCCGGGATGGCACGGGGCCAGGACGGCCGGGCCCACCCAACCTTGCCGTGAGATCAGTGCAGGCTGGGGCTCAGTGGACAGGGGAACCCAGAGTCATCAAAAGTAGAAAAAGCCAGAAAATGAGGGAATAAGTATGTTTGGGGTACCGAGGGTCAAAGCTACAAAAGCCAGAATCCGTCATCTAGGTTAAAACCTGGCCCTAGCGTGGAGGCAGAATGGAGAACCAAAGGCAAGAAAGGCAGGGAGATGTGGGGACTAAGTAGGAAGCCGAAAGCAAGGTTTCGAGAAAGGAAAGAAGGTCCAGAACAGGACTGAAGAGCCCAGAGCCCAGAGCCCAGGGTGTGGGTGGCCCAGATGGGTCAGAATGGCTTAAAAGACAGGCTGGATGGGAGCAGATATCCCTGACCACCACCCACTAGTGACCTTGAGGATACCTCCCAACAAAAGAACAACCTTGTTGTGAAGAATCTCTCCACCCTCCAGAAAAAGAACAGTTAAACCTCCCCCCCGAAACCTTCCAGGTAAAAGGAAAAACATTCAGTCCTCATTGCCTTCCTACCCAACACTGACACTATGAGGGAAGAGATCTTTGAACAAAATAGGAACTTTTCATTGATTTGCAAAGCCTTGTTCTTAATGTTTTTCCTGTTTTAATCCTTTCCCCTGACACTGAGGTAAACACAGTCATCGTGTCCGTTTTACAGAGGAGTAAGGTGAGGCTTAGACTTGGTGAGTGACCGGGGTGAGGTCATCCAGCCAGTGAGATCCTGGCTGTGCAGTGTAGGAGCACCCCCTGAACCACCTGCCCCCACTGGGGCAAAACGCCAGGTTGTGGAGAAGCAAGGGGCAGTGACGGAGAGGAGATAAAAGCCCAAGTCTCTTCCTCTGAGACTGGAGGGAATGCGGGGAAGGTTAAATAATGGGCTAAGGAAGTTAACAGCCTTTATTTTCTCTGAATAGCCAGGCTTGGTTTGTGTAGAAAAGTTGGGAGTGGAGTGATGGTGGGGGAGCATGAGGCCTTCTGGAAGGAGCCCATTGTGGTGTGGCCTGTGGGGAAGGCATATACTAGAACCTTGCTATTTATCATGTGACCCCGATTCAGCAGCAGGAGCACCTGGGAGGGGACTCTGCCCCCCCCCCCACCCCACACACACACTCAGATTTACTGAGAATCTGCATGTTAACCGGACCCCCCCGGTGATGCCCTTGATGTGCACCTTGAAGGGCAAGAAGCACTGTTCTGGAAGGCAAAACACCCAAGCCCAAAGCTTCAATTTGAGCCCCAAAGTCAAGGGTCTACGGCCGCAATGCGATTTTGATTCTCTTCAAAACATAAATCTCTGGAAGAGACAGAAAGGTTTGAGCCTGGGTCAGCAATTCTGGGCATGGTCTAGGTATCAAAGTCCAGAAGACAGGTGGAATGGGATGATTCCACAATGTTCCCTGAAAGGAGCAGAAAGCAGAACTGAATGCATAGCCTTGTGCAGGAGAGTGTTCCTGTCACATATTCTGTGGCCTAGGGGGCAGTGTGTCCCATCCCACCCCCACCATCCATCCAGTCATTATTGAACGGCCCCTATGAGCCAAGCACCATCCCAGCTGCAGGGAAAAACCACAGCAAATAAAATAGGCAAAGATCAGTCCTTCCAAGAAGCTTTCATTCTACTAGGAAAAGAAAATAAATTAAGTGAAAATACACTGCATGCTAGATGGTGTAAGTACGACAGAGGAATATAAAGCAGAATAGGATACGGATGATATCAGTGGTAGTTTGCACTTTTAGATAGTGGGGCACAGGTAGATCCCCCTGAGAATGTGCCATCAAGACCCAAAGAAGATGAGTGTGCAAGCTAGACAGTTATCTGGGGGAGGAGCATTGCAGACAGAACGAACAGCCAGTGCAAGGGTCCTGGGGCAGGAGTGTGCTTGGCTTGCTTAAGAAACAACGAGCCATCTGTGGTCAGAGAGGAATAAACAAGACCAGTAGGAGAACTGCTCAGAGAATCAGCACAGACGCAGATCCTGTAAACCCTACAGAACCCAAAAGTTTTGCTTTGGCCCCTGGTGACATGGCACCTCACAGTGAGGCGTGATGTGGCCCGGCTTATGCTGTAGGATCGCTCTGGTGGCTGTATTGAGGAGAGGCAGAAGCAGGGAGAGCCGTGAGGAGGCTGCTGATAGAGTCAAGCCGAGACAGGACGGGGACCCGGAGTCAGGTGGCAGCCGTGGCAGCGATGAGGAGAGGCTGGGTTCTGGATATTGAGAGAAGGTAGAGCCAAGAGGATTTCCTGTGGGAGGACTCCAGGGTGTTTGGCCCGAGTAACTGGAAAGACGCAGTTGCCCTCATCTGAAACGGGGAAGGCTGCAGGCAGAGCAGGCCAAACAAAAAAATCTGGAGCAATAGAGCACGGTGCGCAGCGCTCGGGGAAAACATGTGTCATGTCCTCGTCTCGTGTGTTCTAAGAGCAAGTGGTGTTTTAGCTTTAGTTGGAAAAAGTGGTTAGGTGGTCCCTCCTCCCCCACTTAAAAGGATAAACGAAAATATCAAATTACCAAGACTTTGCCAAATGTCAACAGTGAGCTGGCACCAAACGTATCTGGGCCAGTACATCGCCCTGAGCACAAACAGTGAAGATCCAGCTCATTGCGATGGAAACCGAGGGCTGGACGTAACCACGAAATCTGGTTACCACTAGCGGCCATGCTTCCTGGCTCGCCCCTGGCTCCCATCTAGATTCTCTCAGAATGAACCCTTTAATGAATGCTACTTGGTTCTCGGCTTCTTCAGTCACCACTGAGCAGGGCCTTTCTCTGCCTACAGGGCCACCAGCAGGGCCAGGAGAAGACCTGTCCAGGTCACCATGTGGCCACGCCTGATTCACATTTGGAGACCTCTCTTTTCCTTCCAGCTTCGTTGAGATCTAATGGACCTGTAACATTGCATAAGTTTAAGGCCTACAATGCGATGATTTCACACACATATCTCCATTGTGAAATATTTACCACAATAAGGTTAGTTAACACATCCTTCACCTAGAACAGTTACCATCTTGTTGTTGCTGTCATTGTGGTAAGAACAGTAAAGTTCTACTCTCGTAGATACATCTCATGCTATACATTGTACATCCCTGGAACTTAGTCATCTCATAACTTAAAGTTTGTGCCCATTGACCAGCATCTCCCCATGTCCTCCACCTCCTGGCCCCTGGCAACCACCATTCCACTCTGTTTCCGTAGGTTGATGGTTTTAGATCCCGCATACGAAGGAGATCATATATTTGTCTTTCTTTCCCTGTCTGATTTATATCACTCAGCCTCAAGTTCCAGCCATGTGGTAAATAGCAAGATTTCCTTCTTTTCTATGGCTAAATAATATTCCGTTGTATATATATATATATATATATATATATATATATGCCACACTTTTTTTTTTAACGTTTTTATTTATTTTTGGGACAGAGAGAGACAGAGCATGAACTGGGGAGGGGCAGAGAGAGAGGGAGACACAGAATCGGAAGCAGGCTCCAGGCTCCGAGCCATCAGCCCAGAGCCCGACGCGGGGCTCGAACTCGCGGACCGCGAGATCGTGACCTGAGCTGAAGTCGGACGCTTAACCGACTGAGCCACGCAGGCGCCCCAATATGCCACACTTTCTTTATCAACTGATCCATCATTCAACCCTCAGGTTGTTTAGATGTCTTTGCTATTGTGAATAACGCTCAGTGGACATGGGAGTGCACACATATCTTCAAGACAGTGAGTTCATCTCCTTTAGATATACACCCAAAAGTGGAATTGCTGGATCACTGGGTAGTTCCATTTTTAATTTTTTGAGGACATGTCATACTATTTACCATAGCAGCTGCACCGGTTTGCATTTCCACCAACAGAGCGCGCCTGGGTCCTCCCTCTCCACATCCTCGCCAGCATTTGTTAGCTCTTATTTTTTTGATAGTAGCCATTCTAACAGGTATGTGAGGTGATATTTCACTATGGTTTCAATTTGCATTACCCTGGTGATCAATGACATGGAGCGCTTTTTCATGTATTTGTTGGTCATACGTATGTACTCTTTAGAAAAACGTCTATTCAAATCCTCTGCTCGTTTAAAAAACTTTTCTAATGCTTATTTATTTTTAAGAGAGACAGAGTGTGAGCGGGGAGGGGCAGAGAGAGAGAGAGAGAGAGAGGGAGACACAGAATCCGAAGCAGGGTCCAGGCTCCGAGCTGCCAGCACAGAGCCCGATGCGGGGCTCGAACTCACAGACTGTGAGATCATGACCTGAGCCGAAGTCGGATGCTCAACTGACTGAGTCACCCAGGCGCTCCCTCTGCTCATTTTTAATTGATTGAGCAATTAAAAATTGTTTGTTTTGTTGTCGTTGTCGTTGTTGTTTTGCTGGTGCACTGTTCCTTATATATTTTGGGTATTAACCCCTTATCAGATATAAGGTATGCAAATATTTTCTCCCATTCGGTAGGTTGCCTTTTCATCTTTTTGATTGCTTCCGTTGCTGTGCAGAAGCTTCTTAGATTGATGTGTCACACTTGTTGATTTTTGCTTTTGTGCCTGTGCTTTTGCTGTCCTGTCCAACAAATCATTGCCAAGACTGATGTCAAGGATCTTTTCCCCTATGTTTCCTTCTAGGAGTTTTACAGTCTCCATTCTTATGGGTAAGTCCTTAATCCATTTTGAGTTAATTTTTGTGAGTGGAGCCAATAGGGGTCCAGTTTCATTCTTTTACATGTAGATACCCAGTTTTCCCAACACTGGGAAAATTGAAGAGATTATACCTTCCCCATTGAGTATTCTTGGCAGTTGGAAATCTCTTCATTAAACATTTATGAAAATCAGGGGTGCCTGGGTGGTTCAGTCGGTTAAGCATCTGACTTCAGCTCAGGTCATGATCTCACAGTTCGTGGGTTCAAGCCCCGCATTGGGCTCTGTGCTGACAGCTCAGAGCCTGGAGCCTGCTTCAGATTCTGTGTCTCCCTCTCTCTGTCTGCCCTTCCCCCACTTTCTCTCTGTCTCTCTCTCTCTCAAAAATAAATAAACATTAAAAAAAAATAAACAAAGGGGCACCTGGGTGGCCCAGTCGGTTGAGTGTCTGACTTCGGCTCAGGTCATGATCTTGTGGTCGGTGAGCTCGAGCCCCACATCTGGCTCTGTGCTAACAGCTCAGAGCCTGGAGCCCGCTTCAGATTCTGTGTCTCCCACTCTCTCTGCCCCCTCACCCCCTCTCAAAAATAAATAAACATTAAAAAATATTTTTAAAAATAAGAAGCGATCATGTTCATTGTCAGTTTAACTGAATGTTACAGAGGACTTTCCTTAGTAGAAATGAACAGCAAATGGGTTTATTCAGCAAAAGAAACCAACAAAGATTTGCTAAATGGCTAATTATGTTTTTCAAAACCTAGATTCACTGACAGCAAATTCACCAGGTACCAGCAATGCATTACCACTAAAATAGTAGGAGGAAATATATAGACTCTTTGCTGAATAATCACCAAACAGGGGCACCTGGTAGCTGAGTCGGTTGAGCATCTGATAGCTCACAGTTCATGGGTTCAAGCCCCATGTCAGGCTCTGTGCTGACAGTGTGGAACCTGCCTTGGATTCTGTGTCTCCCTCTCTCTGACCCTCCCCCACTTGCACTCTCTCTCTCTCTCTCTCTCTCAAAAATAAACATAAAAAGAAATTTTTAGTAAGAATCCACCGAACAACCAAAACAACCAAATGATAGAATGTCTCCATCACTGCTTTATTTTTTTATCCAAGGATAATGTAAACTACATTGAAATTACCGTAACATTTAAGATTTGCCAAAGCTTTCCGGCTAGAAATACACAACCATAAATTAGATGAACTCACACACTTTGTACTTCTGTGTGTTCTTGTGGGATTTCAGTTGCGCACAGAGTACCCGCTTTCTTCGGAGAGTTATCTAGTTCAGGATTTCATCTCCGCTCTTGTACTTAAGTTTCTCCTCTATGTCTTTACTTTGGGGGGGGGGAGGGGAAATGAGAGGTCCACAGAGTGTCATGTCATGTGGATATGCAATCAATATTAACCCAAGATAATGTAAACGATGTGTTCTTCATACAAACAGGTGTCTGTTACTCTTCATGCTCTGAAGAAGCATTCACACACAAAAACACAAAAGACAAATGCTGTAATGCCTTACAAAATAACTATGTGAGTTTCCAGGAGTATTCACCAAAACAATACCATCTGAATTATTCTAGCCTGGATCCCTGCTGTTTTAACACACACACACACAACCAGTTTATGTCACCTGCCAAGCAGCCTGTTTGATGCCTGCCAGGGAACGTCTGGGAATACTCTACTGTATTTGTAAGTGCACATTCCTACTGCTTGCCCATCCCCCCCTTCTCTTCTATATTATCAGACACGATGCTAAGCTGTCCATTGATATGTCATACCTCCAGCACCGCCAGCAACCGAAGCTGCATGCATGCCTTGTGAAGCCTCACGATTCTTTGCAGTGCACAGAAGACCTCTCAAGACTCAGTCCCCTTGCAGTTGGGCATGGTCATGTGACTGTCCTGACAGACGGGCTATGAGAAGAAGGGAGTGTCATTTCTGGGCTCTCGCAGGGCTATGAGAAAGCAACATTTCCAGATGGCACGGCTACATGGTGGGGAGCCCCTGTTTATCATGGTTTTGAGCCCCCTGCCGACTTGTGGGGAACATGTAACAGGAGCTAGAAACGAACATTGCTGTGTTGTTTAACACTGAGTTTGACATCACTTGTTTCTGCGGTCTCCTGATGAACCTAATAACTTTAGCTGGCGTTGCTTCTGAGCCATCTGAACCAGCTATTTCCCTTATCAATGTTCTGCCCATTCTCCAGCAGATCCTACTTCCCCACCCTGGGGAAGGACACACAAATTTAATTGCACAGATCCAGAATTCCTCCACGAGGTGACTTCTCCCTCACGAAGCACCCCTTCTTCTGGCCTACCTTAGCACACCTCCCTTGGTCTTCCCAGTCCATTCATGGGCATTCCAGGAAGACAACTGCCAGTAATCCCTGTGCAGCCAGGTCGTACTTCCCACACCCTGCTCCCAGGAAGCTCCCGTCCAGCCACCAGCTAGCTCGCTCCGGGTACGATCCTGGCCTTCCGGGTCCTCGCCAATCCACTCAAAGAATTCAGTTCACGGCTCGGTTTTTCTTTAAAATTTTTTTTTAATGTTTATTTGTGAGAGAGAGAGAGAGACAGACAGAGTGTGAGCGGGGGAGGGGCAGAGAGAGGGAGACACAGAATCCGAAGCAGGCTCCAGGCTCCCAGCTGTCAGCACAGCGCCCGACGTGGGGCTTAAACTCACAAACCTTGAGATCACGACCTGAGCTGAAGTCAGACGCTCAACCGACTGAGCCACCCAGGCGCCCCATTGGTTTCTCTAAACAGCAGACCAAGAATTGCTTCAGGACTTTCCAGAGATGCTACTTTCTCCCTCTGTTCACAAACGAACCCTCATATTGCTGCATTTTCTCTCTTTTCTACCATGGAAGGAATCAGCCAGTTTCTACTGAGAGCCAGAAGCCCGAATCTGAAATGTAGGCCTGAGGCCACAGGGATGATCTCATATATCGTATTGTCCATTCCAGCTCAGGCAATTCCCATGCAGATGCTTCCAGCTAGAGCTCCTCCGTGCTCCACTTCTGATTTCCAGAGTTTCCTTGTCTGTTAAGCCTGCCCCCTCCTGTTATTTTTAGATCTGATTTTACTCCTTCAAGAGGGCCAGGGATGGGGAAGGGAGAAACTTTTTTTTTTTCTTTTTAATTAAAAGCAGATGACAAAGACAACTCAGTCACGGAAAATAATAGGAGTCACACTGTCTCTCGGGCTCCCAATCGTGCATTTCCGCCATCAGCCTCGACTGAACAGAGCTGAAACAATGCTAATCGAGTCTCCCCTGCCTCTTCTGGAAGATACACATTATCTAAACAGATGTCTACTGGGATTCCATTAGAAAGCTGCATATGCCATTCTTTCTTTCCATTCCTGCTCACAGAATGATTGCAGTTTGGAGCTGGAGGGGGACTTCTATGACTACCTCCATATTCCCCAGGAGGAGCCCCGGGCCAAGGGAGGTTAAGGGATGCGACCGGGAAGGTGTGGCGTGCTCAGGTCCCTCCATTCCCACCCTCCAAACACTGAGCCCGTCTGTTGAATCCATGGTTCTCCGCCGCCCTAATAACCAAAATAGACCGAGAGCTCCTTCAGGTGGGACCCCTGCTTTCCGTATTCTCTTCCTTAGTTCTCAGGTAACTGTACCAGGCAGATCAACGTTCATGGACAAGCACTGGGTTTTCACACAGTCTTCCGTAAACGCTTGTTGCTGCTTACTTCCTTTCCAACGACTGTGCTTTTTTTTCCTCTCTCTCTCTCTCTCAACTGAATGCAGCCTTGTGCATATTCTGTGAGCCTGGACATTTGTTCGCTCGATTCCAGTTTTTCTTAGAAGACTTCATTTGGATTCAGTTTCAAAGTCACATTATTAAATGTGTGCACAGTTAAAATGTTCTATTACCATATACAATAATTCAGGAGGCCTGGTCTCTGTGCTCGGGTAACTTACACAGAACAGAACATAGCACGTGTTCTGGTCATGGCATAGAACTTCGTTTTGCATTGTCAAACTCTTGCCTTTCTTCCTTGTTTCCCAAAGAAGAGGGCCATGGGGTGGGAGTGACCAGATGAAATCACTTACAGGCTATCCATGAAACTAGGCCACAGAAGGTCTGATAAAGACGACTTCTGATCATATCATACGGCAGGGAGGAAAAGCATGTGTTCTAGAATTTCCGTCTACCTCCCCAGGAAAATGAGAACTCTTGACTGTAAAAGATAGAAACCCAAGCTAGCTTGAGCAAAAAGACGAACTTATTTGAAGTGTCCCCTCCCCATCCGGGAAAAGCAAGAATGCCACTGAACATCAGAGACAGCTGGGACCAGGACTCACAAACCCCCAGCATGCTCTCTTTTCTCTGCATCGGTCTCTGAGGCAGCATTATTTCTGATGTTCCACGCTGATGTTGTCCTTGTAGGGAAACCCTGAGCTCTTCCTCAACCATCAGGGAAAGATTAGCTCCCTCTCCCCAGTTCCTGTTGCAAAACTCCCAGGGAATGATTCAGTTGGTCTGACAAGGATGAGGTCCTTACTCCCATCCCTGAATACTGGGGGCTTTGCTCAGAAGAGGGGAGATCGTAGAGGGCTCTTCGGTCACCCTAATTCACATTTACCACGATATGCAGCAACGGGCAAGTTTCTTAACATCTCTGAGCCTAGGTTTCTCATTATAAAAGGACAAGTTGGGAGGGGGCACAAAAGTAATACCTTCTTCAAAGAACTGTTGATTTCACATGGATAAGCAGTATTAATGGCTGGTGCAGTGTCTGGTCCATATGAAGCATCAATAAATGTTCATTTTTCCTTCAAGGTGAGTCTTAAAGTCAAGGAAGGAGTGAGCACATTAAAACGGAGAGGAAAAATTTTTGGAGCACAGGGAACCAAATGAGAAATGCTATACAATTCAGAGTAAGAGGCACTATAGGAGTTGTTAAAAGGAGGGTAATTGAGCCTTAAATCATTCCCACCCATAAATCACCCACAAGATCCGTGTTCTAGAAAAAGGGGGAGGGGGGGTAACATTAGCTATTGGGAACCTGGAATGTCAAGTTGACCAATGAATCTGTAGCTTGTGAGACATTCTTTGCCATCGAGGGGAAGATTATTTGAGTCAAGTAACATTTTAGGGCCAACATAAAAAGAATTGTAAAAGATTTGGAGTTTGATGAACTCTGAGGAGCAAAAGCTGCATTTGCTCATATTCCCTTTATAACTTTCTGGAGTCCAGCCAATGAATATAGCCAGCTGTGCAGTAGGATAACTTGAATTTACTACAAGTTCTACAAAAAGATTCCCTATGTTGTCTTCCCTCATACATTTCATCCTTAAGTTTTATGAGAAGATAAAATAGACTTCATATTACACATTTCTTCCATAAGATTACTACATCAATGAGGCACTGAAATCAATAGATTGTAAAATTTCCAGTTTTCCCAAAGCTTTCCCAAAGAGTTTAATACATCTCAGATCTGACTTTTTTTTTTGCATTTGAATCAATTTGACTCCCACAAACATCTGTTCTTGATAAAATAATATGAAACTTAACGTCTTCATGGTGGCACAGAATCAAACTCTACCTCCTCTCCTCACTCCTCATTCCGTTCTTCCATAGTCCCCATGTCATCTGCTCTCCCAGTTTGTAAATGACCATGATGTCTTGCTCTCCAGCATTCACCTGCCCCTGGTTTCCATTTTCCTAGACACACGTGGGTGACCAAGGTGGTGGCCACAACTCCTCATCACCTGTGGTTCGTGGCGTCTTATACAGCTGAATCTTAACACTTTCCAGGTTCATTCCACTCCCTTGAGTTTGACTCAGCCCAGATCCTGGCTCTAAGACCCACTCCCTCAGTGAAGGCTTCTCTTAACTCTCCCAGCACATGGCACATTCTCCTCTAAGCTCTTACTTACACCCTCAATACTTATCAGTACTTTAAGCAAAGGCTGCTTAGTATTGCAATTTAATTTTTACATGCTTATGTCTGGGACCTTGTTGTATACTTGTTCCCTGGTACCAAGCCCAATGCCGATACATAGGGGCTCCATAAATACATGCATGAATGAATAAATGAATGAATGAGTTGATGGAATGCATTTCTACACAGCTTGGCATTTTTAATCTTTGGGAATTGAGGTCTACGTCAGACTTAAGTCTAAAGACAGCAGATTTTAGCTCAATCTTGTCAGTTACTCTTATCACAAATTACGTTACGGATCTGGGAGACACTAGGATCAGCAGATGGAGATAGCATTAAATAGGGAGCTATTAGGGATGGCATGGAGCTGTGGCCAAGCACAGAGGTGGGACTGGGGACTAGGGATGGGCAATCATCCCAAACTCTGGTTCAGGAACCGAGTAACCTGCATTCAATCCAGGTCAACCACTGAAAAGCGGGTTCTGTGAACCAGGGCAAGTCATTGATTCTTTCTGAGCTCAAGAAAGTTCATATACATCTACCAAGGTGTATACAAAGTCCCCCTGCGTCAGCAGAACAAATGACTACAGGGCTCAAGAAACATCTATTTGAAGGAAAGCAAGCCCAAAAAAGAGCTTTCATCATTTGCCTACTATTTCAGAAGAAATGTTCAGGAGCACGGGTGTTTAGGAGACCATCCTTTATGGGCTAAAATGACTAGAAGCAGCCTCCGTAAGTCACTGGAGAATTGGAAATACACTCTCGTCCTCTTGAATGTTCTTCAAGACTCAGTGAGAGGTAGATAGGTCCAAACAGAAAGGATGAAGGCTCTTCCCATCCCCTCCCCTTGACCCTTCCTGAACACAGTTGAGCACTACTAGCATTTTCATAAACATCTGACTGCTTAACAACTTGGTCAACAGTGGGACTGGGTCCCTGGGCACTGAATGATGGTGACAAAGGGCTGAGGAAGAGGAGGAGGGGAGGGAAGGAAGAGGGAGAGGAGAGAAGGAGAGCCAACCTCCTTGAGACGTTCCCATATGCCAAGCTCTGGGCCTCGGTCACTTTCTTACCTCACCTCACAAAGCAGCTCTCTGTTGCAGCGGGCAACCTAAAGCCAAGGCCTTAGGAACTTGCCCATGGTCACATCTCTGAGTAGCAGAGGCACTCACCAGTCAAAATGCACAGGCTGCAAGGGACCAAGGGTGTCAAGGGACAGAAAAGAGACCCTGAGAGGGCAGATGGAGGATGCTTGAGGCTTGCTGGGGCCAGATCTGTGGCTTGTGAGACACTTTAAACATCAACTCACCATCTGGTTTAATCCAGGTGTGACATTGTCCATCATGGGAAAGCAATGGGGGGGTGGGGGGTGAGGAGTCATGCTCTGGTGGAGCCTGAGCAGCTAGAGTGAGGGAGAGAGCATGGCACAGGAGCTTGGGGGCAGGGGCGACCTACCCATGGGCATAGAAGGATTTCCACAATCAGTACACACATTAGTGTGTACCAATAAAACATGAGTCCTAGTTTAACCCCGTTGCAGACACAGAGCATAAGATTTCCTTATGTGTAGAGTAGGAGATTAAAAAAAATTTTAAAGCCCTTTGGCAACCCCTTTAACCCATCTCTAATGAGGTCCCAGATGTCTCAACGGGGCCACAAACCCAGCACATCTAACTGCATCTGTGAGGACATGGTTCCCCCTCTCTCTACCAGAAGGCCATCCTGGGAGCTCTGTTTGGAAGCTAAGGCAATTAATTGTCGTGCATGAACCTGGTGGGTAGAGTGATAGGGAGAGAAGAGGAGAGATTCCTAAAGCATTTCCCAAATTTATCTCAACTTTCACATTTGTGCTGGGAAAAACACACCCAATATATAACCAACGGGGATAGCTCATTACTTCAATGTTCCAAGTTTTCAATCCGCTAGGCAACTTCTGAGAAAATGTCATCCCCCAGTGAGGGAGGGAGGAAGGGAAGGAGAGGGAGGGAGAGGGAAGGGGAGGGAAGGAGGAGGCCCACAGGAAGGTCTGAGGATTGCTACAGAGCCAGAGTCTCAGGAGAACACAGTGAAAACAAATCGCAAGTTTGCCGTTTCAGTGATGTTAACCAAATCATGGAATAAAAATTTGTAATGAAAAATATGGGCTGATATATACATATTGTTTATGCAATACTCTGGCAATCATTCTGCAGAGATGTAAGGAAATCAGAGCACAAAAGGAGGGACATCCATCGCCCACACCTATGCCAGGCGAAAGGGGAAGGGACCTCTGGTTTAAATTTTAAGCCAAACATAGGGCACCTGGATGGTTCAGTCGGTTACGCGTCCGACTTCGGCTCAGGTCATGATCCGGTGGTTTGTGGGTTCGAGCCCTGTGTTGTGCTCTGTGCTGACAGTTCAGAGTCTGAAGCCTGCTTTGGATTCTGTGTCTCTCTCTCCCCATCTCTGCCCCTCCCCTGCTCACTCTCTGTCTCTCTCTCTCAAAAATAAAATTGATAACATTTTTTAATAAAATAAAATAAATAAATTTTAAGCCAAACATCAAACCATTAGTCAATAGTGACAGGGTAACAGTGAAAACGGAGCTGTCTGGATGTAGAATCCACGTAAAAGTGAAATGTTAACACTGCAAAGATCCCAGTCATTGGCCCAGCTTTCACAGTGGTAACAAACAACACCGAGAGAGTTCTCACTATGTGCAGGCACCTGTCCAGATGCTATTTGGTGTAACCCACTCAGCAACCCCATATGCAAAGTGCCAACCCCACACCCCGGTCTCCAAGGGAGGATCTAAAAGGTCGTGCAAGTATGTGTAAGAGTCAAGGTTTGACTCCAGGCAGCCTGACTCCAGGAGTCCCCTTTGTTTATAATACTATAAACATTTCTTTATGTCCCTGTCCCCTATGCTTATAATATTAAACACCAACATTTACTGGGTACTTAGTATGTTCCAGGCACTGTCCTAAGTGGTTATGAGATGGTATTCTCATCCTTTGTTTTTAAGTGAAAAAACTGAGGCACAGAGAAGAGCTATACATGACCCCAGATCTCAGAGTATGTTGTACAACCAGGGCTCAGAACTAAGTAGCCTGGTTCT
Organism: Prionailurus bengalensis; assembly: GCF_016509475.1. Classification (NCBI taxonomy): domain Eukaryota; kingdom Metazoa; phylum Chordata; class Mammalia; order Carnivora; family Felidae; genus Prionailurus; species Prionailurus bengalensis. Next base: position 163,034,768 of record NC_057345.1, read on the forward strand.
GGGACTCATGGCCCTGGCCAGTGGATAATTGCCTAAGAAACACACACATCCGGGTTGAGGGAAAGCGTTCACTGAGATCTTAAAAGCATGAGAGAATCCCACTGCCTGAAATCCGATCAATTTTCCACCTGGCTGCCCACATTAGGGACACAGAATCATGGGAACAAGATGAAAAACACACCTCTTGATATTTTTGCCGTGCGGGCTTGGACCCCAGTTTAACAAACGTGGCTTTGCCCTTGGTACCACCCTCTTGGCACCCGTGGGATGGTTCTCCACCCAGGTCAGGGCACCCTTGAACTCTTCATTTTCTCAAAAAGATAGCCCTTCTGTTTAACTTCCCAGGTACATGAATCTGCCCCAACTAGTCCCACACGTAAGTGGACTCCAGCCCTCAACAGTGAACCTATTCACAGACTGACTGCCCGACCTACTCCAGCCCAAACCCCCATTGGATGAAGTCACATTTGTAGAAAGAAAACTTACTCTAGGTTCGGTTCTTGCATTTAGATGGGCCACCAGAAAGCCAAATATCTGGGCTTTGTTATCCTCCCCCCGCCCCTTGAAGAATTTCTTCCCTTGAGTTGCATTTGGATATTTTGCTGTCAACATTTACCAAAAATCTTTTTGTGAAGCCGTTAGATGAAACTCCTATAGCATCTGCCATAAGAAAAAGATTGAGGATATTGTCCACTGTATCACCCAGTCCCCATAGGAAAGACCCCATAACAAACGTGCTCTTTTTCAAGCTCAAAAAAGGTTTACTCATCTTGAGGAAATAGTATGTTTTGTCACTTCTGAGCATGAACATTGTGTCTTAACGGCCCATCCCTTTTTCTTTTTTAAATTTCTTTTTTCAACGTTTATTTATTTTTGGGACAGAGAGAGACAGAGCATGAGCGGGGGAGGGGCAGAGAGAGAGGGAGACACAGAATCGGAAGCAGGCTCCAGGCTCCGAGCCATCAGCCCAGAGCCCGACTCGGGGCTCAAACTCACGGACCGTGAGATCGTGACCTGGCTGAAGTCGGACGCTTAACCGACTGCGCCACCCAGGCGCTCCCCATCCCTTTTTCTATCTCCCTCTCACTTCTTAAAGCTTCTAGGAAGCTCAGAGTCAAACTTGAAATTGAAGGTATGGGCCTTCTTAGTCTCTACAAGAGGCCATAAAACTTGTAATCTTACCATCTCATAGGAAAAAAATTAAGGTAGGTGTATATTTATTTCCTTATTTATAAGTTCTATGCATGTACCTGATTATATATTATTAGCTGATTTTTTTTTAACGTTTATTTATTTTTGAGACAGAGAGAAACAGAGCATGAATGGGGGAGGGGCAGAGAGAGAGGGAGACACAGAATCCAAAACAGGCTCCAGGCTCTGATCGGTCAGCACAGAGCCCGACGCAGGACTCGAACTCACGGACCGCGAGATCATGACCTGAGCTGAAGTCGGCCACTTAACTGACTGAGCCACCCAGGCGCCCCTAATATTTTAAAGCACAATATACACAGAGGGCAAAGTTCACTGTTCATGACTAAGGATATAAATTCATATTTTAAAATGTCTTCTAATAATTTCAAAATCGTTTTGGCCTTTTCTCTCAGACCTCGCTAGATTGGGCTGTCATCACACTTGCTCTTAGTGAAGCTGAGACAGAGCTTGCCCAGGCAGCCCGGGAAGTATCAGCAGATGATACTAGCATGAGAGGCAAACCAGCAGTTTCTTTGCAGGGATATTTTGAAGGTACTATCCTCCTTTTGCGAGGAGACACTTAAGCATGGGTAATATAAACCAGAATCCGCGTAACTGGACGCAGGTGCACGGCAAGATGCCACAGGTTGCCAACGGCAACCCAGCCAGCCAGCAAGGAGGCTTTGCAGCATCTCTGGGTGTGGAGAGTCTGCCCAGAGCTCCGCAGACACCGTCCGGGAGTGTCACGGGCTGGCTGAGGGAAGCATGTGACAGGCGCGCATTAAACAGGACGAGATCTCAATGGCTCTCATTTTAAGACGAAAAGTCTCTAACTAAACACTCTGATATGGGTTCTTGCCACACTACAGTTGATCTGATGTACAGATCACGTCCCCTCGGAATCCATCTATCTCTGTCCTCTATCTCGGTTTGCCTTATCCTGGTCCTGACCTCCTAGTCATGTGCTCTCCTCTCGGTCACTCTATTTATGGAGTGGGAACGTACCTTCCTCCACGTCATGAGCCGGATGGATAGAAGAAACAAAGAGAAGGCTTCTTCTCAGTGTCCATATCGTTCACTTCAGCTAATGGTGTATTTGGGATTCTTTCACGTAAAAGGAGTCTCGGGGGTGAGTCAGGCAGCTCCGTGAAATTATCTGGGACTCAGCGGCCTGCAGTCACTCCTAAGAGTGGTCTTCCTGTGTGTCCTCTTCACAGCAGCTAGAGCTGCAACCACCACGTCCGTTCTCCAGGCTGACAGCAACAGGACGGAGGGGTGGGGCACCCCCAGCAGAAGGGCTCCATGCCGCTTGCCCTCGCACAGCCTCACCCAGGCAGGAGGTAGAGTGAGAGGGCCGTGAGGGTGGGTGAGAAACAGTAAAAGTCAGGGAGGGGCGCCTTGGTGGCTCAGTCTGTTAAGCATCCTGCTTCTGGTTTGCGCTCTGGTCACGATCTCATGGTTTGGGAGTTTGAGCCCCGTGTCCAGAATCTCCCCATTTGGGATTCTCTTTCTTTCCTTCTCTCTCTCTGCCCCTCCCCTGCTCATGCTTGCTCTCTCTCTCTCTCTCTCTCAAAATAAATAAATAAAATTTAAAGATAATAAGTAAATAAATATGTGTCAGGGAGAATGGAGATTGGGAGAATGACAAGCAGTTTTTGCCACATCTGCTTTAAGATTCGAGATCTTTCAGGGGCTCCTGGGTGGCTCAGTTGGTTGAGTGTCTGACTCTTGATTTGGACTCAGGTCATGATCTCAGTTCGTGAGTTGGAGCCCTGCATTGACAGCACGGAGCGGCTTGGGATTCTGTCTCTCTCTGCCCCTCCCCCGCTTGCTCTCTATATCTCTCAATATAAATTTAAAAAAAAATTTTAAATAAAGTTTAAAAAAATTAAGGTTTTCATTAGCTAAGTAGGACTCAGTATTAGAATGGCATTCAGGAGAATCCTCATTCTAGACCATCACCCTGAACCTAATTTGGATCTTTTTTTGCCCCCCATTCAAAGACCCAGTATCAATTACCACTCAAAGGTATTTAATTTTTTTTTTAATGTTTATTTTTGAGACAGAGAGAGACAGAGCATGAATGGGGGAGGGTCAGAGAGAGAGGGAGACACAGAATCGGAAGCAGGCTCCAGGCTCCGAGCTGTCAGCACAGAGCCCGACGAGGGGCTCGAACTCACGGACCGTGAGATCATGACCTGAGCCGAAGTCGGACGCTCAACCGGCTGAGCCACCCAGGCGCCCCGCCACTCAAAGGTATTTAAAGTAAGAATCATCCCAGGAATACATTGTCCACTGTAGAAGCCCCAGAAAGTATGTGAATGCATAGTTAACACAGATGTACAGAAAGGCAAACATTTTTTTGTCTAATAGAAACCACAATGTGTATCTTCTCAGACACAGTTGCACATCAGGTTTTGCAAACTGGATCCTCCTTCAGTTAACTATTTAGTGAAAGTTGCAGTGAACTGGGGTGGGGGAGACCTCCATCTTATAACCTGAATGATCATATTCTAACACCTCTGTGTCTGGATTTGAAACGTTCGCTTAGACTGTTCTAAGTTAGTGCCAGCTCTCCGGCGATTGCGGCAGACTAAAACGCGGCCTCTGACGCAAACCCGAAATGCAAGTGTCACGATGGGCGTGGGCTCCTGTTTGAAGTCTCAGCCGCCGCGTGTCTCCCAGAGACCCCAGTGGCGAGATGGTCCCTGGGATTTTGCTGCTTTCCCCTCGAACTGACTTCAAGAGCCAGACATATGAGCAGATGCTGAGTGACAGTCTGCTGTTGTTGAACACGAGTCAGGGACAGAATTCATTGTGCAACGACGCACATCTCTCATCTTTCAGATGCCAAAAGTATAAAAATACCCCAATGGGTCACTCACCAGAATAACATAGGCAGTGTTCCATTCATGAGCTCACACTGTGCCAGTGACATCACAGGAAGGCCTGTGCAGTTTACAACGAATCAACCAGAGACCCTAAAATAGGCTCTCCCTTCCTGGGCCTCGCCCCTCCCACCAAACCTGGGGTGCTTGCTGGCTCGAGTTTACAGGAAAAGTCCAGGAACCTGGAGAGTTTCCCTGAGCTGAAGAGGAAAACATGTTGGGGATGGGGGTTGAATTTAACTGTGTACCTTATGAGTAATGAAATTGCCACAGCAAAAGGTGTGGTTTCCAGAAGGCTGACAGGCCGTGAGCACATTCACTCACCCGCCAGCATTAACTCCAGTGCTTGAGGAAGGGGGGGAGTCTCTTCCTCTGTTGTGTATTTGCCCCCTCTCCGAACTGTAAGTGAAAAAGGAAAACTATAAAACCAAGAGGCTGCATGTCCCCTGAGACATTTAGATGTAAGCTGGACCAAGCACTGCCCGTGTATCACAGGCCACAATTTCACCCTGGCAGGGAAGTGAACTAAGTGACTTAATGGGTATTTTCCATCTCTAATTTCCATGATTAAAAGAAAGAGGTTGAGAGGGGTACATGTGGAGCCTATTGTGAGTTTGCCAATGAATCCTAATTTAGATCAAAGAGAGTCTATGTGACACTGAACCATAAACACCCTAGTGTGCGTTACTTCAAGGAAGTTGTTAGTGCGTCCCCGATGGCTATTATGTGATATAGTTGCACTCTATAGCCTGCACCCTTTAATTACTAATATAGAAGAAAATCCCATATGAGAGGAAGGAATGTAAATGAGACCTCTGCTCTTTTGAACATTTTATGCATTTGCCAAATGAAAATTTGCTGTGGACTTTGGTTTTCCCTGATCGCTGTTGGTAGTGATCATTTGGCTCATGGGATTAAATCCGAATTTCCAAAAACGATTTCTGATCAGTGCACAGGTTTTAGATCTTTATGGATGCTTTGCACTGAGACATGGATCATCAGAACCAGATTGGGAACGACGTCTTTGAAGTTTTCAAAGGTAGGGAAGAAGCCCTCTTCCGTTCTCATCTTTCCTCATGCTGAGCGTTGCTCAGTGCGGGTCGAGGGGTACAGCTGAGAGAGGGACCTGTGGAGGCCAGAGCCTTAGTATCACCCCCGACTCGTGCACTATCCCCAACATGTGACGGTAGCTCCTGTGTAGAGCGGATCGTGCTTTAGGGACACGGGTCTGGTTGTTGCGCGCGACCACGCCTGCTGACGTAGGGTTTGCTCAGGCTAAGATTTAAAAGCACAATTTTAAGAGAAGGATGACCCCAAGGTTGCACTCGAACAGCGCGATTTTAAAGATATTTCCTTCTCTAGGATTCTTCTACCCTTAGCCTATGGGCACAAAAAGAGGATCGACAACTCGGCACTTAAATGCGGGGCTGAGTGTAGGACCAGGCCTTGTACCAAAGCGAAGACGCTCATTAGACACAACAACGACTGAAGATATTAACCATCCCGGGCGATTTGCCGTGACCAACACTGCATCGCGTTCAGTAAAGCAAACTCCTGCTTTGCCATCTGTCTCATACTACAAAGAGATAATGATAATAAAATCGTTGCTTCATGAGTACACCAGGTAGAGGATATTTCTCTGGTAGACCACATCGGTGTTCTTCTCCGAAGGATGCCATATTCTCAATGAGGCAGAGAACACAGGGGAGAGTGCGTGATTATGCACAAACGGGATGCCTAAAATCAAAAACCAATGCAGCATATGTCAGTATTTAAAGCCCCATCAAAGAAACATCCAACTTTTCAGCTGTAACCCAAATACAAATTTTCCTTACCCTGTCAATTAGCAGATTACACAACTTCTGTAGCAGGAAGACCATTCTGCCAGCAGAGCCGTAGTGTTTGGAATGGGTCCAGGTCAGACAGATGGTGTGGAAAAAGGATGCAATGAGACGTTCCCGATTGGCAGAGTCAACAGTTCTTCCGTGCGGCAAACAGAACCATCGAAGGGCGGAGCCACAAGGTAAAGTGTGTTTCCCACACAGCGGGAGAAGCACGCAGGCGGCCAGAATCACCAGGGTCATCAGTGACTAGCACAACAATGGGCTGGCTTCGGGGAAGCGGCTAGAGAAGAAAAATAGGCAAAACATTACATAAACGGAAAACTTGCTTCTTTGGCATGTAAAAAGCGCCGCCCTCCTCCCCCAACCCTGAGCCAAAGGGGCATAAAAAGCAGAGCTATATCTTCTCCAAAACACAACGGTTAAATTAGTACAAGAAAGCGTTCTTGCTGTCTTTGGAATGCTGGCTATACTATAAACAATCAAATGATGTACCCACGAGGGGAAGACAAAGGATATTTGCTATATTGTTATTAAATTCCACCTGCACATGTCACACTCTGTTTGCAAAACTGGCTCGCTTACCGACAGCACCCATCCAGCTGCACAGAAAAGCTTGATTCAGGAGCTGACTATTGAAGTTACTATGCATAGTAATAACAATAACAGCCCACTGAATTCCAAAAGTGAGCTCTCAAATGTAATCACTCCTTGAGGATCTTTTTTTTTAATTTTTATGAATTTAAATTCCCTTTCATTAAGATCAAAGAAGCAAGGCTATTTCATTAACTTAAACATCTTTAGGTCAGTAAAAGTGTCTTTGTAGCTATCTCTTTATTTTTTTATTTTCTAAAAAAATTTTTTTTAATGTTTATTTATTTTTGAGACAGAGAGAGACACAGCATGAACAGGGGAGGGCAGAGAGAGAGGGAGACACAGAATCTGAAACATGCTCCAGGCTCTGAGCGGTCAGCACAGAGCCCGACGCGGGGCTTGAACCCACGGACTGTGAGATCATGACCTGAGCCGAAGTCAGATGCTTAACCGACCGAGCCACCCAAGTGCCCCTGTAGCTATCTCTTTAATAGCAACCGGCCATCGTAAGCACCATCAGTGCACTTAATCCTCTACACAACCCTGCAAAGTGGAATGATTCTCATCATTTTAGAGGTAAGAAATTAAAGACCCAAGAAAGGAGCCTGGACACCCTCTGGCCGTAGCTCGAAGTGCTGCTATTCCAATACCTGGGGTCTGGCTCAAAACCCTGTTTCTCCATTCCCCTATGGTGCCCCCCAAGGAGGAAGTGAATGTTTGTTGCAAGTTCCAAGTCAAACTTCTGTCTCCAAATGGAGAAGTACCTGGCGATGATGTGTGGATGAATTGGCCCAATGCAAAAGAGCCGGTTGGATGTATGGTGCTAATTTTGATTCTCGCTACCTCTGGGCCTTCACTAGAAATCACTTCACCGTGAAGTGATTTGTGCCCAAACACAAGTTGGAGTCTTACTTTTAGGCAGCTCTTCCTGAAGGGGATCCTGCATGACCAGGAACCTAATTCCACCCTGCCACCTGTCTTCTGCTAAGAGACAGAGAGATAGGCAACTCCTAAGGTAGTCATGGTACGTCTGATCTTCACAGCGCCCTTCTCCACCAAACCCTGATTCTTTTCCTTCTATTTTTGCCCACTCACTTATAGAGGCTCAGGTCTCTATGTCGCAATCGCGTAGAGAGGAAAACACGGAGGTCATTATCCGAGGCTGCTGGGCTAAGTTCTTTTCAGCTGCACTGGCAAAAGCAGACTCTGCCTTCGTACAGAGGCTGGGTTTTCTTTGACATGATCTTGTTGGAACAAAATGGGAGAGAACTCACATGTCATGCTCTGTCTATAATAGCCCCTGATTAGAGAGAATATAGACCTGGCAACACGTTTGATGCTATAGAGATTTCAGAACCAAAGCAAGGTCGACCTGCCAAGCCTGGCATGAAATTTTATGACCACTGTTTTACTTCAGAACAACTGTAAGAAAGATGATTCAATGATTAAAACAGCAAGTAACTTGGTCGTCAGTTTCAAGTTTTCAACCCAGGTCCCTGCCCTATATCCACACCCTGTGAAGAGAAGGGGGGAAAAAAGCACAAAAGGCTCATAGAAGTAACAATTGCCTATTTTAATGTTGGCAACGGATAAATGACAATTATGTTGTTAATTGATAGTTATTCCAATGAGTTGTCATCCATGTAGATTGTTCAGATTAGCAATGTTGTTTTTGCATTGTGATTAAACCACTGAGTTGCTGCATAAAGGCTGTTGTATTCCATAGTAGACACATTCTAATAACCCAGAAGAGAAAAAGGGCCAAGCCCCTTAAAAGAGGCAGTTGATTTTTTAAAAAGGCTGGGAGATATAAAATCTCGTTAAGATGTGATTTTTAGCCAAATGCTAGATTAATGAAATGCACTGTTTAATTAAGGAAGTTTCTATACAAATGAAGTATTAATAAGACAAAAGGCAGTAAAAACAGGGAGCAACACCCAAAGAGGTTTAGAACAAATTCACACCCCAAGACTAAATAGCAGTCACCGACTCTGTACCTTTAAAAAACAAAACAAAACAAAACAAACAACTCTACATCTTGCTTAAATGTTTCTGTGGCTTTCCAATGTTGCAAACAATTTAGAAATTTGAAGTTTTTCTACTCTATAGGAGCTTTAAGTTATAGCCGCTGATCAGTAACATTAAAAAAAGTGATCTCATCAGCCAGGTCACGATCTCGCGGTCCGTGAGTTCGAGCCCCGCGTCAGGCTCTGGGCTGATGGCTCAGAGCCTGGAGCCTGTTTCCGATTCTGTGTCTCCCTCTCTCTCTGCCCCTCCCCCGTTCATGCTCTGTCTCTCTCTGTCCCAAAAATAAATAAACGTTGAAAAAAAAAAATTAAAAAAAAAAAGGGGCGCCTGGGTGGCGCAGTCGGTTAAGCGTCTGACTTTGGCTAAGGTCATGATCTCATGGTTCTTGAGTTCAAGCCCCGCATGGAGCTATGTGCTGACAGCTCAGAGCCTGGATCCTGCTTTGGATTTTGTGTCTCTCTCTCTCTTTCTGCCCCTCTCCCCCTCACACATTTTCTCTCTCTCTCTCTCTTTCAAATTAAATAAACGTAAAAAAAAAAATGATGATGGAGGCATATCAAAAGGCATGGAAGAGCTTCCAATAGCCAAAGATGAACCATTTGAAAAACAAAATAAATAATGACATTATTGGATTGTATAATGACAGTATAGAATAAAATAAATGTCCATAAATGTCCAAGAATAAAATAAATGTACAACGTGACTAGTCAGGTTGTAATTTATAGAATAAAATAAATGTCCATGTCATGGACATTTATTGGTAATGATACCAGTAAGTAATTGAATAAATATATCAATGGAGAAGAAACAGCTTTTTTTACAGAAAACTTCCAGCCAATAAATATAGATGGAATGAGGGAACTGGAAAATTACTATTAGAATAATACAGTAAAAATTGTTGCAGGCAAAATCAATCTATGATTTCCAAAATTAATGGGCAAAAGTTTGAGGGAAAATAAGGTATTTGTGTAGTCCCAAAGTATCTCCCCCAAGATATGTATTAATTACAAGGGGAGATATTGTTAACTTTTCATTGGAGAAACCTGGCTGACACCATGTTAAATTAACATTACCAGTAATACGACATCCTGGTATCATGTACCCCCAATATGATGGCCTGAGAAGAGTCTATATTATTTCTGAGGTATTCTTAACACAAATGCATGACCTCAGTCCCATCATGAGAAAACATTAGACTCAAATTGAGCGATGTTTTACAAACTGACTGATCAGTACTCTTTGAAAGTATTAAGGTCATTAGAGACAAAAATGGTTAAGGAAATGTCACAGAATGGAGGAGACTAAGGATATGTGACATCTAAGACGTGAGATCCTCAACTGGATGCTGAAGCAGATTTCCATGGAAAAAAATGGCGACCCTCAGTCTTTTCATTTAGATTGCAACAGTATTAAGTTCTTAGTTTTGAGCATTGTACTTTTGCCACCCAGGAAGTTAATATTACTAGAAGCGGGATGAGGGCATTCAAGAACTTTCTGAATGACTTTTGAAACTCTTTCACAAATTTAAAATGATTTCAAAATGGTTTTTGTACTATTTTGTACAGCATGGGGACTATAGTTAATGATACTGTATTGTGTATTTAAATGTTGCTAAGAGAGTAGATCTTAAAAAGTCTCATCACAAGAAAACAATTTTGTTTTTTGTGTTTTTTTTCAACGTTTATTTATTTTTGGGACAGAGAGAGACAGAGCATGAACAGGGGAGGGGCAGAGAGAGAGGGAGACACAGAATCAGAAACAGGCTCCAGGCTCTGAGCCATCAGCCCAGAGCCCGACGCGGGGCTCGAACTCACGGACCGCGAGATCGTGACCTGGCTGAAGTCGGACGCTTAACCGACTGCGCCACCCAGGCACCCCAAGAAAACAATTTTGTAACTATAAATGGTGACAGATGTTAACTAGACTTAAAGTGGTGATCATTTTACAATATATACAAAGCAAATCATTATGTTGTACACCTCAAATGAATATGTTATATGTCAATCACACCTGAATCAAATTTTTCAAAAATTAAGATAGCTTTTTTAAAGTTAAAAAAAAATTTTTTTGATATAGAGGTTAAAAGTCAAGGGTCATTTAAGATTACTGAATAATGGCGCAGGAGGAGAAGAGTAGCCAGGGCCTGAAAATAGGAGCTCCTGGATCAAGCTATGACTGAAGCTAACCACGCCAAGGCTTTTTGGTTGTTTCTGGACAAGGATGCAAATAAATTTATTCTACAGAACAATAAATTTAAATAAGTACAGCAACGTTGGGAAGAAAGCAAAAGAGAAGTGTACAACAGGAGAGCAGGTAAAAGTTGCATTCTACAAAATGTTAAAATAGTGTCACTAATATTTTTAAAAAATTGAAATGTTTAGGGGCGCCTGGGTAGCTCAGTCGGTTGAGCTTCCGACTTCAGCTCAGGTCACGATCTCGCGGTCCGTGAGTTCGAGCCCCGCGTCGGGCTCTGGGCTGATGGCTCAGAGCCTGGAGCCTGTTTCCGATTCTGTGTCTCCCTCTCTCTCTGCCCCTCCCCCATTCATGCTCTGTCTCTCTCTGTCCCAAAAATAAATAAACGTTAAAAAAAAAAATGGAAAAAAAATGGAAATGTTTATAAATACGCTTCCTCAGCTTGCCCAACACTTCTGAATATCACTTCAGGTTATCAACTGAATTCACATTTTGCCTAGCGATACTGCCTACCTAGTGTGTCTGAGAAATGCAAGAAAACTCAGCCTGAAACATCTTTCTATTGGCCATGCCACAGGACATGAAATTCACGGTGTCCATTTCCTTTGGAGTTAATGCCCTAAAGATCTCTACTAAAATGGAAATCCTGTGGCCCAACATATAAAGGCCATCCAGGTTCTATCTGGAAGAGTAATAGTTTATCAACAATTAGCAACTTAGCACCAATTTATTAACCAGATTAAGCACTGCCCCCTCAGAGGGTCTGGGAGGAACGGAGCAGAGGATGAGGAAATTTTTTTAATGTTTACTTATTTTTGAGAGAGTGAGAGAGACAGAGTGTGAGCGGGGGAGGGGCAGAGAGTGAGGGAAACACAGAATCTGAAGCGGGCTCCAGGCTCTGAGCTGTCAGCACAGAGCCCGACACGGGGCTCGAACTCACGAACCATGAGATCATGGCCTGAGCCGAAGTCGGATGCTTAACCGACTGAGCCACCCAGGTGCCCCGAGGATGAGTACTTTTTAATGAAAGAACCAAGAGGGAGGAAGAATTTGAAGTCTAAGAGGGAAGATCTGGATAATGTGCTGACACTGGAGGTCCAGCTTGAAGGTAGCAGGCGGAGAGAGGAGAGAGGAGCACAGACAAAAGGAATAGGGAAAGAAGAATGGCACAGTGCCAAGAACAAACCTGCCAAAGATGCCTGTCTGCAGCCACCTCTTGCAGTACTAATAGAATCATTGTTCAAAGGGTACATTAGATTATGGCTGCCATATACAGTTGTGCTGGCTGTTCCCAGGCAAGGGGACGCGTCAGGATTGAAATCCAGCCCAAGATGCTCTTGCCAAGCCGTGAGTCCTGGAGGGGGGGCGGGGGGGCTGCATCTGCTGAGAGGGAGGCCTTTCCTGTCGTTGCAGTGGCGGCCTTGCATCAAAATAATTGTCAAGCCCTTTTCCCCGGGGGGGACGAGAACGTGTTGATACTTTCCTGGTGGCACAATCTCCTTCCACTTCCGGGGAATGTGCCAATAGACCTTGTTGCCTTTCACATCCACTGTGCTCCCAGGCCACTCCCACCCAGTCGCCCTTCTAACACTCAGATGTGTTTTGGAGGTGGTTGCAGGCAGAGGGCAGGGGGCTCTGGCGGGAAAGAACTTTGTAGCCGGTATCAAGTTATTTTCAAAGGCAGAACTACTGGACCAAAGTCTGTGCCGGAAACGTGTTGTGTACTCGTCTATCGTTCGAGCTGTTCAGGGAAGGACAGTGACAGAAGCTTCCATGCTACTTGCATCCTCAACAAAAATCGCAAATTAAACATCTTCATCCACTCTTTTTTCTGCTACCTTATGGGCTGCAAAAAACACTTGAGTCAAAATTAGGGCAATCACCATGCCCTGTGAGTTATTTCTCCCTACTGTTCTCAGGACAGTGTTAAAGTGCACGGCTGCTTCTGATATATTTTGACAAGGAGAAAGTGGCAAGTTAGCTCATTATCTCTTTAGAGCAGTGCAGAGACGCTCGGAGAAAATCCCATCTGGCCTTAGAGTATCTTACCTGAGGAGCAGAACCAGCAAATGCTCGCTTTTGTTTTGCCCAAACTCTTTTCTGCAGCTTTTTCTCAGGCCAGTAGTTGAAGCCAGGCTCCCTTTGGACCAGAAGTCATCTGCTGTCCCCTCAGGATTGTGGCCACTTCTGTAGAGCACCACACACCCATGGTGAGCCCAGATGAGAGCCCAAATTTCACTAGTGAAGGAAGTTTAGGCGATCATCATTAGCATTTATTTCCTGGTTTTTCCTATCCATATTCCCAATCAGTGACGTAATGAAGATACAGGAGGCAGCCACGTAAGAGCTTTTATCTGAGACACCATCTGCCCTGAAGCTCTTCCTCCCTGAGAGTCTGCTGCTGCCCAAAATATTTGCATAGGGCTACGTTCCTGCTGAATGCAAGCATGTTGCTGTAGGACAGTACATTAATGGCCCTTTCCGCAATCACACGTCCATTATTTATTGACCGCCTACTATATTTAATCAGGTCTTCTGCTAAGCCCTGAGGAAACAGCGGTGACCGAAATAGACATGGGGAGTGTCATGTCCAATTTGCCATTCTTACCTAGCCAACCCTTTCCACCTTCAGTTTTTGTCACTCCGCCGGGAAGCCCTCCCTGAGCCCTAACCCTGATTTAACTGACCCTCTTCTAGTCTCCCCTCGCGTTCTGTGCACACCCCCGTGGCACTTAATGCTAAAAGGGAACCCCCAGTCCCCAGGATTTCAAACAGGGGCAAAGGTTAGTTTACATCTCAAAATCTCCTTTCATTTTCATTTCAGTTGTAAAGGACCACATAAAATAACTCTTAAAACGTCACCCTTAAGTGCCACTGAAAGGAGGGGAAAATTGATATTCATTGCGCAAAATCTGGAAAAAATAAAGTCTATATTGCTCATAATGGCAAATGTGGTTGTGGGTCATGAATCTGGTCTAACTCACTAAAATCCATAAAAATAGTTACAACTTGTTCATAAAACACCTCTTGCGAGACTTTCCATAAGGAACTTCAGAAGGTAATGAAACATCGGATAATGGGGAGTGCTAATTGACTCTGGCAAAGCCCTGAGAGGCTCTGCTTCATCTTCATTAGGTGCGCCATGAATACTGCCCCCACAGACAGGTGACTTCTTCACCCAAGTTTCCAAGAACCAATGGCCAAAAGAGCCAGAGCCCTTCCTACCATGAGACCTCTAACCTAGATTTTACTTTTGAGTTTAACATGGTACCTTCTCGTGTCTTCCTGCACATTCCTGGGTCATCAGATAGAGTGATTTTGGTAAATAGATCCTATAATTGAGAATTAAGATCATTAAGGTCTCCCAGGCATGTCCCATGTTCAAAATTTCAAATTGAAACCAGGCCTATAATTCATAGTGAAAGATGGAAAACCAAAGGGAAACTAAAGTATAAAAGAGAAAAAATTCTCTTTTTCTCTGAGAATACCTGAGAATTTTCTCTGAGAATACCCTTTCATGTCTAGCTTCTCTCATAAAATATGGAGTCTTGGGGAAATCACAGTATCTTGGATTCAGAAAACCATTTTTACTCTTCTTCTTCTTTGCATTTAAAAATAAAAAAATCCATGATAGTCTTGGCCCACTTCCTCAGGTTTTCCAGACCCATGAGCCATTCTGCATCACCATGGCATTTATTATAATCTTGAGCTCTTGACAAAAGTAGAGGCAATTTTCCATCACGGTGAAACATTTGCTAAGTACCGACAAACACAATTTGCACATCTCCAAATGGAGCTAATTTTGACACGATAAAATAAAATAAGATTACTGCGTATTTAGGCTTCATAATGACCCATTTGATTTCACAAAATAATTCAAAGGGAGGTAGGGGAAATCCACCAATTACTAACCGTCAAAAACATATTAAGTGGCATCATGGCCAGTGTAAAGTTATTAAGTTAATCTACGGAAACTTCTGTTCTCCCCCCAGCCAATCTTCTGTTCAATATTGACTCTCTTGACAGTATCCTTTAATGCCTAGGAACTGCTTTAATAATCTTGAAACAGGAAAAAATAATTAGCATGTATTTGTAACAAAAGGTGTATAGACATTGATGCTGTAATTATAGATCATAATAGAGGATATAACTCAACATCCTAGAAGACAGCTTGCCTGAACACACGTGGGAGATGATTTGGGGATGTGTGCAGGGATGGTGCAATTGGGTACTCGGAAAATAATTTAGGCGGCAAGCAATGTGGTCTGCTTACCCAAACCACAGAGCGAATGTAATTAAAAGGGGGAATGGAAAATATTGTGGGTTTGCCCCCAAAAAATTGGGTAGGGACTTTTTCTGACTATAATCTTCTCTTGTTGCAAACGTCAGCAGAAGGAAGTAGTGATGTGAAGAACGGGAAACAATGGCAGATCTGTCCAGGCTATTCCTCTTAACTGCTTGGTATGCAGACAAACAGTGAGGAAGACAGAGGGAAGTCTGGATGGTAAGGCTGGTAAATTTAGATACTTCATCCCCTTTGATAAAAACTCTGTACCAGTCCCCTTTAGTCTTCAGCTGAATTCAATTGCAAGAAAAAGAAACAAAGAGAAAGGAGATAGAGAAACTCGGGGTTAACATGAAAAGAGAAAGACCTGTTCAAACAAAAACATGGCTCGCTTCTTCTGTCTTTTCTGCTACCGCCAGGTTCCTGTAAAAGTATTAGAGAAGCTCTACAATAGAGTACCAGGGAAGGCACCATGTTCTCTCTCATACAGTATTTATTTATACTTTATTCTACTTGGAATTTCTTTCTTCAGGAAGTTCAGATTTTACTTGAGGCTTTCCCATAGCACAATGTCTTGAAGAAAAGAACTAGGTCAGCGTAACTGGGTTGGATGTTACGATCTGACACCACCAGCGCCGGGCTTGAGACCAGAGGCATCGGTCATTTTTCTTTCGTTAAAGTCAGGCTCCCCGAGGGGAGGTAGTGAGCTGGGGGAAGAGCACGAGAATCAAGAGAGGACCCTGGTGCCAGGAGCTGGGGAGATGGGCTAGGCTCCAGCTGAGGGAGCCAGACAGTGAGTTGATTATACATACAGATGTGCAGAGCAGTTCTTTGCTTTGAGCGCAGAATGCCTCTTGCCACCAATTTATTTCTCCCTGGGATGGAAATTGAGACTAATCCACTCTCCATCTTACTCAGTGGGTCCCATCTCCTCTCCCAACGGACACTTTGCACCCTCCCGTGGTGTGGCAAAGATACAATAGGAACATCTCAGATGGAAGGACCAGAATGCAGGGTCCACTTAATCATCAGGCACGGTAGGCACAGTACCTAGGCTCAGAATACATTTAGGGGTCCATGCAGATGTTTTTAATTTGTTTTAGAATCAGGAGAATAATGAATCCAGCAATCACGCTCCTAGGTATATACCCCCTAAAGTTGAAACAGGCATTCGAATATTTACACGTGAATATTCACTGACGCCAGTAGAAAGGTTAAACAACCGAATTCCCACCAGTGGACGAATGGATGACCAAAATGTGATCTATCCATACAACGACGCAATACTATTCGGTCGTGAAAATATTCAGTCACGTAACTGATCATGTTCCATTGTGGATGAACCTCCAAGATGTGGTGTTAAGTGAAAGGAGCCAGATACAAAAGGTGACATGCCGTAGAATTCCACTTAACGTGAAATATCCAGAAGAGGTAAATCCATGGAGACAGAAAGCAGATTAGAGGTTCTCAAGGGACTGGGTGAAGGAGGTTATGGAGAGTAACTACTTAATAGGTACAGGGTTTCTTTTTCAGGTAGCGCTTTGGAACCAGACAGAGGTGGTAGTTGTACAACATTGTCACGAAATTAAATGCCGTTGCATCGTACATCTTAACATAGTTCATTGTATGTTATGTGAATGTTATCTTGATAGAAAAAAGAAAGAAATGAATCCAACCTGGATCATATTTACCTTTGTACCAAGGTTATCATAAAATACAAACTTGTAGAAAATTCGTGCAGGGGCCCCCAACGCAAAAGTGCCTGCAGCATACCGAAGCCATAAAGCAGCCTTGACAGAACGCACAAAGCCCAGGCGCAAGCCAGAAGGAACATGAACTATCTGAGGAAGTGAGAGAAGCCACAGTGGCTGGAGCACAGCAAATGAGGGACAGACTCCTTGAGGAAGATGGTCAAGTCAGCAGGGGATCAACCACGGGAAAGACTCAGGATGCTATTGGAAATGCCAATAAAGAGTTTTAAGGAGACTGGTTTTTGTTTGTTTGTTTGTTTTAATCCCTCTGGGCTGCTATTTTGGAGAGTAGACTAGTTAGGGAGTCAAGAAGGGTGGTTACTTTGGTGGAGTCCAAATAAGAGGATATTGCCATAATCTGGATTAAGACAAAAAAATAATGGCTGTTGGCAGGAGAGGTGTAGAGAGACGCATGGCTTTGGAACATTTGAAATATCAACAGGACCGATATGGGGGATGAGAAGGAGAAGGTGGTCAAGGCTCATTTTCGCTTTTCTGGCATGAGCATCTAGATGCATATGATGATGCTATTCATTAAGAAAGATACTGGGGCACCTGGGTGGCTCAGTCAGTTAAGCGCCCGACTTCGGCTCGGGTCATGATCTTGCAGTTCACGGGTTCGATCCCCGTGTCGGGCTCTGTGCTGCCAGCTCAGAGCCTGGAGCCTTGCTTCGGATTCTGTGTCTCCCTCTCTCTCTGCCCCGCCCCTGCTCATGCTCTCTCTCTCTCTCTCTCAAAAATAAAGACATTAAAAAAATTAAAAAAAAAAAGATAGATACTGATGGTCCAGGATTAGGGGCAGACATTCAGCAATTGCATTTTGAACATACAAATTTCGAAGTGCCTGTGAAACTTCCAACAGGGAGGACAAAAGGGTAGTTCAATATGTTGGGTGCAATTGAAGTGGGGAGCAGAGCAGGGACAGAGAACTTGGTGATGTCCATGTGCAGAGTGAAAGGAAATCCCCAGAATGAATGAGATCAAAACGAGGAGAGTAAGAGTGCAAAATGAGGAGAGAATTCAACTCAGGTCAGGACTTGAGAAAACCCAACACTTAAGTGTCAGAAGAAAAGCTAGGAAAGGAGCTGAGTGGAAAGAAGTATAAGGAAACTCAGGAGGGCCATGGATGTCACGGAAAGATACTGTTTCTTTTTTTTTTTTTTTAATTTTTTTTTTCAACGTTTATTTATTTTTGGGACAGAGAGAGACAGAGCACGAACGGGGGAGGGGCAGAGAGAGAGGGAGACACAGAAACGGAAACAGGCTCCAGGCTCTGAGCCATCAGCCCAGAGCCTGACGCGGGGCTCGAACTCACGGACCACGAGATCGTGACCTGAGCTGAAGTCGGACGCTTAACCGACTGCGCCACCCAGGCGCCCCAAGATACTGTTTCAAGAAGAGGAGGACGCACAACTGACCCCAACACTTTGGAGGTCAAGCAGAATGTGAATGTTTAAATGTTACATGGTTGTGCTGTGCAGGTCATTCTCGGCCTTTTCGAAAGCTTGTTGTTAGTGGATGGGACAGAAACCAGACGAGAGTAAACTGAGAAGAGGGTGGGAGAGGGGCATCCGGGTGGCTCAGCTGGTTGAGCATCCGACTTCAGCTCAGGTCACCATCTCATGGTTCATGAGTTCAAGCCCCGAATTGGGCTCTGCGCTGACAGTGCAGAGCCTGCTTGGGATTCTCTCTGTCTCTCTCTCAAAATAAATAAACTTAAGAAAATTTTTTTAAATAAGAGGGTAGGAGAAGAGGGGGCGGACAGAATGTGGAACAGCTCTTTCAAGAAGTTGACTGTGAAGCTGGAGGAGCAGGTGATCGTGAGACAAGCCAAAGCACGACTTCGCTCACCCTCACTGCCCATTTGGCAAGAGGGGAATGAAGGCACAGCAGAGACTGCTAATTCTTAGAGACCAGGGACGAGCATCAGAGGCCCTTCTGCAGCTGGAGGCTTGACTGCCCAACAACTTGACAGGAGCTGCACCACGACCCTGCTGATTTTGTGACTTTGCAAAGGACAGCGTTCTCCGCCCTTTCAGAGCAAAACCACAGAGAAACTGAAGTTTGGCAGCTTTCTCGCCAGCAGCTCTCAAGTTGTGGGGGGAAATCCTCAAGAACACGAAGGCATGATCACAGTGGGCCCGAGTCCAGAATGCCATCTTCAAATAATATTAAGACTCTGTACAAACAGCAAGCCAGAGGGCACGTCGGGGAGGGGCAGAGGGAGAGAGAATCTTAAAGAGGCTCCAGACCCAGCACACAGCCCGACACGGGGCTTGATCTCACAGCCCTGGGATCGTGACCTGAGGCAAAATCAGGAGTTGGATGCTCAGCCGACTGAGCCAAGCAGGCGTCCCCCGAACACATTGTTAGGAGGACACCCAGCACCAGTGCTGAAGACGGAGCCCCGCCCCGAGATCCCCTTGCACGTTCCTCCTCACTGTTCACTTCCTTCCACCGCGCCTCTCCCCCCTGTGTCGTCAGTTTAAATTCTGGGACACAAGAAACATCAGTACTGTCCCTTCATCCTTTGCCAACCGCAGAAGGAACCAGCCCAGCAGAGAGAAGCCCAGATGATACAAGCCTCCTGGTTCTGGGTGGTTTACACCTACTGCCCCTGCCGATGTATAGCATCAGGCAAATGATGCTTTCACAGGGCAGAATGTTACTTTTTCCTTCCTCAAGAACTGAGATTAGAGAGTTGGCTGTGTGCGTATGTTGCTGCCTTAGAGTCTCTAGTTTCTGTTTCAGGGTTGACTACTGTCTCCAGTGTTTGGGTAGATTCGAGAAGACTTGAACCAGAAAGACAGACCCCCACAAGCAACTTTTCTGGGTTTTTTTTTCCCCACCCTGAATGTGGCCTATCAAGTAAGCTTTGAGGTTCACACTAGAGCCTGAGCAAGTAAGTCTCTATGTTCTTTCTTTGAACATCATAAAATGTTTATTAGGTGTCCTCATGCATATAACCCTGTGCCAAGCAGACAGAGGGCCTACACTCTGGCTCTTACATACTTGAGGTACGATGTTCCAGATGTCACATCTGTGGACACTTAGCAGGGTTATGCTGGAGCTCCTGGAGGGTAATGTTTAAGGGGGAAAAAAAAGCTAGCCCTCCCCTAACTTTGAAATAAAGGGAATATGTTGCTATAATGTTAAAGAGTACAGGAAACTAGATTAACAAGATAGAATTTTTTTTTTTTTTTTTTTTTTTTTTTTTTTAAGTCAGAAAGGCAATCGTAGTCAGAATGTCATCAGCCTATTAGCCTTCAGGACAGAAACTATGAATTGATCATCTTTTTATCCCAAGTGCCAAGCTCATAGCACAAGGATCCAATGTGAGAAAGAAAAGTAAATGATAGTCAGAAACAGGGCAGAGATGTCTGTTATCAGCATTTCAGGTTAATACTAAGCTGCCAATGCAGTAAGATAGATTTTTTTTTCTTAAAAATGTTTGTTGTGTTTTTTTTTTTTTTTTTGAGAGAGAGAGAGTGTATAAGCGCAAGTGGGGGGAGGGGCAGAGAGAGAGAATCCCAAGCAGGCTCCGCACAGTCAGCACAGAGCCCGACGTGGGACTCGAACTCACGAACCAGGAGATCATGACCTGAGCAGAAGCCAAGAGTCGGCCGCTTAACTGACTGAGCCACCAAGGCGCCCTGCCATAAGATATTTTTAAAAGTAGAGGTATCAGAATTGGAAATGAAGAGACAAAACTTTTCTTATTTGAGGACTACATGGCTGTCTCCATAAAAATGTTATAAAATCTATAGGCAAACTATTAGACCTAGCAAGAGAATTATGTAGGATTGTTAGACAGAAACAGTTTATAGAAATCAATAGCAAGTATATAGATCAGTAGTGACTAATTTACTCATTTAACTTAAAAAAAAAAAGGGGGGGGGGTGCCTGGGTGGCTCAGTCAGTTAAGCGGCCAACTTCGGCTCAGGTCATGATCTCGCGGTCTGTGAGTTCGAGCCCCGCGTCGGGCTCTGTGCTGACAGCCTGGAGCCTGTTTCAGATTCTGTGTTTCCCTCTCTCTGACCCTCCCCCATTCATGCTCTGTCTCTGTCTCAAACATAAATAAACGTTAACAAAAAAAATTTAAAAAAAGAAAAGGTATTCCTATAGCAAAAGAATAAAAAACCAAAAAACAACCAAAGAAACAACATAGAAAAAAATGTAAAAAGATGTGTAAGACCTTTCAAAGAGAAGATTGTCTATAAAAAGAACATTAAAATAGACTTGAATAAGGGAAGATACAGAATGTCCATGGATAAGAAGATACCATTCTTCCTCCAAACTAACATATACACTCAATATACTTCCAATAGAATCCTAACATGATTTTTCAGTGGTACTTGACAGTTTAATCTTCAGCTCACAGAAAAAGCTAGGGATCAAAACAGTCAAAACTATTTTGAAGGACAGGTTAGAGGTGAGCAGAGGCTTGCCCTACCAGATAGCAAGATGTGGAAGCTAGGGCACCTACGTGGCTCAGTAGGTGGAGCGTCCGACTCTTGACCTTGGCTCAGGTGATGATCCCAGGGTCGTGGGATCAAGCCCTGCATCAGGCTCTGCACTGAGCATGAAGGCTGGTTAA
Organism: Prionailurus bengalensis; assembly: GCF_016509475.1. NCBI lineage: Eukaryota > Metazoa > Chordata > Mammalia > Carnivora > Felidae > Prionailurus > Prionailurus bengalensis. The sequence goes on from NC_057345.1 coordinate 163,056,136, forward strand.
AATTCTCTCTCCCTCTGTCCCTCTCTCCCGCTTGTGCTCTCTCTCTCTAAAAAAACAACAAAAAAAGATATTAAAGCCATGGTATGGTTGTATGGTGCTCACACAGGGAAGACAGAAAGGACTGGAAGAATAGAGCTACATAAAAATGGAAACTTGATAAATGACAGAAGTAGCATTACAATCAGTGGGGGAAAGTTGGGCCATTCAATAATGTGCCAAGAAGACATCCATATGAAAATAGTAGAGACTTCACACCTAAATGAATAACTTCAAATTGGACTAATAAGCTAAACTGAAAAACAAAATGGTAAAATTTTTAGAGGAAAATATTTTTATAACACCAGAGAATTTCCTCAGAAAGACAGAAAAGCTGCACCTCATAGATTCACTAAAACTCTTACAAAACAGCAACCTATATACACAAAACACCATAATGCTAGGAAGAAAAGCCCCATGTCGGAAAAAGATATTATTAGCCCATTGATCTCTAAAATAATATGTATCTGGAATTTATCATGTTTAATTTTTTTTGTGTGTTTACTTATTTTTGAGACAGAGAGAAACAGAGCATGAGAGGGGGAGGTGCAGAGAGCAAGGGAGAGGCAGAATCCCAAGAGGCTCCAGGCTCTGAGCTGTCAGCACGGAGCCCGACGTGGGGCTTGAACCCACGAACCATGAGGTCATGACCTGAGCCGAAGTCGGACGCTTAACCAACTGAGCCACCCAGGTGCCCAAGAATGTAAAAATCAATGCAAAAATGCAAATAATTAAAAAGGCAGAAGGGCAAAGGATTCAAATAGCTAATTCCCTTCAGAGGAAACATGGATTATAAACTTAATGAAATAGGCTCAACCGCACCAGAATAAAGGGAAATGAGAATCAAAATCATGAATTATTTCACATCCATCATGTGGGAATATATGGTATCTGGGGGTCTGCAAGAGAGGGTTTCCCCAATGTGAAGCTGGCTTATGCAGCTGGCGGGCTGGTCAAAAGGACTACGTGAGCTGGAGTGGGTGTGGGGATGCCGGGAAGAACTGGAGAACAGAGCAGACAAGAGGCCACGGTCCCGTAGCAGCCTATATCCCAGCCCCTGGATGAAGGGCACCACGGAAGGCAGTCAGCTGGGCTTGAGCCTTCTTTACAATATTCCATCCAAGAGGGTGGTCTCCTGTGTAGAGGCCTCGACAGTGAGAGGCTGGGGGGAGTAGCACACCAGGGCAGGGGCTAAATTGCCAGTTAAAGGGTGGAACCAGTAAGAAAAGCACGCATTGTTTCTGTTACTCTTGTCGAATGCTCGCTTATGCCTGCTGATATCAATGTCTTTATATACACGTGGCTTAGGTTTTCCGATGCCTTTTTGACTTTTTACCCTTACTTTTCTCCCAGATGAACTGTAAACCATTTTGTCAAATTCCAAAATAAAATTGCATTGCTTTTCATTGGAAAAAATCTCTGCCAAGGCCAGCAGTTAGAGAGTATGGGAACATGTGAACGCCTATACACTGCTGGTAGGACTGTGATTTGGTATGAACCCAGTGCAGATCAACTTGGCAATATTTAATAAATTTGAAGAATATCCTGTTGGCCAGTGACCGAAGTTCATGATACATACCTCAAACACTCACACAAGTGCACAAGGAAACATGTCAAGTATTTCATTGCAGCATTGTTTATAAGCGAAAAATTTTAAATAACTGAAACATGCGTCGACAAGAAAATGGAGAAACTGTGATATACGCAATGAACTACAGCGTTTTTAAATGAATGCTTTAGAGAAACATGTATTCACATGGATACATCTCAACAACATGAATGAGAAAAACAAGTTCCATAAGGTTAATCTACACTATGATACCATTTATATAAAGTTTCAAAAACATGAAGACAATCCTACATATGCACATATATAATAAGCATGTAACACAGTTCATGGTATCATCCCGATAAACAAAATCGAGAGCAGCAGGTACCTCTGTGGGTAAAGGGAAAGGAATGGAATGAGACAGGGCTGCATAGATTTCACTGTAGCCAGAACTTTTTAAAAAGAAGCAAATGTGTGTAAAATGTAAGATTGTAAAAGCTGGATGGTGGATACACGGGTATTCACTATATTGTTTTCTATATTTTTTTCTGTATGTTTAAATGCTTCATAATAAAAAGGCACAATACAAATAATAGCAATTTTGTTAATGTTTGCTGATAGACAGCTAGCTAGATGAAAGCCAATAGACACATTAATACATGATGGGGATAACTGTTTCCAAATGTAGGAAGAATATTGATTCCTCCAAGGCTTATAGTTACTTAATTCTTAGCTATGTATCAGGCACTGTGAGAAATGGTTTACATGCATTAACTTATTTAATCTCCTCCATCCCCCTTATGGAGATAATGCTCCTATTATCATTTCACAGATTGGAAAACTGAGGCTGGGAATGGAATGTAGAGTCCAAGGTCACATAGCTAGTAAGCAGCAGAGCCAGGACATAAATCCATATGTGTCTAAGTCTGAAATCTAGGCACTGTGTCTACTGTGAAAAGTTTCACCTGTATTAAATGAGTCAAGATGAAAAGCCACAGAAATTTACCAAGAGCACAAATGGGAAAGATGCAATTTACTGAAGATTTTTAAAGAATCAGGGTGTAAGGACGACTAAGTAATTGGCTACACACAATTAAAAGTGAGGCCCAAACCAAACCTGTGTGCATAATGAAAATATGAAGGGAAGAACATATAGCATGAGAGATTAACTACAAAGCTAACATTGGCAAGAAAGCCATTATTCCTTAACTCCAAATACACAGCCCTTTGATAAGAGTCCTCAAACAGCAGATGGGCTTTTCTGGCCTTTTAATCAGTTCCCTTGGGTACATTTCACTGGCCCTTCAAGGCTCACCCTTTCTGACTCACTCAGGCTCTAAACTAAGTTCTCCCTCATCTAAACCCGACTTATCTGGCACTGATGATGGTCTTTTTTTTGTGGTATTTTCTACAGGACCAAGTCATCAACTAATTCAGACCACTTACGTTATGCAAGAAGGAATTGTATCTTATGTTTTAGTTGGCATTATTTGATAACAAGTAACAGCCTCCCAGACGTAAGAACTAAAGGTGGAAGGCGAGGAACCTCTGTAAGGTTTTAAGGGTATCTTACTGAACCCAAGAGCCCGAAACGTAGACAGGCACAAAACATTGGAACAAAAACTGCGGTTACCAGCAACCAAGGCAGCTGTTCTCGTCATCTTTTTATTCTGGGATTGTACAGTCTTGTCTCTTACTCTTTCTGCTTCACATCCATGTCCCAAATGCAACCTCCCAAGACATCGGTTTCCCTGTTCTAAATTCGCAAATCACCTACTTGGCTCCAATTTGACCAGATGTCCACTCCTTGTCCAATCATCTAAACAGCTCCTCCCTGAAGGTGGCAGAAGTAATCCTCAGAAAATAGGTCAAAAGTTGGGCAGCAATCCTAGAAATTATCTGCCACAACATTTCATTTCTGTTGTCTATTAATTGGACGCTTAGACTTTTCTTGGAGAAAATAGGCTGAATTTCTTTGATGGCCTTTTCCAACTTAAGGTTGGAGCCACTGAATGCTAAATTCAATCAAAATGAATCTAAAGATTCTCTGGTTGGTTCCTAGAAATGCTAAAATAGGATAGAATTCTACATCAGGTTGTAATTTCCTTAAGATGACACTTTCTGTGCTTCATTCTTTATTTCCATCCTTTCTGACGGGGCAGTCACTTCACTGACATTGTCCACCAGCAATTTAGATTCTATAGTTCTCTTTTCATATTTTTTTTTCCATTAAAAACAAAACTCCCTCTTTCTGAAGAAGAAAAATCAATGCATGAACTACAAACAATGGAAACCCCCAAGTACTGTCCGCTTCACCACAGAAAAATGTCTTCAGATGTGGAAGGAGAAAAAATTATGAGTTGCTGCTCTAAGCCAGAGGCACTACGATAAATGCTTACATTTTAATCCTCACAACAATCGTATGAGGGATACCATTGTTATCCCCTTTTTGTGGATGATGAAAATTAGGTTTTAAGAAGGTAAGAAACCTATCTGTTCTCACGTATCAAGTAGGTAGCTTAATACGGATTTATAAAAGAAACAAAGGAATTAAAACCTGGGGAGTGGGGAAAGACTGAAGGAAACCGAGACCTCTCATTCGGCACCCTTTTAATACCGAAAAACTGCATTTAAATATATAATGATGAAATGATTAAGAATCATGTTACTTAACAGCATATGCAGTTCTTTAAAAATTTCAAATCCAGGGGCACCTGGGTGGCTCTGTTGGTTAAGCGTCTTGACTCTTGGTTTCAGCTCAGGTCACGATCTCATGGTTTGTGGGTTTGAGCCCTGCATCGGGCTCGATGTGCAGAACCTGCTTGGGATTTTCTCTCTCTGCCCCTCCTCTGCTTGTGCTCTCAAAATAAACTTAAAAAAAAAATTTCAACTCCAGCTTAGAGTTCCCTTAAATTTTTATAGTTAATATTTATTAATATAAAAATGTACCCATTTTATGAGAAACTTCAACAATTTTCTCATTCCTTACTCAGCATCTGCCTCCTTTATTCTCTTTACCATCAAATTTAACAGAATAGCTATGCTTGCTGTCTCCATAGACTCTTCTCCTATGCTTTCAACCAGTCTTTTACCCAATACTCTCACCAACTGCTTAAAAAGATCAGCAGGCAACTCCTTATTGCCAAAACCAATGGTCTTTTCCTGCTTTTCATCCAACTTAACCTCTCTACTACATTTTATGTTCATCACCATCATGACACCGTCTATGGTTTCTGACAACCTCCCTGAAGACTCCTCTTTCTCCCAGTTCCTTAAGTCTGACCGTTTTCCAAGGGTTCAGGCTTTAGCTCAAACAGATCCCCATGCAGTGTTCAAACATCTTGGATTTAAATGAGAGCTCTTGCATTTTTCTCTAAGACCCAGGATTCCAAAAAGATTAGGAACCACTGGTAAAAATTAAATTCTGAACGCCTCTGCAATCTGACCACCTCCTCCAGCTCTTCCACTCCATTCGTCACAAATCCTCGTCATGTGTAACAAATCACACTGTGCCTTTCCTGACGCCATTTCCTCTGCCTTTCCCCAGATCTCTCCATGCAGAATTCTCCCTCCTCTACATTTCTGGAGCACGTTGCATCCGCTGCTGGTATATATTTATCACGATATATACAAATCTGTCCAAAAGACCAAAATCAGTATCTCTGGGTCTTCAACACTTTAGAGAAGGTGATTTCACTAAAATATCAACCAATTCATTTTGTGCTCAGTATCAGACAAAAGACTTGCTACTCATTTATGGCAAAAAGTTTTAAACATAATATTTGGTGAACCAAATAGTTCTTTTACATTAAAAACATTCTTACCAACTTAATTAAAACTAAAAACCAAACGGTTACTAATAGGGTTAAAGCCAAATGCTATTAGTAATAATAACCACAAATTTCAAGCAATTTTGAATACAAGATTTTTAATAAAACAAAAATTTTGAGATCAAAGATGCTTGCTCTATTTAAGTGATTCTAACCCAGGAGTGTTTATCAGAACCACTTACAGAGCTATTACAAAATACATATATAGTCTCCATCCCCAGAAATGTAGATTTAGGTAAAAAATGCAGCAAGACCTGTGGACGTTTTAAAATGCTCCCAGCATTTTCTGATGCAATACTGGCTAAAAACGATTTTCTATGAAGTATGTTTGACATGCCTTCAACTTATGAGTACACATATTTTTACTATTTAAGTACTTCCACTATTTTGAAGTATCTTAAGCATTTTCACTATTTTGCCCAATGTTACTTACAGGGCACCTGACTTTTGCAACATATTCCTTTAAAGCTTTATGTGCTTTTGGGTTAATTGCATTACTTCTCAAAGTCATTAAGTCTCAAAATACAGAAAATAAAATTTTCTTGTGGTATTTTAAGTTGAGGTATACAGAGTACAGACATCTACCCGACTAGGTGACTACGTTCTGATAGTTCTGATAAAGAGGAATTATTTGCATGTAAATATACTGAATATGCACCCTCTAGGCCTTCACGAAAATAAAGCAACTGATGAAATACCTACTAAAGAGTATACTTGCACTAAGAAATATACTCTTACACAATACTAAGATTCTAGAACTAGAAAAAAATAGATCAATATATTCAGCACTTTTAAATACAAAAATAGAAATATTTGAAATGACCTAGGCTGAGGCTGAACACTGACTCTTTTTGCTAGGTAAAGAGCCACAGCTCACGGACATATTCCTAGTGGGCACTCTTTAAAATCTAAAAGTGTAAATAATTTTTAGGACTACTTAACGTTCTTCATTGTATTCATGCTCCAAGAACTGATAAAATATGCTTGGAAACTCATGGATCAAAAGCACTCTATAAGCTTACTGTAAAATTTCAATATTATTTAAAAACATCTCTACTATCACACCCTAGAAAGATTTTTAATCCCCTGACTTAATAGGTATTTTGCTCAAGTGAGCAACCTTCTCACATAATCCTCTTCACACATCTTCAGTAATAAAAAAACTTCTAAAAATTAACTGGAGTTTAAAGATTCAAATTCTGATCCTTGTAACTTCAAAATAATTGTACATTCCATTAATTTCTATAATTCAAGTAATAATGCCTATTTCACATCACAAGCTTAAGTCTCACATTTAGGAAAGAAAACTCTGCCTGTGTTTCTATGTGTATCTAGAGTTGTCCTATGCATTCAAAGATATTATTGACAGTGTCAGACTGGGCCTGGAAAACAATGGAAATCTTAATCTTCACCCCCGCTGGAAACACATGGAAAGTAACTGGATTTTTCATTTAAAAATATCCAAAATTCAGTCATAATGTTAACTTTTCCTTTCCTTTTCACTCTGCCCTTATCATGATTAGACCTACACAAACTCAAAACGTAACTTTTTCAACTAACTCGTGCCACGGTTACCAAAGTATGTCTTACATTATCATTTTCAAGAATCTTCATGTAAACTCACATTTTTAATAAATCAAAATATTCTGCACTGCTTTAACTGCGGAAATAAAAACAAGGTTTGCAAAATGGGATTATTACAATTAATGTGAATCAATGTGGACTTAGAATTAAAAGATTTTTTCTCAAAAGTTTTATTTAATGAGCTCATTTTCAGGAGAAAATCAGTCATCTGCTAGGGCCTCTACTCCTCCCTTTTCAAGTAAACTTCTCCCAATAATTTCAGTGTCTGAGATCAAGAATCTGTGAACAAAAGGTGAAGAAAAATGAACCATACAGATTTTTCTTACCCCATACCACTGCAAATATTTTAAATGCATAGGAATACAACAAACTCAAAAGAAAAAAAATAGTGTTTTATTAACTACCACACTGTTATAATACACTTTAAACGTACAATAAGGTAGCCTTTAAGTTTGAGGTGGTCTTAAGAATAACAAATGAACAGAATTCCAAATTTTGAAATAGGTGAACTGCTGCAGTTATAGGTATACATTTAGGAAAATTGTATAGCTCTTACAAGACCAGCAATGAAACTTTATTTTGTACATTTTTTAATAATTGAAAATATAAACAATAATTAAAAAATAAAAAGAAAATACAGCATAATAAAAAACATACATTTCTCAATTAAATGTACTGGATACATATAAATTTTAAGGGAAGAAGCAAAAAAGGAAAATGGTTGATATTTAAGTGCAGACTGACTACCTAGACAAAAAAAAAAAAAAAAAAAAGACTTAAAAAAATATCATAAACCTCTAGTTTTCTATGACTAATATCCATATGGTTGGAGTATCGTCACTATGGAAGTGATTTTATGTTTGCATATGTTATACTTTACTGGTAATTTACATGATGGCTTTTAAGGCCCTGGCAGACATATGGTTTTTGGAAACAAGATTGGATTTTAAAAAAAAAAAAAAAAAAAAAAAAAATCACTGCTAAGACGCAATACACCTTATTTTTTTTGGTCCTCCAATATTCAAGAAAAGGGATAATTCACTTTAACATTTTCTTACCACCCAAATGCCTCAACCTATACATTTTAAACTTTTTTTTTAAACATTGGTTATATTGCCCAACTTCGTTATTGAAAGAATATTAACAAGACATTATTTTGGCAAATTAAATCTTAAACATGGCTTTTCAACAGGATTTTAAAAGGTGACTATCCCTAGAGTTCCATGTTAAAATGTAGTTTTCAAAATCTTACAAGAGTAATGCTTAAAATATTGTACATAGTTAACCTAATTAAAATAATTAGCTTCAAAATGACAAATTGATAAGCTAAGTAAAGCCTACACTATGTAACATTTGCTTGGAAACTTGATTTGTCAGTTATGCATAATAAAAATTCCAGTCATCAAGAAAATTACAAAAATTTTTTTATCATAACATGATTTCTTTCACCCACCAACTTTTTTTTTATCTTACAATAGATAAATACCAACATGTTCTCATTTTTACACTAAACCACACAGGATTGATGCATTTGGTTAGACTACCATTCGCATTGTTAAATTCAATTTTCTCTTTATATAACTTGGTAAAATTTCATTTCTTCTAGATTCCAAAAGTACCTACAAAACCCATGCAATTTTACCATTTTTAATATACTATGGAATATCATACAAAGTAAGGCATTTCAGTGTCATGTATAACCAAGTTACTGTCAATCCAAAAATTTTTGCACATCAATAAAAAGATATCTAAGAACTTAGGAACAATATTCTTCTCACTACTGTATAAAAATAACCACAATGAATAAGTATTTGTGTAATATTTACTCCATTGTCTCGTTTCCAGAAACTGTGACAAGCTGTAAAGGTATTTCAGTGTTGGTAAGGATATCCTGATTGCTGGTGGTGGAAGTATTAACAGTTCCTATCCCTGAAACAGAACCTTGTTGAATATTTGCAAGGATAAGTGTTGTTCCTCCTGCAGTAATCAAAGCATCGTCTCGTGCAGCTTCCACAGATGCCAGCACTGTACTGCTAGAGTGAATACCTTTTTTATTCTGATGTGTTTTAATATGTTTGGCAAGGTGGTCACTTCTCATAAAGCGTTTTGAACATTCTGGACAAACAAATTTCTTCTCACCTGTTAAAAAGAAATTAGGTTACTTAGTTTTTTAAATTCAACATGAATAGACTGATCATCTGCTGAGAAAGAAAATAAGCCAACACTGACAGAGACAGGAAGCACAGTTCAGTTCCATTAAAAGTATATTCGTTTCGTGAGCGGTCCTTGCAAGATTTCTCACATAGAGTACTCTTCCCTCAAAATAAATCTGTCCTCTTTACTTCTGAATGAAAAGTGATCTTCGAAGTTATAGACTGATATTTGGATACGACTTGAATACCTCAGCTATGCCAATAGTTTGTTTTGAAACATCTGTTAGAAGACACCGTAGAGCTAAAAAATGACCATCTGCAAAGAGCACACTGTTTTAAGCTATATTTAAGGTATTATTAGCATGTCATATCCACGATACTAAACCTTTTAAATGTGAATTCAAGGAACTACACAGGGTACTTAAGATTAAAGCAAAAACATAGCCTGTGCTCCAATAAGACTGATAATCCCAGGAATAATGGAGATGGCTAGCTGATGTGATTTTAGCTGAAACAGTCAAGAGCAAGCCTGATATGCCATGATGTTATAGTTAATTCAAGACCCTGATGCCTAACTTTATTTCCCCAGTATGAATAAAATCCTTTTTTTAAATACAAAAGACTGACTGAACTTCTATTATGTTGAAGACAACTACAAAAGAGAATTACTGGAGGAAAAGGCAAAAGGCAAATCTAAAAGGAATCCAGAGAGAAATCAAGTAGTAAACAAATCTTGTATTTTGTGATTCTCTTCAAAATTCTTACCTATCTCTTATTTCAGCACCTCCACCTTAAGTAGGTCCTCATCAGACCTCACGCCTGAACTATGCTGCAGTGACACCCTAAGTCATTCCCCCTCTCCTATCCAGTCAGTCAATGGCAGACAAATCTTCCTTAAATACCAAATCGTATCAGTGTGAAACTTCACCATGACACTAAGTGGTACGGAAATATAAGAATAACTTGCAGATTATGAAATAGATTCTCTACTGCCTAACTTAAAAGGACCTCCATAACATAGCTCAATCCTACTTAACAGAAATGTGCTATACAGAATCTCATCTTCACTCATGGCAAATGGTCTCTCACCTCTTCTAGTCACATATCATTCTATTCTTCTGAGAAGGTATTTCCCAAAATTTCTTTTGGAATTAATCCTGAGAGATGCTCCACAGAAAATGGCACAACAATCAAAGGAGGCTGGGAAATGCTACACATACTACATCTCCCAACTTAAGAGATGCACAGTCTTCTTAATGTTCAATTAATGGTCCTAAGAGGTGTTGCCTTGAAGGTAGCTGGACTAAACCCTGTTTAACTCAGTGTTTCTCACATTTATTTGATCACAGACTTTTTTGTCCCCTTTTATGTTATTCCTTTTTATATCCTGATCAAATTCCACAGAGGAAAATTCTGTTACCAGGCCACTTTAAGGTCCCAGCCCACTGCCCAACAATGTCTTACTATCCCATGCAACACTGATCTCTGTCTCTAAGTATACTTGACCTATTTTCTTATTTTGTTTGCTGCAACTTGAAACAGGTTAAGCTCATCTGTCTAACCTGACAAATAAGACAGAAAATAAGTAGCACATGTAATATATATACTACTACATACTTCACAGGTTATTTTATATATTTAAAGACAATGCAGAAGGTGTGAAAGTAGAGTGAGAGCTTATTTGCTTACTCTAACAGAGAACCTGGATTTGAACCCAGATCTAGGACCAACACTTTCATTTCACCATGCTTCTTCCTTCTAAGCTTTATTGTGACTATAACTATGTATTTTTCAATTCTTCAGTGTTGAGCATAGACTGATGAACACCTTGACCATTATATGGTAGCAGGAGAAAACTCTAAGATACATTAAATTAGGATTTAGTTGGAGTCACTCCTAGGCTCATTTCATGTAACAACCCCACAATACCATGAAAAACAATCAAACAGAAGAGTTCTCCCATCAATAATGCCCTGGTTATTCCTCATTGAAATGTTTTTTGCTTACCTCACAGATACTAAAACAAGAAAAGGTAAAATACTTCAATTTATCAGAAAAAAAAAGAATTATTCTTTAGCATGTTGAAGAAAAATAAAGACAGATCAAGAGTAAAAGCAGACAACTAATTTAAAAGGTTAACATAATAAACAAGAATTGCATAAATGTGGCTTAAGACATTAAACGTTACAGCAAAACAAAAAAAGCTAACTATATAAAAAAAAAAAGCTAACCAAAGTCTGCATAAAATAAAATGTTATTTTACAAGATAAACCATATTGGCTTATTTGGAATTACTGTTCTTAAATTGGTATTACTGAAGATAAAAATTGAATGTAACTAGTCATATTTTAAAAGATTCAGATCAGTAAGATGGGGGGGGGACTTCAAGATACTATGTAGACCTATAAGTCATTTTTTTTTTCAGTTAAAAGTAAATATTAGTAACCTGTATGTGTTCTTCTGTGCCTCTGTAATTCATCACTTCGAGTAAATCTTTTACCACAGAACATCCAGTTACAAACAAAAGGACGCTCCCCAGAATGCCAACGCAGATGAGCTCTCAGATGTGAGGTCTTCCCATAGACTTTACCACATCCTGGTATATGACAAATGTGTTGCTTCTTTTTTCCAAGATTGGTACCTCTAAAAAACACACAGAGAATAATATATACTTCTATGGAAATATTCAAGTAAACATTACTACTTCTATATTCCCAAGCTGAATTTCAAATCGAAGACGTTAACGCCATGAGGTCAATCAGAAACCAAGACCATTTAAGATCAATTTAAATTAAAAAAAATGTGTGTGTGTGTGTGTGTGTATATATATATCAAACATGTAATATCACATTATTAATTTTACTTCAGATTTAATGTGATTGCTGTCCAAATGTAAACATGCTCAAGAATTATATAATTTAAAAGGACATTTCATAAAGACAGATTGTACAAATAAAGCTACTTAAGTATTCTGTCAGAACCATTCACAAATTCAATGCATAGGCCCAATCCATGTCCTAGTGGTATAAGAAACGAAATAGTCTCTTCAAAGTCACAATGTCAGCTAATTTAAAAATTAAATAAACCAAGAAATGACTACATAACCAATCACAGGTACAATAAAAACGATAGGCACCTTAAGCAGACTTTAAATTAACATGACTTAAGCATATTTATTCCTTTATTTGTATAGCCACACCCTGAATATACACGGAGACTTGGGAGAAAATCGTAAAAAAAAAAAAATCTAGACAAAGCTACTGTCATAGCTCCCTTAGCACTACAGAAAATAAATATAAATCAAAATTATCTTTATAGCTAAAATTCCTTTCATATTAACCATGCAAAGATACCCCAAATTACACATCAGAGATATAATAAAATACAGTTTCTCCACAGCATAAAATTTGACATTTGTTACATTTCAGTATTTGATACCAAGAACAGGGTTTGGGAGATATGTGCTTAGATGAATGAACACAGGTATTTTAGCCTAAGCAAGAAGAAAACTTTTTTGATTCCAGAACTGATATTCAAATAGTATTAAACACTATAGAAAGTGTTATTTCCCAAGCTTAAAAAAAAAAAAAAATTGGGCTGGTTACTAAATAAAAATAAATGAGTTTATAAAAAACATGACACTTTAGACTCACTGTCAAAATCATATAAACTCTGCAATGTTTCTGAGATTAAAAAAAGGTACATTTAAGACCCCCCGCCCCGACTTCCCCTCCTCCCCCAATCTCACAGTCTAGGTATATAGCCTGTAAACTGTCCATAAGCCTGAAAATCCTCCTTTATATATTATACCTAGCGTTTTTCAATTTTTACTGGAAAAATGCATATTTCCCCACATTTATATTTTAATGTACTCACACTCAGTAGCATGTGAAATTGCCATAGGACAAACAGTGCTAAACGGTGCAGTGCTGGCTGTTAGATGCCATAGGTGTTCTGAACAGGGAGACATCAATGTGGGCTCCAGTAGTTAGAGAAGGCTTCGTGGAAGAGGTGGGTAGGATTTAGATAGAAAGGAGGGAAGGCATTCCAGGCAGAGGAATAGCATAAGTAAAGACAAGGAGGAGTCATGCTGTTGTCTTAAGGGCAAGGACGTCATAATCTAACACAATTCTAGTTTCTGCTCCAGTCCACCCCCAATTTCTATAACTCTCTTCCAAGAGCTGAGTTGAGTGAAACAGGTTTTTCTGGCTCACCTGCAATGCCAAAGTATTAACCAAAGCCAAGATTTCATTTAATTTAGTTTTTAAAATTTATTTTATTCTTACACAGCCCTAAGAAAAAAGAGTAATGTTTGTGGTTATTGGTGTACAAACCAATTTCACATATTGTGTTCACCATAGCAATTTCACAGAGAACCCAATTCAGTTCACTCTTGTACTCATGACTTCTTGCCTCTATGCTAAGTGTACCACTCAGGTGAATCCATGTGCTTTTATAAACTCAAAAGTGCTAAATACTAACTAAGCAAAATTTAGCTTGAGAGCACTAACAAAGCACAAGATTGTAACAAATTACAGCAACAAATCTGGGTTCTCAAAGAACCAAAGAGCCCGGGAGAGGTATTTTCAATTGAATTATAAGAAAATGAGAAATACTATTTGAAAATGGGACAGGCATCGGGGGGGGGGGGGGGGGGAGATGGGGACAGGATGCACACAAATATATCTAATTTAAGGGAAAAGCCTAACACCCGGGTCCAAATTTCTATTTAAAAAGGAAATTTTATTCAAGATAAGATCTAGATATGTTAGATATGGATTTATGACACGTGATGTGAAGGAAAAGAACTTTCTCAACAAATAAATATAAAGGTAATAATAAAAGATTCAGTCGTAAGTTTTCTTCTTGATTTCCGTAATCAAACCACTAACACCTATACCACCTAGAAAAAACAAACAACTTTGAGTTTCTATTCCTAACTGCCTAAACTTGTTCTCAATAGTTTAACAATGCCAAGACAGAGTGACACAATAAATAATGCTGAATTCTCAGTATGGGAATTAAGAAAAGTGAAGTAAATCAAGTACTTTCTTTTGCTTGGAATGGAAGAAATGAGACACCAACTGAAATTGCTGACAGATTTTGCAAAATAACTTAATTTTTAAAATATGGACTGATGTTTAATCCACACAAACCCCACATAACAATAATGCTTTTAGAATTTATTCTACTTTATTAAAATTACCTGCCTCTTCCACTAGAGTAAAAAGTTTCTGAGGGCTGGTTCTGCTTAATAAATATTGGTTAAATGCCCAGATGAATACAATTTTTAAATATTTAACTATATTTTATACCTTGCTCAAGAAGGTAAACAAAATTTTGTTCTCTGAATATTCCATTTGATATATGTGTATTTTTAAGAATGTAGCTGAGGGAAAAAAGGCCAATATTCTAAAATTTTTAAAGTACTACCCACCTCACCTTTGCAGAACCCTTTAGAATGCCCTGGATTTACTATATGCTATGCTTCTACTAATTAGATGCAACAACTATCAATGATACAATTTTGCCTGTCATGTATATATCAGTTGAAGTTTGTTCAAATGAGCTCTAAGAAACCATAGTTTTTTTTCTTAAGAACTTCCATTTTGATTGCTTAGAATAATTTTAAAAAACGAACTCACGAAAGTTCTAGAAAAAATAAGTCTTTTTTTTTAAGGTATTTCATAAAGACTGATTCACTAAAACTTTTGTGCATAAAACAAAGTTTGCAAAGTTTTAAGTGGTGGAACTCTTCTTTTACTTGTGTAACAATGCATTATACAAACCACTGACAAAGTTGAAAGGCAATATAAAACTAGGAAAAAATATCTGCACATATGACGGTTAAACACACGAATTAACAGATTCACAAAAGACAATTCACAAAAGAAATCTTAAAATGGTAAAATAACACACCAAAAAATGTTCAATCTCACAATGTAACAAAAAATATACTAAATGAAATAATAATGAGGAATTATTTTTCATACCAGACTTTAAAAGGTATTAAAAAAATGATGAAATCCATTGTTGGCAAGGGTGTGGGAAAGCAGATACTTTCATACACCACTGGTAGGAGTTTAACTTGAAACAGATAGAAAAGCAGACAATTCCCTTCGATCCAACAATTTCACTTCTGCCAACTTACAGTGATGAAGTAATCAGACAAAGGTGCAAAAATGTATGTGTAATATTAGAATGACAGCAATAAACTCTCAAAAAAGATGTTAAATTCTTACGCATCCATACAACAGTATTAACAGCCATTAAAAACTTGATGTAGACTCTATACAGACTTGGAAATATGGTCACAAAAATTTTCAAAATAAGAGCAGACATGTAAACAGTGAGAATGATTCCACTTTAAAAGATATGTAAAGTCTGAAAGGATATACACAAAAATGTTATAACGGTTATCCTGACATGGGGTAGAAGTTTGGTATTGTTTTAATATTCTAGATTTCTGAATTTTTATGAGCACATATTAGTTTAATAAATACAAATCTAAAGGAAGTTCATTTTCAAGAAAATACGTTAAGTAAAATATAGGCCAGATCTTGACCCTCAATTAGATTGGACTTTCACGAACAAATTTATCTTTAAAGTTCCTCTAAAAAGGAGAGTAAATTTCAGAAAAGTTATTGTCTAACCAAACTTATTTAAATTGGCCAAAACATGTCAAAGAATAAATAATATTTCAAACAAATAATTACCCAGTAAATAAAAATACCTAAGGATCTGATATAGAAGCAAATCCACTCAAGAGGTAGTAAGTACAGTTTAGTGGTTAATGCTCTGGAGTAAGAAACTGGGTCCAAATCCCAGTTGCATGTTGCTCTTAAGAATCATTCAACCTCTCTGCCTCATTTGTAAGACTTTCTCACATCTAAAACTCAGTAAGCCCTCAATGTTAGCAGTTATTAGTCATTGTTACCATCATTGTGAATGGGCTGGCCAATGTACAAATCAACTAATGACACCAACTGGAAGGCAGATAGGCTCTATTTCTATTAGCTTAAGCTCATTAACTGTGTTAATAGTATATTTTGTCTATTTATGGCATATTTCTGAGAGAGATGTGTCAAGGCTTTTCACTATGACTAGGGATTTGATTAGTATGTCATTAAGAGTCGTATCACAGTTTCTGCTCTCTATATATGTCAATGTTATGGGGGGAAAGTATCGTAACTATTAAATCTCCTTTGGTGAAAACTTCATATTATTAATAAACCTACCCCTATTTAACCATGTGATCCTGATCCTTCATTGTCTGACAGTAACACTGCTATCCAAGTTTTCTAGTTAACATTTGCCTAATAAATCTTTTTCCACCCCTTCAACATTCCTGTGCCAATTTATCTGAGATGCTCCCTATAATTAACATAAGGCTGGATTTTGTTTTTAAAATACAATCTGAGTTTCAAGGTCTTAATTATTAAGCTTAATCCATCCACATTTAATATAATCAGTGATCTGTTTTGAGTTTTTCCTGTCATGTTATTCTGTCTTAACATTTATTTTTTTAAAGTACAGAATTAAAATACTACAGTTCCACTTTCTTAAAAAATTCCATCATTAAGGCTTATTATTCATTTCTGTTGAAAATAGAAAATGTTTATGCTTATCAACTATTTCTGAACTTATTTTTATATAACTGCTATTCTCAAGCTAAAAATCAACTCTTTATCTGTATTTAGGCAAATCTCATTGCTGGTTTGCAAATAGGCTAATTTCTCATAAGGGCCTGTTAAATGGCATCTGTTACATTTCTTTTTAAGGCAAATTAAGTAACTTTAGTTTTAAAAAAGGCACTTCGATCTGAAAATTCTATCTTACATATTTTGTCCCCTAACTTTTTCTGCCACACTCATACAGACATACACACAAAATGATCATGTAATGAGAAATTTCCCATAATTAAGTGATACCGCATGCAGTATTTCAAAAATTAGGGTGATGATATTAGCAGTGTTAAAAAAAAGAGTATGTTTCATGTGTGCATACCTCCCACCACCTTCTTTACAGTTGGGACAGGTGCAAGCTACCCTTCGAAGTCTTTTTCCTTCTTGATGTTGTTGGTCCCCTTCTTCATCTACCACCTGCACTCTTAAGTGTGTTAGATCATTGGTATTCAATGTAGAATCACCACTGAGCTGCCACTCTTCAGGATCAGGTTCTTCTTCCTTGATCCTAATATCTAAAGAAAAAAGCAAATACAGATGAGAAGCAGCCCACTGGCCCAAAAAGCATGAGATGTGAGCCTCTCTAAGGTAAAGTGAATACTATGTAAAAGTCAAAAATCATGTCTATGGAACATAACCATTGGTCCTAAACATAATCATTGGTTCTCATTTCTATCTTACTCTAAAGATCAAAGAATTCAGCCAAAAAGAGAATAAAGCCAGCATGAGAGCTTGCTTTTTAAAAGATTTATTAAGAAAAGTAATTTTCATATGTGGAATTTAAGATACAAAACAGATGAACATAAGGGAAGGGAAGCAAAGATAATGTAAAAACAGGGTGGGGGACAAAACATAAGAGACTCTTAAATACAGGGAACAAACAGGGTTGCTGGAGGGGCTGTGGGTGGGGGGATGGGTTAAATGGGTAAGGGGCATTAAAAGGAGGACACTTGTAGTACTAGGTGTTATACACAGGGGATGAATCACTGGAATCTACTCCTGAAATGATTATTGCACTACATATGCTAACTAACTTGGATGTAAATTAGAAAGAAAGAAAGAAAGAAAGAAAGAAAGAAAGAAAGAAAGAAAGAAAGAAAGAAAGAAAGGGAAAGACATTTTTTTTTAAGCACGCTAAGGCTAAATCACAATCTGAAACTTCAATTATATACTCGTTCAGCTAATCAATAAATCCAACAGTCAATTCAGATTGGAGCAAATTCTAAAACCCTTCACAGCCTATATCAATCGTCCCTATCAATAGGCACTATGTGAATGCAAAAGAAGGGATCATTCACTTGAAACTGTTACTCACAAATCTAACCTTTAAATTAAGTCATCATTACTAAAATATCTATAATGGCCACGATGTCACTATAGAAGGAGACAGAAATATGAGAGACAGTTTCTATTTTCAAGGAGTTTTATTACAAACCAGATTGGGAAACAAAATGAGGAGGCAATGGTAAGGAAGAATGGACATGGCAGGAAGTTGTGTCATTTTCTCAGCAGAGCCAAACATCTTTATATCGATAATGATACAATATCATTTTCTACATGAAAACGAAGAGGTTTTTCATCTCAGAAAACTTTTTTAAAGAAACAATACAGGATTTAAAACAAACACTGAATATAACCATCTTCGGTAAAGCAAATTCTCACAGATTTTTATTCTGATTTATGTAGTAAGTAAACCAAAAATCTTAATGGAAAATTATTATTTTAAATCCAAATTAGTCACTAATAATTGGGGCAAAAATAGCTTTAAAAAAATCAAATGTGTCTTGTAACTGATGAATTTAAACTAATGAAAACTAGAATGTATAACCAACAACCAAGAAAAACACCTCAAACAGTGTAAAACTAGTTTATTTTATCAGGATAACCACAACAAAGTATTGGGGGGGGGGGGGGGAGTAGGAAGAAAGGGAAGAAGCATGGCATGGGCAACAGGGTAGAGAGCAGTGCCATTCACCAAAATAGGAAATACTGGAGAAAGACCAAGTAGAATTAAAGAAGGACAGTTAATGAGTTCAAGGTTCAAGACCATGGAGTCTGAACGAGTACAGAAGCAGGACCTATACCTTTGGAGCTCAAAATAGAGGCAAGTGCTGGAGATACAGAAATTATCGGTATATATACAGTGATGGGAGTCTTTCCAAAGAAGTAGGTTAGATCACTCCACGACTATAAAGAGGATGAGAAAAGAAAGTAGCCAGTGAGGAATACAAACATTTAGGGAACAGGCAAAAGAGGAGGAACCTGCAAAGGAAATTAGTATCCAGGAAAATGTGCTACATCAATGAAAGAATGTGTTTCAAGAAAGAAAGGAAGTGGTCAACATCAAATACTGCAAATAAGTTAAGAAAGAAACCAAGAAAGTGGGCAAGAAGTGCGAATGTGTTTAATAACAAGTACAGATAAGTTTTTCAAGAAGTCTGGTTTAAGAGAGAGACAAAAATATGGCAATAGAAGCTTGAGAGGACCAAAGAGGAGAATTAAGGGGAGGGAGTGTTTTGTTTTATGTTTAAAGACACAAAAAACTTGAACATGTTTAAATGCTATGAGAAAGATCTACTACAGAGAGACTGGTTGAAAATACAGGATTTTGAAACCCCTAAAAAGTGAGGAGGGGATGATGACCCATAGAACCTACAAGTTCAGCTGATGGAGCACAGCCACAACTCCCTCTACAAGCACATTTGTTCATCCCATAAGTAATTAGCTGCTATGTGCTGTGAACAATGCTAGACTCCAGATGCAGAGAGAATTCGATGGCTAGAAATTGAAGGAAAATTGGTTTCTATTTGCTCAGTGAAAAGATGAAGAATTACACTATATATAAAATTCCTCCAAATACAAAACATAAATATGTATTGACTTCTGTTCCTTTATAATCTGATGTCCATCTGTATCACTATGACCAGATACGTAAGTACTTGCACAAATATTGCATAATACTAGCTTTGTAAGTTAAAGAAAAGACACAGTACATGGATACCACATATCCAGAGTAGAGTAAGTTTGAAGTCCACACATGAGGCAGTTTATCAGATGTTTTTAAAGCTGCTCATCTTACATTATTTGTGATGAGGCAGCAGGTAAAAAGGAGGACAAAATACTAATATCAAGGATGGATAAAGCAGTCTAGAGAGACAGAAGACTTGAAGACACCAAAGAGAAGAAAAAAAAGCAATTGATGAGAGAGGGCAAGAATGAAATGCAACTTGACTGAGGGAATGAAGATATTATATAGCATGTTCCTGCCCCCCATTGCTAGTTCTCTTACTGGAACCTACAAAATACGTTTAAACATTGTGTCGTGGACATAAATACTCACAATTTAGTGTCCTTTCTTACTGAATCTGAATACAGCACAAGCAAAAAAACTTCACATGTAAATTGAACCCATCTTGTCCACCAACCAACCTTCTCCTGGCATCTCCTTTAGTTGACAGCATTACAAGTCACCTAATTTTTCGGACTATCAACTCTAGCTGAGTCCTGTCAGTCCATTGCCAGCCTCTCATCTTCCTCTTTTGCTAATCCATCTTCTCCACAGCCTCTAAAATGTTCTTAAATAAAAATCTAATGACATCACCTTCCTGATAACCATACTTACACTAATTCTCTATTTTCTACAGTATAAAGACCACACTCATTAATTAACTTGGTATTCAAGAATGTTCTCAACCTGGCCCCAGCCTGGTCTTCCAAACCTCACTATTAAAAACACTGAAATTCTCAGGGCTCCTGGGTGGCTCAGTGGGTTAAGCATCTGACTCTTGATTTTGGTTCAGGTCATCATCTCACAGCTCATGGGATCAAGCCCCACACACATCAGTGGGAGCCTGCTTGGGATTCTCTTTCTACCCCTCTTCCACTTGCACTCTCTCCCTCAAAAAAAAAAAAAAAAAAAAAAAAAAACCACTGAAATTCTCACCATTTTCAGAATACATGCCCTCTCTCAATGTCACTCCCTTGTGTGTGCATCTTGCCTGGACTGTTTTCTATCTCTTTTCCTTTTTCATCGAACTAACCTCTATTTATCCTTAAAGGCTACTTCAAATGTCATCTTTTTCATATATACTTATGGTAGAATTATATTTATTGTCTCATACATCCCTTTAGATATTGAGTGCTTCACTCCAAAGTGCTCAGAAAATACAATCTGACTAAATGAACAAAAACTTCCCTAAGGAGGAACTTCCAATATAGGCAATAATCTACCTGGAGAGACTTTGCCCTCTGCTTCTCTATGCTCCTTCTATCTGCAAATAATACATAAAGAGAAGTGTTTTTTTTATAAGATTAAAAGTCATTTCATAGGGACAGGACCACTAAGTGTTCACTAAAAATAATAGATTAATTGCCCAAAATGTGTTACACCAATTTTTAAATCACTCCACTTGTTCATACGCAATCTGGGGTATTTTAGAATCTTAATGATAAAATTAATTAACCCAATAAATTGGAAATAATTCCCCTTTGCTAACTGCATATCATTTTAATTACAGACACCTTAAAAATAAGTCTCCAGTACTAGGCAGTCAAGGTTACATCTTCCTCAATAGCTGAGTGTAGACGACAGGAAAATATTTTTTACGTGCTCTATTAATGTCTTACATGTAGTACCTAATCATTCTTAGAAATCTATTTGTAAGGCTCAGAGGAAAGGGAAGTAATAATCCATCAAAATAGACCATACAAGTATGAAGAAGTACCCAATATTATTAGGTATCAGGAAAATAAAAAGCAAAATCACAATGAGGTATCATACCACCACAATGGCTAACATTCAAAACAGACCAGGCCAACTGTTGGCAAAGTAGTGGAATAACTAAAACTCTCCCACACTGCTAGTGGGTGTATAAATCGGTTTAATTTTAGAAAACCTTTTGACCATATCTTCTAAAACTAAACCTATGCATACCCTATAACCCAAGCAATTTCACTCCAACAGAAATGCATACACTAAAAGTTCACCCTAAATGAAACAATTCCAATGTCCACCAGTATTAGAATGGAAAATAAATCACAATATATTCATTCATACAGTTAAATGTGTTAAAACAATGAAAATTAACAACCTATATGCAACAGGAATGAATGTCACAAACATAATTTAAAACAAAAGGCTCACAATTTTTCTCTGTCTCTCTAGAAATTCTATTTTTATATAAAGCTTAAAACAGGTAAAACTACTCTACGGTGACTGCCTATCTTTAAAAAGGGGTAATAACTGGGTCTAAGGAGATTGCTGGTTTGTTCATAATGTCCTATAGTTTGATCTGGGTAATTTTTCCTAGGTGTTCATTCTATAAAAATTCATCAAGGTACACACATATGATTTTACATTTTTCTGAATGTGTATTATACTTCAATATAAATATTATTCTAAATAAAAATTTTTTTGAGTAATCTATAGATTACTTAGGAATTCTGTGTCAATCAGCTTCTTTTGTTGCGGCTTCATCTCTAGTTCCTTATAACCAACTAACACCTTTCCCCGACATAGGAATTTAAAACAAAACAAAACAAAACAAAACCTTTAAGAGATGAGTGTGCTCTAAAAATTAAGCCCGTAAACTGAAGTTTAGAATATAATATTATTCACTTAACAAGTATGTGAGTGACAATAATGTGCCAGGCACTGTTGTAGGTTCTAAGGATAAACAGTTAATACAACAGTTACCTTCATCAAGTTTCCTATTTAGTTGCGAGAAGACAGAACAATTAAGTAAATACACAGCATTTTAGGTGATAAAGTGTAATGAGAATGGTAAAGAGAGCAGGAAGTGAAAGGAGTGAAATACTAGCTGTTTTAAATAGAGGGGTCAGAGAAAACTGCCTGGAGGCAAAGGATGAGCAAGGTGGAAGAAAGTATTCTGGGCAGAAGGAAAAGCAAGTTGGATGCATGTTTGGTGTATTCAAGGAAAAGCAAAGAGGCCTGTGCGGGTAGAATGAAATGAATATGGAGAAAGTGTAGTAAGAGATAAGATCACAAAGTAAAAATGTGGAAGAGGAGGAGAGATGATCATATATGATGTTACACATTGCATATTACCTCATAGACCATTATAAGGACTTTACATTTCATTCAGAGTGAGGGAAGCCACCAAGGCATTAGGCGTAGAAGGGTGATATAATTTAAATTACATCTTACTAAAATAAATTCAGTATCACTCTGGATGCTGCATTAAAGAGACTGTTGGGAACAAGGACATAAGTAGGGAAACTAATTAAATTAGGGAGCTAATATATAATTACCAAAACAAAAGATGATAGTGGCCTAAAATTAAGGTGTTATTGAGGAAGTAGTAAGGACTGGCCAGTCAGGTAGAGTCCATGACATTTGCTAACAACCTGTTAATTACTAACAGGTTTTTTTGTGAGGTGTGAGAACAAGAAAGGAGTTAAAGACAATTCTAAGGTTTTTGTGCTGTGTAATAAAAGAGATGGAGCTGCCATTAACTGAGATAGGGTAGACTGGAAGGTGAAAAGACTGTGGGAGAAGGGTGCCAATCAGGCCCCCATTTTTGGATATGAAAGTTTGGAGGTGCCTATGAAATAACCAAATGATGATGCTCATCAGGCAGTTGATGGCTCTGGAGTTCAGGCAAAAGCATGCCCTGCAGATATAAATTTGGACATCCATCAGCATATACAGCTGATTATTGAGAGTGACTTGGAATGGAATACAGACAAAAGGAAACCCTGGGCACTTCGACGTTCACAAGTAGAGGAGACTAAAAGGAACCAGCCAGAGACACGAGGAAACTAGTGTCCAGAAAGCAAGTGAAGCAGTCATTTCAAGAACATAATCATAGGTGTCAGTGCTTGATGAGTCAGGTAAAATGAAGACTGAGAAATGACTTTTGGATGTAAAAATGTGGTAATCACTGGTGATCTTGACAAAAACTGCTGCAGTAGAGAAGTTAGGACACAATCCTGCCTAGAGTAGATTGAAAGAATGAAAGATGAATTGCAAACAAGTACATACGACACTTCCCAAGAGTTATGCTGGGAAAGCAAGCATTCTAAGAATGTCACTGAAGTTCCTAAGCTAGCCAACAAAGGCAGATTTAACACGTCTAGTAGCAAATACATGTATTAACATATACTAACAATATAAAAAATGAATATGCTTAAAAAAACAAATGTGCTTATTTAAAAGGACTTTGGGTACATAAGAAAAAACAAGTTTAAATGCAAAAAAAAAATTGAAGCAATATAAATAGAAATTCTCAAAGAGGGATGCCTGCGTGGCTCAGATGGTTAAGCATCTGACTGTTGATTTTAGTTCAGGTCATGATCTCATGGTTGGTGGGATCAAGCCCCCCGCCAGGCTCTGCACTGACAGCATGGAGCCTGCTTGGGATTCTCTCTCTATTCCCCTCTCTCTCTCTGCCTCTCCCTGCTGGTGCACGTGTGCAACGCTTTCTCTTTCTCTCAAACATTAAAAAAAAAGAATGTTAAAATAAACAGCACTTTTTTTTAAAGTTTATTTATTTATTTTGAGAGAGAGAGAGAGAGAGAGAGAGAGAGAGAATCCCAAGGGCTAGAACTCACAAACCCCGAGATCATGACCACAGCCAAAATCAGGAGTTGAAGGCTTAACCAACTAAGCCCAGGTGCCCCAATGGCACTATTTTTAAAATTATATTTACTCTCTACCTCAAAATGTTTAAATTTCCTTTTCATCTGGTTTGGTATATGGCAGTATTGTCTCACGTTTATGGTTGTTTTGGCCTACCATAATAAAACAAAATAGGAAGGAAGGGAGGGAGGGAGAAAAAGAGAAAGAGAAAGAAGGAAGGAGGAAAGAAAGTTTGGCTGCTTTTGTGGATTAGGAAGATAAAGCCAGCCAGTGGTCTCCAAATCTTTGATTGGCACTATTAGTAAAGCTGTGAATATGCACCCCATAAATATTAAGCATATACACTCTAATTGACTATAAAATATTAGAAAACAAATACATGTAAGAGATTAACAATTTTAATTTTATTGTTAATTACAGTAGCTCAATATTAGATAATGCCACACAAAATATTTAGGGCAAGATTCAATGTTATCAATAGCAGAGAGAAAGTGACTACTCTGCCATTTTCTTGGGTGTTCAGTGATAACTTCATTTTCTTTGCTAGTCAATGCATGGCTTCTTTACGTGGATATTAAAGACACTTGTCCACTTTAAAGGTTATTTAGTTAAAATCAGAAAATATAAATTCATTCAATTCAAGGATATATAAATAGCAATATGCAGCATCGTGCTAAAAGCATGTAAAAAGAGAGAGAGAGTGAGCAGGCATATCATATGTAACACAAACAGAGCTGACATGGAATCAATGAAGGCACCAGTGGTAATCTGTATGTATAATCAATATTAGTCAGGCATTAATAACCCAGGACATGCATAGATTTCTATTAAAAATATTACCAGAAAATGCTAAACGCTTCCTCCTAAGACTATTTATCAACAGAGCTAATAGAATATTTAAGATACATTCTTAACTGGTTTATCAAGTCTGGAATATGCATATTTAATTTAAATAAATAATACTAGATAAATATGAATTACCATACTGTTGATAAAATGAGATATTCTCCTTTATCAATAGTATATCATTAGGATTTTTGTTGTTCTTATCAAAGGCTTTCATATTCTGCCTTCAATTTTTTAAGCTCTGATGAAATTATTTCATTTGATTCTAAAGTTTTATTTACATTTTCCCTTTAATCAGTTTCACCTGCCATAAAAAAAAAAAAATCACCTGAACAGAATTATAGGATAATCCTACAAGATCTCATATATTATTTTAATTAGATTTTCACATTCATAATTATTCAGATTCCTAAGGATATGTGAGAGCTACCAAGTCTCTTTTTCCAATTTTTCTTTCAAGGAGCTAGTTCTAAACTCCAGACATTGATTCCTAGAAATATAACTGTGCTAGTCTAATCAAAAGAAATGAACACTTTAGGGGAAAGTTTTAAAACCAAACTTTATTCCTTTACCTATTTTAAACAAAATATATGTACATATATTATCTGTGCTTTAACATGAAGCAATCTCTTCCCCACAAATCCTATCTCTCTAAACCTAGATTATTCTTCTATGACTGCTCCCTTCCCCCTACTTAAAATTAATCTTTCATCTCTACTAATCTTTTTCAAATCCTCCTTCTCTTTTTTATAGCAGTTTTCAGAATCATCTTCAAAGCTTTTCTACCCAAATAGAGATTATACAATAGGATTATTCATCCTAGTAAATATAGACAATAGAAGCTTTTATCAGATACACACACACACAAATGTAAACATAATTAGAAAGAACTGATTTTCTAATATGCCTTATAGAAGACTTCACTTTATAACCATACCACAAATATATGAGAAAAAGGCTATGTGACTTGCAATTAATATACTGTAAACAGTAAAATATTAAGTCTCTGTTAAAGGGAGCAGCGTTCTATCAAATAACACTTAAGATTTACTCCTTGTTCGGACACTACTGTAAGCACTTAATATATATTCCTCTACTTAATAGATAAGAAAACAAACATTAGTAGTTTCAAGTAGTTAGAAGTCACATAATCAAAAATGGATAGAGTCAGAACACAAGGAAAAAAAATTATGCAAAACATACTCCAACTATTGCTAAAAATCGGTTCTCTACCAGGGTTAGTTCCCAGGAAAAGTAGCTTAAGTAAGTTAGCTTCCCTACATATGAATATATGTCTTTAACTGTAGTTTGATCAAATGAAATTAATGTGACTTTTAAAATCTGGGGAGGATAAAGAAAATGTTGTATATACCTACAATGGAATACTGTACAGCCTTACCAAAAAAAAAAAAAGAAAAGGAAATCCTGTCACATGCTACAATATGGATAAACTTGAAAACATTATATGCTAAGTGAAATAAGCCATTCACAGAAGAACAAATGCTGTATGATTCTACTAATATGAAGTATCTAAAGTAGTCAAAATCACAGAAACAAAGTAGAAAGGTGGTTGCTACGCACTAGGGAGAGGGAAGATGGGAAATGGATACAGTTTCAGTTTTACAAGAGGAAGAGCTCTAGAGATCTGTCCCATGAAGGTTGAGTGTTAACTACAGAACTAGACACTTAAACATGGTTAAGATGGTACATTTAATGTGATGTGCTTTTTACAATAAAAAAAAATCTGGAAAAATCTTCCCTGTTGCTTCCCACCATAGAGGACTTCATTTGAGGATCCTCACAGATAAAATCTTCAATGTCACAGATAACAAGTTCAGAATAACTGTAAAGGATACACATCAATATAAGACAGTACTGCAGACAGTATAAGGCTCCTCCCTTCCCCCATAAGTTTTACAGACTAGTTTTCCTCTCTCCCTCAGATAAGAAGAGACTTTAAAGTTACTCTGAAGTTTAAAAAAAAAAAAAAAAAAAAGATAAAAGTTGTTCTCTACCACATTCCCAGGTTAAAATACCAAAAAGGATGACAGTTTCCAATAATCCTTGACTGCTAAGGAACAGCAAGAAAGTGATCTGTTACAAGTGGTTATCACAACTCTATTCATGCCCTAATAGTACCAAACATTCATTCTAAGAGTAGATTCAGTTTTCGGAGACAACTGAAGATGAACTGAAGTGACATATTATGACTATATTAAATACTTAAACTGGGAGATAAAACATTATGTTATGTGACCATAACACAAGCTGGATCTTATAGAAGTTAATTAACATTCTTACCACCTAATTTCTAAATATTCTATCCCTGGAAACAACTTCCTAGTCTAAGTATATGATGACAAAATTACACTTAAAAAAACTCTTTTTCCTTAGTAAAAAAGCAAGGGTGGAAATCTACAAAAACAGCAATCAAAAAGTTATGTATGATTCTTTAACCTCACCTCACACAATCCTATTCTCAGTTTTCATGCCAGCTACCCAATAAACTTCTTCCATGTTCAGATATATACATGTTTCATTACTCATCAAGCATGCAAGCAAAAAAAAAAAAAAAAAAAAAAAAAAAAAAAAACACCTCTACATTGATTTCATTACTAAGTCATTCTCATTTCATGTTGCAAGAACTCTCTTCTAAAATACATGGTTTGCAATCCTCTCTTAAAATATCTCTTTACCAATACTGAGTTGCATGTTAACTAAAATTTTTAAAAATATATTTCTTTAAAAAATAGTCATTACAGATTTCAGTTATGTTTTTTAGACACTACATATTATCATAACTTCTTGAAATACAATGGCAATGGAATACAGCATAATATAAACTCATTTTCTCAAATTTAAATAAGGTAGGCTCTTTTCATTAAGTTTTAATTATAAAAACTTAAAATTAAACACTGGAGAAGAGTATTATCTACTACTTCAATGTTTATTTGTATACCACTTTTTTTTAAAATGTTTTTATTTATTTTTGCAACAGAGAGAGACAGAACATGAGCAGGGGAGGGCCAAAGAGAGAGGGAGACACAGAATCGGAAGCAGGCTCCAGGCTCTGAGCTGTCAGCACAGAGCCTGATGCGGGGCTCGAACCCACAGACTGTGAGATCATGACCTGAGCCGAAGTCGGACGCTTAACCGACAAGCCACCCAGGCGCCCCTACTTTATTTTTGTTAATGTTTATTTATTTTTGAGAGAGAGAGCACACGCACACAAGAGAGGGAGGGACATGGGGGGTGGGGGTGGGGGACACAGGATCCAAAGCGGGCTCTGCACTGACAGCAGAAAGCCCATTTGCAGGGCTTGAACTCACGAATCATGAGATCACAATCTGAGCCGAGGTTGGACACTCAACCAACTGAGGCTCCTGGGTGCCCTTCGAATCACTTTAAAAATACACTGAAAACTTCTAAAATTCAAAACCTTCAAGGCATGAGTTGTTTAGGATGGTAGTTTACAAGATAACCACAGGGTACCATATTTTGAATGGAAATCTCTCCAGAAATAATTACACACTTACCTACTTTCTTTAGCAGAACCTGAAAATATTATTTAATCTTTAATGACTGCAATTCATTATTAAAATAATTTGGTACTGGGCAAGCCCTAGGACACTGCACTAAGTCCAGAATTCCATTTTTTTATTTCATATATCTACTTTTTTTTTTTTGCCTTCTTCCCAACTCTAGTGATATCAACCCTATCTCCCAAGCTACACACCCATTATCCTTTCTAATGTGTATCTTCTAACTCAACTTGAAACTGGAAATCAGCCAAGTTTGTTAAAAATTGTATCTGAATACTGGAAAAATTAGGCCTAAAGAATCTGAGGCTTCTCCTAAGGCTTCTCTTGAGGCTTCTCCTAAGAAACTCCAAAAACTATGCCACAGTGGCTATACATACTGTTGCAGCTTAAGGGCTTTCAAACTGTCTGTAAAGGACACTATAAACTGTAAATCTGTCAGTAGAGAAAATGAATACGTAGGGTCCCAGGTCCTCATGTAAATCAGAGCAACTCCATGAGGTCAGTTTTACATACTGAGGTTCTGATAGCCATATTGCTACCACTATATGACTAGGAAAAATAATAGTTTGGGGTTTTTTCCCCTGCCTCATTTAAAAAAAATTTCTCCATTTAAACAAAAGATTCCTTTTCCTCAATGTCTCAGAAATGCCTGTTTTTCCCCCTAAGGATTATTCAACAACACTTTCTGTGGATTTTCAACAATCTTAACTTGAGTTGCTATCATCAGGAATAGGAAACCACACCACCTATGTACAACTTTGAACAATTATGTTTAGTTGTATGTTAAAAGTTTGTTTTTCTATCTTTTCCTTTGTCTTCTACCTAACATCATCTCTTTGCCATACCACCTACATAAGAGGGGCACCTTGTCATTCTTGGGCTTGGCTATCACAAGGAAAATAAACCGAAAAGCCGCACCTCAGCAGTTTTAGAATTTATCCATTTTCCTTTGCCCTTAGATTCCAATGTCTTCAATCCAAACATTTAATGAGCACCTACTGTCACTAAAATTATAATCTAACCCATCAATCAGGACTAGTAAGGTTGTGCTACAGTAATAAACAATCCCAAATCTCAATGGCTTGACACAACAAAATTATTTATTTCTCACTAGTTTTACATATCCAATTCAGATTTGCAGGGGGGATCGGCTGGCTCATCAGTCCCTCATGAACCTAAATGCTACCTGACACACACTTCCAAGACTGCCTTGATGAACAAGGTAAAAAGGAATGTGGTAAACCACATTCTGCTTTTAAATTTCAATTCAGTTTATTGGCCATAATTCACATGGCCACACCTGACTTCAAAAATGACAGGAAACATCAAGAGAACAGAATTGGACTATTTATGAAGAATCCTGACTCCCAAGTCCCCTTCGTGGTCAAACATTTAATTTATTCTCCTTCCGACAAGAGGAATACACCTGTCCCCTACCTGTAGAACACAACCTGAAAATTCCATCTAGTAATAGCATTAAGCTCAAAGACCAGGATCTGTTGATGGTATGGAAATAATCTATCAGATCCAGATGTGGCCCCTCTTCACAGAAACCTATTTACTAAAACAAGTTATCTACCTCTCCCTACACATAAAAAATACACAATGATACATGTAAATATAAGTATAACCATAAAAATGAGGTAAGAATGAGGTTAAGTATAACCATAGAAAACTACTCTCACTCAAAAGAAAGGGAACAGGAGACACAACAGTCAGTGGTTCATAGTAATTCATAAACCTCGCTGAACAGACGGGGTGGGGGCAGGGTATACTCTGATCACTAGGAGGAATTTCTCAGCAGTGTTCTCTATGCCTCTTAGCTCTACCCTCCAGGATGTTTTTCCTTGTCTATTATCCTGCTTACCACAAATGAAGTGGACACAGAATGTGCCTCCCCAGCTAAGCAGAATCCTCAGTCTGCTGGTCCAAGGTTAAGGGGCAGGGACTAAGAATATTAAATCTCAATCAGTTACAATTTTTTCACACTTTTTTCATGCTTGTGGCTTCTTCAGCTATACAACTCCCTGAAAAACTTAGAAGGCTTTCTTATATGTTTGATTCTAGCCATTTCCAAGTGCCAGTATCTAGACCACAGATTTTTTTTCTAGATACAGCTTAGACTGACTAGATTTGCTGGCTTTCTTGTCACATGAAAACTGTGTCTCTCTACTTAATTGTGAGTACTTAGGGCTTACCTTTACCTGGCTTTAGTAGGGAAGCCATACTTTCATCTCTTTTCCCTAACCAAAATGAATTAGTAGGCCGTTACTCTGAGTCACCTTAATGCATTCAGATATTTTAACAATGGATGATGGTCAACACCTTGTTTGGATCCTTGCCATAAGACTTTTAATTATTTTCTCAAAAGGCTTCTCAGTTTCATCTCTTACTGACTGAATGTGAGAACCAGTTGCTTCTTCCAATCCTACAAATCCCCAAATAGCTTCTCATTCCTACATGCAAACCAGCCAATCATTTTCTAGCTCATTTCCTTCTTATATCTTGTCAAATGGAGCCAACAGCAGTTAAAATACAATTTGTTTTCCAGCTTCATCCCCTAAAGCTACAAATGCATTAGGTATATTACTTGTCCTCAAGTTATTGCAAACAACTCTGCACAGCATCTTCCCAGCCTCCAATATCAGTTTCCTTGCTGCCTGATCCTTGAACCACATCTGAAGATTTTTTGTTAGAGCACCCTACAGTATTAATTTTGATTTTAGTCAGAGTAGGCTACACAACACAGGTGCTGCCCAACAGAAACAAAATGCAAGTCACTTACGTAATTCTAAATTTTCTAGATGCCACATAAAAAAACTTAAAAACAGTGAATTTTAATAATATGTCATTTAACCCAATATATTCAAAATAATTACACTTCAACCTATAAACAGTACAGAAATTGACCTATTTTACATTCTTATTTTCTTGCATACTAAAATGTTCAAAATCCAGTTTGTATCTTACACTTAATCATATCTGAGTTCAATCCAGCCACAATTTAAGTGCTTCACTGCATCAGACAGCTAGTGCCTACCATACTGAACCATGCAGGGCAAAATTAGGTTGCAGGAGCAATAGCAAGCAAGCCCTGAAACCTCAGTGGTTTATCTTTTTATTCATGTCCATCATAGGTCAGCTGAGGGTGTACTGCATGCTTTCCACACTTAGGGGTCAAGGCTAGCAGAGTAGTCACTATGGTCTGTTTCATTGGCCAAAGTAAGCTATAGGGCTACACCCAAGTTGGGTGTGCCCAGAAAGAAAACCAGAAACAATAGGTAGATAGCACTAATGACTACCATCTCCATTTTTTAAATCACATTTTAAAACTTTCAAATTACATCTTCAAGGAACTGGAATTCCACATTTTTCTTTTTTCCCAATATACACCCACTTCAAAATGCAAAACGATAAAATGGTAAACTACTTCTACTACTAGCCAGTTAAAACAGGAACTCTAGAATACGTATAGTTTCTTCACTATGGAACGTAATTTTTTCTTCAAAAAGGATTCTGAAGATTTGGTAAAAGCAATTGAAAAGATGAGACTAGAACTCAAAATACTCCTTTTACTTCAATTGTGGCAGACAAGTACTTTAAATCTTCTTTAACTTCTCATGCCAACCCTAAGTGATTACTGCTGCTGAAACAAGTCCAGGCTGAAGAAAAATGGTAGGGGAAAAGCCACATTCCTCAAAAGTAGGGTGAAAGAAAAATAAAGAGAGAAATAATGTTACTCAAAATTAAGGATATTTTTCAAAAAGATTTCCTTATGGTCCTTATCAGTTAACTTTCTGCCATTTAACACTATAACATAAAAACCAATTGCCTACTTATTTATCCAAATTATAAGGTAATACTTCAAAGCCTGATGTTTTATTTTCACAGGTTTAAGGTGAAACCCCCTTCCTCTTATAAATAAATGCTTATATTCTATTCCACCTTCATTTAAGCATTCAAAGAAAGAATTTTAGCATATTAGAGGACCCAAGATAATAGCTGGATTTGATGAAATGCTGGGAATTAAAGAGTATCCTAGTGAGTTACATGTAGTAGGCAATAAAAAAGTTATCACAAGAAAGGGCTTAGGTAAATAAGAAAGCCAATTTTCCTTAGGAAATAAATGCACTGGTATATATGTGGACTGGTTTCATATAGCATTTAATTCCTCCTTACAGAATCTTTTCAAGTCTGGTGTTCTAACTTACTAAAAGACTAGGATAAAATAAGCTCTTTCAAATAAAGCAGAGGTGTTAGCAGAACCAATAAGCAATCCATGGAGATGCATTTCTGA
The DNA here is from genome assembly GCF_016509475.1 of Prionailurus bengalensis. NCBI lineage: Eukaryota > Metazoa > Chordata > Mammalia > Carnivora > Felidae > Prionailurus > Prionailurus bengalensis. The sequence continues at coordinate 163,089,258 of NC_057345.1, forward strand.
GAAAAAATAATCCGACAAGTCAAATCTCAACCAACAAAACATCCAAAACCAAATCTATGGAGTCCGAACTAAATTTTCTGACGCCAGACATTAGAACAAATGCCTGTCCTTCTGCTACCCAAAGAAATTATTACCCACTAAAACTTTATAATCCTACAAGATTATCCTAGAAATGGTAGAAAATATAGCTTTTTCTATATGTTTTATTGATGCTACCAAGGCAGCTAACTGTAGTCTCCATCCCTAAAAATCTCCTGAAAATCTTTCTAAGTCTCTTGTCCAGTTTACCTACTCTCATGACTTCATGTCCATCACCTCTACAGAATTTCAGTCCTCTATGTCTACTACCAACAGTCATTTCAACCTAGAACTACAAATTCAATCCATTAAAACTGCTTTCCCTTTGCTTCCCCTTTGCTTCCCCTAGATCAGTTTCCCTTCCCAACTGTCAATGATTATGACCTTTTTTAAAACAAAAGACTAATCTTTTATTCCCAACAGCTAATCACCCAAATCGTGTGGATTTGTCTTTTGAAATGTCTAACATTCTTACTTCCTTACTTTATTCCTGCATAACTGAAATAGCTTCCTACCTTCTTTAGTGCTAATGTCTTCCCATTCCAATCTATTCTTGAAGTACGCCTTCCAAGAACTGATCAATTCATGTTATTCATCTATTCAAAAACCTTCAACCTTTTAACTTTCAGTTAAAAATATTAAAATCCTCACCAGTAGTATAGTCAGTGCTCCCCAGTCTTACCCAAACGTGTCCTATCAGCCACCAGTCCCCAAACAACATCCCAGCCTTCTCTTCAGCTATTACAGTATTTCCCAAAGTGTTCCTTATAATTAACCCAACAAAATACGAATCTTTAGAGATACATAATCTAAAAAAGAAAAAGGATGCTACTTCATTTCCTTAAACAGTGAAGAGGTTTATTTTCCACAGGATTTCTCAGAAACTTTACATGTTAAAGAGAATTATCATAACTTGTTTAATAATATCTAATAACATCTCACAAACCATTTTTTTGGGAAATGCTAGGCTGTCTCCTGGATAGGCTGCCTCTATGCTCTTAATGCTTTTTGCCTTGTTGGTATGTATCTTCCTTTCATTTCTCTACCTATACAAATTTAGATTCCTCTACAGAAGTTCTGGAGGTTCTCTGTTCTCTGTAAGTCTTCCCAGACAACTGGAGACCTCTTTGAACTTCTACACAATTATCTGTAACATACAATTATAACATCACACTGATTTATACTGTCAATTGTACATAGGTTTATATAGTTGATTACTGTTCCACGTGTCTGATTTAAATACCCCCAACAAATCTGTAAGCTTCTTGGAAATATGAAAATATGCATCCTTCTCTTAACCACATAATATCAATATTAAGGGCTATCTGACTTACTTGACAAAAGACAGTTGCACTCTAAGAAACCTGTTCAACTCCTCTCTTCTCTCAAACTCTTGGGCCTTAGTTACTATCCCTTTGCCAGAATTTAAACAGCAAAAGCATTTATAAAAAATCTATCTAGTTTTTCCCTTTCATGTGTAAGAAAAATCAAGAATATTTCATTGTAGTTTAGTATAACTGGATAGTGTCTAAAATTTATCACTTATCTTCATATTAAAGGTGATAAAGCAGGGAAACAGTCTCAACAGTCAAAATCCATCTTCCAGGTTTTCATAGAACCATACAACCTCTTGACACTTGTGACACAACCATGTCCAAGCTATTATTATGAACAAGGCTCACTAACCAAAACAACACAGGGGATTTTAGACACCAAAATTAAAGTCCAATCTTACAAATTTCTTTTTTAAAACCTCAGCAATCCATAATGTCCCCTAATAAAAAACAGGAGAGAACAAGACCTACATTTCCAGAAGCTTTTTGGTATAGAAACTTCAAATATATACAAAATTAGAACAATATAATAAACCCCAATGTACCCATCATGCAGCTTCAACAATCAACTCTGGGACAATTCTGTTTATCCATACCCACATGGTCTCCATGTTATTTTGAAACAAATCCCAGATATAACATTTCATCCACAAACTGTTCAGTATGCATTGCTCAAAGATAAAGAAGTTACATTTTTAAAATCTCTCATCACATTATTCTTAGAATATACAAAACTTAACAGAGTTAAAAAAAAAAAAAAGACTTCAGGTGAAGTCATTTAATTCTTCTAAATTCCCTCACATTCAGGCAAGACTAAATCTAAAATTCCTTTTGCTTCTATTGGCTTTTTTCTCCACAGGTTTATAGGTTGGTTTCTGAAACAGAATTCTAAACGTAAAGAGTCTGTTAAAAGCTACAAATTTCGCACAATTACACAACTCAAAGTGGTATGAAATAAACAGGTACCACGCATCCCATACATCGGAACAAAGTTAACTGTTTCAGAAGCAAGCAGGTAAAATTTGCCTTATATATTACCAGACAAATCTATGTTTTTTCTGTATCCATTACTGATATTTGTTCATGTATTCATTCTCAAAAAAAAAAAGAGGGGCGCCTGGGTGGCTCAGTCGGCTAAGCCTCTGACTTCAGCTCAGGTCATGATCTCACAGTCCATGAGTTCAAGCTCTGCGTCGGGCGCTGTGCTGACAGCTCAGAGCCTGGAGCCTACTTCAGATTCAGCCCCTCTCTGCCCCTCCCCTGCTCATGCTCTGTCTCAAAAATAAAAACATTTTTAAAAAATTTTTTAAAAAAAGAAAGAAAAAGAAAAAAGCAGACGTAAAAATGAGTGAGAAATGACTACTGAATTCCAAAAGGAGACAAACATGTAACTATAATACAGAACAAGGGAAATAGATGCTATTAAACAAGCAGTAATTTAAAGGAGGCAGGAGGCTCTAACGGCTATGGGACAAGGTAGCATCTAAGCTAAGACTTTAAAGATGTCAATCGGAAGGTTACTTCTCTCTGCTCCCAAAGTACTATCAGTTCAATGTTAGTACATCATTTGCCACTTTATATTACAATCTTCTACATGTCTGCTAACCCAATGGTTCCCAAAGGGAAGAAGAGGAGTCCTGCCCTCCCGAGGACATTTGACAATGTCTGAAGCCATTTTTTATTGTCATGACTGTAAGGTAGGGAGTGCTACTGGCATCTAGTAGGTAGAAGTGAAGGATGCTGCTAAACATCCTAAAATACACAGGACATCCCCCACAACAAACAATCAGCAGACCCAAAATATCAATGATGTGGCTATTGGGAGACCCTGGTTTAACCTGTTAGACTGTGAAAACTTTAGTGCATCTTTGTATCTCCAGCATCTGGCAAAGCAGGAATTCTGTAATTATCAGCAGACTCAACAGACCTCAATTTAAAGGTAATGGAATACAATTTTATGTATCAATTATACCTTAATACAGTTGAAAGAAAATAAAGGCAAAAGAAAAGCCAGTGAAGATTTCAAGGAAACCAACAGCATGGCCTGTCTTAAGGGAAGAGAACTTATGCAAAGAACATATTGGTACAACTTCCAGTATCCTCCAAAATTGTAAATGCATACATTGTAGGGGGTGCCTGGGTAGCTCAGGTGGTTAAGTATTGATTCTTGATTTTGGTTCAGGTCTTGATTTCAAGGTCTTAAGACGGAGCCCCACCACAGGCTCCGCGCTGGACACGGAGTCTGGTTAAGACTCTCTCTCTCTCCCTCTGTGCCCCTGCCCCGCTCACGCATGCTCTCTCAAAAAAAAAAAAAAAAAAAAAATTAAATACATGCACTGTAACCTCTAATCCAGGAATTCTGCTCCTAGATATTTATCTTTCAGATATGTTTACTTTCTCTAAGGGAAAAAAGAGTACATGTATATAAGGATATTCACCACAGTATTAGCTGAAATATGACTGAAAATAAATACCCATCAATAAGAATATTATTAAATAAATGACAAGATACTCATTCAATACAACACTGTTGTTGCCATTGCTAAGAATGAGAGAGCTTTACACTTAAGATCCAACAAAAAAAAAAAATTTTTTTTTTAAATGTTTTAACGTTTATTTATTTTTGAGACAGAGACAGACACAGCATGAGTGGGGGAGGGGCAGAGAGAGAGGGAGACACAGAATCCAAAGCAGGCTCCAGGCTCTGAGCCATCAGCCCAGAGCCCGATGCGGGGCTCGAACTCACGGACCGCGAGATCGTGACCTGAGCTGAAGTCGGATGCTTAACCGACTGAGCCACCCAGGCGCCCCCCAACAAAAAAATTTTTAATGCAGAAGAATGAGGGTGTGTAGCATGATACAATTCTAAGAAAGGCATAGAACATATAGGTAAGGTATGTTAATGTCTGTACATGTATCCTTCCACTAGAAACATTTCATGCATTAAAAAATCCATACTTCATGTATCATACATTATATAATATATACATTATATACTATATCATACACAATGTATCATGTTAAAAATATTATACTAGTGTCATCTATACTTCATTAATAAACTTAAAAAAAAAAACCTGGTGGTGATGGCTATCTCTAGGATAGGGAACTGGGTGGTTAAGATAAGGAGGGAAGAAAACTAACTTTTAATACTTATCCTTTTACACTTTCTGATTTTGTGCCTTGTGCAGGTATCATTTATTCAAGAACTAAATACATTTTTTTAAAAGAATTTTAAATGCACTGGGGGAAGACTGAGGCATGGAAAAAGATTAAATGTTATAAACAAGAGCCTAGCTATAACAGTAAAAGCCAGACTACCGATATGAGAATGGAGAACAGATCACAAAAATATGGCAGAGATGAAACCAAAAGGACTTAGAACTTTCTACAAGGAAACAGAGAAGAATTAATCATGCACCAGCATCCAAACTGCTGGAGAAAAAAAAACAATTGTGCTAATTACTTAAGTAGGCACCCAGTCACCCCTGCAATTCTACATTTCATCAGTAATTTTGCTTTCCAATTCTCTCAGATGACCATTTTATATCTTCTTCCTTCTTAAATTTCTATCACCTGACCTCCTCGCCCATCTCAGCTTGTGTCTTATTACAAAGGGAAATTAGAAGCAGAATGACAAGAATTACCTTATCTTCCCACCACATATCTGCATCTGTAAGGCTCTATCTTATGTCCTTCCTGTCAAAACATGTGATTATCCCTACTTTTATCAGCGGCCAACCCCTACACCTGTGTCCTGTATTTCATCTTGCTTGCCCTCTTAAAAATTTTCCTCTATTATACCTTCTTTCTGCATCAATTTCTCACTCTTCATTGACACAGGCACATGAAAAACCCTACCTCGACCTCAAGTCCATCTCCAGCTACCACCAATTTCAAAATTCCTCTTAACAACAAAAACCTTAAAATATTAGTCTGTAATTACTACTGCTACTTCCTCTTCCCTTAAATCTCCTTTTATGTCATTCTATTCAGCCCTCCTCACCACTTGTCACCAACAACCAGAATCCCATTTCTCTATCATCTTACAAACCTTCCACAATATCTGAAAAGAACACTCTCCCCCATTCTTAAGCAGTTTATTCACTTGACTTCTTGGATATTACTCTCTTCTTGGAAGTTACTATTTCCTTTGCTGGCATCTCCTCTAATTCTCACCCCCTGAATGCTGAAATCATAGGATTCAGTTCCAAGCATTTCCCTCAATTTTGGCTGTTTTAAGTTTCAGTTACTGAATTTCTATTCGGTTCTTTTACAAATTTACTATGTCATTTTGTTATAGTCTCTAACTCTGTTAAAAAGTGCTTAAGCTTGGGGGTGCCTGGGTGGCTTAGTCAGCGATCTTGTAGTTTGTGAGTTCAAGCCCCATGTCAGGCTCTGTGCTGACAGCACAGAACCTGGAGCCTGCTTCCGGTTTGTGTCTCCCTCTTTCTCTTCCTCTCCCCTGCTTGCAATCTCTCAAAAATAAACACACATTAAAAAATTAAAAAAAAAAAAAACAAAAAACCCTTAACTTTAAAAAAAGTGCTCAAGTTTGGCTTTTATCTCCTAGACCACAGTAAACAGCTTGTGTTAGTCTATGTTTGATAATTGTAGTATCTAGAGTTCAAATAAGTCTTACTTCTGTTGTCTGACAGGTCTCACTAATGCTGTCTCATCTTCTCATATGCCTGGTTACCTTTGATTCTGTGCTAGACATAACATTTAAAAAATCTAGAAAAATAATTTGAGGCTCCGAATTATACTACTTTCCAAACTCTTCTTTACCTATATTCTCTACTAAGTTATTAATTTTCAAAACACGTGCACTTGAAAATCACTTGGGAACTTATTTAAAATAGATCTTTCCTGGGGCGCCTGGGTGGCTCAGTCGGTTGAGTGTCCAACTCTTGATTTTAGCTCAGGTCATGGTTTCACAGTTTGTGAGTCTGAGCCCAGTGTTGGGCTCTGCGCAGAACCTGCTTGGGATTCTCTGTCTCCCTCTCTCTCTGTCCCTCCCCTGCTCACATGCTTTCTCTCTCTCTCAAGATAAATAAATTTTAAAACAAAATAAAACAGATCTTTCCTAAGCCTCATGCATGGCAATTAAATTAGAATTGGGAGGAAGTAAACACAAGTTGCTGGCATTTTTTTAAAAGTTCCCTGTGAGAGCCTACCATGCAGCCAAATATTGAAAAGCAATGAGCCAAAAGATTTCATCTGGTCACATCTATCTACATTAATGACTCCCAAAGTCTTATCTCTAGCCCATCCACTGTTTATTGAACCATCCACTTGGGATATCTAAATAAGCATTTCATATTTAACAACACCAAAATAGAAGTCCTAATTCTCCATTTACTCCACCTTTCCCCACTTTCCTTATTACTAGCCTAGCCAAATTCAGTATCCTCTTTTGCCTATATTATGGCACTAGCTTTGTGCTTAAACTAGCCATTGCAATTCCCACCCCACCCCCGATCCCCATCTGCCACAGAGACCTGCCAGAGTGATCTTTTTAAAACATAAATAAAATGAGGTCATTTCCATACTCAAAACCCTCCAATCGGGGCGCCTGGGTGGCGCAGTCGGTTAAGCGTCCGACTTCAGCCAGGTCACGATCTCGCGGTCCGTGAGTTCGAGCCCCGCGTCGGGCTCTGGGCTGATGGCTCAGAGCCTGGAGCCTGTTTCCGATTCTGTGTCTCCCTCTCTCTCTGCCCCTCCCCCGTTCATGCTCTGTCTCTCTCTGTCCCAAAAATAAAAATAAATAAATAAATAAATAAAAATTAAAAAAAAAAAAAACCCTCCAATGTTTTCCTATTAAAAAATAAATAAATAAAAATCCAAATACCTTACCATGGCCTATATCCTCTGGCTCCTGCCTTCTTCTAATCTCATCTTCCAACACCTCTCATTCACTAAGCTCCAACCCCCTCAGTTCATTCTCCCATCCAGGAACATTCACTCCTGTAGATCTCAGTATGACAGGCTCCTTTCTTAATGTTCAGACCTGTACTTCAATTCTATTTCCTTATAAGGAGGTTATTTCCTAAATATCCTACCTAAAATAACCACCAATCTCCATGGGGTTTTTTCATGCTCCCTACTATTCCATAACCCTATGTTATTTTCTTCATAACACTAATTATCTAAAATTACTGTTTACTTTTTTTCTCATCCACTAAAACACAAAATTCATAAGAGTGAGGACTTTGTGTCTTTACTATAGCAAGGAACTTAAAAAAACATTACCTGGAATACTTTAGCATACCCTCAAACATTTGATGACTGAATGAATGATGATGGATTACTCTCATCTAGGTCGCTGGGAGGATGATGTTACTATTCATCAGAGGAGAATTTATGAGATTTATGAAAAGCACCACATGTCAAGTACGCTCATAAAATAAAATTGGATACAAAAACTATCCCAAGAGGGGCGCCTGGGTGGCTCAGTTGGTTAAGCGGCTGACTTCGGCTCAGGTCATGATCTCGCGGTCCGTGAGTTCGAGCCCCGCGTCAGGCTCTGTGCTGATAGCTCAGTGCCTGGAGCCTGTTTCAGATTTTGTGTTTCCCTCTATCTGACCCTCCCCTGTTCATGCTCTGTCTCTCCCTGTCTCGAAAATAAATAAAACGTTAAAAAAAAAATTAAAAAAAGAACAAAAACTATCCCAAGAACCACTAAAATGACCAAGTATTTTAGAGACTGGCTTTAATAAAGTAATTCTCTTAGATTAAAAGTAATAGGGCACTATAGATCAGTGTATCAATGAAAGCATACTAATGAAAATCACACATTAGGTGATTTCCATTTTGCTGGGTCTAAGAATTCTAACTTGCATTATTACTAGTGGCTACATTATGGAAAAAATTTGGCTAATAACAAATTGAATATACTACTTAAAAAAATGAGAAAAATAACTTAAAAACAGATCCAGAGATCATTTGTTAAAGATGCATCTAATGAGTTGAATTAGTTGATCTCTCTAAGATTCCAAGATTTAAACTGCATAGCTACATCAGAACAATACTGCTATTATATTTACCAATGTTAGATAGATATTTGAGACTTCTGTATCATCCTCAAAGAATTATTCATGGATGCATGAGCACTCTATTTCCATAGACTCTAAAAAAACAAGTGTTACCAAAAACATACATTAAAAATGATTTTACTTTGGAAGGCATATAATGTACTCCAGATAAGAATTATGAATTGAAATTTCCAATGTCTTGCAGAAACTCAAATTATACTGGATGATTTGTAAATCAATAGAAATTAAAATCAAAAACTATGCTCCAAAGTTTCTAAATTATTTTGCTCAAAAAAGTGTCCAGTAAAAACTTTCATATACCCAAAATTCACCATGACCAAACTTAAAAGCAAATGGAGAAAAAATTTATGGTATGTAACAAAAGAGTAATGGCCTTAACATATAAAGATGTCTTAAAGGAAAAAAAAAACAAGATATCTTACAAATCAGTGGGGTAGAAACATGCCAAAAAAAAAAAAAAAAAAAGGAAGGCAATTTACCAAACACAATTTGCCCATAAAGAGGCAAATACATTCCAGTTCCCTAATAATAAATGAATGTGTTAGATTCTACTTATGCCCTCCAAAGCTTTGCCCATTTGATAAAATGATTATCCCAGTATGAATGAAGTATGCAAAAGTATAATGCCGGTGCAAGAGCATTTTTGCAATATATAGAAAAGCCTTAAAGAATTAACATTCTTTAACCCAACAATTCCACTTTTAGTACTTCTGCACGAGTAATCCGAAATGTGAGCAAAGATTTCTATATAATAGGAAAAAATGACGAATAACCTAAACATCCGACAATAGAAAATAAGTTAAATCATGGAACATCCATACAAACATACTTATCTACAAATAATCATGTAGAAAACTGTGGGAAAATGCACATAATATTGTTTGAAAAAGTTACAAAGCTGTTGTGTACATGACCTCAATTTTATCAAGACACTTAATAGTATATAATATGCACAGAAAAACAGACTGGAATATTAGACAGCAGATTACTAGCAAATAATTTACCAACTTTACTGGCTGTGGGATTACTGTTTTTTTTCTGTTTCCTTTTCAGAGCTGTCCTGAATTTCTGAATCTAGGACTCTTGTTATGTTTCTTCTTTCTGATTTTCTGCTGGACAGATAATTTTCTAATGGATTGATAATTTTCTATCTCCTGGCCTAATTTAGAAGTTAAAAATTACATTTTTATTCTTGTTACTTATATAAAAATTATAAATTTCTACAAAAAGACTAAATCTATTCTCCATAAAGATCATCCTCCTAAAAATGACAAGAACCTTTACCCACACCTAGATTCCTTTATTTTCATACTTAGCATTCCATTTCTTTTTCAACAATATAAACATTAACTACCAAAAATGAATGCTATATATTAAAACATAATTGATAAAATGAGTTCATAATGATATCCCCCCAAGATAAAGAAAATCTTTGATAGGACTAGGACACCAATTCATTCAAAAACAGATAAATTTTTTAAAAATGAATTTAATAGCTTATCTTGCCTTTTTTTTTTTTTTTGAGCAGCAGGCAAAAGTTTATTGGGAATTATAAGATTGGAGAATAAGAACAGTAGGAAAACTCTCTTTACAGAGAGGGGATATTCGAAAGCTAATGCCCTTATCTTGCCTTTTTTGTACAAACCTTTTTTTGGATAACCAAATAGCTAATAAGGGAAAGTTTTTTTATGGGAGAAATCAAAAGTCGTAACACAAAAAGATTCAGAAGATTAGAAAAATCACCATTGTACAAACCTTAACGAAATAATCCAAAAGACGATGAAAAGCTGTTAAAACCATTAGTTGAGAAGCGGAGAGCTGGAGGCACATCAACCAATAAAATAGTCTCTGAATCCTAATTTGAACAAATTAATCCTTAAAAAAAGCCTCTACATTTTTAAAAATTTATTACTGAAGTATAAATCGGCATACAGTGTCATATTAGTTTCAGGTGTACAAAATATTGATTTGACAATTCTATACCTTACTCAATGCTCACCACAATAAGCGTTAGTCACCATCTGTCACTATACATTATTACAATATTATTGACTATTTTACACTCCCTATGCTGTACTTACATTTCCATGGCTTATTTAGTTTATAACTGGAAATTTGTATCTCTCAATCCCCTTCAACTATTAAAAACACATTTTTTTAACCAACTGGGGAAAGTTAAACATTATAAGGATATTAGGTAATATTAAAAGATTACTAGGAGCACCTGGGTGGCTCAGTCAGTTAAGTGTCCAACTTCAGCTCAGGTCATGATCTCATAGTTCATGGGTTCAAGCCACATGTAGGGCTCTGTGCTGACAGCTTGGAGCCTGGAGCCTACTTTGGATTCTGTGTCTCCCTCTCTCTGCCCCTCCCCTGTTCGTGCTCTGTCTCTGTCACTCAAAAGTAAATGTTAAAAAAATTAAAAAAATTTAAAAAAGATTACTAGAAATTTAGAGTATGGTAAATAATATTGTGCTTATGTTTTTAAACATCCTTATTCATCAGAGCAGTTTTCAAACATCTTATATCTTTTAAACTCATGATCACTTTTATACTGTCAAGGAGCTTTTGTTTGTATGACAACGTATGTCAAGGAGCTTTTGTTTGTGTGAGTTACATCGATTTGCCAGAGGATGGGGTGAGGGAGAATAGCTGACTATGAAGTGGTACGGGGAACTGGTAGGAGTGATGAAATGATACTGTATCTTGAGTATGGTGGTGATTACACATAACTGCATGTGGCTATCAAAATGTGCAGAATTATGCACTAAAAAGGATGAATTTCTCATTTAAGTTATCTCTGTATAAAAAATGAGAATGGGAATGCAAACTGGTGCAACTATTCTGGAAAACAGTAGGGAGGTTCCTTAAAAAACTAAAAATAGAACTACCCTACGACCCAGCAATTGCACTACTAGGCATTTATCCAAGGGATACAGGTGTGCTGTTTCGAAGGGACACCCCCATGTTTATAGCAGCACTATCAACAATAGCCAAAGTATGGAAAGAGCCCAACATCTATCGATGGATGAATGGATAAAGAAGATGTGGTCTATATATACAATGGAGTATTACTCGGCAATGAAAAAGAATGAAATCTTGCCATTTGCAACTACATGGATGGAACTAGAGGGTATTATGCTAAGCAAAATTAATCAGTCAAGAGAAAGACGATTATCATATGACTTCACTCATATGAGGACTTTAAGGTACAAAACAGATGAACATAAGGGAAGGGAAGCAAAAATAATATAAAAACAGGAACACCTAGGTGGTTCAGTCGGTTAAGTGTCTGATTTCGGATCAGGTCACGATCTTACAGTTTGTGAGTTCGAGCCCCGCATCGGGCTCTGTGCTGAGAGCTTAGAGCCTGGAGCCTGCTTCGAATTCTGTATCTCCCTCTCTCTCTGCTCCTCCCCTGCTCATGCTCTGTCTCTCTCTCTCCCCCCTTCAAAAATAAATAAAAACATTTAAAAAAAAGTTTTTAACAAATAATATAAAAACGGAGGGGACAAAACTTAAGAGACTCTTAAATATAGAAAACAGAGCTGCTGAAGGGATTGGGGGGGGTGGGCTAAATGGGTAAGGGGAATTAAGGAATCTACTGAAATCACTGTTGCACTATATACTAGTTTGGATGCAAATTAAAAGATTAGTTAATCAAAATTTAAAAAATTAAAAAATAAGAAATAGGAAAACATTTAAAATGTTTATGCACTCAAAGGGCCTTTGTTTACATAAGTATAATCTATCAATATTTACCATATTAGGAATCAAAATGGGGAAAACTTAAAGCTGTATTAATTTTAAAATAAACTCATTGGGGCGCCTGGGTGGCGCAGTCGGTTAAGCGTCCGACTTCAGCCAGGTCACGATCTCGCGGCCCGTGAGTTCGAGCCCCGCGTCAGGCTCTGGGTTGATGGCTCGGAGCCTGGAGCCTGTTTCCCATTCTGTGTCTCCCTCTCTCTGCCCCTCCCCCATTCATGCTCTGTCTCTCTCTGTCCCAAAAATAAATAAACGTTGAATAAAAAAAAAATTTAAAAAAAATAAAATAAACTCATTAGACGTTAACATAAATAACATTTTTATGGAAAATATATTTTCAAAATGTGAGAACAGTATTAAGTCTTTCCAAATCTCTTTAATATCTAGCTTATTAGGAAACAACTAGATCTTTATATAAGCTCCTATGTTCAATCTGTTATCACCCATTGTGTATAGCTTCAGGAAACTCCACTGCACACTATATGCGAAGTGAGAGTAAAAAGGGCAAATAACATATTAGTATTATTATGAAAATACCTTTGATCTCACAGACCTCCCATGAAAAGGGTACCAGAGACTCCCAGACCACATGCTGAGAATCATTCCATTTTGGGTTAAAATTACACAATTCTGAAATTTTACTTTAAAATACTCCAGAAGAACAAAATTTTAAACAGCAGAAATAGAGGAAACAAGAATGACAGAACACTGATAAATGTTGAAACTAGGAGGTGGTTACATTAAAGTTCACTATACATTTCTCTGCTTTATGAAATTTCCCACAGCTCTCAAATAAGTTACAAGTATTTTATTATCAGTTAAACTTCATTTTTTTTATTTTAGAGAGAGCGAGCAGGGGAGAGGAGTAAAGGGGAGGGGAGGGGGGGAGGGGAGAGAGGGAGGGAGGGAGGGGAAGGGGGGGAGAGAAGCTTAAGTAGGCTTCACGCTCAGTGCACAGCTTGACACAGGGCTCGATCCCATGACCCTGGGGGATCAGGACCTGAGCTAAAATCAAAAGTCAGACATTCAACCAACTAAGCCACCCAGGTGCCCCTAAACTGTTAATTTTTTTTTAAGCTTTATTTATTTTTGAGAGAGAGAGAGAGAGACAGAGCGTGAGTGGGGGAGAGGCAGAGAGAGGGAGACACAGAATCTGAAGCAGGCTCTGGACTCTGAGCTGTCAGCACAGAGCCTGATGCGGGACTTGAACTCACGAACCACAAGATCATGCCCCGAGCCGAAGTCGGACGCTTAACCGACTGAGACACCCAGGTGCCCCTAAACTGTTAATTTTTTATCCACTTCTGTGATCACTATTATTTCCGCATTTCCCACTCATTTCCTCTGGAACCATTTTTCTACCTAATCCTTCAGTAGTTAGTTTAGTGAGGTCTTTGAATAGTAAACTCTCAGGCCTTGAATATTTAAAATGTCTTCATTACATCCTAATTCTTGAGTAGAAGTTTAATTGCATATAGAATTCTTGACTGCTGGTTATTTTCTCTGAGTACTACAAAGATATTACTACACCATCTTCTGACATCTGTGTGGCTGATGATAAGTTGGTAGGTCTGCGATTTCTATGTAAGTAATCTGTCTTTTCTGTTAAAATTTATCTTTCTCCGTAATTTTAGTGTAAGTCAGGGGTGAACTTATTTTTGTTTTCCTTAATACCTGAAGTAAAATTTTCATCTGTGGACTGTATTTCTTCAACACAAGAAAATTCCCATCCATTATCTCAACAAATACTACTTCTCATACCATTCAATCTATTCTCTTTTTATAAAATTCCTATGCTGGTGGCTCTCGATCTTTCAAGTCTCCTGACTGCTTGTTATTTCTATGCTGTATTGTGGGCAAATTCCTCAGTACATCACCATTCGCTCACTCTTTTCCTAGGTCCAGCCTAAAGATTGCCCTATTTCCTCCTTCCATTCCTCCACAAATTTATTTCACCTAATCTAAAACAATGCTGACAAGACACACCACCACCAGTAAAAAAGAAAAAGCACTATCAATTAAATATTGACATGTCATGGATTGTGATATATACTCCATGTTTCAGAAATATTAAATGTTAAATAATGTGTGTTTTAGAAGCAATGAAGTATGTTTAGCGTTTCCAGGATTTCTGATTATTGGTTTACATATCTACCCTTGTTTTACAACTTCCTTTTTGTCATTAATGATTATAAACATACTGATCTTATTTTATTACTTTTTTTTTTTGAGAGAGAGAGCACGAGCAGTAGAGGCAGAAAGAATCTTAAGTAGGCTCCAAGCCCAAAGCATAGCCCGACAGAGGGCTTGATTGCACAATCCTGAGATCATACATGACTTGAACTGAATCAAGAGTCAAACATTTAACCAATTGAGCCACCCAGGTGCCCCTAAACATATGGATTTTAAATTAAACTCTTCAACAGGCTGTTATTTCTTTAATCTGACATGAATTAATTTCCTAATTATTGATTTTATTGGCTATCTTTCATAGATTTTTGCATTCACCAAGCATTTTAGAATTTTGGTTTTCAAGTTTATCTTCAGTAAAATTTTTCTCTCTGTATCCCAAGTCTGGAATTGTTGCAAGTGCCTCCACAAATCTCTCTGGCCCCAGCACAGGTCCAGATCTTATATTGGATTTAAGGAAATATTAGGGATATCACAAATCCAGACTCTGAGCTAACAGTTCAGTGTTTCAGACTGGTTCAAATGCTGGTCAGATTGTGTTCCTGTCCTCCTATTCCCTGTAACTTCTTCACATTTCTCTAAGTGTACAGCCTCATTTAAGCCATACCTTGGAGTAACAGAGACCTACACTGTTTTAAACTCCCCTCTAACAAAAGGGAGCTGTACTCCAGCTCTTGGTTTTGGTTTTGTTTGTTTGTTTGTTTGTTTGAGGGAGAGCACACACATGCAAGGAGGGAAGAAGGGCAGAGAGGAAGAGGGAGAAAATCTTAAGCAACCTTGATGCAGGGCTTGATCCCACGACCCTGGAATCATGACCTGCACCGAAATCAAGAGTTGGATGCTTAACCAACTGAGCCACCCAGACACCCGCCAGCTGTTGGTTTTAAGCAGTGAATCTGATTCTTGGCTCTTCCTTCCTCATGTGGGGTGACTTTTATCGATATTAATAGATAATTAAATAGGATATAATTCCTGACTTAAATACTTAGCAGGTATGTTCATCCTGTTAAAAAAAAAAAAAGGAACTAAAAATTAAGCAGGATTAAAAAAACTGTACAGGCAATATAATTATAATATTAAAAAACATACATGACACCATGTTTTATCTTGAGAAGAGATTAGAGACTTCCACATTCTACATTAAAATTTTCAAAAAGAGGGGTGCATGGGTGGCTCAATCAGTTAAGCATCCAACTCTGGATTTCAGCTTAGGTCATGATCTCACATTACATGAGATCAAGCCCACCATCAGACTCTGCACTGACAGCTCAGAGCTGGCTTGGAATTCTCTCTCTGCCCCTCCACTTCTTGCACGTGTGAGCACTCTCTCAAAATAAAGTAACGTTTAAAAAAATTTCCAAAAAGAGGGGGCGCCTGGGTGGCGCAGTCGGTTGGGCGTCCGACTTCAGCCAGGTCACGATCTCACGGTCCGTGAGTTCGGGCCCCGCGTCGGGCTCGGAGCCTGGAGCCTGTTTCCGATTCTGTGTCTCCCTCTCTCTCTGCCCCTCCCCTGTTCATGCTCTGTCTCTCTCTGTCCCAAGGATAAATAAACGTTGAAAAAAAAAAAATTTAAAAAAAAAAAAAAAAAAAATTTCCAAAAAGAAAAAACTATTTCCATAATGTTTTTACTTTCCATACCAATCATATACTACACTTTTATAAGCAGATAAAGCAACTTCAATAAGTACAGAAAATACACACAACTGAATGAATAAAAAGTACTGGGGAAATCAGAGTATGAATGATTTTCCCAAGCTTTAAAATAAAAATTTTAGAAATTTCCAAAATTTAGTGAAAGACCATGACATGCATATACAGTATACAGATCACAAACGAAGAGTTCATAATTAGAAACAAAGCAGGGTATACTGAATAATATCTAACTAAAAGATCCTCAGATTGTGTTAAATAAAACACTTTAAGGCCTACATAAAACAGTAGCTAGGTTGATCCTCTATTTGTATAAGAGGGCTAAAAGATTTACCAATTACCTTAAATCATCATGGATCACAGTCATTCACGTTTTTTTCCATTCTTTAGCTCTACAAAGACTGCATTTCCCACCATACATTCTGTTTTTCAAGCAATAGTTTTGGCCTTTTAGCAGCATTTGTCCATTCCTATAATCAGCCAATTCTGACATGTGATTAATTAGATAAAACCAAAAATTATTACTTTCACTTTGTTATAATCACCAATAAAAATACTTCAGAAGATATTTTCCCCTACACTTACCATGAAAAAAATACAATAAGGCTAGTACCTTCCTCCAAAAAATGAAAGAAAAAAAAAACATACTGATGTAAATTAAATAGCAGAACATCAAATCAGTGTAGTATAGCAAAAAACAAAACAAAACAAAAAAACAGAAAACCCACAAAGGCTAGTTGTAAAAGCCTTGGGCCAGTTTCCTTCTCTACCCAAATGTTAGAAAAGTAACAAGATTATTGCAAGAAAGAATTACATTATGTATCTAAAAACACCTAAATAGTAGTTGACACATTTTTCTCTTTTACCCTTGCCCTTCAACACTTAACTATGAAAAGTTTTAAAAGTCCAACTTTTTGTAATGCTTCCATTTTCTCCCTATAATTTTAAAAAGCACAGCTACCAATTAGTCCACAACTATGCAGTTATCCAAGGGTAATAGGAAATTCCAAACATGAGGCTTTTTGCTCTAAAGAAGTAATGAGAGGTGCCTGGGTGGCTCACTTGGTTAAGCATCTGACTCTTGATTTGGGCTCAAATCATGACCTCAGGGTTTGTGGGATTGAGCCCCACACTAGGCTCTGTGTTGCTGACGGAGCATGCTTGGGATTCTCTCTCTTCCTCTCTTTCTCTGCCCCCCACCCCCCACAACTCACATGCACACACTCTCTAAAAATAAATTAAAAACCTTAAAAAAAAAAAAAAGAAAGAAGACAGACTTCAAGCTGTATTACAAAGCTGTAATCATCAAGACAGTATGGTACTGGCACAAAAACAGACACTCAGATCAATGGAACAGAACAGAGAACCCAGAAATGGACTCACAAACATATGGCCAACTAATCTTTGACAAAGCAGGAAAGAATATCCAACGGAATAAAGACAGTCTCTTTAGCAAGTGGTGCTGGGAAAACTGGACAGCGACATGCAGAAGAATGAACCTGGACCACTTTCTTACACCATACACAAAAATAAACTCAAAATGGATGAAAGACCTAAATGT
Organism: Prionailurus bengalensis; assembly: GCF_016509475.1. Classification (NCBI taxonomy): domain Eukaryota; kingdom Metazoa; phylum Chordata; class Mammalia; order Carnivora; family Felidae; genus Prionailurus; species Prionailurus bengalensis. The sequence goes on from NC_057345.1 coordinate 163,106,891, forward strand.
AAGACAGGAAGCCATCAAAATCCTCGAGGAGAAAGCAGGCAAAAAACCTCTCTGACCTTGGCCACAGCAACTTCTTACTCAACACATCTCCGGAGGCAAGGGAAACAAACGCAAAAATGTACTGGGGCTCATCAAAATAAAAAGCTTCTGCATAGCAAAAGAAACAATCAGCAGAACTGGAAAGCAACTGACAGAATGGGAGATGTTTGCAGACGACGTGTCAGATGGAGACTTGGTGTCCAGGATCTATGGAGAGCTTGTCAAACTCAACACCCAGGGGACAAATGATCCAGTGAAGAAATGGGCAAGGGACGTGAATGGACACTTCTCCAAAGAAGACATCCAGATGGCCAACCGACACATGAAAAAATGCTCAACATCACTCGTCATCCGGGAAATGCAGATCAAAACCACAATGGGATACCACCTCACACCTGTCAGAATGGCTAACACTGACAACTCAGGCAACAGCAGATGCTGGCAAGGATGCGGAGAAAAAGGATCTCTTTTGCACTGCTGGTGGGAATGCAAACTGGTGCAGGCACTCTGGAAAACAATATGGAGGTTCCTCAAAGGATTAAAAACAGAACTACCCTACGACCCAGCAATTGCACTACTAGATATCTACCCAAGGGATGCAGGTGTGCTGTTTCAAAGGGGCACATGCACCCCAATGTTTACAGCAGCGCTATCAACAACGGCCAAAGTATGGAAAGAGCCAAGGTGTCCATGATGGATGAAAAGATAAAGAAGATATGGTATATATATACACAATGGAGTTTTACTCGGTGGTCAAAAAAAAGTGGTCTTGCCATCTACAACTACGTGGATGGAACTAGAGGGTATTATGCTAGGTGAAACTGGTTGGTCAGAGGAGGACAGATGTCATGTGACTTCACTCATATGAGGATTTTAAGAGGCAGAGAAGATGAATACAAGAGAAGGGAGGCAGGAATGATATGTGAACAGGTAAGGGGACAAAAACATGGGAGACTCTTAAATGTGAAGAACAGGCAGAGGGTTAGTGGAGGGGTTGTGGGAGGGGTGATGCGCTGAATGGGTGGGGGGCACTGGGGAGTTTACTCCTGAAATCACTGTTGCACTGTATGCTAACTTGGATGTAAATTTAAAAATAAAAAAGAAAGAAAAAGAAAGAAGCAATGATTTCCATAAACCTTTCTTCCTACCTCAAAAACCTGACTGAATTTTAAATGTGCCCAGTCTTGAAGGATAAATTTGTATTTATATAACAAAATCTGGTAGAGAACTAAAATTTGAGAACCTGAGTAAAGGCAGTCTTGGTGTGAACTCTGGGGACATTTTCTGACCAGAAAAAATGTTAGAAAGAGACATAAATCCATACTTTGTCTCTCCCCACTGATTTTCAAATACACAGCAATGGTAGACAAAATAAAACTTCAAAAAACAGAACTTCTCTAAAACAGCATGCATTTCTCAACGGGAAAAAAACAGAAATATAATAAGTGAGTGGGGTTGCAACTTGGGGCATGATGAGCTGCTCTATGTTCAGTCTGGTTTCTAAGGGATAAGAGGCACTAAACATACCCATCATGAGAAGGGGCCCAGAGTCAGATGCACTGCCTTAAACAGGCAGGAGCTGGTCATTTTTGTTAAAGGGAAACTTAAGAAAAACAAAAAGTCAAAGCAATTCCAGAGCCCCAGTAAAAAATCTGTGTCTTCTCATTTATTGTAAAATTGTTACATACTTAACAAAAACAAAAATTCAAACCAATGATGTAAAAGTATTTGAAGCATTTCATCTGGGCATACTATGCTCTAACACAGATTTTAAAAACCTTATTCTTATTTTCAACTAAAACACATCCTAAAATAATTTATCTTGCTTCTTGCCAATTAAAACTCCAACACACGAAGGGATAGTTTTCCTATCACCAAATCTCCCCCAAATTAAAATTTCCTGGGTTTCACTGCTAAATATGCTGTTGTATACTATGCAGCATTTATTCTCATTCTACTTTCTCAAAAAATTTCCCCATTCCTTTAAAACTGGAACAAAATTCACTTTTAATGGCCTTCTTTTATTTTAGCCTTCTTTTATTTTACCCTTCCTTGCCACCATTCAATAAACTCAATTACCACTTTAAAAAAAATTTTTTTTTCAACGTTTATTTATTTTGGGGACAGAGAGAGACAGAGCATGAACGTGGGAGGGGCAGAGAGAGAGGGAGACACAGAATCGGAAACAGGCTCCAGGCTCTGAGCCATCAGCCCAGAGCCCGATGCGGGGCTCGAACTCACGGACTGTGAGATCGTGACCTGGCTGAAGTCGGACGCTTAACCGACTGCGCCACCCAGGCGCCCCTCAATTACCACTTTAAAAAGTCCACTTCATATTTAATTCCTACAGTGTTGTCATTCTGATAGTATTTTAGAAGTAATGTATTTGAAGTATTTGGTGCTTTGTAACACTGATTTATGACCAACATAAATCCACAAAATCACAAATAAATTCCCTAGGGATGTTTTTCTAACATGCACAGATCTCCACAACCTTAACTTTATTCAAGCTTTAAAAACTGATTTAGGGGGCGCCTGGGTGGCACAGTCGGTTAAGCGTCCGACTTCAGCCAGGTCACGATCTCGCGGTCCGTGAGTTCGAGCCCCGCGTCGGGTTCTGGGCTGATGGCTCAGAGCCTGGAGCCTGTTTCCGATTCTGTGTCTCCCTCTCTCTCTGCCCCTCCCCCGTTCATGCTCTCTCTCTCTGTCCCAAAAATAAACGTTGGGAAAAAAAAAAAAAACTGGTTTCGAAAAACTACCAGCTAAATCTTCAGAAGTCTGTCATTCTCAAACTTTTTGGTCTCAGAACTCCTTCTAAACTCTTAAATATTACTGAAGTCTCCAAAACTTTGTTTGTGTAGGTTATATGTTTTGATATTTACCATATTAAAATTTATGACATACTGTAATTGTTTTGTTTAAAAATAGTAAATTATTATGTCAACATAAATTAACATTTTATGAAAAATGATTTTCCAAAAATATAAACAAAAAGTTTAATGAGACACCATGTTTTACATTTTTGTGAATATCTAGGTTAAAAGAAAACAACTAGAGTCTCATACTTGCCTCTACATTCTATCTGTTTGCAACATGTGGTTTGGGCTGAAGCATAGAATATTTAGTCTTACAAAGATACGTGGCTAGAAAAGGAAGAAATAATTTGTCTTTCAGTCAATTGTGGGTATTCTTTGATACTGTATCAAACTTGACAAGTGGCAGTTTCTTATAAGTCAGTGGCAGTGTAAAATCTGAAACCATATTGATAAACTTTCCATACACTTGTTACAGGTGTATCTCAAACTTTGAATGGATCTTTTTACTGCTGTGTGATTTTGTAACACGAACTGGTTATCTGACAACTACTGGTTCACTGAGTTATCACACAGATCTTCCAAATGTTGGCACATTTTGTTATAATACAGTATCAAATCCTATTTATTAATATCATATCCATCTCATCAAAAAAGTAATTATTAACAAGCAATCAAGTTCACAGAAATAAACTTGAGTTTTCCAAAATTCTAATTTTCACTGGAAAACCCAAATTTTATCATTGGTAGCAAATACTGTTAGGCTTTTTTCCTTAAGTGATAGGCTCACTTAAATCTTTTTTTTTTTTTTTTGAGAAAATATTTGCACTTAAATACATGAGTCTCTCAATAACCATAGTTTGTCAGTTGTTCTTTCAAGTAAAAACACTCTTTCACAAAAATAGCATTTAGTTCACCTTGCAACTCACACAACTGCACAATTGGAAAAGAAATTTTTTTAAAGATAATCATCTTGTTTATGGTATGACGTAGAAATTGCTTCATTAAAGCATAGTTCCCATTTTGTCACAAAGAATATTACAAAGACATAGCAGGAACTGCAAATTAAATACGAGACAGCACTTCACATCCACTAAGATGGCTATAATCAAAAAGAGGGGTGCCTGGGTGGCTCAGTCAGTTGATCTCACCATTGGTAAGTCCAAGCCCCACATCCAGCTCTGTGCTGACAGCTCGGAGCCTGGAACCCACTTTGGATTCTGTGTCTCCCTCTCTCTTTGTCCCTCCTCCACTCACACTCTGTCACTGTCTCTCTCTCAAAAATAAATAAACATTAAAAAAATAAAAAAATTAAAAAAGATAGTAACGGGTGTTGGTAAGAACGTAAAATGGTGAAATGGTGCAGCCGCTTTGGAAAAAGTTTGGTAAGCAGCTCTTCAAAATGTGAAACATAGTTACCAAACAATCCAGCAATTCCACTCCTTAGTATATACCCCAAATAAATAAAAACATGTCCACATAAAAACTGTCCTCAAATGTTCACAGCAGCATTATTCACAATAGCCAAAAGGTAGAAACACAGTCTGTCAACAGGTAAATGAGTAAAATGAGGTATATCTATACCATGGAGTATAATTCAGCCACAAAAAGGAATGAAATACTGGCCCAGGCTACAATACAGATGAAACTTGAAATTATTATATTAAATGAAAGAAGTCAGACACAAAGAAGCCACAAAATGCATGATTCCACTTATCTGAAATAATCGGCAAATCCAGAACAGGCAAATCCAAAGCGACAGAAAGTAGATTAACAGTTGCCAGGGGTTAAGAGGAGGGAGGGAATGAGGAGTGACTGCTGATGGGCATGGGTTTTTTTGTTTTTTTTTTTTTTGCGGGGTGATGAAAATGCTCTAAAATTAGATGGTGATGATGGCTGTACAAGTGTGATTACATTAAAAAAAAAACAACACTGAATTATATACTTTAAAGAGTGAATTGTGAACTTTACGGTATGTGACTTGTACTTCAGTAAAGCTATTTTTTTAAAAAAGACATGCTGCACTCGAGTCAAGATTTAGTAAAAACAACTATTTTGACTGGTTCATCAAGGTCATTCTTCAGTGAAAATAGCATTTTTCTTTAACTGCAAGCACATGGTCATGAAGAATACAACAAGCCTGGAAGTGGTACTACTTTCATTTTTGCCAGGACAGAAGCCATTTTAGCCACCATCAGGGAAATGTCAACATGATGCAAAAGGCAAATAACATCAGTATTATGAAAAGTGGTGTCCTTGACATCAAGGACCTCTGAGAGGGTTTCTGGGATCCCCCAGGGATCCATAGACCATGCTTTTATAATGGCTGCTCTAAACCACTGCTTCAGGAGGCTCAAATGCAATTAAAGTCTTGCCAAGTACAGATCTGAGGCTTCAGAACAATTCTGATTTTCTAAGCATGTATGACAAATTTCTTCAAAGAAAAAAAGTAGTATCTATGGTGATGGGAATTACGTCAAAAAATTAAATTCAAGTGTCCTAATGTAAGAGTTTGGAATCTTTGACTCACTCAGGTTATAATAGTAGTACAATCAACACAATAACCCAAATACAAAATAGAAGAGTAAAACTAAGGATTTAGTGCACATCAAAACACTCAATAAAACGTTATCTAAAGAACATTAAAGTAATAATGATACCATCTCTTTTACAACTGTTTAATTTCTACACAACATTCGAAAAATAGACTTCTGAGATTTCTACCCATACTATCAATAGCCATGTATCTAGCACGGTTAAATTTAATGCTCAGCTACACACCTGTAAGAATAAACTATCACAAAATCAAAGAATTTTAGGTCTGGAAGGCACCCTAGATATAGTCACCTAGTCCAACAACCCCATTTTATATAATGAGAAAACCAAGTTTGCAAGAGAAAAAGTAACTTGGCCAAAATCACAGCTAGGTAGTAGGGGAGACAGACAGTCTTGGCTCCCAGTGCTATGTTTTCACCATGCCAACCTAATTCCCCAACCAAAAATAATGCATAAAACATTTAACTTACATCACACCAAGCACAACCAAGACACCTTACCTGCCAAATAAAAATTTTGTAATGCCACCAATCAACACCAATCAAAGGTGAAAACAGATGTAAGATTGGGGAAAAACTACAAACATACTTGGCATAATGGAGAAATGAATCCTTGACTTCAAAACTTTTCAGTGAAGAACAATCTGGAAGACACTTTGATGTCTACCTTTCATACAAACATAGGGAAATGTATCATCACCTTTAAAGATACCCAGATACTGAAAACACCTTAAACCAAAAAATATCCCTACATGTTAACAAATCACTGATCTATGGCATGACATGACTTAAGACTCACCTGCAGGACTGTCAGCATTCTCTCCTGGGTGTAGCTGTATACCAGTAGAATCTATAGAGTTCACTGTAACTGTCTGTAGATTTGGCAACTGACCAGTGCTTAGACTAACTGGAGTTGAAGTCAAGGCTCCACCTGCTGCAACTTGACCAAGCGTGAGTGTCTGAACAGGCGTCAAAGTTATTTGCTGGGCAGCAGTATTCTGTATTTGTAAATTCTGCAAGTTCTGGACCCCTTGTACTTGAAATGTTTGCCAAGTTATCTGTCCAGAAGGGGTCACTGTCTGTGCCTGAATTAAAAAGGTTCCAGGATTCAGCTGCAACTGAAGATTTTGCAAAGCCTGTTGTGATATATTTTGACCACTGGCTTGCACACCATGGATTGTCTGTGGTGTAATACCTTGCACAATTTGGGCTTGACTGGTTGGCTGCTGAGACTCTTGAAGTTGTAGATGTTGTACAACAGGCTGCGCTGTAGAAACCTGAATATTCTGAGCCTGTGTCTCTTCAGAAACAGGCGACTGGATATAATTTCCCTGAAGATCTGAAGAATGGACTTGCCCACTAGAAGTAGTCAAGCTATTTGTGTTTTGTTGTAATATACCTGTACTATCTATAGTTACAGGCAACTGTGATGAAGAAGATGTTGGCACAAATAAATCTGTATCAGTATTCGTTTCATTAATATCAGGAGAAACCCGCTCACCAGTCCTTTCTGAATTGTCTGAACTATCCATAGCTTGTCCTGTGTTTATCAAATGTCCATCGGCATTAATGCCTGCAGTCATTGTCTGAGAACTGCCCGAGAGTCCCAAAGAATCTAGATCGACACTATTGATTGGTACAAAGGTAATATTTCCTGGCAGACCAAGAGGCACATTCGCAACTACTTGGGTTTGGCCAGGAAAAGATGAACCACCAATTGCAACTCCCTGAACCTGGACTTGACCAGTCTGTGGTATGAGATTCTGGATATTAGCAGGAGGTGTTCCAGAGGCAAGCAAGGTTTGATTAGAGCCAGGAATGATCTGAATTTGACCACTTTCTTGATTTATACCCCCATTATCTGAAGAGCCTGTGAAACCAATCTGAACTTGCTGACCATCTGTTGACTGAATCTGTGGTATTACTTGATATTGAACATTGGACACTGTACCATTTGATGAATCTGATCCTGGTGCAACTGAAAATATTTGCTGATTCTGCAAATTCTGAAGGGGAAGGACATACTGCCCACTCGAAGTAGCAGCACTTGGAATCTGTACTAGATTACCAGCTTCATCTTTTATAGTTGTAGGTGTGGCTGACAAAACCTCCCATCGGTTTGGTGCTCCTCCTAACTGTGCAGAAGCCAAATCGCCTGTCTGGATAAAGAAAACAAAAAATGTTATGCGATATATGTCTGTGAAATATTTGAATCAATCCTCAAAAAAATCTTAAAAACTGACATAAATCCTACTACCTGAAATTAAAAGTTCTCTTAGTAACACAGTAGACTTCAAATACTGAGACAGTACTATATAAACCATAATATTTACTATTATTTCCAATTTTGTTAATTATTACAAAGATAACCCATGCTATTTGAGCAGGAAAAAAATTCAGAGTGTTCTTTGTTTTATGACCACAAACTGGTCTTCTATTCCCTCACCTATGATCTCTAATCCATACAGTTAAATAAAAATACAGGTGGCTAGAAAAGATTATGAACCGCTCAAACCAAACATTATCACAAACACTGAGGAGTTCAAAAAATATATATACTAAAATACGTATCACTAAATCAGTACATTATATTTGTGTACAAAAAGGAAACATAACCAGTACAGTGTTATCAAATCACCTAAATAAGAAAAATTAAGATTTGTGTATTACTGCTATAAACCTTAAGTCAAGCTATTAAAGCTCCCCTTTTATGGCACATATTAATGTCCTCCAGAGTAAACTCTTGGCTAGGACTATTCCATTAGCAAGCCATCATATTCTTTACTTTTCCCATGAACTACAAAAAAAATATGAGACCTTAAAATTTTTTAATGAGGAAAGATTATTGCCCTGTGACCACATGGCAAAGTCACTCCACCTGAAAGGTTTTTCCAGAATCTAAAAGCTGGAGGATACAGACATGATTTTATCTACCACTCTATTTATGTTTGCAGGAAAATGACAGACATATACATTGTGTATTCTGTTACGTAACAGAATTTAGTTATCATCCTCATATTTTACAGATTGAGCAACACAGGAAAGCAGAAAGCAATAAAATCTTACACATCAACATCAAAGGGCAAAATTTTTTAAGAAAATAAAGGTAATGTCTCACATTGGAGCCGTTCTTTTAAGGCCAAGTACTATGATAGTGATTTATGAGATTATTATCATCTACTCCTTACGACAATTTTGTTAGGTAGGTGTTATCACTATTCTCATTTCACAAATGAAAAACTGAGAAATATCACACAGCTATCAAATGGCCAAGATAGGATTTAAAACTAGGCCAAGTCTAACTACAGAACCTAGGCCTTTAATTCATACCAAACTTGTCTCCCACTAAGATCAAGGGTAAAGACACAGAGAATAAGACCTTATATGAATTATCCTCAAAATAAAGTCATTCCTATGCCACTTCCTTCTCCATCTATATGTGAATTCCTATGACTATGCTTATCACTAGACAATGAAAACATAAGCAAATCTAGTCCAGCATTCTCAACCTAGGACCCATGCTTGGGCTTCAAGGGATCTCTGAATCCTCTAAAATAACACAGCAACTTTTTGAGAAAGTACAACTGGGGAGCAGAAGGATAATCTAGGGTTACACTGTATTCTCAAAGGAGGTCTATGACCATAAAAAACAGTTAAGACATATACTGTTCTCTCAGTATAAACCAGTCCACAAAACTTAATGCAAATATTGTAGAACCAGATTTTAAAAGTTTCTTAAAGAAACTCACTACCTAATTCTCATGCAGACGCATAGTTGAAAAGCATGTATTTCAATGGATGAACCACAGTTCAATAACTCAATTCAAGACATTTGAGCATATGTGCCAAGTTGAAATAAGCATGAGTAAGCACATGAAACACACACTCTCTATTTTAAATGGTTCACAGTTTATCCAAGCAGACACAGAAATACATGCTACTACTATGTGAATATAGGTGTGCACTAGCCATAGAAGGGGAACATAGAAGATTGGGGGGGGGGGGGAGGTATCACACGAGATATTTAAAGTACTCTTAGAATAAATTTATGATTTCACTGTAGGCATCTAGGAAAGAGAGATAGGGGCATTAATAAAGGCATAAAAAAATATTCACAAACAAAAGGAAATTCTAAAGAATGGACAGTTTGTGGAGTTCAAGAGAATCCAGAAAAGGCTCATATTCATAGAGAAAAGTAATGGGGAACAAGACATTTTTATCAAGGCCTGTAGTTAATGGCTTTGTAGATCCTGCTAAGGAGTTTGGACTTTATCCTGCAGATAATAAATGAAAGCTATAAAAGGTTTTTAAGCAAGTGATGCAATCAGGATCTGTGTTTTATAAAGATAAACTAAGGCCCAGTGAAGGAGACTGAAAGAAAGGCGGAAGAGACTAAAGACAGATAAACTGTGGGACCCAGTACAAATGTGTAAGCTTCAACTAAAATAATCATCTTTTAAATACAAACATTTAAACTTATCAAACTTAAATTACTAAAATGAAGACCAGTCATTAAAGTTGCATGTCATTCTTCAACTTCTATCTGGTATAGGAATTATAAGCTTAAGTCATCGTTCTCAATATCTGAGTAATAATTCATGTTTCATTTCAGTCTCTTGGCATCTTAAATAATCTAAAGACATTTACATCTAGACTTTATACTGAAATCTACACTAAAATATGTCTAATATCCAACCTTTATCTTCCTAAGGTTGTTGTTCACCTCTGAATTTTGACCAGCATTAAATTTACAATTATTCAACTTATATCAAAGAATACAGTATCTCAGGTACAGATTGTTTTATCATACTGGCATTTTACCTTTTCTCATTCTTTAAAAAAAGTCAAATTTATGGCATCTGAAGTATTTTTTTTTTTACAAAATAGTAGTAAAGGCAAATAATCAACCATCAGTGAACAGCTTTTTAGTCAAGAAATTCCTTGAAAATAAATATAACTACTCAAATGACAAATCTGACTAAGTACTATCCAAGGATCCAGAAGTTAAATAAAATAAATTGTGGTACCACTTTTCCCAAAAATGCAGGTCATTAATTGAAGGGAAATCCCCAAATGTTAAGTAACACAGCATGATGCATCTGAACTTTTTGAATAAACCTAAGGAGAAATGCATACATAAGAAATATTTATGAAGCACAAACCCAGAGGGAAGAAAAACAGCAACAAATAATTTAAGCAAGAGACAGGCAAAAGGGATCTTTTAAACGAAATAAATTTAGTTTTAAAAAATTTACCAATATTAATTTTTTTAATAGAACTGGAGGAAAAACACTGAATCAGAAAACTATTAGACTTTCATGGTTTAAGCCACAATTATGTTTGGAGGAGGTAAGTATATTACATTATAAAGAAAAGAACTGACTTCTAGCTAAAACTGTGGGATTGTGTGTGATTTAAAGCAGGACTCAATTTTCTTATGTTAAAAATGGGGGTGGGGGCGCCTGGGTGGCAGAGTCAGTTAAGCGTCCGACTTCAGCCAGGTCAAGATCTCGCGGTCCGTGAGTTCGAGTCCCGCATCAGGCTCTGGGCTGATGGCTCAGAGCCTGGAGCCTGTTTCCGATTCTGTGTCTCCCTCTCTCTCTGCCCCTCCCCCGTTCATGCTCTGTCTCTCTCTGTCCCAAAAATAAATAAAAAAACGTTGAAAAAAAAAATTAAAAAAAAAAAAATGGGGGTGGGGGGCACCTGGGTGGCTCAGTCGGTTAAGCATTCAGTTAAGCCTTCGACTTCAGCTCAGGCCATCATCTTGCAGCTGTTGAGTTCGAGCCCTGCGTTGGGCTCTGTGCTGACAACCTGGAGCCTGCTTCAGATTTTGTCTCCCTCTCTCTCTGCCCCTCCCCCACTGGTGCTGTCTGTCTGTCTGTCTCTCTCTCTCTCAAAAATAAATAAACATAAAAAAGAATTTTTTTTATGGGAAAACTGGGACACCTGAATGGCTCAGTTGGTTAGGCAACTCACTCTTGATTTTGACTCCGGTCAGGATCTCACCGATCTGGAGTTCAAACCCTGCTTCAGGCTCTGCGCTGACAGGGCACAGAGCCTGCTTGGGATGCTCCCTCTCTCTTTGCCCCTCCCCCTCCTGTTTGAGCGAGAGAGCCCACACACCCGCTCTCTCAAAATAAGTTTTAAAAACTTAAAAAAAAAAAAAAAAGGGAAAATTATTACCTCACAGGATCTTAAGAATCAAAATAAAGCATTATGCTTTATAAACTATAAACCACTATGCTATAAACCACTATGCTATAAAGCACTATCCTAAAATCCTATCATTATGATTACTCAGATTATGAGAACACAGCATGATTTGAATGCCTAGTACAATCCCTGGCATAAAGATCAGCAAATATTTATTGAATGAATAGTTAAAAGTATTTACTTTAAAATCACTGCAAAGAAAATGACAGAAAGAATGGATCAATAAAACTGACCTTGAGATATTAAAGTCTTCCATGAAAAACTCCCAATTTTAAACCAATTTCTTTCCATAATTCAACAGTAAGTCCCCCCAAACTTTCAAAACTATAGAGCCTTTACTAAGCCCATTCATTTGTAAGAGAAATTTCATTAGCAGCACCCCACTCAAAGAGATGACGATTCATAAAATCAAGAGACCAAAGTAAAAACATGTGATGTTAAGCTATTGGAAACACTAATGTTAGGCTTATTGGAAACACTACAGAAACAAAAGAAGAGAGACCTAAAAACACATAACCCAGGCAAGAACTAGCATTTGGTTTAGGTTCAAGATAACTCTCAAGAAAAATCCACCAGTGTTTGTCTCAGTTAACTCTTCATATTCTTATCAGACAACTAACAAACACCAAGCTGACATGGAAGTTGGCATTATCGTAAAGTTGTAACTTGAAGGTACTCTTAGGTCTCCCTCTGTACATAAACACATAATCACACCGTAAAAAGGACCAAAACCAAGAGTAGCCCTAGGACGTTGCTATAGCAATTCATTACAAGGGCTTTCTCCAGTGCAACCAGGCATAAAAATGGAGGGGGGAGGAGCAGTTGAATGGGGGGGGGGGAAAAAAGAGGCTATCTTCTCAGATAATACCTGTGGAAGGGGGGAAAAATGCATAGCACTTATTGCATAGCATTTGGAAAGGATTATTAACTTCTCAGTTCCCACAAATGGCTTTGTGAAAGCCAGAACCCGGCAAGGACAAAGTGTTACTGGAAACAAAAACAAGTGTGAAGCTAAGGTGGAAAGAAACTAAGAACGACTCAAGTTTCTTAAAATCTTCAAGGAACACTAAAGAACTCAAACCAACTTCAAATAAAAACAATTACCCAATTAACTGATCACAACTTGAAGTACAAATGAAATAAGCAAATAAATAATCCAGAAACTCACATGAATACAGATTGGACAAATTAATGTGACATAAAGGTCTACTTCTTACATTTCTTGATTTATTTTTAAACAACTTTTAATAATAAAGTACAAAAAGGGCTTTGACATCAAACCAACTTTGGGAGTCCATGCTGTGGAACATTACAGTTGAGAATGCCTTATGATTAGACCTATTCAACACTGGTCTGAAGGTAACCAAACATTCTTGGCCAGGATCCAGAAAGAACCCCTAACATATTATAACAAATTCTAAATTCAAAATACTTAAACAAAACTTAAAACAAATCTCCAGTGTAGCTCACTGGCTTTTCAATGCCCTTTTAATCTTAAAATACCAAACTCAACTAGCATAAAGTTGAATTTTATGTGTATTTCCACTTGATTTCATACACAATACTATATGCAAAGTGTTACCCTGGATTAGATCCTGGAACAGACAATGGGCATTAGTGGGGAAAAAAGTAAAATGAGAATGAAGTCTGTAATTTAGTTAATAATACTGTATTATTGTTACTTTCCTAGTTTTGACAAACATGGTTATATTAACATTAGGGGAGGCTGGGTGAAGGGTATAATGTAACTCCCAGTTCTATCTTTGCAACTTTTCTATAAATATAAAATTACTGCAAAATAAAATTTTAAAAAAGCACAGCTACAAAAGCTCTTAACAGGCCTCTCATGATTCCCAGTAATTTGAGTGATTACAGTTAGATTACCTAAGCACATTTTTAAGTAGAAAAAAATGCCCATAAAAATTGCTTAAATTTTTTCATTTTCTGAGATGTACATGTCTGAAATTCATTTTTAAAATGGAAAACTAATTTTCCCACTTGCTAAGGCAAACATACTCAAGCCAGTCTTGCTAATTCTACTCGGTGAAAAAAATTTATGCATGCATACCAAACATACAAAGAAAAAAGTGCTCCTACTGATTCTAGTTCACGTTCATCTGGCGGGAAATGTGATGTCAGTAGAGATTTGGTAACTGAGAGGAGGAGTCAAAGAGGCAAGGAAACAAGCTCCCTACAAGTATATGGCCACAGGAGGATGAGACTAGAGACAGTGTTCTACTCCCAGGGCTGAGATTCCCATCTACAAGTACATATACATATACATATTTTTCACCCATAACTTCCTCCTTCACTCCTCCCCTCCCCCTCCCCTAACAGTGAGCTATATACACTTGCTAAGTTGTGGTTACAAGTTTTTGTTCTAATTGAAAATATTTTAAAAGATAAGTAGAAGCAATCTGCTTCACAATTTTACTTGTACAGTGTTTTTTAAGATAAACCATTTGTTTTGGCTCTATGGGCCTAGAGGAATAATTCGTTAAAAAATGCTTACCAATCCGTAAGTTTAAAAGTAACAATGCCTCTCACAAATATAATTTTATGCTTTTACATTTTAATCAGCTTACAAAAGCACAAAACCTAAAATACTTTCTAAGACATTAAAACTACTCATATACCTCTACAATATAATTTGAAGCACTAAAAATACAAATACAATATTTAACAATATAGCTTAACATTAGCTTCACTTTTAGTGCCTAGACATACTAAGAATTTCCTGCAGAGTATGCCAAATATCAAACTTTTCTGTCTATAGTGACTATTCAAAATATCTCTACACAAACCAATTCCCATAATCCACCTCAAAAAAAAAAAAAAAACTGGGAGAGGTTTTAATTACTTAACAAATGAACACATCCACATGTTTAACACAACAGCGACGATTCAAACAGATAAAATTCACAACTGATTGTCTTAAAAATTTTGTCTAGCTAATTTGTATTAAGCACTCATGAAACACACTGACCAGCTCCACCCTCTGCCCCCAAACTAAAAACACTACGAACAGGATCCCATCACATTGTATCAGACCGGTAATCATAACAAAATGGAAATACAGCTCTGCCAATCACATTCAACTGTAAGTACAGTATACGTTAGTATGCATGTAAATACAATTCCTTAGAGGTACTTTTGTTTCTAACACTGGTATTCCATATTCAATTTCAAAAGCCAAAGTATCGTCTAAGTAACTTCGCGGATTTCAACCGTCGCGAATTAAATGTTTCACTTACTCCACTTACGAAAAATCACAAATTTAAGTCATCTGCAAAAACTAAAATTCATCAATTTAGAATGGCCACTAAAAAAAAAAGCACTCACAAAGTATTCACTGCTGCATACAGAAAGGTAATTCAAAGACTAAACCTTCATTCCTTTTTTGGTTTCTTTTTAGCAATTTAAGATTTAAATCAGTAAGAACTAGTAAGTTGCAGCAGAAAAAGCTCCAGGTTCAAAAACACTAGAAACTAAAGACACTGCCTCTGTAGTTGATACTATCTATGGCCGATAGGCTGTGCTTGAAAATTTTGTAGTGTTCAGCGAAGGAGTTTTCAGCACTGATATGAAATGCTCAAACATCCATTTTGGAGTCCTCCACCCCCGCCCTCTCTGACTTCATTTTGTAGTGAATTTGGATCGAGGCGCCACAGTGACAATTTAGAGAAAGCCGGGGCTGGCCTCTGATCCACAGAGGCATGCTAAGGAACCCGAAAGGGCGCCCCGGCTGCGCGATCCGTCCGTATCGCGGAAGACGCGGGCGCCCGGGAGGCCTTTTGGGCAGGCGGGCGCGCCACAGGCCCGGGATGGCGGGCCCAGGGCCTTGGCGGGGGCGGGCCGCGCGCGCGAGACTTACCGCTCCGGCGGCGGCGGGGGCCCCGGCTGCGGCAGCCGCCTCCTCCTCGTCGTCGCCCGGCGATGGCGGCCCTATCTTGCTGCAGGTAGCGGCCAGCAGGGCGAGCGGTGACGGCTGAGTGTCCTACCCCCGATGGGCGGGTTCAGAGAGGGAGACAGGGGGAGGGGGTGGCGGTTAGGGCCGGGCCGCCGCTCGCACAGGAAGTGCGCCTCGGTCCTCGCAGGCTGCGCCCGGGCGAGCGCCAGCCCGCGCTCTCCTCCTCCTCCTCGACTCCGGCTCGAGTCCTCCCGCTCGCACGCACACCAGCTCCACCGTCCGCGGGAAGGCGGGCGGCAGGCTGCGCGCCGGGCCTCCACCTTCCGCCCGGAACCCACCCCCGGGAGGGCGCACACGCTCTCACGCTCGCGCACACACACACACACACACACACACACACACACACACACACACACACGCGGGCGCGCGCGCGCACACACACACACTCACACACACACACACACACTCACAAAAAGGCGGCGGGAGGGGGAGCGCGGGCGGGGTCGGAGCGTTGGCGCCTCGGGCGGGCAGCTCCCGGGGCGGGGGGAGGGGAGGAGAGAGGCGCGGAGGGAGGGGAGAGGCGAGGGGAGGAGAAAGCGGCGCTAGGGGGGAGCCGGGCCGGGGCTCAGCCGCTCCTCACCTGGGCCGCCGCCGCCGCCGCCGCCACCGCGCCGTTTCCGTGCTGCTGCTGCTGCTGCTGCAGATACTCGCCGTGGCCGCCGCCGCTGCCGCCGCCGCCGCCGCTGTCCACGTCCAAGGCAGCCATTTCCTCTTGTTTCACGGGCTTTTCGGGAGCTGCAGGCACAGCGCGGGGGGGTGGGGGTGGGGAGGAAGGCGGGTGGAGGAGAGGGAGGGGGCCCGCGGGCCGAGGCGAAATTACTCCGAAAGCCCGGACCGAGTCCCCTTCCCCTCCCCCACCCGCCCCCCGGCGGCGGCGGCGGCGGATCCCTCCTCCTCTCCTGCTGCTGCCCCCGCCCGCCGCTGCCTGTAACCCTCCTCCTCCTCCTCTTTCCCTCCTCCTCCTCCTCCCCGCGCTGCCCCTGCCCCCTCTCCTCTCCTCTCCTCCCCTTTCCCTTCGCGCCGCTCGCTCTCACTCGCGCTCGCTCCTCTCGCACCGTCAGTCACTCACACACGCCCGCCCGCCGCCCGCGCCCGCACACGGGGGGATGCGCTCCCGGCGGACCGGGCCGCCCGCCCCAGGGCCCGGCAGGGACACGGCGTTGCTGGGGCTTAAGGGGTGGACGGTGGCTGGCCGGGAGGGGAGGGAGGCGGAAGGGAGTGCGGCTTTCTGCCTCTCACAGACACTCGGTCGCACACACGGGGCCGGGAGCCGGCGGCGGCGGCCCCGGGCTGGCTGTGGTCGGCGGCGGCGGCAGCGGCGGCGGCAGCAAAGGTTGCTCTCTCTCGGCTTTACGTACCGGTCATAGTGTGTTTAGGGCACCTCAGGCGGGGCTCCCCGCCGCCTTACACATGGTGAGGAGCGAAGGCGGCGGCGGCGGGAGAGGATGCGGGAAGCGGCGGCGGACACGGCCGGAGCGGTCCGGGGATTTTTTTTTCCTATTTTGATTGACTGTGCGGGAAACACAAAAGGTGGAGCCTCCAGCCCAAAAGGGGGGAAGAGGGTGACAGCCCGCCCGGAAGTCCCGCCTCTCTTCTCCGCGCTCATTCGCCGCCACGCTCTTGGTCGGCAGTGCTCATTGGTCCGGATGCCCGTCAGTCGCTCGGTCAGCCGGCGCGCTTCCTGTTTGCCCCCGGGTGGAAAGAGAGAGACAATAAGCGGCCGTGGCGGCGTAGGTTCCCGAGAGCGGCTACGGCTCGACTGTTACCCCGCTGTGCCCGCCTTGCTCGCCGGCTGCCGCTGCCAGGCCCCAGACGCAGGCCTCTTTCACCTCGCAGGTGCTTGGAGCAGGCCCAGCCAAGCTGTAGAGAGCTGGGCCGGGGAGGAAATCCGTCCCCGGCGGCCCCGGTTCCACTCGACGCTTCCTCCATCCCGACAGCAGCCTCCGCCGGTTCTCCCCAGGGCCTCACGGTCTCGGAGCCGCCGCTTTGCGCTGCCAGAAGGCCGCCGCCGCTCAGCCCCGGGGCTGCCGCTACGGCCGCTGCAGCTACTGAGCAAACCAGACCCGCCCCACGAGCCCGGGGGGAGGGAGTTGGTATTGGGGGAGACACCCCCTCCGAGGCTGGAGGAGGATTTTCTCTCTCACACATTCAGCTCTTAGATTCACAGTCAGAGCCATCTCGTTCCCATCCCCCTTAGCCCCAGGTTTTCCACGCGTCTCCCACTTGTACGTACCCTGGAGGCAGGCATTGAAAACAAAAATCTCAGTTCACCTCACTAACGGGAGAACTTTTTTCATTCTGGCCAGTGGCACCAAAACAGGCACTTAAAGTGTATCTCATTTGGTACGTAGCGAGTATATATATTCAACGGGGCAGAATAATTTTTTTAATCCACTCAATCATTTTGCTGGTCAAACATACATTATTCCCTGATTTTGGATCGTTTTGGTAACAAGTCAACATCCGAAAAAACCCACCAACTATTACCAACATCTTAAAAACAGTGATTCTTAGTATTTTTTCTTGGAACATTTTAGGTATTTACTTTAAAATCTCATTTCACGTATTGGACTAGTTTAACACTACTTTGCCCTAATCACCCTTCATATCTTGCTTTTGTCCTGGAGGGAGAGTAATGCTTAGGCTTTGTGTGTGTGTGTGTGTGTGTGTGTGTGTGTGTGTGTGTGTGTTTTGCCAACTAACATTTCTGCGTATGACCTTTAGATCTAATTGCCAAGAAAGGTTAAATTCAAGAGGTGGAAACACTGTCCACAATAACCCTTTTTATTAGAAATCTAACTCAAACAAGAATTAATGTTTCAATTATTGTATTTTGTGTGATAGAGTTGTGCAGTCCAAGCAATTGAACTAGATTTTGTGTGTGCTAACTAAATACAATTCTTAGCCCGTTTGTGAGACACTAAATTTGCACCTCGATTCTAAGGCACTTATACTTGTAACCTATACTCATAGGATCAAAAACACTATATTTGGCACTTAATGTACAAAAGACATAACTTCTAGGGAAATAACCTAAAAACCACAAACATGCAAAAACAAGACTTGAAATTCAGAATTTCAAGTTGATCTCATCTAATAGTAAGACCTTTGGTCTCATATTGAAATAGAAGAATAACTTTAAAAGGCGAGTAGCATAAATGCTGTACTATTTTACCCTTAAGTTTTTTAAAGGAAAATTAAAGCATCAGAATAAGCTGGCTTGGGATGGGGGGAGGAATGGGAGGCTTGAAGAGGAGGACAGACCTGAGAAAAGTGGAGTAGGAGAGGAGGAACGTCACGGTATTGTCACTTTTCTGGCATGGATATGTTGGATAGAGGATCATTCTGTCCCTAGAAGAGGGATTTTCAGCTGTTTCTCTAAGAGTGGCAACGTGTTTTATGAGTCTAAGATACCACCTACGTGCCCCTTTTACAAAGTCTTAGTCCAGCCACCTATAGAGAGCAAAGTATTTGGCCACAGGAATTCATTTCCTCATTGGTGCCAACTGACAAATGGAATGCAGAAATCATTTTCAAACCTCTTTGGTTCATAGACCATTCTGGCAAGATGCAAAAATACCTCACTCATTTAATCTTTCTGAAAAGGGAAACTAACCTACCAGAGCTAACTATTCTGCTTTTAATGCAGCACTTTTAAGAGCTATATATACCAAAAGCATTACTACTACATAATCAGATTCACAGGACCCCCTCAGCCCACACTTAAAAGAGTGATCGTCATGCAATATCTTAAGGCTGGAAATGAAGACAGTCTCCGGACAGAATACCTTTTTCTTGGCTATTCCAGCACTGTAGTCAAATCTTGAAGTACAGCTTATGTTAATTAAAAGATAGCAGGGTTTTCTCAGTAGAATCTACTGCCACATTACATAAGAATCCAGAACTGCAGTTGCTTATTACGAAGGGAAGCACCATGCTGGACATCATTTATACTTTCTCCTTTGCAAAGATGATTTCAGGAAGTTCTGTGCTGGCCACTGTTTTACATCACAGTAGGAGAGCTGGGTGTTACTATATTTTCCTTTATCCTCAATTTCCTCACTTATTTTTGTATCTTCTATGTCTTTGTGTAAAGTTTTCTGAAATCCTTTGGAAACATAAATGTCAAAGGGCCTAAAAGATTTCTACACCCAATCCATGAACTTTAACCCATCTTCAACCCCCTTTTTCTCTGCAAAGAGAAGAGGCTACTAAATAATGCTGGATTCACATCTGTAAGAGCCTAGCCATTCTGTATTAAAAACAGCAACAGCCCCGATGAACTGCGCCACAGCTGAAGGACTCTTCCCTTTCCCTCATAGTCTCTACTGCTTCTCTTCCTTCCTGAGCATCTGTAAGTGGACCATATGAAACTGCCAATACTCAACCATTTTCATCTAAATGGCAATTTTTAATAGTTATACCTAAATCAATGTCTCTTTGACATAACCTTTGTTGCTATGATTGTGACCCTCCTCTTACCTACCCCTGGATCTCTTTAACCTGTTCACACTGGATTTCAAGAATCTTCAAGTTCTATTTACATAATCACTATCATATTTCAGAAACATTCTGGTTGACATTGACTAGTATACTTAACCCCCTTCATACTTTCTATCTTCCCTACCCTATTAAAAATATACCTCGGGGCGCCTGGGTGGCGCGGTCGGTTAAGCGTCCGACTTCAGCCAGGTCACGATCTCGCGGTCTGTGAGTTCGAGCCCCGGGTCAGGCTCTGGGCTGATGGCTCAGAGCCTGGAGCCTGTTTCCGATTCTGTGTCTCCCTCTCTCTCTGCCCCTCCCCCGTTCGTGCTCTGTCTCTCTCTGTCCCAAAAATAAATAAACGTTGAAAAAAAAATTAAAAAAAAATATATACCTCAAAAAAGGAAAACAAAAAGTATATACCTCAAAGACATATTTCTTATTTTTTCTTAATCTACCAAAAGAGAGAGTATTTGGGGGCTTTTCCTATGTGCCAACTCCTTCACATTTTTAATCCTCACAGCCTTAGGAGATATGTATCATAGACTTATCACTTTATAGATGAGGAAACTGAGGTTAAGCAAGATTATGGGACTTGTTCCGTGTTATTTTTCAAATAGGTGGCAGAATCAGGATTTAAACCCACGTGTGTCAGTTTCACCAATCAACATATCAAGTTTTCTTAAATCACCAGTTTAAGAGTTTCATCTACCTATTATGGAAAAAAGAAAAGATAAAACACAATAGGGGTACCTGGCTGGTTCAGATGGTACAGCATGGGACTCTTGACCTCAGGGTCCTGAGTTTGAGCCCCACAGTCGGTGTAGAGATTTATACTCAAACAAACAAACCCCTCACACACATATGCAATAAAGTAGATAAAATAGGTACATATGTATAAGGAAGATCATTTAAATTTATTTTTATTTTAGAGAAAGAACACACAAGGGGGGAGATGGGTCTGGGAGAGAAAGAGGCTCCATGCTGAGCGCAGAGCCCCGGAATCACAACCTGAGCCAACATCAAGAGTCAGATGCTTAACCAAATGAACTACCCAGGTGCCTGAGGAAGATCATCTTTAAAGCAAGTCTTAGGGTGTGAACTCCATGTGTCATCATCATATTTTGAATGCTCTAACCAATACCTAACACATTGTGGATGTTTAAAATTAAGCAGAAAGATTGTTAAGATAATTATCTTGTGGGAAAACAAATGATGAATTAAACCAATAAATACTATATGATAAAATTTGTTCAACCTTATAATAATCCTCCTCTTTCAAAATCACTTTTCCCAAGTAAGTTAGACCCGCATTTTCATTCATTCATTCATTCATTCATTAATGAATAGCATCCTAGTACAAAAGGACTCATCTTTTCATAATTCAAGGGATCTCATTCTCTTGATCTAACTTATTGACATACCTAGATATTCTAAACTTTCTAATTGCCCATAACACTTATGAAACCATCTTAATGTCAGTCTAGGAAGCTAAGTGCGCTGACAGATTTCTGAGTCATTGCAATTTTCTGAAAAAAGATGGTTTATGTATTTCTACCTTGTTAATCTGTCTTCAAATGGGGCATCTGGGCAGCTCAATCGGCTAAGCACCCAACTCTTGGTTTTGGCTCAGGTCATGATCTCACGGTTCCTGAGTTTGAGCCCCGTGTTACCCCAAACCAGGCTCCACACTGACAGTGCAGCACCTGCTTGGGATTCTCTCCCTCTCTGCCCCTCGCCCCCCTCAAAATAAACTTTAAAAAAAATGTGTCTTTGAATTATAGCGTCTTCTTAATTGCCTTTCTTAGAATAATATAAAATGCTAGAAAGTCTCTTGGTTGTAAATTAGCAAATTGATGAGGTAGCCATACTTAACAAATGACACTACTAGCCTGATTCCACTAAGGTATGATGTCCTTAAATGATGAGAAACAACCTTCAACCTGAACTATATTCATACTTTATTTCATGATTCACTGTCTTTTAATAGAATTTTTTCTATTCTTTAATCCTGTAATCCAGACATATCCATCAACTACAGTGGATCCTTGAACAACACGGGTTTGAACTACATCAGTCCACTTTATGCAGATTTTTTTTCAGTAAATACAGTACAGTACTGTAAGTGTTTTTTCTCATGATTTTTTAATATCATTTCTCCGCCTTACTTTATTGTAAGAATACAGTGTATAACATATATAACATACCAAATATGAGTTAATCGACTGTTTAAGTTATCGGCAAGGCTTCCAGTCAACAGCAGTCCATTAATAGTTAAGTTGTAGGGGATTTAAAATAGGTTGTAGGGGTATATGCAGATTTTCAACTGTGCAAGGGGTCAGCGCCCCTAACCCCATGTTGTTCAAGGGCAAACTGTATTCCCAAAAGAGCCAACCATACCCAAGGCCTAGTTAGAGAAAGTAAGAGAAAAGGGAAAAAAAGAATCAGGTGGCAGGGAAAAAGCTGGATAGAACTGTATAAAGTATTGAAAACAGTTTTTACCTGAAGGAATGGAAGTTTTCCAATTACCACTAAAATGGTTGAAATGTCACACCATGTCATCATTCCGTTTCAGTCCAAGAGGTGGAGTACAAAATAAATGCAATTATACATACACATACATCTATATATATTATATTTATAATATATAGTATAATCCACAATGATTAATAAGTTATGGTGTATTCATTAAGTAACATTTAAAATAAATGAAAAAAGATGATTCATTATGGATAAATCTCAGTAACGTTAAGTGAAAAAAGCTTGTTACAGCAGGATAAACAGTATAAATTTTATATATATGGAGTTGAAAAACATACCAACTTATATTCTGCACTACATGTGGGATAAAACTATAACATCTTGCATGGGAATGATAGACGCTAAATTTTATTTTTTTAATGTTTATCTTTGAAATAAAGAGAGCACAAGTTGGGGGGGGGGGGTGCAGAGAGAGGGAGACACCGAATCCGAAGCAGGCTCCAGGCTCTGAGCTGTCAGCACAGAGCCCAACGTGGGACTCAAACCCATGAACTGGGAGATCATGACCTGAGCTGAAGTCGGACGCTTAACTGACTGAGCCACCCAGGCGCCCCACAAATGCTAAATTTTAAGTGGTGACAACCCTGGGTGTGGAGAGGAGAATGAGATCTGAATGCATTTCTCAAGAGGCTTTGTATTTGCAAGTTTTACTTAAGTTATGCTGAGTATGTTATTCTGGTCTTGTCCTCTATTACTACTGTTCGCCTGAAATACTTCATAATCATAACTTTAAACAAAGAGAATAAATTAATAAATGAGTCTATGGCAGAGTAGTAAAATAAACATGCCCAGGCAACTGATTGACTGAAGGAGTGGAGGGGAGGGAGAGAATGATTCACATATGACTAAGTTTTCCAGCTTTAGTAACTGGAAAGATGCGTTAGAATAAGGAATATAAAAAATGGGAATGGGTATGGGTTGGACAATCATGAGTTTCATTTTAGATGTGTTGAGTTGGAGGGGCTAGGAGAATATCCATGAGATATCTAAGAGACTATTGTAAATTTGAACCCAGAGCTAAAAAGAGAAACAAGTGTAGGGCATGGATTTGGAAGCCTGTGAAATAATAGAAAAAACATATATTGGCCTCTGCACCTGGCTCCTGGCACAGAGCCCCTAAAACTCTTGTGATTTCCTAAGCGATCAGAAGGTACATCTAACTCTAGGTACATCTTGTGTTCAAATATTTGATCTTTGACCCTGGATCTTGACACAGAGCACCTAAATCCCTTGGAATGTCCTAGATGATAGGAGCATCTTTTGTTCTAATGAGGTGACTTGGGGTGGGCTCCTGGACAGGGGCTGGTCACTAGAAAGACCAAGCCATGATTAGAGGCTTAGAACTTTCAGTCCCACCGCCACCCCCTGGAAAGGTACTGGAAAATGAGTTAATAATTGGACATGCCTATGTGATGAAGGCTCCATAAACATCCTCTAAGTACAGAGTTTGAAGAGCCTTCCAGGTTGCTGAACTCATGAAGTTGCTAGAAAGGTGGCATGCCCAGAGAGAGTATGGAAGCTACGCCCCCCATTCCCCCTGTCTTGCCCTATGTGTCTCTTCATCTGTTTATCTACATCCTTTGTGGTAAACTGGTAAAGGTAGGTAAGTGTTTCCCTGAGTTCCGTGAGACATTCTAGCAAATTATCTAATCCTAGGAGGAAGTTGTGGGAACCCTGATTTATAGCCTATTGGTCCAAAGCACTTGCAATTCAGGGCACCTGGGTGGCTTAGTCTGTCAAGCGTCTAACTCTTGATTTGGGCTTAGGTCATGATCTCATGGTAGTGAGATCAAGCTCCATGTCAGGCTCCCTGCTGGGCATGGAGCCTACTTCGACTCTTTCTCTCTCCCTCTGCCACTCCCCCATAGGAACATGCTCCCTGGCGCTTTCTCCCAAAAACAAAACAAAACAAACAAACAAACAAAAAACAGAAAGAAGAAAGAAAGAAAGAAAGAAAGAAAGAAAGAAAGAAAGAAAGAAAGAAAGAAAGAGAAAACTGGTGAACTGGTCTCTAACATCAGGACAGTCTTGCGAGATTGAGCCCTTAAACCATGAGGTCTGACACTAACTCCAGGTAGATGGTGCCAGAACTGAACTGAACTGTAAGGCACTCAGCTGGTGTTGGTTGGTGTGGGCATAAACATGCACATTTGGTACCAGAAGGGAGAATGTTCTGAGCATCGTGAATGTGAGAATAAAGAGAAAAACCAGGGAGCTTTTCCTAGATGGAGCCCTTACCATCTTCATAGGTGCACTTAACTTCTAACATGAACAGTCTCCCCATCCTTAAAAAGCCTCCTTGTGACTCTGAAGTTTTCTTGAATTATTGTCTTCTTTCTTTCTTTCCCTTCCTTCTCTGAGGTCTCAATAACTTTCTACCTACTGCCTCCCTAATTTAGTGCTATACTCAGTTTCTGTGCCTACGATGCTACTCAAAATTGCTGTCTGAAAGGTTGCCAAGGACTTCCTCATTGCAAAACCATGGGTTCCCCATCCGCGCTGATTTTCATTCTTTTTCAGGTTTCTTAGCATTTGACACTTAATCCTTAAAACTCTCTCCTCCCTTCAAAGGTCATCTGCTCTCTGGTTTTCTCCCAAATGAGTATTTCTCCATTACTTCTCAATGCTGTCCAGTAATGTTATCTGTGATGATGGAAGCACTCTGTTCGCACCTACCACGTGGGGCTATTGAGCACTTGAAATACAGCGAGTATGACCAAAGAACGGAATTTTTCATTGTATTTAATACTCATTAATTTAAATTTAAATGGCTGTGTGTGGCTAGTGACTACCATATTGGACAGTGCAGCTTTCAAGTTTCTTTTTCTCCTCCTAGGTCCTAAATACAAAAACATTACTTCAGACTCAGTTTTTGATTTCCTGAACTTCTCTTTAAAACTCATCCTCTGGAAGCTGAACCATTCTCGGAACTTCAGCCATGTCTCTAAATTTAATCCCCAAATCTTCTCTTTAATTGCCTCCTGTCACCTTGACTTCCTCAAGCACTAAAAATTCTCTTAATCTCTTCGGGTGCCTGAGTGACTCAGTTGGTTAAGTGTCAGACTTCAGCTTAGGACACAGTCTCATTCACAATCTCATAGTTCATGAGTTCGAGTCCCGCGTCGAGCTCTGTGCCGACAGCTTAGAGAACCTACTTTAGATTCTGTCTCCGTCTTTCTCTGCCCCTCCCTGGCTTGTGCACGGTCTCTCTCTCTCTCTCTCTCAAATATACATAAACATTAAAAAAAGTAAAGGGGCGCCTGGATGGCTCAGTCGGTTAAGCATCTGACTTCGGCTCAGGTCATGATCTCACAGTTCGTGAGTTCAAGCCCTACGTGGGGCTCAGTGATGACAGCTCAGAGCCTGGAGCCTGCCTCAGATTCTGTGTCTCTCTGCCACCTGCCCCCCTCCCTCAGGCTCTGTCTCTGTCTCTGTCTCTCTCTCAAAAATAAACATTAAAAAATTTTTCTTAATAAATAAGTAAATAATAAAAAATAAAATAACAATTCTCTTAATGTCTCAACATTTACCTCAAACTCAGAATATTCAAAGCTGAACCCATAACTCTACGGAACCAGCCCCCCTTTCCCTTATGACATTCCTGTCTCTGACAACAGTGTCCTCAGCATTTTCTCACATGCCCACACGTGAAATTACCCCTGTCACATCTCTTTCTTCTCCCATTGGCAGCCTGTTACCGGGTGCTAACAAGTCTTCCTGCAGAATGTCTCAGCTATCTGCCCATTGAGCCCACAAAATTTACTGAACCCCACCCTGCCAGATACTGCATGACCTCCACCTTCAAGAAGCAGATAATCTAATTAAAAGACAAAATATTAATAATATATGAAATTCAGATAATATAGAAAAGAAATAACAAAGTCTAAAGTTCACTAGATGCGTTGCCAAAGCAGTGCCCTCTGAATTCAGAAATCACTGAGGGGCAGTCAGCTCCTTCTGAAAGAGATCAAAGCATGCTCTGCCCTGGGCTGGCCTTCCGTAGCTCTAGAGAGTACTCCAGACTTTCCCTGATCCTTTCTGTTCTGCATCTGCTGCCAAAGTAATCTTCCTTTACCTTGCTTTAAGGGGCGCCTGGGTGGCTCAGTCGGTTAAGCGTCCGACTTCAGCTCAGGTCATGATCTCGTGGTCCGTGAGTTCAAGCCCCGCATCAGGCTCTGTGCTGACTGCTCAGAGCTTGGAGCCTGTTTCGGATTCTGTGTCTCCCTCTTTCTCTGACCCTCCCCCATTCATGCTCTGTCTCTCTCTGTCTCAAAAATAAATAAACGTTAAAAAAAAAATTAAAAAAAAATGTCAGTGGTTCCTGGGGTGCCTGGGTGGCTCGGTAGGTTAAGCACCTGACTCTTGACTTTGGCTGGGTCGCGCTCTCAGGTTTGTGAGTTCAAGCCCCGCATGGGACTCTGTGCTGATGGTGTAGAGCCTGCTTGGGATTCTTTCTCTCTCATAAATCAACATAAGGAAAGTTTTTTAAAAATGTTAAGTCATTCCCAAGATGTAACAAACACAACTCTCTTGCAACTCCTCACTGCCCTGTGTTTAATCACCCTTCCCACCAGGACTGTGCTTCCCACTCTCCTACTCTCATACAAATTCTCACATGCCTTCAAGCTTCCTTTCAAGTCTTAACCTCTGCCATAAAGCCATTGCTTCCAACAATTGGTTATTCCCTCCCCTTTAACTTTCCGTTACATTTGAATATGTACCCTTAATTCAAGACAGGGCTGTCACCACTGTTTAAATTATATACATATTGTGTACAAGCATGATGTATCAGCTTCCCTGACTTCCCTGAACCAAGGAAGGAGAGGGGTATGGTTTGAAAACAATATAGCTCTTCATGTGTCCCCCCGGGACATTTTTCTTAAAGCTATGGCATGAACTTATTTGAATTTCCAATATTAAAGAAAAATGGTAGATGTGTATGCTTTATCAAAACACCTATCTTGTTTAATAAAAGAGTTCAAGAAACAGATCTACGGCGGTGAGCAAATCGAAGATAACCAATAAATATCTGTTGAGGGGCGCCTGGGTGGCGCAGTCGGTTAAGCGTCCGACTTCAGCCAGGTCACGATCTCGCGGTCCGGGAGTTCGAGCCCCGCGTCGGGCTCTGGGCTGATGGCTCAGAGCCTGGAGCCAGTTTCCGATTCTGTGTCTCCCTCTCTCTCTGCCCCTCCCCCGTTCATGCTCTGTCTCTCTCTGTCCCAAAAATAAATTAACGTTGAAAAAAAAAAATTTTAATATCTGTTGAATTATTCACTGCTTTCAATAAACCACACATTTGGATTGTTGGGATTAAAGTTTCAGACTTCTTATTTTAATGGAGAAACTGCTAATAAAATGACCTGCGAGTTGTAAAGCGGCCACAAAACTAGTATTCACCAGCTGAACAAATCATCAGAAACTCATAAGGAAATCTTTAAATGTTTTTGTTATATGCCATTTGAAATATATACAATATGTGTAGCATATATGTAAGTTGTAAAGCATAATAAATAATAAGTTTCGTGACCGGGTCAACTAATTTATTTCTGGTATTGACAGGCCACTCATAATTTAAGGGTTCTACCATACTTGAGAGCAAGTGTCATTATGTTTGCTCTAATTGTATATATTCCAGTGAGTCATTTGCTCAGTCTAGTACATTAAAAATATAATTAATATTTTTATTGAAATATTAACATTTACATGAATATTTAAATTCTGCAGTCAATATTCCTGCCTCACTCATAGCATTTGAATGCTTTTTATTTATTTCTAGCACAATCATGTACACATCTAATGAGTTTTTCCTTTTTTTTTACTCTATTTTGAACATTCTGATTTCATACTACCGCGAGATAATCTTTCTACTTCATATTTCCTCCACACTGAAATGAATAAGCCACTTATCTGCTTATGGTACTAGTCTAGTCAAGTCATTTCATTCCTTCTTTGTATTGACTGTCCCTCCCTCTGGTTTTGTATGACCAGCTTACTGCATGTTCCTTCTTCTAAGTCAATGAGATATAAAATGAAAAAAAAAAAAAATTGGTCCTAATATTGATCCCTGGAGCTTTGTAATCCATCTGTTCCAAACTCTTCCACACGTTGACATCAAAGTCAGTGTTTAATCTACTTAAGTAGTTCATCCCTATACCATACTTCTCTAACTTCTAGATTAGTTGTTGGTATAGTATTCTTTTCATGGTGCTTTATCCTAAGTAATTGGCTCATGGCTTCCCTCAGCTGATATTTGTCATTATATTTCACATCACTGAGGCAGATGAGATGTGAATCCATGCTGACTCTTTGAATTAAATAATAACTTTCTGATACTTCCAATCATTGATTTTCTACAAAGTTTACCAAGGTCTTATCCTCCATGGAAATTATACTTGATACTTCTAAGTTTTAGGGGCACGTGGATGGCTCACTTGGTACAGCATACAACTCTTGATCTCAGGGTTGTGAGTTTAAGCCCCACATTGGATGTAAAGATCACTTAAAAAATAAATAAACACTTTTTAAAAATTAAAAAAAAATAATTCTGAATTTTATATGCAGGAGAAAAGGGATATTTAGGGAATGATCAATAATTTAATGAGGGTTTTGTTTATTATAACTGATATAGACAGTCTATAAGTATTTTAAATCACCTTTATTGGTGAATTCAAGCATCTATTAAGCATCAGGAGGGGCGCCTGGGTGGCTTGGTCGGTTAAGCGTCCGACTTCGGCTCAGGTCATGATCTCATGGCCGTGAGTTCGAGCCCCGCGTCAGGCTCTGTGCTGACAGCTCAGAGCCTGGAGCCTGTTTCAGATTCTGTATCTCCCTCTCTCTCTGCCCCTCCCCTGTTCATGCTCTGTCTCTCTCTGTCTCAAAAATAAATACACGTTTAAAAAATAAATAAAAAAAAAAAGAATCAGGAAAAAATAACTTGAAATACAATAGTCAAAATCTAGTAGCCAAAACTCCATAGAATTATGCCTAAAAAGAGTGAGTTTCAGTGAATGTAAATTATATCTCAGTTTGTTTAATGGGAGAAAAAAATCAAATAGAGAAAATCTTCACTTTAAAAAATCTGATCGGAATACTGAAAGTGGAAGACCAGAAGAACCGCATAGGGACTGGAACCTGTACATAGGGGAGGTTTAACTCATCATGGAAACTTTTTCGAGGAGGAGATGAGAGCATATGAATAAAGGCCAAGCAATGAATATTTTGAAAGCAGGTAAAATCCATCAATAAAGCAATGGAATGGAAGGAAGTATAAACTATTTAAAGCTTATATGTTCAAAGTGAAGGCGTAAAAAGGCAAGTGAATAAACCCACAGGGTTCCCCACAAACACATATCTCTGAACACAGCAAGATAATAAAAGAGAGCAGTGTATATCTGGATATATCTGCTTTGTCCACTCAAAAGCAGGGATGAGCAGAAAACTTAGCACAGAGTAGGACTTCACTACATTTATTCAATAGATGGATATTTAACTTCTTTAGCCATTATTAGTCAGTTGTCCCTAGTTTGTTTATATTTTGTTTTTAATTTATTTTGTTGGTTTTTTGATTAATGTTTTATTTGTGAATACTTTCAGACTTATAAAAAGTTATAAAGATAATGCAGAGTTCCCATCTACCTCTAAGCCAGTTGCCCCTAATGGGGACTGACCAATCATCCCAGTTTTCTTGTGACTGCCCAGGTGTTAGCACCAAAAGTCCCATATTCCAAGAAATCGCTCTCCCAGGCAAACAGGGATGGTTGGTCACCTGCTACGTCAACATCTTAAATTACTGTGGTCTTTGCGTCAAAACTAAGAAACCAACACTGGGGAGTTACTACCAACCAAACTCCAGACCTTATTTGGATTTCACCAGTTTTTCCAATAACGTCCTTCTTTCCTGTTCCAGGATCTGATTCAGGATACCTGTGTCTAGTTGTCATGTCTTCATGTCCTCCGTCCTGTGACAGTTTCTCACTCTTTCCTCACTTCTTACGGCCTTGACTTTTTTGAGGAATAATTGTAAAGTATTTCGTAGAATCTCAGTTCGGATTTGTCTGATATTTTGCTCATATTTAGACTGGTCTTAGGAGCTTTGGGACCCTGATTTATTTTTTAATTCTGCAAAGGTCATGCTGATTTTCTTGGCTACAGTAGCCATGGTGGACTTTAAATTCTTCCGAAATCGTTCTAATTTTTAAAAGATAAAATCACTCGTCCAAGAGTTAGAGTAAATTTTTTTATTATAGATAGAGTTCTCACATTACTATTCTACAAAGGGCAAAATCACATTGCTTCAAATTCTAAAAATTCTTCTTTAAACTTTGAAAATGACACATAACTTGGACTCATTACCCACAGCCTTCTCCACTGATACTATCCTCAGAGGGTAAAGCTACATCACTGTTTGGCTAAACAAAGGTAGGAAGGTTTATTTTTCTTTTCTTTTTTTCTTTTTTAATATTTATTTTTGAGAGAGACAGAGAGACAGAGACAGAGTGAGAGTGGGGGAGGGGCAGAGAGAGAGGGAGACACAGAATCCGAAGCAGGCTCCAGGCTAGAGCCCGACGCGGGGCTCGAACTCACGGAGTGTGAGATCATGACCTGAGCTGAAGTCGGACGCTTAACCGACCGAGCCACCCAGGCGCCCCCAAAATATGGCACTTTAAAAAGTTGCATTTCTTTGACTACAGTGGAGGTGAGCATTTTTTTATATTATTACTGAAGTATCGTCGACACCCAGTGTTACATTAGTTTCAGGTGTATACCACAGTGATCTCACATCTCTGTTGTAAGTTATGATATGCTCACCGCAAGAGTAACTGCCATCTGTCAACATACGACACCATTACAATAGCATTCACTATATTCCCTATGCTGCCTTTCATTCCCGTGACTTAATCATCCCATAACTGGAAGCCTGTATCTCCACTCCCCTTCAACCATTTTGTCCACCCCCTCCTTCCCTCCGGCAAACATCAGTTTGTTCTCTGTATTTATAGGTCTGTCTCTGCTAGGGTGAGGTTTGCTTTTTGTTTTTTGTGCTTTTAACTTAAATCCACAGTCGTTAACAGATAGCGTAATAATGATTTCAGGAACAGAATTTGGTGATTCACCACTTACATATAACACCCGGGGCTCATCCCAACAAGTGCCCTCCTTAATGCCCCTCACCCGTTTAGCCCATCCTCCCACCCACAGGGTGAGCATTTTTATATGGTTAGTGCCGTTTGTATTTCTTATACAACACTTGTTTACACACTTTGAAATCCAATGTCCAGGGTGCCTGCTGGTTGAGCCGGTGGACTGTGGGACTCTCCATCTTGGGATTGTGAGTTCAAGCCCCACGTTGGATGTAGAGATTACTTTTAAAAATGAACTTAAAACAAATTTAAAAATAAAAAAATAAAAATCCAACTTCCCCTCAGGGCATCCGTCACTTTCTTCTTGATTTAAAAGTGCACATTAATGACATTAAACTTCTCTCGTAGAGGTTTCAAATACATACATTTCTTTACCTGTTTTTCGTTTGCCTTTTAATGATGTTTTGATTTTCAGAGGTATGTAGTGTTCTCATTTGTTTTCTGCCTCTGGTGGATGTTTTCGGTTTTTTGTTTGTTTTCGTTTGTTTTTATGGTGAGCTCAGTCCTGAATCTTGGTTCTAGTTTGGGGCAGTCCGTGTGAGTCTAGGAATCCTACAGTGCGACCACTTCAGCACAGGTTCGTATGTTCTTTCCTAGTGAGGGAATGCCCTGAGTCCTCCCAGTCCAAGCTTTAGGAAAGAAAAAAGAAATAAATTCAAAAGCCCACTGCCCTGAATGCTGCCAAATTCGGGCCTCCGAGGAAAAACAATTCCAAAGACAGTAATAACTCAGTTAAAAAAAACAAAAACAAAAACAAAAAAACTCTTTTAAGACAATTCAGCTCCCAAGCCTCAAAACTGTCCGTTTTATTTATTTTTTTTTTCAACGTTTATTTACTTTTGGGACAGAGAGAGACAGAGCATGAACGGGGGAGGGGCAGAGAGAGAGGGAGACACAGAATCAGAAACAGGCTCCAGGCTCTGAGCCATCAGCCCAGAGCCCGACGCGGGGCTCGAACTCACGGAGCGCGAGATCGTGACCTGGCTGAAGTCAGAGGCTTAACCGACTGCGCCACCCAGGCGCCCCAAAACTGTCCGTTTTAATAGCTGTAGGGCTGTACCGACTGGGGATCCCCAGCCCACCGCTTGTGAGTAGTACCCTGCCTCCAAGTCCTTCCCAGGCTCCTTGCTCCCTCCAAACGGGGATGAGAGTCCGGCCTCTGAAGTCAGGCTCCGGGGGGCCAGGAGTTCTCTTTCTATTTCCCCTTCTCCTTGCCTCCATTTTAGGACATCTCAAGTCATGACAATTTCAGGACAAATGCCGGGACTGAAAGTTATTAAAAAGAACCAGAAAGACTTAAACGCCTTCTTCCTCTTTTCTTTTTCTTTTTTTAAATGAAAACATGTAGGATGGCTCACGTTTTACATTAAACTTAAGCCGAGAAAAAATAAATAAAAGAGAAAAACTTAAGGTAAGAAGAAGGCCTGGCTCACATACAGTAAACGTAGTCACTTTTGCGCCGTGAATCAAGGGGCCTGGGGAAGACCTCCTCCTCACACATTCCCCAGAATGTCTCCCTGCCACAAACTCACCATAAATGGTTCCTTTCTCAAGTGCTTGACCCGATACCCAGATAGAGTGGGTATTTGTGAGTAACTGTGAGAAATGTGATCCTTCTCGGAAGTACTGGGGTCTATGAACCAGGTGTTTGTCCTCAAGTCTTGAGAGACGCAGACTGCCCTACAAAAATAAAGCGCTGCTTATGGTTCTGCCTGACCTGCCCTTTCCAGTTGAGAAAGGGGCCTCGACGGAGACGAGAGCCCTCATGGCCTTGATCAAGGTGGGAGCAGGAACTTAAGCGCATGCTTACTCTGCCCATCGGATAATCCGTCCTGATGGCGATACCACACTGATATTAAATGGTATAAAAAATAGGAAATGGAATATGGTTTTGACGCTAACCTACTCACTGGTCCCAGAAGCTGCTTTCATCCCGAAGCTGTGCATCAGAACAACTCAACATTCAGCCAGCAACCCTAGGTCGCATCGCTGATTCTAAAAGGCTCCAGCCCAGCTCCCACTCAATGAAGCTGTGTTATAGAAATATTTTCTTTAGCACTTGTAAACTGCTTGCTTTCTAGAGTTTCCTTGTTGGTGACCTTATTTTGCCATTCAGCTTCAATATTAATTCAGCACGGAAGGGAAGTGGAGGGATGTCCCAGCCTGAGCCCAACCTGGGCTCAGAGCCAGGATTCAGATTCGTCCGGGCATGTCTGATGGGCCTGCCAGGAGTCTCTCAGCATGAGGGTTGGAGGAAACTCATGGAAAACAACATCCTAAGGCAGTGGGTGTGGGGGATACATCACAGGTATCAGAATCACCAGGGAAACTTTTAAAAATATGTACACCCTGCACAAATGTGTCCCTCATCCTGGTCGTGTGTGCATGTGTGTGTGTCTATGTACACAAATGGATGCACACTAGCAGGAAGCACTGCTTTGGCACCAAAATTGGCCCTGAGATTTATGTAGAAATATTTTCTGTATTAGCCAGCACCAGGGGCACTGAGTACTCCAGAGAACATAGGGTGGCTTCTCTGCACATGAGAGTTCCCTGGGCTCTGGCAGTGTGGCCCTGCTCTGTAGCTCTGAACACCAATGGCTCCCACACTTCAGGGACTCGCTGCACCAACAATTCTTAAACTGGAGATCCTGGCTTCCTGGGAATCCAAGAATAGGCTACCAGGGTCCCATACACTTCTGAAAAGTACTTACTGGGAGTACGTTTTTCTGGAAAAGTTTCTCTAAGTGTCTCAGATTTTGAGAAAAGGAGATGACCCTCAAAAGGTCAAGAACTAGAAACTGCCAAGAAAACATTGGGCAAGCAGATGTTATAAGATTGTAAGAATGTCATAATGACCAATATAGGCAAAGCCAGAAAGACTGTGTTTTGTTTTGTTTTGTTTTGTTTTGTTTTGTTTTGTTGTGCTTTCAGTTAATGTGACTTATTTTTACCTTGAGGCATCCATGACCTGGTGAAACTCTGGCTACATGAAAACATGAAATCCCACCTCTGCTTCAAGCCCACCTCAAGTGTCTCCACCTCCCTCCCACTCCCGAAGCCAAAAATCACTGCTCCCTTGGCCCAGGCCTTGTTTGTGTACCTCGTATAACAACACTTTTACTTTAGATTTTCCACCTGTGTGCACACATCTCGTCTCTTCTACAAACTATAACCTTTGAGAGTAGGAATCCTGCCTTCCCCCTATTCTCCCTCTTATGGTGTCAATAAGCATATTGACTTAGTTCTCAACAGACGAGGGAATGAACAAATTACAAATCCATCCCATCTACCAGACCTTTTTATTCCCTTTTACTGAAAGACTAGCCCTATTTCCTTGTAAATTATGCATTTCAAATGCATTCCTTATCATTTATATTGTCAGTCAATTGATTTACTTCTTTATGCATGGTGCATTAATTACCTGCCTTACCTGTTTTATTTGGTTGTAAACTGCCTGAAGGGTAAGGATCACATGTAAGGCACACTACGTAAACCTACGAGCCTCTTGGGAGGAACACACGGGGCTAACCAATGTGTTCAGCGTCCTAGACGGCAGGCTCGCGAGGAAATCTTTCGTGAGAAAACATCGGCCAAGGTAGAACAGAGGTGGGTAGAAAAGAAAACAAAAAACAAACCACACCTGCTAGTAGGAACAAAGCTAAAGAACGAAATCGTCAGGTTACAGAACTGACTTCTAAAGAGGAGGTAAACCAAAGAGAGAGCAAGCCTGAAGCTGCGTGAACGACAGCTCAACGAAGAGGCCCAGCCTCCGAGGGGGTGTGGCTGGACTACAGTTCAGAGCTTTGGTGTTGGCTCCGCACAGGTTCTGGAAGGGCTGCCAGCTTTTTTCTAGCCCGTTACCCTGTTTGGTTTGTTCCCTGTTTGTGCCAGGCTTTTCTTGTGTTCAAAAAACCCTGACCGCCATTATTACATGTAAAATGATGTTAATGAATCATTTTAGTCTGTTTTCAGAGTAGAACGCTGGCAGGGTATTTTTAAAAATTTTTTCTTTTGATGTTTATTTATTTTTGAGAGAGAGACAGAGTGTGAGTGGGGGAGGAGCAGAGAGAAAGGGAGACACAGAATCCGAAGGAGGCTCCAGGCTCTGAGCTGTCAGCACAGAGCCCGATGTGGGGCTCAGAACTCACAAGCTGCGGGAGATCATGACCCTAGCTGAAGTCAGACGCCTGCCTACCGACCGACCGACCGACCGACCCACCGAGCCACCCAGGCGCACCAGCTGCAGGGTATTTTTAAACGGATCATCAGAGAGAGGCACGGACAGAAACACGGTGGCGCTCTCTTTCTCTCCTTTACTTCTCAGTTTAATATTTACTTAACTTCCATATCCACCCACACATTAACACACCCTTCATTCCCTGCCACGGAAGGCTCTAGAAGATTGCGTGATCTGCTGACCATTTTAGCTTAATGACTGAATTGTTACAGTGTGATTATTCTGGGGATGTTTACTAGCTGAGGGTGGGCAGCGTCATAAATATGACACATAAATATTCCACAGGCAAGAGTCAAACTAGGCAAAGTGCAAGTGGGAGGAGGAAGGGCAGGCCAATTAGTGGCTAGGTGGATAGGAGCTTAGCTAGTGGTTCCAAATTAACCATGACTACTCAGATACCAGCCCCAGGACACACGGGTAATTTCAGGTTGAATACAGCTAAATAAATGAGATAATCTTCCATTGTGTATATAGTTTGTCACAAGTTTAGAGTATTCATCTTTCAGCAGCACGCATTGGGTGCCTATGTGTGGGAACCATCGTTAAACAGAGCGAAAATCCTTGGATTATCTGTCAGTCCTGGTGGTAATTTTGCATCTTGTCTCGGTCTTCACTCTTGGAGGTCGTTATCTTGCCTGTCTCTATTATTTGCATCTCTGGACCCCAAATAAGTTTGTTTTCAGCTGAGTCTTTGGGGGAGCAGAGTCCTTGCATGTCTAAGTCAGACTGTATGTAGTTCAATTAGAATTTTTTTAAAAATCTGTGTTCCATAACCGAATCCATGTATAGGTTTTTATCATTGTTTTCTCAGTTTACGAGGATGAGCCAATTTTGAAAGTGTCCAGTGTTGTCACCGCTGGGCTGGACTATGCTAACAGAAAAGAGAATTCCTCTAGATCTCATTCGATATCAGAATTAGGAACAACAGCGGCCTCGGCCAATACGGCTGGTGAATATGGGGCAGAGAGAGCCCAAAGCCTGGGAAGCTTGAGCTTGCTTACCATTTCACATGTTCTCTTCAAGAACCCTAACAAAACGTAAAAGTTAGTAAGAAGCCATAGGATCCAAGACATATGTACGTAATTCTTTAGCTTCTAAGTCCTTACCAACTAATTAATCAGCAGTTATGCAAAGCACGGATCTGGTATCAGAAGACTTACATTCTTCATGTACAGTTTTATGACTTGAGGCGAGATCCTTCACTTTTCTGTGCCTTGGCTTCCCCATCCATAAAGCAGAGACAATAAAACCTGCCTCATCTTCCTCTCTACATTGTGAAACTTAAGTGAACAAGCCTGTGAAGGCTTTTTAGAAACTCTAAAGAAGTGTAAAAGTTTAAGGATCATTATCAATTAACATTCAACCTGAAAACTTTCCTAATTGAACTCCATCTTAAATTTAGCAGCTATATGAACTTAAAACTCTGCTTTGGGAGGAGGGCTTGCATGCTTATTTTAAAATTCAAAGAAATAAAACCAATTCCTATAGGTATAATCATATGAATAAAAATACATTTTCTTTTTTATTTATTCGTTTTCTTTCTTTAAAAAAATTTTTTAATGTTTATTTTATGAGAAAGAGAGAGAGAGAGAGAGAGCGCTAACGGGGCAGCGGAGGAGAGAGAGGGAGACACAGAATCTGAAGCAGGTTCCAGGCTCTGAGCTGAGCTGTCAGCACAGAGCCCGATGCGGGGCTCAAACTCACGAACCATGAGATCATGACCTGAGCCGAAGTCGGACGCTTGACTGACTGAGCTACCAGGCGCCCCAGTTTTCTTTCTTTTTTAAATAAAAAATACAATTTCGTTGGAGGGAAAAAGCCCATTGGGGCAAGTGTTTTAATATACAGTTTAGGGAGCAGATACTGTTTTCTCAATTGCTGAGTGCTAGAGCAAAATGAGAATCAGTAGTACCTGCCCATCCTTCCAAAGGGCTTGCAAGTTTGGCTGCTAAGAAAATCTTGCTCTTTCAGATCCTCTACTTCCATTTTCCACCATGGAAATGTTTACTTGGTCCCAAATTGCATGGAGACCCAAAGCTTTGGCGCTTTCAGTCTCTTTGATCACAAACTGACGGTACAGATTTGGATGCTCAGGCAAGTAGACTGATGGCCAGATATTTATGAGTATGCACAGACCTGAGGGATACCCTTCTAATGCAATAATTCTTAAGTCCACATGTGCCAACCTCCAGGACGTAATTAACATTATTTTACTTTATTTTGTAAATTGCACCCTGTGCAACACAGCCCTCCGGGGCTTCTAGAGAAAATGAGCACATTATAACAAATAAAATATTACAGAACAACAACTAATAGCTTAAGCAAATTAAAAATAAGAACCCATAAAATAGTCTTGTTGCTGGGCCACAGGGGAGGAACAAAGTCCTTTAACCACTAAGACTGTTAGACGCTTTAAGACTTTTCCTTCTTTCATGCAAGAGGAGGAGAGGGAAGAAGGATTGGAAGAGGAAAACCACAAGCTTCACTCAGAGTGCATTAGTTTCCAGCAGGACCACAAAAGGCCCCTGAGTTATGGTAAGGGACCAGCACTTTCCTGATGCCCATAGTTAGGTAAGGTCATATTTGGTTTCTTGAGATGTATGGTCCAACTTTCAACAAATAACTAAAGACTTCTGTGCTTCACTTTCCCACCAGACTCAGACCTGATGTCATATTCTTCATTTTCCTAAATAGGAAAAGTTCCAAATTATTTAAAAACTTAAACAGACCTTATCTATCCTATAGGTACACATAATAACACCAACTATAAATATATAAATAAGTGCACACATGCACACACACACGTATACATGTACACTCCCACATCTGTAATTGAACTTCCAGAGGCCCTTCTGCAGATGACAATATGGGCTAACAGAAATAATCTTCTAGCCAAATACAAAGCCAGTCCACTAGGCATTTTTAAAATAAGAGTGTACTCTAATTTTTCCTTAAGCCTCCACAAAGTTTTGCATTGCTATCAAAATATTTTTGGAAATTCTGTAATGTTTCTCCTTTTCCCTTGGCTTCTTATTTCTGGCAAGGACTAAACCCCAAAATATCTTTCCTCTGGGACACTGAAATAACTGTCCCAAAGCAGCTGCCAGAGCCATAGCTATTCAGAGATTTGGGACAGATTTCCAAGGAAGGCCACTTGCAATTTTTATTGTTTGAGTCAAAAGCCCCACCTTCTGAGATTCTCAAAGAACAGGTGTGAGGGGCGGGGCTGGGGGGGGTGCTGTCTCCTGGATTCTCTTATTTTCGTTTACAACTCAGTCTGCTGTTTCACTTCTGTTTCTTCCCTCCTCTTGTCTGCCGCCCACCCTCCTGTGGGTTCTATTTTAGATGCAAAGAGAAAAAACAACCCACCACTCCCTCTCCCCACCCCACCCCCATCCCCAGTGCTCTGAGGTTGTATTTCTCCTCTGCTGACTTTCCAAAAGCTTCCTTATTCTAATGGTGCCACAGAACTGGGTTCTTCTTACCCAGGGCCACCTCCCTCAAGTTTAGAACTATGCAGCGGGCGTATCTAGTAGATTAAGAGAAGAAGAAAGAGGTCTCTACCACCAAGCAAGCTGCCTGACTGGCCCAAGCTGGGGGGTTTCCTGCAGACAAATAAGGTTTGGACTTGTTATGTAGCACACAAGGACCTTTACATCAGTGGTTCTCAGCCCTACTCGCGTCTCAGAAGCGCCTGGGAATTGTTCCCAAAAATACCTTTGTCAAAAACAAAAACAACAACAACAAAAAACCCCAAACCAAACATAACAAAACAAAACAAAAACCTTTGTCCAGGCCTGTTGAACTGAATCTCTGGCCTGCGCCTGGGCGTTGCAATTTTTTAACAGCTCCCAGATGATTCTATTGTGCAGCAGGATTAAGAACCACCGATTTAGATTCCGCTTGTGGAAGTTATCCAACCCCGAGCTTACTCCCTTCCTTCCAAATACACCCCAGGAGATTCCTCTGCCTGCTCTCACACCAAAGATTTCTGGGAGCCAGGAAATGGAGTATGGTGGTCTAGGGAATGCAGTTTAGTTTTAGAAAAGAAGAGGGTTGAAGAGAAAGGTGGGGCATGGAGGAGGCTGGTCCTGGTGGTCCTCCTGGCCCCCTACATGTAGGGGCACACAGCTGGTGTACATGAGGCCCCTCCTCTCCCTGGGGCCCGATCCTCTTAGAACTTGGCAGATGAGGCACTTGAAGCATCATGATGCTTTCTTGCCTGCCTGGGAGAGGGGAACAACTAAGTTGTGGGGGACACCGGAGACTCACAAACTGTGATGCACAGACTCAGGATAAGAACACATCCCAGCCAGCAAAAAGACAACTTAAAAATTAAGTCACATCTATCCTGTAAGTGTTAGGATACAATAACAAGTGTGATTTTACATGCAGATTATAGCCAGAGAGATGGACACATAGCTGCTGCCTTGACACAGTCTATTCCCGGTCATACAAAGGCCGGGGACTCCACTGACCAGGGAGAAAGTGGTTCCTAAAGCCCCAGACCACCATGGTCTCTTCAGACCCTCCAGCTGCTCACCAAGCAGTTAGGAAAGGATAAGGAGTCCCTCCCTCGAAGCCCAGAGTTCTAACGAACTCCAGGGGGTTCTAACCCTCCCACGTCCCAGTTGCTAAGGCAACTGGTGGGCACCATCCAGCTCTTCTAGGCCAATGACTCTGCTGGGCAAGGGGCCTACCCTGTACTTAGCTTTTGCTCAGAGCTTCTTGGCTCTCTGCCCGCCTTCCTCTGGCACATTTACAGCTGCTGTTGCACTCTTGGCTTAGTCTATACAGAGAAGGTCTTTCTTCCAATCTCTCTCTCTCTCCCCAGATGTCTCAGAGTTTATGTGGGAAAGCATATTCTTACAGCCTGTTAAAGAGACCTTCAAAGTCATGCCTTCTTCTGCAACCTTTGGAATCCACTGGATCCAGGCAGCGTGTCAAGTGGATTGAACGGGAGGGTGTGACTATTTTGCACGCGCTGGGTAGAGTTCCTAAATGTTTCTGGGTTTCCCCTAGCATGGTTCTGATTGTGAGCATCCAGAACTCGGGGTCTTGCCCTCAGAAACAACCGTGAAAAGCACGGGCAGCAGGATTAATGCAGATGTGCAACATGGATGAGGTCCAGTTACCAGGGAGCAAGGGTTTTACATTTTCTTGGCCAAATTAAAACCTTCCCCCATTCACACCACCTTGGCGCTTCCAATATAATGAAGCTCCATTACTTGGAATTTGGGGTGTGTTTCTTTCCCCACCCCACCCCCACCCTCAAAGCAAATTCAAGCAAAAAGACTGAAAGAGAGTAGATGAATGATCTCTCTTTCAGATAATGAACTGCCAGAGTCCTGGCTCCTGCCAAACCATACCCCACCACCAAACCAGCAAATGTCAGCCTGTGCCGGTCACCGTTGCTCCTTCCCAGAGCCACGTCATCCCGCCTGACTCGTCTGGGGCTAGGGCCCATCCCTTCCTAAAGCTTCAGCATAAATTCGCACACATGTGCAGCTCCCCACTTTAAGAAAGTTTTTTTGCTTTGCTTTGCTTTGTTTTGTTAATGAAACGAAACCATGTAACCTACTGTATTTATTTGCATTCGAATCCAATAGTTAGATCTGGATACTGAATATGATATACCTTTAAAACTTTGTCAGAGTGATCACATTCCAAGACTGGGGACAAGGAATGCCTAAAGGCAGACCCTCCTACAGGAGGGGACTGGCAGGGAACGCCCTGCCTTGGAACTGATGCGCCCTGCTGCAGGGGTTTCTTGCCTTGTTTCATTTTTAGAAACCAGAAAAACACGAAAGGGCTCCAGTTCTAACCATCCCACTCAGGCCAGGCCCCAGGCAAAACTAGAAAGCAGACCAGGAGGGCCAAGCCAGGCTTCCAGCTCCTACTTGCCCCGTGAAAATCAAGGACCCAGTCAGGGACCCCATACTCCCCAGCCCAGGGTAGACGGAAGCAGCTCAGGGGCACATGCATCCCAGAAGTCTCTGAATGCAGGACAGAAGAGCAGAAAAATCAGTTAGGTATGTCAGGGAGTCAATATAATAATCATCATGATGATAATAAAAATAATAATGGCCACTAGGATTCTTATCCCAGCTCTTCTACTTAGAGGCTTTGTGACCTTGAGCATTTAACCTCTTTCTTCGCCTGTAAAATGATGACAATTATCTACCCTGCCCTTGCCCCAAGGGTTGTCATAAGAACCAGATGAGATCATGTAAAAAAATTTTTTTCAAAAACTATAAAGTTGGTTTGGAAGCTGTTCAGAATATTCATTCCTTTCTTTTTTTAATTTTTAATTTTTTTTTTTTTTTAATTTTAGAGAGAGGAAGTGGGGGGAAGAGGGGAGGAGGGAGAGAGGGGGAGAATCCCAAGCAGGCTCAACACTCAGCCTGGGCTGGGGGCTCTATGTGGGGCTCCGTGTGGGGCTCAATCCCACAACCCCGGGGTCATGACCTGAGCCAAAGCCAACAGTCAGCTGTTCAACCCATTGAGCCCCCCAGTGCTCCTGAATATTCATTCTCTTTAAGGCAATTTAACATCAGTAGATATGCAAAACCAGATACCACACCTAAGTATTATACTAAGTAGATGAAGTCTTAGCTATCTATTGATAGTTAAATATGCATATGGTATTTTTCTTCTAATAAGTTACTGTTACTGGGAGATCTGTAAATAGCCTCATTGCATAAAACCAGTTCCGGCACTTGCTAAAGTGGGCTTCTACCTCTTGATGTGGTATAGTTTCAAGGGTCCCTAAGGAGTGCTCTGTACAACTCCGAGTGGGTGGTGCAAGTCTTTAGCTAGACCACATAAAAATTATATCTATTCTCATTGAATGCAGCTATCTCTATGATTTGTGAGTAGGCTGTTCAATGAGTTCAGAAAAACATTTCCTTCTAGCTCCAGCTGGCAAGATGTCAAGATTGAAAAACACATTTCCTGCTTCTCTTTCTTGCCCCAATTGGGATGGATGACCCTAATTCTCACCACCCCATTTCCTTAAGCCATTAGCAGTGATTGAATCTCTGCCCATCCCAATGAGCCTCACACAGACGATTTCAATGCACAGCGGCACCCGTAATAGAGAGAACTATGTTGTGAAACTCCAAATTTACTTTTAATTCCATCTTTGACAGACCAAATTGAAGCCATGGGTTATACTTTGTTATGGCCGCTTAACGCTAGCTGGAAAACTCAGGCACCCTCCAGTTTGTAAAAGTTTCCTTCTCCCATTAGCCTCAGATCAAATGAGATACCTCCATCTCTGTCTTGATGGCTTTCAGTGCACAAAAAAAGAGTCCGTCACGATGGGGGAGGTTCTATAGAAAGGACAGCCAGAAGCCAATGTCCCCGAGGAACTGGGGAGCCAGCAGAAGAGACAACGAGGCAACCAAGCATTGTCCTCTTACTGTCCATACATTCACACACACTTGTTACAGGCTGCTGAGCAAGGAAGGAGTTCCATAAGACACACAAAAGCTCTGCAAGCAATATTCACTCATTCTTAAGTAACCAGGCACCACTTACCTGCTCAAGCTTGAGAGAAGAAAAAGATAATAACAGCAACACTGCCACTGACTGTTCCCCCTCTTCGCTCTCACAACGAACCCACTATGATCCCCATTTGACAGACGAGGTACTAACAAGGCTTAGAAAGGTTATGTAACTTGCCTAATATGTCATAGGTGTGTGCTGGAGAGCAAAAATTCCACCCCAGATTTATCTGATTGCCGAGCCTCTGCTCTTAACCATTACACTCGGCTGGCTTCATTGTCCAGAGGAGTCAGTCAGGAAACCTTTGGGATGCTGAGGCTTGAATCGGCTCTTGAGTGCAGTGCGTGGCTTGGGTTGAGGGAGAAGAGGAGAGGGTGTAATCCAAATTGCTGAGTTTGTATCCCCAGGGCTCACCACACTGCCTACTACATGGTAGAAACTCAATGTGTATTTAATGAATGAATAGATGAGAAAATGAGAAACAGTACAAGCAAAGGTAGGGAGATCAGTCTAAGAATGGAGAGCAGATGTGGGGAAAGGGAAAAGGAGAAAGTGGAAGGGGAAAGAAGCTCAAGGAGACCAGACTGGAGCAGTTCTCACTGTAGCAAGGAGTAGGAGCGGAGGTCAGCCAAGCCAGGTGGAGCTATTTGAGGAAGGCTTAAAATTCTAGAGTCATGAGTCTGCATTTAGTTCCGTGCGTGGTTAATTCCTAAGAAGGGGCGTGATAAGGTGGAAGCCTTGATTGAGAAGGTGAGTCTGGGTCTGGTGTGTGGGAGTGGCTGGAGGTGGAGCCCCAGTGAGAAACACACTAGGGAGGACTGGGGGC
Organism: Prionailurus bengalensis; assembly: GCF_016509475.1. Classification (NCBI taxonomy): domain Eukaryota; kingdom Metazoa; phylum Chordata; class Mammalia; order Carnivora; family Felidae; genus Prionailurus; species Prionailurus bengalensis. The sequence continues at coordinate 163,151,219 of NC_057345.1, forward strand.
TCTGATTGGTGACCTAGGTACGAATGGAGCGCAGGCTTGTCTTTTTTTTTTTTTTCAGGTTTGTGTCTTAAACAGACAAGAGAGTTGGGCATGCCATCATGACTGCATTATTTAGGGCAAGCAGAGGACAGCAAGGAGGCGTGCATGTTGTTTTCATGACAAGCAAGCTAGGATATGGAGATACGATGAAAATAAGCAGCTCAGCCTCACTACACAAATAATTACTTTTAAAAATCTGCGGTCATCAGGTCAAAGGAATTAGCTACTACCTGTCTGAGCAAGTGGTTCCAAGTATGTTTAATGATCTTCATTGGCCTGAGATCTTTTTTTTTAAGCCCTCAAATAATTAGAGCAGCTCTTTTGTCAAATTTAGGTGGATCCTCTTGCTAATAAGAGTCATGAACCACAGGTAACCATTACTATTTGGCAAACATGTTGAGAACAAAGGCAGGACCTTCTCCTTTGGGGGGAACCTCGCAGTGGGTTCAGCACGGAGTACACAGAAATGAGTGCCTCGCAAATACATGTGGCCTTGACTTCCTAGCAACTGAGAGCTTTCTCCTTATGTCCCATACAGAGCCGGCACTCAGATGCTTCTAGCAATGCTCAAAGAGCTCCTGGGGCTCCAAACATTTGTGCCCAACATCAGTTCTCTGACTGTGCTTTAATCACATACATTCACAGGGGGTTTTGCCTTAAGAAATGAGCCTTGGGGTTCTTCGATGTTGGTAGTATCCTGTGAACAGAAGAGGATTTGAAACTGCAGGCACGTAGATGTTCATTTAATCATTCAACATACTTACTATGTACCCACTATGTACCAGGCTCTGTTTATGGCACTAGAAATATATCAGCGAACAATAGAGGCAGTCCTGCCCTCATGAAGGTTACCATCTAGTCAAAGAAGACAGGTAACAAACAATAAACGTAACTAGTAAGTTGGAAAGTGTGGAGTGCTATGGAGCAAAGGAAGAGTGTGAGGATTGGGGCCAGTGTCACAATTTTAAATAAGGTGGTCAAGGTAGGCTTCATTGAGATGGCGACATTGATCAGAGACCTGAAGAAGATAATCGTCTGTGTTGTTCCTGACTTATCACACTTAAAACCTTTCTTAAAGCATCAAACTTAAGGTAAAAATGAGGCATCAACATCTGGTATAAGCGGAATCAGGGACTAGCCTTCTTGTTGCGAAACTAACCAGACACATATTCAATATACTTGCATTTTAACAAATGCGACCAGATAAAACTTAATTTTCTGAGGTAGAATGTGCTAAAATAGCACTCCAAAACCCTTTCTGGGTAACAAAGTTCCCCCGTTAAAACTCTGGCCCTGGCAGTGCCTTTCTGTCAGGTACCATACTTTCTCTGAAAACCACAATAAGAACTGCTCTTTTATATCAAGATTAGAAACAGATACCAAATGGTTAAAGGGGATAATTAATAGCCAACAGCAAATCTTTGCATTAATGCAGTGGCAGGTGAATGGGTTATGAAAATTCCCTTTACCAGAGAAACAATCAGCTGCTTTACCACTCACCCTGCAGCCTTTATTTCTCGCTTGGAAAAAAGCCATATTTATGGCTTTTATGGGGGAAGAAAAGAGGCCAGGAATTCTGTGTTGGATAAATTTGATATCTGTCTAACCAATGATAACAATTCACGTTTAAGTGCATATTGTTAAAACCATAATCTCCGTTCCAGATTCTAAGCTATCGTAATACGTGTATTTTCAAGCCTTTTGGATTCCAAATGGCTCCCAGATCTAGAAAGTTATCTTACTGCTCAGCCAGGCAGGGGTTTGGTCTTGCACAGAGCCAGTTTCAACAAAGTCCCTGAAACACAACGTGTTCTGAGAAATTAGAAAGCATGCAGCGTGTGTTTCTTTTACATGATTATAACTCGGTTTCTCAGTGGTTTTCATACTAAATGGTTCTGCTCCGAGATTTCACCCCCAATATCACCTCCACATTTCTACGTCCTGCCTGCATTTCTCTGGTAGCTCATATATCTTCAACTTCTGACTCTGCTCAACCCAGTTCGGGCCTTCCTCAATTCTAAGCTGCCAGAGTATCATGGCTGAAATACTTGAATACTCATGTGAAAGGAACTCAATCAACTTCTGCTTTTGTGTCATTTAGTAACAGTTGCTCTATTTCCTTCTCTTCTATTAAGCAATTCTATTTGCACAGAAAAAACATAACCAACAAATGACTCTTCTTTTGTTTACCAAGTACTAAAAGCAGTGATAATAAACTAAACCATGCCAGACATTTACATAACCTACTCCACGCTCACATGGCAATGTCACATAGGGCTACGTGATGTGAGCCCCTTCAGAGGAGAAATGACAAAGGACTTCAAGGACAAGAAAAATTGCTTTTACCAAGAAAAAAGAAGCATGGTTTAATTGTGATTTGACTTGACAAGGGACACGTCCTGCTTTGAACAAAAATACATGAGCCTCTTGGGCAAATTATCAGGTTGATGTTGAATACACCGGTTTATCTTTCCCATCTTTTGCCAGATGCTCGATTTCATGGGTTGGTCTAGAACCACAAAATATATCCTATTAAAGCACAGGAACAAAATAGATGTTTTCTTCCACAGGAAGGCTCAACATGTAAATAACCACTATCTCTTTGACCTATATCCATTCCTGAGGCTGCACTCGTGACTTTCCACAAGCACCAAGCACCCCTGTATCTCACTATCACCTCAACCATCCTGCTATTGTGTAGATGAATTAACTGTGACAAGATGAAGTGGCTTGCTCAAGATCCAGTCACCACAACTAGCACTCAGGTGCTCTTTTGCCCAAGGTTACACAGATAATTAATGAAAGGTGATATCATTCCCTGCCTTCCAGCTTCTGGCAACACCCAACTTCCCCATCTTCTAGTATCTGCCTCAACGCACCTCACCTGTGCCCTGCACTCAACCAGAATGTCTGACTGCCAAAACATGCATTTGAACCTGTGTTTCTTCTACGTCATTTGGTGGAGTGCCACCTGTCTTAAAAGCAGGGCTGATGTACAAAATATTTAACCACTGCTATGGTCTAAGCACTTGACCATTCAGAAAGGATATTGGCTTAATGCTGAATCAAGGACTGGAGGCTCCCCTCCACCCTCAATAGGCCCTGTTAGCTGCAGGTGTGTGGGGGAGATCAGAGGGACCCCTAGGGGCAGTTTCTAAAGAGAAAGGTGTAAAGGATCCAGTCTTCTGTAATCTGCGCACCACATGTACAATGCTTCCAATTTATTATTCATTCAACAAATGTTAAGCACCTACAATATGTTTTTCCTTGTGGGAAAAAGAAAAGCAGTCAGACACACCCTCACGTCCTACCTTGTTTCTCGATGGAAGAGACAAGAAATGTCTGTCAATAGTTACAACAGAAACCAGAAAATTGTTTTAAGATAGGTCCAGGAAGATGGGTATGGCTGTTGACAAAAGGAGGCATCGTTTGTGGTTATGCATCACAGAAGGCCTTCTGGGAGGCTCATTTCAGCCATGGCTCTTAAAGGGTGGGGAGGATTTGGGGAGGAGGAGCTAAAAGGGACAGTATTCCAGGCTTTGGGAAGAAGTGCACACAAAAGTAAGAAATGGTAGGGTATATAAAGACCACAGATGTAGTCTAGCTGGCTGGCCGTCACTGGTGGCACGTTTACAGGCATCAGCACCAAGGAGTGTGGCCATAGGAAAGGAAGGGGTTAGCAACGACTGAATGAATACTCCAGAGCACTGCTTCCTGGGCTTCAGGGCATGCTCCCTGGGAGCCCTCTCATTTCTAAACTGGTCAGGCACCCCTCCCCCAATTTCTGACTCTACTAGAGAACAGGCAGGCATTGGCTAAATGGACCAAGGGATTACATGCCCTTGCCAGGCTCTGATGGGCCAGGGAAGAACTGGCGATTGAACGCTGCCCTTGGAATCACTGCCTGGGAACAGGATGCATTCTCCAGCCTGCTTGGAGGCAGCCCAGCACTGAGTCTGGCTCTACTCCAGCCTGGTCCCAAAGCCAGAAGTGGGAGTATGTGACAATGGGCCGTGAGTGCTCCCTCGTTCCTCAGTTGGGGCTGGAGGTGGGAGAGGGGAGGGTTTGTTAAAAGTAGATCTAAAATAGGAGTAGGCAGAGAACACTGTGTGAAGTCATTTAAGAAGAATGATCGACTCTCAGAGTTTGCTCTAGACTAAACTGGAGGAGATTTTTTTCAAAGTTGCTTTTACCATCTCCTGTAGAATATACGGGTCCCTCATTATTTTAGTTCGATGATGGAAACCAGCAACTTGCTAATTGGAAAGAGCACGGGCTTTGGAGTTCCACCAATCTGGCCCCAGCTCCTTCCTTGTCAGGAAGAGAACACACTTCCTATTTACCTAGAAATGATGCACTGGCAGGGAGGGTTCACGGATTCAAGATGAGGTCTAGGAAAAAGGAAGTTAGTAAATAAGAAGTTGTCAGTGCTTCTCTACCATGATGCAAGAACGATGGAACTCTGTTCTCCCTGACTGGTAGTCTTAAACAGAAGCATTTGTAGAACAAGCACAGAGAGGAAAACCAGCTCCCCTGGTCTAAAGGCTGTGCTCCCTGCGAACAGCCAGTTCCTTCTGTTCTTATTCTACACCCCACAATCTGCCTTTACATCTACAATCCAGTTTCCTGAGTAGACTTGCTTTAGAGCATCCTGTGTATATAACCAGCTCCAATTTTCAAACAAAGCCTTTCTCCTATTGCATTGTTTTCCATATTGGAGACTTTAATCAAATTCTCAAGAGGTCCATGAATGCTTTAGAATACCTTTTAAGTGTTGTGTTTTCATTTGAAAGATCGCATAAACATTTTAACACAAGCATCACCTGGATCACCATCTTTTTACAGAGTAATGCTCTGTAATATCAATGCCCAGACTGGATTTGCATTGATGACTATTTTGGTCAAGTGACCATCTAAAGTCTCATAATGTAAGTGTGAAAGCAATCGTTCTCAAATGGGGATATATTCAAGGGTCCACACGTTTTCAAGTCTGAGAAACATTTCTTAACTATAAATAACATGACAGGCTGGTTTATATATCAGTCTCTTGTAAGTTTGGCTATCAAATCCCTCCCAGCTTAATCACCCTGAATGAAGGGACCCAATAGTTATTGCATCTGTAGAGCTAAAGATCAGATCTGTGGTATCTGTACCAATATACTGCCAGTCAGTAAAGCAACCAGTTAAATGACCTCCTCCTGAAAAGCTCTACTCTCTTGTATGTGACACATAGATTGTGATTGGCCATCAGAAAAACTAATCTTAGATCTGAAATAGAAGACCTTTTGATCTCTGCTCTCAACCTTGTAAAATGCAGGTGAAGCTACCTCCACTACTATTAATAGGGATATGGGGCTAATAATTCCAGACTTTCCGCCGTGCCAGGTCTGTCTGGCCCTGCTCCTGACTCAGTACTCTTATCTTTTTTTTTTTTTAATTTTTTTTTCAACGTTTTTATTTATTTTTGGGACAGAGAGAGACAGAGCATGAACGGGCGAGGGGCAGAGAGAGAGGGAGACACAGAATCGGAAACAGGCTCCAGGCTCTGAGCCATCAGCCCAGAGCCTGACGTGGGGCTCGAACTCACGGACCGCAAGATCGTGACCTGGCTGAAGTCGGACGCTTAACCGACTGCGCCACCCAGGCGCCCCTCAGTACTCTTATCTTAAGGAGATTACAATGTGCCAAAGACCAATGAGATGAAAGAGGCATGAGAAAGAACATTTGGAGAAAGTCACACCTGAGGTCTGCAGGCTAACTCAGGTAGGACTATGCAAAATTTCTTTAGGCAAATCATGCATCTGAAAGACGTCTCTGAGTCCGGGTCAGAGTAGCAGTATTCATGTTTTGGATGCAAATAACAAAGTCACCAAGGGGACTCATTTGTTCTCGTAACTGGCAGTGCAGAGGTTGATCCGACTTCGGGTGTAGACTCAGTGGCTCAGCACCGCCCTCAGGACAATTTCTTCCTGCCACTCTGCCCTGCCAAACACAGCATTGGCTCCAACCTCAGGCTGGCTCTCCTCACGAACACAGGATGGATGGCTGCCAGCAACACGTAGACCATGCGCTTCCTCCTTTGGGGATGCTTTTATTTAGCATTCCAAGCAACAATTCCAAGATTTCACCCTGATTAGAGTCCTTGAGATCGCTCTTCTCCAACATTCACATCGAATCAATCAGAAAACGATGGATTCTGCCTTCAAAATATATATGGCATCCAACCACCTGTCACCATGTCTGCTGCCACCACCCTATTGCCATATTTCACCTGGATTACTGGAGTCACCTCCTAACTGGTCTCCCTGCTTCTGCTCCTATTCCCCCTAAAGCAGCCTGCGTGATACTTTAAAAATGTAAGTCGGGGGCGCCTGGGTGGCGCAGTCGGTTAAGCGTCCGACTTCAGCCAGGTCACGATCTTGCGGTCCGTGAGTTCGAGCCCCGCGTCAGGCTCTGGGCTGATGGCTCAGAGCCTGGAGCCTGTTTCCGATTCTGTGTCTCCCTCTCTCTCTGCCCCTCGCCCGTTCATGCTCTATCTCTCTCTGTCCCAAAAATAAATAAACGTTGAAAAAAAAAATTAAAAAAAAAAAAAAAGTAAGTCAGATCATGTCACTGCTCAGAATCGTCCAATGGCTCCCCATCGCACTTGCGAATGAGCCAGCGAGTTTGCAATGCCCTGTAAGTGCATAATCTGGCTCCCGGCACCCTTTTGGGACCTCAGCCCCTGCCGCACCCCCTCCCTTTCTCACACCAGGTGTGCTCAGCTTCTGATCAGGGACATTATACTGGCTGTCCTCTTTGCCTAGGACTCTCATCTTCTGGAGAGCCACACGGCTCACTTCCAGGTCACTTTGTCAGTGAGACCTAACCAGGTCACCCCATTGAGAACCACAATGTCTGCAAGACCCTCTGCACTCACAATCTCCCTACCCTGCTTACTTTTTTCTCTAGTACTGCTCACCTAGTGTACTTATTGATTTATTGACTCCTCCCAGCAAGAATGTAAGAGATTTATGTCTATTTGTTTCCCTGATGCAGGTGCTCAAAAAGGTTTGCTGAATGAATGAATGAATCAGCCTGGCTCTGACACCTCACCTACTTCTGAACTCTTTTTTTTTTTTTTCCAATGTTTATTTTTTGAGAGAGAGAGAAAGAGAGAGACAGAACGTGAGAGGGGGGAGGGGCAGAGAGAGAGAGGGAGACACAGAATTCGAAACAGGCTCCGGGCTCCAAGCTGTCAGTACAGGGCCTGATGCAGGGCTCGAACTCATGAACCACGGGATCATGACCTGAGCCGAAGTCAGATGCTCAACCGACTGAGCCACCCGAGCGCCCCTACTTCTGAACTCTTATGGGAAAATGCCTAAGACCATAAAGTTAGGAGTAGGACCTACCAAAGTTGGACTACGCTGGATGTCTCCAGAGAATTCTGGTTGGAATTTTGATTATGTTCTAAGAAAGAAAATGATAGGAATCAACAGACAATTGGTGGGGTTAACAACACCTATGGTGCTCATGTAAAATGATGGTTCTTGGGTCCAACCACAAACTTACAAATCAAAATTTCAAGGGACAGGGATTATAAAAATCTCCATCTTCTTTTATTTCTTTCTTTCTCGTTCCTCCTTCTTCTCCGTCTTCTTCTTTGTCTTCGTCTTCACCCTCATCTTCATTTTCGTCTTTTTATTTTTATTTAAAAAAAAATTTTTTTTTCAACGTTTATTTATTTTTGGGACAGAGACAGACAGAGCATGAACGGGGGAGGGGCAGAGAGAGAAGGAGACATAGAATCGGAAACAGGCTCCAGGCTCTGAGCCATCAGCCCAGAGCCTGACGCGGGGCTCGAACTCACGGACCTCGAGATCATCTTCGTCTTTTTAAATCAGCAGCTCCAGGTGATTCTTCGGCTCATTAAAACTGAGAATAGTTTGGGGAGTGTGTATCCATACTTGGCAGGAGCAGCACAGGTGTACTGTGAGACATAACAAGTATAACAAAGACAACTGAGATATAATAAACAGTATTTTTAAATGTTTACTTATTTTTGAGAGAGAGAGAGAGAGAGAATGAGCAGGAGAGAGGCAGAGAGAGAGATAGAGAATCCAAAAGGGTCTCTGTGCTGACAGCCCGAGGCGGGGGCTCAAACTCACAAACCATGAGATCATGACCTGAGTTGAAGTGGGATGCTTAACCGACTGAGCCACCCAGGTGCCCCAAGAATATTTTTTTGGTTGTTTATTTTGAGAGAGGGGGGGAGAGAGAATTCCAAGGAGGCTCTGCACTGTCACTGCAGAGACCGAAATAGGGCTTGATCTCATGAACCATGAGATCATGACCTGAGTCAAAATCAAGAGCAGATCCTTAACCAACTGAGCCATCCAGGCACCCACAGAAGAATACTTCGAAGTCGAAACTGTTAATGAACTTTGGGAGTTGGAGTTCTCTTTAGATAATTATTTCCTTTTGTTTGCATAAATCTTTGTTTCTTGATTTTTCCATACAAATAATCAATATTCAAAAAACAATGGCATTTTTGTCACTTAAATAGAATTAGATTAACATTTTGTTAAATTTCATGCCAGTTTATAGGACTAGATTTTGCTTTTGACATTTTCATAATCATATTTAATCAATCTCTGAATCTGAAGGACAGCTTTTAGTGAAGTGCTATTTTTTGTTCAACAATAAAATTATCATTGTTTTTATCCAACTTATTTAAACAAACAAACAAAAAGTTCACCCATTTCTCTTAGCCCTACCACTCCCTGCCTCTGGCAACCACCAATCTGTTCTTTGTATCTATGAGTTTAATTATATGTTTTTTTCTAGACTCCACATATAAGAGAGATCATATGATACTTGTCTTTCTCTGGCTTCTTTCATTTAACACAATGCCCTCAAAGTCCTTTCGTGTTGTCACAAATAGCAAAATTTCAATCTTTTTTATGGCTGAGTAACATTCCATTTGTGTATTTGTGTGTGTGTGTCTGTGTGTGTGTCCCCCAATTTCTTTATCCATTCATCTATTAATGGACACTTAGACTGCTTCCATGTCTTGGCTGTTGTAAATAATGCAGCAATGAACATGGGGGTGCATATATTTTTGAATTAATGCTTTCATTTTCTTCAAATAAATATCCAGAAATGGAATTGCTGGATCACATGGTAGTTTTATTTTGAATTTTTTGAGGATCCTCCATAGTGTTTCCATAGCAGCTGCACCAATTTACATTCCCATCAACAGTGCACAAGGGTTCCCTTTCCTCCACATCCTCACCAACATTTGTTATTTCTTCTCTTTTGGAGAACAGTCATTCTGACAGGTGTGATGGTGATTATCTCATTATGATTTTCATTTGCATTTACCCAACTATCAGTAATGTTGAGCGCCTTTCCACGAACCTATTGGCCATCTGTATATCTTCTTTGGAAAAATGTCTATTTAGATTCCCTGTCCATTTTTTAATTGGATTGTTTGTTTTTTTGCTATTGAGTTCTTTGAGTTCTTTATATATTTTGGATATTAGGTTCTTACTAGATATATGATTTGCAAATATTTTGTCCCATTCAGTAGGTTGCATTTTGATTTTGTTGATTGTTTCCTTTGCTGTGCTTTTTAGTTTGATGTCATCCCACTTATTTATTTTTGCTTTTGCTGCTTTTGCTTTTGGTGTCAGATTCAAAAAATATCACCAAGACTTGTGTCAAGGATCTTACCACCTATGTTTCCTTCTAGCACTTTTTTTTTTTTAATGTTTATTTATTTTTGAGAGAGAGAAAGAGAGAGAAAGCATGAGCAGGGGAGGGACAGAGAGAGAGAAGGGAACAGAGGATCCAAAGCAGGTTCCAGGCTCTGAGCTGTCAGCACAGAGCCCGACACGGGGCTCAAACCCATAAGCCATGAGATCATGACCTGAGCCAAAGTCTGACATTTGACTGAGCCACCCAGGCACTCCTTTAATCCATTTTAATTTTTGTGCATGTTATAAGATAGTGGTCTAGTTTCATTCTTTTGCATGTGGCTGTCCCAAGTTTCCTAACACCATTTACTGAAAAGACTGTACTTTTCCCATCATATATTCTTGGCTCCTTTGTTATTATTGACCGTATAGAGGCACCTGAGTGGTTCAGTTGGTTAAGCATTCAACTCTTGGTTCTGGCTCAGGTCATGATCTCACGGTTCATGGGTTTGAGCCCTGAGTTGTGCTCCTGTCTCTCTCTGCGCCTCCCCCCCCCCCAAAAAAAATACATACATACATAAACTTAAAAAAATAATGGACCATATATGTGTGGGTTTATTTCTGGGCTCTCTATTCTGTTCTATTGATCTATGTTTTTAGTGCCAATACTGTATTGTTTTAATTACTAAAGCTTTGTAATAGTTTGAAATAAGGGAGTGTGACACCTCCAGCTTTGTTCTTCTTTCAAAAGATTGACTATTCCAGGTTTTTTATGGTTCCATACAAAGTTTAGGATTTCTATTTTTTTTTTTTAGGATTGTTCTATTTCTGTGAAAAATGCCATTTGATAGAGCTTTCATTGAAACTGTAGATTGCTTTGGATTGTATAGACATTTTAACAATATTAATTCTTCCAATCCATGAGCATGGACTATTTTTCCATTTATTTGTGTCTTCTTCAATTTCTTTCATTAATGTCCTAGAGTTTTTAATATATAAGTCTTTCACATCCTTGGTTAAATTTTTTCCTAGGTATTTTATTCTTTTTGATGTAAGTGAGATTATTTTCTTAATTTCTCTTTCTGATAGCTCACTGTTAGTATATAAAAATGAAACATAATTAAAAAAAAATTTTATGTTTATTCATTTTTGAGAGACAGAGTGTGAGGGGGAGGGACAGAGAGAGGGTGAGACCCAGACTCTGAAGCAGCCTCCAGGCTCTGAGCTGTCAGCACAGAGCCCCATGCAGGGCTCAAACCCACAGACTGTGAGATCGTGACCTGAGCTGAAGTCAGATGCTTAACTGACTGAGCCACCCAAGTGCCCCCAAAAATGAAACATATTTTTTTAGTATAAATTTTGTATCCTGCAATTTTATTGAGTTTGTTTATTCTAACAGCTTTTTGATGTATTCTATAGGATCTTCCTGTATACATTATTATGTCACCTGCAAATAATGAGTTTTACTTCTTTCTTTCTGGTGTAGATGACTTTTATTTCTTTTTCTTACCTAATTGCTCTGGCTAGGACTTTCAATAACATGTTGAATAAAAGTGCAAGGGTGTCTTATTCCTGATCTTAGAGGAAAAGCTTTCAGCTTTTCACCATTGAGTATGATCTTAGCTGTGGACTTGTCATATATGGCCTTTATTATGTTGAGGTATGTTCCCTCTACACCCACTTGGTGAGAGTTTTTGTCATAAATGGATGATAACTTTTGTCAAATGCTTATTCTATCTACTGACCTAATCATATTTTTATCCTTCATTTTGTTAATGTGCTGTATCACATTGATTGACTTGTAGACATCATACCATCTTTGCATTCCTAGAAAGAGCCCACTCAATCATGGTATATGATCCTTTTAATGTATTGTTGAATTTGGTTTGTTTTTTATTGAAGATTTTTGCATCTATACTCATCAGGGATATTGGCCAGTAATTTTCTTGCGGCATCCTTGCCTGCTTTTGGTAACAGGATAATGCTGACCTTGTAAAATTCATTTAAAAGGTTCCCTAAAAAAAAAAAAAAAAAAAAAAGCCACCTGGGTGGCTCAGTCGGTTAAGTGTTCAACTTTGGCTCAGGTCATGATCTCACAGTTTGTGGTTCGAGGCCCACATCAGGCTCTGTGCTGACAGCTCAGAGCCTGGAGCCTGCTTCAGATTCTGTGTCTCCCTGTCTCTGCCCCTTCCCCACTTGCACTCTCCCTCTCTCTCTCTCCCAAAAACAAATAAATATATATTTTTTTAATGTTAAAAAGAGTTCCCTGCTCTTCTATTTTTGAGAAAAGTTTGAGAAGGATTTGTATTCATTCTTCTTTGAATGTTTGGTAGAATTCACTAGTAAAGTCATCTGGTCCTGGACTTTGTTTGTTGGGAAGTTTTTGATTACTGATTCAATCTCCTTATTAGAAATTAGTCTATTCAGATTTTCTATTTCATCACGATTCAGTCTTGGTAGGTTGTGTATTCTAGGAATTTATCCATTTTTTCTAGTTTGTCCAATTTGTTAGTGTAAATTATTTATAGTAGTCTCTATTAATCATTTGTATTTCTATGGTATCAGCTGTAACATCTCTTTCATTTCTGATTTTGAGTCCTCTTTTTTCTTTTTTTTTTTTTTAATTTTTTTTCAACGTTTATTTATTTTTGGGACAGAGAGAGACAGAGCATGAACGGGGGAGGGGCAGAGAGAGAGGGAGACACAGAATAGGAAGCAGGCTCCAGGCTCTGAGCCATCAGCCCAGAGCCCGACGCGGGGCTCGAACTCACGGGCGGCAAGATCGTGACCTGGCTGAAGTCGGACGCTTAACCGACTGCGCCACCCAGGCGCCCCTAGTCCTCTTTTTTTCTTGGGGAGTCTAGCTAAACACTTGTCAATTTTGTTTATCCTTTCGAAGAACAGCTCTTAATTTCATTAATCTTTTCTATTATCTTTTTAGTTTGCATTTCATTTATTTCTGCTCTAGTCTTTGTTTACCCTTCTACTAACTTTGGGCTCCATTCGTTCTTTTTCTAGTTTCTTGAGGCGTAGAGTTAGGTTGTTTATTTGAGGTTTTTCTTGTTTCTTGAGGTAGGAATTTATCACTATAAACTTCCTTCTTAGAACTGCTTTTGGTCTTAACAATAGAGAACAAACTGATGGTAACTGAAGGGGAGTGCGCAGGGGGGAAGGGTTAGGTAGGTTATGGGTATTAAGGAGGACACTTGTCGTGGTGAGCACTGGGTATCATATGTAAGTGATGAATCACTAAATTCATACCTGAAACTAATGTTACACTGTACATTAATTGACTGGAATTTAAATAAAAACTTTGAAAGAAAGGAAAAAAACCTGCGTTTGCCACATCCTATAAATTTTAGGATGTTACATTTCCATTTTCATTTGTTTCAAAGTATTATTTTATGTCTCTTTTCTTTGTTGAACCACTCATTATACAATAGCATGTTGCTTAATTTCCACGTTTGTGAATTTTCCAGTTTTCTTTATGTAATTAATTTCTAGTTTCATACCACTGTGGTCAGAATAGTTGTTTGATATGATTCAATCTTCTTTAATGTATTAATACTTGTTTTGTGGCATATGGTCTGTCTTGGAAAATGTTCCATGTGTACTTGAGAAGAATGTATATTCTGCTGCTTTTGGATGGAATATTTGTATATATCTATTAAGTCTCTCTGGTCTAACACATCATTTAAGACCAATGTTTCCTTATTGATTTTCTGTCTGGATTATCTATCCATTGATGTAACTTGGGTATTAATGTCCTCTACTAGTCTTGTATTGCTATTTTTTCTTCAGATCTATTAATATTTGCTTTATATATTTGGATGTTTCTCTATTGGGTACGTATTTGCAAATGTTGTATCTTCTTGTCGGGTTGACCCCTTTATCATGTGACAACTTGCCTTGTCTCTTACAGTCTTCTGTCCGAAAGTCTATCTTGTCTGACAGAAGTCTAGCTATTCCAGCTTTCCTTTGGTTTCCATTTGCACGGAATATCTTCTTCCGTCCCTTCATTTTCAGATGTAAGGGTGTGTCCTTACATTGAAAGTGAGTCTCCTGCAGATAGAACACAGGGGGGTCTTGGGTTTTTTTTTATCCATTCAGCCACTCTGTCTTTTGATTGGAGAATTTAGTCCACCTATATTTAAAATAATTATTGATAGGTATGTGTTGGTTGCCAGTTTATTAATTGTTTTCTGGCTGTTTTTACAGTTACTCTGTTTCTTTCTTCCTCTGCTGCTCTCTTCCTTTGCGGTGTGATGACTTTCTTTAGTGGTATGCTTACATTCCTTTCTGTTTATCTTTTGTGTATTTACTACAGTTTTTACTATGTGATTACATTAGGTTTATCTGTGACAACTTATATCTATAACAGTGTATTTTAAGTTGATAATGCTGGGGCACCTGGCTGGCTCAGTGAGCTGGGCGTCTGACTTTGGTTCGGGTCATGATCTCATGGTGTATGGGTTCGAGCCCCATGTTGGGCTCTGTGCTGACAGCTTAGAGCCTGGAGCCTGCTTGGTATTCTGTCTCTCTCTCTCTCTCTCTCTCTGCCCCTCCTCCACGCACACTCTTTCTCTCTCTCTCAAAAAATAAACACTAAAAAAATTTAAGTGGATAATAACTAATTTGATCCCATCCTTTTTATAAGGATGCTAATCATATTGGATTAGGTGCCATTCTACTCTTAATCTTAACTAATTATTTCTGCAATGACTCTATTTCCTAATAAAGTCACATTCCAAGGTACTGGGAGTTAGGACTTCAACATATGAATTTGTTGGGGACACAATTCAATCCATAACACCATCCCTTTCTCTTTGTGATTTTAAGATCCCTAAACAACTTTCTGGTTACTAGGATGGTTCCCCAGGTACCCAGGATTTAGCAGAGGATCCTGGAGAACATATATCCAAGAGGATCCTCTCTTGGTCAGTAGAGATGAATATCTCCATTGTGAACTGATGTTCCGTTCTTTTAAGTCTTCAGTGAGTCTGGCTAGCATGACTTGGTCCCTGAGAGCCTGGTCACTCTGGTTATATTGACAATGTGAATTTGGGGAACTACACAATAGTGACGAGCAGTCATTAGGCCCAGTTTGCAGAATTGGTTGACTTCTCTCTCTGACATTAATGTATCCTCTCTATAACTGCAATCTCTCTAACTCTATCCATTTTGGAAGGTTCAAAAAACAGCTAATAATGTCAGGAGATGTGCCTAGTGAACATCCTCCGCCAGTCCTGTTTCTCGGCAATCTCCACACCCAACCTACTTCTAAGGTTCCGGGCCTGACATCCGCAGATACGAAGTATGTTATACAGCATGCCCTCATTAAAAACGGAATTGAGGTACCTAAGGCACAGGTGGAGATTCCCAGATATTTTACCACAGTTAGTCCATTCTATCACTGGCCCATCTTTCTTGAACAACAGGCATTTTGAAAAGGAGTTAACTGGGGTGCCTGGGTGGTGCAGTCGGTTAAGCGTCCGACTTCAGCCAGGTCACGATCTCGCGGTTCGTGAGTTCGAGCCCCGCATCGGGCTCTGGGCTGATGGCTCAGAGCCTGGAGCCTGTTTCTGATTCTGTGTCTCCCTCTCTCTCTGCCCCTCCCCCGTTCATGCTCTGTCTCTCTCTGTCCCAAAAATAAATAAACGTTGAAAAAAAAAATTTTTTTTTAAAAAAGAAAAGGTGTTAACTTCTGAAAGCTAGTAGCACAACAAGGTAGCTAGAGCTATCAACCCAGGAAAATATCCACCTGTCTTTCCTATGCTCTGTGGCAGGATAGCCCCCAATATCTTTTGTAACTTGGAGCCTTCATGGAGGAGAAGAAAGGTCTTGATTTCAACTTAAACAAATATTCTTGCTTGCATATCCTTTTCTGATTCCATCAAATATCTTTCTCTCCCTGGAGAGAACGCAAGGCTAAGGCGTAAGTGGAGGTTCTTAGAGGCCTCAGACATTATCATAAACTTGAAAAAATGCTTTCTTATATTAGCTTAGCCATCTTATCAATTAATCTCCTTGTTCTATCCATGGAAAAGGATATCATCAAATAGTTCAGTTATGGTTGGCTAAATATATTACATGAACTCTGTGAGCCATTAGCACCAACTCTAAGTTTGAGAGTTTTAGGTCTACTCCAGCTTCAAAACTCAAAACAGAGGAGCCAAAACTTGAATGCAATGAAATTTGCAAACCCTAGTGGTTGACCCAAAAATTTAATACAACAAAATCTGAATACAGGAGAAGCTCTCTTAATGGAACATTACTTAACCAACTTACTGGATTACCTTCGCTCTCTAACTCTCTTTAACCCCCAATGATGCCAGGTGCACTGAATGTTAGCAGGCTACTCTTTATCACAGTATTTTTCAAAGTGTAAGTCTTCATATCAATTTACTGGGTTGACATAAATTCACTGAGTCATGACTGGCATTTTTAAAATGAAACAGTATAGAACAGTTATATTGTATGCTTAACATCAGTTATTTATTCTAAAATGTGTTTATATTTATGGCATCAAAAGTGAAACATGAGTGCAAAAAAAGAAAACCTCAAACAAGTAAATTTTAAAGCCAGACATGAAAAATAACGTAAAAATGAAGTTGAACACTTTGAAAAGACTATAAAGGCAGGTCACTAAAAAATAAATAACAAACACTGACGTCAAATTAGTTGCAAGCTAGAAAACTAAAAAAATGAGGAAAGAAATTATAAAGCCTAAAAGAACTCCACACTAATATTGTTTACAAGTGTCTTTAAACTCTCTCTCCCGCTATAGAAAAACAAAGGTTGGCAATCCTAAACCCAAGGTATCAAGAGTGGGGCTTTTGCAAGAAAAACAAGGAGCATTTCCAATCAGCAAACCCACACAGTGAGCCCCACACCTAAAAACTGGGAAATGAAGGTACAATTATATGTTTTAAGTACAAATGAAAAGTTCAAGGTTTAAGTTGTCTTAGAAGTCTAAATCATACATGAAAAAAGGACTTACATATTTTTAAATTTTGGCCAGTCCGTAGAATATGATGGAATAGAATTTGAATGTTATAAACTCACTGCACCTATCAACAAAGGAAGGAATGACAAAGCATACCATTAATGTATCGGAGAATGTAATCAGATGGCTAGAGTATAAAACAACGTGATCAGAGCAAAGTACAGAAAGAAATAATTGTCTCACATCAGGAAGGGCTAACCACTTGTAAGCTAAAGACTCATAATCAGCCAGATAACTAGTTTTCTATGATGCTTTCCTGCCTCCTCCTTCTCGTTGTCCTCTTGCCCCACGAGAACTGGTTACTCCTTCATGTGCCACTTGCTGCTGTAAGTTTGTCTATTCAGGGACCTACCAGAGCCTCCGTAATAATTCCCTATACATCATCGTTTATAAATATGCATGTCCATTATCTAGATGCCAAGCTCCTGGAAGATAAGAACCAGGTGTTGCCTGGTATTCTCAGCATCAGCCTGGGGCCTGGCACTTGGTAGGTACTTAGTAAATTTTGTTAAATGAATGACTGTGCACATAGAAGTCAAGGTGTTGCCCTAATTTTCAATAAAAATGGAAGGCAACTTAGTTTGAAGTAAATTGTAAATCTGTCATTAAAAAAAAAAAAAGGTTATAAGGGCACCTGGGTGGCTCAGTTGGTTAAGCATCTGACTCTTGATTTGGGTTCAGGTCATGATCCCAGTGTAAGGAGATCTGACCCAAGTTGGGCTCCTCATGGAACCTGCTTGAGATTCTCTCTCCCTCTGTCCCTGTGCCCCTCCCCCATGTGCTTGTGTGTGTGTGTGTGTGTGTGTGCGCGTGCGTGCGTGCTCTCTTTCTCAAAAATAAATAAACTTTAAAGGAGAAAGGGTTACAGTAATACAAGCAGGATGGCACTGTTACATTTTTAAGCTCAAAAAGAAAATCACTGTCAAGGTCAAAGTTCAGTAGGCTGTTACAACCATTCTATTCACTTTGCCTTGACTCTGGATTTAATATGAACCTTTCTATAATTTTGGCTCCCTGTTTGGGATCTTGACACTTCAAAGGAAGTCCTCCTAAATAGTCAAGACAAGTATTCTGGTCACTGAAAAAGAAAATGTTTCTACCTCTCAAACTGGTAAGTTGATTTTCTCGCACAAATCAGTAAAGACTGATCTGGTCTGGGAAAAAAAATAGAGGAAAACCATTGTTTTACTCTCAGGTATGTCCCTCCACCTGTAAATGTCCAAAATATGATCACTTTTATTACTTAAATTACATAAAGTAATTTTCCTGAGTAATGGTGTAATACATACTGACTGTAGAAAAGTTGCAAAGGTCTAAAAAGTATAAAGCAAGAGAAAACACACACACACACACACACACACACACACATACACACACACACTCATAATCCTACTTCACCATGGTATCAACTCTAACATTTGGTGCATTTGCTTCCAATTGTCTTTTTTGCAGTCTTCTTTATATAGCTGAGATTACTATACATGATGCATTTTTACGGCCCTAATCTAACAAGATAAGTTCACCTATCAAGTTTTCTTCTATTTACCCTGCCCCATGAAGAGTTTTCCTTTCCCATAACTTCAAACTTTCTAGAAAGACCGCTCTCTAGAAAATAATATCAGTGAGATTCTATTCATCAATCAAAAAATATTTATTGAACACAAGCTCTGTGCAATGTATCAAACTGATGACACTGAGTACAGATAGAAATAAAAGTGACTATGTTTAAAGAAATTAAAAAGCAGATTGAAGAAACAAACCATCTGTACAGAAGGGGGGATACCACAGGTAGCTTAAGAGTAAGTGGGTGCTCCTGGCTTCGACAAATAAGACTAGATACATTCTACATGAATCATTTCATTTAATCCTCCGGTGAGCTTTGGGAGGTGAGTACTACTATTCCCTTTTACAGCAGTGGACACTGCAGTGCGAGGAGGCACGTAATGTGCCTCAGATCATAGAGCTAATATCTCAGTCTGTCTCCAAAGTTGGGCTGTTAACACTGCCTTCCATGCGATGTCCAAAGGCTTCAGAGAGACTAGAGGGTCCAAGAAGAGGGGGAAACATCCAATCAAGTGTTAGCAGAAAGCAAAGTATGAGCTTGCAGTCTATGGTAGGGAGCAGAGGAGACGAGGTAAACAAATGGAGATTTGTCATTCGGTGATGATAAGCTTCCCAGGAGATCTCCTCCTCGGGCAGGACCGGAATGGAGGCTGGAGGCCGTGGTCTGCCATTAAGATGCTCAGCCCTCCGGTCACATTGGAAGACAGGACTTCCCTGGGGATTTCCTGCCATCCTGAAGTCGGACAAGCGGCCTCACCTTCAGGTAGCCCTAACCCTTCACCCCACCCCTCCCTAAAGGTCTGGCGAGCGGGGGTTCTTGGAATAAAGATCCTCATTCTCCACGGACACTCACTGCTGCTCACGTACCTCGGTACACGCTCGCATTCACACACACCTTCTGCCTGGAACAGAGAGCCCCTCACGACTTCAAGTTTCCAACGTGGGGCCCACAGAAACGAAGACCTCTGGTTCAGCACCGGGAGCCCCGGCTCGGTTGAGGACTCCCGCAGGAGTCGCACTGGAACCCCGACCACCGAGCTCCCGCCCTTCAGATCTGAGCACCCGCAGCGCGATGCACTCTTGGCCGCCGCCTTCCCCCCGAGAGCACAGAGTGCCTGCGCTCCACTCTTAAATCCACGCTTAACCGAGCGGCAAGAGCAAATCCGAATTGGCCCCGGCGGGCCGGAGGGGCCTCCACCAGCCGCCCCTCCTTCCAGGTCTCTGCCCCGACTTCCGCTGAGCCCCTAGCGGTCAACGCCCCCCCCCCCCCACCTGGACGCTCGGGCCCAGCCGGGCGGGCGTCCAGGCGGCGGCGACCGGCGCGGGAAAGAGAACTCTACGCCCCCTCCGACGTCAGGAACCGCTCGCCATCCCCCCCCTCCCCCCAACCCCGTACTCCTTCCCAGCGCCCGGCTTCAGGCGCCGTGGCCCCGGCACGGCCGGCGCGGGCCGGTCACAGCCACACGCTGCCGCGCCCCGCCCGCGGGCGTGCCGCCCCCAGAGCCCCTGCCTCCCCCGCCGCCCCTTCCGCTCCGCCCTCCCCCCTCCCCGCGCCCACCCGGTCCCCTGCCACCCTCTCCCTACTCGGTTCTCCTTCCCCTCTCTCACCCGAGCGCTGCCCCTGCCTCCTCCCCCGCGCTCGGCCGGGAGGGGGCGGCCCCCTCCCCCCCCACCCCCCCGCCGAGGAACGGACCCCTTCCCTCCCCCGGTTGCTGGAAGCTGTGGAAGTTGAGGCCCCGGCCGCCAGCCCGCCTGCGTCCCAGCACTTCTGGACCCAGACTCAGCAAACACCCGGCGCTGAGCCTGCGACTCCCGCCCAGCAGGTTAAAGGCGCGCAAGGGGGTTTCCACGAGGCTCTTTCAGCAAATCAAGCTTTTCACACGGTGGCTCCTTCCTT
This sequence comes from Prionailurus bengalensis, assembly GCF_016509475.1. Classification (NCBI taxonomy): domain Eukaryota; kingdom Metazoa; phylum Chordata; class Mammalia; order Carnivora; family Felidae; genus Prionailurus; species Prionailurus bengalensis. Next base: position 163,171,404 of record NC_057345.1, read on the forward strand.
AGCGCCGGGGGAAGTAAGGCAACGTTGCAGCTCCTGAGAGGAAATGTTCGGACGCAGAAGGGGCTTGTGGCCCTGAGGCGCGGTGGAGAGTGGGCAAGATTTTGGGTGAAAGAGCGAAAGTCCGGGGCCAGACCTGCGTCTCCTGCGCCCTGGGCCTCTTCAAGGGGAGCCCCCTTGACTTCCCTGCGTGTGCCCTCCAGGCCTTCGAGGTGCTAGAACCTTCTTTAGCATCTTTAGCGCCTTTCCTTGGTGGCCCTCAAGACTTCACTGAGAACAGCGGAGCCAGTATTTTAGGTTTAGGTGAGGGGATCACAACCCCAAATCTTAGGAATTTAGAGCCAACGTTCTGACTTGACCAAAAAGCAAAAGGATGTGCTCGAGGAAGAGAGTCGGATGGAACTACAAAAAGATGGTCAGACGGGGAATAAAAAGATTGGCTTATCTTGGCATTACCTCCAGCTAGTTTTAGGCCTTGAACAAGTCAGGGAAGCTCTTTGAGACCATTTGCCTATAAAATGGAATAATAATGAGCCCTACCCTCAATGTTGTTGTAAGGAAAAGCAGATTGATGCATGTGACAATGGAAACTATCAATTGCCATACAAATTTAAGGTATTGTATCTTCAGAGAATTTACCGCCCAGTCCAAGGAGAAAAAGAAACAAGACAGCTTAACCTTGACTTCTAAGAACACCACAGTGAAAGCCACATTTCCCAACATGGTTTTAGCCATACTTTGAAGAAGATCCCAGGGAGCTGTGGGACTGTCACAAAATTCTTGCAAAATCATCTTAACCAGGATACTTGTATTTTACCTTCATTAAAAAAAAAAAAAAAAATTGCTTGCCATTTAGTACATCTGAGAAGAGGGGATGTTATGAATCAAAGACTGAGTGTAAAAATAGTGAAAAAGTAGATGAAGACTAGGAAATCATTCAGCTGAACCAAATAAAACAAGTTGTGTGTTTTACTACAGAATCCCTCAGAGCCTTTGAATGCACATTGTGACTCAGAAGAGATTCCCAGGAATCCGCACGTGAGGCCTGACGGATCTGTCAAGAAATGCACCAGAACACCAAGCCTGTTCTTTATTCACAGCTTCATCACAGGCCGATTGGACTAATCTCATACCCGGGATTTCTACGCTTTGGGACCTCGGGCAAATCATTGCAATTTCCCCTTCTTCATCTGTAGCCAACTGCTTGCAAAGAATTAAAACCTCATAGATTCATTAACCCAACTTTTATTGAGGGCCTGTGTGCCAGGCCTAGCACAGCACGGTCGGCACACAAGCACAGGAAGCGAGTAAAAACTTCAGCCCTTAAGGAGTTCCAATGGCAGGAGGAGACGCACACAAATAATGAAGCGACGACCGGTGTTGGCCATTCACCTTGAGCAGCTGTCGGTTGGCCTAGAGCGGAGGGATCTGGTCTCCCACGCAGATGCCTACAGGGAAGAGATGGGGAATAGAAAGGTGAGAGTCTGGGAGTGCAGAATGGGAGAAGACAGGCGTGGTCTGCAGGCAGAGCCACCGTGTAGCAGACGCTGATTGTTGACCCAGTCCTTCAAGAGAAGCCAGACGTCTGAACTGTTACGTGAAATCCCCTGACTTCCGAATGTTGTCAGCTAGGTCAGGCTTCTAAAACACACTTGCAGGACCATCAAAACTCACCCCGTGGGCTGCCAGTTCGTAACTTCTAGGCTGCCATGTCACCAAAAATTATTCCATAGTGTGGTAAGAACACAAGAAGCTTGAGAGACATTGTTTTATAACTACTATCAATAAAGGAAGTATGAGTGCCAGGCGAGTGATACTCAGTCTTCATAACATAGAAAAATATTGATAATGGGCATAATATGTGATGATCTTATTACTGTTTTGATTTTAATAACCTATGTGAATAAGTCATCAGGATCCAGTACCTTGGTTTACCCATCAAAAAAACAGTAACAGAATCTTGGCTTTACCTTGGTAGCAAAACACTAAATTTTCCGAAGTAAAGCAAATAGAATAGAAATGATGAGGGGAACATGCATGTTTGCTGAATTCGAAATGTTGTTTTATAATCCCACTCCCTCTAGGTTCTCAAAATACTTGAGTTTGGGGAGGAATTCTGGTACACACATACTATATTTATTTTTTTAATGTTTTTTATTTATTCTGAGAGAGACAGAGAGAGTGGGGGAGGGGCAGAGAGGAGAGAGAGCAGGCAATGTGCCTGTCAGCACAGAGCCCGACGTTGGGTTCCAACTCATGCACCGTCAGATCATGACCTGAGCCTAAACCAAGAGTCAGATGCTTAACCAACTAGGCCACCCAGGCACCCCTATAAACGTAATTATACTTATATAATTACCAATTGTTTCAAAACTGCTACCCAATACAGTTTGCATTTGTTTTTGCCAAACGTCTCACCCAACTGTAGTTGTTTTGTTTGCTTTTTAAGGGATGGAGTTCTGAACCAAGTTGCTGAAGGGTTACCACAGAGGGACCCAAATACTGTCGGGCTAGTTTGGCTGAGATTACCTCAAGGAGAAACAAATTAACAATTGATTACATTGGTCTCCACTAGTTTTCTGACTGCTATTTCTCACTCTCCTTCATGGGATCCGCTCTCTCCTTCCTTGTGTTATTAAGTTAACCTTTCCTTTCCTTCTCTTCTCCCTGAAGAGGTTATTTGTGCCCACAGCTTATATTATCATAAGGACACTGGGACTCTCAAATCTGTTGCTCAGGCCCATCCCTGTGTCCTGAACTCTAGGTCAGTGTGTCCAAAGACCAGATGTCTCCAAAAAGGATCCAGCAGATGCCTCCAACTCATCATGTGATAACAGAATATGGGGCACCTGGCTGGCTCAGTCGGTAGCACATGTGACTCTTGATCTTGGGGTTGTGAGTTCGAGCCCCACGTTGAGTGCAGAGATTACTTAAAAATAAAATCTTTAAAAAAAAAAATAACAGAATACATCACCTTTACCCCAAATCCCACTCTTCCTCCTCTATTCCTGTCGTTGGCTATGATATCTGTTACCTATGCTAGATACCCAGGGGTTATCATAAGCTCCTCCTCTTCCTACAGCCCCTACATCAGGTCAGCCATCAAGTTTGAACTTAGCAGCTTATTATCTCTTCTCCACCCTCTCACCAAACCACCTCAGTTTAGTTCATCTTTTATCTGGACTTTATTAGGATAAAGTTGGAAATACCTCACCTTGCCCACAGGGCCCTCCACAACCGACCCCTCTCTAGCCTCACTTGTCCCTGCTGTACTCCTTGCATGCTATGCTCCAGTAAAAACTGTTAGTATTGTGCTCACGTTGATGGAATCCAGATGTTTGCAACTCAGCATCTTTGTCAGCCTTAAGCCTTTACTCAGACCCATTTTCCTTGCATGGGGCAGTGAACAAAGCAGAGAGTAGTGCAGCCTGCCACATCACCAGAACAGGCTCTAGAGGACCCCTCCTGATCCAGTGAGCCCCCACCACAGTGTGCTTGAGATGGCTTTACAGGTCCCACTGCCTGCCTCTACCTTGTGGACCCACTGAACATCTTCACCGTCACTTCTCTCAGCCACCTTGTCTCTCATCCTTGGACCTCAGGAATGCTAATGTCTGTCAACAATGAACACACGTGTATCCCTTAAGGTTGCTGCCAGTGTCATTGTCTTATTTTGGAGAAAATGGCCTCAACGAGGAGAGCCTGGTTTTCTCCTACAGGCCCTTGTCCATTCCGCTTCTGTTCCCAGCCAGGTCACAAGTGGGTTTTTCTTTGTAGGGAGGAGAGACCCCACCTAGCTGTTGGCTGAGGTCAGCTGACATTTCTCATCATCATCAGAGCCCACGGCCCCATGATACTGTTGGTGAGCATGAGGCTAACTTGGGCACTCATGGTTTTCAAAGAGAAGTTTATTAAAACAAACAAAAAAATTGAATTAATAGGGGCGCCTGGGTGGCGCAGTCGGTTAAGCGTCCGACTTCAGCCAGGTCATGATCTCGCGGTCTGTGAGTTCGAGCCCCACGTCGGGCTCTGGGCTGATGGCTCAGAGCCTGGAGCCTGTTTCCGATTCTGTGTCTCCCTCTCTCTCTGCCCCTCGCCTGTTCATGCTCTGTCTCTCTCTGTCCCAAAAATAAATAAACGTTGAAAAAAAAATTAAAAAAAAAATTGAATTAATAATAACCCATCCTGGTGTAGTTTTGGCCACACTTTGAGGCCAATAGTGAGAAAATCCTAACGTTCTTAACAAGGAAATGTATTGGGGTTTTCAGCGGGAGGGAAGGACTTTTCATGGCACTCTATCCCGCAGTTAAGATAGGGCAAGAATTGCCTTTAGATGCTTGACTCATGTGCCCAGAGGAGAAGGGAACAACTGTCACTCTGCGACAATAAATTGTCAATTTAATTATCTATTAATGTCCTGCAAACTGAAAGTCATTTGATATTTTCTCCAAGAAAACATCTCCAAATTGTCAGCAGTCTCCCCTGCGTCCTAATTATTGTGTCACTAACTGTGTTGGTTTCATTTCTTTTTTCCACAAAATGGGTCCCTCAGCATCGGCTGATCATAGTTATCATTTTTTAATGGCCAAATTTGATGGATTTACAAAGAGTTTCCCCAAAGCCGTGGGCCATTTGGGCCTCATGCATCAGTGTGAGGCAAATGTGAATTGAGTAATTCTTTCTCAGCCATTTGTCAACACCTCAGAGGAGGAAATGTCAGCAGCACATGACGGTGATCAAACTACTTATGAATTTGAATTTGGCTGTTCTCCTTTTAAGGATGATAACCGCATGATGTTAACCATCTTTTATCTTTACATTTCATAGTTGGGTTTTTTTTTTAACTATATCGTTTAATTTTTACGCCATAATTCTTGGCCTACCAACCATCGGGAGGATAACACCAAAGGAACTAGACATTTAGTCTACAATAGTAATAATTAAAAAAACAGGGGGCTCCTGGGTGGCTCAGACAGTTAAGCGTCCAACTTCGGCTCAGGTCATGATCTCACAGTTTGTGGGTTTGAGCCCCACGTCAGGCTCTGTGCTGACAAGCCAGGAGCCTGGAGCCTGCTTCAGATTCTGTGTCTCCCTCTCTCTCTGCCCCTCCCCCGCTCATGCTCTGTCTCTCTCAAAAATAAATAAACATTAAAAAAATTAAAAAAAAAACAGCTAATAGTTAACATGGGCTTACTGGGCTCTGTTCTGAGTGTGTATTGACTTTGTGTGTTTGGACTCATGTAATCCAACAAAAGCTCTATGAGATCGCTATTGTTATTATCCCCATTTTACTGATGAGAAACTGAGGCAGAGAGTTTTATTAGAGTTACATAGCCAGGCAGTCTTCCCTTAAAACCAGTCACCTGTACCAGGAACAGCAGCATCTTCGTTATCACCAAAAAAACATTTATTGGATAGTTAGGACAGGCATGTGAACTGTCTCACGTGCATTCTCGCATTTAATGCTCTCACCCCATAAGGAAGTACAATTATTATTCCCCATTTTACAGGAGAGAATACCGAGGCTGACAGAGTTATGTGCCCAAGGTCACAAAACTATTCGGTGCCAGGTCAGGAACAATGGATCTGTCAGATTCTTTCCCACTGTGACAGTTGCCTGTAAGGATAGGATTCTGAATCTGGCAGCACATCATGCCCTTAATAAAGCCATCAGCATATCAGCAAAGAAATTAAAAATGCCCTGGGAGGCCCTCTGGAGAAATGGCAGATTCTACGGCTGGGGCTGAAAACACGGGGTGAGCTTGGGGCATTTTACACTGACAGAAAGTAAAGTCGTGCTCGGAACAAAGCAAATCACAAAAAGGATGAAGGCGTGTCAGGAGGACACAGGGGCAAACCGGAAGAAGTTCCCAGTGGCCAAACCCGGAACATTTTGAGCACTGAATACATACCAGTAGTATTAGATTATAAGTCAAAGAAAAAACAAACACCCATGAGTCCATACTGATAAAAATAAATAACCGAATAAATAAATGAGTAGAAGAGAAAAACTGTCCTTAAAGAAGGATTCTAAATTGTAAATGTAGAAGGAATGAGGAAAGTACAAAATCGCCTTAGAGCCCTGTGGTAATAATGGTGGCAGGCAAGATCCTCTGAGGAATGTGAAAGTTGGCGGGTGAGGCTTTAAGGAGAAACGGGATCTTTGTATCGCCCCAGATTATCTACCCAAAAATAATAATTAATTACTGTGGGGGTTTTCACATATATCCACAAATTCGTTGATACTCCTTCCTCTAGAATAGGAGTTTCATTCCTTTTCCCCGGAGTGTGGGCTGGATTTAGTGACTTACTGGTAACAAAGAAAGTTAGTAACATGGAGCATCTGGTGGCTCAGTCAGTTAAGCGTCCAGCTCCAGCTCAGGGCATGATCTCACGGTTCGTGGGTTCAAGTCCTGCATCGGTCTCTGTGCCATCAGTGCAGAGCCCGCTTAGGATCCTCTGTCTCCCTCTCTCTCTGCCCTTCCCCTGTGCATGCTGCATGCTCTGTCTCTCTCTTTCTCAAAAATAAACATTTAAAAAAATCTTTAAGAAAGTAGTAACCTTACTGTTGCAAAACCTGACAGGTACTACCTTAACCAAGTGGTCAAGGTTAACATCAGCTGTAGTCTTATACTCATATCACGAACCCCCTGATTCAATGTCTTGAGAAAGGCACTTCCCCTGTGTGGTCTTTCTTCTTCCCAACAATTCACACCCCAGTCCAGTCATGAGAAAACAGCAGACAAACCCAAATTGAGGCACATTTTACAAAGTACCTGACCAATGCTCTTCAAAAGTGTCAAGGTCATGAAAGACAAGGGAAGCCTGAGAAACTGTCACAGACTGGAGAACACTAAGGAGACATGACCAGTAAATACAACGTGATATTCTGGACTGAATTCCAAGAACAGAAAAAAGATGAGTGAGGAAAAAATAAAAATTAAAAAATTGCCCCACCTGTGCTTTCGAAGTAAACCGAGCACAGAGACTCACTGAAAATTAGCCAGAACTGCCCTGCTTTGGCTCCAGAGACCTTGTGAGGGTGCCCAGAGGGAAGGGATGTGACAAGTGGCAGGGAAGCAGCACAGAGACGATAGCAGGAGTCCGAGGAGGGTGACAGGAAAGAGAGGGGTGGTGGGAGAGCAAAGGAAGGGGAGTCTGCACTTCAGGCCGTTTGTTTTACTTGGCTACCCTGCCCCATCAGTTCCGGTGCCTCTTAGCTGCCTCTCTTCCTCCTGTGCCTATTGCCTTTTAATATACTGCATGATTGTGCTAATGCTGTTTGTCCAGATTCCTCTCCACTCTTTTCCACTCTGCTCTGTGCCCCAGGGGACTCCCTGCCTGCGGCTTCCCTGGGGGCCAGCCAGTGGGGGGCACAGGCAGGAGCCCTGAGAATAAAGGAGAATGGGGTCCAGTCCTGAGGCTCCCACCCCACCTGGGGTGCCTGGCCTGGCCAGGTCCCTCTAGCAGAGGCCACAGCCCCCACCCAGAGTTCTCACTGGGTTCTGGTGACTGCCCCTTCTCTTGCCCTGTTAGGCTCACGCGTGGGCACTGATTCCCCCACAGTGGGTAGTTCTCGGGTGCAATTCCATTTTCTCTTTCTCAAAGAGAAACTCTCAAAGTCTCAAACCCTGAAGTCCGCCCACCTCTTGGTAAATCCTCTCATGAAACTTGTCTCGATTACTCAATTGACTAAGTCATCTGTTTCCTGCTGGGATCACAACTGATGGAAAAAGTTACTATATTTATTGTCCATTGTTTATCTTCCCCTTTAGAACATAAACTCTATGAGGGCAGAAATGTTAAGTACTCCCTTCGCTGCCATGACGCTCTGTAAATAAATATCTGTTGGATAAATGAGTGGATGTTCATTTTACCCGTACTGTCTCACACGGTAATCGCTCATCGCATGTGGCTATTGAGCACTCGAAATGTGGCTGGTAGGACTGAGAAACCATTTTAAATCGTATTTAATTTTAATTTCCATAGCCACAGTCCTAGTCTATGGAAATTTCCCGAGCATAAGGCAATTCTGGAGCTACTGATGTCCGCACTGCCCCAGGAGGAGTCTGGAGGGTGGCTCGGTGGTCTCAAATGTTTGCTTCGCCCTGGCGAACTGCGGTGCTGGCCTTCTTGTAGGCAGCCCGACTCAGGAATGTGTGCCTTGTTTTTATACATTTACATTTTCATTTCCCTGCAAACTGTCCATTTCTTGGATAATAGAGTTACAGTGTGCTCACCAGGCCCTTACAAACTTGCAGCTTACAAAAGAGCTCTGGCCCCTAGCCAAGGGAGTCTCCAGCTGCTGACTGACCCTGCCTGGAAAGTCAACTTGGAAGAGACGCAAATGTCCTAATCCTCTTCCAAACCACTCTAAGTAGGTTTTATCCAGTGACCTGTAAAACCAAATTAGTAAAGGGACACTTTAATTCCAGCTCATTAGAGAGCTTCTAAAATCTTTGAGAAAGCCAACACAGCAAATTTCTGTGCTGGGGGGCTGAGAAACGCATCCCATTTCCAAAAGCAAAATGTCCTTGCTTTCTTCTGGTTCTCGCACATCACTCGACATGCAGAAGATGTTTTCTGAGGCTTTCACAGGGATCTCCAGTGAGGTGGGGAGCGGTTCCTGCGAGGGAGAAAAATATGGTGGCCTAGGGAGGTCAAGTGATTTTCCCCACGTTCTGCCAAGTCCAGTCCCAGCTCTGGTCTCCTGACTCTGGTGCAGGGAACATTTGCACTGTTCTTATTATTACCCCAGGAGCTGGCTTATTGCACAATATCAGGAAATAGTCCATATGAAATCCTGGCCCACAAAGCATACATGTTCTGCTTTTTATTCTGCAGCTTTTTTATAAAGTGTGTTTTCCTTTCCCATAATGTCATCTGGAAGCAATTCCTCCCAACAGCTGGATTTGCTTTCACAATTGGTAAACACGTAAAATGGAAGGCAGGGGAAGATGCGGAGTGTCACCAGAGGAGCCTTTCCCCCACCCGCTTGGCTCGTGTTCTGAGGCTTATCTTGGGTCTCTGCACAAGCCTCATCAAAACTGAGAACGTCTTCAAACAAGCGACCCACACTGCATTCCCTCCTTCAGGGGGTCAGCATGTTCTTTGGGGGAGAAATTTTCTGAATACTTTGCAGATAAAATCGATCAGATGCAGACCAGATTGCCAGCCGCCAAGATCTCGGAGCTACACGTGAAAGCCAGCAAAGCAGCACCTTCTCCAAGACCTCACCATCCTGGTACAGTCAGGACCTCTGGGGTCCTGCAGGAAGCCTCCCGCAGGGCACAGCCTTCCCAGAGCCACTGCCACCAAAGCCAATACAGGACGAGAGCCCAAAGAGCACCTACTAGGTCATCAAAGAAAATGAATGTCCCCCCCCCCCCCCAATGTGCTCCCGAGGAACAAGTTTTCACGCAGGCACAAACAGAAGGCAGCCAGTACTCCGGAAGGCCAAGAGCACAGCTGTCATCTGGGTGTTGGCTCACACCCTCTCCACTCTGTCTCCAGGGTCTCGGGGGCCGCTTCTCTAGGGGTTCACCAACATGGTTAGTTCTGGTCCAGGAGGTTCAGGGCACAGTTTAAGCTGGAATACAGTGCCGGGGGGCAAAGCTGAGGCTTCAGGCACTCTCCTCCCACATAAGAATGCTATTCTTTGATCAAAGTTTCAAATTTGGAAGAAATCAACCTAGCATATGGCTCAACTCTCAGAGGGAGCACGAGAGTATGCCGTTGACCAGGCAGCCCTACAGAGATGCAGAAGAGGGTATGTGTCACCCGGCCCAGCGGCGGGGATGACCTCAACACGGTGCCGGCCAGATGGGGAGAGAGTGGGGGGTAGGAGGGGCTTCCTTCCAAGCACCACCAACCCTCTGGGTAGCCAGGGCCCCACTTCCTGTGAGGGAGCTTCCCTGTGCTGTGGACCCTTGGCTGCAAAGTCCTCCTGGAAGAGATGAGCACCCCGCCCACTGAACCAACAAAAGGAGCCGATCAGGAGCAGGGCTCATCAGAGGACCCTGAGGAGGCTGACCGCCCAGCTCCTCAGCACAAGCTGCAAACGGAGCCCCTTTGCCTAGGCCCATGGTGGGTGGAGTGCACTCTTTGTCGGGTCTGCTTCTTTCCTGGGGTCCATCTTCTCTCTCTGTCCTCCAGGAAGAGGCTGTATCTTGTCTGGAGTCAAGGAACAGAAACTTCATTGTACAGTTTTCCAAATCCCACGCCTCATATCTGAAATGTCGAAACTCCGTGTTTCTAGTTGCAGGCCAAGGCTGCTTCCTCCAGACCCTGGTCACTCTGGTCTGATCGCCTGCACTGCTGGGAGGGCCCTCGGAGTCCACTCAGTGAGATTCAATGAAGCCCAGCGGGGTGGGTGGGTGAGAGCAACCCCCTGGTTAATACTTCAAAGTGATCCCTAGGTTAAAGCAATTAGAGCTCTAACAACCATATGCAATGTGTGCACCTTGTTTGGATCCTGATTCAAATGTACCAACCGTAAGGAGACATCTTGGGCTATTTCAAGAAAATTTGAATTTGGACTGGCTATCAGAAAACATTCAAGAACTTATTGTTAATTTTGATAAGTGTGGAAAAAAACATAAAAAATAAATATGTAAACAAATTTTTATATGTGTGATAATGGTGTTGTGGTTATATAAGACAATGCCCTCATCTTTTAAAAAGTATACCCCTGTGGCGCCTGGGTGGCGCAGTCGGTTAAGCGTCCGACTTCAGCCAGGTCACAATCTCGCGGTCCGGGAGTTCGAGCCCCGCGTCGCGCTCTGGGCTGATAGCTCAGAGCCTGGAGCCTGTTTCCGATTCTGTGTCTCCCTCTCTCTCTGCCCCTACCCCGTTCATGCTCTGTCTCTCTCTGTCCCAAAAATAAATAAACGTTGAAAAAAAAATTAAAAAAAAAAAGTATACCCCTAAGTATTTGGAAGTGAAATATGACATCTGGGATTTTTTAAAATACTTAAGAAAAAAACATCATGATGGGTACAGCTAGGTGCCTCAGTTGGTTGAGTGTCTGACTCTTGATCTCAGGTCTTGAGCTCAGGTTCGTGATTTCAAGCCCCAGGTTGGGCATGGAGCCTACTGAACAGAAAAACACATGATGAAACAAAGATGGCGTCTTAGTCCATTTGGGCTCCCATAACAGAATTCTATAAACTGGGTATAAACAACAAAAATTATTTTTCACAGTTCTGGAGGCTGGAAATCCAAGATGGAGGTGCCAGCAAATTCTGTCTAATGAGAGCCCACGTCCTGGTTCATAGATGGTGCCTTCTCATTGTAACCTAACGTGGCGGAAGGGGTGAGTGAGCTCCCTAGGGTCTCTTTCATAAGGGCACTAATTCATTTATGAGGGCCCCACCCTCGTGGTTTAATCACCTCCCAAAGGCCCCACCTCCCAATATCACATTCAGGGTTAGGTTTCAACATACAAATTTTCATGGGGACATTAACAGTCAGCCTATAGGACATGGTAAGATGTTAATGGTTAGATCTAGATGATGGGTGTATGGGATTCTATATACTACCCTCTCTACTTCTATATATGTTGAAAAACAATTATAATAAAAATTTTTAAGTATAGACTATTTTATCACAAAAGCTCACAGAGGACAACAAACACACATGTTTACCCACTCAGTGGTGACTGAATCCTGTAATGAGGTTCTTCATCCTCCTCATGGTCAGGAGGGGTTAGCTCTTGCATACAATAGGGAAGTGACAGGGCCCAGTCCAAGATGACCCATACGAGCTTTGACTGGGGGTGCAGCAACACCCTCAGCCCCTCCGCCTGGCAAGAAGTGGGAAGGAGCTCCTCTCCCAGAGCAAATGCAGCCTTCTTTGCTCCTGCTGCCGCTGGCTTTGGGGGCTGTGGTTTCCTCCTGTGTGTGCTGCATTGCTTCATGAGCAGTTCAGGGTCCTGTGTGTGGGTGGTGGAGTAGGACACAGGCCACTAAGTACTAGGTAAAGTTCTTGCTCTTACAGCTCGAGATCATTCCTGCTGCCTTCACCCCCATTACCCCCCGCATTCTACACTGTCCCATCCTGCACTGACTCATTCACAGACATGCGTCAGGGTAATCCTATGCCAGTCCCCTTGCGGGGCATGGGCGGGATAATGACGGTCTTTGAAGGGCAATGGAAAAGGCCTCCAGTTAGAAAAGTCAATGCAGGCCTGACACTTACTCTTTCCCTGCTCTGGCCCTAGGCATCAACTTCTGTGTTCTCATTCTAGGTTAGTCCATACTCTTTAGCCTTAACCTGGTCTTGGGAAGGAGAAGATTCTTTGCCATATTACTTATCTCCTCTTTCTGGAAAAACAAGAAAACCAATTTTCCCCCTTCTGCTTTGAAATATGCTGGGCATTCTGTTTTTCCTTATGTCCTTGAGTAAAAAGTAAGTACCCTTTACTGGTGCTGGGCCATGCCTGTTCTTTCATTCCTTTTTTTTTCTTTTCTTTTCTTTTCTTTTCATTTTTATTCCAGCATAGTTCATATACAGTGTTTATTTGTTTCAGGAGTACAATAGAGTGATTCAGTGATTCCCTATATTAGTGCTCAATAAGTGTGCTCTTCATCCCCATCACCTATTTCATTCTGGTAACCATCAATTTGTTCTCCGGAGTTGACAGTCTGTTTTTTGGTTTGTCTCTTTTTTCCCCCCTTTGTTAATTTGTTCATGCATTTTCTTTCTTTAATTCCACATATGCGTAAAATCATCTGGTATTTGTCTTTCTCTAACTAGCTTAATTTGGTCTCTAGATCCATCCATGTTATTGCAAATGGCAAGATTTCATTTTTTTGTGGCTGAATAACGTTCCAATGTATATATATACTGCATCTTTTTTATCCATTTATCTGTCGATGGACACTTGGGATGCTTCCATAATTTGGCTATTGCAAATAATGATGCAATAAACATCAGGTGCACGTATCCCTTCAAATTAGTGTTTTTATATTGGGGGGGGGGGGTAAATACAGTAGTTTGGTTACTGGATCACATGGTAATTCTATTTTTAATTTGTTGAGGAACCTCCATACTGTCTTCCAGAATGGCTGCACCAGTTTGCATTCTCAACAGTGCACAAAGGTTCCTTTTACTCCGTACCCTCACCAACACCTGTTGTTCCTTGTGGTGTTGATTTTAGCCATCCTGACAGGTGTGAAGTGATATCTCATTGTGGTTTTGATTTGCATTTCCCTGACGATGGGTGATGTTGAGCATCTTTTCATGTGTCTGTTGGCCATCTGTATGTCTTTGGGGAAATGTCTGTTCACGCCCTCTGCCCATTTTTAACTGGGTTATTTGGTTTCTTTGGGGCGTTGAGTTGTGTAAACTCTTTATATATTTTGGATGCTAACCTTTTATCGGATATGTCATTTGCAAATATCTTCCCCCATTCAGGAGGTTGTCTTTTAGTTTTTGTTGGTGGTCATACCTGTCCTTTCTTAGTACTGACCAGAGCAACCCAGTCCTTTGGAGTGGAAAGAAAGGCCTCACATATAGGGCAAGTGCTCTTGCTAAAGACCTGCCCAAGTTATTGCCAACATATTTCATAAGTAAGACTGCTCTCACAGAAACAAAAAATAAATTTTAAAAATCCTATTTATACTTTGTTAGACTCAATATTTGATATTTCTACATTTTATTATTTTTTTTAATTTTTTTTTTCAACGTTTATTTATTTTTGGGACAGAGAGAGACAGAGCATGAACAGGGGAGGGGCAGAGAGAGAGGGAGACACAGAATCGGAAACTGGCTCCAGGCTCTGAGCCATCAGCCCAGAGCCTGACGCGGGGCTCGAACTCCCGGACTGCGAGATCGTGACCTGGCTGAAGTCGGACGCTTAACCGACTGCGCCACCCAGGCGCCCCAATATTTCTACATTTTAAATAGGTTCTCTAATTTTGCTTTTTTCCTTCCTAATGGTTTCCATCTTTGTCTCAATCATAAGTTAATGAGAATTACAAGTCTTACGAATAACATACACTTTCATTTTTTAAATGTCTCTTCATTTTTAGTGACTAATAAGGGCACTGACAGTGCACAGACTGAACTGAGAGCCCCAATGGTTGTGACATCAAGTGGTAGCTCTGACATTTCACTCGTCAGCGGGTCCGCGGAAGTCCAAACTCAGTCTGCAAAGGGCGAACGGAGAAGGTCAGTGTATACAGTTCGAAAGTGTGGGTGGTTCAAAAGCCGACTATACAACAGTTGAAAATGTTGCCCAGCTCCAACTAGAACGTAAGTGTCTTGCAGACAGGAATGTTGTCCATTTTGTACACAGCGGCATCCCAGTGCCTAGAACAGGGTCCTGCACATGGTAGATGCTTCATGCTTTCTGGATTCATGAACTGCCCGTGCTTTGGAATTCTTGCAGCCACTTGTCACGTTGTACTGTATATACCGGTATCACATTTAACTTCAAGATTGACAGTATCTTGGAAGCAGAAGGAAGCCTTTTTTCTCTTGCGACATCTACGTCGTCCATAACTGAGATTCAGTAAATGCACATTGACCAGGTAGAAGTACCTTTGTATTGTTGGGAGCTAGCTAGTGATTAAACAGTTTAAAAACAAAATCCCTCACTGGTCATGAGAAAAACCATAGCTCATGCTACAGAAATGGACAATTGCTGAAGCCCCCAGAAGTTTCTCAAGTACTGTGTGGCAGGGAAGTAGATTTCCTGCCCCAGAAATCTGGCAAAAGAATTCACTTGAGGATTTAAGTCTGAGAAAAAAAAGACCCAAGAAAGGAGGCAGAGAAGGGGAGGTCTTTTCCAGGGCCTAGAGATTAAGGCTATTTAGATACCACTTAAGAAAGGAACCAGATGCCAGCCAGGTTTGTGCTTCGGTTTAACCGTGTTCTCTGCAAAACTTGCTTATGGGAAGATCAGAAGCTCTGACGATCATTACTGAAGAGGATTCAGAGAAATTATCGTCTACTCCCGGTTGAAGAGAGAACAAGTCCTGATCTTTTTTTGGTGTCAACCTCTACTGAAATGTGCTGTTGTCAAATCAAAAAGGGGATAGATTCGAATTTTACAACTCTGATGAAAGTGAAATAAAAGGAAATCTGTATCATCTTAATCAAAGCATGTGCCACCTGAGTCGGCTCCCTGTCTCGTCCCTTGGCCTTGGTGACTCTCATGTGCTGGAGGTTAAGGGTTTGTTAAAGAAGATGGGTTTTGATTAAGTGTCACATTTAGTGTGATGTGACATGCTCTTTATCATTGCAAGGGAAGATTGGGGGACCAGGGGGAGCTTTATAGCTAGTTCCCAATATAAATTAGGAGTCTTGGGGAATGGGTACTTTGCAGTTGGCCTTGATCTTTCCAGGGCCCAATGAATGTGTGTATGTGAGAGTGTGCACACATGTATGTGTGTGTGTGTGTGTGCGCGTGTGTGTGCGTAGGGAGGGCAGAAAAGTCAGTTTTCACGTGCCTGCGCTAATGGGCTGGTTACCCCACTTGGAGTTTGACTTGCAATTGTAACATAAGCCTCCAGCTCTAAATTTGTCCATGTTCTTGATATGGGGCAAAGTTCTCCCTGCCTTTTACTTCTTTGGAATTTCACTGTTGCTTAGGGAAATCTCAAGCATTCATTCATCCCTTTGGGGGACAGTGACACAAATTTGAGGAGGGAGAAGCGGAAGGAAGCATTCCAAGTGCCACATGCCATTTCTAGCCAGAGGCCATGGCCATTGATTGCCTCCCCTGACTTCACCTAGAGAAAAGAGAGCAGTCAGAGCCAAATCCTCCTCCCTTCAAATCGAAGATGTGCTCCACACCTTAAGACTCAGATTTTGGCTTAAATTGGAGTAGTGAGAGCACAGTGAAAACGGGGGTACAGTAAATCCCCAGAGTGCTCATGAAGGCAGGGGGTGGGGATTGAGGGAGACATCCCAGAAGGAACCATTCCCATCCAAAAGGCACCCCACCCCGCCTCCAGATCAATTTTTCTAAAATATCACTTGTGGAGCTCCTGGCTGGCTCAGGGGAGCATGCAACTCTCGATCTTGCATCTGTGAGTTCGAGCCACACATTGGGTATAAATACTATTTAAACAAATAAACTTAGAAAAAAAAAAGACTCTCGTCAAGTCATGACCCTTCCATAAATACCCTTTCCTTCCCTCCCATTGCCTTTATGCCACAAGAATAAAGGAAATCCATACCCTTTGTTCCAGCATTCAATGCCATACATCCTGGCACTGCCAAATTGGCCCTACTTACTGCCTCTCAAATGACTTAGCTTTTATCTTGCAGCATTTGCTTGTCACTCCCCTGTGTGGAATGCCTTTTCTGTTTCTCTCCCCTATGGCAAGATGGCGCCCATCTTCCAAACATTGGCTACGGCCCTTTCCTTTTTATGAGGGAGTCACAGCCCACTTGAGACAATGCTTCTTTTTATCCCAAAAATCTGAATGGAGCTTCTACTAAGTGCCCAGAACTGCTCTAGACACCTGGATTAGGTCACAGAACAAGACAAAGACACCTGCCTTCAAGGAGCATGCGCCGTAGTCATCAGGAGGATTGTGCGGTAAACTTAAAAGACAACTCAAAAATATTTACTATATGATAACAGTTACTATGGAGAGAAGAAGAAGAAGAAGAAGAAGAAGAAGAAGAAGAAAACAGAGCAGGGTAAAGGAGATCAGGAGCTCCCACTGTTTGAGGCCAGGGGCTGGCTACAGTATTACAGGATGACCAGGGTAGGTCTCATAGAGGGATGTGTGGACCAAGAAACTAGAAGAAAATCCATAATGTCGAATAACAAACGGAAAGGCCTCCAGGGGCACCTGGGTGGCTCAGCTGGTTGAGTGACTGACTTCGGCTCAGGTCATGATCTCCTGTGAGTTCAAGCCCTGCATGGGGCTCTCTGCTGTCAGCACAGAGCCTGCATTGGATCCTCTGTCCCCCCTCTCTCTCTACCCCTCCCCCGCTTGTGCCCCTGAGCTCGTGCTCTCTCTCTCAAAGATAAACATTTTTTAAAAAAGAAAGAAAGGCCTCCAATGTTTGGTACAACCAGTTCAGGTGACATTAAGGAAGAAGTTAGGCAAGGAATGGAGAAATGGTTAGGTTTTTATTGCTATGTTCAAAAGTAATTTTTTTTTTCAACGTTTATTTATTTTGGGACAGAGAGAGACAGAGCATGAACAGGCGAGGGGCAGAGAGAGAGAGGGAGACACAGAATCGGAAACAGGCTCCAGGCTCTGAGCCATCAGCCCAGAGCCCGACGCGGGGCTCGAACTCACGGGCCGCGAGATAGTGACCTGGCTGAAGTCGGATGCTTAACCGACTGTGCCACCCAGGCGCCCCTAAAAGTAATTTTTTTTAATTAGAAAAATTATTTACTTTTACTCCTTCCCTACATCTTACTGTTCAGGAAACCATCTTACAGATGTATCTGCAATAATGTACTGTTCCCAATCTGTTTAAAGGCAAAGCAGCATAGGGAAACACCATCAGCGGTCCAGACTTCTCAGCTTATGGGATCTTGCTTCCTGCTTTTACATGAAATCCTGAAACTTAGAAGTGTTTTCTCCAAAAAGAAGAAAACAGGGCATTGTAAAAGAAAAATCACTTTATTCAGTATTACAGTTTTAGAAATGGAATATATTTTCTTTAAGGAACGAGAAACTTTTTTCTCAACTGTTATTGGTTTGTCAGTATAGGTCAGCAGGAAGAAACATTAACAAGCCTGGCTCTTCAATATCAAGACATCTAGTCCAAGCGATGGTATGCTTTCTTCCTTTTCAGAGATGCTTCTTTTTCTGGTGCTTTCCATCCTTTTCCACGTTTCATATTAGAGGATCAGTACAATCTTTAAAACTTCCTGAACAAGAGCAAATCCATAGCTTCTGATTTCTTCCCAAAAGGCTTTCCAACCCGTGACTGTTCCAGCCACCAAACAAACCAACAGGACACAGAAGAGCCCAATGAGTAGAAGAAATCTCCTGAGTTGTGGCATGTTGGGTGCAGTGGATTGGTCCAGCATTATGAAACAGAAACTTCCCCACTATCCATTGTAAACAGGAAGCTGGATGCAAGTCCTTCCACACTATATTGGCCATTTACTCCGTAGGCCAAGAAAACTGCTGGCCTCTGACACCCATGTTCATCAGAGACAGAGCCAACGCTAGGAGGTTCTGCAACAACACCATCAATTGTTCCTCCCATGAGGAGGATGTCAGAGGCCACCCGCAGGGCTTACACCATCGTGGTCCTGCACCCAGGGCGACTTCTTCAGCTTCAGATTGGGACCATCCAGCACAAGAACAAGACTTATTAGTACAAAGTGTCCGTGTTGGTGGTGGCAGGGGCAGCTCTCAGCCTCAGGCCCCACATGCCACCTGGGAGCAGCTAAGGTAATTTTTTACACATTAAAATTATAAAAGCATTAACTGGCGATTGCTTCTTGATATGGAAAAAAATAACAAATACACTTCAGAAATTGCAAATACCCCTTTGCTTCATGAAAAAGTCCCTCCCTTTCTTCCCCTTTCCCTGACTCAGCGATTCTCCTGCTGCTTGGCTTTGACCCTCATCACAGACACTTCCCTGGAGGCTTTCTAATAACCGGCCCCTGGGGGACGCTCTTCCAGCCGCAGTCATACTTGGAGACAACCTAGCTCTGGGATGGAATCTGGAGCCGGGTCTACACGCTTGCACTTCCTTCCCATGAGTCTTTGCGCGAGTTCCTCAGCCAACCTGTGTTCGTCTGTAAAATGGGGTCTATCTTCACAGGGTTCTGCAGCTCACTTGAGATAATTCTTGCAAAGCACTGAGTATAGGGCCTGGCCTGGAGCTGATCCGCAGATGACTGCTCGCCGTTGCACCTCTGGCCTCGGGTGAGGGAGGGGTGGTTATGCCTCCTGCCTCCTGCCTCCTGTTAGAGCTTTCTTCCTCTTTCCGCGGGAACCCCGAGAACTTCATAGCCCCTGCTATCTGTCTCTCATCCACACTGTCTTCTGCCCAGCCCACAAGTGGTGAGGTTTCTCACAGCACTCTCTGCCCACACTTCCGAAGTGGGCTCCTCACAGCCACAGCCACAGGCACAGCCACAGCACTGACTTCTACCCCACCCCACCCCATTTATATTGGTGGCCACCACTCGATTTCTCTATCCGAGCTCCTCTCCTGCACTCCAGACTGGTGTATCCTCGAACTGGGTGCCTCTGCCTACCCAGAGGTTCAAATCTGCCCCACCAGCCCTAGGCTCTACCCCCATCCCTCCATCTCCAGAGGTGGGTCTGTCTTCCCACCCCTCCCCCTTCCTGCTTTGCCTCCTCACCTCCAGGAGTAGTCCCGCTGTTAAGAAAGTTCTTTACAAAGTGGCCCCTGCTTTCCGAGAACTCTCAGGGCAATAGACGGAGGCAGATAAGGACAATCTCAAGAGGAAAGTGGTTTGACTAAAGGAAGCACAGTACTTAGGTAAGAGGGCAGGAGAGAAGCCTACCTGGCCTGGGGGGTCAGCTCCGACTTCCCTTAGGAGAGCTTGGGGAGCCAGTGTAAGATGTTTCCCAGGAACAGACCTAAATACATTTTCATTTTGGAGCAGGGCAAAGGTGGGATGGGAGGCTTCTTAAGAGTCGCTATTACCTGAGGGGAGAAATAAAGATTGCTTGGCCCAGGGGACTCTCACTTGTGGAGACCCCACCTTACTTGGAGTCAGGCATAATACCACAGGAGACACAATTATATTGCCCTTTTTGAGAGATCTCTCATAATTTTGTAGGTTTTTTTTTTAATTATATGGTTACCAGAAAAGAATTTAATATATATCAACCATTATTTCTCTCAAAGGCCATAAAGAGTCAGAAAATCTTGAATATAATAAAAAATTAAACCTATAAATTGCTCTCCAATTTAATGAAATTTTTATGAAATCAAATGTTAACAATTAAAGGAGCTGATCTAATTTACATTTTGTAGTCATTGCAATAAAAAATTGTAAATTTTAATTTTGCACTTCCCTTATTTTTGAGCCAACAGTCTCCCCCCCCCCCCCAACACCCTCAGATTTCAAGTGTTTTGGTAGGACCTTGGCACACTTGTAGCCCCAGTGATAAGCTTAGGGGTTCTTCCTGGGCCATCAGAACCAAACCTACATCAGCCAGAACGGAGAGTGTAGTGGGCTTCAATATGCTCCCCGCCCAGAGGTGACCATTTTCAATGCTTCCATCCCCCCACAGCCTGCAATGGTGACATGAGGCACCAAAACCCAGACTGGCAGGAGTGTAGGGGATTTGGGAGAAGCAAAGGGCAGCACCCCCTGAGACTGAGTGAAAGGCACATGGCTTACTCTTCAAACATGACTTCCTTGACCAAAGTAATACAGACTCATTGAATAAAATTTGGAAAACACAGGAAAGTAAATATACTGCCCATAGTCCTGTTACCCAGACATGAACATTGATCACTTTTTTATCTTCTCATGATTTTTTCTGCATAGGGGCGTTCTTTTTTTTTTTTTTTAAACATAGTTACAGTTGTGCCTATAATTTCATATCCTGCTTTTCTTACTACATTGTGTTTCCTTCTGTCATTGCTCACTTTAGTGTACTATATAATAAGTGCATAAAATGTCATCACATGGATTTATCAGAGTTTACTGACCTATTGCCCTATAGTTGAACATTTATATTGCTTTCAATGCCTTACTATTATAAAGTTTTTGTTGTTATAAATGACATTGCAATGCATGTGTGCACGTAACCCTTTGTTTAATGTTTACTTATTTATTTCGAGAGAGAGGGAGTACATGCACACACAAGCAGGGGAAGGGCAGAGAGAGAAGGAGAGAGAAAGAGAGAATCCCAAGCAGGCTCTATGCTGTCGGCACAGAGCCCAACGCGGGGCTTGATCTCACGAACCCTGAGATCGTGACCTGAGCCGAAACCAAGAGTTGGTCGCTTAACCTATTGAGCCACCCAGGCACACCTACATAACTCTTTTTTGACATTTAGGATTATTTCTAAAGATAGAGTCTCAGAAGTGGAATTATGCAGCTAGCAAATACAAATGCTTCTAAGATTTTTAAATTCATATTGTCAGATCGCTCCCCAAAGAGGGCTGTATTAATGTGCACTGTCACTAGCAATATGTGAAAATTCCAGCTTTGAGATGGCTTTCCACTGCACTGGCTATTATCACTAATATATGTATATAAAATATGTAAAGTAAAATATAATATGATATATTATTATAATATAACCTAAGAGGTAGAAAGTGGAATTGTCTTCTTATGTAAAAATTTTGGTGAGGCTTATCATACATTCAGAGAAGTACACAAATCATAAGTGAATTTTTACAAAGTGAAGACTTCTAAGTAAACAGCACCCAGATCAAGAAACTAAACATTACCAGAACCCCAGAAGCACCTGTCATGCCCCCTTTGGCCCCTCGCCCCCCACCCGAGGGTAATCACTACCCTGACTTCTCATACCCTAGGTTAGTTTTGGACAGTGGCACTGTTAACAATTTTCATTTTTGTGGTTACTAGAGGAGCTAACCCTTTTTCCACGTATTAGTTGATGAATTGAGTTCCTCTTTTGTAAATTATCTTTTCAAGTTCTTTGTCCAGGAAATAGTTGATTATTAAGCAATCTCCTAATGTCAAGTTTGGCTAAAGTTGGACTGTAGTCATCTGGACACTGTTCAAAACTGGGGAAGTGTGCGTGTGCGTGTGTGTGTGTGTGTGTGTGTGTGTTTATGCTCCCAGGAGCTCACTCTGACCATACTCTTACTTCATCATGCTTCTTTCCTGCGAGGCAAGGTGGCACCTCTGTAGGGAACACCTGGCAGGGGTAACTTTTCAGTGACAGAGCTGAGCCTAAATAGACTCCGCTGTTCTTTCAGTGTGTGTGAGAGTTACAGAAATAGGTCACTGGACCTTTTTAAAAATAGAACTGACACATTTGGGGAAAGCATTGTTTCTGCTGAGATTGCATACAGTAGGAGATGAAATGATCTCTACAGAGTAGATGAATTTAGACATTTGGTATAAAAAATAAATATCTTTAATGGTAATAACTCACAAGATATATAATGTCTTTCGTAAGAAAGGTCACTAAACATCATTACCTGAACAGCCTACAGAAAGTTTTCCCCTTCAGTTCTAACGTGGGATCTTCTGAGGTGCAAGCAGCAGTTTGCTGGCCCCCGGCCGGCCCCACCTGGCAACAGCTGTTGATGGAAAGAGAAGGGCCACACCGTCAACTGCAGTCAGCATTTGTTCCCCCACCAAAGCCAAGACGTCCTGTCTCAGTGGGTTTGCATTCTCTCCGCTTAAGTTATGAGACAACCCCCTGCTACCCATGTACCACTATCTGTGCTACAAAACAAGCGGGGACAGCGACAGCTGCCTGAGTGCAGCTCCATTCCAGCCCTTCCAATGGCTTGACCAATTTGTGGCAAGCCAGCCCCACATCTTTGCCCACAGGCTCCCCAAGAGCCGTGTAAGGGCCCAGGTCTGCCCTTGGGGGGGCCCTTTTTGGCCCTCTCCTGAGACATCCTCAGTAAGCTCTCTCTGGCACACCCAACCTGCTGGGTTCAGAAGCTCCATGCACTTAGGGGACAGACACTTCTGTCTTCTCCAGGGATTCCTGAGGAGCTGCTGACATTGCCATGCTTGGGCTCCACTAATGAGACAGGCAAGATGTTGGATGGAAAAGCAAAGCTTGGGGTTACTATGGGGAACACACTTTGATTCAGCCCCAAGGAAGGCAAGGAAGGCAAGGAAGACACAGAAGGGGGTTGGTTGTCCCAGGAGTGGGGGTGAATGAGAGCAAGGGAGGAGGGGACAGACACCTGTGTTTCAGGAAAGTCTTGGCAGCGGTGGGGGGAAGGACAGGGCTGATAGTGCCCAGGCAAGGGAGCAGCAGCTGTGAGGGGTGGGAGGTGGCGAGCAGGAGGGGACAGGGGTGTGAGACATTTCTCAGAAGTAGAACACACGGGCAGGACCTGAGGACTTTGACATTGGCACCAAGGGAAAAAGAAAAGTCCCAGATGCAGATGCAGCATTTTCTAACAAGAACACAGTTCCTTTTTGAAGACATGCATCCACCCAATGAGCACATGTCGAGCTCTTGCCTTGTGTCAGATAGTTGTAGACTCTGGGAATGACATGGAATTCCTACCCCAAAGGTGCTTTCACTCTGCCAGATGGTGGGTGGGCTGTGTAGACAACAAACAAATAAGCGGGGGGAAAAAAGGATGATTTCCTGTGGTGATAAGTGGTCTTGAAAGATAATTTGTGCTGGGGGGAGGGGGGTTGTGTGATCAGAGAGGACTTTTCTGAGGAAGTGACATTGGAGTTGATATGAAGGAGCCAGTCAGGGAGAAGAGCCAGGTCAAGAACATTCTAGATAATCAAAATTGCCTCTGCGAAAGGCCCTGAGTAGGAACACATGGCACATTTGAGGAACAGAAAGAAGACCACTGTGGCATGACGAAGAGTTTTACAACACAAACTTGTTTTCTATTTGCTGCAAGGCCACTGCCTTAGAGTTTCATCTTTGGTTTCTAGACACTCCACACCCCTTCTAGACCCTTCTCTCATCTCTTTTCTGTCTCCCTCCAGACCAGCTGCAGTAAGAAGTGAGACCAGTAGCTATCAATGCCATCTGGGAGTTGCGGAGGGACTACAACCAGTTCAGTCTTTGTAGAAACCAAATGGGGAGGAAGTCCTGGGGCCAGCCTGGCTCCTTTTTTCAGGTCCATAATTCTTAACCACTTTTGAACTATGAACCCCTTTAGTCACCTGATACAAGCTGTGAAAAAAATACAAGTATATGAAAAAATTACCTTATACACAGCAGATTAGCCTATGAATACAAGTCTTATGACCATTGTATCTTCCATAGAGATGTATCCATATATGACAAAATGTAACCATAATGATAATAAAAATACATTTGCACAGTGTTTTTTACTTTCCCCACACATTTCCACTTAATATCCTTTTGTCCCATTGACATCCTTGACACATAGGTAGGAAAGGCATTTGTTATCCCATTTTGCAGATGAGGACACAGTGATAGAAGGCTAAGCAGCATGTGTGCAATAATAGGGCCAGTTGGCTGTAGCTTTGGGACAAGAACCAAGGTCTTGTCACTCCAAGGTCCAGGCTCTCCAAGAACAGGTCATGCAGTGACCATCTTGACTTCTCTTTGACTTCTCTCCCCATGCCCTTACCCTAGGGCCTGGAGACACTCACAGCAAAGACAATCTTTACACATACAACTCGGCCCACATTGCCCTCCTGGTGAGGAATCATATGGATATGATTCTTCCATAGTGATATGGAAGAAGTGATATTTTCTAACACAGGCAAAGAGGCACCGAGTCTGAGTATAGAAGTCAAAATTGTGTGGATGGAGGGGAACTTCCCGCTGGGGCTTCCTTTTGGCCAGTTAAACTTAGCGAGTCATTTCCTTTTTCTTCTGAAGACTTACAGCATTTCCTCCTACAGTCCCACAGAAATGAATCTAAAGGAGTGCCACCTAGTGGCCCGGACTATAAGGATCACCGATTATTTTCCCCTCACCATCCCACCCCCACTCCATGGGGCCACCTTGCTGATCAGAAAATTGGACCCATGCCTCTTACTATCCACCAGGTTAAACACCTGGTGTTTAGAACAGTGTCTAAGTGTCTGTAACTCTCTCCAACCAGGATTCCTTGGGTCAAAAGGAGGCAATGTGGACCTCCTGAAAGAGAAACAGGTGAAAACCCATCAGACTGGTTCAGTTCCGGCCTTCATCACCTCCTTGGCAGAAGGGAAAAGAAGTCTCACTACTGTGCCTCACAGCACAGAGAGAATTAGGACATCAGGATAAATGGAAACCCAGTCCAAACGCAGCCCACCTCCCAAATAATGCTTTCTAATGAAAAATAAAATATCCAGATGCAGTAAAAGAAAATATTAGTAAATTCAGCAACAGTTTTTAAAACCCTGCTTGGGGCACCTGGCTGGCTCAATTGGTAGGGTGTGTGACTCTTGATCTTGGGGTTGTGAGATGAGCCTCATGTTGGGTGTGATTACTTGAAAATCAATCTTTAAAAAAATTATTTTAATAAAAAGAACCCCAAACCCTACAAGTCAAAACCACAATGAGATACCACCTCACACTTGTCAGAATGGCTAAAATCAACAACTCAGGCAATAACAGGTGTTAGCGAGGATGCAGAGAAAGGGGAATCCTCTTACACTGTTGGTGGGAATGCAAACCGATACAGCCACCATGGAAAACAGTATGGAGGATCCTCAAAAAGTTAAAAATAGCACTACCCTAGGATCCGGCAATTGCACTAGTATTTATTTAGCCAAAGGATACAAAAACACAAATTTGAAGGGGTACATGCACCCTGATGTTTATAGCAGCATTATCGACAATAGCCAAACTATGGTAAGAGCCCAAGTGTCCATTGACTTATGAATGGATAAAGAAGATATGGTGTATATATACAATGGAATATTACTCAGCCATCAGAAAGAAGGAAATCTTGCCATTGCAATGACATGGATGGAGATACAGTGTATTATGCTAAGTGAAATAAGTCAGAGTAAAACAAATACCATATGATTTCACTCATAAGTGGAATTTAGGAAACGAAGTAGATGAACATAGAGGAAGGGGAAAAAAGAGAAAGGGAAGCAAACCATAGGAGGCTCTTAATGATAGAGAACAAGTGAGGGTTGATGCAGGGTGGTCGGTGGGGGATGGGCTAAATGGGTGATGGGCATTAAGGAGGGCACTTGTTATGATGAGCACTGGGTATTATATGTAAGTGATGAATCACCAAATTCTACTCCTGAAACCAATATTACACTATATGTTAACTAACTAGAATTTAAACTAAAATTTGGAAAAAAAAAACCAAACAAAGAAACAAACTCCTGCTCTATGGCAAAAAAAAAAAAATAGCATGGTGAAAGAAAAACTTTGCAACATTTATCACAGATACAGGCTAATCTGTAATATTAGGAATATAAGAAGCATTAAAATATTAAGAAAAAGAGGCCAAAATAAAGGCCATATATGAAAAACCTGCAGCTAACATTATACTCAATGCTAAAAAATAGAGCTTTTCCCCTAAGATCAAGAACAAGACAAGGATATCCACTCTTACCACTTTTATTCAACGTAGTACTAGAAGTCCTAGCTACAGCAATCAGATAAGAAAAAGAAATAAAATGCACCCAAAATGGTTACAGAAGAAGGAAAACTTTCACTATTTGCAGATGACATGATACTGTATATAGACAACCCTATAGACTCCACCAAAAGACTAAAAGAACTGATAAATAAATTCAGTAATGTTGCAAGATACAAAATCAATATACAGAAATCTGTTGCATTTCCGTACACTTACAGTGAAATTGCAGAAAGAGAAATTCAGAAAACAATCCCATTTATAATTGCACCAAAAATAATAAAACACTTAGGAATTAACTTAACCAAGGAGGTGAAAGGCCTATATTCTGAAAACTATAAAACACTGATGAAAGAAACTGAAGAGGACACAAACAAATGGAAAGATATTCCACACTCATGGACTGGAAGAACAAATATTGTTAAAATGTCCATACTTCCCAAAGCAACTTACAGACTTAATGCAATCCCTACCTAATACTAACAGAATTTTTCACAGAACTAGAACAAATAATCCTAAAATTTGTATGGAACCACAAAAGACCATTGAATAGACAAAGCAATCTTGAAGAATCAAGCCCAGATATCAAGATATACTACAAAGCTGTAGTAATCAAAACGGTATGGTACTGGCACAAAAAAAGACACATAGAGGCACCTGGATGGTTCAGTTAAGTGTCCGGCTCTTGGTTTCAGCTCAGGTCATGATCTCACAATTAGTGGGATTGAGCCCCGCATCGGGCTCCACACTGATAGCACAGTGCCTGCTTGGGATCCTCTCTCACCCTGTCTCCTAATCTGTCCCCTGTGCATATGTGCTCTTTCTCTCTCTCAAATAGACTTAAAAAAATAGACACATAGATCAATGGAACAGAGCAGAGAGCCCAGAAATAAACCCACAATTATATGGTTAATTAGTCTTCCAAAAAGGAGGCAAAAATATGCAATGGGGAAAAGTCTCTTAAACAAATGGTTCTGGGACAACTGGACAGCCACATGCAAAAGAATGAAACTAACCATTTTTTCACACCCTACACACACACACACACACACAGACACACAGACACACACACACACACACAAAACCTCAAAATGGATTATGGAGTTAAATATGAAATATGAAACATGAAACCATAAAAATCCTCGGGAGCAGAAGAACTTCTCTGACATCAGCCATTAGCAATATTTTTCTAGATATGTCTCCTGAGGTAAGGGAAACAAAAACAAAAATAAACTATTGGGACTACATCAAAATAAAAAGCTTCTGCACAGCAAAGAAAACAATCAAGAAAACAAAAAGACAGGGACAATACCTGGCTGGCTCAGTTAGTGGAGCATACAACTCTTGATTTGGGGGTTGTAGGTTTGAGCCACCCTGTCCCATTGGGTATAGAGATTACTTAGAAATAAAATCTCTCTTAAAAAAAAAGAACCTGCTGAATGGAAGAAGATATTTCCAAATAACATATCTGAAAGAGTTATATCAAAAATATATAAAGAACTTACACAACTCAACACCAAGAAAACAATCCAATAAAAAAAATAGAAGACATGAACAGACATTTCTCCAAAGAGAAATAGCCAACAGACACAGGAAAAGGTGCTCAACATCACTCTTCATCAGGGAAATGAAAATCAAAACCACCATGAGATGCACCTCATACCTGTCAGAATGGCTAACATCAAAAACAGAAGAAACAGGGGCACCTGGGTGGCTCAGTCAGTTGAGTGGCCGACTTCGGCTCAGGTCGTGATCTCACGGTTTTGAGGTCAAGCCCCGCGTCGGGCTCTGTGCTGACAGCTCGGAGCCTGAAGCCTGTCTCAGATTCTGTGTCTCCCTCTCCCTCCACTCACGCTTTGTCTCACTGTCTCTGAAAAATGAATAAACTTAAAAAAATTTAAAACACACACACACACACAAGAAACAGCAAGTCTTGGTAAGGATGTGGAGAAAAAGGAACCACTGTTGGTGGGAATGCAAACAGGTGCAGTTTCTAAGGAAAACAGTACAGAGGTTTCTCAATAAATTAATAGAATTACCATATGATCCACTAATTCTAGGTATTTAAACAAAAAATATTAAAAAAACACTAATTTGAAGGGATACATGCAGCCCTATGTTTACATTGTTACTATTACAGCATTATTTGCAATAGTCAAATTACAAAAGCAGCCCAGTGTTCATCAATAGATGAATGAATAAAATGTGGTACATATATTCACAATGGAATATTACTCAGCCATAAAAAAGGATGAAATCTTGCCATTTGCAACAACATGGACGGATCTAGAGGGCATAATTCTAAGTGAAATAAGTCAGAGAAAGACAAATACCACATGATTTCACTTATCTGTGGAACCTAAGAAACAAAGAAAAAAAGAGACAAACCAAAAAACAGACTCATAACTATAGAGAACGAACTGATGGTTACTAGAGGGAAGGTGGGGGGGATGTAGATGAGTCTTAAAAATATGAAAAGATGGGAGGCACCTGACTGGCTCAGTCAGAAGAGCATGTGACTCTTTTTTTTTTTAAATTTTTTTTAACGTTTATTTATTTTTGAGACAGAGCATGAACGGGGGAGGGGCAGAGAGAGAGGGAGACACAGAATTGGAAGCAGGCTCCAGGCTCTGAGCCATCAGCCCAGTGAGCATGTGACTCTTGATCTTGGGGTCATGAGTTTGAGCTCCACATTTGGTGTAGAGATGACTTAAAAAATAAAAAAATTAAAAAAAAAAGATGTATACTTAAAAAAATTTTAATAAAAATATGAAAATATATTCAGCTTCTGGGGCACCTGGGTAGCTCAGTTAGTTAAATGTCCAACTTCAGCTCAAATCACGATCTCATGGTTTGTGAGTTCGAGCCCTACATTGGGCTCTGTGCTGACAGAGCCTGCTTTGCATGTTCTGTATCCTTCTCTCTCTGCCACTCTCTCGCTCTCTCTCAAACGTAAATAAATAAACATTAAAAAAAGATATTCAGCTTCACTCATAATGATATAAAGCATGTTAGAGCTACATTGACATATTAGTGTTTATCAAGTTATCAAAAATTCAGAAGTTTGGTAATATACTCTGTTGGCAAGGCTGTAAGGAAAAGGGCATTCTCAGTGTGCCTGGCTGACTCAGGCAGTAGGGCATGTGACTCTTGATCTCTTGTGAGTTCAAGCCCCGCATCAGGCATGGAGCCTGCTTAAAAGTAGGGGGATCCTCATAATCATTGGTGGGAGAGCAGAATGGTACAACCTCCAGGGAGAGAATTTGGAAGGCCTAGCAAGACTACCTATGCATTTACCCTTTGATCCAGCAATTCGAATTCCAGGGATTCACCCTGAAAGTGCAGTGCCACAAACATAAAACAGTATTTTTATAAGGTTCTTCACTGTGAGACATCATTTATAATAACAAAATATTAGAAACAACATAAATGCTGACCCATCAGGATACTAACTGAATATGAGGAATTCACACAATGGAGTAAATATAAAGCCAAAAAAGGGTTGAGGAATATTTCTATGAATTAATATGTGGTGATTTTTAAGATATATTAAGAGAAAAGATAAAGGTGTTCAATACTGCGATACGGCATCTTCCTTTTTTTTTTTTTAAGTAATCCCTACACCGATTGTGGGGCTCCAACTCGTGATCCTGAGATCAAGACTGGCATGCTCTACCAACTGAGCCAGCCAGGCACCCCTATCATGTTACATTTTGCATAAGAAAAAAAAACACAGGAAGAATAAACCAGAAACTAATAAAAACATTGCCTATCGTGGATGGGTGGGAATGGAGTGGAAGGAACTTAAAGATGGGGATAAGACTTCTGAACATACATTTTTATATATAGTTTTGACTTTTAAACCTTATGAAACTTTTGTAACTTTAACCCTGTAAGTTAACCCTGTACATTCAGGGGCACCTGGCCGGCTTAGCTGGTGGAGCATGGGACTCTTGATCTTGGGGTGGGGGTTCGAGCACCATGTTGAGTGTAGAGATTACTTAAAAAAATAAAATCTTTTTTTTTTTTAATATTTTTTTCAATGTTTATTTATTTTTTGGGACAGAGAGAGACAGAGCATGAACGGGGGAGGGGCAGAGAGAGAGGGAGACACAGAATCGGAAACAGGCTCCAGGCTCCGAGCCATCAGCCCAGAGCCTGACGCGGGGCTCGAACTCACGGACCGCGAGATCGTGACCTGGCTGAAGTCGGACGCTTAACCGACTGCGCCACCCAGGCGCCCCAAAAATAAAATCTTTAAAAAATAAATTGTTTTAGAAGATTTGAAAAAAGCAAACCCTAAAACTAAATGCAAATAGAAACAAAGAAATCTGACTGTATATCAAATTGATAATGGAACCACACAGACGCACACACACACACACACACACACACAGAGTTCATTTCAATGGTTTGTAAATACTGTCCGTGTATACGTTTAGTGGGATCATTCTGAGAACAGACAGAACTGCAAAGAAGTCTTGAATTTTTTTCTTAGAAGGCTTCTTTGAAATGGTATTGGAGTAGTAATTCTGAAACTATTTTGAGTACATTGTAGGATAGAGCAAATGATGAAATACATTGATGCGATTGGGAATCAGGGTTCTCACTGTGGAGGAAGAGAGATACAGACATGGAATGGGAATGGAAGGAAGAACCCTATGGAGCTGGATTTGAATTGAAATAAATTTCTTTAAAAACCTTTTTTTAGGGGTGCCTGGATGGCTCAGTTGGTTAAGTCTCCGACTTCTGTTCAGGTCATGATCTCATGGTTTGTGAGTTAGCGCCCTGAGTCGGGCTCTGTGCTGACAGCTCAGAGCCTCGAGCCTGCTTCTGATTCTATGTCTCCCTCTCTCTCTCTGCCCCTCCCCCACTCGTGTTCTGTCTCTGTCTCTCTCAAAAATAAGCAAACATTAAAAAAATTTTTTTAATTAAAAAATCTTTAAATACAGTTTTTAGCTTTGTCCACTAAAGGGGTCTATTAGCAATGATATTCCAGTTGCACTATTCTAGTGGCCAAAACTTGTTTCTGAATGCCATTCTCCACTAAAAGAAACCTTGGAGAGACGGCTGATTCCAGGTCTGGGGCAGGGAAAGTACACAGTGAGCCAGAAAGTAAGAAAGTGCACAAAGACTGATGCGAATGTAGGGGAAGGAGCTCAGCTTGAAGGAACTTCTACTGACCAAATTTGGGGTAATTAGTCTATCAGAAAGAAGTTATTATAGTCGATTATTTCACTCAGGTGGCTGTTGGCAGCCTCAGCAGATTCACATCCAAGATCACTCCTGTGGGCCTCTCCACGCAGCTGCCTCACAGCACAGCAGCCGGCTTCCCTCAGGACAAGTGAGGCAAACAGAGAGCTCCCGAAATGAAAACCACCATCTTTTTATAACCTAATTTCGGGAGTGACATTCTATATCTCCCGCCATGTTCCAGTCTTCAGAAGTGAGTCACTAAGTCTAGCCTGCACTCAAGGGGAGGGAGACAAACAGGATATGAATTCCCGGAGCTGGGGACAATTGGGGCCATCCTGGAGGCTGCCTACCAAGTAATCAAACATAATGACATCACCTATCATGGGACAGACTGACATTACATGCCTCCTGAAATAACGGAGTGGTAAATACACAAGGTCACCTATGTAGCATTCCCGGGAAGGAAAGTAAGGGAAGAGAGAAATCCAGAACGTGGGACACTCTATAAGAAAATTAGTCCTGGGGGCACCTGGCTGGTTCAATTGGCAAGGCATACCACTCTTGATCTGAGGGTCAAGAGTTCAAGGCCCATATTGCATGTAGAGCTTACATGAAAAAACAATTTTATCTTTTTTTTTTTCTTTAACGTTTATTATTGGGAGACAGAGACAGAGCATGAGCAGGGGAGGGGCAGAGAGAGAGGGAGACACAGAATCTGAAGCAGGTTCCAGGCTCTGAGCTGTCAGCACAGAGTCTGATGTGGGGCCTGAACTCACAAACCATGAGATCGTGACCTGAGTCGGATGCTTAACTGACTGAGCCACCCAGGCACCCCAATTTTTTTTTAATTTTAAGAAAACTAGTCTAAATTAAAAAATATCAGGATCATGAAAAAGAAGAAAACGTCAAACTGAGGTTACAGGAGACTAAGGAGAAAAGATAACTCAATGAAATCTGTGATCCTTCATCAGATCCTGATGAAATCAAAAACAGCTATAAAATGCTGTTTCTGAACTAATTAGGGGATTTGGATAAAGACTATACTTTAATGATCAAGTATATGTGAAATTCGTAGGTGTGATCATGGTGCTGTGGTTATGGAGGAAAATCTAACAGAAACATGCTGACATATTTAGAAGTCAAGTGCCATAATATCTGCAAGGTAAGCAGTTTAGCAAAAAAGCCAAAAACCGAAAAACCCCAACCCCCTAACAGAAATACCTGTATAAGGGCACATGAGTATTTGCCATATGAAAGATACACTCATGTTCCTTCTCCTACTCTTTCAACTTTCCTCTAGGTTTGAAGTCTTGCACATAAAAGTTTACAAAGATGGGAGGCACGGGTTGGTTATCAGGACCCTTGGTATTTGCCAGGCCATCCTGGAGATTCCAAGGAACCCATGAGGGCCATAAAGGTCTCTTTGTGGTGCTCAGTGTACATGCTGGGGATTCTGTGAGTCAGCCTTCACTCCATCGTGCAGGGTCCAAAGATGATGGGGGGGGGGGGGAGAGTCAGACCTGAATTGTAATCCTTGCTCTGTCTCTTCCTGGCTGTGTGTCTTGAGGCAAGTTACTAAATGCCTCTGATCTCATTTGTAAAAAGAGAGATCAGGACCCCGAGATCAAGAGCCGTATGCTCTTCTGATTGAGCCAGCCGGGTGCCTCCCATCTTTTGTTGTGATGTGCTCAATAAATAATACTTCCCAATCCCACCTCCCAAACTGCCAAATCATTCATTCAACAATCATGCATTGTTACTCCTTGCAAGGGCAAGGGGTATACATGTGAATTCAGTTACTCCAGGGAACTCGTGATCAAACGGGGGGAATACACTGGTAAATTCTAAAAGTGCTAAGGCTGTGACAGAAACACTGGCGTCTGGAGGGGGAGGGGCTGCCGCAGAAGCCCCCCGGAGGTGGGCCTGGTGGCCTGAATGGGGGATGAGGGAGGAGAGGGAGCCGCACTGAGAGGCCCCAGGGACAAAGGCAGAGAAGACTGGAAGAGAGTCTGGCAGAGTGGACAGGGCCAGGTCAGGACACTGGTTGGGGAGGCCCGGGAGCAGTGTGGGCCCTGGTCTCAGAAGTAATGGGGCGCAGTAGGCCGCGATGTTTGGTTCAGAAAACATACCAGGGCTCAGCTATCTGAGGTTGGTTTTAAAACACTGGAGGGAGGAGAGTTCTCCAATAAAAAGAAAAAAAATTTAATAAAAAAACACTCGAATTAATAAACAAATAGAAGGAAGTAACAGACCCTAAGCTTTCCCCTGTTGCCCTCCTCCCTGAAGGGGAGGAGGGAGGAATGGATGGGGGACGAGGTCTGGCAATAGGGCCTGCTTCTGTGAGGGGAGAGAGTGACTACCAAAGAGTAAGTAAGGCTCATCTATCACCTGCTATCACCATCTCCTCATCCAGTTTCTGTCCCCACGCACATAAAACTATAAGGTCCACCCACCACCCCATCTCTGCTTTCCAAATCACGTATTTCTGGAATGCATTAATTTTTTCCCCCTTGCTGGGGAGGCACGGAGGCCCCCCACCCTGTGCCAGCACACCAGGCACTGAGAACTCCGGGGTCCCTGCCCCAGCGGGCCCCCCAGGGCCCCGCTGGTGGGCTGAAGGGGTGGTGGAGGAGGCTGGGCGGGAGCGCTGAGCCTGGCTGGGTACGCAGACGCAGAAGGAAGCTTCTCGCCTAATTCCAAATCATTTTTCTAAGAACAAAAACTATGTACAAATGAATATTTCCATCTTTATTTCAAATTCTAGGTTTCAACTGCAATATTAATGCTACTCCACAGTGTAATTTACTTGTAATAATATATCATTATTTCCATTTTACAGTTCTCTTCTTAAAGTAGTAAAGCAAATGTTTAAAACAGCACAAATCCGCAGCCCCACAATTCTCCATTCAGGCTCAGAATTTGTGCTCTCCTTTCAGAATTGCACATAATTGAAAACAATGAAAACCCCCGATGTGCTAAATGCTCTAGTCATTAAAGCATTTTTTTACTTTGGAATAAAAGACGATTCTTGTGGTTATAGTTATTATTTATTTATTTATTTTTAGAAGCCCCAAACAAGCTGCTTCCTGTTCCCAGACTGACATCTGCTGGGGATGTCAGGCTGACCGGCTTCCCGGGCAGGCCCGCAGCCGGCTGCCACTCCTCCCAGCCTCGGGGGGCAGGGGACCACACCAGGCGGCCAGGGCCCACCGGCAGCCCAGGGCCAGAATGGCCTCTGCAGGCCAGTATCCAGGGTCGGCAACCTGCCCCAGGTACCCAGTTTCTCTTCTGCTTCCAGCAGCTGGGTTAAGCGCCAGAATAGCACTGGCTTGGTCTCCAGTGTTGAATCAGGCAAGAGGCTGGTAGACAGGAGAGAGTTTGGGGGGCAAAATCAGGCACATGGGCAGGATGATTGTCATCTGCGTGCAAACAGGCCTGCAGACTCTGGAGAAGCCCACGCTGTTTCTTTGCTTTCTCTGGGACGTCTCCATGTGCATCTTTCTTTTTCTTTTTTCTTTTTTGGTACTGGTTCCTTTGCCTTTGATACAACAGCTCCCCTTTAGGCAGCCCTGGGAATCGGGAATCAGGCCCTGTAGGGGAGGGTCTCCGTCCTTTGTGAATTAGATTTCAACGCCGTTGGCCTCACGGTTAACAACCAGGAACGAAGCTTCCTTTTCCACCCAGAATGAGGGGCTCCCTGCCTGTTTCCCAATTTGTAGGAAGCCTGGTCTCCTCCCTCTCCTCCAGAGTTTAAATCACCGAGCCGGTGGGGGTGGGGACCTGAGGGGCTGGGGCAACGGAGGGCTCTTTTCT
The DNA here is from genome assembly GCF_016509475.1 of Prionailurus bengalensis. Lineage (NCBI taxonomy): Eukaryota > Metazoa > Chordata > Mammalia > Carnivora > Felidae > Prionailurus > Prionailurus bengalensis. Next base: position 163,206,582 of record NC_057345.1, read on the forward strand.
CTCTCCTGGAGAGATCTTCCAGCTCCAGGGCCCCTTTATGAGCTGTGTCTCTGGCTCTGAGCTCTGGCTTCCGGCCCCATGAAGGACATTTTCCGTAAGGTGACTTAGGCTCCCTCAAAGTCAGCATCCTGCCCCAGCCAGACCTCTAACACACCTCCTACAAACCCCGGCCCTGCCCCAGCACCTCCAGTGGGGACTTTGAGCCCTCCCACCCTCCCATATCCGTCCTACCTCTGTCCCTTCATGACCACCAACATTTCCTTCCCCCTGCCCGACTTCTTCTACTCCTGCCAAACTGCTCACCTCTACACCAGGATGAAGGCACCCCCAAACCCACTTACACACCTCTAATCAAACCTCATCGTCTACAGAAAAAGCCCAAGGCCCTTGGCCTCACCCAGCCCAGACCCAGCCAAGATTTCCCAAGGCCCAGAGCTGCCCTGGGATGACTTCAGGCAGGATGACGGGGAGGCATTAGAAGATGGGGTGCCTACATGAGAACAGTGAGTTTGCTTTTTACTCTCATTTTTCAGTGTCAAGGAAAAAGTCCGGTTTGGTGTTAGTCACCTTGTTTGTTCGCTCATTTTATAAACTTCTAACTTAGAATCGTTTTAGATTTCCAGAGAAGTTGCAAGAATATCACACGGAGCTCCTGGACTCCCTGCTCCCAGTTCTCCCACTGTTAACGTTGCCAGGGGAGGCTGTCAACACCTCCCTGTGACTCTCCCTTTCAACAAGAGCCCTTCTGCAGCCACAGCAGGGGGGGTGAGCTGGACGCTAATCACATTGCTTCGTTTGCAATGAATATATTTTCTGTTACCTTTTATGTCCAGCAAGTGATACTACTCACCCACATTCTGAATTCCAAAAAGCTCTGAAAAAAAATGAAAGGTTTTTTTTGTAAGTTTGGAGCCAAAGCTGATTTGAGGCAATCTATAAATAGTCTTTATGCTGCTTGGTGTAAATATTCATACATTTCTCTGCAGAAATATTCATTCATTCTTTGGCCCTCTGGGGATGTTAAGTGATGTTGCATATATGCACTATATCACCTTTTGAAATCAGGGGAAAAAAAAATGTGAATTCTGGAACACATCTGGCACCGGGGGCTTATCGTGGGCTTACCATTTACGGTTACGATATAAAGTTTCTTTTGAAAACAAATTTATGTAAAAAGAGCAAGTCATTTCAAGAGAAACAGTAAGTAAATTGTAAGTACAGGTGACCTGTACTTTTAAGTTCCTCTTTCACTTTTTCCTACCTCCTCATAGAAGCATGCGGGCACTAAACAGAAAACAAAGAATCTGCAAGGCCTTCAAGATCTGGTCCAAACACCCCAGGTGGTCTTCATCTGTGCTCTGGCCCCACTCTCCCCACCCCCCCCCCCCCCAGCCTTATCTCAGTGCCCTCAACATGCCAGACTTACTCAGGCCTCCAGGCCTCACACAGTCTGTTCCATCCCCTTTCCCCACCTCTTTCCCTGGCAAACTCCCTGCCCTTCTACCAAACTCAGCCCAGATGCCACCTTGTGCAGGAAGCCTTTCCTGGTTGCACCCGGTCTTGATTCGGTGCCATCGTGTGTGGTCCCAGGGGACATAGTACCCCAGGGAAGGAAGCAGTCTTGTTTGACTCCAGTCTGACTCGGCCCCTTTCGGCTGGGTGGTTTGGTCACTTAATTACACTCACCAACATTAATCAGTGGGATCAGTCATGATAGCTGCTATTTGCTACCTACAAATTCATTTCATCCTCACAAGCCTGAGAGAGAGAAACTGTTCTGATCTCCATTTAACACACGAAGAACTGAGACCCAGAGAAGTTAAGTTCCTTTCCCAAGGTCACGGTAGGCAGGGGCGGCAGGGATTTCTTCCTCCATCCCTCTTGATCCCCACCATAGAGCAGCTAGAAATGTACTTACATCGCAGGGCTGCCGGGAGGGAAAAATGGGATAAGCTTGGCCAGGTGCTGTGCCTCATTTCACAGGCTACTTCTGGACACTGGGTACCGCAGACACAGGGCACTTACGTCCTTCTGAGGATAGCCCAACCCAAGGGCCTACAAGCTGTTGCTCTTTGCTGTTCCTCTTGGCTTTCTCATCTCCTCACTGGAATCTTCCTGCCCAAGCCCACGCTGGGTGGGGCCTCCCCACAGCTTTATGCTGTAATCAGTATTTACAACTCTGGCCTCTCCCTCTGAGCTCAGCAGAAAAAAATGTGTCTTTTATTTAGCACCCTGCACAGGATCTGAACCAAAAGAGTTTTGTAAAGAAATGCAAAGAAAAAAATGATGAAGTAAACGTATGGATGGATAAATGGATGAGCAGATGGACGGATACATGGATGAAATTAACAACGAATGGATGCATTTTGTCCTTAGAATTTCAAACGCATTTGACATACCATGACTAAAGCAGAATGAAAAATAACATTATCCAGATAACACTCTTAAGCAGATGTACAGAGGCTGAAGAAAAAAGGAAAGAAAACAACCTGTCACATTGCATTGCGCTGTATGTCTGCATTTCTAGTAAAATAATGTGGTAGTAACGTTCGACCCTTATGATTCTCACTTGAGATAGGAAGCCGGGAAGGGGACAACTGGTATTTATGATAAAGTTAAGACACTTCGGCTGTCATTGAATAAATGTGGTGGCATAACAACACTGAGAAGTGAATCTGAGAGGGGCGCCTGCGTGGCTCGGTCGGTTGAGTGTCCGACTCTTGGTTTCAGCTCAGGTCATGATCTTGTGGTTCATGGGTTTGAGCCCCACTTAGGCTCTCTCTGTACTGACAGCATGGAGCCTGCTTGGGATTCTCCCTCTCTCCCTGGCTCTCTGCCCCACCCCCCACTCGTGCTGTCTCTCTCTCAAAATAAATAAATAAACTTAAAAAAAAAAAAAAAAGCAGATCTGAGGCAAGATCTTGAAAGGGGCCAGGCCACGCAGGCCCAGCTGTGATGACAGCCACCCTTGAGCACACGGAACAACTATGTAGATGACCAAACGTGACCCAAGACAGATGGCCTGCATTTCAAAGGTGACAAAGGGATGCAATGTCATTGATATTCAATTTCTTAGACTACTGCCCCTTATCTGTTTTCTTCTAACTCTGGCAGTGGAAGGATAATATATGCATTAATGAGTGCAGTTTTTAAAGGTACAAGTGTCTAATTATGGGATAAGAGGAATTACTTAGCTGCAGAGTGCAGAAAAGTCGTGAGTCCCGGAATGGCACCCTCACACACAGCAGTTTAATTTATATGCTATTTATCTCCTCACTTACACCTGCCAGAAACAATTAGCACTTGGTAATTTGTTGATCTTATCAAGGCCCTGGGATTTGTTATCATAGTTGCCACCAATATAAACACTGTGTGAAATAAACAATTTAGAAATAGCCTGCTATTAAATCATGCCCATTTAACCGGGTTTGAATTTCTTTTAGTCTGGTGGAGTTTTCACATTTTGTCATTTCTCGATCAATATATTAATTTTCCAAAGGATTTTAAGATGCTTTCAGAACCCTATACTATCACAGTGGGAGTCAGGATCCTTTTCAAGCGTGCCAGAAATCAGTGCCTGTGGAAACACAAGGGCAACCGTGAAGATACACTCTTCCAAGGTTTTCAAGAAGCCGTCAAGAACAGCAACCTCCCCCCCACCCGCCCCCCACCCCCACCCCCACCCCGCTCGCCCTCAGCAGCCCCTGGGACTCCGGTAACTTGGGACGGAACCGGGATTCCGTCCGTTCCGCCCTCCCCTTCTGCGCCCACTCCAGAAGGGCTGCCGCTGTGCGGAGGAAAGCGCTCCCCCGCTGTCAGTCGCGCACTGGGGGCCCTGAGCCTTGCTGCGGCCCCCGGCGTGTTCTCTGTAGGCCACGTGGGATGGCACCTGCAGAGTTTCCCTGAACTGTGCCCCACAAAACTCTTCCGAAGTGACAACAGGTGTGACGGAGGGAAAGGTAGTTTGAGATACGAGCTCCTCTACTCCGTCTCTTCCAATTACATACTCTCCTTCCCCATCTAAGCTGAAAGGGGGTCCGGTGCTCGCTGCCCTAGGGGAGGCTTCTATTAGAATAGAAAACAAAACAACCGGGCTTTCTGGCTTTTGTTATTCAAAACCTAAATCCTTAGGAGAATTCAGCTGATTCTCCAGCAAAGTCTGGATGAATGGAGTGGGGTTTACCCCAGCCTGGAAAGTTCTTGAGCCGGAGGGAGGAGAGCAGGAGAGAGAGGAGGGGGAAGGAAAAGAGGACGGTGAGGAGGGGTGAGGAGTAGGAGGGGAAAGAAGGAGGCATCACGGGAAGGGGGAATCTGGAAGAGAAGGGGAGGGAAAAGTGGGGGCTCGTGTCCGTGTGTGTTCAGTAGAGTTCAGGGAGGTGGCTGGGCAGAGCCCAGGGAGGTAGCAAAGGTCAGCAAAGTCACCTAGACCAGAGTTTGCACTCAGAAGCTTTCCAGAACCGGGCACAATGGGTGGAACAGGACTGAGAGGCAACAGGAAGTTCTGTGGACAGAGGAGCTGTGAGAGAGTGTGTCCCTCCCAAGGACAAGGTTTCCCATACCCTGAGTATCACAGGAGGGCCAGCCCAGACCTTGGACCCGGGCTGGGATTTGGGGCATCTGAGTGGTGCCTGGATGGATCAGTGAGTCAGCACCCTCCTGGCTCCTGGAGCTGGGGCACAACCCCGGGGGTGGGAGGCTGGTGAGGCAATTTCCGGAAATTACATAGCTTCTGATACACTTGAGTCTGTGGACTAAGATTCATATCCACATCATATCTTTGGGGGATGCTTATTCACAAAATTAAACACATTTCCTTATTGTTGGACTTCTTAGAGATCTTAAAATGCTAAAAATAATACATTCTGGATCTCAGAGAATGGGATGCAATGGGTCACTTGTGTGCTGGTAAATGATCAATGACCAGCTGAAGGATCAAAGCAGGGATTAAAAGCCCTGACTCATAGCATTTGCCAATATCCGTGGTGTAAATACTCTGAGGGGCCATCCCAGTCGTAGAGCTGCCTCGGATATTTTGCTGAGGTCCTTGATGCTCCCTGACCCCAGTCGGCCTCCACTCTCCACAGATCTTGGTCCAGAGGGCTGTCCACAGTCAACCTCCTACAGGCACATCTCTGCCTTGGAGATGTTTCCCAGGTTGGCTGATCTAAGACTTGTCCTTTTACACATGTGTCATCAGTTTTAATTAAAGGAACCAGTTTCCTGTTCATTATGGTATTCCTACAGCATTGAGTTCTTCTAAGTGATTATATCTCTGCCAAGATCTGTGATGTAGCAGGCATAACATAAAGAATGAATAAAAGGCTGGATCCCAATGGTAGCCAGCCTCCAGGATGGCCACAAATGATTCCTGCGCCCTCGTATTCATGCCCTTGGGGAGGGTTGATCTATGTAATGAAGGGGAGCAAATTTTGCCATCCTAAAATATGTGTCTTTGGCAAAAGGATTATTTTGAGCTAAAGGCAACCAAAACTCAGCAGATTCAGGACAACCTCTACCTCCCCCCCGCTTCAACTGCCTAAATTTATACTGGAAAGGGGGCCTGTTTCAGGGAGACAGCTATTACGAGAGACACCTTCTTACCCAAGAAACTTATCTACATAAAAGGACAGCTTTGTTTTCCAAACTTCTCCTGTGCCTTCCTGTGAATGGCCATCCTCCGCTTGGTATCTCCAGACTCCGACCCCTTCCCTTAGCTCTGGATGTTCTATAAGCTCCAAACACCTGGCTGACCTTTGGGTCTCATATTTTTACGGGACTCCCGTTTGTTTGAAATTTGTTTTTCTTCTGTTAATCCATCTTATATCAATTATCAGACCAGCCCAAGAACCTAGAAGGGAAGAAGGGAAACATTTTCCACCCCTACAGCAACAAATAGGAAATCTGGGAAATGAGTGTGGGACTTCTTCAGAGGCTAGATCACAAAAGACACTGTGGTTTTTGCCTTGCCCCTTGGGTTGCTGGCTCTGGGGGAGAGGGAGCAGCATGAAGACTTTCTAGCAGCTCTGCGAACGAGTCCACGTGATTAGACACTATCTGGCCACAGTTTGCCAGCCGTGGGAGTGCTCTATCCTGGAAGCAGATCCTCTGGGTCCAGTAAGCCTTTATCTGGATGCCTGCAGCCCAGCTGAGCAGCTCCTGGGTCTCTGACCCACAGAAGCTGTGCGAGATAATGAGTGCTTATTGTTGCTTTATGCTGCGGAGCTTGGATGTATTGTGTGATGCAGATATTTATAACTAGTAGAACACCTAATCAAGAGGAGCTCTACAACTTTTACCAGGGGAGGAAAGATGCATGTGGACATACACAGATTCGTGGAGTCAGCCAGTATATGTATAATCAGATACTGACTATTACCTGGTATGAGAAATGGGAGAGGGGAGGGAAGAGGTTATGCAGTTGAAAAACAAGGCGCCCATCTGGGAAGCTTTCAAGAGGTCGGTTTTGGAAGAAAAGGAGATTTGAAGAAAGGCAGGGCCACATTTTGGTGGCCAGGTCGGTGGGGGAGGCATCTCTCCTTTTTGGAGAAATCAGTTTCTGAAAAGTTTACACAAGCATTCTTTGCAAAATGTGACTGTCACTTGAAAATCAAGACTATCTCTTTTTTTCTTATTTTTTTTTTTAACATTTATTCAGTTTTGAGAGAGAGCGCGCATGCAAGTGGGGGAGGGGCAGAGAGAGAAGGAGACACAGAATCCAAAGCAGGCTCCAGGCTCTGAGCTGTCAGCACAGAGCCCGACGTAGCGCTCGAACTCACGAACTGTGAGATCATGACCTGAGCCGAAGTCAGATGCTTAACTGACTGAGCTACCCAGGTGCCCCTGGAAATCAAGACTTTAGGACAATATGAATCAACCTGTTTTTAGTAAAGTAACTCATAAAATTGTGAATTTTGCACCTTATAAAAAGTACAAAAAAAAACCTTACCAGGACACACACAAGTTGTTACCAGTTTGTTGTCTCCTACCACTTACATCGTGTGAGACATAACAGAACATTTATTTATTAGTTGGTTTAAATTGCAGAATAAAAAGATCCAGTTCTTGGTGGGTTGGTTTCCATCCTGGAAAAATGGGTATAAGCTGAAATAAAGGGAATGATTTCTATTTAGTCGAAAGGAACAAACAAACAAACAAAAGCCCTTCAATCAACCAGAGAAAATTAGTACCTCTTTCCAGTCTATTGTTTTTCATTTTGCTTTGCTTTTTGTTCTTGTTTTCTTTCTTAAAAGGACGTTGAGAGCCATCGTGGAAGTCATGATGATATGGAAACACTGGCTGGAAAAGCATACTGGTATCTTTTTCTTTTGCCTAATTCTCCTTCAAGATACTAGCTTCAAATGACATAGGGAGTTTGCTTAAATCAAATAGAAAATCAAAGCACGCGAGTTAAGGAGCTGGAAGAAAAAGTACTATAAAGTAAATGAACAAATATGTAAAAAAGGTACTCAGCCTCACAATAATTAAAGAAAGGCAAGCTACAAGGAGATGCAATTTCTAAAACCCTATCAGGTTGGCAAAGATGAAAGTTTGATAATATTCAGTAAATGAGAGGAAAGGGGAGTAAGTCAAATCACAGGATAGGGATGGGAATGCAAATTGGCACAATTTCAGAGGGCAATTTGACAACATCTAGCAAGATGTTAAATGCGCATACCCTTTGACACAGTAATTCTATCCCTGGGTATAAGTACAATTGGAGGATATCCATTGCAGCCTTGTTGGCAATCATTAAAAAAATGGAAATAGCAATGTGCACAATCGAGAGTGGCTAAATCACAAGTGATAACAAAGGCAGGGAGTGCTTGCTTGTTTGGGGATCAGCACTGTTCTAAGAGTGCTACTATGTGCAGTCACGTGATCTCGTAAGAACCCTGAGACTCCATTCTCTTCCTATCATGGTACAACCATGCCATACGAACACCATCCTGCCATCCAGATCGCAGGGGGAGGTCCACCTGTGCTGACACAAAGGCCACTTATGCAATAGAAGGGATAACAGGCAATTTTAGAACAGGTTGTTGAGCACAATCTCATTTACGATAAAGAAATAATAAAGTGTGTATATACGCTTACATTTATGCAGGAAATATCTAGAAAGATAATCCAGAAAGAGTTAACTGTGGGATCCTCAGGAGAAGTGTCCATTTTTTTATTTAATATCTTCTTTATTTTTCAACTTTGTGTATGTATGTATGTATTTATTTACTTATTTACTTACTTACTTGCCTAGTACACGTGTAGAGATTTCGCCTGGAGTTAGACAAACTGCGTAGGTTGAGGTCACAGTTTTCAAGACTGCCTTCACTTCTGACACCAACTGCTATGGAGCACTCAGTTTCGATAATCCACTGTAAGGGCTCACAGAACCCATTGCGGCTATTCTATTCATGGTTTTGGTTTCTTATACGGGAAAGGAGGCAGATGAAAGCCAGCCAAAGGAAGAGACACATAGGACAGAATCTGGGAGGGTTCCAGACATGAGACTTTCATTGTCCTCTCCTGTGGCTTAAAGATGCATTACCCTCCTGGCACTGATGTGTGACAATGCACACGGAGAACTGCCAACCGTGGAAGCTCACACGAGCATCAGTATCCAGAGATCTTAACGGGGTTTCGTTAATTGCCCCCATGGTTGAAGTTTACAGATTGATACTGCAGGATCCAAAGCCACACACTAAATTATAACTGATCTTTCTGGAGGGGCCGGTCCTTACTCTAAGATCCAGGGTGGCCATCCTATCCCTAAACAAAGACAGTCGTATCGGGGATGACACAGATTAATTCAAGAAGCTGAGGGTGAAGGCCAGACCTGTTTTTGGGCAAGGCCAAATTCTTTATTACACATTTTTGTAATAAAAACCTGGAATAGCTATACAGGTGGTGCTCCAAATGCTTATTGGTACACGGTATAATTTCCAAGCTGTGTTTTTATGTAAGAGGACTGGTTTGCGCTGAGACTCCCTGGTCACGTGGATTCTTGTTCTGCGTTTTCTTAGATTCTGTATTTGTCTACTTGGCATCCATTGGTTACAGGGTCACACTAATGGCCAGAGCTGTTTACATCTACCTCTGTGAGCCAGCTTTTGTGGGCACCTGATAACATTACAAATCCTCCAATCGGTCATGAGTCTGTACTCCCAACCACCTCTTTTATTGCACTCACATACCAAGCCAATATTCCTCTGCCCTAATAACCCAGGGCCAGGTAGCATATAACAAGAGACCACCTCTATAGCCCAGAGCCTGCTGACTCAAACTAGCCAATATTAACCTGTTTTCTCTGCCTTGCCTTGCCTTCCTGTGGGAAACAATAAAGGTTCTGGCCCATGCTTTCCCCTCACTGCTTCTGCCTCCTGACCAAAACTGGTGCTACCCCACGTGGCCTTTGTGGCACAATGTGCTCCCTTCTCTCGGGAAATGTAAGTAATAACAATCTTCCTTCAATGGCATTAGCCTCGTTGTGTCATCTCCAAAATTAAAAGCCTGTGGGTACAACCGAGGCAACTCTGAGACCTTCCTCCAAAAGGCCTAGGTTTTAAGAGGGTAATAATCCTTACTGGTTGGCACAGGCCTGGGCTCATATATGCTTGTTGAATTTTTTTTAATTTATTTTATTTTATCTTTTATTTTATTTTATTTTAGAGAAAATGGGGCGGGGGGGCTGGGGGGAGAAGGGCGGCAGGAGAAAGAAAGAGAATCTCAAGCAGGCTCCACACCCAGCACAGAACCTGACATGGGGATTGATCCCACGACCGAGAGAGCACAACCTGAGCCAAAACCAAGAGTCAGATGCTCATATGAGTGAGTCACCCAGGCGCCCCACATGCCTGTTGAATTTAACGAATAAGTTTATACTACTAGTTTTTCCTACAGTGATACAGCCGATAAACTATTCATCTTGCTTGATGTGATCAGGGCCATACCTGGAATTTGAGAAGTTCCATAAACCACTTGCAGAAATACGTGTCAGCTTTCAAATTCTGCACTGAGTGAATTTACTGGAATACTGATGTCCTACTTGGTCAGTGTTGTTTTGTTACTCTTTCGACTCCGCTAACCCCAATTTATTTAGTTAGCGAATACACTTACATCTATCTATTGCTAAGAACTAAAACATCCGTGGTCAACTTAAAAACTGAAACTCAGAATGAAGAGAAAACTGTACTTATTCCATTTAGGCTGGTTGCATGACTTAATTTAGGCTCTGAGCAAATTTAGCTTATGAGTGTTTTTGCTTGTTATAAAATGTCAGGGATTTCTTGGAGCTGGCTTTAACCAAAACACCTGTGTATGAACTCTCAGACAAAGATATGAAAAACAGAAATTCTGGTAAACTGAAGGTGTACATTTGATAGTTAATTCTATACATGACAGTGTTTGACCCAGTGGTCCCTGAAATGAGGTTTGGTCATATTCATGCATTTTTAGGGACATAAGGTGTAAAGATGGGAGTGGGTTAGAAAGGAGAAAAACCTCAATAATATTAAATGAAGAACAAATTTAAGCCTTGAGCAATAAAAATGGATAAAGCACTGAAGTTCTGGACAAATAAGATTATGAAATGCCAAGCCATAAAGAATGAAGAATATCTGGAGTTTTAATAATGTAGGTGAGCTTTTATAGCAATTGTAAAAAAGTAATGTGATTGCCTCAGGCAACAGTAGAGCCTGTTTATAGTCAGTTTCTAATAATTCCCAAAGGCGGACCCCAATTAAGAACTCAAATTCTGAACCAGAAAGGTTGAAAAACATTTTGAAGACAACTCTAAAATGGCTCTTTGGGAATACTGACATTTTTCAAGAGATTAGTTAATGAAAAATCATTTTAGTTATACTATTACACTTAGCCAAATTATGCTGGAAAACCAGAAAAATTAAAAACACTTTGGTTTTATAATACCCTTGGAGCTTTAGCTAAAGTTAACAAGCTATAAAGGAACCATGGTTTACCAGCCAAGTGTAAGGTGGGGAATTGCTTTTGTTGAGTCAGGGTAAAGAGTGTTAGTTATAAATGCTCTTGAGCATGGCAAAATTTGTGAAGTCATGTGTATCTGGAGGCTTTTAGCTGCAAGTAACAGAATACTCAAACCAAAGTGTCTTAAACAATGAGAGCATTTCATTCGTGCACAAAACACGAAGTCTGGAGGCAGGCTGATCCAGGTTTGGATCAGCACCAGTTAGTGATGTTTCTTGGTCCACTTTTATTTTTTTTTTAGGTTTATTTATTTTGAGAGAGAGAGAGAGAGAGAGAGAAAGTATGAAGGGGGGGGGGTTACAGAGAGACAGGAAGAGAGAGAAAGAATCTTAAGCAGGCTTTGCATTCTCAGCCCAGAGCCCAATGCAGGGCTCCAACCCACGAACAGTGAGATCATGTCCCGAGCCGAAGTAGGATGTTAACCGACTGAGCCGCCGAGGCGCCCATGCCCATCTTTTTGACCTTCCTTTTCCACTACTCCGAATACAGTTCTTTACTAAATCTATTATTTTCAAATCTAAAAGGAATGCTATCCAGAGAGCCCTGAAATTCATCTCAAGTCCTCATAACAGGCGGGAAAAGAGCGGGGTATCTCTTCCATTCTCCCTCTTTTAGGGGAGGAAAAACCCACTCTTCTTCCAGCTGTGTCAAGCCCTGTCCTCAGACTTCTTTACATTTCGGAGGCCAGAGCTGGGTCACCTGCACAGTAGAAGAGAGATTACAGGATGAATTTGGGCTAATAATGATTCATCTCCTAGAGATGGGCACACTTACTATGGAGCAAAATTGAGATTTTGTTAGCAAGCAAAAAGCAATCAGCAGTGTTTGTGGTATTTGGAGGCTTTAGCAGGTGAAAGGTGGGGCATCAGTCCCCTATAGCTGAGCTGGTCATTCCTATTCAAAGGATGCATAAAAAAACCACGAAATTTAGGGGCACCTGGCTGGCTTAGTCCATTGAGCATCCAAGTTCGGCTCAGGTCATGACCTCGGTTCACGAGTTCAGGCCTGACATCGGGCTCATTGCTATCAGCACAGAGCATGCTTCAGATCCTCTGTCCCCCTCTCTCTCTGCCCCTCGCCTGCTTGTGATCTCTCAAAAATAAAAAACATTAAGAAAAAAAAATTTTTTTAAGGAAATATATCTTTCATTTATTATATGGTTTAAGTTGGGTAAGGACCTCAGTAAAACCAGGCATCATATGTGGCATCATTTCAGTTAAGCTATGGGATAAGCTCCTTACTTAGAAAACTTGACCAAACCTAATATGGCCCTTCATTAAATCTATTTTCAAGTAAAAAAGAAATGATATGGGGTGCCTGGGTGGCTCAGTTAATTAAGCATCTGACTCCTGATTTTGGTTCAGGTCATGATCTCCCGGTTTGTAGAATGGAGCCCCACATCGGGCTCTGAGCCCTGCATCAGGCTCCACGCTAACAGTGCAGAGCCTGCTGGGGATTCTCTCTCTCCCCCTCTCTCTGCCCCTCCCCCACTCATGTGCGCATGCTCTCTCTCTCTCTCTCTCTCAAACTAAATAAACTTAAAAAAAAAAAAAGAAATGATACCCAAAGTCGCTGGAATTTCACCCCAAATGACACAAATAAAATAAGCCAAATGGCTGAAATCACTTACACACCAAATTTGACCAAACAAGCTTGCTCTCACGCTGGGATCAGAAGAGTGGCAAGCTGGAGGCTTTGTTCAAAGCAAAGAGAGCACTGAATTCTACAGACCATTGTCCTCTAAGCCAGCAGAGAGATATTAGTAAACAGGGTTAGTTAATCCATTCAGGCAAGAGCCTCAAAAGTTCAAGATGTGCTTTCTCATCTGCACTTTCATGGCATTTCAAAGGATTGAAATGAAAGGCTATGGGCTATACCTGTCCTCCCCCCGTTTATATCACTGATAGCAGCAGCCACACCTGCTATTCTCCACTGAGACTGAAACTTTTCTCAAGAAGGGTGGTTGCCCTAAACAGAAGGTTTGGCAGGCCTCACGAGGGCAAGAACCAAGGAATCTTACCACAAAAATAGACAAAATGCCAAGCCTCATGAGAGATTACCTGAAGCGCTGGAACAAGGCAAGAAGCAGGAGCCAAGGGGCCAGAAGGCGCAGGTTCCCCAGGGACTGACACTCAGCGGGCAGGCCGTGCAGTGTCCACACTGACAACATACTAGGACGCTTCTGAAGTACCTGATGGCTGCTGGCCTGCAGCCCAAGTGCTCCTCGACCTCCCCACAAACCACGTCCCCACAGCCTAAGTAAAGGTTTAATCAGTGGCGCTTCTAGGATTCTGTGCTAGCCCGCGAAACCTGGTTTAACCAACTGAGCCACCCAGGCACCCCATCCTCGAATCCTGGTTTAAAAAAAAAGGAAAAAAAACCCACAAAAGCAAAGGGCAAGTTGAAGAGAGCTGTGTGAAAGCTTCCACTTTCCCTTCAAACTGCCCCCTCCACAGCCCCTCTGCTGTGGCTTTTCACTGAGAAATAAGGTACAGAGGCCCCATGTCTTCCCTGTCTTTTCTTCTATCCCAGAAGAAGCATTCCTGCACCTACCAAAGGCCGGGTCCTCCACCCATGCGCCAGATCGAACCCCATCACCCCACCACCTCTCAAGGACCACACTTCTGTCCCTTCCTTTCCCTCTTTGCCTCCAGCCTCAAACCCTCCTCCTTCCCACTGCTAAAAAAAAATCCAACGAACCAACCAACGAACCCACCAACCCACCAACCAATCCCCCAACCCCCAACCATCCCTTTTGCCTGAACATCTCCCTCTACCTTCAATCCCATTTCTCTTGTCCCAATTATGGCAAAAGTTTTCACAAGAGTCATCCAAACTTACTTTCAAGTGAAGCAGAACTCATCAACCAGCACACCTTTACACACATCTTTTTTTTTTTTTTTTAATTTTTTTTTTTTTTTTAACGTTTTTATTTATTTTTGGGACAGAGAGAGACAGAGCATGAACGGGGGAGGGTCAGAGAGAGGGAGACACAGAATCCGAAACAGGCTCCAGGCTCCGAGCTGTCAGCCCAGAGCCCGACGCGGGGCTCGAACTCACGGACCGCGAGATCGTGACCTGAGCCGAAGTCGGTCGCCCAACCGACTGAGCCACCCAGGCGCCCCTACACACATCTTTTTTCAACCGCTCAGCATTTGCTTTCTTTTTGAAACTCTGTCTTCCCCTGGCTCCTCTGACCATACTCTCCTTGGTTTGTTCTGACATCGTTAGCTGCTTCTTTCAGTCTGTTTGGCTGATCTCCACTCCTTTCCTTGACCTTTGTTCCAGGTCAAGTGATCTACTTCAGTTCTCAGGTTTTGAATACCACCCACAGAGTAATGATTCTAAATTTATGTATCTGCTGCCTGAAACTTTCTTCCGAACTTCAGACACATGTAGCTAGTGGCCAACAGGATATCTACCACGTGTGTTTAAAGGGCATCTTGAGCCTACATTTAAAACATTTTTAAATTGGTTTGTTTTCTTATTGAGTCTTAAGAATACTTTGTATATTTTGGTTAAAAAAATTTTTTTAAGTAGGCTCCACACCCAACATGGGACTTGAACTCACAACCCTGAGATTACAGATTGCATGCTGTAGCCAACTGAGCCAGCCAGGCATCCCTATTTTGGTTAAATTCTTTATCAGATAGGTCTTTTGCAAATATTTTCTCCCACTCTGTTGCTTGTCTTCTCATTCTCTTTACAGTGTCTTGCAGACATTTTTAATTTTAATGCAGTACAGCTCATCAATCCTTTCTTTCATGGATTGTGTCTTTGGAATTAAAAAAGTTATCACCATACCCAAGGTCATCTAGATTTCCTCCTATGTTATTTCCTAGGAGGTTTAGTTTTTAGTTTTGTATTTTACATTCAGGTTTGTGATCCATTTCAAGTTACTTTTTTGTGAAAGGTGTAAGGTCTAGGTCTATTTTTTCTTTTTTTTTTGGCATGTGGATGTCCACTTGTTCCAGCACCATTTGTTAAAGAGATTACCTTTGCTCCATTGTATTGTCTTTGTTCCTTTGTCAAAGATCAGTGGACTGTATGTAGGTGGGTCTATTTCTGGGCTTTCTATTCTGTTTCATTGATCGGTCTATTCTTTCACCAGTACCACACAGTCCTCTTTACTATAGCTTTATAGTAAGTCTTGAAGACCGGTTGTGTCGCCTACACTCATAATACATTCTCAATTCCTACCTCCACACACTTTCCATAACTGCTCCTCCCTCGAGTCTTTTCCATTTCAATAAATGGCACCATCCATTTGCTCTGGCTAAAAACCTAGAAGTCACTCTTGATTCCTCCCTTCCCTTCTCTCATTCAGTCCAACATTGTGTCTTCCTCCAGCAAGCAGATCAAGTCAAGTTGCATCTCTCCATTTCTGCCTAGTTCAGATGAAGAGCCAATCTCATTGGTTCTACCATAACTGGTCTCCCTCTTGCCCTCCCCTCCATAGTCAGCGAGCCCCACACCTTTTTATCTTCAAAAAAAGGAGAGGAAATTAGGATTTATTATACGCATTTTATATTTACCCTTAAATGAAAACACAGCCAGCCTCAGCAAAGTGGGATTTTTTATGAGATGTGTTGAAATCAGATGGGGATATGAGTTCACGCTAAATTCCTGAAAAAGAAAGGTAAAGCCCTAGACTTGTAATAGCCACTGCAGTAGCCACTCAACCACATGGCTACTGAGCTCTGGAAATGTGGCTAGTTTGAACTGACATGTGTTTTAAGTATAAAATACACTCCAGATTTTGAAGACTTAGTATAAAATTAAAAAAAAAAAAACACAACCCTAAACAGTCTTAATAATTTTTTGGTTGATTACATGCTAAAGTGATAAAAATTTGAAACACTGGGTTAAATGAAATGTTATTAAGATTGTTTCTTTAAAATGTGGCTGCTAGAAAAATTTAAATTATATCCATGCCTCACATTCTATTTCTGCTAGGCAGTGCTGCCCTGGAAGGTATATAATGCAGGCCTGGTGTGGTTCTCTGGCCTGACGTCCCCTTTCCTGCTCCATCTCTCCCGGGCATGTCAGCCAGCACATTTGCTTCTTTGTCACAGGATGCTCTCATGACTGGGAGGACTGGGTGAGATGGCTGATAGATCAAGATTCCAAGTGATCTTTGAAGACATGCATCAAGGGCGCCTGGCTGGCTCAGTCGGAAAAGCATGCGGCTCTTCATCTTGGGGTTGTGAATCTGAGCCCCACATTGGGTGTAGAGATTACTAACATAAATAATAAACTTAGGAAAATAAAATAAAAACACACATCAGACGGTATGGCTTTGTTGTTGTTGTGGTTGAAAAACTCTAATGGCTATCCATTTAAGTTACAATGAAAGCTCAACACTATGTCATACATACAAGGCCCTGTGTAACTGAGAACCTCTTACTCATTACACATTAGCCACCCCAGCCTATCTGTTCTTCCAAAACACGGGGCTCTTTCTTCCCTTGTAGCCTCTGCATTGGCTGTTCCTACTGCCTGCAATGCTCACACCCTCTTCACTCCTTGAGTTTTGGCTCAAATGAATACACGCAAGTTCTCAGATATGATGTCACTCTAGATGCATCTTTACATTGCCTTCACATCTTTCAGTTATTTAAATGAAAAACTGCATAACTATTTTAATCCCATTTATGTAAAAACAAATATGCATCCACATATATGTACATACAATAACTATTTGGAAGGATACACACCAGGTAACTGAGATTACTTCTGTAATCATACTGTACATACTGCCCCACAACTGACTTTTCCATAAAGCAGTATGAGTAAGAAATTTTTCTATGCCAGCTCATATAGATGCACTTTATTCTTTTTAATGGCTGAAGGTATTCTTTTGCATGAGTGTATTATAACTTGCTTCACCATTTCCCTATATTGATGGATATTTAAATTGTTTCCAATTGTTTTTGCTATTACAGTTGAATCTTATTACGGCTGATATGGATTTCAATTCTTTGGATCATAGAAAACAATTTACCTTCTTATGTATGGGAGTCAGTTTTTATCATATTTTCTGAAATAATTCATCCTGTTCAATTGCGAAATGTGGCCATCTTAAGCATTAACAAATTCTTTGTATGTGGTTTATATATTGATCTTTCCAACCAACATCTTTAAAAGTTCAAAGTAGGGGTGGGGCACCTGATAGCTCAGTCGGTTGAGCATCTGATTCTTGATTTCAGCTCAGGTCATGATCTCACAGTTCATGAGATCAAGCCCCGCCTCAGGCTCTGCTCTGGCAGCACAGAGCCTGCTTGTGATTCTCTGTCTCCCTCTCTCTCTGTGTCCCTACCCTATTCATGCACACTCTCAAAAATAAACATTAAAAAAAAAAACTTTATATAAGCACTTTGTGATGATTCAATATTGCTAGTAACGCTTTGTGCACAAGGGCTGTAATTATATAATTACATTTATAATTGAGGGATACACTTTTCTAAATTGAGGTAACATATACAGTACAGTACATAAATCTTGATCATACGGCTTGATGAAATCTTACATATGTATACATCTGAGTAACTGCTCCCAAGATAAAAATATAGAACATTTCTCACACCTTAGCAGACTGAGTGACAGCACATTTTCATTGAGTAGGATACTTTTTAAGCTGCTTTCTTCCAAATTCCCACATTCCTCATTTCTTTAGGATGATTACTTACGATTCTTATGCTAATAATAATTTGGAGAAGGGACAGTAGGGTGAAGAAATAGGGGAATCACAAGTGTCTGTTGGGTGTTTTCTCATCTGTACTCATCTCTAATCATTTATCTATTTTTAGAAACTGCTCATGGATGTCCTAGGCTGAGTTAAGGAGAAAATCATGGATTGCCAAAATTTGTAGGTTTATATGATCCAGACTGACAGGATTTTCATTCTATTGTCCCAAAATTGTTTCTATTCATTAAGGCCAATATGGGTCATTCGATGAAGATAATCCTATGTATACTATACTATTTGTAAAGTTATGAACATTTTTTAAAGATTTTTTTTTTATTTTTTGGGCACCTGGGTGGCTCATTTGGTTAAACCTCCGACTTCAGCTCAGGTCATGATCTTGTAGTCTGGTCCCTGAGTTCCAGCCTTGCGTTGGGCTCTATGCTGACAGCCCAGAGCCTGAAGCCTGCTTGGGATTCTGTGTCTCCCTCTCTCTGTGTTCCTCCCCAGCTTGTGCTCTGTCTCTCAAAAATGTATAAACACTAAAAAAATAAAATAAAATAAAAAATAAAAAAATTATTTTTAAGCAAACTCCACACCCAGCATGGGGTTCAAACTCAAAACCCTGAGATCAAGAGTTGCGTCCTCTACCAACTGAGCCAGCCAGGCTCTCTTTTTTTTTTTTTTTTTTTTTTGAGTGGGAAGTAATGAGCTGTGCAATTTTGGTTATGCAATTTAATTTCTTTGTGTCTTTACCAGAAAAGGGATAATGAGAAAAAAAAAAACCTGGAGATGTAAGAATAATAATGGAGATACATAAAATAATGAGAGAAAAGTAGGTTATGGTCAGATTATCAATTGACTGACTTGATATATTTGGATTTCCTTAGCCTTCCTTTTTACTGCTTTTTTTTCTTGAATGTCCAAAGTCCCCTACGGTATTTTAGTTACACTGTATTGAATAGAATTTTGTGGCTACTCTGTAAATGTAATAACAATTTTCTGTGAGAAAATTCCAATTTCAAGTAACTAATTTATGACCTACTCTTTGCAACAGTTTGTGACTTGTCATTTTGTTAGCATTACTTAACCTTTCTGCTCCTCAGTAACTTTTGACTTACAGAATAGGTGAGTTAAGCAAGATATTCTAAAATGACATTTTCAGCCTAAAAATTCCAAGATTTACATGAAGTCCGGGCATGTTATTAGCAAAAAAAAAAAAAAAAAGAAAAAAAAAAAGTCAACATTTATCACTCAATCCAACAATTTCCTCTTTCAAAACGTTCTTTAGCAAAAGTAAAATATTAATATTTCTTCTGTAGAACAGGTATTTAAAGAACCACAGAAAAACATGCTGCATAGTTTTCTTGTGTAGAATACATAAGGACTGGGCCTGTTAGGTGATGTTAAAGGGAATTACATAGAAATTTACATCTATTGTGTACCTCTTATACATCTGGAACTCTCTTTAGTCCTTTTGTGCCAGGGCATTTAATCTATGTGTCAGTATGATCTTCATTATGTATATGAAGAAGGACCAGCTTGCACAGGGCGACATCCAAATAGTGGATGTGTTATCTGAACCTATATCTGATCACAAGCTCTCTCCACCCTGTAAAGCTGTGCTTGTAACATGGTACAGAAGGTATGAATTCCCAAGAAGGTGTAATGGAGACAAGTATGGGAAATGTATATGTTTGTTGGGGTAAAAACCTAAGCTACTACAAGAGAAATACAGTAGCTCAAAGAACACTGAAGTTTATTTCTTTTTCATTTACCAGCCTCACGGTTAGCAGTCAGGCAGCCAGGTGCTCTGCTCCTCAGAGTCCTTCCTGCCATGTCATGGCTCTACCGTCCTCTGGGGTGCTGTCCTCGCATGGATTTTTAATGATGGGCTCTCTGGGACCTGTTGGGAAGGAAAATCGCTCCTGAGGGAAACACACAGCCAACAATTTGAAGGCCTAGATCTGGAATCAGCCTTCACTCACATTCCACTGACAAGATTTTAGTCATGCGATCTACACCTGGCTGCAAAGAAGCTGAAAAAGTTTGTAGCAAGACAGCCAGGTGCCTAGATATACTCTATTAAAATTACGAAAAAGGAATGCATTCTGGTAGCCAACTAGCATACCCTCGTATTATGTCACTTCTCAGAGTAAAATCAACAGAGTTGATAAAATAATCGGCAAGCGCCTCCTTCAAACAGTTCATAGTTATGAAGAGTAGAGTGTTTTATAAAACTATATCCAGAGGACTAGGAAAATGGACTTGCGATGTAATTAACTGAAGATGAGATCTATTCCTTGTACTCTTAAGACAACCAAGATGGTTTATTTCACCAGAAAAAAAAAAAAAAAGCAATTTGCACAAAGACCAGAAGGAGAGTCAAAGAATCAGACGCATCACTATTTATCAGTCTTTCCCACATTCCTATGGCAACAGAATGCACTGATCTTGCTGGATGGGTTCTGTGCCTTCAAATGCAGGCCAGACACAGGCACTTGAGGAGGGTTTCTTTCCTCCTTAGCAGCTTGCCAAGCACGAAAGCAACTCTATCATACATGATGAGAAAGCAGATCTAGAAATGCTTCCCTGGAACAGCATCAAAATGAGCTGTGGTTTGAGAAGCACAACTACAGAGTGAACCGAAGAGTTGGATCTGAGAATCTCAACTCCAGTGATCGAGATCTCATGTTTCACTAAGAACTCTGTTGCACATCCTACAGCTTGTACGTCTGTGATGCGAAACAGGCACATCTCCCTATTACCTCCCATTCTTATGTGTCCTTAGGAGAAATACTGTTAACTATCTGTGACCGTGTTTTCACTGTGACCACACAGAGGCAGGGCTAATAAAATGACTTCACTGGTCAAGTAGACAGAAGTATCCTCAATCGAAGATATCCATTAGAAGACCCAGGAGTGATTTCCTAAACAACATTTACATTTCTCTCTTCTAATTTTACATTTGCCAAGCAACTTTCTGTTCTATGATTTAGTCTTGAGTGGGTACAGATGCTACGAGTTAAGTACTCCCAATGTAAGTTAAAAGAATTGCTATCATTTACTAAGCACTTGCTCGGTACTAAGCAGTTTCAGCATTGTACATGTACAAATTCATTCAATCCTCACAACCATGAGAGAGGTCCTGTTACCTGCCTTTGATAGCTGAGAAAACTGGCTCAGAGTAAAGTAACTTGCCTAAACAGGGACACACAACCAGGAAGCAGTGTGGCCAGGATTCAAACCCCGGCCTCCTGACTCCTGAGTATACACCTTTATCATCATTTTCTTACTTACATATCAGGAACATTTTACTGTAAATTGAAGAACTTGTCATTCTAGTTTATAAATTAGTCTCAGAAGTTTGGAAAATGTTACACACAGCATAGGCTGAGCTGAGAAAAGCAAGTCCCGAAACCTGTAAAGCCAAGGCCCGTATCAGATACTGGCTTAAGAACTCTGCGAAGTGCTGCTGGTCCAATGAGTCCCCTGTTTTTAAAAAATATTTCCTAGTTGCAACATGGGGCTTTTCATTACGATACTAATTTGCAAGTGGCTCAGGATATTCCTAGACCAGGAAGGCAATTCAAAAGCTGTCAGTTTTTATAGGGGCCCCAAATTAATTAGGAGACAAAGTCACTCAAAAGTCAAACCTCTTTTTTAATTTTTGAGAGAGAGAGAGAGAGAGAGAGAGAGAGAGAGAGAGAGAGAGGCGGGAGAGAGGGAGACACAGAATCTCAGGCAGGGTCCAGGCTCTGAGCTGTCAGCTGAGAGCCCAATGCAGGGCTTGAACCCACAAACCACAAGATCATGACCTGAGCCCAAGTCGGACTCAACCGACTGAGCCATCCAGGCACTTTTTTTTTTTTTTTAAGGTCAAACCTGGCTCTTTTATTCTATCACTATAGTGTATTTTTACAAGCTTAAAACGAGACCAATTTTCGTGACTAAGCAGCTTGCCATTAGGAATAATCATTTCTGAAGTCTCTGGCAAAATAAAAGAAGAGCATTTAGTGTATGTAAGCAGACTAATCAGAAAAATATGAGACAGGAAAAGAAGGGGTTTTCTGTCTCTGACTCTTTGGGGTTTTTTTAAGATTTTATTTTAAAGTAATCGCTACACCCAACATGGGCTCATACTCACAACCCCGAGATCAGGAGTTGCATGCTCTCTACTGATGGAGCCACTCAGGTGCCCTGGTCTCTGACTCTTTGAAGGAGAGGGGACAGAACTGTTACAAAGAATCTTTGAGAATATAATACAAAGAGACAACTGGAGATAAATATCAATATGGATTTTAATGCAAGAAAGTTAACTTAATCATGAGTAAGGAGACTTGCTCTCCAAATGGAGCTGGCAATTTATAAGTGAACAGAAGCTTCACTCATAACTACGTAAATAATGATAAGTATTTGTGCTTTTTTGGGCGGGGTTCTGGCTCTAATTTGAGCCATGCCTACAAAGCAAGTTATGAAGGTAATATGATAAAAGTAAACTAAGTGCTATCACACTTTTTTTTCAAGCTCTCAGCACAAATCTAACCTCATCTAACACAAATTTGACTCAGATGGATCTACAGATAGGTGAAGAAAACATCCACTTATAATCCTAAAAATACATTATTACCAATATCAAACGAGGGAAAACATGAAGATATAGGCATATACCCAGTTATCTGTATGTAAAAGTTCTTAGAATTCTCAACTTTTGTAGAAAATACAATTTTTCATGTGTATAGAGAATGCTGCAGAACTTCTAACCAAATTCAACATTTTTAGCATTTAATTTCAGCCCGTAGTGAACAGTTACCTCAAAACTTCTTTCTTTTATTAATGGTTCTGTTCTGCAATGCACAATTATCACATTAGAAGTTATAGAGAAAGTACAATTACATACTCTTAAAGCCTTTTTAATGAGATTTCAAACTTCTTTAAGAAGTCTATGCAATTTGGGGCACGTGGGTGGCTCAGTCAGTTAACCCTCTGACTCTTGATTTCAGCTCAGGTCATGGTCTCACAGTTCACGGGTTCGAGCCCCATGATGGGGTCTGTGCTGGCAGCACGGAGCCTGCTTGGGATTCTCTGTCTCCCTCTCTCTCTGCCCCTCCCCCACTCTCTCTTTCATAAATAATTTTTTTTTTAAAAAGCGTTCTCTTAAAAAAAATAGCCTATGCAATTCACTTTGGAGAAGATTCAAAAGCAAGAGATTTGATTTCCTTTTATATCGCTGAAATCCTTACCAATCCAGTAATCTATACATTCCTCCAATACAGAAAAATAACAAGAATTTACACAACAAACTTGGTCAACTGCACCCGTACCTGAGTTTCATTTATGTTTTATCTAGTTCCACTTATTCTTATTTTTCTCCTGTTTACTAATTTTTATGTTTGCAGAAGACCAGCATTTGATTCCTGAAAAGAGCATATTCACTAAAGAGCTTCTCAATTATATTCATTACTTGCCCAAATGCCCAAATACTCTAAATATCCTTTCCTCTGTATAGCTAAATCCCCAAATGCTTAAAAAAATATTTATTTTAAGAGAACACAAGCGGGGAGCCTGACATGGGGCAATCTCATGAACCATGAGATCATGACCTGAGCCGAAGTCAAGAGTTGGACGCTTACCCGAGACTGAGCCACCCAGGTGCCCAGCCAAATCTCCTTTAAAATCACTTCTTGTCTTGCCTTTTGTGCTACACTAAGTAACTTTCAGTGTTAAGTTTGTGTGTGTGTTTTTAATACTTCCTTATCTTTAATGTGACAAAGTAATATAGTAGAGGCAAAGGCTGGCCTGAGTGTGAAATGGTGCTAGGATCATAGAAAATCACAAAAGGCCATGGACGGGGAAAAGGGAGGTCTGGCAGGACTGTGAACATGGGAAAGAAAGCGAGGCTCAGGGATGAGGACACTCTGAGACTATCATCGTAAGAGAAGGCTAAGTGGCAGAACGTCTCCAAATAACTAAGTTTGAGACTATTTTCTTTCAGAATTTTCTGCTACAATTTCCGAAAGTTCTTAACTTACACATACTAAAATTTCAAGTAGCCTAAAATATTCTAATAGAAAATATAAGAACAGTTACAGTTTTCAAGGTCTAACCTTTTTAGCAGTGAACTTTTACACTCACTACGGAAATGAAACAAGAATGTAACCCACCAGACACAAATGGTTAGTTTTCACAGTAATTCCATAATTTCAAAGGAAACATTAAAAACGAATACTCTCCTCAATATAATCAGAACCACCACCAAAAAGCCCTTAATTTTTGAAGCAGAATTTGTTTCCAGCATTATTTTCTTTTTGGTGACAGTCTATCTATGGTCTATCCTTTGTAACGTCATTGCTATCATCTTTCAAAAAAATGTCCATCTACAAATTAATTAACTTTCTTGAGACAAATCCCTGGTATACTATTCTTCTGATTCCCGTGAAAGACTCACTTTTAAGATACAATTGCAGCTGCCCCACACTGCCAGTTACTGTGTCATACACACGCCTTAAAATTCTGTAATCAGCAACCACCAGGTGCCGTATCGCATTCAGCACACCACAGTCAGTCAATACAGACATCCCCAAACACACCAAGGCTGGTTTTGTCAAATGTTTTATTGAGTGTAGACATCTGGAGTACTGTAAAACATGCATTATCTGTAGATTCAAAAAGGAGCAAGCCACATTGTCCTCACTGTCAAATGTGTCAGGCTTGGCATCCATGATGGAGATTAATGAAGTATCATGAGAGTAATATGGTTCCTGAAAAGCCTCTACAATTTGGACTAGGGTCTTAATCACGTGAAAAGCAAAGCTGTTCACATTTAGTGAACTTGCATTTCATTGGAGGTACACAGTATTTTAATTTTAAAACAAAAATAATTCTGTTTTTAGAAGATTCCCATCCCCCAACTGTATCTGTCCCTCAGTTTTCAGAAATTTTAATTTAAAAAAATCATATCCCTTTTTGGAAGTTGTACATTTATCTGAACAATAACTAAAATTTATTTCTTCTTCGGTTGCTGAGGTGTATTAAATTTGAAGAAGATAATATCTCCATCTTCGACAATGTAATTTCTGCCTTGTTGTCTGTACTTTCCAGCAGCCTGTAAAGAGGAGATAGAGAGGAAATGGGTTATTTTAAAACTAAATACATGAGGTAAATGGTAGCAGCAGATGCGAAAAGTATTCTACTTCTTGGGTCATATTAAACACAACAAGAAATACGGGAAAACATGTAAGTTCAAAACTAGACTAGGAGAGAAGCAAAGTCTTCCTGATTTGGGCAGAACTAGATTTTCCATATGTACATAATCATAATGTATTCTCTACTAAATTGTTGGTACATAAATGTAATTATACCAATATCATTAAGTTTCATTACATGCTGTTTATGGTACATTTCTGATGTGTCTGCAAACATCCGGCAAGTCACTGTAACAAAACAGATCAAACCAGGCAGGAAGACTAGACAACTAGTTTGAAGCTACTTTATTTGCTTAAGGAAAATATTTGGTGATACTGGTGATGCCAAAGAGTCTGCTACAAGAGACACTATTACCAATTTTAATGTACAGATTTTAAATTATTTCCTTGAATTTTTTTTTATTTAGTCTTGACCACGGCCAGAGTAGTGTGTACTAAAATTCATCACGAAGA
Organism: Prionailurus bengalensis; assembly: GCF_016509475.1. Taxonomy (NCBI): domain Eukaryota; kingdom Metazoa; phylum Chordata; class Mammalia; order Carnivora; family Felidae; genus Prionailurus; species Prionailurus bengalensis. The sequence continues at coordinate 163,231,920 of NC_057345.1, forward strand.
AGTTTACTGACTAACGGCCCTAGTTACAAGCAGACTCTAACAGGTTGGAACTGCAAAGACAGATATTTTTCACACTTGTAAATTAGTCGGCAAAGCAACTGATTCCACCTGCTGGCATGCAGATCCCCAAGTGCAATCCGCCAGTAATTCTAATACAAACAAGCAGCAGTTCCAGGGACCCAGGTTCACCCCAGGTGCAGCACACACACTCCACCCTAAGCACAACAGGCTCTTCAGCATCTACACTTAACACTGCACACAACTGACACAGTCCCACAGGACCCCACCATCGACCACTCAACAATGAGAACTCAAGGATCTTTTGGGAAAAATTCTCCAAAGTATTTTCTCTCTGCTAGAATTTACTGAGAACATGAAACCTTTGCCCAACAAGATTAGTACTTCTCTTTGACGATGTTGATAAGAATGTTCAAAGTCAAGTACAATTATACTAATCAGACACAACACTAACAAAGATCATATATCTGAGGTTAAAATCAACAAACCAGATCACAGAACCCTAGTAAGCACATTTTCAAATGTCTAGACTACTTATTAAAAGTCACCTACTAACAATGTGCTATTAAAATGGAACCATTTTTTTAAAAAACCAAGATACCCTAACATTCTAAAAAGATACAGATAGATATACACATAAACACACACATACCCACATTCACATGATTTCTGTAAAGACATGTGATATATTGAAGGCCATATGCTACTTATTTTGAGAATCTAAAGCCCCCTGTTATAAAACAGTATAGACAATTTAAATCAAATATGTATTGACATGACATATTAATGTAAGTTTATATACTTTGTTACCACTCAACTTTACTACTAATTAAAGGTGACAGTGTTCCTTTAAATTCTCTAGAGACCATTTAATCCATTTCCACTGCTATCAGAAACACTGGTTGAAAAAAAAAATCAATACCCATTTGTGAATCTTGAGTATGTATTAAACAAGACACGTCTAACCAGTTCATTTGCACTTGAAAGCAGCCATCTGTAGAAGCCAGCTTTGCCTAAGCAGATATGATTGCTAATAATGTGATATCCCTGTAGACTACAAAGCCCACACAGAGCTATTCAGTATATAGTTCACAGCACTGGCATTAAATTAGTTATGCTGCACTGGTGTTAGAAATACATATATATATATACATACACACATACACACGTACACCATCTTGCTCTCAAACGTAAAACCTACTTGATAATATACAAGTAAATATTTGTTGAAAAGAGAGCATAATGCAATTCATAAATGCTGTACTTGGAGTTCAAATTCTGAAATATTAGTTTTGGTGATGAAAAACCACATAAAATACTTAATGGTATTCTAAGCTGAAAAGCCAGAGGTCATTCTTTTCTAATTTATAATATAAAAGCTTCCAGTGAGTGTTAAGCATTTCTACAAGCAAGAAATATTATTGTATTATATATGATAAAGTTTCTCTGTATAGTGCAAGGAAGCGTTCCCAATTTATGTATCCTTCAACTTTATTACAGCATAGACACTGATTAAGGATTGGTAAAACATGTTTACAGACTATAAAAAAGAAGCATCGGTTCTTGAATTCTAGTACTAGAAAGACATCCTTAATCATCTTTACTTCATGAAAAAATACACATGCCAACACGATGTAGCATGTTGAAAAATAATCTGAGATTTTTCAAGTCTGATTAGCATTCCTGACAAAGTTCAATCTCAGTATTTGTGTACCTATCAATACAAATGATACCATTAAAAAGTTAGTGACTTTGTTTAGTTATAAAATGTAACTTCTTTCACTCCACTTAAAAATCAAAATGGGGCTCTCACTCTACACTGAACCAATTATACCAAGATTTTTCCCTCTTCTTCCTGGGGTCCCAAACAGTTCTATTAAAGTCCTGCTGTCCAGTATGATCTTTCCAATGATTACCAATGAGAATAAACTAAACTTGAAACAAACTTTTTTTGCATTCCTTTCAAATTAGCAAACAGTAAACACAAGAGAGACCTTTTAAACTTCTTAATATTTTCTATGGTATTCTTCAAATACCGAATTAAATGACAGATAAAGAAGCCCTCCTACAATGTCAGTTTAATCACTTGACCTATTTATCAATTACAGATGACACAGTATTAGATTTTGCTAAGTAAAACCTAATAAAGCCAAACTAAGCTTGCAGAATTTACGTTAAAAAAAAATCATTATTCATGTATAAGCACTGCTTCATTGTTAGTGGTTGCAAATCAAATTATACTTATTAGCTAAAATAAAGCATGATTTTGGACCTGCCCTCTAGTGTTGAGAAAGCAAATCAAATTCCCAAAGATCTTAAAAAAAAAAAAAAAGTACAACTATGAAGTTTTAGCAAGAACAGATTTTGATTAACTACATTTCTGTCCCTTTCCTTGAATTGATCATGAGCATATATATACTACTTTTACTTTAGACATTCAAATGTAAAAAGTATAATTTTCCTTTGGCCATTAGTGAACAAATTCTTTGAAATTATTTATAATTACTTAAAATTATTTTTATTTTCAGTTTTAGAAAAATGCCACAAATATATACTGATAATTCACACATTTTAAAAATTATCTAAAAGCATGTAAACAGCAACAGCTCTTCAATCAGTTGACAGGAATACTAAACCCTGACACACATTTTAAAAGACAGCTATCATTCATTTTAATGAGTATTTTTATATTAGTAAAAATTATACAATATGAAACCAGAAGATAATTCCTTACCTTGACTGCATTTTCAGAACCTTCTTCTTTAAAATCTTCGTATTTCATTACTTCAGCCATAATGAATCCTTTTTCAAAATCTGTGTGAATCTTTCCTGCAGCCTGAGGAGCCTTCGTCCCTTTCTTTGAGAAGAAAGACCAGAGAAAACTAATTGCATTTAAGATGATTGATTGTAAGCGTAGAGTTTCTTTTCTCTGATCTGCAGTTGGGTTCAACTTAAACTTAGTTTAATATCACAGTTAAGATGTCAGATATACAATTAGTCCAATGTGAACACTGGGCACTGTCTGTGCAGCAGATTTTAGCACAGACAGATCAGTAGATATTAAAGAAGCATGGCTTTGTTTTTCCTGACAGTCATCCAGTTTTATTGATTTAGATGCAGTGGTCTAG